>NC_042618.1:174033309-175448235 GCF_901001135.1 Rhinatrema bivittatum
AACGACTGAATCCTTCTCTTGCTTAAAAAAGTTAGTGTTGAATGGGCAATCCACAGGTATTATTCATACATGAATCAATATACAAACATATACCTGTGTAAATTTCAAACACAAATTTTATTAACCATTTATAATTTAATTTCACATGCATCTAAAATCTACTAACATTCATCACTCATACCACATTCATCCACAAGTTATAACATTACACCTATCCCTAATACAATATTATACCTATTGCTAACATATTAAAATACATACATATATCTCATATGTCAATTATTATACAATTGTAAACATTTCCCTTTACACGTTCACATCTCACTTGATCTTTTTAAAACTCCCGATTACTCAAATTTCATTTATAACAGACAAAAATCACCAGCACTATTTGCTTACTCCATTCCCTTCTCAGTTAATCGACGAGAGACTCTCGTTTCACCCAGATGGTTTCCTCAGGGGATCACTATTTAAATTATTCTTTCTTCATTTCCAGTATAGGGAACATCTCTATCATTTTCATTCTCGTTGTATATATGAGTTTTTACTTAATGTGCTGTCTCTTGAATTTCTCTATTCAGATTATTTAATATACAATGTCCATTTTCTTCCGACCAATATACCCACAACCTTAGAATAATATAGTATATCCTGCGGTTTCGCACCCACGTTATTTTACTGCTCCGCACTCTTCACTTCACAATCAATCTCAATGTCTTTGAGTAATTCCAATAATATAATTCTGAACTTCACATTAAACCTACAAACTTGTTTCCAAATTCACTCCATTTTCTCCACAGAGAATGCCGTGGCTGTGCGGCGTTCTCTGTGGAGAAAATGGAGTGAATTTGGAAACACTCATCATACCCCTTTCCAGATCATTTATAAATATATTAAAAAGTACCGGTCCAAGTACAGATCCCTGAGGCACTCCACTGTTAACATTTTTCCACTGTGAAAACAGACCATTTAATCCTATTCTCTGATTTCTGTCTTTTAACAAGTTTGCAATCCACAAAAGAACATCGCCTCTTACCCAATGACCTTTTAGTTTTCTTAGAAGCTGCTCATGAAGGACTTTGTTGAAAGCCTCTGAAAATGCAAATCACCACATCTACCGATTCACCTTTGTCCACATGTTTGTTCACTCCTTCAAAAAAATGTAGATTTGTGAGGCAAGACTTCCCTTGGGTAAATCCACGCTGGCTGTGTCCCATTAAACCAAGTCTATCTATATGTTCTGTGATTTTATTCTTTATAACCGTTTCCATGATTTTTCCAGTACTGAAGTTAGGCTTACCAGTCTGGATCACCTCTGGAGCCCTTTTTAAATATTGGATTATATTGGCCACTTTCCAATCTTCTAGTACAGTGGATAATTTTAATTATAGGTTATAAATTAATTGTAATAGGCCTGAAATTTCATTTTTGAGATCTTTCAGGACCTTGGGATATATACCATTTGGTTCAGGTGATTTACTACTCTTCAGTTTGTCATTCTGGCCTACTGCATCTTCCAGCTTCATCATGATTTGGTTCAGTTCACCTGAATCGTCACCCTTGAAAACTGTCTCCGGAACGGGTATCTCCCCAACATCCTCGTCAGTAAACACCGAAGCAAAGAATTTCTTTAGTCTTTCTTCAATGGCCTAATCTCCCATAAGTGCGCCTTTATTCCCACTATCATCTAATGGTCCAATCAATTCCCTCGCAAGCTTTTTGTTTCATATATATTTTTAAAAGTTTTTATTATACGTTTTTGCCTCTACGATTAACTTCTTTTCAAATTCTCTCTTAGCCTGGCTTATCAATATCTTACATTTAACTTGCCAATGCTTAAGCTTTATCTTATTTTCTTCTGATGGATCCTTCTTCCAATTTTTGAATGAAGATCTTCTGGTTAATATAGCCTCTTTCACTTCACTTTTTAACCATGCTGACAATCCTTTGGCTTTCCTTCCACCTTTCTTAATGTGGAATACATCTGGACTGTGATGCGCTTTGGAGGATGGACCCCTTGCTCAAGGTGGGGTTGATGCCACCTTTGGAGGAAACCACCACAGGTCCCCACCGTCAGTAGGTGAGGCCAGGATGGAGCAGCGACCCCGCTAGAGCTTCACCACTACCAACCCGCATTCCCCTCAGGTTGAGCCTTTGGGTACCGGGGCCGGCTGGACTTACGTGGGGTCTCTGAAGATGAGGAGATGAAGCGAGGACCAGGTCTGGAAGCTGCCGTGAGGACTCGATGGTAGAGTCGTGGGTGAGGGGCAGAGCAGGCAGCAGGTCTCGGATTACCAGGCTTGGGACAGGATGGGCGGCAATATTCTTAGTTGTGGTTCCCGGTGCAAGTCGGGGCAGGCAGCAGTACTCGTAGTTGTGTTTCCAGGCGAAGTTGGGGCAGGTGGCAGTACTCGTAGATGTGGTTCCAAACAAGGGTCGAATTCCAGAAGATGTCAGACAGAACAGGAACACTGGAGAGATCCTCCGGGGAGGAACAGGATACAGAAACTAGAAAGCAAGAAGCCAATTTAAGGTCTGTGAGCCAGACCTTGCTTTAAATAGGAAAGGAAAGGGTGGAGCAGCAAGGAGGGGCCGCGGCCATTTCCTGCCGCGGTCCCTTTAAATTCTGTGCAAAGACGTGCACGCCGGCCTAGAGAGACCAAGCGGGAGAGGGGCCCACGCTGAGCACAGCCTACGCATCAGGAAGGCCCTGACAGCAGGGCCTACCGGTGTGGTGGCAGGAGAAGCTGCGAGGGAGCAACCCGAGAGCGGCTGGCCGCCATTGCCAGCGTGCCCGGCCCCGAGGTAGCAGCGCTGCTGCGGTGAGTGGAGGAGGCTGGTCGCGGGGAGCCGCAGCCGGCAGACATAACAGACTGTGCTTCTAAGATGATATTTTTTTAACAATGTCCCCGCCTGTTGCACACTCTTAACTTTTGTAGCTGCACCTTTCATTTTTTAAACTATTTTTCTCATTTTTTTCAAAGTTTCCCTTTTGAAGAGGGTCCTCAGGCATTTAGGGTCCCAATGTAATTCAGACGCCAGTGTCTTGAATTCAATAGCAAAGTCAGCCAAGGGTTTGTGTTATGGTTAAGTGGTGTTTGGGTGGATTCCTGTGTACTGAGGCAGATGGCCACGCCCACGGGGAGGAGCCCCGTGAGGCGCCGCAGTACTGGCTAAATGCAGATGCACAACACAGAGTTCAGTTCTTTTATTAAACAGCTTGTAGTGTACCACCAGAGGTGGCAGTAGTGAAGTAGTCTGGAAGTAGCTGTCTCTGGACCCTCGGCAGAGGGGACCCTTCTCACCCCGTTGGTAGAGAGGGATTCCGGTGCATGTTTCCCAGCAAGGGAGTACTGTGGATGAGATAGACTGAGAGTTAGATTACTCACTAGATGGTTGCTGTTGGTATGCGATTCCACCAGGTTGAAGAAGTTTGGTAGCGGCACCGAGGCAGGGAGAGCAGGCCCTCGAGGAACGAGTACCTGATCCCTGTAAGGCACCTGAAATAAAGCTGAGGGCCCCCGAGGAGCGGGTTCCCAGGTTAGCAATACCCCGGAGAGAGAGCTTCCAGCGCCAGCACGGAAGCGGCAGAGTAACTTAGAACCGGCCAAAACCAATCCTTTGCTAACTCAACGAGCTAGCAACAAAGTACAGGCTATATACCCGGATGGCGTGACGTCAGTGGAGGGGAACGTCCCCGAGGTTCACGCCATAGCTGGAATAAAGACGTGGGTAGTGCGTGCGCGCGCACCCTAGTAGGCCCTTGGGAGGAGCATGGCGGGAGGCAGCACCATAGCCGTTCCAGGGCACCGGAGAGGTCGGCTTGTAGATGCGGTGGCAGACATTTTCCCTAGGGATGCAGGAGGAGCCGTGAACAAGGAGAGGTACACGGGGTGAAGCCGTCTAGCACCAACGGACGCAACAGTCGGGCAGTGTTGGTGCTGGTTGGCAGTGTCCATGGTGAGTACAGTCAGTTGTGGGGTGTTCTGCCACCGACCAAACGTTACACACATTTCCTTTCTTCTCTTCCCTCCCATACCCTTTTTAGGGGATATTTTTCTCTTCTGTCAGGTTTACCATTCCTTTGTAATCAGTCGATGTTTCCTGCCTTTCAGACTGTCATCCCAGTGGATTTGATTACTGGCATTTCTATACCTGAGCTCCCAGTGTGCTCTCCTCCTCACTCTCCTTCTCACTTGCTCCTGCATTATTTTGCTATCCCATTAGCACATTATTTACTGACTTACACTGAAACTCACAGAACTACATCTCTGTCTCTCCTTATGATTCTTATTCTCCCTCTTGGCCCAGCTTGATTCACAGTTCTCTTTTCTTTTCTGGCCAGGATAATTGCATGCCACTGCTTTCCCTGTCCTTCCACTGCAATGTCCTGCTGGACAATGTTTAACCCCGGAATTGTGGCTAAAGAGAAGACCATGACATAGTGGAGCCTCGGCTCTTCTAAAGACGAGACTGAACAGCCTCTTGAAGATGCTCTAGAACAGCCCCCAACAGAGCAAGGCAGTCTCTGTGCCCCGCTTCTCCCCCCCGATGCTCCTTGTGACCTTGGGCATGTCACTTTGCCCTTCATTACTCCAGGTAGCAGCTTAAGTTTGTAAGCCCTCTCTGGGGCAGGGACACTGTACTTGTGAATTGTAACTCAGCTTGACCATGGGTTTGGAAAGGCGACTCATTAATGAAATCCATATCTAGTGCACCATCCTTTAGTGTACATTGCTATTTCAAGTCCAAGAGAGAAAGGGGGCTGGCAGAAAATGGTAAGGGAAGGCTAAGAGGTGGGAGGAGGGAGGGAGGGAGAGGCTGAAAGTTTGATGGCTTGAGGAGTGTAACAATTTTCCACTTAGTGAAATTATGCTTAATTAATCAGTCCACTCATAGAAGAAGGAACGTGTTAAGTGACCATTTTTCAAGGACTCTGTCATTTTGAAATTCTTCAGTCTCAAGTAGAAAGAGAGAGAAAGAGGAAAATAAGATGGAAACTCTTTTTATTAACCATCCCACCTGTGGAAAGCATATTTCAGTTTTAATGAAGCATGTCCGCACCTTTTTATGTCGGAGGTAGGCCATTTTAATAAAATAACAGTAATTATGGTGTGCAGAGCTGTCACTCACACCAGTGGCGGTTTGCTTTATGACTCAGGCAAACATTGTAGGAACTCAGGTGTCAAACGATCCCTGTATTTCCGACCGGCTGTCAACAAAAAGGGGAGGAACACAGTTTTATTTTGCAATGAGAGCGTAAAGAAACAATTTTATGTGGTCTTCCACCAAGTTATTTAGGTGACACCTTACCCATCCATTGGCTGGATGGGCATTTTGTGCCATGCACTGTAACCTGCTCACCAGGAAGGGGATGGAAGGAAGAGGACAGGACCATGAGCATACCTAGGACCATCATGACTAAAAGATGGCACACCTGACAATTTATATTATTTTAAGAATGCTTAATGTACTGCCTAAATCATCTACTTACTAAGTGGTTTACATTCTCATTAAATACCATCCCCACACTATCCCACCCATCCAACACCCCCTTCCACCCACCCTATCCCCACCAACCCCTCAAAACAACTTTTATTTACTGCATGATTCTCCTCCCCTTCTTCTCAGTCTCCTACTGTTCAGTCTTCCACCTTTGTCTGAACGGAATCTCATATATTTAGGCTGAAAGGTGAAGAAAGCTGAGGTGCTGATATTCCTTTCCAGTTTGCTCTCCAGGCTTCTGGTCCCTTCTCTCTCTCTCTCTTTCTCAATCCCTGACTTTCCCTGTATTTTGTCTCCTGGCCCCAGGCAAGACCCCCTCAGGGTCATTCTTGATCCCCTCCCTCTACTTTTCATCCTGCTCCTCTACTCAGGCCAAGGATTGTCAGTCGTCATCCCCTATCACTTCTGGGTTCATCCCTTGCTTGGGCTTTCATCCTCCAGATCCCCGATCTATGGAGGTGATAGGAATAGGTAAGCAGGAGAGGCTTGGAAAACTCCAGTGGGGAACTAGATGCATAGATCAACTCCAGAATATTATAGAATGATTTTCCGTAGGAGTCCTAGGAGACAAAAAAACCACTCCGGAAACGCAATAATGGCCCCGATTGCTCTGACCCAAACAGCAGGTTGTATGAGTTTGCTGCTAGCAGCAGCAGCAGAGAGGCAGCACTAAGAATAGAAATGAGTCATTTAAATGCACGTAAGTAATCCTGTCTCACCTTTCTCTTATCTTTTAAGGGAAAAGGAGGTTCCTAACCAAAAGACATTCTTTGAAAACGTCACTTCGGCACTGTAATCCAAACCAGAAAAAAAAAAAAAAAAGAACAAAAAAATTGGAATCTCAATGTTGTTGCTTCTAATTTTTGATTGAATGCTAAGAAAATATGTTTTGCTGGTATTATGCTGCTTTAAGACAGCTTTATTCCCCACTGAATTTGAAAAATAAAACCTCCTTGATTAAATTACTTGGGCTGCTTTCATCCGAAAAGATCAAGGGCAGGCGAGAGCGTAGTTTGTCATCTCTCTGCTTTCAGCATGTCTGTAAAAAAAAAGATTGCAATTTGAATAAGAAAAGATGGTAAAATTCAAGGCTGGACACTGTATATATATCTTTTTTTTTTTTATTGCTAACCACCTCTTTCAGCTCTCTGTAGGAGGTGGGATGATGTCATCTGGGACATATCAGGATTTCCCAGCTGCTGGGAAATAGCATCATGTAACCTTTCCCCAGTGCCTGAAAGAACCACCTTCCTACTAATATCTAGCAGTTTATGTTTCAGTGCATTTCTTTCTGTTCACCTGTCAGAGGACCGCAAGGGATCAGCTCCAGTAGCCAGTCCCCTTCCCCCCGGGCTCTGTGGCTAGCACTCTGCATGTCCTCTGTTCCTGACTCAGGCTCCTGCTTCCTAGGCTGATGGGATTGGGGGCTTCAGAAGAACTGCTGCTTTGGGGGCCCAGCTCCCTTCTGTTCTCTGAGCTGTAAAATCGTTTCCTCTCCCCGCTGTCATGCGTGTGTAAGTGTGTGTGTGTGTGCACGTGCACTTCAGAGGAGGCTGCTTGCGTGTTCCCGGAATGTGATGAGTGTCAAGATTGGTGCGATCCATTTTAGCCGAGAGGCGACAGATTAATGCAGATTAGTAATATTCTTACCTACCGACTTTTTAACAATCAGAGGTGCTCGATGCAATCCAGCAAGGTTGCATTTATCCTCAGGATGGAAGAGCTGGCAGTATTACTAGAGATCATTACTTGACAGAAGAGAAACTCACAAATCAGGGCTACATGGAGAAACTTAGTTCCGTGGATTTGCAAAAGAGCTGGCTTTTTAAAAAAATTTTTAAACATACCCTTTACTTTATTAAAGAACATATTGTTTGCACTAATCGTAGCAATGCTTGCACTGTTTTTACGGGGTCTGCGATTGCTGCTAGGAGATCTGGATGGTGTGTGTGCAAGTGATTTGGATCTGGTAGCTTGCACACATCCTTCACATTTGTAGGTGTGTGTACTACCGTATGGTTTTATTTTTGAAGTGGACTATTTGTACAGTCAGTTTGTGACATTTTTTTCACTCTTTTTGCTTCAGAGCTATGAGATCAGCCTCATGAAAGAGTTCAGAACATACATTGCAGCTGCCCAGTTAGCTTTTTTGCTGCTGGTGTGGTGTGGGTAGGATTTGATAGTCACATGGACCTGTCAAACTTCCACAGCCTGCCACACATGCTCTGAGCGTTCCCAGACTGGCAAAATGAAAACAAAGCAAAGTCCTGGAACTTCTCTGGCATTTTAGGATGGCACTGGGACATTTGGGGGAGGGTTTCATAGGTGAATCTCATTACTCTTCCTGTGACGTCCCTGCACCATATTCTTATTTCTTGTAGCCCACAGATGCGATCACAGGACTGCTCCTTCAGATCACGGCATCAGATTTGACCTTATGACCCTGAGAAAGGACTGAAATTTGTCAAGGACACTAATGTAAAATAGAAACAGCAAGGGGTGAGTGTTACCTGGCCATTCCAGCCTGCTTTGTGTTACTGTGCAAAGTGCAAGGTCAGGAGAGCCAGGCAAAGGGCAATCTGAACTGTCTTACTGTCCTTATAGCAAGGAGATCATATTTCTCATGGACTTCTTTTTGATCTGGCAATTTTTTCTGGCTCCATTGAGCTTCCAGCTTGCTCTTTGATCCAACCACTGAGGCCATGGTGCCAGGAACCCACTGTTATGATCCGCGGCTTGCGTGTCGACCCTGCGAGCCGCCGAGCTCACCCCCACTGCCGTGCTGCAGGCCACTCCCCCCGATGCAGCTTGAACGCCACCAGCACGCTGCCACCTTCAGCTTCCTCTCGGGAACTCCCTAGGCGTGTGCGCGCGCAGCTCGTGCACTCTTAAGGGGGCCGCGGCACCCTCCAATGACATCACAGACCTTCTGTACATAAGGCCCCTCAGAATACTGCCTCAGTGCCTCAGCAACAGGTCTCCTTATGTGCCTTGTGTCTCAGTGTGTGCTGCTTTCTCCTGCATCTTGTTTCTGGCCTTTGTTCTCATGGTCCCTTGCCGCCTGCCTTGTCTTACCTTGTTCATTTCCTGCTTTGTCCATGTTCTGCCCTAGCCTTGTCTTGTCTGTCTTAGTGCTTGTCTTCTTCCTGTTCCCCTCGGCTTGACTTCATGGATTCTGACCCCAGCTTGGATCCTGACCTTCCTTGATCGCTGTCTGGAGCTGACCTTTTTCCTCGGAACTGACCTTGCCTTGTCTATTGGTTACCCCAACCTCTGGCCTATTATCCACCTCTGCTATCTTCTGCCTGCCCAACCTCTGGCCTGGTATTCGTATATTTTTGTCTGCCGCCAGCCCCAGCTGTCATCTGGACTTGGATTCTTGTATCTGGATTGCCTTAGGGACCCACCTAAGACCTGCCGGCCACCAGAACCCAAGGGCTCAACCTGCGAGGAAAGCGGCTGGTGTAGGCGAAGCTCCAGCCGGTCCCACCACAGGGCTTCTCCGCCAGCTGTCAGAGTGGGCCTAGCAGGCTTACTCATTAGGCGGTGCCAATCACACCACAGCACCAAGGGACTACCTTTCCCGCAAACGTTACATCTTCATTTGTAACTCCCCATGGGTTTCTGTCCATTTATTCAGAGAACAGACACAGTGTGGCCAGCGGTGCAAACTAAACCTCCCCACTCCCCCTCCTTGACAGATACAGCATAGGCAGCCCTGCCAATGTGCCATAGCCCTGCTCTGGGGGGAGGTGAGTCAGTCTCAGTGCCTGAGACTATTAACAAGAGCATCAACTGGTGCCATAGTCTTACGGTGGTTTTAGTGATGTGGACACCTGTCCCCTGGGAGCTGAACTGAAACCACCAACTCATTTCACATGGACCACCTTTTCCAGTCACTGGTGATGAAAAGGTGAAAAGCCCTTTGACCTTATGCTGGGTTCTTCGAGCCATCTGGTCCCTCATCTGAACTACATTTGATGTTAGAGATATGCGATAGCTCCCAGCAGTGCTGACGCCCTAGCCAGTGGCATAAGGATCTGATACACTCATCAGTCAATGAACTGCGTAGTGTTCATCCATCAGCACATGGCAGTGTAAGATAGAGCATCTATTCAGAGTATAAAAAACCCTCTCCCTAACCCCACAATATTTATTGCACCTCCTTCTACAAGTAACAGTAGAATACACCTGATGCTTTAATCTGTAGTGCAAGATACAGACCAAACTTACGGTACTTCAGACGTACATCTGCCGACTGTTGCTGACTCTTATCTGACATTTAATATGTTTAGACAGGTGTCCTGGATGTCTTCTCTGGAAACTGAAGGCTGCCCGCGAGAAAGCAAAAGAGCCAGAATTAGTTATGATAGGTTGCAGTTACATTGTAACAGAGATATAAGAGGCATGGAGTCCTTATGCTCTGGCAGTGGGAGAAGCAGTAATTAAAAATTAACAAATCTAGGACTGTACTAATTTTCTCATGACAAAATGGCAGAGGAAGGTTCCCCTGGGAAACTGGAATGCCCTTCCTTTGACCTGTGAATTTTGTCAGAACCAAGGAAGCTTGGAATAAAGATTGATGGATTGTCCAGAGTTATTCAAGGTGACTGTAGAAATTTAATTTTCAGGGCGCTAACAGAGTAAGAGGCAATTTAGGGTGCTTTCAACAGAAAGTTGATGTTTGATGGGGAGATTTAATTACGCTGCATTAATATATCAGTAGATCCTACAAGGATCTCATAAGTGATCATTTTACTCCAGGAACAGGAAACGGGACAAGGGGTGCCAGCTAGTTAAAGAGAGTATCAGCATCCTCACTGGAAGAGATTCTTTACTCAAAACAGCTGGTGAATTTATTGGACATTTTACCATGGATACAACACTCAATAACTTCAAAAGAAATATGGACAACATTTTTAGAGGAAAAACAAGTCGGTGAATAGGAGAATATGGTTAGATTCTGAGGATACGGCTAGATCGCAGTGTGACATTTCAGAGAGAGCTGTCAGGCAGTCATAGGGTTGGACTCCATGGATCTCTGCTCTTCTTTCAGCCTTGTATAACCAAGCAAGGTTCCCAAGCGTCTTCTGAGACCTTCCGATTAGACTACAAAGATGTGAAAGCTGCAGACATCCTTTCCTGCCCCCTGTTTGCTGTCTGACCTTGAGCAATGACACCAAACAAATTCTCTCCCTGGTTCACTTCATTTTCTTTGCACTTTTTGCCTTAAGTTAACCAAAGCCGTGTTTGCACTGCAGGTGACCACACAGCTGTGTGTGCGTGTGTATAAAGAGTTGTGACATACAGGGATATAACCTAGACTACAGAAATACTAATATAATAATAATGTGGAAAGTACAGTTCTAGTAGCCATATGTGTCCAGGAGAAAGCTGAAGTTTTTGTGGTTTGTAAAGTACTAACCAAAAAGATGCTGTATGTAATATGTGTGCAAGAACTATTTTTAAAAAAAGAAATCACTAGAAAAATATATAAATTCAAAGGTTATAAAAAGTAACAAAAAAGACAAACAAAAAATTGAAAAAATATTTGTAAAAAATCAAATGTATGTGAAGCACAGAGTCTATATAGTGCAGTGTTTAGTTCAGCCAGTGCATGAACAGCACTGCTCCTGATTCGAAGAGATAATGCTCTCTTAATCTAAAAGGCTTTTGTTTTAGAAGTGGAAGGACTTATTTCCATTATGTTTTTTTATAAAATTAATAAGAAGATGACAGGACCATTCTGGAGTGAAATATGTTTAGCAGATTAATGCCCAGTAAGCCAGCCAACCAATCAGAAAGCAACTGAACATTGCATTTATTAAAATGTAATACTAGCTATAACAAAAATCAATGGAGTACATCAAAACTCTCATTGCAGTCAACATTTTAATGATATTCAGCCCTAAAGGTGTCAACAGACAAAGAACAGAACATACGGATTCCTTTCACTAATCCCAGCTTTATCTCGACAGTTATTGAGACTCTGGTTTGGTGTAATCCCAGCACATGAGGAGGCAGGCTTGTCTTTTGATTCCCATTTTTTTGGTTTTTTTGTTTTCCTATTCCTTCCATATCATCGCTGTACCATGTCTGAAGGATTTTGCAGTCCAGTTACAGGGTCTCGTGCAAACAAACTATTCAAGAGGGAGAGTCCGAATCGGTCACCCCCCGCTTTTTATCTTCCAATCCAAGGCCCTGCTTCTTTCCTAATGAAACTACAGTTTCCACAATGCATTGCAATGGGAATTCTAAAAAGTAAATACAGAAACTGCTGGCCCCCTTTTTTGGTTTGTTTTTTTTAGAGCCCGCCGCAGTGCATTCACCCTGCACCTTGTTGTGTTTTTCTTAGTAGCTGCATGAGTCACTGCCATGACTTTGACCGGAATGACTTTGGATTTTGAGATTCCCCCCCATCTCCTGGCACAGTGAGTCCCCTGGGTCATTATTTCTCAAGGCCCTTTTGTGTCATTTTCCTGTGCGATTCCAATTAGTGTGGCCGCGTTGGGCACAGGTTTCACGTGTCCTATCATGGGCTTTTCATACGCCGAATCTCAAGGCCTAGTACAGGCCGTTAGACATTGAAAACGGCCTTATGGAAGGGTCATTGAAGGGATGTGGGCAACTGAAGAGCCTGAGGGCACAGGCTGGGCCCTGATGACGGGATCGCTCTGTCCCAGTCCTGCAGCTCACTTTGTGGGCACAGTTCCCTTACAAAGCACTTTAGCACATGGGGCAGGCAAGCCTATGTTCACTCTTCTCATCCCCACTTCTCTCGCCCTCCACTCTGATTCCTTTTCCCCTCTCTCTCCAGTTCCTGCCAGCTCGGTAGGAGGAGGGCTGCTGGCCCCTGCTTGAATCTGATGGGTTTTTTTCACACGTGCACACCCCCCACACAGCTTTGCTCTTGAGCAGGTGAACCCTTTTACCGCCACTAATTAGCCCCTGGCGGGGAATGAGATGTTCACCTCCGTCATTCCCAGTACTCGCTTGATTTCATTCTCTTTTTCTCTGCATTTCTCTCCTCACGTTCATCTTTTCTCACTCTTTTGACTTCCCATTCTTTCCCCTTTCTTTCTTGATGAGTTTTTTTGGGTTTTTTTTGTGATCTTCCTCACATCATTGGTTTCCCCTTATTTTGATCTTTATCTCGCTCTTGCAGCCCCAGGATGATGGCGCGTGTGAGCATGACACCGGATTTTGAGGAGTATCGGGAAGAGGGGGTCCAAGTTCCGTCTTTAATTCAAATCAGCAGCCACCCACATTGTTCACTTCACCAAAAGGCTTCAGAAAGAGCCTTAGAAAGCTGCTAAAACTCCAGGTTTTCTGCTGGTGTCGCTCAATGACATCTAAAGTTCACTTCGCCCCACTTGAGTCCCACATTATTCTTTTCTTCACAGATTAAAGAACCAAAGAGCAATGAAGTGCATGGCCGCCCTCAGGTTATAAACCAGAGAAGGGAAAGTTCACTCAATCATGGAACACATTAAAAAGTGTTAAATCCCCCAAAATAGCCTAAGAACGCAGGGCAGGGTAGTACAAAATCCTAGCATGCTCTTCTCTGTTGCTTTGTGTGGAAGGGTTCATCCTTCCCCACTCCACCCCATTTCTGGGCTATTTCTTCAGCCATGCTCTCCCCATCCCCCCCCATGACAATGCATTTCACTAATTCTTGCTTTACTCCTCTGCGTGCGGCCAGTGGCTGGGCTGGTACATCTGCCTTGTTTCTCTTCAGTTACTGGAGTTTGTGTTGCTCTTGTCTGGGAATCTGGGACTGGTGGGGGGCAACCTTTTTGCATTTTCTCTCCAGGTCCGCCCAGGTGTGAGAATCTCTCTGAAGAGGCCAGAGCACTCACTGGATAAGACGCCGCCCCGGGCAAGGGTCCTTTCCGCACCTAGCTCTCCTTCCCTTTTGGGTTCATGCACTCATAGACTCACAGGCCTAGCTGAGAAGGGCAGCGTGGTGCTGCAGGTAGTTGCAAGATTATCACTGTCCCCTGCTTCTTCCTTTAGCATAAGAGGGTTCATTAGCAGCCTTAGGTCCCCATGTGATAAGGTGTGCTCGGTGGCGCGAGCATGTCACACCTGGCTGCTGTGCACACAGCTTTACTCCTGATTTAACAAGGAGTGTAGGGCACAAAAGATGTGCAAACAAAGGTGAAAAAATCTTAGGTGCACTAATTAGTAAGCCTCCATGTAAGTCCCACGTTAATCAAAGTGTTCGTTATTACTCTCCGGTACAGAGAAGTGTGTAGGCTTTACTCGGGGTTTCTTAACGCTGTAAATTTAACTCCTGGTCAGAGATGAAGAAAGGTTTCAGGGGAAAGTGTTAATTGTACAGAGATGAACCTGGGGTTTGTGGCGCGGGGTCCTGTACTCAGGATTTATGCGTATAAAACACAGTTTGTGCACAAAGCATGTCCTCATCATATAAAACACGGTTAATGTGCACCAATCATTATTTTTGGGCACACTTTATCAGATTAGCGATGGGCGGCCCCCAGCGAGTATGCGCAGGTGCCGCAAATAACGGGAGCAGATGGCATCCGACTGGGCGGCCGCCCCCCTTCCAACACCTCCCTACTTACCTGGGGGGTGACGCTCCAGGTCCCACAGCACGGCGCCGGCATCGTAGTGGTGTGGGGGAGCAGTGGTAAGCACGGGTCGAATAGCAATGAAGCAGCCCCTCTCGATTGGTTTGGTGCTGGGAACGATGAGGTCATAGCAGAACCACCTGATAGGTCGAGAGGGGCAGCGCACTGACGTGGTGCTGAAGGCGGGCCGGCGGGAGGTTTAAATTCCGCACTGACCCCCTCTTCTTCCATGGATCGGGTAACGCGGGGATTCCCAGCCAACCCACCCAGCACATTAGGTAGTACAATCTGTTAGTTGAGGTTAATATTTGCTGCCTTGTTGTACCACGGGTGGCTGAGTCCAGGTTGGGAGATGTAGGCTAACAAGAGATAACAGGGCAGGGAGGTGCCATTAAGGAAGTTAGTGGCTATGGCCACACTCTACAACAGACGGCCAAAAGAGGGGAGATGTGAGGCCTGGGGAATGGGCCTTGACGTGCTCGCTGGTGGGAAGGCGATGGGGAGGGGCTCGAGTAGGCTTGCTGTGTGGTGGCCTACACGGGACTCCTCCTGGAGACTACCCCTTACCTCACACATGTAGAGGCTTTCGGGAGTAGGCCTCGGGATCATCTGCTTGGGCAGAGGCTTACTATGCATTTATTTGGTGCAGCTAATCCTGTAGGACTCAACACCCCAAATTAGATTTCCTTGTTAGGGCATCTAATAAACAGCTGCGGCCTTTTTACATCCAATTACAGTGTTGCGTTATGTTTGTTTTCTGTTACTGTTTTGGTTCAACATATGGGTGAGGGAGAAAGGGAGGGGGAAGGAGACCCGGATGTCCAGGCTGCCCCAGTTATGGTGTTCTTTTTAACTCCCGATGCATTTGCATACTGTTAGCTTACTGCATCTGGAGCTCTTTTTTTTCTTTTTTAGGGGGTAAAGAAAATGTGCACATGTTTTATTCGCGTCTTATTACATCTGGCTCTCAGTAATTAAGGGGATTTTGATGTAATATTCAGCCTGATTTCCACACTGCAGTTGACTTCCTTCTTGGAACATACGGAAATAACAAAATGTCAGCTTATAGAAGCATATTTTAGCTGGTCACTAGCTTAGGGGGCCATGCATCAAATTGCTTTAGGGCCTTATTGCGGGTGTTAGGTCCCTAATGCCCGTGATAATGCCAAAAACACATGCAATAAATAACACATCATGAGATGCATATGCAAATTTTCAAAATGTAATCAAAAGGGAGGAGTTTGGGTGGAGCTTATGAAAATGAGGGCTGTTTAATGTTGCATGTGATAGCGTAACACACGCTATTGCACAGTTTAATGCTGGAAATAACTACAACTTTTTTCCTGGTGTTATGCCCGAAATGGGATTTGCGACGGGGGGGGGGGGGGGGGGGGGGGAAGAGAAAGAGAGCATCTCTGGGGAGGCACACATATTAGTCAACTTTTTATACCACTGAACTCGGGGTGAGATTTTAGTGGTGGCCTAGGTTTTGGGGGGCAGTTTTACATGCACAGTCAGAGGTACGAACAGCACAGTAGACATCAGTGAAGATTTTATGTGATTTGGAGTGATGAAAGGTATAAAAAGATGAGATTTGTACAATGTACTCTTGACCTAGCTTGATGCACTCTCTACCTAGCTGCTATCAAGCTAGGTACTGCACTGTTCATACTGCCCCCCCAAAACCTAGGCCACCACCAAAACCTCACCTGAGTTACTAGTTGCCCCTCTTACAGTGGTATAAATAGTTTATTAGATAAGAGCCTCATAAAGAGTTTCTCTCTCTCTCTCTCTCTTGCAGTATCTGGAAAACTACCCTAATCATGCTCTTTTTTTTTTTTTATTGTGAGCACTATTCTTGCAAAATTTATAGCAAAAATGATGAATCTAGACCTCAGTCTGCTGATACTATGAAAACTCTGATTCCCCTTCTAGTCTCGGTACAGCCCAAGGCATAGTGGCTAATAATCAGTAGCCAGCTACTTTTGTCATTGCCTGTAGCTTTCACTGACTGCAGATTACCCATTAAGGTGACCGATTTCAAACAGCTCCCCGTACATGCAAAGGGACGGATTAAGGTGACGTGCCCATAGGCAATGGGGGTAGGAGTGTTCTCCTCCTCCTCCTCCCTGTAGTGTAGGGCCTGGGGATGATCCCTTCTGCCGAAATTCCCTTCCCCCTCCAACTTCACCTCCAAGTTGGCACCTAAAGATGAAAAACTAGCGCGGGGCCTTCAGCAGCTCTTGCACACTAATGTGCCCTGTGATGCTCCGCCCCTTGCCCGGGCTTCCACAGTAACAGAAAGCCCATGCGGGAGGAGGGGCCGCAGCGCTGCAGGATCCATTCATACACAAGGGCTGTGGAGGGGCCTGCGCTGCATGATCACCATCATTTTGCGCCGCTAGAGGAGAGAAACGGCGCTGCAGGCTCCCATTTAGGCTTGGCAGCAGCGGCAATGCACCAGTGCCTATAAGAATTTGGTGCAGGAGACGGTCGCCTGTGCCTTAACCCGGGCCTGCCCACCGACCTTGCTCCTCATCTTCAGAGGGAAAGTGCGTGCATCCTTTCCCTTGCCCGTGGATAGAAAGGACCCGTGCACTTTGCATCTGCTTCTGTCTGCGGACAGATTTTTGCTGGAAAACAGCAGGTGTACATTTTAAAAATCCGATCTATGTGCATTGTTTTCCAACCTCACTTAGACGTTCCCTCTGCCTCCTTCCCACCCCAGGAAATGCCCCCCTTTAGATTGACTGACTAAATGTCCCTGCGCTGTGGAAGCTCGTGTGTACTTGTAGCAGGATGAAGGGAGGGCAGTTGTCCGATTGCCAATTAGCCCCAGGCAAACGACTTTTAAAATTGTCCTTTTCGTGATTCCTTTCAGGTATCTAAAAACTACATAGACCGTCATTTGAAAACCCAAATTCCAGGGGGTTATGCTCTACAGGATGTGCCTTAAACTTCGGACTAGATCCAGAGCACGGCTTGCTCCCCGCTACAGCTGGTGACTCTCCTGCAGGACCCAATTGCCTGAAATGGGTCCATTCTGACCCTTCGAGCTCGAGTGGTTCTGCCCTCAGCAGCTCAGAGTGTACCTTGGTGTGTGTGCACTGTAAGAGGCAGCTACCTCCTGTTCGGTTGTTATTATTTTAAAATAAAAGGAATCAAAGCAGGAGAGGAAGGAAGGGGGCACAGGGTGAAGGAGTCAAGTGCATCTTGAATCCAGAGTTAATGATACTGATTAAAGAGGTGTTGAGCCCTTTAGTCACTGCACAGCAGTGTGGTGGTAATTACACTATTAAGACTAATAAGTTGTCTTTACTGCCAAAAAAAAAAAATAAATAAATAAAAAAGGTTCTGACTTTTGTTGGCAATGTTACCATGGTAACCCCATCCTACTCCCAACACCTAAGAAACGTAATTATAGGTCTGCAGAGGGTACCCCTGGTGGCAGTGGCTGTGTCGTGCTTTTGCACCGAGCTGTACTAATGAGGGTGGAATGGAATATCTTTGTTTGTTCTCTTCTGTGAGGTCACTTTAAGTCACTTGGGCTAATGGGATTCTACCGTCCCTAAGGTCACATGAATCCCAGAGCTGCAAAGGGCGGTCCATGGTTTAAAGCTGCTGGCTGAGGCCCAGGGCAGCCAATTTCTTCACCCCTCATTTTCAGATTTGCTGCTCGGACACACTTGCACACAGACTGTTGGATACTACTTGCAGAGTCTGGAAGAACGAGAATTGG
Source organism: Rhinatrema bivittatum (assembly GCF_901001135.1). Lineage (NCBI taxonomy): Eukaryota > Metazoa > Chordata > Amphibia > Gymnophiona > Rhinatrematidae > Rhinatrema > Rhinatrema bivittatum. The sequence goes on from NC_042618.1 coordinate 174,051,151, forward strand.
CCAGGTCACTCGTGACAGATTTATTTATTTTATTTGTATACCGTCGTTCTGTGAGCAATCATGGCGGTATACAACAGAGACTTAAAAACATGCCAGTATAATAAAACAATCCACGAACAGTCATGACAGTTTACAATAAAATTTAGCAGTATAACAATCTACTACAGCATTCCTGACAGATCTACTGTTATAACAGTACAAGCGGTGAGCTCTTCTAATTCAGCAAATGAATGAGCGGTTTTAGTGGGTGCATGATCTCAACAGGTGTTTCTCTTCTTTTAATACTGAGTACTCTTCCGTGTGAATGAGTTGCTATTAAATAAAGTCTGTTACTGATTACGCAAATTAATGAGTGAGTGAGTGAGTGGTGGTAGTGAGTGAATGTTTCTTTTCTCATTGGTCTGATTGCCTGCCTGTCTTTTTCTCTACTTTATTATCTGGTAATCACATGGTTCCGTGACATGCCAGGAATATGCAGTCATTTGTTTTGTTTTGTGCACTAAAATGAAACAAAATATGAAACAAAAAACCCAAAACGAAACAAGCACAAGTTTTCAGCTGTAAACCCCTATTCTGTAATACCCTTCCCAGAGCATTCTGGGAGCTAGATTTTCCTGTTAAGAAAACACAACTGCAGACTCCACAGCACCTGAGCATGTGAATGAAAAGCTGAAGCCCAGCCAGGAAGGTCTAAGTGAGCCATGGAGTCCCCTGTCACAGTAGCAGCCAGAGGAGGGTAGATGGAGATGCAAAGCTTGGAGAAGGGGAAAGCAGAGTAGATGCATGAACAGAACCCTCCAATCCATTACTCAGACTGACAGACTAATAGATTAACTCTGTATCAGCAGGAGTCTCAGGAGCATTGAGACATGGTGGCTGTTTATCCGTTGTACCTGGTGAATAAAAGCAAGTAATAAGATTTTAAAAGGATTGGCTCAGTCCATTCTGAGGGCTGTGTCTGGGCTCAGCATTAATCTGCAGCTCTTGGCTGCATTTGATTTCCTCCTGGCTTTTATACTTCTGAATGTGCAGATATAATATCAAAACAAATGGGGGTATTTGTTCACCTGCTACGGAGTGAGGTTGTGTGTAAGAATTGCCATCTCACTCGGGTCAACCAAACAGACTGATCCAGTCCTGGTTCTGTTTTTGCTCCATTGCATACATAGAGAAGTTCTGCTTTGCTTAGGGATATTAGAACTGCAGCTCCTGCATGTGATGGAGCAAAAACCAGGACTGGATCAGTCTGTTTGGGTTAAACTGGGTGAAGTGGCAGTCTGTGTGTATATCATTTCATGTTTTTTTGTGTGCAAGCCAGTGGCAAGGCAGTTTTCAAAAGTAATTTGGCATCCTGGCCAGTGGCATACAGGTGTAGTAACAGGTAACAAACCAGCCTATAAATCACTTTGTCAACAAAATGACAGTTTTCTTCCTGTTTAAGAGAAAAGTCTTTAAAAGCCACATACAAACCCCCAAGGAAGAGAAATGATGTTGTCAAAAACAACCAGAAAATTGCATAAGTGGAACATTATATGGGCTGACCGAAGGTACAGGATGTATTTCTACTTGTTACAGAAGACTTTGCACTGTTGCATACTTGGCATAGTGCTAGTACAGGTCATCTTTATTTTTTCCATCTGTAATGCACAGTTGAGTCTTGAATTCATTCTCCACAAGTCTCCTCTATTAACATTCATCCTGCAAAATATTCCCAACCAGATAATTTTATTAGCAATGGCAGCTAGTCTTTATTAAAAGGAATAATTTCCAAAGGACGAGACATGTAAGTTCCCACAAAAAGAGGCCTTTTCAGCTAGCTGCCGGTTTTTCTCATTTTGTTTTAGTCTTCCTATGGCCTCTGAGACTCCCGGCACACTAAATTTCCACCATGCCAGCACAGGCCCCAGTAGAGGCCTGGATACGAATTTGTGAAATCCAATCTTTCATTTTATTCTCGCAACATGTAACAGATTCAGAATATCAACGCATGTGATGTGCACATGTTGGTGCAACCATTTTCTATCTCACAGGAACTCTCATCTTTGTTTGTCTCTTTGTATTTGTCTAATTACATTTCTACTTCATGCTCTAGAAAGATTTTGAGCAAAAACTGTGGTTGCCACATTAACCCGTCTTGGATATAAACAATTAAGAGTCAACAAATGAGTTGTAGGTGATACCTATTTATTGGACTAACTTAATACCTGTGTGATAAGCTTTTGAGAGTTATCCTCTCTTCATCATGAAAGACCTACAGCCATACTACTTGAGGATGAATTACTGAAAGGACTATTCCCTGCTCCCCCAGATCTAGCCTGTAGGTAACCAACTAACCTGAAATAAAAACTTGGGAAAGTTTAATTTTCCAACAGCCCATGTAGGCTGAAGACAACAGGGACTTTTTTTTTTTTTTAATTCTTTATTTATAATTTTCCATCCGAATATACAAAGAAAATACTTTCATTACATTACCTCATAAAGTATTACAGTTAATACCTTGCAATAAATAATCTGATTGTATATCTGGAGTTTCAAAAGAAAACAATTTCAATTTACAATTACTGTATTGTGGAAATTGAGGCTATTAAAGGAACTTTGAAATAAAACAGGAGAATATACAAGAAAAACAACAAATTATTTTATAACAGCTTTACATAGTTCAAACTGGTATTTTACTTAAATGTCCTAAAAGTAGTTACTCACTTGTAGGTATCACCCCAATCGATGGCTCACTGACAGGCAATGGAGATGAAGCAGTGGGATTTTGAGCATCCAGGAACTGTTGGAGCTGGTCAGATTGATAGAAAACATATTGATGTTCCCCTCTTTTTACTTCACATTTACAGGGATACCGTAAGAAAAAGGAGTATCCTAACGAGGTTACCCTTTGTCTTAAGGCCAAAAATTCTCTACGTCTAATTCTTGTGATAGGGGCTAAATCAGGATAAATCTTTACTATCTGACCATGGAACATTGTAGGAAATTTTTGGAAATATCTTTTCATCAAATTACTGATATCTTTGGTAACAATAAAGGAAACAATCAACGTATTTTGATGAATTACATCTAAATTGGAATCTTCCAAAAAGGTAGACAGATTTGTTGGTACTGGAGATTTCTTCATTAAAAAATGACAAATATTAATTGAAGAAATCTCTTCCTCGGGATATAGCAACACTTCTCTAAGATATTTTTTAAGAGAAATGTAGGGAAGTTCTCCTAATACCTGAGGGAAATTAGTTATTCTGACATGTAATTGTCTTGCTCTATTTTCTAAAATTTCCAAACGATGAGAAGATGCTAATTGGTCTTTAACGACTATTACATTTAATTTCTGCAAGGATTGAATATTTTTCTCATTCTCATTAACTTTCTGCGATAATTCCACAGATTGGGCTTGAAAAGATTGTAATTTCCCTTGGTAATCTAAAGTTACAGTGTCCATCTTTTTCTCCAACCTAACCATGGCATTGCTCAAACTTTTCACTGCGTCCCATATTGCCTCGAGTGTTACCTTTTCAGGCCTAGATGTCATCTGCACCAGATCTTCTATAGTCGAGGAAAAGGCACCCTCCTGCCCTGACGCCACCTCCGTTCCAAGAATAGGCGACTGAGCTGTCTGATCTTCGCTAGTGCCTTGGGGTGGAGGCGGTCTACTGTCAGGACTCAGGGACGCCTCATCTTGGGAGCACCTCGCTTCTCCCACGCATGGTGTTCCAACAGATTCTTCAGCTCCCTGCTTACCCAGCTGTGTCAGGAACTTGTGAATTTCCAACTGTGTTGAGGTAGAAGGAACGGGTTCAGGAGAGAATACCTGTATTTTCGCTTTCCTCTTCGCAGGCATGATAGTTTAGGAAAACAAATTAAATAGTTCCGACCTATGATGCTTTATTGTTCCTTATTTCAGAGATAAAGTTACGGATATAATAGCTAAGTCAGGCTAAGTTGGGCAAAGTCGCGCGCACCCCTTGAGCGCACGCAGCTTCGGCGACACGATGGCGACGCGCCGGGAGAGTGCGCTCTTTTATCTCAGTTCTTCCGGCGCCTCCCTCTGAAGTCAGGTGAGAGCCCGGCGTCCCGATCTCTCTGAGCAAGAAAAAACTCACAGGAATAATTCAGTTCTCACCGAAGCAAGGTAGGTTAATCTCTCTGATAGCCTCTGGAGATCTCACGGGTATGCGCTCTTTTATCTCAGTTCTTCCGGCGCCTCCCTCTAACGTCGGGTGAGAGCCCGGCGTCCCGATCTCTCTGAGCAAGAAAAAACTCACAGGAATAATTCAGTTCTCACTGAAGCAAGGTAGGTTAATCTCTCTGATAGCCTCAACAGGGACTTTTTATTCACAGACTTTAACACCAGTTTTCAAAGTGGATTCATGCGGAGAAATCTGCTTTGACAGTTTGCAGGTTTGTGCACAGAAACCAGTGACAACAAAGCATGCACAGAGATGCAGGCATCACTTTGTGCATGTATATTATTTACAAACATACTTTCAAAAGTATTTTATTTGTTTATTACTTGGATTTATTACCTGCCTTTTTTTAAATACGGAATTCACTGAAAGCGGGCTACAGCATATTAGAATACCAGCTTAGAAACATGTCATTTGTGGCCTCACATTACAAAGGTTTAAACAAATTTGAACAGTGGCAAAATCACAATAATATTCCACAAAATAAGGTGCACCTCAAGGCCTAACCCTCAAAAGGTCAACAATAAGGACTAAGCTCTAATTGTTCTAATTCCAAAAATAAATAGCTCCACAGCAAACCTCTGGATTGTAGCAGTATGTTTAACGCGTTCGAGTTTCCTGTAGACAGTTTAGCAGCACTGAGTTCTGGGTTTAGCATTAGAGGCTTGATAGAAAAGCCAGGCTTTAACTTGCTTACTAAAGACAGAGCAGTCATGTATTTGTCAGAGCTCTTCTGGGAGAAAGTTCCATAGAGCAGGTGCTGCTCCCATGATGGATCTGTTGCATGCATCTGTACTTTTGATTTGCTTCATCGATGGAGCTGTTGTGCATGATGACCTTAGTGGTCTGGATGGGATGGATGAAGAATGCATATAAATCATGTCCTAGTTACAACTCCACCCAGCTGAATGCCTCTTTCTGGTGCATATAAAAGTACACATGAAATGACTTTTGCACATACTTTCATGCACATCGACCCTGGGTAATTTTTAAAAGGCAATTTACGTGCATAAAACTGGGGTGTATGTGCATACATCCATTTGAAAATAACCCCCACAAGAAGTAAGATCCAAACAGAAACCCAGGTAGAAGAAAACGGCCCCAAAATCCTGCAAGATATCACAGGACCTACAGCTATTCACATGGGAAAGACATGCGGAATTAAAGGTTCACATTCATGCTGCTCTGTGAATAGTGTGAACATGATCTGATGCAAAAAAAAAAAAAAGGTGAAGAAGGATGCTACATTGGTGAAACAAGCCAAAACCTGATGACAAGAATCATAAATATAAAACATTACAGAGGAAACTGAATAACAGCTCAGTAGGCAAGAGCACTTCTCAAAGGAAGACCATTCCCTTAGTGTGAGTTCCTAGAGAATAAGTCCATAAACTTCTATTAATCAATAGCTTGGGATCTATATAATGTTTGGGTACTTGCCAAGTACTTGTGGCCTGGATTGGCCACTGTTGGACACAGGATGCTGGGCTTGATGGACCCTTGGTCTGACCCAGTATGTCACCTTCTTAAGTCCTTATGACCTCACAGTCAGATTACTCAAAGAGCACTTTAAGAGAACACAAGTACAGAAAACATTTGAAATCAGGCTGATCAAACACAAAAGGACTTAATAAGCACTGTTTCTTCACTGACCTGATGAAGGGAGGATAATCCTGAAAGTTAGTTACTGATGTATTACGTGGGTCCAGTAAAAAAAACATCTCACTACAACTTGTTTGTTGGGCCTTAATTCCAAGTAGTCATTTTGCAACTGCAAAAGCTGCATCAGCAAATCTCTGAACCCCAGGGAAGGGACCAAGAGAGATACATCTATCTTGCTCGCTTCTGTATCTGGCCCTTGGTCACACTCACCCCATATGGGTGCCTTTGCACTTCTTTATTTTACAAAAAAAAAAAAAAAAACCAGAGCAAAAGAGTTTAGTGTAAAAAGCAAGTTTGGAGGCAAGACACTGAATAGCAGGCGTATTTGAAGACCCCAGAAGTTAGATCTCAATTTGGAATATATTTTCTGCCAGTGTAGCACCTAGGGATGCTGGAGTTCTTCTGAGGCTTCCAGGTACTTATCAGATGAGGAATCTGATCATGCAAATAAGGTTATTTTGATGTCTGTCATCTATTTTTCACTGGAAAGCTGTCCTCTGGTGAATTAAGAATATGTTCATTTCTTTCCTTTGGAGAAATTTGGCATGCAAAAGAGCTTGGTGGGGAGGGAGGGGGCCATGTGAAGTACTTTCAGATTCCAGTAGCCACTGGGGCTCTCTTCATCTGGAACTGATTCCTAACCCTTCCTCCAGCCCTTTTTCATCTGCACATCTGGCTATGGGATCTGAGATGCAACCAGAGGATTTCCTCCTCTTCCCAAAACACACAGCAGCCCCTACGCCTCATGCTCCAGAGATGAGGGAAATTTAATTAGACTCTTGACTCATTTATTAAGGCTTATGCAAATGAACAGACAAGTAGCTTGCAAAAAAAAAAAAGTTTATTAATAATTATCTGTAAGTCTTCTGGTGTGCATTTTGTATTTCTTCTACTACGCATATTTTAATTGTCCTCCAAATTATCTAGAATCTCTGTGTCCATGCGGGTGAAATCTTGATAGCCTAGCTCCAAAGATTTTGGTTCTGTCTCACAGAAATGTGTGGCCACTGCATGCTTGTTTCATTCTGGTAGAGGGTCAGAGACCAACTAAATAATAAGTTATAAATTTTGGATTTGAAAAAAAATCACATGTTCTCAACTCCACTTCATTGTGGGTTGGATGACACCTTCCTAGATAGGCAATTACCCCACTGCTCACATTATTCACCTCCTTTGAAGGAGGTGTTGATATTGTTCAAAATGACCATCCTTGAAGGCCCAAAGTTTATTCCATTAAAAAAGGTCGAAGGAAAAGCAGAATACTGCCAGTGTGGTTTAACAGTGAGGTAAAAAAGACAATTAAAGCCAAAACGGCACCTTTCAAAAAAATGGAAAGCAGACCCAAATTAGGAAAATAAGGAACAGCATTGTCATGGACTGGCAGCCTGGAGTCAGGGAGTACCCCCACAGAGGTAATACAGGGTTTCAAGTCAGGACTGAGGCTAATCGTCTGCCTGACCAACCCCCTCCCCCGCAGATGGAGCCCTTGGGTTCTGGGAGCCGGTAGGACTTGTCTTCTGTAGAACATCAGGGCATGGTCTGGGAGCTGAGTGCAAGCTGGACAAGACAGGGCAGACTGGATGAGGCAGGCTGGAAAATGAGGACAGGCACAGGCTGGGACTGGATACAGAACACAGGTTGGGGACTGGATGTAGAACTTTGCATTGACTACGAGCTGGATGCAGAGCACAGACAGCCTAGATACAGAGTATAGGACCTAAGGCAAGGACAATGGCAAGGCCTGAGAAAAAGACAAGGGACTGAACTGGACTGGGCAGGGTAAGAACTGGACAAGGACAAACAGGTAACAGGAAACAAGGAAGCCAAACAGAGCACGAAGCAGAGCAAGAACAAAACAGAAAACACAGAGGCTGCAAGGCAGAGGGCCCATCGGCAGCTAGGTAGGAGGCCACAAGGCTGGGCAAGATAGAAGGCCCAGAAGCGACAGACCTAAGCAAGGCACAAACCCAGACCCCACAAGGCTAATAGTCCTGGGGGAATTCTGCACTACTGCGGAGCGCATAATTCCCCCCTGCGCAGAATTGCTAAATTCTGCGCAGAAAATGGCAGAGGAGACCCCAGCATGCTGTGAATGGAGTGCACGAAGATGAAGGCCCCGGCGTGCCACTCGTGGTGAAGATGAAGGCCCTCGTGTGCTGTGAATGGAGTGTGCGCTGTTTGCAGCGAAAATGAAGGCCCTCTCGTGCCATGGGACGTGCTCCACTTGTGGCGAAGATGAAGGCCCCAGTGAGAGTGAATGTGTGTGTGTGTGTGTGTGAGAGGAGAGGGAGAGGGGTGTGAGAAATGGGAAGGGGTGTTAGAGAGCGGAGGGGTGCAAGAGAGATGGTGGGAGTGGTGTGAGAAGGGAAGGGGAGGGGTGTAAGAGGGGAAGGGGGCGAGAGCAAGGGGAGGGGGTGTGAGAGAGGGGAGGATGAGAGAGCAGGGGGAGGGGATGTGAGATAGGGGGGAGAAGAGGGGAGGGTGAGAGAGCAGGGGAGGGGGTGTGAGAGAGGGGAGGCTGAGAGAGCAGGGGGGTGTGAGGGGAGGGTGAGAGCAGGGGGAGGGGTATGAGAGAGGAGAGGGTGAGAAAGCAGGGGGTAGGGGAGGGTGAGAGAGCAGGGGGGGATCCTTGAGTGTTGGTGCCAGAGAGAGGGAGCCTATATGAGGAGATTGTGAAGGAGTGTGTATGTGTGTGAGAGATTGTGAGCTGATGTGTATGAAAAAGGGATCATGTGTATGTGAGGGTGCTAGCCTGTGTGAAGGGATTGTGTATGTGTGAGACAGAGCCTGTGTGAAGGGATGCATGAAAGAGAGACATAGGTAGCCTGTGTGAGGATGTATGTGTGAGAGAGAAAGGGAGCTTGGGTGGGTGTGTATGCAAGAGAGAGGGTCCCTGTATGAGGGGATGAGTGTGTGCAAGAGAGTGAGGGAGCCTGTATGAGGCTATGTATGTGCACTAGAGAGAGGGAGAATGTGTGTGAGAGAGGGAGGGACAGAGGGGGAGCCTGTGTGAGGGGCAGTACTGAGAATGGAGTCAAACTCTGGGACTGGTGATAGAGTGGAAGGGGTTGAGCCTAGAGGTGGAGGAGAGAGATACTGGCAGGTGGAGGAGTTGGGGCCTGAGAGGGCAAAGTGGCCAGGGGAGTAGGGAGAGCGAGTGGAAAGGACACTCTTACAGTGAATTTCCAGGGAAATTCTGCTCAAAATATTTACAATTCTGCATCCTTAAGTAATAACTTTTTTCTGTATTAATTTTAAATTGAATTATTTAAAATGTAAATTGTGTTATTTTGACCAATATAAAATATGCTGAATTTTGCAGAATTTTAAGTTTTTGTGCGCAGAATTTTAAATGTTTTTTGTGCAGAATTCCCCCAGGAGTAGGCTAGGTAAGGCAGAAGGCCTGGAGACCACAAGGCTCGGCAAGGATAGCAAGGTAGAAGTGGCCAGCTCAGAGAGCCGAGGTGACTCAATGAAGAGGTACTGAGGTACTGGTCAGGCTGAGACTTGGACATAGTGTAAGCAGTGAGGAGATAACTGGCAAGGTGGTGAGCAAGGCTCGCTGGTGGAGGAAAGACTGCACAGCAGGAGAAACTGACAAGCATCAGCCCTGGCAAGTTAGATGTGGAAAAGTAATTAAGCAAGCTAAGAGATAAATTGAAAAGCAGCTTGCCACAGAGGTAAAAACAAGAAATAAAACTTTTTTCAAGTACATTTGAAACAAAAAGCCTTGGAGGGAGTCAGTTGGGCTGCTAGATGATGACGGGTAAAAGGGGTGGTCAGAGAGGACAAGGAAATAGCAGAAAAAGTACATGAATTCTTTGCTTCTATCTTTACTGAAGAAGATGTGGGTTGGATTCATACCCACACCAGAAACATGTTTTGATGATAATGACTCTAAGTGACTAAACAAAATCACTATAAAACTGGAAGATGTAATAAATCAGATTGACAGACTATAGAATAACAAATCACTGGAGCTGGACGGTATTCATCCCAGAGTTTTGAAGGAAGTAAAACATGAAATTGTAGACTTGCTTCAGGTGATCTGCAGCCTATCATTTAAAACAATCACAGTACCTGAAGACTGAAGGGTGGCCAAGAGATGCCAATTTATAAAAAGGGCTGCAGGGGTGATCTGGGAAACTGGAGACTGATGAGCCTGACATCAGTACCAGGCAAAATGGTTGAAGCTTTTCTTAAAAACAAAATTACTGACTATATAAATAGATATGGTTTAATGGGGGAGAGTCAACATGACTTTGCAGAGGAAAGTCTTGTCTTGCCAATTTAGTAGATATTTTTGAAGGTGTAAATAAACATATGGATAAAAGTGAACTAGTTGATGTAGTGTATTTGGATTTTCAGAAGGCATTTGTCAGAATTCTCATGAGAGACTCCTCGGGAAATTAGGAGGTCATGAGATCGGCGGTAGTGTCCTATTATGGATTGGTAACTGGATAAAAGACAAGAAACAGAGGGTAGGACTAGATTGTCAGTTTCCAAATGGAGAAAAGGCATTAGTGGAGTGCCCCAGGGGTCTGTACTGGGACCTGGGCTATTTAGCATATTCATAAATGATCTAGAGAAAGGAATGACGAGTAAGGTGAAAAAATTTGCAGATGACACAAAATTGTTTTGAGTCATTAAAATAGCAGGGGATTGTGAGGAACTGCAGAAGGACCTTGTGAGACTAGGAGACTGCGCTTCTAACTGGCAGATACAATTTAAGATGGATAAGTGCAAAGTTATGCATCTAAGGAAAAATAATCCCAATTATAGGTACATGATATTGGATTCTGTTAGGAGTTACCACCCAAAAAAAGAATTTTGGAGTACCTTGAAATCTTCAGCTCAGTGTGTGGCAGCAGCCAAAAAAGCAAATAAAATGTTAGGAACTATTTGGAAAGGAATGGAGAATAAAAGGGAGAATATCATGATGCCTTTGTATGGATTTATGATGCAACTGCATCTTGAGTATTGAATGCACTTCTGGCCACCCATCTCAAAAAAAGACACAGCGGACTGAGAGGGGATATGACTGAGATTTATAAAAACATTAGTGGGGGTGAACTGGTTATTTCACCTTTCAAATAACACTAGGACTAAGGGACACTCCATGAAACTAGCCACCAGCAGATTTTAAACAAATTGTAGGGTGTATTTTTTCACTCTGAAATCTGTTGCCAGAGGCTGTGATCAAGGCAATTAATATAGCAGGCTTGAAATGAAGGCTGATTACCAGCATGGTTAAAAGGGGGAGGTGAAAGCAGCTATTTTAGCCAAAGGATCTTCATTCAAAAATTGGAAGAAGGATCCAACGGAAGAAAATAGGATAATGCATAAGCGTTGGCAAGTTAAATGTAAGACATTAATAAGACAGGCTAAGAGAGAATTTGAAAAGAAGTTGGCTGTAGAGGCCAAAACTCACAGTTAAAACCTTTTTAAAATATATCTGAAGCAGAAAGCCTGTGAGGGAGTCAGTTGGACCATTAGATGATCGAGGGGTTAAAAGGGCACTTAGAGAAGATAAGGCCATTGCAGAAAGATTAAATGATTTCTTTGTTTCGGTGTTTACTGAAGAGGATGTTGTGGAGATACCCATACCAGAGAAGGTTTTCATGGGTAATGATTCAGATGGACTGAACCAAATCACGGTGAATCTAGAAGATGTGGTAGGCCTGATTGACAAACTGAAGAGTAGTAAATCACCTGAACCGGATGGTATACACCCCAGGGTTCTGAAGGAATAAAAAAATGAAATTTCAGACCTATTAGTAAAAATGTGTAACCTATCATTAAAATCATGCATTATACCTGAAGACTAGAGGATGGCTAATGTAACCCCAATATTTAAAAGGCCTCTAGAGGCAATCCGGGAAACTACAGACCGGTTAGCCTGATGTCAGTGCCAGGAAAAATAGTGGAAAGTGTTCTATCAAAAACACAGAACATATAGAAAGACATGGTTTAATGGAACAAAGTCAGCATGGCTTTACCCAAAGGCAAGTCTTGCCTCACAAATCTGCTTCACTTTTTTGAAGGAGTTAATAAACATGTGGATAAAGGTGAACCAGTACATGTAGTGTACTTGGATTTTCAGAAGGCGTTTGACAAAATTCCTCATGAGAGGCTTCTAGGAAAGGTAAAAATTCATGGGATAGGTGGCGATGTTTTCTTGAATTACAAACTGGTTAAAAGACAGGAAACAGAGAGTAGGATTAAATGGACAATTTTCTCAGTGGAAGGGAGTGGGCAGTGGAGTGCCTCAGGGATCTGTATTAGGACCCTTACTTTTCAATATATTTATAAATGATCTGGAAAGAAATACGACCAGTGAGATAATCAAATTTGCAGATGATACAAAATTGTTCAGAGTAGTTAAATCACAAGCAGATTGTGATAAATTGCAGGAAGACCTTGTGAGACTGGAAAATTGGTCATCCAAATGGCAGATGAAATTTAATGTATATAAGTGCAAGGTGATGCATGTAGGGAAAAAATAACCCATGCTATAGTTATACAATGTTAGGTTCCATATTAGGAGCTACCACCCAAGAAAGAGATCTAGGCGTCATAGTGGATAACACTTTGAAATCATCGGTTCAGTGTGCTGTGGCAGACAAAAAAGCAAACAGAATGTTGGGAATTATTAAAAAGGGAATGGTGAATAAAATGGAAAATGTCATAATGCCTCTGTATCACTCCATGGTGAGACCGCACCTTGAATACTGTGTACAATTCTGGTCGCTTCATCTCAAAAAAGATATAATTGCGATGGAGAAGGTACAGAGAAGGGCAACCAAAATGATAAAGGGAATGGAACAGCTCCCCTATGAGGAAAGACTAAAGAGGTTAGGACTTTTCAGCTTGGAGAAGAGAAGACTGAGGGGCAATATGATAGAGATGTTTAAAATCATGAGAGGTCTAGAACGGGTTGATGTGAATCGGTTATTTACTCTTTCGGAGAGTAGAAAGACTAGGGGGCACTCCATGAAGTTAGCATGGGGCACATTTAAAACTAATCGGTGAAAGTTCTTTTTTACTCAACGCACAATTAAACTCTGGAATTTGTTGCCAGAGGATGTGGTTAGTGCAGTTATTATAGCTGTGTTTAAAAAAGGATTGGATAAGTTCTTGGAGGAGAAGTCCATTACCTGCTATTAAGTTCACTTAGAGAATAGCCACTGCCATTAGCAATGGTAACATGGAATAGACTTAGTTTTTGGGTACTTGCCAGGTTCTTATGGCCTGGATTGGCCACTGTTGGAAACAGGATGCTGGGCTTGATGGACCCTTGGTCTGACCCAGTATGGCATTTTCTTATGTTCTTATGTTCTTACTCAACGCATAATTAAACTCTGGAATTTGTTGCCAGAGGATGTGGTTAGTGCAGTTAGTGTAGCTGTGTTTAAAAAAGGATTGGATAAGTTCTTGGCGAAGTCCATTACCTGCTATTAATTAGGTTGACTTAGAAAATAGCCACTGCTATTGCTAGCAGCTGTAACATGGAATAGACTTAGTTTTTGGGTACTTGCCAGGTTCTTATGGCCTGGATTGGCCACTGTTGGAAACAGGATGCTGGGCTTGATGGACCCTTGGTCTGACCCAGTATGGCATGTTCTTATGTTCTTGAAGAAAAAGTCTATAACCCTGGGCTTATCTCTCGGAGTGATATACAAGAAACAGATCAACTATTGGCGATGTGCCAGGATGCTGAGCTCCATGGATCTAGGATGGACTCAGCATGGCACTTCTTAAGTTGTTACAAACTTCAGTAGCATACCCTTCCTAACTAGAAACTCTGATGGCTTCAGGTCCTTACACTATGTCAAGTTTAGGAGACCCCATAACATTGCCAAAAAATATGTAAAACTTAAAATTTAATAAATATATATATTTTTTGTATTTTGATGCCTCTCATAATCTGAGGCCCTAAATTATAGCCTGTGCCTAAATCCGTCACGGAATAGTATCCCCTCCTAACCACATCACTTACCTCCAGGGACTTTAGTGGCGTCACCCTCTAATCATGTCATTCATCTTTGGAGACCTCAGTGGCTTCACTCTTTTTATTGTCATCATAGCTACTGAAAATCACAGATAGCTCCTGGTCCTTTGTGCAGAAGTAGGCATAATTTCATGCACCTATTTTCAGGAGCATTCCTAAGTTTTGGAGAGTCAAAAGTAGTAGCTCTCCAACAATTTTATTTATTTATTTTAAAATATTTCTATTCCACCCCTCTTATAAGGGGTTGATTACAAAAATACACTCATAATATAAAACAAATATACATCAAATAGTTACTAACATAAAATACGGACCAACGAAACAGGCGGGTAGGCTGTCTAAGAAAGCCGTTAGGATAACAGAATAGATTAGACGCCCAAAGGTAGTCCGAATATGAGCTTTATATCAATGGAGACATTATCTTTTTATATGTGCCTGACTCAGGCCGAGTTTCGCCCCATGTAGGGGCTGCCTCAGGGGCTGTGTATAGTTAGTCTTTAATGTGTATGAGTGTGCTCTCATAACATTAATTCACAATATCTCTGATAGTCTGGTGGTTTTTTGTGGATACAGCGATCAAGTATCGTCCCCACTCGAAAAGCATTCAAAGAAAGCTCATATTCGGACTACCTTTGGGCGTCTAATCTATTCTGTTATCCGAACATAAAATATAAAATCAAAATAATCTCTAAAACAAAGAGTCAGATAAGACAGATTAGTCACTGAAGGCGATCTTAAAATATAAAGCAGGTTTTGGAAGTCAGATGACTGTGCAACCCTCCCATTTGCTTATTTTGGAGGTTTTGGGAAGTAAACAATGGATGGAAAAGCAGATGGACAGATCACAGGCCCTTTGACTAAAAATTCCCCGGGAGGCGTCTCTTGGTGGCCTTGTGCAAGGCTCTGTTTCAGTCTACTAAACCACAAATGAGTAATATTGTTTGTGCTGCTGTCCCCAGAGTTAAGTGTGCATGTTGCCTAGATGCATCATCCGACAGAGCGTGTTGGTTTCTTCTTCTGAAGAGTGGGCCTTATGTTACTGCAGATTTCTGCCACTGTTGCAGTTTGGTCCATCGTCAAACACAGTGCAGCGCTGCTGATACTCCAGGGCAGCCTTACGGGCTTCCTGTGAAAATGTAACAATAGAGAGATCCCTTTCCAGTGCCGTTTCTGCAGGTAAATAATAATTTCCTCTGATTAACTGGCCTGTCTGAAATTTTGCCTCCTCGGAACACCTATAGAGTACGCATGGGGTTGGCATTAAAGAGGGGGAGCTCCCGGGATAGGGGGAGGGCATGCTTAGACTGGGGGAGTAAGACAGCACGTGTGCTTTTCATTTTCCATGGTGCACTTGTTGTTCCCTCCACACACAGACACAAACAGCAGATGCAAGCCCAATTTGAATGCAGTGTGCTAGCACTTTTTCAAAGGAAATGTTCCATGCAGTTCTCATTTTCAAAATGAGCCACAAAATAAATGCACGCAGGTGAAATTTTTCATTGACAGGTTTTTCCTCGGGGTTCTCATCGGAGGCTTTTTCCACTTCCATTCTCTCTGTGTCACCTTTTATCTTTTATTCTTAACTGTAAAAATGTTTTTTATTTTTTTCAAACAAATTTGGGCAGATTTTCAAATGGTTACGCACGTAACTTACGCGCTTAACCCCGAGAATGCTTATTTTGCATAGGCTCGGCGACGCGTGCAAGCCTGTCCCGGGGCTTTGAAAAAGGGGCATGGGCGGGGGTAGGGGGGGCGGTCTGGGGGCGTGACTGAGGCCTCCGGCACAGCGGCCGTGCTGGAGGATCGCGCACCGGCAGCTGGCGCGCGTAACTAAGACAACAAAGGTGGAGGGGATTTAGGTAGGGCTGGGGGGAAGGGAGGGAAAGTTGGGGGGGAGCGGAAGGAAAGTTCCCTCCGAGGTCCGATTTCAGAGCTGCCTCAGAGAGAACGGGGAAAGCCATCGGGGCTCCCCTAGAGCTCGGTGTGCGCAAGATGCACAAATGTGCACCCCCTTGTGCGTGCCGACCCCGGATTTTATAACATGCGTGCGGCTGCACGCGCATGTTATAAAATCGGGCATAGATTTGTGCGTGCCGGGTTGCGCGCACAAATCTAAGCCCGCGTGCATGTTAGAAAATCTGGCCCATTTTTTAAACCAAGTTGTCATTCACCCTGTAAATTAGTTTTTCATGGGAGGCGGTAACAGAAATCAAATTACACCTGTCTTGAAAAAGATCTGCATTAATGGTTTTCCAGTGCCTCACTATAAACCACTGTGCCAGGGTAAAGACAAGGGATCCCCACCTGAGTCTTTATCTCAGCTTTATTACCATCTGTAAGGAGATTCCAGACAAAGCCAGTTCAGCGCTGCTGTGAATTGGTAAGCCAGTGATACTTGGCATAAAGTCAAACACCTTATTCCAAAATGTATGAATTGGAGGGCACCGCCAAAGCATATGTGCCAGTTGCACCACCCCTCCTCTAACGCAAGGCAGAAAAAGTGTGGTCCATCTTACTAATCAACAGGAGGCCAATATGACCTACGCATTATTCACTATTATTTATTTCTACTCATATGCCGCTAATGCCACCGGCTCTAAGCAGCTCACAAAATAACATACATAAAATAGATAAAACACAACATAAAGGGCAATATGTCGAGAGTGGCTGCCACTCAAAACCTGAGGTACATTTAAAACTACAACCTTTTCAGTGCATTTAGTTATAAGCAAGTCTGAAAAGGTGAGTTTTCAGCGCACTTCAGAAGTTTTGACACAGGTTGTTAACCGTAGAGACTGCAGTAAAAGGCTCCACATAGTGGGAGCCGCCACGGAGAATGTCCTCTCACGCGTCTCGGCTAACCGTGCATACCAAACGGATTGAACATCAAGCAGGCCACGGGGTGAGGATCGCGGGGCCCCCGATGGATTGCCCGGGGGGGGGGGGGGGGGGGGGGTAAAGAGTCCAACTCAGAAAGCTGGCGCACCAGCATAGAAACGTTGTTAAGTTACAGGCGATTCTGCAGGCAACCAGTGAAGATGAAATAAAATCGGGGAGCTACGATCCCTCCTAGCAGTGTACAGCTAGGTCATAAAAAGTACTTCATCTACAAACGCTGTTTCTAGCACGCACGGAAAAGAAAGGTTAACACAAAATCCGTATAGCAGGTGATACCCTTTTATTGGACCAGCTTAATACACTTCTTGACTCGCTTTTGGGTGCTCACACTCTCTTTCCCAGGTCAGAATGACATTTTATTCCAATCTAAGGAAGAGCGTGTGAGCTCCAGAAAGCGAGTCAAGAAAGGTATTAAACTAGTCCAATAAAAAGGCATCACCTGATATAGTTTCTGCTTCTTTTGTTTTTATTTGTCATTTCCCTGCATTCAAGTGCACTAAGACGGCAGCCACACTATTGTGTCTAGCAGGATCATACCAAATTGTTAGGGCAGTCTTCCAAATGTTCTCATCCAGCCCCATATAAAAATCTCTTCCTCTGTTCATTTATAGTGTGGATCCTTAGCTCCCCCCACCAATAGCAGAGCATAAAGTCTAGAAGATGCGCTAGACCTTATTCACCGTTTACCTAAGTAAATCCTTGGCCTAGTTTCAGGTTTGGTGTGATGCTTATATGAATGAGTAGGGCCCAGTGCTAGGAGTTAGAACGGCTGAGTTCCAATCCCAGCAGAGGCAGTCCTTGAACAAGTCATTATATATTGGCATGCATCATTAATTCAAATAAAACTGAAGGATTTATTCTCCAAACTTGATTCATACATAGGTAAACCGAGGAACACACAGGGATCAATGGTCCTCATCCTTTCCACTGAAATCTCACCTGTTTCTTGCTCTTTCACAGGCTGAAGCACAAAGATACATTCAGTCGAGCGAACCTTTCGGCCTGCACTTGAATGCACATTTTCTGTGCGCAAAATGTACTGCCGATGAGGAAGGAGATTTGCGCAGAAAATGGGCGTTACGAAACAGGAATACTGCTCAGCACCCTGGCATGGAAATCCCATGCAGATGAGGGCATTAAGCAGTCCTCCCCGATGCAGAGACCGCATTTGGCCAGTGCACTTTTCATAACACTGGAAACTTAACCCCTGGGTCAGAGCTGGAATTACGTTTCCAGTGCTACTTAAATAAATTGAATACAAAGGTTTAAAGAAAAAAAAAGTCAGGAACACTCCAGGTAAGTGCCAGCAGCCGCTGCCACTTTATCAGATAAATACAGATTTATCCTGCTATCTGGCGCAGTTCGCTACTACTTAGCTGGATAAGTATTTTATTCAGCTAAGTAGCGGCGAACCGCACCACTTACCTGGTTAATGTCCTGTCAGAGATGCCTCCCCCCCCCACCCCCTTCCTGAGTTAAAATGTGTGTTCGGCCTGTGGCAAACGCACATTTTAAAGTTTAGGTGCATTGTGTTGACTCCCGATGAATTTTGCATAGCATTAGCTTACTGCATCGTGAGTTAAAAAGTACTTTAAACTGAGCGTTAAAGCCATGTGCTGAAGTCACGTGCCCAATGTTTTATTGCTCAGCTTCCTGCATCGGCCTGTCAGAGAAGTGCCTGAGATGGATTAATTATCTGAGAGGTGCGTGGAAAATCCAGAAATGGATCATTACTCCCTGCAGTTAAGGGGGTGCTTCGACCTTGAGATGGATCTTTAATCCCTGAGTTTAGGACAGCACCTGAGATGGAGCATTAATCTCTGAAATTAAGAATGTGCCTGTGATCCTGAGATGGATTATTAATCCCTGAGCTCAGGCAGGTGTCCGAGATCCTGAGATGAATCATTAATCCCTGAGATCAGGCAGGTGCCCGAGACCCTGACATGGATCATTAGTCTCTGGCAGGTGCCTGAGACCCTGGGAGGGATCATTCATCCCAGATGTTAAAAAGGTGCCTGAGAGTTTTAGATGAATCATTAGACCCTAAGGTCAGGCTGGTGCCTGAGACAGATTATTAATCCCTAAAGTTATGGAAGTACCTGAGAGGGATCATCCATTCCTGATGTCAAGAAAGGACCTGAGATGTTTAAATGGATCATCAGTCCCTGAGGTGAGGTTGGTGCCAGAGATCGTGAGATGGATTACTAATCCCTAAACTCGGCTATGTGAACATAGTAACTTAATGCTATTTTTCCTCCATGCTTTCAGTCTCAGAGGCACACCCTCAATTCTCTTCCTAATTTCACAAACATCATACTTATTTGTGACAGTAAAGCAATTTCCCTGGTCATGTGGTGACGTTGCGGGGGAAGAGGCAGCCGAGGTGAGCCCCGAAGCCTCTGAAATCCCCACCATCCTTTGCATCTCCTTTTCCCCCCGTGATGGGGGCAAATCATAGTTAGAGGTCAGGGAAGGGTCTCCTGGCTGCGTGTGCTGCGCGCTTTCCATGCTAAATGAATGGTAATGGTGGGGGAACCTGCAGAGCCGTGTGAAGTGTGTGCGTGGAAAGGCGGGGATTGACCTCACGGCAAGGAGAATACAAGGAGATCTTGGCCATCACTCCTGGGCTCCGGGTTAAGCCTTGACGAGATATTTCATCTCTGCTCAGCTATCTTATTGTGAGCAAGGTAGAATCCTTTCACATTACCTGCTGCACCGTCCGTCCATGCAGTGGCACCTCTGGAGGAGTGCAGCCCATCAACATTTCTCTTTTTTGTTGTGTTAGTAAGGTGCTGGGTCCATTTACAGCACCCGTTGTAACCACTTGTTTAAGTTTTGTTTCGTTGTAAACCAGCCAGCCGGCAGCGTGAGCGAATACGGAGGAGATTATCCTACTCTTTCACTTACGGTGGCAGTAAATGGACAATAGCCAAGGCTCGCCCAAACATCCCCCCAGCACTTTTTGCACTAGGATTTTCCCTTCCTCAATAAATTAAAGCCTGGGACAAAAGCCGGGGTACTTCAAAATTGTGCAAGTGAGCTGCTTTACGAGCGGTTTTGTATTTTATTTTTTTCTCCCCAGTGCTTAAGCCTGGCCTTAAGACACTTATGAACTGGTAATAAATAGAATTATAGGACAAAAACGTTTGCTTTGGAATGCAGCTGTCCTCCCGAATCCTGCAGTGATGCAAATCCTAGTTTGGAATACCTGTGGGAGCTGTGACTAATATGCATCACCAGCACTTGGCTAGAAGGAAATCCAGCTCAAATATCAATTTCTTGGCATTGTTGTTGTTTTCACAGCACTGGAGAAATAATCTCTCTCTATAATTTGCTCCAGTCGTGCGCTGGTCACGCTGTCGTGCTCCAAAAAAAAATAAAATATATATATATATATATTTGTGCTGACTTTTCAGGACATTTACTGATTGATCATTTTGTTTCTTAGGGTCTTGGTATTCCACCAAAAATTGGCTCTTAACCGAACACAAAATACAATGAAAAAGAATTGCCTCCTAATTGTCACTTCCTGTAAATTAGGCTAACACTGCCCGGACGTTTAGCTCTATTGATGGAGGATAGTTGTCAGAGAGCCAGTGTATGTGCGTACGTCATTCAAAAACCCTCCTCAAAAGTAGGAAATTAGAACCGAGAATGGCAAACAACTGGAGGCGGAAAGCACGGCAAGACCAAGAGAACAGGAACAAGTGAGCAAGAGGACATGTTGGAGGAGCTGGAATGGAAGGGCAGAGACAGTAGAAGATGGGCTGAAATAGGAGACAAAAAAGGATTTGATGAAGTTGACTTTGACAAACAGACGCTGTGGATTGTACAACATTCAGTCACTGCCTGGATTACAAAAGTAGCCAGATAAGTTTATCCAGCTAACCTTGGAGGGATATTCAGTGGTACAGTATTGAATATAGATGGCTACCTTACAGATAGCTGAATAAGCTTTAGGACAGCTCTGCGGCACGACCAGAGTTAGCCAGATTTGTTATCAGAGGGAGCTGGATAATGTATTCGGTTAACAAATCCTCCCATAAAAACCCCTGGAACGCCTCTGTGTTATGCAGCTAAATTTTAGCCAAGTAATGAGATATTAAAATATTCAAAAGCCAACATTCAGTCGGATAACTTCAGAGTTAGCCAGCCAAATGCCTCTGAATGTTGACCTCTTAGATTAATTCATTTTCATTTATGTTATTTAAATTATATTTTTCCCTTTCTTGCTCAAGGCCACTTATGCTAGTAAATGTAACTCCCTTTTCACTGGGCCAGTGGTGTAGTCCCAACTGATTATTTTGGCTGGCTCCAAGGTTAACATGGTGGGCACAAGGTATACAAGTCCAGATATCATACTGTAATGTAAATAAAGGCCCCAATTTTAAAAGGTGCAATGTGTTAGCACACCAAAGCATGCTTTATTAGTAAATAGTCCCAAACAAAAATAACGGGGCCTGCTTTACAAAGTGCATGTTCTGGCATGTTAACACTTAATGTGCCTTTTTGAATAGGGGAGAACCACTGCCCTAGAACACCGCACACCCTCCTGCTGGGAAGTGCAGATTAGAAAGCAGAGCAAGCTGGACTATTACGGATCCCTATTTAGAAACAACACGCTAGCAGATTACCTAACCTTGGTTGCACAAGCAAAACACGCATAGACCCTACCAAATACAGAATAAGTGATCGCAAATCCCAAAAAGCCAGAATCTGCCTGCTGTTCCACACTGGAGAAAATGAAATGCATTTCCTCCTGTACGGTGCAAAATATAAAGATAGCAGAGATGCACATTTTCCAAAAATAACAGAGAAACACTTCCCACAGAAGAATGAGCAAGAAAAACTCCAGGGAGAACATAACATTCACTTTTATATACTGCCGTCTTCAATCCAAAGGAGACCCAAGGTAGTTTACAGTAATAAGCATAAAATATCTAAAATTACATCTGCAAAACACAAACAAAATATCATCTTTATTCCAAAAGTACATCCATTCTCTACTACAAAAACAGGAGAAAGAGCAATTAAAACAATTAAATATACTGCATCCTGCCACTAGGCCTTAAACGTGAGCTGATTAGATGAAATATGGACCAGCACCAGGACCTCAGAATTGTCTTTGTTATTGTTCTTTCTTTAATCTTTAATTTCATTTTACTGATATCCCTAATATAATTTTTTTCATGCATATTCTTTTTATTTTAACATTTTGTATTACTTTGACAATGCATGCCAGTCAAGTTTCCTGATTCTGAATCTCTTTCAACATAAGAACATGGCATGCTGGGTCAGACCAAGGGTCCATCAAGCCCAGCATCCTGTTTCCAACAGAGGCCAAACCAGGCCACAAGAACCTGGCAAGTACCCAAACAGCAAGAAGATCTCATGCTACGGATGCCAGTAATAGCAGAGGGCATTCCCTAAGTCAACTTCATTAATAGCAGTTAATGGACTTCTCCTCCAAGAACTTATCCAAACCTTTTTTGAACCCAGCTACACTAACTGCACTAACCACATCCTCTGGCAACAAATTCCAGAGCTTTATTGTGCGTTGAGTGAAAAAGAATTTTCTCCGATTAGTCTTAAATGTGCTACTTGCTAACTTCATGGAGTGCCCCTAGTCCTTCTATTATCCTGTCTGCAGGAATCTCTCTCTCACTCTGTCCCTCTCGCTCTCTTAATGCCCCTATGATAAAAAGAGAGAGAGAGAGCGCGTAATGGGGAGGACCAGGGCTCAGACTTAAGAGACTTTTAGTTAAGCCCCCTCCCCCAAAGATTCAGGGTCCCAGCAGCATCACATTCACACCCCCAATTCCCCAGCAGCCTCATACTCACTCCCGCAAAACCAAAGCATCTCACACTCACCCTCCAAACCCCATCAGTCTCACACTCACATCCCCTTAGTCCCATCCCCAATTATCTCACTCACCCCAGACCTCCATCAATCACACACTCAGCCCCCAGATCTCCATCAGCTTCACACTCAACCTCCAGCAGTGTCACATCCTCTATCCAGCCCCAGCCACCTCACACTCACCCCCCCTCCCAAAAAAGGTCCCAGCCATCTCACACTCACAGCTCCAGATCCCATTAATCTCATACTCGCCCCCCCCTCCCCAAACCCCCTGGACTAAGCAGCCTCACGCTGACCCTCTCAGATCTCCAGCCGCCTCAAACTCACTCCCCAGATTCCCAGCCCCTTCACACTCGCCTTCACAGACCCCAGTGACCTCATGCTCATCTCCTGCAGGCCCAAGCCCAGCCTCAGCTACTTCACACTCTGACCTCAGACCCCCCTCCAGCCTCAATGAGTCCCTCGACCCCATCCTCATCCCCACTCCCCAGCAGTGCAGTCTCCCACAGATTTACTTACTGTCACCCAGTGACCTCTCTTTGATTCTCCCTTACTTGATCCTGGTCTACAGCAGAGAGCAGCAGTGCTCAAACGAGCAGCCTCACTCTACCTTGTCTTAGAATTCATCCTCCTTGCCGATGCTTGTGACCTTCCCTCATGGCTTCTACATGCTTACATGCCGCTGCTGATCTGCTTACCACAACAGCTGCTGAATCCTCCCGCCTCCGCAGAGACTCAAAATGGGCTGTGTGGTGCCGCGAAAAAAAACAACGGCTGCCGCTGATGCTCTTCCCACTGCTGACCCTGGCCTAGGCTGCCGCTGAGCCTAATCTCCCGCCTCCGCGCAGGCTCCTCTTGTTCTGTCTTCCTTCCTGCCATCAAGGGCTCTTCTTTCTCTTTTGCCACTGTGTGTCGCTTGCTGGAAGAAGCTTTCTGTGACGGTAGCTGCCGGTCATGGCTGCTTACTATTGGCCCTGCGGGGAATTTTGTCAGTTTGAAAAGTGGGTGGGCCTCGAGCCACTGGTAGCTCCGCCACTGCACTGAGCACTCCCTGCACTGGCAAGGGCCTACTTTCAGAAGCTGCGGAGTAGAAAAAGGATCTGATGCAAACCTTGGATTCTGCCATGGTGGGATCGTGCACACAGTCTCTTGAATAAAAAGTCTCACTCTACGAATGTTTTTTACAATATACTTTACCGAGGTAAAAAAAAAATCAAGTAAAGCAGCGCAGAAATACAAAATATAAAACAGTTCTTCAAGGAATTCACTAGACACACAGTCCCAAGTATTCGCTAGAGAAACTTCAGAATACGTCAGCTTCTCACCCTGCTAACGTGCAGTAGGTGGGATTTGGATTTCTGATGGGGGCCCCCTTCCTCCTTAGAACCTGGTCAGAACACAAGAATGTCTCTTTAATTTCCCCACCTGGAAATTGGTAAACGGTCCTTCCTGGATCCTGCTCCAAGGAAGTTGGCTTACGTGCTGTATGATAAAAGAAAGAGAGGGGAATCAGAAAGAAGACCAGCAAAGGGGTAGCAACAAGGCCTTGGTTTCTTCTTAGCCTGAAATCGGTAGTGGCTGAAAAGCTATGAGACTGTGAGGGCAACAGTTGAGAAAAGGTTTTCTGCAGATGAACACATCTCTTGTACATCCCTCCCCCACCCCCAGCCCACGTATGCAGTTAAAAGTGCTCGTGCCATAGAGTGCGGGGGGAAGTAAAATGTCCACGTGTGGATTTCAAAGCAGGTGCAAAATTATACCCGCAGCTCCTACGGGCCACTGATTTATAAAACCTTCACCGGGAAGAGTGAAAATGACCTCCAAGAGGCGCTATCCTCTCCCCCTCCCCCAATGTACACACACCAAAGAGTACAGCATTGGCCTCTGAGGTTTTCTTTACAGTCTTAGCACTGGAAAACCGATTTGATAAGAGATGATGCCCCAGCTGGTACAGCCCCGCCAGATATCCGAAGAGTTGTGGGCCAGCCAAACAGAGAGGAAGCGGCAAACACAGGATACCAGACACTCCCCATACAATCACGCTGCGGCAAAACAAACCAAACCTAAAGACATCAAGAAGCTCCTCATGAGAGCAGAAGTAAGTAACAGCACATATGTGTTTGCCCGCAAGGCAATGTGGCAGTGGCGACTTGGAGATCTCGCCAAATGGCATTAACTTGGGTATTGGAGCAACCGAGCAGCTTCCGGCTGGGGCAGAGGAGGAATGGACCAGTTGGAAGGCACTAAATTGCCTCCATACCCACGCCAGCAGGACAAGAGTTGGCATGGCAAACTGGGGCCCACTCTACCAGATCTGAGACCTGTGACTGTGCTGAGAAAACAGACCGTGCAACACCTTTTGGCCTGCCCATTGCTGGACGCTGGCCACCGTACAGTGCAGGGATCTTCCTGGAGCCAACTCATGAGTGCTGAAATGTGCCTGTCGGGGAAAGAAATCTGACTCTGGGGGATCGACACAAGAAGCAGCTGACAAGTGCATCCTTCATTAAACTGTAGCACAGCCAGAAACAGCCCATGCTAGAAAGCTGGCATGAGAGGAATTTGGCAGGGGAGAGGGGAGAATGATATGATATGTGGAAGAACCCCAGGGGATATTTAGGAGAGAGAATTCTGTAGCCTATTAAAAGGGAATCTCCCTTCTTGCAGAATGAAAAAATGACATTCTTAAATAAATCCGCCAAACATGTCAGTCCATCACACCCATAGCCATGCCACCACTGGGTATATGGAAAATAGCAATTTGATCAGATGCATTCCCTCATTTGCTGCCGTGGAAGAATGCAGGGGGAAGTTATCTGTTACGGCGCATTCCCTCACTGGCTGCACTGGAGGAATGCAGGAAGATCTCATCTGCTGCATTCCCCTCACTGGTTGCAGTGGAGGAATGCAGGGAGTGGCGATGTCACCTGGTGCATTTTCTCACCCGATGTACCGGAGGAATGCAGGGAGCAGCCATCTCATCTGGCGCATTCCCTCATTTGCTGCACTGCAGGAAAGCAGGGAGCAGCGATCTCATCTGGCGCAGTGCCTCCCTTGCTGCACTGGAGGAATGCAGGGAGCAGCAATCTGACCCCCTTTCCCTCACGCATTGCACTGCCATTTTCATTACTCGTTTAAGAATAAGTAGTTAAGGCCAGAGGAGAACAGCATGAAAGTTGGCCAGGAGCAAGGCATCGGAATTGGCATGCTGCAGGATCCCACCCGGGATGTGGTCTGCACTGCCACCTGGAGGTCCTTCATAGCAGTATGGATCCCACTTTCTAGAGAACGTAAAAGTCTTTTTTTTCTTTCCAAGAACAAGCTCTGAGGGAAACACGTATTGTGTGTTTTTTTTAATGATGCCTTTAAAATTGTCCTTCCAGTGCCCCACATCTCTGCCCCCATGATATCTCCTGAGAGCAGATATCAGGGAGCTGTGCTACCTGAAGTTGTGATTTGCTGATAGAATTACACAGCTCTGAGCCTTCAGATATTGATATTCAATAGCATTTTCCTGTCTCGGTTCTGCTGGGCAGTGGATAAAAGACTGCAATGTACCCATATTTTTCACACTTACCATATGTCCATCTGTCTGTCAAGGATGAGGAAGTGTTCCTTGCCATTTTGCCAGTGACCTGTGCTGGAGAGAGACCATCCACTTCCCTTGACCCAAGGAAAACAATATTTCTTTCTTTGTGTCCTTTTAAAAATTCCGTTTCTTCCAAGGGCAGCAAGAGGAGTTTCAGTGGATACATTATAGCAAGATAGGGGCTGCCAACTCACCCCAGATTGACAGAACAGGCCGCTCCAGTCCTGGTTTTGCCCCATTGCATGCATGGAGTTGTAGTTCTGATGATCCCATTGATGTCCCTTAAACCAGCGGTTCTCAGCCGGTGTGGCACGACACACCAGTGTGTTGCCAAGCACACGCAGGGGTGTTGCCACACTTCCCGGTCCCCCGCTGACCCAGCTGCTCCCCCTGCCCCAGTGAAATAGGTATTCATCCTCTGCTTGAGCTTAAAACGCTGATAGCCTGGATTCAGTGGCATCAGCATGGTCTCTTCTTCCCGCCCCCCCCCCCCCCCCCCCCCCCCCGTGGCCCGGAAGAGGAAGTGGTGTGCAGCGGCCATGTACGAGGGAAGAAAAGACCATGTTAGTGCATGCAGCATCGGCCCGAAGAAGAGAGGCGTGGCCTGAAGAAGAGCAGCGCAAAGCAAAGCAAAAGAGGAACAATGTCAACCCCTGCGGCCAATTTTTATTTATTTATTCATTCATTTATTTATTTATTTATAGACTTTTCTTTGCCGACATTCATGAGGCACATCATACTGGCTTACATTGAACTGAAAGGAGAAAATACAATGAACAGAATAACATGTCATAGTTAAACGCAAATGGTGTAAGATATAAGCATCGTCCTTTCTCGAGGCCGCGAGGGCTGGAAGTGGAGGAGGCTGATGCTGCTAAGGCAGGAAATGGAGGAGGCTGCTGCTGTTTGCTAGTTCGGTGGGGGGAGAGAGAGAGAGAGTGAGTGAGTGAGCAAGCATTTGTGTTTGAGATCATGTGTGTGTGTGTGAGAGGCAGTATGTATGTGAATAAGTGAGTCTGTATGTGTAAGTATGAAAGAGAGTATGTGAGTGTGATTGAGATCCTTTGTGTGTAAGAGAGATAGCATGAATGTAAGTGTATGATTGAGAACCTGTATATGTGTGTGAGAGAGATCATGTGTATGTATGATTAAGAGCCTGTGTGTATAAGAGAGAGAGAATGTGTGTCTGTGTGTGACTGAGTGCTGGTGTAGGTGAGAGAGCATGTGAGAATGTGATTGAGAGCATGTGTGAAAGTGAGAGAAAGAGAGAGCATGCGTGTGTGTGAATGAGAGTCTATGTGTGTATGCAAGTATGTGATTGAAAGCCTGTGTGTGTGTAAGTGTGAAAAGACAGTCAGCATGTGTGTAAATGTGTGTTTAAGAGCCTATATAAGTAAGAGAGAAAAAGCATGTGTATATGTGCGTGATTGAGAGCCAATGTGAGAGAGTGAGCTTGTGTGTGACAGAGAGAGAAGAAAACTGCAAGCAAACCAACCCTCCTGCACAATTCAAAACAATCTCAGGGCACCTGGGTATCAAACATTCCCAGGTATGCAGAGCAAAGCATTTTTTTATCCTTATTTTTCATTATTGGGTCTTTGTGTCTGCTATTTTGACATATTTTATTGGTATCTAGAAATTTTTTATATAAGTTTTTAATTATTGGATGTTCAGCTATTTTGAAATCTGTTCTTTTTGTTATTATGGTTTTACTGCTATTGATTTTATATTTCTTAATTTGTTTTATGAGGACTGGTAATGTTTCTCTTTTTCCTTTGTTACACTGCATACATTCTCTCTGGCGTGTTGCGGTTTCCAGTTCAGTTTTTTCTGCATGTTTCTAGTTATTCTTTATGGTCTCTTTATTCTTTGTTAGGTGAGGGTCTGCACATTTGACTGAGGTGAGGTTTTCTGCTGGTGTGCAGTTTCTGTGTAGGACTCTATATCAGCCTGGCTTGGTCCGTTTTCCTAATAGGAGGTGTATTGGTGTCTTAAGGCCTGGTGTAACATTTTCAGTGTTGCCTTTTCTTAGGTAAAGTGGTTACTGTTTGAGTGCTGGAAATTGGTGCTGTTTTGGTATGGAATGTTTACTATTTATGCAGTTTCTGTTCAGACAGAATACGTATCTTTTCCTTGTATCATTCTTATCAATAAAAAACAAAACTGAACTTTTATTTTTTATTTCCACCATGAATTGTAATGAGCAGTGTGTCACATGTGTGAGCGTGGTCTGTCAGGTGTGTCACGATGGGAAAAAGGTTGAAAACCACTATCTTAGACAATCAGAAGTGCAGCTCCATGCATGCAATGGGGCAAAAGCAGGACTGGATCAGCCTGTTTGGTCGACCTGGGGTGAGCTGGCAATCCTATAGCAAGAAGGTGCCTGGGTTAGAGGCAAGAATTTTTAGTGAAATGAAATCCTGGAAAGTTTGCCACTGGTCTTCTGTGTGATTTGGGCAAGTTAATTTATTTCCTTTGTAACAGGTTAGCCAACCATATTTGGGCAATAATAATTAAAATAGCATTGTTCCATTGCATTCCTTCCCATTGCAAGTTATCATGGAAATTCAGCATGAAAAGGGAGATGTGGCTGCATCTGTGGAATTCGTCTTTTGAAACGCTTTAATTGTAAAACTCTTTAGCATTCAGCTTGGATGAAAGATGCTCTTTAAAGAGGCTTGCAAAGCTCAGTCCGTTTTCAGTGCTTTGTGTGTTCTGTATCCTTCTTTCTTTCGTTCTTCCTCCTCTGTATTCCCTGTGATAACATAACCTTGTGCAGCAAGCTGGGCAAGTGCTGTCTTCGGCAGTCCCTTGCAGTCGAGGGTGCCTACCTGTAGTCCAGAGACGGCCGCTGAGGCCCACCCTGGGCTCGACGGACTCTGATGCATCCTGGGCACTTGTTTCTCAGGCGGCTGGGTGACCCCTCTGGGTGGTTGCTTCGGACTGCATCATCGTGCCAACCCTGCCTACTCCTTCCGCCGTCGTAAGGTTTCGAAACTGTCCGAGGAAACTCCAGCAAGCATTGCAGCTCAGATTCTGTTTTTGTATGGGTAATTTAAAACCATGTGTTTTAAAACAAGTGTCAGACAGCTCTGGGCTTTCTTAAACAGTCTATTCAATTTCAGCACCAGATTCTGTTTCTTTTCACGGATGTCTTTCTGCTCTGTTAAACAGACGAAATTCAAAAAAGCCACAGGGTACTTAAGGTTCCCCCTTTTAATAACAGAGGACCATGTAAGTGAGGAGATTAGAGGCGCCTTGTGCTGACTGAATGGATGGGAGGAAGAGCGCACGACACAGGCCACCATGGGGGCGAATGAAGCTCAAAGGCAAGGATCAGAGCAAATGAGATTAAGAAATATGTTTTCCTCTCCATAAATAACTGCCTGGCCTTGAAAGGAAACATTAATGGATTATACGGTTGGAGGAAGAGGAAAGAAAAACTGAAATTCCAGCATAGCTGAAGGTTATTGTTTCACAGAACCAATCGCCCTGCTTGCAGAATGTCATCTGTCAAGTGCGCCAGCCCCCAGCTCCCAATGGCCATGGGTACGTCTGGGCTTTTCCGCGTAGCAGGGCCGCCTCCACTGTAACCATAAATTAAGGAACAACCATAAATTAAGGAGAAACGCGAGACAGTCTGCCCTGAAAACAAAATTTTGGACCTGTGCGGTAAAGGAAATCATTGTTAAATAAATCAATAAAATGTTCAGTATTTTAGTTTACAACTGAGATCCACGGGAGGCTAAAAAGATTCAAACCAAAAGCAGGGACCCAGAGATACGAAGGGACCACCACGTACATTCCACAGGAAGCCAATCTGGCCAGCAGGGGCCTTTTACCCCGGGTGGGGCCTTTGTTGCCTGGGGGTTCATACCCACCCACCCCCCCACCACCACCACCACCACTTTGGAAGGAGAGGGAAACGGACTTCCGTGGCAAGAGGGAAAGAGGGAGGGAAAGAGACTTCCGTGGCAAGTCTGTGGGCGGAGCTTGGATCTGAATGGGTTATTTCACATCTCTCAGCAAAGGCCGCACCCTCTTTTATTCCCAGGGGGAGCAGGGAAAGAGGCTCTTCCTTCTCATAGCTGCCTTTTCAGAAGATCCACCAGCATTCTGCCGGTGGATCTTCTGGGAGGAAGGGAAGTGGCTGGGAAACGTGCTGGCTTGTTGGAGAGAGAGCTTGATATGTGTCCAAAGCTGCCGATAGTCAGATGGCTAACGTAGCAGAATGGGCTTGCTGTTTTTATGTTTGCTGGGGGCTGGACATATGGTCTTGAAGAGTCACTATGTATTGTGCTGTTTTGCGGTTTGTAGGCAGCTGGCCCAGCAGGTCTGCCAGAGCATCTTTGCCAGGTGAGCGTGACATCCGGCTACCTGCCAGGAAGTGATATATGAGCTGGCATTTAACATGACAGAAGATCCCTTACAGAAAGATGCTCTGATGTCACCCAAGACCTCTCAGGTTCTCTGTGCCATCCACATCGTGCACGGCTTTACTCTTCTTCCTCTGGTGTTCAGTATGCCCATTTTCCTAAATCCGACCAAGTCCTCTGAGCAGGAACGAGGGTCGGCAGTGTCTCCGTCCTTGCTAGGAGACCCAGAAGAGGCAGCCCTATCAAGTCAAGCCACTTGGTCATAATTAAGCCAACCATCCCTGAAACATCACACCAGAACAGAAATGACAAAACATTGAATGTAATTTGCCTACAAAATAATATTCATTTTCAATTTAAAACCGGTTCTTTCTGTTACCGCATGAGTTCACAGTGTGATGAGCTCAAGGTTTAATGTCACAAATTAAGATCAGAAATAAGCAATTTTTTTTTTTGTCGCCCAACGACGGCACATTTAACTATTCAGCGGGCGCAGCTCTGCCGCATCTGAGACACATCACAAGAGCATCGTTCTTTCTGTCATTGTCCTCTCAAGGGGGAAGTCACCAGTAAAGGTTGTTTACCAAGTTGATTCCAGAAATATAAGTGGGGCAGCGTTGCCTTTGGTTTCTGGAGGTTGACATTCTTTTGCAGAGCGGATTAAGGATAATTACTGTACTCGAGTAATTTATTTGCAGTTTGTCAGTCCATGTTAGCGATTAATAACTGAGGACTAGCAGGATTTCCATAGCACAGTCTGAAGGAGTTTCTTTGTAACCTTGGAATATTAGGTCTGTTAAGAAGCAGCAGAGCTGGTAATGAGTTGCTGAAGCATCTGCCGAGCTGTTGTAACTCCATGTCACAATGAGATTGGAGTCCACTCTTGGTTTTCTACTTTCCACTACAATTTTCTTGGCTGCCAGGGGGCATCACAGGGCAACCCAGAACTGGCTTAGCTGATCCTGGGTATTGTGGAGCTAGTTGTTAACCCGAGTCAGCTGACTGTAAGAAGATCTATCAAGTGTAGAATGTCAACTTTAAAAAAATTAAAAATAAAATAAAAGTTTGTGAACCGGTTTGACAAACTTGCAAGAAGTCTACAGGTTTCTCAAATTAGCAACTTCTTTAAAAAGAAAATCAAATTGAAAACCCTCCGATCTGAGTTAGAGCAGATTTTCCCAACTGAGGGGTTTGCAGCAAACATATATCCCTGTGAATCCGCAGCAAGGCTCTGTTGAATGTGGTTAACTGTTCTTCAGGTTTGCTAGTGAAATTTCAGCAAATTGCCCAGAAAATTCTAAAATTCCATTCAATTTGAATCAAGACTGATATCCTCCTAATTCTAGTTCAGCTTTGATTTCTTTCCACACATCTCTAGTCACGAGACATACAGGAGAGAGGCAAGCAGGGTGAGTAATATGCTGAGGGGGTCATTTTGGGTTTGGGTTTTATGATTACCTATTCTAATCTGAGCTCAAGTTGAGTTGCAATAGAAAGGTCCTTGCCCATGACGGCTTTTGATCTAAATTGATATCTGAGGGTTAAGTGGCTTGCCCATCTTCACAAGGAATGTCAGTTGGTGAAGTGACCTTTGAACCTTGGCTTCCCTGCTTCTCTGCTGTTAGCCATTAGGCCACGCTTCCACTTGTAGCTTCCATCATTGGAGCAAAATGTCTTTGTAGAGAAATTTGTGAGGAAGAAAATCAACAAGAACAGAAAGTTGCAATTGATAAGCTAACTTGAGATTATAAAATGATGAACTTTGGAAAGGAGATCGGTTTCTCTGTTTGCTCTGTGGTGAGTTATCGGAAAGGCCTCCTCTGCAAACTGCAGTCTGATGTCTGTCACTCTTGCTGTCGGATTTGGTTGTTTTCAGGACTGTCCTGGATAACAGATTTGCTGAAACTTTGAAAGATTTTCCCAGTCACGGCTGATTGCTAGACAAACCTATTTTGAAGATGTCAGTGCATCCCTACATGACAAGGCACTGTGATGCATAAGCGAAGCTAACCTGATGAGGAAGTTAGGAGTGAGACAGGGACGGTTGCTTTCAAATGGGCACGCGAGTGCACATATACATGTGTGTGCCATCGCACGCCCAGATACCCGACGATTTTATAACATGCGCGCTCCACCCTGCCCCTTTTTTGGCCGACGTGAGATATTCATGCACCGGCACTTGTGCGCGCATCTGGCTGCCTTATAAAATCGGGTGCACACGTGCAAGTACATAAGAACATAAAATATTGCCATGCTGGGTCAGCCCATGGGCTCCACCTTAACCAGAGTGGAACCAAGTTGCTGGCACTAACTTTCAAAAAAGAGATAGAGCAGCTTTTAAACTAGAACAAGGGGGAAAGCCAACAGTCACTCAGCAGTGCATGGTTTGGAGCAATGTATCCTTGAAGGATACTAATGGAACAGGAGAGTTAGGGCATCCCAACAGAGAGGTTCCAATAAAAGAAAACGTAGCCCATGTGCCTATATGTAAAAAATCACTGAAGCTAATGATTTCTAAATTATCCCTAACAACTGAAAAGCAGGTTATTAATACTAACAAAAAACACACTTCGAAATGTATATATGCCAGAAGTCTAAGACGTAAGATGGGAGAATTAGAGTGTATAGCAGTAAATGATGAGATTGACATAATTGGCATCACAGAGACTTGGTGGAAGGAGGATAACCAATGGGACAGAGCTATATCAGGGTACAAATGATATCGCAATAATAGGGAGGATCAACTTGGTGGGGGTGTGGCACTTTATGTCCGGGAGGGTATAGAGTCCAACAGGATAAAGATCATACAAGAGACTAAATGCTCAGTAGAATCTATATGGTTAGAAATCCCATGTGTGTTGGGTAAGAGTATAGTGATAGGAGTATACTACCGTTCACCTGGACAAAATGGTCAGACAGATGATGAAATGCTAAGAGAAATCAGGGAAGCTAACCAATTTATCAGTGCAATAATAATGGAAGATTTCAATTACCCCAATATTGACTGGGTAAATGTAACATCAGGACTTGCTAGAGACATAAAGTTCCTGGATATAATAAATGACTGCTTCATGGAGCAATTAGTTCAGGAACCAACAAGAGAGGGAGCTATTTTAGATTTAATTCTTAGTGGAACACAGGATTTCGTGAGAGAGGTAACGGTGGTGGGGCCATTTGGCAATAGTGATCATAACATGATTAAATTTAAACTAATAACTGGAAAGGGACAATAAGTAAATCTACAGCTCTAATGCTAAACTTTCAAAAGGGAAACCTTGATAAAATGAGGAAAATAGAAAAAAACCGAAAGGTGCAGCTGCAAAGGTTAAAAGTATTCAACAAGCATGGACATTGTTTAAAAATACGATCCTAGAGGCACAGTCCAGATATATTCCACGCATTAAGAAAGGTGGAAGGAAGGCAAAACGATTACCGTCATGGTTAAAAGGTGAGGTGAAAGAGGCTATTTTAGCAAAAAAAAACATCCTTCAAAAATTGGAAGAAGGATCCATCTGAAGAAAATAGGATAAAACATAAGCATTGTCAAGTTAAGTGTAAAACATTGATAAGACAGGCGAAGAGAGAATTTGAAATTAAGTTGGCCATAGAGGCAAAAACTCACTGTAAAAACTTTTTAAAATATATCCGAAGCAAGAAATCTGTGAGGGAGTCGGTTGGACCATTAGATGACCGAGGGGTTAAAGGGGCTCTTAGGGAAGATAAGGCCATTGCAGAAAGACTAAATGAATTCTTTGCTTCCGTGTTTACTAATGAGGATGTTGGGGAGATACCAGTTCCGGAGATGGTTTTCAGGGGTGATGAGTCAGACGAACTAAACCAAATCATTTTGAACCGGGAAGATGTAGTAGGCCAGATTGACAAACTAAAGAGTAGCAAATCACCTGGACCGGATGGTATGCATCCTAGGGTACTAAAGGAACTAAAAAATGAAATTTCTGATCTATAATGTTAAAATTTGTAACCTATCATTAAAATCAACCATTATACCTGAAGACTGGAAGATGGCCAATGTAACCCCAATATTTAAAAAGGGCTCCAGGGGTGATCCGGGTAACTATAGACCAGTGAGCCTGACTTCAGTGCCGGGAAAAGTAGTGGAAACTATTCTAAAGATCAAAATCATAGAGCATATAGAAAGACATGGTTTAATGGAACACAGTCAACATGGATTTACCCAAGGGAAGTCTTGCCTAACAAATCTGCTTCATTTTTTTTAAGGGGTTAATAAACATGTGGATAAAGGTGAACCAGTAGATGTAGTGTATTTGGATTTTCAGAAGGCTTCTAAGATTTTCAGAGAGGCTTCTAAGAAAACTAAAAAGCCATGGGATAGGAGGCGATGTCCTTTCGTGGATTACAAATTGGTTAAAAGACAGGAAACAGAGAGTAGGATTAAATGGTCAATTTTCGCAGTGGAAAAGGGTAAACAGTGGCATGCCTCAAGGATCTGTACTTGGACCGGTGCTTTTCAATATATATATAAATGATCTGGAAAGGAATACGACAAGTGAGGTTATCAAATTTGCGGATGATACAAAATTATTCAGAGTAGTTAAATCACAAGCGGATTGTGATACATTACAGGAGGAACTTGCAAGACTGGAAGATTGGGCATCCAAATGGCAGATGAAATTTAATGTGGACAAGTACAAGGTGTTGCACATAGGGAAAAATAAACCTTGCTGTAGTTACACGATGTTAGGTTCCATATTAGGAACTACCACCCAGGAAAAAGATCTAGGCATCATAGTGGATAATTGTTGGCTCAGTGTGCCGCAGCAGTCAAAAAAGCAAACAGAATGTTAGGAATTATTAGGAAGGGAATGGTTAATAGAACGGAAAATGTCATAATGCCTCTGTATCGCTCCATGGTGAGACCGCACCTTGAATACTGTGTACAATTGTGGTCGCCTCATCTCAAAAAAGATATAGTTGCGATGGAAAAGGTACAGAGAAGGGCAACCAAAATGATAAAGGGGTTGGAACAGCTCCCCTATGAGGAAAGGCTGAAGAGGTTAGAACTTTTCAGCTTGGAGAAGAGACGGCTGAGGGGGGATATGATAGAGGTCTTTAAAATCATGAGAGGTCTAGAACGGGTAGATGTGAATCTGTTATTTACACTTTCAGATAATAGAAGGACTAGGGGGCATTCCATGAAGTTAGCAAGTAGAACATTTAAGACTAATTGGAGGAAGTTCTTTTTTACTCAACGCACAATAAAGCTCTGGAATTTGTTGCCAGAGGATGTGGTTAGTGCAGTTAGTGTAGCTGGGTTCAAAAAAGGTTTGGATTAGTTCTTGGAGGAGAAGTCCATTAATGGCTATTAATCAATTTTACTTAGGGAATAGCCACTGCTATTAATTGCATCAGTAGCATGGGATCTTCTTGATGTTTGGGTAATTACCAGGTTCTTGTGGCCTGGTTTGGCCTCTGTTGGAAACAGGATGCTGGGCTTGATGGGCACCCATCTTCTGATTTCAGCGCGCGTCCAGCTTTTAAATTTTCCTTTTAGATTATATCACACTATGATGTACCTAACCGTGTGACATCCTTAAGCTTTCTGACATGCCAACAATGGCTGCATTGCACATTGGCTCCTCTGTTAAAGAAACCAATCGAGAATTTGGATGAGCAGACAAACGTGGCCCTTCACACACAGGGCCTGCATTGACTGCTTTGTTGAAGTTCCTGTGACAGAGGAAAAGCTTCTTGTACCCTGGCACCATCTCACCCTTGGAAGTTATGTCCTGCACTGGAAGTGCCCACTGTAGTGCTTCTGAAGTTTCCCTCCACCTCTCCCAGTGCCAGAGTTGCCCCCAGACATGAGGATGCAGCATTGACAGCCAAAGCTACAAAAAAAAGACTCCAGCAAAGCCATAGTCATGGCAACCAGATGGGGCTTTATTTTCCTGGCCTTTCCTGAAATAATTTGTGTACTGCAAAACACAATTCATAACCACAGCAGGTGTCTTAACAAATGTGAAGAGCAAAAAAAACAAACCTTCAGAAGCTGAACAATGGACTGACTGGGTCTCTTTCAGAAATCATATTTTTATTACTGTTGAAAATTGCCGCTTTTCATTCCGTCCTGTCAGCCTCTCCGTGTCTCCGGCCAGCGAAAGGCTGGCAGTGATGGCATGCCAAGAAGCAGGGCAAGAAAGTCGGTGTCACTTACTGTTGCCACCCGGGCCCGGGCCAGCTCAAATGGGCGGATTCCGTCCTGGTTTTGCCCCATTGCATGCAGGGAGATAAGCAGGGGGCATCGTTAGCTATGGGCACGTGGGGGGCCTGTGCCCCGAGTCTGCTTGAGGTGGCCCCAGTCCCAGCTCTCTCCTCCTCAATACAAATTACAGTGCCCCCAGCAAAAAAAAAGAAAAACAAAATACAGTGGCTCGTGAGTGTGGCTGACCAGCCTGTCCAGAGAGCAGCAGGTAATACGGACATGGGGAAGAGTCATGAGGTCAAAGCAAAAGCTAGGGACATAGTCAAAGTACCATCAGTCATTCTTTTCCCCAATCCCAGCTCATCCCCTCCAGTGTCCTCTCTGCTCCTTCGCTCCCCCCCCCCCTTGCATGTCCCCATCACGTTCTCTCAACTTCCCCCCTCTTTTCTTTCACATTCTCCTAATCTCATCTTCCTTCTCTCCCTTTCTTATCCTCTTTTCCCCTTCCCCTCCTTACGCCCTCTCTTTTAACCCTCTGCCTGCTCCACGCCCTACATCCCTCTTAGTTTGCTCTGCTCCTCATTCTCAGGCTGAAGGCTCTGCAGCACATGGACCCAGGATTAATGCATTAGTAAAGTTTTTATTTATAAGATGGTTCCTGACTTGAGAACTTTCTGTTCTATTATCTGCAGTGCATAACAGAGGACAAAAGGCATAAAAATTGAATGAGAGCAGTCATATATTTTTAAGACAGTGCAATTGGCAAGGATCTGTATAACCCCCAGAGGCATTGATGACAATAATTCATAGACTGTATTTTATAGTTTGTAATTGTTGTGTAATATAATTATGTTTTAACTTTGCTGTGGACCACCACAATTGTATACAGAGTGACAGTATATAAATAAATAAAAACATAAAAAGCTTACTTCCAAACCAAAGATACAGATGTGGTCTTTGCACCATAGAATCCTTCCAGAACAGCACAACACAATGTAGATAGATTATCAATTTTGTTTTGGCCTCCGTGCCAAATTAATGCTGGGAATACCTGTGAGTTGTCCCAGCACTCATTTTAAGTCCCTTGAGGATCGATTTGGATCCTCAGGGGTGGGGCCATATAGTAAACTATCTGTATGCTAGAGTTAGCTCTTTCTCTCTCTCTCTCTGAGCTATTCTGTGGCTCTGTGAGTAAAACCCCACCCTCTGAACTGAGCAGATCCCAGTTCAAAATCATAAAGTATACATTTTTCCCTGACTTGCATATCTCCTTAGCCCATCCTTCTCTGTTCCCCTCCCAATTCCTATCCTTCCAATCCCAGCAGGTTCCTCTTCACCCTCCTTAGAAAGATCCTTTTCTCTGCAGGTTTAGTTCATTCATCCCTTCACTGCACCTATCCTTGTCACGGACAGGCTTAGCTCAGCTCTGAATTTGTGATTTCCCCTCCTTCACAGCTTGGATCACTTTTTTGCTCTGCCCTCCATGAGCTCCAGCACATCTCTTTTTGCTGTAACTGTTCCTACCTCCACATCCCTGGAAGTACTTCTCCTGGCACTAACAGATTCCAGGCCAGACCGAGTCCCCTGCCTGCAGAGTCCACATAAGATACTCCAACACCTGGGCTTATCCTCAGCCCTGGCAGTTCAGTAACCTGAATCTCACCAGTGCCAAGGCTACGACTGCATCTGGAGCTTCCTGCCCTCATCTACGAAACCCCAGAGTGGGATAGAGCGGGGGAATATATATATTTTTTTTAATTTTTGTGAAAAAGGGGAACCTCACAGCCCCTCTCAATATTGGAGTTGCCAAGGGGGAGCAATTTTTGAGAGATAGATTTTCAGTCTATGGTATCACATGTCACTACAATCTCCTCCCTCTTCCCTATACTTTCAGTAAATAGCCTTATTTACCCCTTTCAAAAGGCCCTTACGTGACCCCGGATCGCAGTCTGCGGCGATCCTGGGGGCTTCCAGTGTAGCTCGCTAAGAGCTACACTGGAAGCTCCTGGGATTACTACAGACTGAGATCCCAGGCCATATATGAGTCTAGTGGAAGGTACTGGGTGAGTGGGAGGCCTTGGCGGGGATGGCAGAATGGGGGTTGGAGGGTGACGACTTTGCACTATTTGGTTTAATTTTTTTCCAGGGGGAGGGCAGAGGCCTGGAGGATCTGGGCCACAAAGGGTTTGTAACATTTGAGATGGTGGGGGGGGGGGGGGGAAATCAGGCTGGGGGCCCACAGTAATTCTTTTTTTTTTTTTAATGTACTGGATTGTCATTTAACTGGACAGCTTTGAAGATATCTAGGGTTGTGCAAGAGTAAAAAAAATTGTTTTGTTTTTCGTTTCACTTTCAGGAGGTTTTTTTCCCCCATGAATTTTGATTCGTTTAATGTTTGATTTGTTTCTTTCATTAAAAAGAAAAAAAGCAAATAGGGCCTACCAACTCCATCATGCATCCCTCCCACCCAGAAAAATGCCGGGGCCAGGATCCTCCCCCAGCCCTTACTTACCCGTTCCGGTGGGGATCCGAGGCCCAGGCATCAGGACCTGACCGGCCATGCTTCGGTTACCCAATGGATCAAGTGATTAATTTTTCAGGGGGTTCTATACCTGCTCGGGTCTTGGCCAAGTCTCCAGTGTCGAGCGCAGGCCTAAGCCACAGCCCTTGTTTAATTTGTGGGGCTCCTCAATTCATTTCGTGGCCCCCCCCCAAACGAAATGAATTTCCCCATATTTGTTGCATTTTGCAAATTCATTAAAACAATTGCACATCCCTAAAGTTATCCAGTTAAGAGGCTGCTTATCCAGCCACACAAGCCGTGTATAACTTTAGATCTGCTCTGAAGCAGGTCTAAACTTGTCCAGAGAACTTAATCAGTTATTATTGAAAATTGTCTGAGATGGCCGGATAAGTCAATCATGACCTCGAAATGTCTCTTTTTTTTTAATCTGACTAAACTATAGCCAGATAATGACTTATCCAGCTATAATTTAGTTGGATAAGTGGCCGAATATGGGAAACTTATTACTTAGTGCCTTATCACTCTAATGCCTGAGGTGAGTTACAAAACCTCAGGGATAGGGGGTGGTGAGTGGAAGATCAATACAGGCTTGTACCCCAAGTCTTTCTAGAAATACCTCTGGAGATAAGATCTGATATCCCTAAGTAAAATAGAAACTCTCTGCATGCAATGGGTGCAAATCCAAGGCTGCATCAGCCTATTTGGATCAAGCTGGATGAGGAGGCAGCAATAGCGTGACTAGGGGTGATCAGGGCTGGTGGAAGCACTAGATGGACTAGGCTGCTGCCTAGAGTGCCACCGGTCTGGAAACGGTGATGGCATAGCTTCTCCTTCCCGCCCGCCTGCAAGAGGAAGTGGTAGATCCGTGTGGGCGGGAAGAAGGAGAGGTCATGCAGTCGTGGCCAGAAGCAGAGGAAAAAATGGCACATCCCTTGCGCAGGAAGAGGAAACATTGGCCCTAGGCCCGTGCATTGTTGGAGCGCTGGAGAAGCAACAGCATGCCATTCCTCCCCCTCCCCTGCAGATGCAGAAAACAGTGCTGCATTAGTCCCTGCGGCCTCAAGAAAAGGAGGCTGCCCACTAGACTTCTGCCTTTGATGGAAGGAAGTGAATATGTCTGATGGGAGCATTATGTCTGTGTGTGTGAAAGCATGTCTGTGTGTATATATATGTGAGAGCATGTATATATACGACAGCATGTCTATCTGTGTGGGAGTATGTGTGTGGGAGTATGTCCATATGTATGAGAGCAGGTCTGTGTGTGTGTACGTGAGAGCATGCCTGTGTGTATGTGTGTGAGAGCATGTCTGTCTCTGTGTGTTTGTGTGAGAGCATGTCTTCTGTGTGTGTATGTGTGTGTGTGCGTGAGAGAGAGAGAGAAAGAGCATGTTCTGTGGTTCAGCATGTGTGAATATATGAGAGAGAGGAGAAAAACTGTGAGCAACAATACCTCTCCTCTCCTCTTTCCTGCTAATCCATGACAATCTCAGGGCATCTGGAAATCAAAAGATCCCAGGTATGGAAAGCAGGGTGTTTTATCCTTTTTTAAGTTTTAAGTATTGGGTGGTGTATGTGTCTGCTGTTTTGAAATATTTGATTGGTCTCTAGAAAATTTATATGAGCTTTATACAGTATTATTGGATGGTAATCTATTTGTCAGCTGTTTTGAAATATTCTTTTAATTAGTATGGTTTTACTTCTATCAATATTTTTTATTTCCTTATTTTATTATTTAATTTTTTATGAAGAATTGTTAAGTTTCTGTTTTTCCATTGTTGCACTGTATACATGGTCTGACTTGTTGCGGTTTACAGTTCAGTTTTTGTCTGCACATTTGTATTACTACTTTATGATCACTTTATTCTGCATTTATTGAGGGTCTGTTTGTATTTTTCATGTGTGACAGAGTTGACATATTATGCTAGTGTGTAGGGATCTATAGCAGTTTGGCATTTTCTGTTTTCCTAATAGTAGGTGTATTGGTATTTTAGGGCCCAGTGTAATAATTGCAGTGTTGCTTTTTCATAAGTAGGGATGTTAGGCAGTTATTGCAGTTTTGGTATGGGAGATTTACTATATTGAAATTGGTATTGAAATTGGTATTTTAGGGCCCAGTGTAATAATTGCAGTGTTGCTTTTTCATAAGTAGGGATGTTAGGCAGTTATTGCAGTTTTGGTATGGGAGATTTACTATATTGAAATTGTAATTCAATTTACTCCTGGCTTTCTGAGGACCAAGCCCATACCAAACTCACATTGCAATAAACTTAATTCCAATTGTCTTTTTTTACTTTTTTGTTGGGTTTTACAGCATTGCATGTAGATAAAATATACATGTGATATTTTTACCTCAGAAGATTGTACTTTAAATGTTCTGGTTCATATAAAATCTACTATAAATGCATAATTTTTAAATGTGTGTGGGGAGGGTGTAATGGGGGAGGGGTGCCGCAGGCTGTAAGTTTTATGCCTAGGGTGCCTAATACCTTCTCCAAATGTCTGACCTAGGGAACTCTTGTATTTTCCTCTTTCTTTCTCTGTTAGGTACATGATCACATCTCTGGACCGCACACACGCTGGCTTCTATCGCTGTGTTGTCCGCAACCGGATGGGAGCCCTGCTACAGAGGCAAACAGAAGTCCAGGTGGCATGTAAGTGATGTTGTCCTTCATGGTTTCAAAGGAGCCAGGGTCCTGTTTGACACGCAGTAAAGCAGAAGAGCAAGCTAAGGATAAGCGTTAAGGTTCTCAGCTGGCTCTGGGAAAACTGGTGCCCTGTCACTGACTGCGGTTGTCAGCCATGTGCTGTGCAGGGAATGAGTTGGGAGTCTCAGTCCAGGGGGTCTCACATCTTGAAAGCCTGCCGTCACAGCTAAGCATCAGTGCTGAGCTTTCAGCGAAACATTGTGTTATTCTGGCTGTCTGCTAATGACAGCGATGCATAATGGGATATCGCTCCAGGGAACCAGCGCTGCAGCATAGCAGGTCAACAAGTCACCTGTGCTGAAACGCCATTTTCCTAGCGTGTGGCAGATGGACTCAGGACCAATGGGTATAGTGTGCTCCTGAGA
Source organism: Rhinatrema bivittatum (assembly GCF_901001135.1). Taxonomy (NCBI): domain Eukaryota; kingdom Metazoa; phylum Chordata; class Amphibia; order Gymnophiona; family Rhinatrematidae; genus Rhinatrema; species Rhinatrema bivittatum. The sequence goes on from NC_042618.1 coordinate 174,093,515, forward strand.
GCAGTTGGAGACGGAGTCAGATTTCAATCTGACGTCAGCACCCAGTACATATACCCCTGCAGGAAGCTCTGCTCTTCAGTATTTCTCCGTCTCCATAGCAGTTCGGGACTCTATACATGCTTGCACAGCGTTAGAGTATTCAAACCAAAGAAAATTCCAAACAAGAAGAAATCTTACCTCTACAGAATGGCCACATTCTCCTGCGATGATACCTACGGGTCCCTCCCCGTTGAGAATTCATGAGGTGATTTCCGAGATCCCTCAGAGGTAGGCCTCGCTCCGGCAGCCGGTTCCTGGCGTGGACTTAGCCCCTAGCAATGGGAGTGGCTGAGAGGCAGCGGGTGCAACACCGAGCGTGGCGGCGAAGGTGCTTTCCCTCTCCCCCGGCAACCGGAGACTGCCCAGAACGAAACCGGGACACGCTGAGACAAGGTAAGATAGAAAACTCTAAAAGTCTCCGAGGCTTGGAAAGCTGAACAGATCACCAGTCGGCGTCTGTGCTATCGGGTTGATCAGCCCCGTCTGGGCTAGACCCCGATCCGATACGAGGGTCCTCCCACATGGAGACCCTCCGAGATGGTTGCCATATTGCTCGTGTGGTCGCCGACACCATTTACCCTTGATCGCCGTCCTGTCCGCCTAATCGAACCGTGCGCACAGAGACGAGCCGGGCGCACAATTTACTTGTGCACACATCGGCACGCGCATAAGCACCGTGCGCACAGCGACGTGCACGAGGGGGCCGGGCGCACAGCCACACGCTCAACGGTGCCGGGCGCATAAGTTAAGTCTGTGCGCACAGCTGCGCACACATCCTTGTGAACGTGCATCCCGGCCTACATGTACGCCTTCGGCACACCCGGAGCACATAACTAAACCTCCCAGCGCGCACATTAAACAGGGCTTTCTGCGATCCTATGCGCACAAACCATGGCACCACCAGCCAAGAAGGTCAAGGCACAAGCCCTCTGCCCAGTCTGCCACATAAGAGCTGTGCAGCACGAAGAGGCACAGCCCTGTGCTGACAGTGCGAGGAGGCTCTGGGAGAACCAGGTCAAGGCCCTCCCCAGCCAGTACAGGAATCCGGATCCACCTATTGGTGGACACTGGACCTCTCCACCCCCAGCGCGAGCCTCCCTCAAACGGGGCACCCTGGGGACGCAGCGGCTTTCAATTTAGATCCAACATCCTTTTCCTGGGTAGAATTCCCTTCCCTTCGTCCACATGCAACCAGTGACACCAATGACACAATCACAGCCTCCCCCAGGGGACCCTAACCTCCCAGGGCCCTCTAGGCCCCCCAGAGACGTGCCTCTCCCAGCCAAAAGCCTCACCATAGGGGACACGGACACCTCGGACGAAAATCAAGAATTCCTGGAGGAAGGGGAAATCACTCCAGGAATGGAACCCTACCGAACCATGAGGCGTTTTTTTCTCCAAAGACGAGCTATCAGATCTCGTGGCTCTCACCTTGAAGGAGCTCGCCATCCCAGGCACTAGTGCCTCAGGGGAACCCGAAGACGAACCCTCTCCTAGAGGAACTCCGTCAGCCCTCCCGCCATTTCCCTCTGCTGCAAGCCGTACAACAGCTGATCAACCTGGATTGGGATGCTCCGGAGGCCAGTTTCAAAGGCGGATGGGCCCTAGAAGCCCTCTACCCACTGGAATCCTCAGCCAAAGATCTCCTGGTGTTCCCCAAAGTGGACGCCATGGTCTGCACATTCACAAAGCGCACTACCATTCCAGTCGAGGGAGGAGCGGCACTCAAGGATGCCCAGGACAGATGTCTGGAATCAATCCTTAAACAGTCTTTCAACGTATCAGCTATGTCACTACAGATTGCTGCCTGCTGTGCCATGGTGACACGCGCCTGCTTATCCATGACCAGGAACTCCACCTCGCCAGTCAAACCACTAGAACCAGCGGTATCCTTCCTCACGGATGTGACCTCTGACCTGGTACACACCTCAGCCAGGGGCGTCTCATCCATAGTGGCAGCCAGAAGGCAACTCTGGCTCCGAAGTTGGTCAGCCGATGCGACTTCCAAGACGAAACTCACGAGAATGCCCTTTAAAGGAGCCCTCCTGTTCAGAAGCGAACTGGAGAAGTTAGCCGACAAATGTGGCGAATCCCCATTACCTCGGCTACTGGAGGACAAGAACAAAAGAAGCCAATGCCCCTCTCCCCGATTACCTAAGGGCAGAGGATCACAGCATTTTAGACCCTACAAGAGTACATATCAAGCACCTCGCCCCGCAGGCAGGGGCCAGTCCTTTCGGAACAAGCACAACAAGAGGGAGCCGGCTCTGGCACAGGCCCAAGCCACACCCCACAATGAGAATCAGCTGACCCATCCACAGGAAGAAGCCATAGGGGGCAGGCTTGCCCTATTCTACCAAAGATGGGTCAAGATAACAGCGGACAAGTGGGTCCTAACCATCATTCGAGAGGGATACTATCTGGACTTTCACAACATCCCTCCGGACAAGTTCGTGAAATCTCCTTGCCACGCACCTTCCAAGAGGATGGCAGTGGAAATCACACTGGCCAAATTGCTCGCCCTAAAGACCATAACGCCGGTGGCCATGCAACAACAAAATACTGGGCACTATTCCATCTATTTATCATCCCCAAGAAAGAGGAAACGTTTCGGCCCATCCTGGACCTCAAATCAGTCAACCGCTACCTGAGGATACCACACTTCTGCATGGAAACCCTTCACTCGGTCATAAAGGCGATACAGCCGGGAGAATTCCTTACATCTCTGGACTTGTCAAAAGCATACCTGCACATCCCGGTCCATCACGAGCATCAGCGCTTCCTGCATTTCGCGATCCTGGACTACCACTACCAGTTCCGGGCACTACCCTTCAGGCTCGCCACAGCCCCTCGGACGTTCACCAAAATTATGGTGGTAGTAGTGGCGACACTGAGGAAAGAGGGAATCCTCGTACACCCATATCTGGACGATTGGCTGATCAGGGCAAAATCTCCAGAGGAAAGTCATCAGGCGATCACCAGAGTCAAGGCTCTACTGGAGAACCTTGGGTGGGTTGTCAACACAAACAGGGAGAGCTGTCTACAGCTCTCCCAATCTTTAGAATATCTGGGAGTCTGGTTCGACACCAGACAAGACAAGGTCATTCTTCCTCCTACAAGGAGAAGAAAACTGATGAACCAATTGCGAAACCTGCTAACAAGTCTTCGCCCCAAAGTATGGGACTACCTCCAAGTCCTCGGCCTCATGACATCAACCCTGGAAGTGGTCCCATGGGCAAGAGCTCACATGCGACCGCTACAGCGCTCCCTACTGTCACGGTGGAACCCGATGTCCCAGGACTACTCCGTTCGCCTCCAGCTCCCGGAGGAGGTGTGGAACCAGCTCCAATGGTGGCTACAAGAAGACCATCTGAACAAGGGAGTAAGGCTATCTCAACTGGCCTGGATCTTGCTCACCACGGACGTGAGTCTATGAGGTTGGGGAGCCCACTGCCAGGAACACACGGCCCAAGGGCAATGGGACAAGGAAGAGTCGGGATGGAACATCAACCGACTGGAAGCCCGGGCGGTCAGACTAGCCTGCATATGGCTCAGTCACAGACTCCAAGGCAAATCTGTCAGAGTCATGTCAGACAATGCCACGACAGTTGCCTACATCAACCACCAGCGAGGAACCAGAAGCCAACAGGTGTCCCTGGAAATAGATCCCCTAATGGCGTGGGTGGAAGCAAACCTACAAGGATTTCAGCTGCCCACTTTGCGGGAAAAGACAACGTCACTGCAGACTACCTCAGCAGAGAAAGTCTAGACCCAGGGGAATGGACGCTGTCGACCACAGCCTTCCAGTTGATAGTAAACCGCTGAAGAACCCCAGCCATGGATCTCCTGGCAACCCGGTCCAACGCCCAAGTTCCCAACTTCTTCAGTCGCAGACAAGAACCACAATCCCAAGGGATCGATGCCCTTGTCCAGACCTGGCCAGAGGAAGACTTGCTATATGCCTCCCCCCCCCCCCCCCCCCCCCCCCCCCCCCCCGTGGCCACTACTGGGCAGGATCATCCGCAAGATAGAGCACCACAGGGTCTAGTACTTCTAGTGGCCAAGAAGACCATGATACACAGACATGCGAATGCTCGTGACTGGGAGCCCTCTCCCTCTACCTCCACACAGGGATATGCTCCAGCAAGGCCCGATCCTCCACGAAGACCCAACTTGATTCTCTCTTACAGTCTGGCCATTGAGAGGACACTCCTGAAGAAGAGTGGATATTCGAGGGCGGTGATTGAGACCTTGATCCGAGCACGCAAGTTTTCCACATCACTGACCTACATATGAATATGGAGAATATTTGAAGCTTGGTGCGAAAACCACGACATCCTTCTGCAGACAGTCAAAATTCTCACGATCCTGGAATTTCTGCAGGATGGATTACAGAAGGAGTTGTCTCTCAACTCCATCAAGGTTCATTCAGGTGGCCGCGTTGGCCTGCTTCGGAGCCAAAGTGGAAGGCACCAGCCTAGCATCTCATCCGGACGTCTCCCGCTTCCTGAGAGGGGTCAAGCAGATTCGACCACCCCTAAAGTGGCCGGTACCCCTATGGAACCTCAATCTAGTACTAGACTTCCTAGCAGGAGCCTCCTTCAGACCTATCCGAGGTCTGTCCCTACGACTCCTAACCTTGAAGACGGTATTCCTAGTGGCAATATGTTCGGCCCGTCACATCTCCGAACTTCAAGCACTATCCTGCCGAGAACCGTTCCTCAGGTTCACACCGGGATCCATACAGCTACGCACGGTCCCCTCCTTCCTCCCAAAAGTGGTTTCTCACTTCCATCTAAACCAAACCATCTCACTGCCATCTCCAGACGAGCATAAGGGCTCGGAAGAATCTTGCCGTCTTCACCATCTTAACATCGGCAGACTCCTAGCCCGATACCTAGAAAGGTTGGAATCCATATGAAAGACGGACCACCTATTCGTCCTTCACAGTGGGAAGAAACAAGGGGAAGCGGCCTCGCGGGCAACCATAGCCCGCTGGATCAAAGAAGTAATCAAGGCGGCTTACGTAGAGGCATGCAAGCCTCCGCCTCTACAAGTCAAGGCCCATTCCACTAGAGCCCAGGCAATGTCCTGGGCGGAAACCAAGATGTTGTCACCCGCCAACATCTGTCGGGCGGTGACATGGTCCTCCATTCACACCTTCTCCAGATTCTACTGCCTGGATGTCCAGGCTCGGGAGGACACAGCATTCACAAGGGCAGTACTAAGTGGGCCACGGGCAGCCTCCCACCCGGTTCGGGAGTAGCTTTTGTACATCCCATTGGTCTTGAGTCCATCTGCTACACGCTAGGAAATAGAGAAATTACTTACCTGATAATTTCATTTTTCTTAGTGTAGAACAGATGGACTCAGTATCCCACCCATGGCTACCGCCAAACACGGAACCTCGGGTGACGATCCCCGAGAGCAAGACAAACACGGGTAAGCCGCCCTTTCCTCTAATTAAGACACCCATAGTTACCAGGTGTCAGCATTTCTCGGTTGAGTGCACTGGCAGTCTCCAGCTTTAATCCACATCAACCAGTTCAAGTTAATCACATTAATCAAGTTATTCAAGTTAATCAAAGTTAACCAAGTTAATCAAATTATCCAGACACACATATATCCACAATTGCTTTTCGAAGAGAATATGAAGAGCAGAGCTTCCTGCAGGGGTATATGTATTGGTGCTGATGTCAGATTGAAATCTGACTCCGTCTCCAACTGCTATCAGGAGAACACTATACCCATTGGTCCTGAGTCCATCTGTCTACACTAAGGAAAACAAAAATATCAGGTAAGTAATTTCTCCAATTGGATCCATAGTAGCCGAAATATGCATTCTTTGTCATGGTTAGAAGATACCCCGATGGTCCCAAGAGTTAAAATCATTCTGCATGTGAAAATGTAAATAAATAATGAGAACTTACAATTAGTTTTATGTTCCCCTTCATTATGCCTGGGAGTGTAATAGTTTTGTTTAAGTGATTAAAGTCTCTTGGTGTACAAAATTAGGGACCAGGGGAAGGTCTCCCTCTCTCCCTGCATGAGGAGCTGTATTTATTTTTATTTATTTATTTATTATTTTTTATATACCGACATTCGATCTGAGATATCACATCGGTTTACATTCAGGTACTGTAGGTATTTCCCTATCCCTATCCCCTGCCTCTTTCACCACCTGGCACCAAGGAGCCATGGAAAAGCCTGTTTCCTCACACTCCAGCCAGCATCCCAGCTAGCCACAGAGTCACAGCCAGCCTTTAATAGAGCGCTGGGTGAAGTACCTGTTCGTCACCTTGGTTGTTATTTTTGTAATTGCAGTGTTTGTTTTCAAATAACCAAATACGACATATTTAAGTGCTTATGTCTATTTTAACCTTCATATGTAAATTTCCTATGCTTTATTTTTAACTTGTGTATGTAAATTTGAAAACCGCCTAGACGGACATGCAAATGTCTTATTGTTTGCGGTATATAAACATTTTTAAATAAATAAATAAATAAAAATATTTTCAAAGAGCATAGATGTACCAGTTTGTTATCTGAAAAGCAAAGTAATCCCAATCAATGCAAGCCCTAAAAAAAGGATCATTCTCAGGTTATAAGCAAACATGTAACATTCAAATGTAACAACTTTCATTCAATATATTTGTTCTTCAAAAGGTTGCGTGGTACTGTACAAAAGCAGCGAGCCTTTCAGCATGACTCGCAACCGTGAATGTACAATGAGAAAGAAATGAAAAGTCTGGATTATTTATCACTGGCAAATTACGCAGCCTTTCATTTCGTGTGGATGAATAGTCCCCCAGCTCTTCCATGGATGTAAAGACGATAGAAAAGGCGTTCTGGAGGAAAGGTGGTATCAGGACGGGTCGGGCTGGGGGGGTGGGCGGGGGGGCCGTGCTGGCACTTTTGATTCTCAGTGGGAGATGGGCGGGGGCTCGTTCGGCCTTCGATCTACACGGAAAGAAGTTTCTCATGATTTCAATGGTGTGGGCTTCGGGCTTCTGTCCTTTACGGCAGGGGTGTCCTTCCTTCTCTGTCTTTCCACTCCTCTGTGTTCCGTCCTTCTGCTGATAAGAGGCCCTCAATTGTAGGTATAATATTTGCATCTGATTCTTTCCAGCCTTTGGAAAATGCTTCTTTTGGTACTAAGTCACTTTATACATTAGGAGGAGAGTTAGAAAAGTAGCGCCAGCTCCCACACGGGCCGATGCAGTAAAAGTCGCGGGAGAGCGGGTGAACGCCCGCTCTCCTGGTGCGCGCACAGGCCACTCTCCTGTGCGCGCGATTCAGTATTCAAATTAGGGCCGGCGGTAAAAAGAGGCGCTAGGGACACTAGCGATTCCCTAGCGCCTCTTTTCGGACAGGAGCGGCGGCTGTCAGCGGGTTTGACAGCCAACGCTCAATTTTGCCGGCGTCAGTTCTCAAACCCGCTGACGGGTTCGGAAACCGGACGCCGGCAAAATTGAGTGTCTGGTTTTCAAGCCGTGGACCGACTTCAAATTTTTATTTTTATTTTTTTACTTTTTGTAACTTTTGGGACCTCCGACTTAATATCACCATGATATTAAGTCGGAGGGTGCACAGAAAAGCAGTTTTTACTGCTTTTCTGTGCACTTTCCCGGTGCCCAGAGAAATTAACACCTACCTTTGGGTAGGCGCTAATTTCTGAAAGTAAAACGTGCGGCTAGGCTGCACATTTTACTTACTGAATCGTGCAGGAATACCTAATAGGGCCATCAACATGCATTTGCATGTTGCGGACGCTATTAGGTTCAGGGGGGTTGGACGCGCGTTTTCGACCCCTTACTAAATAAGGGGTAACGCTAGCGCGTCGAAAACGCACATCGGCCTGACAGAGAGCCCTTGGTTTTCTCTCCCTGCATATATGGGGTTGAAATAGCTTGAAACTTGAGAGCAGTCGCTCCAATTGTCAAGGCTTCAACCCAAGTTTCAATCTTGTGCTAATTCACCCCCTTTTTAGTGCCTGTTATACCATGCGCCCTATATATATATGCACACGCATTTTTCTGTGCATATATGGGAAGACTCTGGCTACTTATGTCCCTTAGCTATACCTCTTGGGTGACTTTACACATCTGTATTTGCTTTATGATACTGTCTTAAGATGCAAGAAAAGGAGGTTTGATATTATCGGCCGCTATCCTGCCTTCTGCATGAAGGGCTAACTGGCAGCGTCGTACATTGTATGTTGGCTCGCGTGATCTTGCCTGGGAAGTGTGGTTACACACAAGGCGTGGTGGCATATGTAGAGCCGGCAATGCAGATAGAGGCATACACACAGCGCAGCATGTCAGCTGTCTGTTATGGTTGGATGGAGGTTCACGACTGCAGTGCCATTCCGTCTCATTCATAAATTGACCGCTGGCTCGGATTACTATTGCTGTTTGAATAGCACTGGAGAACTGTCTGTAATTGCTCTTGCAAGCAGGCAGCCGGCACACAGTTGCAGAAAAAAAAAAAAGTGACATAATGAAATGGAATTTGGCATGAATAGTGCGCTGCTATGTTTAACATCGATTGTCGACTTGTAATTACACCTCTCAGATGGCTGAAGTTACGAACTCTCCAGCCTCCTAGCCTATACGGCATAACAGAAAACTCTTTCCTGTCAAGTGGCTGCAGGGCCATGTAATAGCATAATTTGGCTCTATAAAGGACCTTTCTACCAAACCAGATCCCTCAGTGCTACATGCCGGATTCTCGGGAGAGAGCAGTTGGGGAGCTGCTTCCTTTGCTGTCAATATTTGGAAAGGAGAAAAGAAACAATTATTATATTACCTACTGCAGATAAGGAGATTACAGGGAGAGTAAGAGGCAGAATTCAGAAGTACTGAGCTAGAAGTGAACGCACAACTCTCTGAGTGGATTCAGCATACCTCACTGGACACAAACGTCTTTCTTTAGCATCCTTAGCTACGCAGATTCCTGCAGTCTAGAAAAACCACATTTTAAAGCAAGATCCCATCCTGCAGCCCTTCTGAAAACGGGATGTTAAATGGGACCGTCACACAACCTGGGAGTTTCTATTGGCACAGACCGGGGCAGATTTCTAGCCCTGGCTGAAGTGAGCCTGGGACCAAGTCTTATGCGCCAGACACTAAATCTTTCCCCCTTCCATCCCGCAGTGTCCTGTTCAAGTCAACACCTGTACCGTCCCTGCTGCCCTCACCAGCTCCCACTGTTCCCACCTCAACTAAATGCAACCCTAGTGCGGCCAGTATCCACTTGTAAACACAGTCTTGTCTTCGTTTATCACCTCCTTAAGATGGAGGAGCTCTCATGCCAGCAAAGCCTTTCTCTTCACTACACAAGCCATGAGGGCAGGGACATGAAGCTTTGGCAGAAGGGGCACATAACAGAGGTCTGTATGGAGTAAGCTGGATAACTTTACTCGGATATTCAGTGTGGAATATAACTAGACAACGTGTTCTGCTGAATGTTCCCTGCTGCAGTCAAAGTTACTTGGATAAAGTTGATCCGGATAACTTTAGGGTCGGCCCTCCAGCACAGCCAGGCTTACCCAGAGAGCGCCGGCTAAATTTAAGCCCTTCCCCCCAGAACACAGCGCCTCTTTTTTACTCCTGCTAAAATCTACCAGGTGGGAAGAAAGGAACCTGAAAACTTGGGAGTTTGCTCAGCTAAATTCCAAACCTAGCCGGACAAACCTCTTTGCCTATTTGAATATGGACCTTGCAGCCTTTATGGATGGGCGTGCGCAGCTTTGTCAGAATGGGCAGACAGAGCGCACGTGTCTAAACGGCCGGCGCCCTGCGCTCTGTCTGCCAAGCATTGTGGGTCCCTTTCAGGGCTGACCTTGGGGGGGGGGGGGGGGGGGGGGATGCTAACATGCGTAGCTCTGCTCCCAATATGTCAGTAAATTATAGTGCCAGGGGCCAAGGCTACTGTGGAACTGCAGGGCAACCAAAGCACAGGGCCCGGGGGCCACTCTTTTTAGTTTGTTTTACTTTATCACATTTGATAAATCGCTTTTCTGAACATTAAATCAAAGCGGCGACAGAAACTGCGAAAGGTTCAGGGCTGTCCTTTGCCTCCCCCACAAAGGACAGCCCTGATCCTCTTGCCGCTTCTGTCACCAATCAGGAGGAAGCATTTTGCTGATAACTTTTCAGCCTGTTTGGAAATGCCTGCACAATCTCCCCGTGCATTTTTCTCTCCTCTTCCTGGAAATGAGATTATTTCAAACCGAGTTCTGTTTATGTGAAGCAGATGTTTGCAGCAGGGATGGGGGGGGGAAAGCTACCAGAGATCCCTTGTGGTGAAGATCCTCCTGTTGTGCAAAATAGCCTTGTAACAAGCAGCAAACTGAATTTTTAATGCACCCTTGAGCTTTTGACACATAATACTCAAGGCCGCTGCCATGCAACAAAATGAGACCAGGAGGCTATGCTCCCTAGCAACTCTAAAGAGGGAACGGAAGAGGGGAGATCAGAGTCTGTAGCTTGCATTCTGTGGGCCGAAAGAATGGGACCTTCAGCAAAGGACAGGGGCAAACAACACGAGCCCTTCATTGCAACACAAGGGAAGCTTCACTAGTGCAAGCGGAAAATGAGAATGTGATGACAGCTGAGCCACAGTCTTCTCGCCAGCACAGAATGCCCTGAAGTCCATGCGTTCAGCACCACACAGTCAAGTGCGGCATGCGGGATTTCTAAAGAGGGAGGCCATTTTGTTCCAGCTGTATTTTTTCTTCTTGTTTATTTTTTAAAGTTTTTTTTTTTTTTTCTCAGCACAGAAAAAAATACATAATTGCTTATTTAGTAGATAAGGGCAAAAAAAAAAAAAAAGAGCCACTAATTGGTCCGTCCAATCTGCTCAATTTTACCTCTGAATTCCACTTTTGACATACTGGCCCCTAGTCATGGTCTTTTGTCAGCCTTGTCAGTGTCATCTTGCCCGTCCCATTTTGAATCTTGAACCGTTTAGTTGTCAATGAGACTGTTAAAAATTCTGACCTTTCCTAGGCTAGCCATGCAACTGGGGATTTAATGCTACTTGATGATCATTTTTAATTTGATTCGAGTCTCTCCCAGCTTATGGGCTCCCTCCTGATGCAGTTTTCATGAAGCACGGCCCATGTCAGGGGACCATTGATTTCTTGATACGAGCCTTCTGGCTTGATGCTGACAATTTGAACGTTTTGCTTGCCTAAGCTTAATAAAAACTTCCTTTTGAACTTCATGGACATTGTGAAACCTTTGATATCCTTCCTCCTCTCACTAGTTATTTATCTTTGACGGTTGGATCCTTGCCCACTATTGCTGTTTGCCCCAGGCATGGTCTCATGGAATTCCAAGGGACCCAACCATTGTCAGTTTGGCCTGTGATTGCTAAAGCTGGATTCATCTCATTGGCAGTCCAGTGATGGAAGGCATTGAGTAAAACCTGAGCAGGGAGAGCACACGGGGCCGGCTGGCCAACGTATGGGGGGGCTCTCCTTTCTCCAGAAAATTATTATGCTGCCGTCTGCCAGGACGTGGCCTGTAGACATTGTGGTGCCCATTGGCGCCACTGCAGTGTCAGAACAGATCAAAACCTACAGTATAAGCTAGACAAAGGAGGTCAGAAGCGAAGGGGAGATTAGCAGAAGCTTAATACGTTTTGCCTTGTATCTACGGAAAGGAATGCGGCTTTTAACAGCCAAACTGCCCTTGTCGGCAGTAAAGATGTCTGTGTCCATGTTGTCTGTCTGCTGTTTTGGTGCTACAGCTTTGTGTGGCCAGAAATGAGACGCGCCACGACGTGTTATTCACATTCATTTCAGAGAGGCCGATGAAGGGAGAGGTGGCAGTTTTGAAAGACTTGGGCCCCCCCAGGCTGCATCTGTGTATGAGGGGAGTCGCTGCGACCAGGCAAGCGGGAAAGAGAGAGGGGAACAGTGGATAGAAGAGGTATGGGAGCAGAGGAGGCGAAGGAAGGGTTAAAGAAGGGAAAATAAAATCAAAGGAAGCAGAAGAGAGGGAGAGAATCTAGGGGCAGGATGTAAGCAGGAAAGAGCAGAGAGAGAAGAATGACAAAAAGAAGAAAGGAGGTGGAGGAGGGAACAGGAGAGGCAGTCTCACGTTAGAGCACCTATGAACACTATTTCACATTCAGGGAACTGGAATGCCAAACCCTTTGAGCACAGTTTAATTTTGCATTGGTGCCAGTCCTCCCAAGTAACAGCGACAGCAGGAGATGAAGCCTGGGAGAGGAGAACTAGGGTTTCACAGACTCAAGGCATTGGGAGGATTTTGTTGAGCTCGAGGTTGGAGCTTGCTACTAGCCAGGCCGAGGCGGGAAGGTGCGCTCGGCTGAACGCACCTTTCTGCCTGAGCTTCCACGCGCATGTCTGTGCGGGAAAACTTAACCACCGACGCAAGCAAGGAATTTTGCGGCGCAGAAAACGTCTCCCTAAACGGGAACACTGCTCCGCATCCCCGCCATGGATATCCCATGCAAATGAGGGCATTAAGCAGTGCTTCCCGGTGCAGGGAGACTGCATCTGTCCAGCGCAGCTTTCTTTAGCGCTGGAAATTTAACTCCTGGGTCAGAGGACTGGATTTAGGTTTCCAGCGCTACTGCACTGGCCCTTAGAATCCCTAAAAACGGGAGGGGGTGTTTAAAAATGTGTTAAAATGTCCGCGGATAAGTCAGTAGTTATGCAGCTAAACAGAGGCTGCCGCCACTTACTCAGTGAAGTACTGACTTATCCGCGGACATTTTAAAACTTTTTAAAAGCATTGTTCTCCCTTTTTTTTAGGAGTTTTAAGTGCCTGTCAAGGATGCCCCTCTCCCCTTCTCAAATTCCGAAAGCATATTTTAAAGGCAAAACCTGTTTTTTGTAACCCTCCCGATTCATTAGCGTCTCATTAGCTTGCTGCATTGGGAGTTTAAAAAAAATGTTTGATCTGAGCGTTAAAATACTGTGCGCTGGAATTCAGGTCACAGTTCTCCCGCCCAGACTGCTGCATCGGCCTGAGTGTGTGAAAAGAATGAACTGACATTGCTGACAAGCGGGCTGATACAGTACACTGCGCTCCGATGGAGCGCTCTGTTAGCCGGCATTTGGACGCGCGTTTTTGACGAGCTAGCTTTACCCCTTATTCAGTAAGGGGTAATAGCGCATCCAAAACGCGCGTCCAACCCCCCGAACCTAATAGCACCCGCAACATGCAAATGCATGTTGATGGCCCTATTAGGTATTCCCACGCGATTCAGTAAGTAAAATGTGCAGCCAAGCCGCACATTTTGCTTTCAGAAATTAGCGCCTATCCAAAGGTAGGTGTTAATTTCTCCGGGCACCGGGAAAGTGCTCAGAAAAGCAGTAAAAACTGCTTTTCTGTGCACCCTCTGACTTAATATCATGGCGATATTAAGTCGGAGCCCCCAAAAGTTAGAAAAAGTAAAAAATTTAAAAAAAAAAAAATTTAAAATGAGCCCGTGGCTGTCGGGTGGAAAACCGGACGCTCAATTTTGCTGGTGTCCAGTTTCTGAGCCCAAGGCTGTCAGCGGGCTCGAAAACCGATGCCGGCAAAATTGAACGTCGGCTGTCAAACCCGCTGACAGCCGCCACTTCCGTCAAAAAAGAGGCGCTAGGGATGTGCTAGTGTCCCTAGCGCCTCTTTTTACCGCCGGGCCTAATTTAAATAAATTAAGATACTGTATCGCGCGCACAGGAGAGTGGCCTGTGCACACGCCGCGTTTTTACTGTATTGAGCCGCTCAAGACGTGACATCACATCGCATCCTTGCATCCACACCCTTTCTGTAAAGAAATATTTCCTGACATTGTTCCTGAGTCTTCCCCCTTAGTGTTTCATATCATGACCCCTAGTTCTACAGTTCCTTTCCATCAAAAAAGATTTGATTTATGTACATCACTAATTCCTTTCAGGTATTTGAAGGTCTGTATCATATTTCCCCTTTCTCTTCTCTCTTCCAGGGTATGCATATTAAGGTCCTTCAGTCTCATCTCATATGGCTTTCTGTAGAGACCCCACACCATTTTGCTTGTTTTTCTCTGGACTGCTTCCATTCTGTCCTTATCCTTTTTGAGATGAGGTCTCCAGAACTGAACGCAGTGTTCCAGGTGTGGCCTCACCAAGGATCTGTACAATGGCAATATCACTTCCTTTTTCCTGCTGGCTCTGCCTCTTTCAACGCAGCCCAGCATCCCCCTGGCATTAGCCACCATCAGATCATCAGACACTATCACCCCGAGGTCTCTTTCTTAGTTCATGCACATCAGCCTTTCATCCCCCAACACATAAAACTCCTTTGGATTGCCGTACCCCAAATGCATGACTCTGCACTTCTGGGCATTGAATCCCAACTGCCAAGCTTTCGACCACTTCTTGAGTTTTCATTCGTTCTACTCCTTCAGGCATGTCCACTCTGTTACAGATCTTTGTGTCATCTGCAAAGAGACAAATTTTACCTTCTAATCCCTTCTCAATGTCTCTCATAAAGATATCAAATAGAACAGGTCCCAGAATTGATCCCTGAGGAACTTCACTTATCACTCTTCTTTCTTCAGAATAGGTTCCATTTACCACTGCTTGCTGACACCTGTCAGTCAGCTAATGTGTAATCTATTCCACCACCTTGGGACCCTCTCCCAGACTTCTCATTTTATTCATGAGCCCCCCTATGCGGGACCATATCAAATCCTTGCTGAAATCCAAGTAAAGCTCTTCCTTGTTCCAATTCTTTGGTTACCCAATTAGAAAAACCAATCAGACTTGTTTGACAGGACCTTCCTCTGGGTAAAACCATGTTGTCGTGGATCCTGTAGCCCACTGGATTGCAGACAGTTCATTATCCTCTCCTTTAGCAGCCTCTCCATTAATTTTCCCACCTCTGAAGGAAGGCAAAGCGGCCTTGCAGTTTCCAACTTCTTCTCTGCTACCATTCTTGTGAAGAGGGACCACAACCAGCCCTCTCCATCCTACTGCACTACTCCCGTCTCCAAGGATCTAGTGAACAAGTCTCTCAGCAGACCCACCAGCACTTCTCGGAGTTCCCTAAGTAGCCTTTGGATGTGTCTCATCCGGCCCTATGGTCTTTCCCACTTTCAGTTTTCCTAGTTTCACCCAAACACTCTCTTCTGTAAATGGACATGCATCTACCCCGCTCTCATCTGTACTCTCTTACTAGCCAGCAATGGTCCTTCTCCAATGTCTTTCTTGGTGAAAAACCAAACTGAAGTATTTGTTTAATATTTCTGCTATTTCCTCACCTTGCTCCATGTCTCCTTTCAATCTTACCAAGCCACCACTGGACTTCCTCCTTTCCCAGATATATCTGAAAAATGTTTTGTCATTACGCTTTACTTCTTTGGCGACCTTTTCTTCCGCTCAAGCCTTTTCTATCCTGATTTCTTTCATCACTTCCCTCAACTTCACACTATATTCTTCCCTGCCTTCCTCTTTTTCAGTTCCTTTTTACTTTTTCAATGCTGAGCTTTTTTTTTCTTTTTATTTTATCAGCCACCACCTTGGAGAACCAGATCAGTTTCCTTTTCCTTTTCCTTTTATTTACTTTTTTGCATACATTTGACCCACTCTTGTTCCATTTCACCCATCTCCTCCCAGCCTTCCAACTCCTCCTTCAGTTATAGTGCCTATTTTACCAAAGTCTATGTTTTGGAAATCTAGGATCTTGAGCTTCGTGTGACTTTCCTCCCTTTTTTTGCTGTTATATCAAACCGTGCTGTCTGAGGAGCACTAGTGCCCAGATGAGCACCTACCCGGGCATTTGAGAGTCTGTCTCCATTTGTGACTACCAGATCCAGTAGGGCTCCTCCCTCATGGGTCACAGCCCCCGTTTATCTGAGCGTAGCCCCTTGAAGGGCATCCGCAATTTCTGTACTTCTGGCAGAATCCCTTCCTTTTCACCTTTTGGATGTCTTCGGCCAGATCTCTATCCAGTTCTTCCGTCCGGTTAGAAGGCCTGTAGACCACACCAGTGTAAATGGAAACGTCATCTTTTTTTTTTTTTAAGACAGCCCACAGCGCTTCTTCCATTCCCACGCCCACTTTATTTCAGTTGTTTGAATATTGTTTTTGACATAAATAGCTACTCCTCCCCCATTTCTTTCATCTCTATCCTTTCTGAATAAGTTATAGCTTGGTAAGGCCGTATCTCATTCGTGAGACTCACTGAACCATGTTTCCGTAATAGCAATAATATCCAAGTCCACCTCCACCATTAGGGCCTGCAGATCTGGAATTTTATTCCCCAGACTCATAGCTGTACAGGTTTTCTCACTCAGCTTGCTGGCCTTTCTCGACGCCATTTCTACTCTGTTGAGCTGAAATTTATTAATTTCTCCACCCAATTGCTGTATTTGTCAGGGGTGATATTCCAACTTCCTTCTGCCACCCCTGTCCTCTAGTTTAAATGCCTTATGATATATAATTTGAATTCCCTCCAGGAACGCCTCACTTTCACCCAGCTGTAAGTGTGTTCACCATGGAAGCCGGCGCTTATTATTTATTAGCTGGGACAGAGGAGGGCAATGCTGTCTGAGTCCTTTTACGAGAGTAAATAGCCTTGACAGTTGCCCTCTTCATGGCTAATCCTAAACCAACTCTAGCAATCTGTAAACAGTGGCAGAATATTGGCTTGATCTTTCTGTGATTATAATGAAATACCCTACAGCATTCATTGTAACTCTTGTCTGTGTCTTGCCTCGATTATACGCTCCATATAGCAGCTACTCTTTCTCTCCTGGGTTTGTGTACAGCGCTACATATGTCTGGTAGTGCTATAGAACTGATAAGCAATAGTAGCCGTGGTGATATAATCGCTGGATGATCACTCACTGGACAGCTGGGCTGCAGCCGGAGGAACTCTGCAGCAGGCTTTCCCTTGTCCTTTCGTCCGGCTTCATCGTCTTCCACTGCCAGCTAGCTTGCAAGAAGATCCGGAAGGAAAACATCTGCAACCAGAGAAAGCAGAGCTAGCGAGAGTCTGTGCTGTGCGAAGACAAGAGAGAGAGGAGGCGAGCTCCCTCAAGGCCTGCGAGGGTCACTTCCTCCGCCATCACCGTCTCACCGTCACGAGCGCAGCACCCGGCACTCTCCCCAAGTTCCGGGGATCCTGGCGCCCATCTCTCGCCTGGCGAGGCAGGGACTGTCTCTGGGGAGACAACACCTGGTCCGACAGACCAATGGCAGATGAAAAACTCTTAATGAATAAAGCACTGTTGTTGCCGCGTTAGTCCACCAAGACACTAATGAGAAATTAATAAGGCAGCTGTGCTAACAACTAATGATAATGGCAAAGTCGTTAGAAGAAAAAGATTCTTTCCCTGTTTTTAATTACAGCAATTAAGACAAGTCAATAAATAGTTATTGTTTGTTCTGTTGTTTTGTTTTCTTTCTTGGAATCTGCAGGAACCTGTGGCTGGCAAGTCTCAGAGGGTCAGAGTTAGGTTATTCCAGAACCAGGCACAGGTTTTCCTGCAACCCTTACTGTGTGGTTAGGGTCTGCATCAGAGGGAGAGAGACAAAATCAAGACCAAGAGAACAAGGAGAGAGGGAAAATGGAAGAGAGAAAAGCAGAGTATTGCATCATACCATCAAAGTATTACATAGCCGATGACATCATAGTTTGGTTTCTTGGATGCAGACGATCTGAGGTCATCAGCTGTGGGCCCCTTTGTTCCTTTTTGCTTTGCGGCACTTGGTGCCGTGGTGTTGTAACAATTTGTTCTTTGCAGAAGTTTCTTTTTGAAATGGTACATGATGGCAGCAGCGGCATAGACATTAAAAAGATGCCGATTTCCTCAGCTGTTCCTTAGAGGAAAGGAAGCAAGCGATGCAGATCCCTTGTGATTACATTTCTTGCTGGAGCTGGGTAATCCGCTCTTGTCCTCAAGGATCACAAAGTGGTCTGGTTTTCGTGAGATCCGCCTTGAAGATTTATCAGCTAGATCTGAACACATTTGGTCCCGGAGCCAGCTTACGATGCTTGCCTTCACTCCCTTGAGCCCCAGGGCTGCTGGTGGTCCTTGAGGGCTGGAACAGGGCAATGCAGCGGTTTGGAGCTCATTGTGCTAAGCCACCAGGGTATCACTGGGCCTCTGAGCTATTTTTTTTTTTGTCTTGCTCTTTCAGATATGGGAAGCTTTGAAGAGCGGGAAAAGCAGCAAAGCGTTTCTCACGGCGAGGCCGCTGTCATCCCAGCCCCCAACATAGACAGCTTCCCGCAGCCGCAGGTCACCTGGTTCCGGGATGGACGGAAGATCCCACCCAGTAACCGCATGTATGTAAATCCCGCTGTGGAAAGTCTGAGGGGCACAACATGGGAGTGAGTTTCAAAAGGATTTGCACGCATGAGCCCTGGTTGATGCGTGAAAATCGGCTTTTGAAAATGATGTTGTGCGGGGGAAAGTTAAGTCGAAAATGTGTGCTCTTTGCCCCACACTCACGGTAGGCATTCCAGATGGTGGAGTTGAGATGGGGAAAGGTTTTATGTGCTTACTTTCAGTTTTGGGAAGTAGTCACGTAAATGTGCATGCAGAAATTTGTACCTCTCGGGAGCAGGTGCCATCTCCTGTACATATGTAGACACAAATTTTCAAAGCAGAATTGTGTGTATAAATCTGCTTTTAAAATTCAAATTAACCTCTATAAGCAGCAGAGGCAGGGTGGCTGCACAAAATGTACAATACATGAGAGAAAAACTTGCATTTTTAAATTAATTTTTCTAATATAAAGTCATACATAGCACTTTAATTCTACTTAAATAGTTATTTACAGTCATATGTATAGTATGTATATATGTGTGTGTGTGTGTACATTTATTTTGTTGGGCAACTCCGAATGGAAAGAGGCCGTCTTCCAATCCCTCCAACCCCTACCCCAACACCACCACCACCTCCTTCTATTCCCATAAATCATTATTGACAACTTGAGTGACCTGGCCTGCTCCAGTCCTGGATGTGCCTCACTGCGTGCCCGGAGCGGCGTGCCTGCTCTTCTCAGGGAAACCAGAGCCGCAGGTCTTTCAGCGCAATGGAGGGTCCAACCAGGACTGCATCCAGTCGTCCAGAAAAACGGGTGCAGCTGGTCTGTAGCTGAGCAATGCCGGCTTGGCAGGCACGCCGCGCTGATATCTGAGCAGCAGGAGATGCAGCGGCCTTATCTCAGTGATTACAGAACCTGGAGGAGTTCCAAAGGCTCTCCAGAAAAAAGCAAATTCAGCCGTGTCTGTGCTAGAAAGATACATATCAAACGAGCCCAGTCCGAGGGACTGAGCTGCCCGCGGCTCACAGAGATAGCTTCAAGGTATGTTTTTTTCCTCATATGCCCAAAGTAGAGATTAGGGCACCTTATCAAACCACCGCCTGTGTACAGCCTGACACTGAGACAAAGGCAGCGGCACGCAAGCTATTTTAGCATTGTCCTTATGTGTTTGGTTCCTTCCTAATTAAATTATCAGCTTGCTGCAGGTGTACAAGGCTAGGCTGCTAAATATAAAGCAGTGCAGAGTGTGAGGAGAGAACATGTCAGCATGCCCAGGGCAGGCATCGCTGGAGAAGGGGGGATTTATGGGGTTCTCTCCCAGGATCTGTTTCTCAGGACTGTGCACATCATCATTAGATTGTAAATAGCACCTATGGAAGATTCTCTCTGTGCTTGTCTTCCTGATTCTCCCTTTTGATTCTCTCTCACCCCTCCTCCTGACTCTCCCTCACCTGCTCTTCCTGACTTTCCCTCCTAATTCTCCCTTGTCGTCCTGTCCCCCCCCCCCCCCCGACTCTCCCCACCCTCTCTGTCCTGATTCTCCCTCACCCCCTTCCTCATCCTTGTCCTCCTCGCACCCTCTCCTCCAGACTTTCCCCAACCTTCTCCTTCCTGATTCTCCCTTGTCCTCCTTCTCTGACTTGCCTTGTCATGCAATGCCAAGAAGCGCATTTGGGGTGCAGAAATCCAAAGGCTGTATGGAAGGGGGTGAAAGACTGATGTGCACGGACTGTGAAAGAGGCCTCTGGTGATGGCATCTGATGATGTGAAGCAATGTGACAAGGTGGTGGCAAAGGTCAGAGGGATACTGGGTTGCACAGGGTGAGGCATAATCAGCAGGGAAAGGGAGGTGGCAAATGCCCCAGTGCAGGTCACTGTGAGGTCTCACTTGGAGTAGTGGGTTCAGTTCTGGGGACCGTATGGCAAAAAAGGATGGAGACAGGATGGACGCGGTCTGAAGAAAGGCAACCGAAATGGTGTGGGAGCTGCATCGAAAGCCATATGAGATGATACGTCTAACCTGGAGTAGAGGAATGACAGGGGAGATATGATACAGACTTTTAAATATCTTAAAGGTATTAAATGATGCACAAGAATCAAACCTTTTCCAATGGAAAATAAGCTGTAGAATTAGAGGGTCATGATATAAACTCCAGCTGGCTAATTTTAAAAAGAATGCGCACGCGCACATAAACGCACTTCCCTGTACGTACCAGGATCAGTCCAGGACACCTGGGTTGTGACTCCGCACCAGTAGATGGAGACAGATTAAAACTTGTGGGCGGAGCCTTATATGCCCCTGTGCCAGTCACAGCCCCTCAGTCTTACTCTGTCTCCAGTAGATGGTGCAGGTGCTGTCACAGCCCCTGCCTGGCATGATTCTGTTAGTCGGTCAGGTTCGGTTATTTTTTAGGTAACTTGGTGTTTTTGAGGTAAGCTTCGGTGAGCTTCTCCAAGTAGGTGTTTTCTTTTAGTGATTATAGCTGTCCGCCCTGCCTCCCAGGGGGGTTGAGAGGTCCTGAGGGGACTACCCCCCCCTGGTTGAGGCCGCTGCTAGGGTCGAGGACCCGGCTTACCTAGTAGCAGCGTCAGGGGTGACACCGGGGAGCCCGGTTCACTCACCCCTGCAGGACAAGGGCTCCAGAACCAAGGACAGCTGCAAACTGTGTAAAAAAAAAAAAAAGGGTTTTTTTTTTTTGTTTTCGTTGTGCCGGCTCTCCGTTTACTCGCGTCTCAATCTCCGCTCCGTTTTTAGGGGGGGGGGGGCGCCGGTAGCAGAAGGGAGGTCGCCGGTTTTGAATTTTTAATTTCTTTGAAATTTCGCTGCGTTTCCCGCCCATTTTTCGCCGCGATTGCCGGCATGCCTGCGGCTCGGCTTGCCCACGAAAGAAGGAGTGTCCGGATCGCCTCGGGGGGCCCGGCCCTGAACCGTGCGATCGCCGCCGCGCGGGGGGGGGGGGCGCGGCTGGTAGGCCCAAGATTTTCTTCCCGCGCTGGGCGAGTGCGGCGGCCATTTTAGATTACAGCCGCGAATTTGCTCGGTTCTCGGCAGGGGATACAGCTCCGCCCCCCGCGTTTTCTCCGCTGCGGGGTCCGGCGGGGGGGGGTCCCCCACGGAGGGGCCTCGATATCCGGTGGCTACCGCGGATGTTTTCTGCAGATTCGGGTTCCTTTTTCATCTGTTGTTGCGCAGGGTTTAAATATCAGCATAGTAAGCGCAGCCGGAGGGGCGTCGCGGGGGGGGGGGGGGGGCACCCGCTGGTCTGCTCCAAAGAAAAAGAACACTATGGGTGTTGCGGAGGGCTCTTGGGAGCCCTCGCGGTGGAAGCTTCCGCCGCGTGGCGTACTTCAGGTGTCTGAGAAGGAATCTTCATCGGCAGTTGACTCAGAGTCAACTGCCGATGAAGACCATCCGCAGCCGCCTCCTCGGGCCCCTGATGGGGCCCGAGGAGGCGGCTGCGGATGGTCCCGTCCAGCCCAGCGCGGGCAAAGGGACACTAGCCGTGGAGGGGGAGGACCCCAAGGTGGTGCGGCTCTTTCGCAGGGAAGCACTGTCCCCGCTGCTTCCGGCAATTCTCAGGAACTGGCAATAGAGGCTCCGCCAGTGGTGGCCCATCCAGAGGCAAACATGGATCCGGTGCTCTTAGGTCTTGCGGGCCCAGCAGTAGCATTTCCTTTTTAACTTTCTTCGACAGATATCCGGTTCAGTGAATGGGATACGCCGGAGTTACGCTTGCAGGTCAGTATGGCCATGGACAAGCTTACCCGCTACCCGAGGATGCGCTGGAACTCCTTCGACTGCCGCAGGGGGATGTCGCAGTCTCTGCGATGACGCAGAGGTCGACCATTCCGGTTACGGGAGCCACGGCTCTCCGGGATCTACAGGATAGGAAACTGGAAGTGCAACTCCAGAAGATTTTGGAAGTGTCTGCCCTGGGTGTGCGGGCTGCCCGACTTCGCTATCCGAGTGAGTCTGCGCTGGGCAATGGGCCCAAGTTTTTCAGGTGAACGCAGGTCTGTCGGCGGCAAAGGCATCACAGGCAGATAGGTGGAGGCAGCAATTGCGTATGGGGCAGTTGCTCTCCACGGTTTGCCGCGTTCATCCGCTAGGTCCAGAATGGCGGCTGTATCTGCGCGTTGCCTGCTGTGGCTGCGCAACTGGGCTGCAGATGGTTCGTCCAAACCGGCTGCCTGGGGGCAGATTCAGGGCGCGCTCCCTCCTCTCGGCATGCCGTTTCCGAGGACCCAGGATTTCGCGTCCTCAATGGTCTACCGGTCCTTATAGGTCAGCTTCCTCCCGGATCCCTCAATGGCAGCAACCGGTCCTTATTGGTCAGCTTCCTCCCGGATCCCTCAATGGCAGCAGTCTTTTCGGGATACACGCTTTGGTAGATAGGGAGGAGCCCAAGTCTTCACACTGTTACGCGGCCGGCCCATCCCTCACCTCAGCCCCAGTACGTCGTTTCCAATGTAGGGGCGCGGTTGACCTTGCTGGTCGAGGAGTGGACCAGGATAACGTCGGGCCAGTGGGTCCTCAACGTGTTAAAGCTCGGCTACGCATTAGATTTTGGTCGTTTCCCAGCAGTCAAGTTCCTGGTCTCGCCGTGCAAGGCTCCCGCAAAGAAAGCAGCAGTGCTAGACACCATCCGGCGCTTGGAAAAGTTGGGAGCCATTTCCCCCGTTCCGATCTGTCAGCACGGCAAAGGGCGTTATTCCAATTACTTCATTGTTCCAAAGAAAGTTGGCTCTTCAAGCCCTATCCTAGATTTAAAAGGGGTGAACGGAGGCCTGTGTGGGCCTGACTTCAAAATGGAAACTATTTGGTCGGTGACCGTCTCTGTGCGTACAGGAGAATTCCTGGCCTCACTAGATCTCACAGAGGCGTACCTTCGCGTAGGAATTCAACTGTCGTTTTTAGCGATCCCTACGGTTCTGACGTCCTAGGGCGGCATTATCGATTCAGGGCTCTCCCGTGTGGGTTCACAACGGCGCCTCATACGTTCATGACGGTGATGGTCGTGGTGGCGGCGCAGCTACGCCGGGAGGGTTTTCTGGTTCATCCTTACCTGGACGATTGGTTGATTCGGGCGAAGTCCGAGGATCAGTGTCGGTTGGCGGTGGCCAGGGGCCTACACCTCTTGCAGTCTCTAGGCTGGGTAGTCAATTGCAACAAGGGTCAAGTGGTACCCACGCAGACCTTGGAATACCTTCGACGACACGGTGCTGCGTGTTCCTGTCGCAGGAACGAAGGTGCACACTGCAGTCTCAAGTGAGGCGTTTGCTGTCGCTACACCTACCACGGGTCGGCGATTACCTGATGGTCCTGGGTACTATGGCCTCCACTCTCGCGTTGGGCTCCTGGGCGTTCACTCATCTACAGCCATTGCAGTCGTCCTTCCTATCCCGCTGGAAGCCGTTTTCGGGGGAATTCTACCGTCCACTTCCACTTGTAGGCCGGGCGAGATCCAGCCTAGTGGCTCGATTCCAGTCATCTGACCTCTGGAGTGTCCCTCCTAGTGCTCAACTGGACAGTGGTGACCATGGACGCAAGTCTCTCCGGATACGGAGCGATCTGTCTAGGTAAGTCCGTTCAAGGCCTATGGTCAGCGTCTCAAGCCCGAGGGGCTATCAACCGACGGGAGACCAGAGCGGTCCGTTGGGCGCTGCACTCGTTCCTGCCTCTGCTGAGGGGACGAGCGGTCCGTGTTTTGTCGGACAACGCATCCACAGTGGCCTACATCGATCGCCAAGGAGGGACGGGAAGCCCACGTCCATAGCCAAGGAGGGACGAGAAGCCCACAGGTAGCAGAGGAGGCGCGGCTCTTGCTGGCTTGGTCGGAACTAAATCTCGACAACGTCGCAGCCTCTCCCATCGCATGGGGTCGACGACGTCCAGGCAGTTTTTCTCAGCTGTCATCGTCGAGTTCCCGGGGACTGGGAGCTGGCGGACGGGGCGGTTCGCCTCATCGGCAAGACGTGGGGTATCCCCACATGGACTGGATGGCCAGTGGCGAATTGGCTCCGAGAAAGGGGAGCAGGAGGAGTCGACGTTTTTGGTGCTTCCCTGGCCGACGGATGTCCGGCTGTACGTTTTCCTCCGGGGCCAATGTTTCGGCAACATTCTGCGCCGCATAGAATTGCATCCATTCAACGTGATCAGGGTGGCTCCGGATTGGCCTCGCCGTCCGTGGTTCGCGGACCTCATTCAGTTGGTCGGGGACGGCTACTGGGCGTCCCATGCGTCTCCAGGGGTTCGCGGGGCTCCTCAGTCAGGGCCCCGTCTGGTTGGCGGACGCGGTTCCCTTCTGTCTCGCGGCATGGCATTTTGAGAGGCCTCAGCTACAGGGGACATGTTACTCTGACGCGGTGGTGGCTATGCTGCTGAGGTCCGGGAAGCAGCCTACGTTCTTGGCATACGTCCGGGTCTCGGTAGTCTTTGAGGAATGGTGCGTGCAGCGGAGTGTGGTATCTGATCTTCTGGTTTTCTCCAGGCTGGTCTGGCCAAAAGCTTGGCATGCAGTTCCCTGCGGGTCCAAGTGGCGGCGCTTGGTTGCTGGCGGGTCCTGATGTCTCCCGTTTTCTAAGGGGGCTAAGCATTTCCGTCCTCCATTGCTTTTCCCCTGCCCGTCCTGGAATCTTAATTGGGTTCTTTCCACCTTGTGCACGGCACCGTTTGCCCCTTGAAGCGGATGAATCTTAAGGATTTCACATTGTAGACTGTATTCTTGGTGGCGCTTGGCTCGGTGCGGCACTTCTCCGAGTTGCAGGCTCTCTCCGGTAGGGTCCCTTTTTGCGTATTTCCGCTTCGGGAGTATCCTGGCGGTCGACCCCTTCCTCTCTACCTACGGTCTTTTTTCTTTTGAATCAGTCAGTTGAGCTGTCCGCTCTGCGGCCGGGAGCTCCTCTGATCCTCTAGCGAGCGACTTCATGAGGCTTGCTGAGCGAAGATCCCTTCTACGCTACCTGGAGGTCACGACTTCCTTTCGGATAGCAGATCATTTGTTTCCTTTCGGGTCCAAGGAACGGGAGCCACAGCATCCCACACGACGATTGCCTGTTTGGCTAAAAGAAACCATTGGGTTGGCATACCTCGTGTGGGGAAAACCGGTTCCTGGGGGGCCTCCTCAGGGCTCGCTCGACGCAGTCCCAAGCGGTGTCTTGGGCGGAGTCTTTGCAGGTATCGCCTCCGGAGTTTGCAGAGCGGCTACCTGGAAGTCGTTCCATACCTTCATTAGACATTACCGGTTGGAGGTTCCAGCTACTGTTTCCGGGGGTTTTGGAGAGTAGGTACTCCGAGCGGGACTCTCTGCTTCCCACCCTCGGTAATTTAGCTCTGGTACATCCCAGGTGTCCTGGACTGATCCTGGTACGTACAGGGAAAGGAAAATTAGTTTCTTACCTGATAATTTTCGTTCCTGTAGTACCAAGGATCAGTCCAGGATCCCGCCCACAGCACTGCGTAGTAGTAACGGAGAGTCCGCTCAGTGTTTTCTTAGCTACCCTGGTCGCTTGTTTGCGCTCTGCTGGTTGCGGAGTCCAGTTTCGGAAGGGGTTTGCGTTATGTTCGGTTTCCTTAAAGGTAGTTGTTAGCTAGTTCTAGTGGCGTTTCTACTTTGACATTATGTAAGACTGAGGGGCTGTGACTGGCACAGGGGCATATAAGGCTCCGCCCACAAGTTTTAATCTGTCTCCATCTACTGGTGCGGAGTCACAACCCAGGTGTCCTGGACTGATCCTTGGTACTACAGGAACGAAAATTATCAGGTAAGAAACTAATTTTCCTGTAGAGATACTCTGCGATTTTATATTGTGCGCACACAGACGAACAAATCATAGAAAATGCTCCTGCCGCGTGTATGTGTGCACGTGATCTTAAGAGGTGGCTTGAGTAAATGTCCTGCATGTATTGCCACCCGGGCTTTAACGGCTTTTGCGCACAAATGCTCACACAAGTGGAAAACCAGTTTTTTCATTCCCTTATGGGGGAGGGGGAGGGGGATGAGGAGAGGAAGAGAGAGAGAGAGAGAGAAAAAGAAAGAGAGAAATAGGGAGAGACAATATGACACTATATATATATATATATATCTACCACTGTAAGATTGGGGGGGTTGTGGTGTTATGTTGGTGCACTATAGACCCTTGCTCCCTGGCCATGGGGGAGGGAATGAAGGACTTGAATAGCTAAATGTAAATCGGTTATTTACGCTCTCAGATAATAGAAAGTCTAGGGGGCACTGCATGAAGTTAGTAAGTAGCTCAAATAAAACAAACCTGAGAAAATTCTTTTTCACTTAGTTAGTGTAACTGGATTAAAAAAAAGGCTTGGATAAAGTTCTTAAGATTCAAACCCACTCTGAGCTGAAAGTGCCTCTATTTTAGAGGTAGATACATATAGTGTCATATTCTCTCTCTCTCTCTCCTCTCATGATAGTTTAGCAGTCTTGAAGACCCTTCTGGTTCTTCATTCTGTAAGCCACCCACTTGACTCTGAACCCTCTTGCTGTGCTGAAATCCCTAAAAGTCGAGATCTCCAGACTTGTTCCTCATCAGGACTAGTAATAGAGTTATGCGGATAACACCCCCTTGTTCTTGATGCACACATGGGTATGTACACGAGTACTTTGCGGCTTCTTAAAATTTGTGTTGCTCTCACATGGCCCACATACGCGTGTATGGGGCCATTTTTGCGCGAGCAACACTCTTAGAATTTACCTGTAATAGGGTAGCCTCAGGAACAGCATCAAGAAATATTTCTTCATGGAAGGGGTGGTGGATGCATGGAATGCTTTCCCAGAAAAGATAGTCAAAACAAGAATGGTCATCATGGAATTCAGAAGGGCGTGGGAGAAACACAGAGTGTACCATCCCTCACCTCTGTTCTGAAGTGCCTTTTCAGATTCATGGATTCTTGTTGCTATGGTGAGGTTTGCTCAACCTATCAGGAAGGCCCTGTAGGTCCTCACTGACAGCTGGCGGACCAAGGCTGGGAAGAGACTAGTTGGAAGCTTCACCTATATCAGCCTCTTTCCCCTTAGGTTGAGCCCTCGGATTCCGGGGACCAACAGGTCTTAGGCAAGAGTCTTCTATTTATTGGTGAGAGCACAGATGCATGGCCAAGCTAGGATCTGATGCAGGTGGCAGACAAGAGTAGACCAAATCCAGATCAGGGTCAGTGGCAGGCGGCAGATGAGAGTGGACCAAATTCAGGCTAGGGTCAGTGGCAGGCAGCAGGCACGAACGGTTAGAGTTCAAGCATGGGTCAAATCCAGTAGCAGTCTGAGGGAAGGCATAGGAGAAATAGAGAAGGACTGAGACAGCAGGATGGAAGAGGGTGACTGGAAGAGACCGGGCAGAAGCGAGGAGGCAGGCTAGGCTGGAGCGAGGAGGCAGGCTGGACTGGAGAAGCAAGGCAGGCTGAATTGGAGAGAGTCAGAACAGGAAGGCAGGAACGAAGCAGCAACTCACACTACACGGGGACTGTAGGCGGCCCGTTGCTGAGACAGAGTGGGGGAATAGGAAGAACCTTTTTATAGGGCAGCCAGAATGATGTCCTGCTGCAGATCCTTTAAGAAGGGCCAGGTTCAGCTGAACAGCGGTGATAGTGTCTTGCTGCCAGAAAATGGGGTCAACAGGTCGGCGGCATCCTGCCATGAAGACAAGGCTTGGCCTACCCGTGAGCCACGAAAACATTACACACCTCCAGCATCATGCTGCATCCAAGGAATATGGCTGAATTTCCTACAGCTCTTCAGCCCTTTAATGGGTCCTACTGGCAGGACTTCCTGTGACACGCTCAGATGACATCACATCCTGCCTCGTATAAAGTGCGACTTAGAACTACTACCCAGTACCCCGTGCCTTCGCAATAGGTCTGCTTTCTTAGCAATGCTACTTGCCCAGCATTTTCTTGTCTGTTCTCGGTGTTCCTGCTTCCTGCCTTGTTCCTGGCGTGGTGTCCACCTTGTGAGTCCTGTGGTTCCCTGTTCCATTCTCTGACGTCCTTGTCTGCCCTGGTGCTTGTTGCTGCGTTTCTTGTCTCGCCCTTGGACAAGACTCTGACCTCACTCAGCTCAGCCAGCTGTCTAGCCTCTGTCACTACCTTCGGATCATGCCAGAAAAGTCCTGCCAGCGGCCAAAACCTGAGGGCTCAACTCAAGGGGGGAGGTGGTTGACTAGGCAGAAGACCTACTCCTGCGGGGTGTCAGTTGCCGCCAGTTAAGGCCTATCTTATGCTCGCACAAGATAGGCAGTGCAGACTTAACAGTGACAGAAAGGCTCACTACCCCCGGCGTGACACAGAGGATCTCTGCTTGCTAAAGGGTGGAAGTGAAGAAAAGGAGTAACCTATGATAACTGGGGTACCATACATGGAGTGGCAGTTACTACCCAAAAAAATCTTACTGGGCAGATTGGATGGACCACTTGGATCTTTTTCTGCTGACATTTACTATGTATCTACTGTGAAGTGAAAATAAGAGTCTGGCACCTCATACTAAGGTACAAAGTGCAGTAAGCAGAATTTGAATATACATTGTGGAGACATTTGTAAAGGTGTTTATTATAGAAAATCTGCGACTACCTGTCTACCTCCTAACACTTCTCTAAGGTGAACATTTTAAATGAGCCCTACAGGATTCCTGCTTGTTAAAACCTACATTAAGAAAGTAGACCAGATGGCTGCAATCTCACAGGTTTTAAATCCAGATACACACTTTCCACAGGAATGGTTCTGCTTATTGGAGAAAGGGGAATACAGAAAGAGTCGACTTGCTTCCTCCGTGCTGCTCAGGAAACCTCTACACCTCCTCCACCTATTCAGCCCAAGACAGGAGCATGGCTTAATCTGTGGGGGGACGCAGTTCCTCCACTTCTTTTCAGAGTTAATGGACAGAGTACCAGGAATGTTCTGTTCTGGCCTCTCCCCTCTGGGCAGCCTGCAGGGAAGTGGGGGAGGAGGGGTGAGCAGGCAGAGCAGAGAACAGTCACTCTGCCCCTGTTGTTCTGTTTCCTTCACCGCCGCCACCTCCTCATCTTCGTGGAACAGGAGGGCAGAGTGTGATCCTGCAGCAGACACCGCAGCAGTGCCAGGTGTCAAGGCTTCAACCCTGGTTACTGCGCTACCGCTCACAAGTTTCCGACTTGCGCTAATTCAACTCCTTTTTGTGTCTTTCACGTAAGGCTTCATCTCTGGTGGAATGACCTAGAACGGTGTGACCCGAGGATGTGGAGTAGGGCCAAGGTAGTCAGTTCTGGTGGGTAAAGGGCAGCTGTAGGTTGAACACTGGTGGGGGGCTGGGGATGGAGGATCAATGGGGCGAGGAGGTGGGAAGTGTTTGGAAGATAATTCTTGACCCCACCCCCTCACACAGGTCACAGGTCACACCTGGCCATGACCCTGCTCTTCAACCCCCCCCCCCCCCCCCGCACCACATTTCCACTTCCTATTTGTCTAAAAATTAAGCCCTAGGCAAGGAGTTACTAGCCTGTCTGAACTAGGTTTGTTGATTTGTTTACTGCTTTTAACCAAAGTGCTTTTGGAGACAGACAAGGGAACAGAATTGCTTCCCGGCTTCTTTTGGGTTAAAGTCTGAGCCCTGAGCTGAGGCTGGGCCATTCTTAGACTTTTGGGCAAGACTGAGAACTTGTACAAGAAAGGGAGTGGGGTTAACACCCTGCCACCCCACCCCTCTGAGGAAATATAAGTGGTAGGGCCATAGCCAAAATAGGATTAGAAGCCCTACTGAAAATCAAAGGAACAGGCCAAACCACCAGCACCATCTCTTGGTTTAATACCAGAAACCTCCTAAAGAACTTTACCTTCTTAACACCAGATTTCCCTTTCTGTTTAACCAGGACTGTTTCGAAAAATAAAGACTAAGGGGCTGATATTCAGCTGCCATCCTGTAGCACAAGTTATCCAGATAAACTTTTATCTGGCTAATTTTTATACTTAGATATCTTATATTTCTTATTGTCCATGCCAGACCATGTCAGACAAGAGAGTTAAGTCCTCCCTGCCAGCAGATGGAGACAGAGAACAAAAAAGCTGAAAGCTGACTTCAGTTTCCCTGTAGTGGTCTGGTGCTGCCTTCAGCTCTTCAGTATTTCTCTGTCTTCAGCAGGTGTTGCAGATGTGTGGACTGGTGCTGCAATTATGAGTATGCTACTCCTGGGATGGCTTTAGGCCCAGGTTCCCGATGGAGTGTAGGCAGAGTCTTGGGTTTTGGTTTTGGGTTTTGGTCCTGGTGGAACTCATTCTCTCTTTCCCCTTGGGAGCCGACTATTTGGGGTCTGAGTTTCCACACCAATGAGTCAAGCACCCGGTAGTCCTGGGTGACTGTTCTCTTTGTTGGTCTTGCAGCAGGAACTATTGACAGCATTCTGTCCCTTTACTCTGGGAGTGCAACAGGGAGGCAGTAAAATGTATTTAAAAAAAAAAAAAAAAGGTGGCAGCACAGCCTTTTTCCTGGACTGTCTCCCAGTCTCTTACGGTGCTGTGCTGGATTTGAACTGGGTCAGGGGTCAGAGGTGATCCCTCTTCCTTCCTTTGCTTGCTTCCTGTATGGCTGTAAAAAAGAGGGAGACACAGTGCCGTAGGTAAGTCACGGTGGCTCAACTGGCGCATTCTGCCTGGCTTGTGAGTAGGCATGCATCTGGCAGGAGGGTTGTGAACCGTGGCAGGTCAGCACCCAGCTAACAGCAAAACTGGCAGGGTTCCCCAGATCAACCCCCGGCCCATATGCTAGAAGGCAGTACTGTGGTGCATATAAAAGAGGGCCTTATCAGCACTCCCATTTGGGTCGGATCAGCAGACGTTTTATTGCTAATTTTGTGCCAAAAATAAACAATAAATTAAGCATGCCAGGCTCTTTACCCCCCTCATCCCTCTGTCAGTTGAACAGAGAAGTTCCGTGAGAACTCTCATTTTCCCTCAGGCGCAGCAGAGCCTGTGCAGCTCCAGTTCTCTACTTAGTTATTATTTCAGCGGGCCACCTCACATGCATGTTGGAGCTCCTCTCTCTTGCACTCTCTGGTGGCTAAACATTGGAAGGAACAGCTTGCAGAGACTGCTGTCTTCCCTCTACACAAATGAAGTGTTCCAGAGGGTCTTTCAAGGCTAAATTAGTCCTGTGAGGCTGTAGCTTGTTAAAAAAAAAAAAAAAAAATTCCCAGGGTAGTCCTGCTTAGGCAGTGCCTTTGATTTTCTCCTCAAGCCCTTCCTAGCCCTCATCTGTGTCCCGAGTTAGAAGGACTTTAGATGAACTTTGGCAACATTTGGGGTGCTAGAGCACGCCACTGGCTGGGACAGTCCAAGTGATGCTAGGAGCTCCTTCGGTCATATCCCCTATGTGGCCTGGCCCAGGCAAGTTCAAGATGGGGCCACAGTGATTGCAACCTGGCTTCTCAGGAGCTTCCCCATAAGGGAAGCTGCAATCTTGACCTTTTTCTACAGTTTTATTCTCTCTAAGAAATTAACTATCCTTTGGAGTAGTCCTGGACTTTTAGGAATCAAAGTTCAGAGTCTAGTTAAGGGGGCTTACCAGTTCTGGTTGGGGCCATTTCAGAGGCTACAAGAAATCTGTGTAAGCAGCTCTCTCCTTTCCTCAGGGAAGGTGTTCCAGATCAATGGCTTCAGCTGCTTTGTACTTGGTGTATTCCCTCATAGTGAGTCTTGGAGTCTTCTGCTCTGAGTGGTCTGCCACCACTCAGAGGGACTTCCTTGTTGCCCTCAGTGTAGGCTTTGGGAGTGATGGTATTAGGCTGGTTCGATCAGCCACATGTTTTGGGGCCCTGTCTCCCTTGAAAAGAGGTTAGGGGCATAGTACTATTTATTTTAGGTCTCCCAGAAAGGGCTTTGAGTTCTCCTTTTCTTCGGGGCCCCATTCAAAATGGCAGACCTCTTCTTAGGCGGTACCCCACATGGATACACAGGGGCATACCCCCCTGTCTTCTCCAGGCATTACTACCAGATATTTTTCACATGCATTATCCTGGATCCATTGCTGTCCCCTTGTGCTAGCCATGACCCCAGGAACCTGCTGGTCAAGGGGTAGTCAAGGCCTCCTTATGCAGGGAAGGATTCTGGTTCCCCCTTTAGTCAAACATCTGACTATTCAGGCCAGATCAGAGCAGGAAAGACATTTGGCTGCAGCCAAGGTTATGCAGATCTGGAACTCCTAAGATGACTGATGATTATCCTGAACAGCAATCAGTCCTTCCCAGTCTCTGGCATAGAGGGAAGCCCTCTCGTATCCGAAAAAGAAAGTAGTCTTATGGCTTTGCAAAAGAAGAAAGGCCTTACTCCTGGTGCCCAGATCTCCCATTTCCATGTCCATCCTGAGCATGGCCTGTTCTGCAGGTTCTAGGCTCTAGGGCAAAAGACCTGAAGGTTGTACCTTGGATGCAGACTTGCATGCATTGCACTCTTTTCATGGTGATATCTAGTAGTCCAGTGTTACAAGGCTATTTTCCCTCTCTCGGATGTTATGATCCTGCTCACGGAGCCCATCCCGCGAACAGGCTCTCACTCCTCCCTGAGCTGCACAGTAGCCCAAGGGCTCACATCTCTCTGAGCAAGCGACTGCACCGCCGCGTTTGCAACATCGAGAGATTAGAAGAAACCTGAGCAGATGGCTTATCATAGTTGTTTTCTGCAGGGAATGGATTTGCAGTCTCCTTCTTGATTATTTCGCACTGTAGACATGAGCTTTATAGGTTAAGGTTAGGAGGGAAATTATCATCCAAAGCAGCTGAAGTGGGGTAGGAGTCCTAGTGGAGAACCAATGGGTCCAAGTCTAGGGGGAAGGCAAGAGCTGCCTAGAATTCCAGAAATCCTGGCCTCTAGCTCAGGAGAAGGCTGCCTGGGTGGTGGCAGTCAATGAATGTAATGCCATTAGCTGAAAAAGCTGAGGGAATCTAACAGACATCGGGCATCCTGTTAAGTGAATCAGATTTGGTCTGATTTGGTGTTCCCCTACAGTATTAGCAGTAGCTCACATGGCCAATACCATCATGATGCAGACAAATGTTTTGAGCTGACACTCTTGAGGCTGGCAGAAGTGGCTTTTGCCATATTAGTGGTCAGGTGGAGCACCAATGCAAGTGGATTTCAAAGCAGCCCAGCAATGACCACGTTCTTCAGCCAAAAAAGGAAAACAGGAGCCCAGGGATTTGGATATCCTTGTAGAGCCATGACCAGCATCCAATCTTCTGCTTGTATTCCTGCCAGGAGCCTGGACATTCTCTAGACTGAGCTTTGAAAATACAACCATGAGTGACTTTCTGCCTTTCCCCCAACAGAGGATTCTTCTAGGTTGTAAAAGAGAATGGAAGAGATCTGCTAGGGTTTATAACCTTGACTGTTGAGAGAACCAGGCTAAATAGTAAGGATAATTAATGTCAGGGGTTACAGCCTTCAGTGGCATGAAAGCAGATCTGAATTAGAATTTGGAGCCTCTATGATGAGTTCAGTTTAGAGAGGAGACAATGAGATTGATAAATGTAGGTGATTATTTTCAACCAAATTTAGGATCTTCAGTTTACATAAATTTAGGTGTCTGAATTCATTTGCTTAGATTTAGAGATCTAAATTAGGTACCTAGTTCTGAAAATCAGTGTTAAACTCCGTCCCTGTAACCACACACTTTTTAGAACCTTAAATTTAGGAGCCATAGTGAAACCAGAAGCCAAAATTTAGGCACTTACTCCTAGTAAATTAGCAAAAGGGTCAATTTAGGAGCTTATCTCCAAACGTTAGGAACTTAAACCCTTTGAAAATTGGCCTCAGTATTTCCCTTTGAGGGATCCATTCTTTCAATCTTGTTCTTCCGCCAGAGGAAATTGGAATGAAGACATAATTTGCATATCTCACAGAGGGCAGAAACCGGTTCTGACTTGCTGTAAGGGACACAGTCATGGAAGCTCTTTCGCTACTCTCTGGGATTGGATACTTTCTTCTAGTGAGTCAAGAACTCAAGTCTTCCACTGTGAAAGGTCTACTTAACTTGGAACCTGAATTTAATTTTCAAGGGATCTGGCCTCCCTTCCGCTCAAACCTTATAGGGTGTCTCTTTGAGTTTTGTTGAAGTCTCTTCTTGGTGGCCTTTGATCATTTTAAAGGAAAGGGTATCTCTGAGCACAATATACTATCTTAAGGATAGAGTTCTATTTCTGACAGAATCAGGCTTTTCTCACTTATGATGGTGAGAAAATCAGGCAATGTAAGCCAGGACAAGGACACCCATTCTCAAGTCCATTGTAGGTCACCTTTGAGATGTTTGTAGGTGACCAAGTTTTCTTTGCTTAGGTATTTTATGTGACCTATTAAAGCACAGTGATTTCTAAGGCTTTGATTTCAGGAGGAATCAAGTAGATGAGCATGTCAGTCTGCTCCAGCAATAGTCGGAAGGTCCCAGAGGGTTGTCAAGTCCACTCGACAAGGGTGCAGGACTCCTTGTAGGCAAAATCAGAACCTGTCTTTCCAGGCAGTGCTCTTGCCTCCATTGCATCTGTGCTGTAAGGACCTCATTGTGGATGTTCAGACTGGGAAAGGCTACACTTGGACACAGGAGTCTTGAAAGGCATTATGACTTCCTCCTGCCTGGTCTGGATGGAGCTTTAGTACATCTCAATTGTCTGGACTGGTCTGGCATGGACAATAAGGAAGGTGAAATTTAAAATTAGCTGTAAATATTCTTTTATTGAGTCCTGCCAGACCAGTTTAGGACCCACCCAGGGAAGCCACAACGATCAAGGGCTTTCAGTATAACAAGTTCAGGAAGCTAGCAGCAAGTACACTGTCGCCCACTCTGAAGTTAGTTGGCCTAATCATGACTTTAGTGTAGGGATTAAATATTTCCTGAGTTAATAACCATGGAGTGAAGTTTCTTGACTGTATCAGGTTTTGGTTGTGGTGGTGATTTTGAAACCAAAACAAATAATTGCCTTCAGTTGACTTAGCTTTGACATAGGATACTGAAGACCTGGAGGCAGCACCAGACCTTTAAAGGGGGAATGAAAACAGCTTTAAGCTTTTTTTTCTTTGTCTCCATCTGCTGGCGGGGGATATAACCCACTTGTCTGGACTGATCTGTTAGGACTAAAGGAAAGGAAATTAACAGGTAAGTTTATCTGGCTAACTTTAGGACAGCCGAATAGCAGTCCTATACTTATCTGGGTAACTAAGCTGGATAATGCTGAACTGGCTAAGTGGAAACTGCTGACTACAACCAGATATTCAAAGTGCCCTTAGCCCCTCTCTAAGTCTGACTAAGTGGTGCTGAATATTGGGCCCTAAGAATTCTCCTGCATGGTGACTGCCTGCGGACAAACAGTAGTAGTTGGGTTAATGCCTGTCCATTGTCTCAATAGTGGGACTTTATTTAAGGTAAGGATCTATCAAATCTTTGTTGTGATAACAGTAGGAAGTTTCCTTTGTTGTGATAACAGTTGTTCCTTTCAAAAAATATCACCATCAAGGAAGACTCATGTCTGTGTGTGAACACATATAAAGGAAGGAGGAAGAGAACACAGACATCCCAAGAAAGAGATACAGGATAGGGAAAAATAGGGAGTTCTATTTACTTAGATATGGAAATAAAAAGTGCATTTCATGTGATGAGCTGAATAATAGGGACTTATCTGATTAAGTGGCAGCAGCTGAATATATGATCCTATTCTACAGCCACCACTTAGCCAGATAGGTATTTATCCAGCTGAGTAGTTTGCCAGATAGGTGGTGGGCAGGATGTAGGCCTAAGGGGAAGGACTTATTTGTCTGGCTAACTTACAGGCCGATTCAATAAACTCCGCGGGAGAGTCGGCGCTCCATGGTGAGCGCCCGCTCTCCTGACGTGCGCCCAGGCACCTCTCCTGGGCACTTGATTATTTAAATTGGGGCCCGCGCTAATAAGAAGGCGCTAGCGTATCCCTAGTGCCTCATTAGCGGAAGCGGCGGCTGTCAGCGAGTCTGACAACCGACGCTTAATTTTACCGGCGTCAGTTGTCAAACCCGCTGACAGCCACGGGTTCGGAAAACGGACGCCAGCAAAATTGAGTGTCTGTTTTCCAACCCGCGGGCCGGCAGACAGCTTTTTTTTTTGGGACCTCCGACTTAATATCGCCATGATATTAAGTTGGAGGGTGTACAGAAAAGCAGTTTTTTCTGCTTTTCTGTACACCTTTCCTGGTATTGTCTTTGGGCAGGCGTTAATTTCTGAGAGTAAAATGTGCGCCTTGACCGCACATTTTACTTTCAGTATCCCGCGGGTATAACTAATAGACTCATCAACATGCGTTTGCATGTGATGAGCGCTATTAGTTTTGGGGGGGAGTTGGACACGCGTTTTCCACGCGCTATTACCCCTTACAGTATAAGGGGTAATAGCGTGTAAAACGCGCGGTCAAACAGGGGCTAAAAAGTGCGCTCGGCCGAGTGCACCGTTCTGTATCTGCCTGTTAGCCAGATAACTGCCAATAACCAGACTTATCCTGTTAAGTTAACCGGATAAGCAGGTCTGAAGTTGGCCAGATTTATTTGTTTATTTCTTTATTGGCATTTATATGTCGCCTATACCAGAGGTTTAGGAGGCTAACAATACAACACACATAATAATTAAAACAAAGCAAAACATACAATCAAAAGACAAGCAATACAGAACATCCTTAAAGAAAGGAAAAGCTTCCTCAAAAAGATGGATATTTACAGAAAAGCCTCAAAGCCACCTTGAAACTTTTAGTGCAAGATAAGACTTATCCAGCTAACCAGCAACTTATTCAGGTATATTCAGTGGCATAGCCGTGCCGCTGCATAACCTGTGTGAGTTAGCTGCTAAGTCTTATCCGACTAACTCACTTATGTGACCTGGAATCAGAATAATGCCATGAATGACATTTCTTCCCTCCTGCCGCTTTACCTTAATGAAGACGGTCGCTGTCACTCAGAGGTAGAAATAGGCATTTTGTATGCTCTGATTTTCTGCGATTGGGGGGGGGGGGGGGGGGTAATATACCAAGGTATTTCTGTGAATAAAGCAGGGCTTTACCCAGAGAAGTGGCCCTGTTATAATATTGCCTGCCCATTGTGGGGCCGATGCAATAAAGTCAGCACCCGCTCTCTTAACGCGCCCCCAAGGGGGGGGGCCATGCAATATTTAAATGAAGGGGTCACATTAGCAAGGAGGCACCAAAGATCCCTCCACGCATTCTCAAGAACTGCAGGTGAGGAAGGCAAGCAGATCTTCCACTGCTTAACCCTTAGGAGGCACCGTGCGCCGATCGCTGCAAGCTGCCGGTTCTTGTCCTACGAATGCACCACATTCCTCATTAAAGTCTCCCATTGGCTTGTGCATGGCACATGGGGCTTGATGCCTTCAGTCTCCTGTAACCCTGTTTCCTCTTTCTTCCCTTCCAGAGCTATCACCCTGGATAACACCCTGGTCATCCTGTCTTCGGTGGCTCCTGACACAGGACGGTACTATGTCCAGGCCGTCAACGACAAAAATGGAGACAACAAGACCAGCCAGCCCATAACTCTCACCGTGGAAAGTGAGTGATGACAGGGGAGGAGTGAGGGCAGGGGCATTAAACCTTTCTCCCTGAGGAACCATTTGTGTGGCAGAAAGAGGCAAGGGAACTTTAATGTTCTTCTAAAAACAATATTGATCAAGGGGAAACACAGACGTAGCAAGTTGATTTCCTATTGGTTCAGCTGTGGGACTCACTTCTTTAGCAGAGCACTGCAGGGGGGGGGAGGGTGAAGGACCTT
This sequence comes from Rhinatrema bivittatum, assembly GCF_901001135.1. Lineage (NCBI taxonomy): Eukaryota > Metazoa > Chordata > Amphibia > Gymnophiona > Rhinatrematidae > Rhinatrema > Rhinatrema bivittatum. The sequence continues at coordinate 174,131,602 of NC_042618.1, forward strand.
CACATAGAGCTCTAGTATTGGGGAGTGCTGCAAGGAGTGTGCGACCCTCACAGCTGTAGGACAGGGCTTCACTATAAAATAGAACTAAGGTATAAGATAGTGCTACAGTTTGTAATACATAAGGAAGCTGTGACGCAGGACCCTTCCCCCCCAACCCCATCCTAAAAGAAAAAAAAATCTGCTGGTTGGTTCCTGCCTTTATAGAGATTGTCCCACATTTACACTACAAAGTGGCTTATTTTTTCCCCTTCTCCTCTAATAGATGAATTCAATGCCTCCCACTTTAATGGGATGTGACCACCGAGGTGTCCCTTTTTCCTCACAATGTGACACAAAATGCCTTTCAGAGTAGCTTTTGTTTGAGAGCTGAGCACCCTACTGATCCTGGAAAAACTGAATTGCATTAGCAGGGCCCCGGTGATGGCCAGGCAGAGAGAAACACAGCTGTTAATTTTAACTGCACATCTGCAGTCTTGTCTGTCCACAGAACCGCTACCATCAATCAAAGGATATTAAGGAGAAGCCATATATTAACAGCAGGAGAGCTTTTACCCCCTGGTGGTAAAAGCTCTCCTGTTTAGTTTTTACTTAAGGGCTGTGTGTTCCAGAGGGGAGAAGGAGGAAGTGGCCCTTCTCTGTATTCTGTCTTGTTTTGGCTCTGGCTGCTGCCGCCTGGGCCACTCAGCTCCTGTCTCAGGTCGTCGGCACGACCTTGCCTGCTGTAGGACATCCCCGACCAGAGTGCGCCGCTGTCGGGATGCCATAACCGCCCTGTGCATACAGAGTCGGTGTCTGGCACTAACTCCGTCGCACGAAAGTCCAGGTTTTTCCAGCCCTGTTGTCCCCCTCACCCCAGCGCAGAGCAAATACTGGGGGGGGGGGGGGGGGGAATAAAGTTCTCCCATCTTTGATAGGGGTGCCCGACCCCAGCTGCTCAGGGGGCGGGTATCTGTGCTTCCGGTGAGTGCCAGCTCTGCAGGTTCCCCACTAATTTCCATCCCCCACAAGGGACAGCGAATCCCCAGAGTGCCCATGCCCTACGCTTCTCTTTCGCCTCCTGATCCTCTTGACTGTGCAATTCTGGATCTTTTTAGGCTTTAGATAGCAAAAAAAAAATCCTTTTCTCTCCTTTAGGCTTCAGAAATGTGCAGTGAAATCTGTCACAGAAGCACAAATGCAAAACATAGTAACCAGATGGAAAATGGATTTTAAATAGAAAGAGGAGGCTTCAAAAAAAAAAAAAAAAAAAAACTGGGAAAAGGGTTGCATACCTTTCTCTTTTACAGTCCCAGTTTGTGCTGTGAGATCACGCATTGACAGGTGGCACTGAAAGATGCCTCGCTGTGTTGGTGAAAATCTGTTTGTATTTCTCCGCTCCTGCACGGGTCTCATTAGTGGGCAGACCATGGGCAGCCTACTGGGTGAGGCAGAGCCAGCCGGCTATGTATAGAGCTCCCAACAGGGAAATAATGAGCTGTTTTAGAGAAGGTAGGAAGTGCTGTGTGAGCTGGGCCCACCGAAATAACGAGAGCTGCGCTTCGCAGGGTGGCTGTGCAGAGGCGTGATGCTGAGACAGACCCTGCAATTTGTGTTTGGAAAGTTGGGGAGTCCAGGCGGAGGCTGGCAACGTGGAAGCTCCATTGCCGTGGTGGGGTCCAGCCCGCCTTGTGTGCGGCAGGAGAGTGGGAGGATGCGGTGATGAGCTCCTCGCCTTGCAGTGGCTGCAGTGCGAGGGCCATTCTCCCAAACGCCGCTTGGGTTGTAATCACACGGCGAGGGCAGCATCAGCAGCCAATCTCTAAACAGCGCCTGCCCTGCATCGTGTCTCTGACACCACTGAGTATGGAGCTGCACCCATCTTCTCAGAAGCACCAAACAGAAATGTGTTCCCTGCAGTGGCAGAAACCTGCCCTTGAACTGCTGCAAGACAGCTACCTTCCCTTTTCCTTCTAAATGTGCCAGCATAATTTGTAGTGGGATTTGGATTTAATTACCTGCCTTTCTGAACTTATGCTCAAGGGGGCCGATGCAATACAGTGCGCTCAGCTGAGCGCACTGTATAACCCGCAGTCGGACGCGGGATAAATAGGCGCTAATCCACCCCCTAATGCAATAGGGGGATTAGCGCCTATTTAACGCGTGTCTGACGCGGAGTGAACAAGATAGCGCTCATCATATGCAAATGCATGTGAATGAGGCTATTATTCATTCACTCCGCATGCAAAAAGATAAATGTGCGTCTCAGACGCAGATTTATCGCTCTGCTCTAAACGCCTGCCTGGAGCAGGAGTTAATAGCTGAGCGCAGGTAAAAGAAGTACAGAAAAGCCGAAAAAACTGCTTTTCTGTACTTCTCTTTTAAAGTGAAAAAAATAAAATAACTTGGCAGACCAACGCCGGTAAACTCGGCCTCTGTTTTCAGAACCGGCCATCTGCCAGTAATGAAAATGGCCGCCGATAAGCTCGGCAGACAAGCAGGTTATGAAAACTCGGCAGACAAGCAGGTTATGAAAACCGAGGCCGAATTTACTGGCGTCGCTTTTCATAACCGGCAGCCGCGGCGAGTCGCACTAGCGCGACCCCCTAATTTACATATTGCATGGCGCCCCCCCTTGCGGGCGCCATGCGTGCATTAAGAAAGCGGGCGCTGAAAAGTCAGCGCCCGCTTTCCGCGAACATTATAGCATCGGCCCCAAGGTAAGGTACAGTTCACGCACAGCTGGAAGCCTCTGCCCCAGAGGGCTTACAGTCTGAGGAGCCTACTTACTAACCGTTTTCTCCCATTTTGAGTCTATATGAAAAATGCTTGGTAAATCAGGCCCTAAATTCGTACCTGAGGCAATGGAGGGAGAAGTGACTTGCCCAAGGTCACAAAACGTGGCAGTGGGAGAAGTGAGATTTGAACTCTGACCTCTAGCCCACCGCTCTAACCACTAGGCCACTCATCTTAGTTTAACATTTACAGCACTAATACAAACTGCACCCAGCCACGAGCAAGGGCCACATTTTAGTTGGTCTGTGGCATGTGCAGCAGGAAGCCATCATCCGTGGGTCTGTCTATTCCAGGCTAAGCGGTACCTTTCAGGAAAATAGTAATCCTGCTGTTTATTTAGCTAATTATTTAATCAATTTCTAAACTGCTTTCCTGACAACAAGCTGTCCAAAACAGTGTACAACACAGTAAAAAAAAAAACTGCAGGCATAATACAGGACTGCCATCGGAGGATGCGCCACGTCTGGCTCATGGTGCTGTAACGACGAGCAGCGAGGGGACCAGTGAGCCCTGGAGAGGTCAGGTACTATAACACCTTTGGCATTGGTCTGTAGAAGGTCTCACAACTTATTAACGTTCTGGTAATTGCATGTAACGCTCACTGTTTTCCCTCAAGTAGCTGGATGGGAGCGCACCCTTCTGGAGAGATGACTTCATTAGCACAAGGTCACCTTCTGCTTAAATGAAGAGATCTCAGCCGGGTTCCTGTAGCAGACGTTCGTCTGACAGAGGATAATGTTTGTCTGGGTTTCAATCTAACGATTCCGGATGAAGGGCGCACCACTGCTTTAGTGTCTGGCCCTGAGTAACTCTCAGGAACTGTAACCAAGCCAGGATCGCCATTACATATCCGATTTCTCCCTCCCTCCCCCACGCCATCCTTACCCTAATTAGAGTCCTTTATAGGAGGATTTGCTTCTTGCATGGGCTAACTGAGCATCCTGGAGCCTTTATCTTATCTGTCACCTTCTCTCCCCCCCTCCCCCATCCAAGAATGGGGAGCAGAGCTCCCTGGTCCAGTTTAAACAGCAATGGAGGAAGGGCCCAGCAGAGCAATCAATCAGTCCTTCGGACTTGCCAGCAGCATGCACACGTTCAAAATGTATCTTCATTCAGACTGGGGGCAGCGAGCTTGGCACGCTCATTCTTTCTGTGGACACTGGGATCATGGTTTTCTTAATACTTTTCCTGGAGCGCATTAGGCAGAGCGCCCTGCGCACTCTCCAGCTTTTCACCCGGCCTTTCCCTGCTATCTTGTTTCCCACACCTGTTCGTTTAGAGAGCTGGGATATTACTTGCTGGCCTACTCTTTTCAGGATTACTTACTTATCTCCCTCTGTCTCTCCCTCTTGCATAATGGCCCTTCCTCACCGGCCAGCCTTTTGGCCCGTGGCCATATTGAATTTCAGTAAATCTGGGCTGTCGCTCCACTTCTGCTGAGTCAGCGACTCGGTATCTTTGAAGTTTGTTTAGGTGTTTTGGGCTGTGCTGCTGGAACCGGACCTGCTTCTGTAACTCCTTACTGCTCCCTTCCCTTCCCCCCCCCCCCCCCCCACACACACACACACATTACCATTTCTGTGGTTGCTGGTGGATTTCATTGCTTTGGGAGGTAAAAGGTCCACATGCTTTATCCAAAATCCAGTGACTTAAGGGCCCCTGCTACGGGGGAGGGGGCAGTACAGTGGGTCCCTGGGGGATCTTGTATTGGAATTCCAGAGAAGGCTCTTCCAGGTATAATTGAGGCATCTCGTTGAGCCAAGCTGTGTAGGCTGTTTCAGGAACAAAAGCAAATTTTCTGTATGGGGGGGGGACTAGCCCTTTTATTCAGCTCGGTGATATTTCTCAGCAGACTGACTGAGCCAAAGCCAGCTCTCCTGTTCAGATATCCCAAGAGAGAATATTCCTCAGAACGAAGTTACTTCTGCCCAGAAGTGGCACTGCGGGCGGTTTCCAGTCCTGTGCAGCAGGGTCACGGAGAGCAGGCGGTTAAGCTACACCCTCATGAAGGCAGACTGGCACCAAGGGGATATTTGCCATTATCTTGTCACTGGAGCTTGGTTATGGATGTGGTTTATGTGGAAAAAGAGGAGAGATTTCATTAACATTACAAGAACGAAGATGCAGTTCTTATGAATGTAGGCACTTTGGTCTTTCTGGGAGTGATCCAGAGCAGATCATTGGCTGGGATGGCGTGCTTTAAATCTTAATTTTTAATATTTTCTTTTAAAGATGGTTTTGTACACACGCTTTTAGCCATGGATTTCTCTTTGTTTTTTCAGTTCCTTGATTTATATGTTTATAGATTTTATGCTTGTAGTGCTGCTAACTTTGTATTTTCATTTAATTCCTGCTACAATGACAAAAGCTGCCAATATTCAAACAAGATAATATTCATTGCCGAAATAACATGAAGCCCACGGACTGAGTTGGCGGCAGAGTCAGATCGGAGGCTCGATAGACGAGCATCACATCTCTAGAATCTGACCACCGCGATGACGGAAATCACTAGCAGCCAGGTCTGTCTGGCAGGCCCGCTGGCACAGTAATGAGTAAAACGCTTTATTTATTGATTTATTTATTGATTTATCGAGTTTTATATACCATCGTTCGGTTTCGCCATCACAATGGTTTACAAAGTTTCGAGGTTTAGCAGAGTTTCCAAAAGGATCTTGTGATTGTTAACATAGATCTTGTCGGTTTTATAAACGTAGTTCGTATGTCAAGCTATACAGGTTTCGGTTATGTGTTATATTACTTTCTTGCATTGGTTCAACATGTTTGCATAGGATCATTAGAAGGGCTTTAGCGGAAACGCCGGCCCTCACAGAGCTGTGTCTGTCTGTGAACTGGGGGACCTTGTATGCTCACCAAGAGGGTAGTGTGGAAGGAAGGAAGGGCAACAAACATGGTCTTGGAGACCATGCTGTGGCCAGCAGCTGGGAGATATCCTTGGCAGGACGGATGGCTCAGCTCAGCTCCTTTTTTTTTGTTGTCCTTGATGATATTTTGTCACTGGTTACATGAGGCAGATTTGCTACCCAGGACGTGGTTAGAGGTCTTTCACTCCGCCGTCTTAGAGAATTTGGAAGGAAGAGGGTATGACTGCAAAGTATTACACTTGGACACCAATGCCCATTGCAGTTGCCAGCTCATTGCAGCTACTGTTGCTTTGTTTAAGTAAGAAGCAACTACTGAAAATATATTTTTGTTATGGTATCTGTTAACATTTATAAATGCCGACCTTTCTAGAACAGGGACTATACACCATATCTGAGTAAGGACAGACTCCGTAGCCACCATAGGACAAATTTCCTAGTTCTTCCCAGGCCCCTCTAGATAAGGCTGACTATGAGAGCTGTAATTCTAATTAAGGGGCTCAGTAGCTGTGTGAGCCTTGCTAGGGAGCAGCCTTAGACAGGTTTGTGCAGAGCGTTTGCCGTATTTGATATTCTGTGCACTTGAGGCATGCATTGTGCCTTGTACACCAGGTCTATGAGAGTTCCCAGTCCCACTGACATTTACCTCCTGCTGAAGGACCAGACTCAGGTTAGCATGCCGTTCCAATTAATCACATCCCAACTGACAAGTCATTAAAGCGCAGAACTGACCAAGAAGCATGGACGCAGAGATGGGCTGGGAACAGGGCCGATTCTAGGCTAACTGGTGCCCTATTCAAAAAAATCTTATCTTGACACCCTCTAACCCCTGAAAAAATACAAGTTACAGTGGCTTTGGCACAGGCACAACATTCCCTCTTGTGGTGACAGTAGCCCCAACATCACTGTCCAGCATCTTCTTCTCTCTCTCCTCCTATTTCTAAGCAGTATCTCTCTCTCTCGCTCTCTCTCTCCCCTACCCACCAGCAGCATCCCCCTTTTTCACCCCCACTCACCCTCTACCCAGCATCCTTCTCTCTCTCTCTCTATGTCCTATTCTCCCATTCCCTCACCAATCTGTTTCTGTTCTTCACTACCAATTACAGCATCCTTGCTATTCTTCTCTCCACCAATCATTGGATCCCCCATCACACCCCCCTTACCTACTGCTGCCTTCCCATTCTGACCCAATCCCCAGTTGCTGAGTTCCTCTGTTAGGATTTGTAGGTATGTGGGCCCTGGGCCAAGGTGAGAGATGGTACCGCGCACAGGGAAGGAGCCCTGTGAGCCTCACCGTCGGGAGGCAAGGTCTCAGCGGACGTCAGACACAGCTATGCAATAGAGTCTTTATTAGAGAGAGAGAGAGAGAGAGAGGCACTGCCCGAGAAGCGGGGAGTGCAGGAGAAAGTCACAGAGACTGTGCGGTGTTGTATACCCAGGGGGAATACCTCAGTAGTGAAGGTACGGCAATGATTCGCAGAGCAGGGTACATCGATGAAGTTCCTCTGTAGAGATGATTCGGTAGTGGCCTGCAGCGCAGGGTACATCGAAGGGGTTCCTCACTTAGCAGTGGTACGGTAGTGGCCCGCAGCGCGGGGTACACTGGTGAGGGTTTCCCACTAGAGATGGTACAGTAGAGGTCCGCAGCACGAGGTACACCGATGAGGTTTCCTACTAGAGATGGTACAGTAGTGGCCCGCAGCGCAGGGTACACCGGAGAGGATTCCACACTAGAGATGGTACAGTAGTGGCCTGCAGCGCAGTGTACACCGGAGAGGATTCCACACTAGAGATGGTACAGTAGTGGCCCGTAGAGTGAAGGTACTCACAATGATGAATGTTCCAGTAGAAGCCTCGGGGAGCGGGGATGGGTAGCAGTCCAAGACAGAAGGCCCTCTGAGGAGCAGATAGCCAGAGATGAGGATAGGGTCCCCGAGGAGCAGGTACTCAGAGCATCTCACGCCGAAGGTGCAGAAACTGGAATGGGAAGTCCGTAGTGAGCGAAGCGGATTCAGCAATGAGGGAACTCGTTGCCAAGTCATCAGTAGGCAGGACCAGCCAGCTTAAGTATCCAGGAGTGATGATGTCATCCGGAGGGGATGCCCCCGAGGTTCCCGCCATGACGTGCATAAGACTGGCCCATGCGCGAGCGTGCGTGCCTAAGTGATTCCGAAGGCAAGATAGCGGTCGGCAGTGTGCACGCCGTCCCGGGGACGCCAGGTAGGTCGGCGGTAGCTGGCGGAAGCCGCCATTCTCCCCAACGGGGTCAATGCAGCAAAGAAAGAAGTGAGCATCAGCTGTCGCAGCCATCTGCGACCGACGGGCGTAACAGTACCCTCCTTCTTAGGGCTCCTTCCCGGGGGTTTTGGCTTTCTTGGGTGAGAAGTATGGAACTGTTTGATCAGCTCCTTGTCAAGGATGTTGACTGCGGGCTCCCAACTATTCTCTTCGGGACCAAATCCTTACCACGAGATGAGATATTCCCAACGCCTTCCGCACTTCCTTACGTCCAAGATGTCTTCAACCTGTTATGTTATATCCTCTTCAGCGGTTAGAGGTTGAGGGTCCGGAGGTTTCTTTGAAAATTCAGACAGGATGAGCGGCTTTAAGAGCGAAATGTGGAAGGCGTTGTGGATTTTAAATGAAGTGGGTAACCGAAGGCTGTAAGTAACTGGACCCAGTCGGTGAAGTACTGCAAAAGGCCAGATGTATCTGGGAGCGAAGCAAGCTGAGGGCAGTTTCAAGCAGATGAAGCGGGTGCTGAGCCACACTTTGTCTCTGGGGTTCAACCGAGGAGTTGCCCGATGATGGGCATCATAGAACTTCTTTGCTTTTTGACCAGCTTGCCGTAGAAGTTGTTTGGTGTGTTCCCAGAGTTGGTGTAACTCTTGTGCAGAAGCCTGTGCCACCAGAGACGACACAGACAGGGGTACTGGAAGAGGAGGAAGAGTCGGCGTCCATATATAATTTGGAAGGGCGAAGATCCAGTAGAAGCAGACTGAGGGAGTTTAAGGCAAACTCAGCCCAGGGTAGTAAATCGGACCAGACATTCTGTCTAGAGTTCACATATGCTTGGAGAAACTGCTTTAAGGTATGATTCGTCCTCTCTGTCTGTCCATTGGCCTGTGGATGGTAGGCTGATGTGAGGTCCAAGGATATGTCAAATTTCTTGCATAATGACCTCCAGAATTTCGCCATACATTGAACCCCTCGATCAGAGAGTATGTGTCTTGGGAGTCCGTGGAGGAGAAAGATGTGGCAAATGAACAATTTCGCTAACTCTGGAGCCATCTTGGAAAAGTGGTCCACGGTGACCCAGATGGTGTTGTTGCCACTGGATGGAGGTAAATCCACAATGAAATCCATGCCTATATGTGTCCACGGCTCACTAGGTGCAGGAAGTGGTTGAAGGAGCCCCCAAGGAAGGCCTGTCGGCGGCTTCTGACAAGCACAAATGGGACATGATTCTACATACGCTTGAGCGTCTTTTTTCATGGTTGGCCACCAGTAGAACCTTTGAAGAGTAGAAAGAGTTCTAGCTTGTCCAGGGTGGCCTGCGAGCAAGGAATCATGAGCCCATCTGAGGATTTTCCTTCTGAGTGGTCGGGGAACCACTGTCTTCCCGGATGGCACTGTGTGTGTAGCGGAGAGGAGCACCCTCGTTGGGTCAATGATGTGCCGTGGAGTGTCTGGAACATCTTCCGTGGTGAACGAATGGGAGAGTGCATCGGTTTGGGTGTTCTTATTGGCTTGCCGGTATCGCAAGAGGAAATTGAACCGGGTAAAAAATAGGGACCAGCGGGCCTGCCTGTGATTAAGGCGTTCAGCATGGTGTAAGTACTCGAGGTTCTTGTGGTCAGTGTAAACCATGATTTGGTGCTGCGCTTCCTCAAGCCAGGGGCGCTACTCCTCAAAGGCTAGTTTAATTGCCAGTAATTCCTTGTCCCCAATTCCGTAATTACACTCCACAGGAGAGAAGCGTTGGGAGAAGAACGAGCATGGGTGCAAGGTGTGATTGGCTGAATGCTGTCTGAGGACTGCACTAACACCAATGTCAGAAGCATCCACCCCGACGATGAAGGGTCGTCGAGGATCTGTGTGACATAAGCGCAGTTCTTATAGGAACGCCTCCTTGAGTTCTTGGAAGGCAGTCACGGCTTCAGATGACCACTGGGAGGGATTGGCTCCCTTGTGAGTCATAGCTGTGAGTGGGGCGGTCAGCGTTGAATAATGGTGGATGAACAACCTGTAGTAGTTAGTAAAACCCAGGAATCTTCGAAGCGCTTTAAGACCTGTAGGTTGAGGCCAATCTCGAATACTCTTAGTCTTTGGTGGATCCATCTGGAACCCTTGGCTTGAGACCACATAGCCCAGAAAGGGGACCGACTCCTGATGAAAGGAGCAGTTCTCCAGTTTGGCATATAACTGGTTATCCCTCAAGCGTTGTAAGACGTTGGCGATGTCCAAGTGATGGCTCTGAAGGTCTTATGAAAATACCAGAATGTCGTCCAGATAACCCACGACACAACTGTAGAGCATATCTCTGAAGATTTTGTTCATCATATTCTGAAATACCACCGGGGCGTTGCAGAGGCCAAACGGCATTACTAAATATTCAAAATGGCCGTCGCTGGTGTTAAATGCGGTTTTCCATTCGTCGCCCCAGCGTATCCTGTCCAAATTATACGCTCCTCTGAGGTCCAATTTGGTAAATATCTTGGAGCCTGTCAAAAAGTTCAGAGATTAATGGCAATGGGTAGCGATCCTTCTGGGTAATCTCATTTAAGCCGCAGTAATCTATGCACGGCCGGAGGGAGCCATCTTTTTTTCCCACAAAAAAGAACCCGGCTCCAGCAGGAGACTTAGAAGGCCGAATGAAGCCTTTCGCCAAATTCTCTTGTATATATTCAGAAATGGCCTTTGTCTCAGTCAGAGAAAGTGGGTACACCCTTCCTCTGGGAGGCTCAGTTTTGGGTAATAAGTTTATAGCGCAATCGAATGAGCAGTGAGGTAGTAAAGTATCAACGGCTTTCTTGGAGAACACGTCTTTAAAAGAGGAGTATTGCAGTGGAAGACCCGGAAGGGATCCTCCAAGCATTTTCCATGGCAGGAGTTGCCCCAGTGGGACAGTTGTAAAGTGCTCCAATCGAATTGTGGTGTGTACAGTTGTAACCATGGCAGTCCAAGCACCACAGGGTGTATAGCCTTATCTAGTACCAAGAAAGAAATGGTCTCCATGTGCAGTGATCCGGTGCGAAGTTGGTTAAGGATCGTGGAGAAGGTAACTTCGCCTGGTAACCGTTTGCCATGAATAGAAGACAGTAGCAATGGCGTAGGTGTTCCACGAGTTGTCTAAGTATAAAGTTTCCACCGGCCCCGGAGTCCACCAGTGCCAGGGTGTGAAATTCCAGGGCATCCGAGCCAATAGAGACAGGCAGTGTTAGCGGAGGAGAGGGCGCGGTCAGGCCTAGGAGGAGTCCTCCGGCAGATCCTAGGCCTGGGAGTTTCCCGGACAGAGTGGACAGGAAGGTACCACATGACCCAGTTGGCCACAATACATGCAAAGACCTGATCTTTGCCAACGATGCTTCTCCTTTGCAGATAGATGACTGTGACCCATTTGCATCGGTTCCTCTTCCTTGGTGCTAGGTGTAGAAGCGGTCTGGGTGGTAGATGTTGGGTGAATGTGTGGAACACCCGAAGACGTACTCTTGGATCCCCTAGCCTCGTGTGACCTCTCACGCAGACGGCGATCAATTCGACCGGCGAGGTCAATAAGTGAGTCCAAGGCCTCAGGGAGTTCTTGTGCTGCTAATTTGTCCTTGATGCGTGAACTTAGACCCTCTAGGAATATGGCACGCAGGCAGCCCAGATCCCAGTGTAATTCTGAGGAAAGAGTCCTAAACTCAATGACATAATCGGTCAGTGGCTTGACACCTTGTTGTAGATGCAGGAGTGCAGATCCGGCGATGTTCTTGCGACCGGGGTCATCAAATACGGAGTGGAATAGGGCGAGGAAGCCCAGCAAGTCATTGAGGATCGGATCCGTTCGCTCCCAAAGGGGTGATGCCCAGGCCAAGGCTTTTCCATCCAGGAGGGACAAGATGTACGTAGTTTTGGAAACTACGTCGGGGAAGTATGCAGGTTGTAAGAAAAAGTGCATGTTGCACTGATTCAAAAAGTCCCTACACAACAAGGGGTCACCTGTGAAATGAGGAGGTGCAGGCAGAGGCACTGGAGGCCGGAACGGTGACGAATGAGATGCAGGGCTTGGCTTGCCAGGGGTCGAGGCAGAGTCCAGCCGATTACTCAATTGATTTATGGCGTTAGCTGAAGTCTCTAATACCTTTTGCTGCTCTGTAATTCGCTGGACCAGGCCAGGGATGGCCTGAATCTCCGAGACCTGTGCCAGGTCCATGGACTTGGCAATCTGTTAGGATTTGTAGATATGTGGGCCCTGGGCCGAGGTGAGAGGGAGGAGCCCTGTGAGCCTCACCGTTGGGAGGCAAGGTCTCAGCGGATGTCAGACACAGTTGTGGAATAAAGTCTTTATTAGAGAGAGAGAGAGAGAGAGGCACTGCCCAAGAAGCGGGGAGTGCAGGAGAAAGTCACAGAGTCTGTGCGGTGGGGATATACCCAGGGGAATACCTCAATAGTGAAGGTACGGCAATGATCCACAGAGCGGGGTACATCGATGAGGTTCCTCTGTAGAGATGATTCGGTAGTGGCCTGCAGCGCAGGGTACATCGAAGGGGTTCCTCACTTAGCAGTGGTACGGTAGTGGCCCACAGCGTGGGGTACACCGGTGAGGTTTTCCCACTAGAGATGGTACAGTAGAGGTCCGCAGCACGAGGTACACCGATGAGGTTTCCTATTAGAGATGGTACGGTAGTGGCCCGCAGGGCGGGGTACACCGGAGAGGATTCCACACTAGAGATGGTATGGTAGTGGTCCGTAGAGTGAAGGTACTCACAGTGATGAATGTTCCAGTAGAATCCCCGGGGAGCGGGGATGGGTAGTAGTCCAGGGCAGAAGGCCCTCCGAGGAGCGGACAGCCAGAGACAAGGAAAGGGCTCCCGAGGAGCAGGTACCCAGAGCGTCCTACACCAAAGGTGCAGGAACTGGAACGGAAAGTCTGTAGTGAGCGAAGCGGATTCAGCAATGAGGGAACTTGTTGCCAAGTCGTCAGTAGGCAGGGCCAGCCGGCTTAGGTATCCAGGAGTGATGACATCATCCGGAGGGGACGCCCCTGAGGTTCCCGCCATGATGTGCATATGACTGGCCTGTGCGCGTGCGCGCGCCTAAATGATTCCAAAGGCAAGATAGCGGTCGGCAGTACCCACGCCATCCCGGGGACCCCAGGCAGGTTGGCGGTATCTGGCGGAAGCCGCCATTCTCCCCAACGGGGTCAATGCAGCAAAGAAAGAGGTGAGCATCAGCCATCTGCGACTGACGGGCGTAACATGCTCTCTCCTGTCTCTCCTTTGATCTAAAGCTTCAGATATCCTCCTGCTTCTGCCGACTTGTTTCTCACTTCCTGAGCTCTCTTGCCCTTTGGCATGACCCCAGCACTGGGTCATGCCAAAGGGCAAGAGACACAGCGGTGTCCCCAGCACTGGTGTGCTGGCCTCTCCTGCATGGTTCAGTGGAGCTTCATAGATCTACAAAGTATCACGTGGTTCAAGCAGCTTGATCATTGTCTGACATCCATACGAAAGAAGCCAGGGTTGGCAAAAGGAGGATTGCATTGGAAATGCCAACACGGAGGACAGGATGCAGGGCTGAGGAGCCATGGAAGTGAGAGATAGAGGTGCCTGGCACCAGTAAATCGTTTTTAAGAGGGATCCCACCCATGGCAACACCTATTGCTGGGTACCATCATGATGCCCCATTCTTCCCATCCTCAAGCTGATACTGCAAGCAAGCAAGCTACAGGGCATCCCCTTCTGCATGATGCCGTGTGCAGCTGCACAGTTCTCAAACCCCAAAACCCGGCCCTGCATAGGAAAGCCTCAGTAGTCTGAAAAGAACTCAGAAATCCTAGAGACAGTGCTGTGTTTAATTGAGTGATCAGTTGATCAGAGGGAGTGAAGCCAGGTTGGGCTCCACTCTGATTTAAATTAAGCTGTGAAATGAACTGGGAACATGACCACCTACCCTGCAGTTTTCATCTTCGAGCTCCAGTTCACCAACTAAAAGAATTTAAAAAAAACACAGAGGTTTAGTTCCCAGTGGCTCCATGTTTCAAGGGTAGACTGATCCAATCTTGAGTTTACCCCTCTGCATGCATGAACTGGAGTCCTACTTGTCTAAAGAAAACTGGTACTGGACCAGCCTGGGTTTGGGGTTTTTTTTGTTTTGTTTTTTTATTTGGAAGGAGGACCCCAGTAGATTCCTCCTGTTCATTTAGGCTTCCAGCTTACGCAAAACCGAGACTGGGATGCGGTGGCATTATGGCCAGTGTTAGACACACTGGAGCCCAGGGTAGAAACTAAAGAGCTGGCCTGTCAGCGGTGTCCTTAAGCTCTTCCTCAGTGTTGACATGTTGCCGAGGTTGGGAGGGAGAGTTTTGTGGTGCTGGAGCCCTGGGCAGTTGCCCTGCTTGCCCTTCCCTAAAGCCAGCCCTGGGACCCATGAGCCTTCATTCACAACTACTCTGGGATTTTCCTCTTACCTTATAACCTCACCCAACTCACTCAGCCCTTGCTCCAGGACCCTGCAATCACAAGCTGTAAATCGTCTGCTAGATGTCGCTGTTGTGCAGTGAGTGAGACTCCTCCCCCTCCCCCCCAGGACTTTGAATGCTTCCTCACAGCATCACGAGTCAGCCTGGTAAGGACCCAGGAATCAAACCCAGTTCCTCTGCATGGCAGTACTGAACACTGCTACTGAGCCTCTGCCAGACCTTAAAAAAAAAAAAAAAAAATGGAGCCGGGCGGTCAGTCTGCCAGTTGGTGATTGCGGGGGTATCACGAGAAGCAGGGAGAGAGCAAAGCGAGGGAGCTGAGAACCTTTTTCTTAATGCCTAATTAATTTAGCATGTCATCACCGTACAATTCCTCTTCCTTTATATATTAATTTATTGCTGCCCTAAAGAGTTTATTTTTTTACTTCAGCTTTCTTTCTGAATACTGGAAAAACCAAAGTTCTGTTCTTTGCTGCCAAGATATCCATTTGACGCCCCCTCTTCTGCCCTTTTCTGATTCTGCAAGGAGCTTTATTGTCACATTTGATCGTGCCTGATCTTTTATTTTTCACATATCTAAACTCTGTTCTTTCGTGACTCACTGACTTTATAATATTTGCAAAATTCATCCATTTCTTTCCATAGATGCATGCCATTCTCCACTTCAGACTATTTTCATTTTACTTCTAGTCTACTGCAGTGCTCTCCATCCCAACCCACCTGAGTCCTCCCACCTTCCACTTCAAGTCCAGGAGCCCATGCTTCTCTCCTTCTCACTTCCTTGCACTAGGGGTGGGCGTGGGGGAAAAAATGTAGTTTCATACCATTGCGCCTTTTCGTTTCGGCTTTATGACGTCTCTGTTGTTTTGTTTTCCCATTCGTTTATTTCGTTTTAGCGTGCACATTTAGCATGCCATATAAATCTCACATAAATACATGCATTTAAAAAGTGAGTTTGACTTTTCTTGATTCAGCTGTTTTGATGTTACAGAAAATCTAAAGATTGTTCTTGTGGTGTGTTGATCTCGCCGAAAGAGAGAAGCGAAGTCCAGTTGTCTCCCCCTGTACAATCCTAGTCCTTTGCCATGAACCTCTCACTTTTTAACCACACTCCTCTTCCCCACTCCTCATCCCGCCATGACAAAACAGAGAAGCAGAGCCTGGAGATTCAAGCCACCTCTTGCTTAGCGGGAAGGAGCTGACACTTTACAGGGGAGGCATTGACTCATATTATAATTTTGAACACTGCAGTTGCTTTCCTGTAGCTTTCCGCATCCTTTATTCTGTGCTGGGCCTATGGTCTCTCGCTTGGCTGGTTTCTTCTAGTATCAGTGCTGAAGCAGCTGGTGTGCTCACAGATGTGAAAAATTATTATTATTTTTTTTTTTCTAAATCTCCCAGGCTGACCGTTCAGGGTGAATCCCCCACGCTGCTGGCTCTTCAAGGGCTGTTAGATGCATTAGATCTTGTGCAGCATTGTTTCCTGCAGGCACTCGTGGAGAGCAAAACATACAGGAAGACCTTTGAAGGCATGGAAATTGCGGGACATGGTGAACGAGCCAGCATGAGACTGTCAAATAACCTCATCACTAAAAAACCTGGGCAGGGAAAAAAAAAAAGATTTCTGTGTGTGAATATTTGCAGCCACCTGCTTATTTCGGCTCTTTCCAGGTCTCATTCTGCTCCGACCTGATGCACTCTCGTGGCCCATCTGTCATCTCGGTAGCATTAATCTGTTTTCCTAGCTGCTCGCTCCCGCTTCCATGTGTGTAATAAACCACTTAGAGCACCCCTGGATGTGCTGTCTCAGCATCTTGCGCTGCGAGTGTCTTTTCCAGTGCCTTCTGCCTGGGGTGTTTTATGATTGTCCAATGCTGCCCCCACCCCCCACCTGTTCTTGCTTTCCGTATCAGTCTCACTATTTTTCTCTGCACTCCATATTCATTTTTTCCCAACCTTTGTATTTTAGAGCTACTTATTATTATTATTTTTTTTTTTACTATGAAATAAAACTCTTTATTTTCCCCGGTGACCTTCTCTTTGTACAGCCATGTTTTGACTGAATAAGTGGAAGGGAGCTGGGATGGAGGGCTCAGGAATTGCTGGGACACACTGTTCAGCTACCTTTTATTACTCAGTTTCTTTTTAGATTTATTTTCATTTCATTTTTTCTTCTTTTGTCAGTCCTTTCTTTTTTTTTTTTTGGGTCTCTCTCTCTCTCTCTCTGCCGCCACAGTGAAAGCTGCTCTATTCCCCCCGCTGTGTTTTTCTTTCTATAATTCACCTTCTCTCTCTCATCCCTTAGTAATGCTTTTGCTGTAGATTTGATAATTTTTTTAGACTTTTTTTTTCCTAGACTCATACAGATTCAATAAATGCACTCGTTCCTCCCGTGGTGCCATCGTGTTCCCTTGCGTTCCCTATGCTCCTGTGTCACAGCAGCGAGACTTACTGGGCGTGTGGGCCCCCAGAAGCACTGAGAAATGTAATCTGGGTGACAGTTCAATTCGCCTGTCTATGGAACAGCCTACTATCCAGGGAATTACTGCATATTACATATTATATATAATATATATTATATATAATATATATATATATATATATATATATATATAGCCCCTACCTAAGAAGGTAACTTTAAAAGTGGGGTGCGGCTGCACATTGTACGCACGTTTGTCAGCCGGCACCCAGGGCTCGCGTGCATGCTATAAAATAGCCTGGCTGCACGCACATGTGCGCTGAATTTTAAGTGAGCATGCTCCTGTGCGCACAAATCCCACTTCTGCCGCGTAAGTGGGGACATTTTAAAATGGACGCACGCCGACGCCATTGCCTGTCTTGCCAGTTCCTCCCCAGTTCGCCCAGTTACCAGTTAGGTCTTCCAAACCTCTCTGGTTTGATAGCCTGTACACCCCCCCCCCCCTCCCAGTTACCCCAGACCCTTTACGCCCCGCTGAATGGATCGTTACTTTTATTTTTTTTTTTTCTACTTACACGCCATCCATAACGGAAGCGAAGTTATGAGGCAGGGAACCTCGGTGCAGGGTCGGATCGCATAAGTGTTTACATGCAAATTTCAGGGTCGTATCCCCCAACCCCCCCTCGTACCGCCCATGCCCTGCCCAGACCAAGCCCCACCCCTTTTTGAGATGTTCCGAGATGGACGCACAGCGGCATTTACGTGCATATCCGGGCGGCTTTTCAAATCCGCTCGGCGCACACCAGCCCGAGATATTCGCGCATCCCCCTAATTTTGGCGCACATCAGGCTTTCAAAATTCACCTGTAAGTGTGCAGGGTTCACACTTAGTCCCTTGGCTAAGTCTTCATTCAGCCTCGGTTTTTAGTAGCCCAAACTAGTGGATCCTTCGAGGAGGTGGAGGGTAGTGGTGGGTGCCGGGTGGGGAGGCAGCACAGTAAACATTGGCCTAGGGGCAGCAAAACAAGAGAGCACTGGTCCTGAGGCAAACAAAAAACAAACAGCAGCTCCTCCTCTTGCAAAATGCCACACTGCTTTCCCGCTCTGCTTGTTTTAATACAGGCTGGAGCTGACGGGCCCAGCAGCCTCACTGGAGGTGAGGCTAGGATTGTCATACTCCTAACAGGACTTAAACTAGAGATATTTAGTGGGGATCCCTGAGGGGTGGGGAGGTCTCTCTGCTCACACATTCATGAATTCTGCCCTCGGCTTGTTTTATTTTCTGTAAAATAAACAAATTGATTACCCAGCTGAATTTGCCAGACCGACCCCCCCTGATGTAAGTTAGAAAGAGCAGACACCCCCCCCCCCCCCCCCCCACCGTGGAGGAAAATGCAAAAGTAGGTTGGGATATCCATAACAGGAGACGTGCCACCCCCTATGAGAGGTCCTGCCGTGCTCAGTCTGGGCAGCACCTGTACTCAGTCTGGGCAGCACCTGTAGCGATAGATGGAGCAGAGGCAGGGGCAGGGCAGCGCCGTAGCCGTGCTTTAAATTCGTAACCATAAATCCACTTCTTTAATGTAACGATGGACTTCGCCCAAGAAGACCCCCAGGCAGTTCTGGCAGTTTTGAAAGCGAGTGTGTGTGTGTGTGTGTGTGTTGTGTGTGCGTGTGTGTGTGTGTGTGTGTTGTGTGCGTTTGGGGGGGATGGAGGAGGTGCAGGGGCTTGCCTGTGCTTGGGATAGGACTGAAAAGAGAGGTGAGTTAATTCCTCTGGCCTTGGCACCCATAGCCATGCACCGGAGCTCTTTTCAGGACCCTCCCAATTGTGGGCCCTAAATCCCACCACTGGATGTCATCATTGCACAATGACTGGGACTCCCTCCTCACCAGGTAGGGTTGCCAGCCGGCTCCGGGTTTTCAGGAGGGGCTGATCTAGTCCTGCTGTTACCCCATGCAGAGGCTCACTTGTCTCAGGGACATCGGTAGAGACACCAGAAGTACGAGTCCCTGCAAGTCATTGGGTAAAAGCAGGACTGGATCGGCCTGTCCTGAAACTCTGCAGCCAGCTGGAAACCCTCGTGCCAGTGGCCAGGAATGCTGCCTCCACAGCACGGGAAGCCAACTTTTTCAAAATGGCTAAACCCAACACAAACACAAATTGCCCATCCCTGAACACAGTGAAGAAGTTTATGCGGTAGGGGGGGGGGGGGGGGGGGGGGGGGTGTGCTTGAGCAACCAAAATGCTGGCGCCTATGCTTCTCTTTATGCCCAGGGAATGGAAGAGCTCCCCTGAGAATCAAACCCGGGTTTCCCCTTCTGGACCCTGCAGGGCTCTGTCGCTGAGCCACCGGGCCGCCGTTCCATCCCTTGAACAGTGAGGGCCTCTTTTGCCCTTTACCATCTCCAGGCTTCTCTCTTTTGAGCGTGGAGCAAGCCATGCAGTTTGGCAGCGAGCGATGCGTTAAAAAATCATTACTGCGATGCTGACAAAACATTTCATCTCTTCCTGTGCGCTCTCACCTCTAGCCCTGACAGGAATCATCTTGACAGAGCTAGGGGCTGGTGAGCATCTTGTTAAAAAACGCAGCGGGGATAGGAAGCTTGAGAGGTAATAGTACCAGCTTCCAGGGGCGTTTTCGCTCTTTTTTTTTTTTTTTTGTGGGTTAAGATTATCCAAAGAGAACCTTTCCCATACCTAATACAAAAGGGAGTCTATTCTGTTTGTTCAAAGGCCCGTGTCCCAGCAGGGTAGGAAGGAATGCACCTTAGGTAGGTTTTTTTTGTCTGTGAGGTCACCAAGGTGTCAGGAAGGGGTACATTGTAAACCGATCCCTGGCCGCAGCAAAAGAAACAGGTGGGAAGCTTGTTTGACTTTAGCAGGCCCAGCAGGAAATTTAACAGGCAGCTCCTGCCTCTTAACGTCCTACCGGCCAGCATGGGCCCAGCCAGGACCTCTAAGCCAGCTGGGTGGAGATGGCACGTCGTTTAGATGTGTCAGATATGTGGAGTTTGTGGTCCTGTGATTTCAAACAGAGGTCAACATGGCAAACCCCAAAGTGCATTGGGCTGAAAGTGAAAAAAAAAAAGAGCTCCTGATTTTGCCCAGTTCGTAAAGCTTTGTGAACGCCAGCTTCTTGGATGATCCGATTTTTCCACGGTGAAGTCTGGCACTGGGCTCTTAGCTGCCTGGGGCTGTGGCACATTGAAACTGTGATCTCATTCCTTTTTGCAAGTACTGCTTTAACTTTCCTCATTTATGTAACAGCTTGGAAATGCCACCCCTGAAATGCAGAACAGTTGCAAGCTAAAAGGTAGTTTTTTTAAAAAAGCTGGCCCGAACACAAAAAAAAAAGACCGTGTGCGAGCACATATCCGCAAATGTGGGCACACGCACGCTCGTTTTAAAGTTGCCTTTCCCCGTCTGACCCTTCTGCCTCAGAGCAGACGAGCGTCGCGTGAAAATGAGCAGCATTTCTCGGAGCTGAGAAAATGAGTTGTAGCCCTTTGAGTTGTGCTTCTTTTAAATGCTTTGGCTCTTTCCAGATGTGGGCGGCCCCGCTGATCCCATCGCTCCCACCATCATCATTCCACCTAGGAACACGAGTGCTGTGTCGGGGACGTCGGAGGTGACCATGGAGTGTGTTGCCAATGCAAGGTGCGTCCGGACCTCTCCTTTGATACAGGAGTCTTTCCTTCCATTAGAATGGATCTCTGCATGTTGTTGGGCTCCTGTCACTGGGCAGGAGGCAGAGAGCCTGTTAGCAGGGATCCACAGCTGCCCGATTCAGGCCTCTTCTCATCCGGATGCATTCCGATCCTTGCAATTCCAGTATCCCATGGAACAAATGAGGCTGAATATGAAAGTAGGACCGTAATGCATGGGGGGGGGGGGGGGAAGGAAGGGCTGTCACTCTGGATCTGGCTGTCAGCAGTAAAACAAAACAGAAAGGCAAAGTCTAAATCTGCAGCTCTGTCTCTTAAAACTTTTCATTTGTATCGGGCACACACCCCTTTGGGATTTTAGTCACTTCGCATAGCAGCAGCAGCCGTACAAGGAACCTGCCTATAATAATGGGCTTTCGAGCATGTGCTGTTTGCAGCGGGAGGATGGAGCGCGGTTGGGAATTTCAGGCACCTTAAATACACAGCCAAAGGCGGAGAACAACTCCAAGGAGGGGGAGGTCAGTGCTACGTAATCCGTTATCTACTCTCTCCCCACTCCCCAGAGAGATTTGTGCCTGGAAGGTGACGGATCGTGTGAATCCAGGCTCCGGGTCAGATGCTGGAGGAAAAGCTGCTGCTGCTGCTGTCTTCTGCCCCGGCTGTGCAGTCTTTCAGTTTGGAGCTGCCTGCCCTCTTTCCTCTTCTGATATGCGATGCCATGTTATTGAAAGAAAGGGTCCTTCTCCTCTCCTTCTTTGCCTCCCTCCCCCCCCCCCCCCCCTCTCCCCGCAGGCCTCTGATGAAACTGCACATCGTCTGGAAGAAGGACGGGGCGCCGCTGTCCAGCGGGATCAGCGACTACAACCGGAGACTGACCATCGTGAACCCCACGGCCAGCGACGCCGGGCTCTACGAGTGCGAGGCCATCCTGCGCAGCAGCAGCGTCCCCTCCATCACCCGCGGCGCCTTCCTCTCCGTGCTGGGTGAGCGCGGTCCGGGGGGGGGGCCTTACGAGAAGCGCTCAGCCGGGCCGGCAAGAAACAGGGCGAGTAGACGGGAGCCGCCCTGCGCCTCGTCCTAAGCGAAGGAATGGAAGGCCCGGCCACGTGGGGGGAGGAGGGGCTCGTGGACATTACTGCGCAGTTGTCCGGCAGAGGATCTGGGTTTGGGTCCCCAGTTCAAATCTTCCACTCCCGGGGGTGGTGGGTGGAAGTGATGTTGGCAGGGGCTGAGGATGCTGGGGGAGGCAGCACTTTAAGTTCCAGAGGGGGGGGGGGGGGAGGTTCCAGTCGTTGCTCAATGGTGACACCTACTGTCCAGAAGGAGTTCTGACCGGTGCCTGGGCTTTGGCCGAGGGCTGTCACTGCAATGCTGGACCCAAAGTAAGCTGGGACGAGACATAAAGGATGGGGGGGGGGGGGGGGGGGGTGAAAACCCTTGCACAGTTGTAAATGAAGGCTCATGGCGCCAGGTCCCAGTCCCTTTACCCGACTGAGCAGGAATCCCAAAGAAGCAGGAGAGACAAGGCCAGGCCGAAAAAAGAAAAAAAATAAATAGAAATAAAAAAGAAATTGGGAAAGATATTCTTCTAACCGTCCATAGATAAGGGCATTGATCTCTAGAGATGGAGGAAAGATTTCAATAAAAAGGAACTATATAAGGGGTGGAATTGGGAGTGTAGGGAACGTCTGGCTTCTCTCTCTGTGAGGGGTGGAGCGTTATATGAACTCAGCCTGTCATCCCCCCCCCCCTGCCTTGCAGAGCCACCCCAGTTTCTGAAGGAGCCGCAGAGGCACCTCAGCGCCGAGATGGAGAAGGTGGTGGAGATACCTTGCCAAGCCAAAGGTAAGAATCCATGGAAGCTTCTTCCGGGAGGCGGCGACCACGCCAGACTCCCCCCGTCTGGTGACGTGCGACCTTCTCTCCCCCCCGCAGGAGTGCCGCGGCCGCAGATCTCCTGGTACAAGGACGCCGCCGCCCTGGCCGTGGGAAAGGCGAGCCGCTTCAAGCTGCTGAAGGAGGGGAACCTGCAGATCAGCGGCCTGCTGCCGGACGACACGGGGATGTTCCAGTGCTTCGCCCGCAACGATGCCGGGGAAGTGCAGGCCTCCACCTACCTGGCAGTCACCAGTAAGCGATTTTTCCCAGGCTTTTTGGAAGTTGCCGCTTGCACAAGGGGGGGGTGGGGGAGGGGAGGCATAGCCC
Source organism: Rhinatrema bivittatum (assembly GCF_901001135.1). Lineage (NCBI taxonomy): Eukaryota > Metazoa > Chordata > Amphibia > Gymnophiona > Rhinatrematidae > Rhinatrema > Rhinatrema bivittatum. Next base: position 174,154,231 of record NC_042618.1, read on the forward strand.
CGTTTTACCCAGAAGGGCCTGGTTCTTAAAGAATGATTCCAGGAGATTCCTGTGAACGCCGCCGTATCACGACCTGTGAGAAGGAAGCGCTTGACTATTTATTTCCCTGTACGTACCCGGATCAGTCCAGGACAGCTGGGTTTTGCCTCCCCACCAGCAGATGGAGACAGAACAAGACTTTGCGGACTCTGTCCTATACCCCTGAGGTGCCACCTTGTGTCTGCAGGTATTCTTCTGTCTCCAGCAGATGGTGGAGGTGCAAAGCCTAGTGTCTCTTGGTGGTGCTAAGTTAGGGGTAGTTTGGTTCTCCTTTTCATTGTTTGGTAATGCTTTTTGATTTGTTAGGGGAACTTGGTCAGGGTTCCTTTAAATTAAAAAAAAAAAAAAAAAGAGGTTTCAGCAAGAGAAGGCAAGTAGTGCACAGCGTCTAGCCTCCCAGGGCAATGCGATGTACAATTCTCGTATCTTACAAGGCGATAGCCGCATTATTATTAAAACATAGGAAGTGAAATCCAGCGATCAGATCCTGGATAGCTACCTTATTTATTTATTTATTTAACACTTTTCTATACCGACCTTCATGGTAGAGACCATATCAGGTCGGTTCACATTGAATAGGGGAACTGAACCAAGAACAGTAACCGAAAACAAAAGGTTGAACATGAAACCTTCTAGCAAGGTTGAACCTTCTAGCAGGACTCCTCCCCCCCCTTCAATCTATTATCCTGGCTTGCGAACATCAGGCCCCTTTGAAAGGTTTCGTAACAGAGTCAGGCCTTGGCTGCCTCCTCGAACCCTTGCAGCTTGCCCGCTCTCGGGGATAACGGGTTTCCCAGATGTGCGGCCGTGACGGAAAAGGCTTTATCACTCGTACGGGTGAACGTTGCCTCTGTGAAAGCAGGGAAGCCCTTCCAAAGGGATTCTTGCAAAGAGCACACGTTACAAAAATGTGACACCCCCCCCTGCCATCCAGGCAGGATCCAAGCCACGCAAGGCTTTGAATATTAAAGCCCAAACCTTAAGTGTAGCCTAGAAGCTACAGGAGAGCCGAGGGGGGTCTCCTGAAAACGGGAGAGTCAGGATCAGAAAAGGCCCTGTTGGATAAGAGCCGGGTTGCAGCATTTTGAATCCTTTGGAGATGTATTCACTCGCACGTAAAGGGTCATTTTCAGCAGCCCATTTAGGGCTACGATTTGCAGACTTTTTAATACTTACATTTTATTACATTTTTTTTTCAACCAAACGGACCAAGGGATTATTCAGCAATCATTGGAAATACAAACTCCCCAGCAACGCTGCCACCCCAGCAATCCCCGTTTATTTACTCGCAGAGTTTAGCTCAGATTTTGGAAGTTTGCTTATGTGCCCAAATCCGCTCAGAAACTCTGCGGGGCCTGCACGGGCTCTAGGGCTGCATTCATGCTGGAGAGAGAAGGTGTAACTTTTTTTCGTGAGTCTGGATTCATGTGCGTCATTTTTGAAAATTAAATGTAGGAGCATTCCAGGTGGCGTGGCTTAAATTTATCTGGCTAAGTCCGATCAGGAAAATAGCTGTCCTGCAAGTCCTTGAGCTGAATGAGCAGGGGGGCGGCAAAACCGGGATTGGCTTACAGAACCAGCTGCTGAACCGTATGAGGCCCAAGCATCACAGCTGGAACAAACTTCACCGATGTGATGACATCACGGTTTCTTAGAACTCCAGGCCTCATATACTCAATGAGGTCATCAGACTGTGACAAGTTGTTTCTTTTTTCTTGGTTCGAGGTGGGGAGCTGAGGGTGAATAATCTGATTTTACACTCTCTGGGGCATTCTCTCGTAGTTTCATTCACTGTATTGGAAAATCCAGGAAAGGTTTAGCTAGGAGATCCCGCCATCGAGGACAGGGTGCTGTGTGCTCAGCTCTCCCACTTTTCCCCCACAGGCATCGCTCCAAACATCACCAGGGGGCCGCTGGACAGCACGGTGATTGATGGCATGGCCGTGGTTATGAGCTGCGAGACCTCAGGGGCTCCCCGACCTGCAATCACTTGGCAAAAAGGTAAAAGGCAGGGCAGAAATGTCACAGGGCTGCTGCTGAGAGGTGGGTGGCTGAGGAAGCACCCAGGCTGGGGTGATTAGGCACATCGCATGGGACGTGTATTGACTGAAGAGGCAAGCCTGTCAAAGTACACACACAACAGCATGTACTCAAATGGTCCCTACTCAGAAGAGCTTATAATCTGAGCATTTACTACCTTAATAAACTTGGCCACCAAGAGTTAAATTGACTTCTCCAAAAGCTTCCTTTGTTTAGCCTGCTTGATATTGACCCCCTGGACTGGCTGTGATCTTCCAGATTCAGTCTGAGATCACTAAAGACAGGCAAAAAGAAGAGACTCAGGCACCGTGAGTCATGAGAGAGAAGGAGTTTTGGAAAGGGAAATGTTCCACTAACTTTTTAACTTGAAAATCCTGAACTGCATCAAACGGGACTGAAATTGGTGCTTTTAATTAAATGGCATCTAAGAGCAGGTGGCAAAGCTGCAGATCAGTGGCACCATCATCGTGAGCGAATCTGAAGTCAGCAGAATCACTTTCTCAGATTATTTCTTCATGCATATTATTAACGGATTCTGTACTTCTATCAATATTCATGAAAAACTGACTCATCCCCATCCCTGCCCCCTCCCAGATTCAGACTTTTTACATTTGGCCTTGAACACTGCAAAGAGGCTGATTTACCAAAGGAGCACACAGAGCACCAATAACACTGAAAAGGGGGGTCGATTTATCAAAGAAGCACAAACTGCATCGATAACACTGCACCAATACCTCTGAAAAGTCAATTTAACAAAAACGCGTACACTGCACTGATAACACTGAAAATGAGCACACATTGGGGTAGATTTTAAAAGGTTGCACGTGGGCATACATGTGCTCCGATTTTATAATTTGCGCAGGCGCGCGCAAGTTATAAAATCCGGGGTCATCGCGCACAAGGGGGTGCACAATTGTGCACCTTGCACATGCCGAGCCGCGCGGCCTTCTCCCGTTCCCTTCCCCCTAACCTGACCTTCCCACCCCTTCCACTAACCTTTCCCCCCCAGCCCATCTCTAATCCCCCCCCCCCCCCCAAAACTTTTGCACACGCCGGATGATTGCCGACACGCGATCTCTGACACCGCGGCAAGTGGCCGCTGTGATAGGAGCCGCTGACACCTCCCCCAGACCACCCACGCCCAGCCCCCTCCTCGCCCCCTTTTTGCAAGCCCCGGGACGTATGCGCGTCCCGGGGCTTTACGCGTACCGTCGGGCCTTTTGAAAATAGGCCTGGTGCGCGTGAGGCCGGTTATGCGCGTAACCTTTTGAAAATCCGGCCCGTCGTGTTGTTATCTGTGGACCCTTGGGCTGAGGTGAGATTGGCTCTAGCTGCAGGGAGGAGCCCTGCAGGTTCCCACCGTCAGCAGGCAGGACCCAGGAGAAGCAGAGACCGGTCAGAGGCGTCACCTTTGCCAGCCCACGTTCCCCCCTGGGTTGAGCCTTTGGGTGCTGGGGCCAGCAGGACTTAGGCGAGGGTCTCTGCAGATGACTGGAGACGTGGTCCAAGGCCAGACTAGGTCGCAGGCAGGCAGCGATCGAGGCGTATTCAGGGTCCAGGCAGGGGTCGAAACCAGGTATCTGTCCGAGGAAGAGGAAAGGGACGGATAGGGCTGAGGCATGCTGGGCAGGCAAGGCAGGAACAGACTGGACAGAAGAAGGCCGGAACAGGCTGGACAAACGAAGACTGGAATAGCTGGGCAGACAACTAGAACAGGCTGGGCAGACGAAGACTGAAACAAGCTGAGCCGTAACATGCACGGCTCAAGGTAACGCTTGCCTCTGCTTTGTCAGAGCATTCCTCAGCAAAAGGCCATTAACGACCCTGGTTCCGTGTAATTATTTTTTATATCTTTGGGAGCCTCTAAGCTGGTTCCCCTCCCCTCCCCTCCCCCCCTACCTCGGTCAGATTTAAAGGCACCCTTCATCCCTCCTAAGAGAGCAGGGGGATTCAGCACGGGGCCCGCATGCTGATGACTTCTTTGACTTTGAATGAATTGGAATGGCTGTAAGGTCACCTCGGTTCACCGGAAAGCTATTATCGTTCTTCTTGATCTCGGGTTTATTCCTTTTTTTTTTTTTTTTCATTACTGTTGTCGGTCACATTTTCTTGGGATTTCTGAGAATTCATGTTAAAAAAAAAAATATTACAAAAATAAGAGGCATTCCAGCCCCGCAGCTCCGGTCACAGTGCTGCTTGCTGTAACACAAGGAGTCTGTTTTCACAGGGCACCTGAAGAACACGTGTATTGGTGGGGGGGGGAGGCGGGGTATAACAAAAAAAATAGGGATGCATGAAAACAAAATTGTAGAAATAGCTCTAAAAAAATTGTAATCAAAATCCGGGGGGGGGGGAAGGTGGCAAATGACTTCCTTTGCTCCACCTGTGAGCACCCGTGCATCACTGGTTGGGCCCAGATACACAGCACAGACCTGCCTGCTGGGGACATCGTTTCACTTCTCGTCTCTACCACTTAATACAGCTGAGCCTTTTCCATGCTCAGTGACCAATCCTAAGGGCCTGAGGGCGGAGACCATGCAACCCTGTGAATTTTCTGATGGTGCATTGGAAAAGGAAACATTACCATACCTGGAGGCATCTAGTGTTTGCTGTTTCAGTGGGGAGGGTGATAGGGATTAAAAGCATTAAGAAAAATTTCCATTCTGGAGAGTTCATCCGGAAGAGAAGGCTGAAAGGAAGTCATTTTTGCCACGTCTGTAATTCATTTCCTGAGGACGCTTGTCTCTTGATCTCCTTCCAGTGCCCCTCCCCGGGGATTTTCACTGCTCTATGTTTTCTGTTTCTCTCCATTCCAGGGGAACGGATCCTGGCCAGCGGCTCGGTCCAGCTCCCCCGCTTCACCCTGCTGGAGTCCGGCAGCTTGCTGATCAGCCCGGCCCACCTCTCCGACGCAGGCACCTACACCTGCCTGGCCACCAACTCACGTGGGGTGGATGAGGCTTCTGCAGATGTCATCGTCTGGGGTAATGACAGGGGATGGCGGAGGGGAGGGAGGATGTGGCATCTGTCTGGTCGCGCTTCCTGTCATTTGTCTCCTGTCCAACTGATTCCAAACGTGACACAGGCATGCCCTTCACAATTAATACCTATATCACAAAAAAAAAATAAGAGCTATAAGGTTTGGTCTTCTTAGTTTGGTCAGAATATGAACAGTTAAGCATTTCCAGTCCGTTTTTAGTATTAGGGCATTACCCCCAATATTATTCAGGTTCAGATTTCCATAAAGGTTTTTCTTCCCTCCTTAGCTATCCATGTTACCCTTCTCATGCTATGTTGTATAAGGGATATTATTTACTAAGCAGGGAGGGGGCTCCCTTCCTCACCAGCCTTCCTCATCTGCCCGGTCAAGCTATCCCTGTTGCACGTCTACGAGGAACAGTTGCATACTGTGGGGATAATTTACCTAGGAATGTGGTCGGTGTGAATTGTCCATTTCTCTTCTGAATTCTCAGCCTGGCCCCTGGAGGTGAAAGCAATCAGATTGCTTCAGAAATCACAAGGAATTTCATGGGTGTTCCTCTGTCTCTTCCAGCCCGTACCCGGATCATGGACCCACCGCAGGATCAGAGCGTCATCAAAGGAACCAAGGCCTCCATGAGCTGTGGCGTGAGCCATGACCCTAGTGTAACCATAAGGTGCGCCTCTTGTGTTAGCCCATGTCCTCTCAAGTCTTTCCGCTCCTTGGGGCTGTCTCAGATTTTAGGATGATTTGGGTTCTCTCTCTCGCTCCAGTCAGCTCCATGAGGACAATATTCAGCCATTATCCAGTTGAGCGAGTTAACGGGGTAAGCTTATCCGGCTGACTTAGCCAAAATATGCAGTGGCATGCCTGCGTCACTGAGTGTACCCGGCTATCTTATAGTTAGCCGGATAAGTTTATATGGCTAACTATAGGACAGCCAAATAGCTGCCCTAGACCTGTCTGTCTAATTAAGGGCCTGATTTATTAAGGCTTGTCTCCCAGTCTGTGTCTATGGGGAAAATGCTTATAAATGTGGCCCTAAGTTAGCCGGATAAGTAGCTCTGCCCCCAGAATGCCCCATCCTGCCCCTCGCTTATCCAGGTAACTGTTTAGCCAGATAAACAGCCAGCTAAGTGGCAGACACTCTGCGTAGCCGAATATTCAAACAGTGGCCACTTAGCTGGCTAAGTGACGCTGAATATCAATTTCCATTTTTTCAGACAACCTATCCCTTTTTTTCTAAGATTCCTCTCGGCCGTTTCCTCTCACACTGTTTCCTGTTGTAGTATTTAAGTAAACAAATGCTTGTCAACGTTTGAAACCCGAAGCATTGGTTGCTAGTGCCATGGTGTCTTCTGGTGGGAAGTGTGGACACTGCGGTGGGGAAAGGACCTCACACCCTGTGGGATCAGCCAGTCACTGATAGCTGAATTTCATGATCTTTGCTTCTGGGCAGGAAAGGTCAACAAGACGTAGAGCCTTACCGTAAGCATATCTGTACACATGTTTGTATGTGTGTGTGTGTGTATATATATATAATATATATTATTTATTTATTTATTTATTTTTTTAAAGGCTATTTAATCATTTAAAACAGATAATGGTGGAGCTTTGATAATTTTCTTATGATTTTCCCTGGATCATTTCTAAGTGATCCAAGATTGTGATCATTCAAACCCCTATGGGTTGTGGCCTTATGTTGCAATCTGGAAGCACCAACCAATTTCCCATCTCTGCTGGTGGACAGCTGTTTTTGCAGCCCAGGGAGGGGGGTGGAGGGGGGTCAGTATCCCTTTAACTTACCCAACAGCTGCTGTGACGGCATCTCGGTTGTCAGCTGATGTCATCGGTTATCATCCTGCTGCACGAGGATGGAGCCATCTCACACCTCCTGTTCCATTCTCCCGCTGCAGCGAGTCAAAGGAAGTCTCACACAGCCAGAGGAAGTCTTCAGGGATTGCCCTGTTTCAGGCCGATACTGTAAAGCGCGTGGAAAAACGGGCGCTCGGTGTTGAGCGCCCGCTTTCCTAACGCGTGATACCGTATTTAAATGAGAGGTCGCGCTGGAAAGGAGGCGCTACAGGCAATAGCTCGCCCCTAACGCCTCCTTAGCAGCGGATGCCCAGGAGAGGTCGGCTGTCAGCGGGTTTGGAAAACGGACGCTCAATTTTACGAGCGTGCGTTTTCCTAACCTTTGCACAGCCACGGGTTAAGAAAACGGACGCTCGTAAAGTTGAGCGTCCGTTTTCCTAACCTGACCCGCAGCACAGTTTTAAAAAAGTTTTGGGTTTTTTTTAACCTTTTGGTTCCTCCGACTTAATATCGCCACGATATTAAGTCAGATGATGTACAGAAAAGCAGTATTTTCTGCTTTTCTGTACACTTTTCCGGGCTGCTCAGAAATTAGCACCTGCCCTGAGCGTAAAATGAGCGGTTCGGGCGCACATTTTTTTTCTGTACTGTGGGTGAATAACTAATAGCCTCATCAATATGCATTTGTATGTGATTAGCGCTATTAGTTTCGGGGGTGGGGTGGGGTTTGGATGCGCGTTTGGGATGTGCTAAACCCCTTATTGTATAACAGTGGCTGTGTGTCCAAAAAGCTCATCCAACCACGGGTAAAACAGAGCACTCAGCTGATCGCACTTTACTGTATCAGCAAGCATAAAATGTACAAGAAAACAACAAAATAAAATGACTAAGATTTATAATAACTGTACATTAGTGGACTTCAGCCATTGGGTTAGCTCTGTTTATTCTAGAAAGTATTTTTGACTGTTCTGGAAAATAAATCCAGCTCAAAATTAAAAAAAAACAAAAAACCCTGAAAAATTTCCAACCACAATAACTTCTTTAAATATTGAACTCACCGTGAACATTTTCCAAATTGGAACTTGATAGTAGTAAAATATATATGAACTCTGTTTAAAAATTTACAGTGCTTTAAAAAAAATTAACATGACTTAGCTTCAGTCTTAGTGACTATTTTATTGGGCAGTAATAATGTGCAGTGGAGTGGCGTGAGCCCGGGAGGTGCCAATGCTCTCTTGTCTGCTCCGGGTGTTAGTAGTTTGCATGTGCCTGCTGCGCCCTCTGGTGACTATTAGACAAATGTGGGCCTCAGGATGAGGCCTTCCATTTATAAGATACAAGCCGTTAAGCCCGTTAAAATGGGCTACATTACATTTTTTTTTCAGTCCATTTTCGAACACAGCACCCTTCTACACTTTTTCTCCCTCACTCCCCCTTCCCCTCATTCACTCACCCCTTCCCTCCACTCAGTCTTACTCACCCTCTGTCTCCCACTGCCTCCCTCCCCTCACTCTCACCTCCCTCCCCTTCCCTCAGTCACTCCCCACCCTCTCTCAATCCCATCCCCTCTCCCTCAGCCCTCCTCCACTCCCTTTTTCTCTGCTCCACAACTTCTTACCTTCCACTTACTCACATCCCTCTGTCTCTCACCTCCCCCTCATTCTCCCTCTCCCCCCTCATTCTCCCTCTCCCCTCCCACCCACTCTCTCCTCCCACCCACACACTCTCCTCCTTCCCTCCCACCCACCCATTCTCTCCTCGCTCCCTCCCACACACCCACTCCTCCCTCCCTCCCTCCACCCAAACACACACTCTCTCCTCCCTCCCTCTCACTCACTCCCTCCCTCCCTCTCACTCTCTCCTCCCTCCCTCCCTCTCACTCTCTCCTTCCTCGCTACTGGCCACTGCTCCTCATCGCCGCCGCTGCCACTACCGCTCGACGCCGCCCGACGCCGCCATGTTGATATCCAGCTGACGCTCGCTGAGACCGACGTGCTTGCCCGCACATGCGCAGTAGAGCTGCTCACATGTGCAGTAGAGCTGCTCTCTACTGCGCATTTGCGACACATCAGTCAAGCTTCTTTTATTAGGTTGATAGTACTATATATTATAACGGAGTAAGAAAAAAAAGTGGACATGGCTTATAACACCCACCAAATAATATTTATTGTGAAATTATGTTACAGTATATTGGTGGCACCTGTTTAAGAGTTAGAATTCCAGACACTTTATACAACATATAGTTTTTGTGTCCTATTGTGAACCATTGTGATGGCACCCGCTTAACGACAGTATAGAAAAGATTTTAAATATAGATTTTTTAAATAAAATATTCCTCCCTCGCTAGGGCTTCTGTATTGTTTCTCCAGGTTTTGCAGCCCAAATTCCTTCTTAACACGTTATGAGGTTTCTCCTTCAGATAGGGTTCAGGCTTGAGCTAGCCCTGTGGCTCAGGCTGCAGCATGAACGATTCAGGTTGGGATCTGCCATCCATGTGAGGGATGGTTGGGTATGGGCACCCAGGCTCCGGGAGGGAGAAAGAGTGACTGCTGCCACTATGACAGCCCCCGAAGGTCTGGGGATGGAGGGCTGGGGGGAGGGGGCAGAGAGAGCCAAGGGTGAAAAATGGAGACAAATGCCTGTCTCCCTCCTCATCCCAAGGTTGACAATCAAAAGATTTATAAGAAGCTCTGTGTTCTGTTTGACAAGATTTTCTTTTTTTTTTTTTTTTTTAAACGACAGTTTATAATTACATCTTGAAATTGGGAAACAGAGAGACAGGCAAGGAGACAGCTAGAAGGGCAGATTGATAGAGAAAGGCAAGAGACAGGGAAGAGGCAGACAGGAAAAAGGAGCTATTCAAAGCCAGATATTTCAGGCAGAGTTGCTAAAGGCCTGAGGCCTGATGGTGTCTGTCATTCCCCTGTAATCACCTGCCACAACCTTCTCGCCTCCCCCAGGTACGTGTGGGAGAAAGACGGATCAGCTCTCAGCACTGACAGCATCCCCAGGATACGGCTGGATGCCGACGGGTCGCTGCATATCTCCCAGACGTGGTCAGGGGACATCGGCACCTACACCTGCCGGGTACTGTCTGCCGGAGGAAATGACTCTCGCAACGCACATCTGCGAGTCAGGTGAGTCCTCAGACTGCCCCAGCCCATGCCTGACTGCGCCCCAAGACCTCCTTATATGTTTTATAAATAGATAATATTGAGATGTGCTTTATATGATTTGTGAGGTAATTATCCAGTCAGTGTGTACAATCATTTATGTTACAATGTACGCCACATAGCACAGTTTATTTGATATGTTGTTACTGCACCGTTATTGTTACTGAGTTACTCTTTCCGCTTCTAGCATCTTCTACTCCCTTAGCCCCATTACCCCTGTTTTATTGTAACTTTCCTGCAACTTTGTTTATGTTAAGGTTAATGTTTTATCACACTGTTCCTTGTAAACCGATTTGATATGATATTTTTCATGAAGGTCGGTATAAAAACATGTATAAATAAATAAATAAATAAACAAACAAACAAATAAATAAATAAATAATAGGTTTTATAAATAAATATACACCAAAGAAAGAGAGAGACGTTTAGTGAGACCTGTGCTCTGATTAGGATGAGAAAGACCTATCAGATGATGATCTAAGGTCTCATGGCAAAACATCTTCATATGTCTTTCTGCATTATCTGTCTGTCTGGTAATAGATCTGTCAGTGTATTGTCTAATCTGCAGCATCTATCTTGACAGGCCGATGCAGAAAGGTGTGTTCAGCCAAACGCACAGCTTTGCCCGCTCTTCAGCGCATATTTTGTGAGCATAAACCTTACTGCCATTCAAGGAGTGTTACACTCACAAAATGTGCGTACAAAAATGTGAGTCCTGCTTAGCGCCCTCTCATGGAAATCCCATGCAAATGAGGGCATTAAGCAGTGCTCCCCGATGCAGAGAGGTGCGCTGGCCTAACCTGGGTTTTGTTAACACCGGAAACTTAACTCCCGGTTAAAGGTGGAGTAAAGTTTCCAGCGTTGCCTTGCTGACACTTAAAACCAAGGGGGCAGGCGAAAACAAAAGATGTTTTTCCTAATCTGGCCAGATAGCTGGATAAGTACGGACTTAATCCAGCTGACTGGCCGCAGTTAGGCACCACCATTTAAGCCAGATAAGTACTCTCTCTCCGTGTTTCAAGGAATGCACCCCCACCTTCCTGAGTTAATATCTGTGCTTGGCCTGTGCTGAGCGCACAGTTTACAGTCAATGTGATTTTTTTTTTTTTAAACTCCCAATGCATTATCATAGCATTAACTTACTGGATAAGGAGTTAAAAGCAATTTTCAATTTGTGCGTTAAAACTGTGCCCTGAAATCCAGCACATGGTTTCTTAATGCACAGATTATTACATCAGTGTCTGTGAGTGTCTGCTTGTCATACCCAGCTACACAGGGCACTGGAATTAGCGGGCAGCCAGAGGCAAGCTTTAGGGATCACTGTTCTTCCAGAAGTCTGAAAGTATTTTCTGGATTCTTGAACGTACATGAATAATGATGTCATATCTTTACCCTGTGTCCTCAGCAGTCGAGAATCCAGGTTACTATTACTCTTTGCTGTGTGACGCATGTTGTACTGTCCAGTCTGTGTCTGCTTCCTCCTGCAGACAGCTGCCCCATGGTCCTGAAAACCCCGTGGCATCGCTGAGCACCTTCGAGAAACGAGCCATTAACCTGACCTGGGCTAAGGCCTTTGATGGGAACAGTCCCCTACTCCGGTACATCATGGAGGTGTCAGAGAACAGTAAGCCACACCCTGTACATCTCACACACCCCAGGCCAGAAGCACGTAGCAAACCGATGGAAGATTATTTGATAAGACACTAACTGTGCAAAAATTCAGCACCCAAAGGAGAATAAATAGATGGGCAGATAGATATAAGAACATAAGAACATGCCATACATACCAAGGGTCCATCAAGCCCAGCATCCTGTTTCCAACAGTGGCCAATCCAGGCCATAAGAACCTGGCAAGTACCCAAAAACTAAGTCTATTCCATGTTACTGTTGCTAGTAATAGCAGTGGTTATTATCTAAGTCAACTTAATTAATAGCAGGTAATGGACTTCTCCTCCAAGAACTTATCCAATCCTTTTTTAAACACAGCTACACTAACTGCACTAACCACATCCTCTGGCAACAAATTCCAGAGTTTAATTGTGCGTTGAGTAAAAAAGAACTTTCTCCGATTAGTTTTAAATGTGCCACATGCTAACTTCATGGAGTGCCCCCTAGTCTTTCTATTATTCGAAAGTGTAAATAACAGATTCACATCTACCCGTTCTAGACCTCTCATGATTTTAAACACCTCTATCATATCCCCCCTCAGCTGTCTCTTCATATTACAGGGGGAGGAGGGAGTGAAGAATGACTGTCTGTATTGGTCATGAATGTCCTTTTCTTTGACCTCACTGCTATTACCCGGGAGCTCTTCTAGAGTTTTGCAAGATTTGCCTCTGATCAGCTCCATCTCAGTTCCTTTTACCACTGCATGGTACAGGCAGATTCTGTGTTCCACCTTCACCCAAATGCACAGAGCTCACTCTCGCAGACAGGCATGCACCCCCTCACTTGCACACATTTATACACACACTCAGAATCTCATGCACGCGCGCGCGCACACACACACACACAGCCTGCTGCTATTCCCATTCTGTGAGGATTTTATCTCCCAGAACACTCGTGAAAACAGGATATTCCTCTGGTCCTTGAAACGACCTGAAACTCCTGTTTTAATACCACTCAGCGCAGTGTATCAGAGAAATGGGAAGGTCACTTTAGGCCTCATCTCTTTCACTGGTCCCCAAAATATACCTTTCACCTCCCCTCTGCCATCAACTGGAAAGCTGGTTGGTGGAATCCGGTCCCTGTAGGTATCTCGAGTTCTTTTTTTGTGCACCTAAATGTGCTTGATGTTTCTAAGTTATTGAGAACTGTGTCTGTGTTACAGATGCCCCTTGGACCGTGCTCCTGTCCAATATCGACCCTGAATCCACGTCTGTCACCGTGCAAGGACTCATCCCAGCCAGGTCCTACCAGTTCCGGCTCTGCGCCGTCAACGACGTGGGAAAAGGGCAGTACAGTAAGGACACAGAGAGGTAACCGCAAGAGAGCCTACAGCAGCTCGTTCTCTGCTTCCTCACGCTCTTCATTCTGTCTTCTCCTGCTCTCTCACCCTCCCACTTCCCATTCTCTCTCACTCTCTTATCTTCTCACTTCTCTCAGCCTCTTTCTTCACACACCTAACACCTCCCCCTCATTTTCCTCTCCACCTTGTGAAGATTTTGTCTTAGGGAGGGTGGTAGGAAATATTGTGTTGCATTTCTGGATCATGTCTTGTTTCCGTCCCAGAGTGTCCCTCCCGGAGGAGCCACCCAGTGCCCCTCCACAGAACGTCATCGCCAGCGGGAGGACAAACCAGTCCATCATGATCCAGTGGCAACCGCCCCCTGAGAGCCACCAGAACGGCGTCCTGAAGGGCTTCATCATCAGGTTGGCCGCTGGCGGGGGTGGGGGCAGCATAGTGTGTGTGTGTGTGTGTGAACGGAAATGAGGAGAATAGCAAGAAAAAGGAAATGAAGACAAGCCTGGCAGAAGAACTTATTCTATCGCAATGTTTCAGTCCCACTGAAGGTGAAGAGGTGTGTAAGCTGCATCCCAGGGCCACTATCACTACTGACAGCACATCTGCATGCTCTTCAGTAGGGATAATATCACAGGTTGCGCTGCCTTTATCAAATAATCATATCTGCTTTCGTCTCCGTTTAGAGAAGGGATATTTACTGCAGTGAGAGCGCGTAATAAAGAGACTACTTATCACTGCGTAGCATATGCATAGTACTTTTTGGCTATAAAAGTCTCTCTATGCTCTCGTCATTAGTGATAAGAGGAATATCTCCGGCGTCGCTGCTGACCATAGAAGGGCTTCCTGTGTGGGGGAGAATACAGAACTTTTGGTAACTCTCTTTCTCCAGGTACTGCCTCTCTGGCTTGCCCGTCGGCTATCAGTACAAAAACATTTCCAACCCCGATGTCACCAATTTAATTCTGGAGGACCTCATCATCTGGACCAACTACGAGATAGAGGTGGCAGCTTTCAACAGCGCTGGGCTGGGGGTCTACAGTTCCAAAGTGACCGAATGGACACTGCAGGGAGGTGGGGTCCGGAGAGCAGCCCGGCTCTGACTTCTAGTGACTCTGTGCGGCTGTTCTTACTGTTTTGGCTTTCCTATGGCATCCTGACCAGGCTCCCCCTGCTCTTTTTCATCCTCTTTCTGTGCCAGTTGCCGCCTTCCTTCCTTCTCTTTGTTACTGTCCTTCTCCTCTCTCTCTCTTTCTTTTCTCACTGTCTCAGTACTTTAGTACATTTCCTTCTCATCCACCACCATGAAACTCAACATAGCAGTTCGTGTTTTTGTTAAGAAGTGTGTATAACTCTAGTTAAAATTGGGGGTTTGTAAGCCATCATCCCGGGGCATTGTGGCACTAGTGCAGGTCAATAGGAATGTAAAGACTACAACTACCAGAATGCATTGGGGTGAGAGTTAAGCCTGGCACGCCCAGTTTGCTGGTGCTGGCTGTTTGGGTGCTTTGAATAATCAGAGCTGTAAAGAGTAAAGGTATTTGTGCTCTCCCTCAGTTCCCACCGTGGCTCCAGGAAACGTCCAGGCTGAGGCCATTAATTCCACCACCATAAGGTTCACCTGGAACCCCCCCAGTCCGCAGTTCATCAACGGCATTAATCAGGGTTACAAGGTAAGTGCTAGCAAACGGCACGGCTTCATCGTCACAGCATGCTGCTGCTTGTACTGCACGAGGATGGAGGAGGCAGGTCTGGCAGAAAATGAAAACAAACACCCACGGCCGGAATCCATCTTTTGGTGTCTGCCTGGAGCTGGATACAGAGGGTTTTTGTTATCCCGCAGAGCACTAGCTTCACACACACATACATGCACAGACATATACACACACTCTCTTACGCACACACGCTGACACCCCTACATATACACATACACACACTATAAAATCCTCACGATTACATTCTCTGACATCATTAATGTCAGATTTGATGTGACTTACGGAAAAGTGGACCCACCCCATCCCAGAATAATATTCTCTTCCTTCAAAAGATACTTCTGGTTTCATTGCTTCCTTCTAGAAGCTATGCTTGTGTTTGAGGAGACTTGAGACTCTGCAGGCTGTGATCCCTTTTATTACCTAACAGTTGTGTATTAGGTGAGCTGTGGAGAAGGCACCAATATGCAGAGGCCAGCTCAGCTGCTACAATATCTCTGGGTAATTATTATATGTTAATTCAATGTAATGAATCACAGTCCATAGCTATACTGTTCCCCGTAACGTTCAGTATGCAGTACGCTCCATGAGTTATTGCAGAGGACAGACTGTGTTTTCAGGACATGGTTATGCCAGAGAGCAGGCTGAGTATGCAGGATATAACTGCGGTATTTAGTTTATTAATAAAAGACATGGCGATTACCCAGGGCACACTGCATTCTGACCAAAGTTGTTATGTGGGGGCCGTGTGTGGGGATTAGAATGCATTTGAATGGATTTTAGGAATCAGAAGCTCCACTACAAGTTCCAGAATGGAGAGAGCTGGGACTTGGAATACCAGGAGGGGACAAGAATCTGAAATGGAATCCGCCGGGTTGTCGGCCTTCTGAAGCCCTTTCACCATGTTACAGGTGGCGGGGTTTATTCTTTTATTTTGTTTTGTGGGAGGGAATGTGTTAGCCACTCAGAATGACAGGAAACATTTCTGGAGGCCCCAGGGACTCTGCGACTGGCTCAGAAGTATAATTAATCCACATTAAGTGTGTTGCTTAAAGTACTCAAAAGGAATTTTTGAAACTTAATTGTCAATCAAGATGTTCCAGGGAGAGATACAACATAATTTATTAAATGTCAATTAAGATTTCTGATGATTAACTTTAGTATCAAAATGGTGTTTAATTAATTTGAGACTAGTTTGGGTAGTGGCGGATGAAAGACAAGAGTATTTCTTACAGATCATGGGAGTCTAGGAAAAGGGCACAGACCATGGCTAAGTACATAGCAGTCAAACATATCAAGAACACAGAGATTATGTGCATATAAAACGAGGGAAGGGGACGCAGCCCAGAAGCACCTCTGTGCATTCTGGAAATGCTGCCGCTTGGCAGCATTTCCAGAGAGGGTTTTCAGCAGTTGGAGCTAAGCAGCACAGAGGAGGAAAATGAAGATTTTTCTCTTACTTGTCCTGAGCCTATAGTGCTACATTATAGTTCTGCTCACATGTGAGATTCAGCCAACCTCCGCCAGTTGTCACGTCTCAATTTGCCTTGGGAAATTTTTATGCAAAGTGATGGATACAGAAAAATAGCTGGTTAAGTGAGCTTGCGATGGCTACGAGAAGAGTTTTGGATTTTTGTGAAAGTGAAGTTGCTTACCTGATCTCCATGAACTGCATAACAAGATGGGTGACATCATCTGACTGCGCTGAGTTGGGTCTTTTTTTCCTCTCAAAGCCCAGAAAGTTCTAATTTGTTCTCTGAGCATGCGCTGGCCTTCCCACACGGGAGTCACCTCAATCTCTTTCCAAGCTTGGTAAACTTCCTGGGAAGGTGGGAGGGACTGTGTGGCTGTTTGCTTTGCTGATCACGGAGAACACCTGGTACAGGTAAACAACTTTGCTTTCTCTGTAGTTGAGCACAACAAATAGCCACAGACATGGGACTCTTCACCTGAGAGCTGCTTCAAAGTAGTTCTGGCTTTCGATGGTTTATTTTGCAACCCGTTTTGTTTCGATTATTTAAAAAGACTCTTAAGCGCTACCTATCCAAATGAACTATCATTCCATGAGTCCTTATCCAGACAGTAATGCTTTGCAAAAGTCAGTATAGTTGTCCATGTGGCAGCCTTACAGATATCATAATGCCTCTGTATCGCTCCATGGTGAGACCGCACCTTGAATACTGTGTGCAATTCTGGTCACTGCATCTCAAAAAAGATATAGTTGCGATGGAGAAGGTACAGAGAAGAGAGACCAAAATGATAAGGGGAATGGAACAGCTCCCCTATGAGGAAAGACTAAAGAGGTTAGGGCTGTTCAGCTTGGAGAAGAGACGGCTGAGGGGGGATATGATAGAGGTGTTTAAAATCATGAGAGGTCTAGAACAGGTAAATGTGAATCGGTTATTTACACTTTCGGATAATAGAAGGACTAGGGGGCACTCCATGAAGTTAGCATGTGGCACATTTAAAACTAATCGGAGAAAGTTCTTTTTCACTCAATGCACAATTAAACTCTGGAATTTGTTGCCAGGGGATGTGGTTAGTGCAGTTAGTGTAGCTGGGTTCAAAAAAGGTTTGGATAAGTTCTTGGAGGAGAAGTCCATTACCTGCTATTAATTAAGTTGACTTAGAAAACAGCCACTGCTATTACTAGCAATTGTAACATGGGATGGACTTAGTTTTTGGGTACTTGCCAGGTACTTGTAGCCTGGATAGGCCACTGTTGGAAACAGGATGCTGGGCTTGATGGACCCTTGGTCTGACCCAGTATGGCAACTTCTTATTTTCTTATTAATTGTGAATTGCCTTTGACGTGGCCATTGTTCGTATCTGATGCGCCTTTACAGTGTGCAGTATTTCCAGCCTCATGAATGCATAGCAATGAGAGAGACATAGTGCCAACCTTCTTGATAAAATCTGTTCTTTAACGGCTGATACTTTTTCAGCTGTGTCATATAATATGGAAAGCTGGGTCAATTTCCTGAGTGTTTGCCTTCTGTCCAAGAAAGACAAGAGGGTTCTTCTGCAGTTCAGGATATGAAATGCTTGTTCCTCCACTGACAGGTGGGGTTTAGGAAAGAACGCCGGTAGCATTATTTCTTGATTTAAATGGAATTGTGATACTACTTTTGGAAGAAACTTTGCATGAGTTCTGAGGAGTACTTTGTTTTCGAAAATCTGGGTAGAACGGGGGTATAAGTTACTAATGCCTGTTGTTCACTTACTCTTCTGGCTGATGTGACTGCTATTAGGAAAAAAAAAAAAGGTTTTCTATGCCAGGAACTTCATATCTGCAATAGCCATTGGTTCAAAGCCGTGTCAACACAATATTCAAGCCCATTGAGGTGCAGGGTTTTATAGTGGTGGTCTAAGGTTATACAGTCCTTTTATGAATGGTCGTGGAAAAACTGGCTTTCCCTCATTCATGTCGTGATAAGCTGCTATGGTGTTCAAATGTACTCTGATGGAATTTCTTTTTAGCCCAGTGTCCTGAGCATATAGTGCTAAAATATTCTAGTAAGTACTGGAGAATTTTAGAAGTTGAACACGGGAAAGGAATTCTCCTTGATTTGTGCACCAATTAGTGAACCTTTTCCATTTGAAATTGTAGGACCTTCTTGTGGCAGGTTTTCAGGATGCGATTAGAATTTCATTTATGGTTTTTGTGGTAAATGTACCTGCATTATCATGTTACTTTCAATATCCATGCCAACAATTTATGTATGTATTTATTTATTTATTTTGAAAAGTTAGAGGTCGCGTCATCTGAAATTCTGAGCTGCTCACAATAAAACATGCATCATAATTTGAAACTTACAATAAATACAAAATTTAAACAACAAAATAAAATTATGAAAATAAAATAAAAACATAGTGAAAACAAATAATTTCAAAAATTAAAATTCCCTGTACGCACCCGGATCAGTCCAGACAGTGGGTTGAGCCTCCTGTCCAGCAGATGGAGACAGAGAAAAACTGAAAGGGTATCCTATATCAGGACAGTGCTCACCCTGCATCCCTTCAGTATTTCTTTGTCTCTAGCAGATGCAGATAATAGAACCTGCGGTTCCCCCAGGAGAAACAGGGGTCCAGCCAGTATTCCATCTACTTCATTGTCCCCAAAAAGGACGGCTCCTTTCGACCTATCCTGGACCTCAAAAGAGTCAACAAGGCATTCAAGGTCCCCCATTTTTGAATGGAGACCCTGAGGGTGGTGATAGCAGCGGTTCACTCAGGTGAATTCCTTGCCTTTCTCGACTTGACTGAGGCCTACCTTCACATCCTGATCAGTCAGGAACACCAGAAGTATCTTCGTTTCAATGTCCTGGGGCGGCACTACCAATTTCGGTTCAGAATTATCGGTAATTTTACAGGCACATTTGCTGCCAGTCTGATCAACCAAAGGAACCCACTTTAATGAGGCCAGTAGGGAGCTATTAAGATCACCATTCCTTTGTCCTTCTTTAATTTCAGAATTATCTTTACTATTAATGCAATGGAAAGGCATATACCATCTCTTCATTCCAAGGAATTAGAAAGACATCCTTTGCTATTGTGTCTTGTGATGGTCTTTTCAAACAATACTTCTGTAGTTTTGTGATTGAATGGAGATGCAATAAGGTCTACCCCAATGTGCCCCAAGTTGCAAAAAGGTGCTGTAGTATGACATTGTTGAGTGACCATTCATGTGGTTGTAACTGATGGCTTAATTGGTCGACTATTATATTGTTCTTTCCTGGTAGATAGAGTGCTGAGAACTGCATTTTCCTTTTGGTTGTCTAATTCCATATAGCCATGGACTCTTTGCAGAGTAAGTAGGATCCTATTCCTCCTTGCTTATTTATATAAAACATGCCTACTTGATTGTCCCTTTATATTTGTATGGTTTTATGCTTCAGCCAAGGCTCAAATGTTCTTAGAGCATTGAAAATCACTTTCAGCTCCAGAAGTTTGATATGAAGAATAGATTCTTCTTTCGACCAGTCTCCTTGTGTACAGATGTTGTTGATGTGCTCCCCATCCATGATGAGATGTGCCCATTATCACTATAGTTTGCATTATTGGTGAGCGGAAATTCTGAACATGTAGAAGTTTTCTTTTTTCTGTCCACCATGAGAGTGAATTTTTCCCTTCGTTGTTTAGGTGGATTTTGGAGCTCAGTGGTTGAATGAGCTGATTCCATCTGCTTTTTAGATGTCATTGTGCTTGTGTCATTTTTAATAGTACGAAAGGAGTTACAATTGCTGTTGATGCCATGTATCCCAATAATTTCATGTATTGTTTGGCTCTTCTCCATTTCTTCACTTTCACTTCCTGTGTTAAGCTGCTAAATTTGTTTGCTCTCTTCATTGGAAGATATGCTTTCGCTTTGATCATATTCAACTTTATGCCTATGAACTCCAGAAGCTGTTTTGATGTGAATTTGGATTTTTCATAATTTATGCTTTTATCAGTAGGACTGAGTCTTCGATTGAATTTTCATAGCATATTCTCGATATTAGCCAGCTCTCTAAGTATGGAAATACTAATATGTTCTGTTTTCATAGGTGAGCTGCTACCACTGGTAGGCATTTGGTGAATATTCTGGATGCTGCTCAGAGACCAAAAGGCAACATATTGTATTGTTAATGCAGATCTAGGGTGAACCTTAGGTACTTTTAATAAGCTCTGTTGATTGGAATGTGCGCATAGGTGTTTTTTTAGGTCCAAGGACATAAGCCAGTCTCCCATTTGTAGGAGTGGTAATATGGTACCTATAGAATTCATCTTGAATTTCTTTTTTTAGGTAGGTATTTAAATCTCCGAGATGTAGTACTGAGCAAAGGTCTCTTATTTTGTTTTTTCAGAATCAAACTGGAATAAAAACGTGTTCCCTTTTGAGATGGAGGAACTGGTTGTATTGCCTTTGTCCAATGAAGTGATTCCAGCACCCTCTGTAGAATAGTCAGCTGATCTATTGGATGTTGTTCATAAACTGGGGGATTTGAAGGTGGCAAGATTTAGAAGTTTAGAAAATATCCTTTGTTAATTATTTTCAAAACCCATTTGTCCATTGTTATTTGATTCCTGCACTTTTTGAAAAAAATTGAACTCTTCCTCCTGTTTCCAGGTCTGGAAATGTTTTTTGTTAGTATGCTAGTTTGGGATCAAAAGGACAGAGTGGATCTTATTGGAGGCTGATTGGTTTGCCTTTGTTGAGATCTGTTTCGATTTTGTTGTCTGGATTGTGGTTGCTGATTCTGCTGTTTTGGCTGGTGTTGCTGCTGTATGATTACAGGACGTTGTCTGTAGGTATAATATGGATTATATCATCTCCTCTGTGAGCAGAAGTATGATCTTCTGTAAGGTTCTTGTTTGTATTACCATTGTGTTGATGATTCCTGTAGAGCAGAAGTGAGAGACTGAAGAGCAGTATTCTGGTTCTTTATTGCTTCAACTGTATCTTTTATTTTGTCAAATAAATAATCACCTGCCAGTTTTTCATGGACATCATCCCAGAGGCCTGAAGTCCTTAGCCATGCCAACCTTCTTGCTGAGATGGCTGTTACAGATACCCTTGTAGCAGTGTCAAAAGAGTCATAAATAGATTGTGTGATGTGTTTTGCACAATCTTTCATGTCTGTGATGATCTCATTATAGGTTTGCCTCTCTTCGTCTGGCAGGTTGTTGGATCTTTTCTGTAGTTTCTCAGAGTTATTATAGAGGTACTGTATCATCTGTATTTGATGGGCAACAATTCTGGCTTGCAAGGTAACATCTTGATATACCCTTTTGCCAATCATATCAAGAATCCTTGGATCTTTACCTGGTGGTGAGTTTGAATACATCTTCGTCGTCTTAGCTTTTTTCATGTGGGAGTCGCATGCTTTCATGCCTGGGACATTTTTGAATTCTATATTTAATATCAATGGGGTAGATATTCAAAGTGTGTTCAGCGCTATTTAGCCAGATAAGCAGAATTTATTCAGTGGCTGCTGAATATGTGCCTACGTTCAGCAGCCACCGTTTAGCTGTATAATCCCTTATATGGCTAAACGTTACACGCACAAAAAGTGGATGTGTACTGGGCGGATCGGAGGCAGAGCGAGTTAGCCATATAATTTATATGTCCAGGTCTGGATTTGCCAATAGGAACACTAGGCCTATGCCTAGGGTGGCAAAAATCTGGGGGCAGCAGGCCAGCTGATGATTTGCTGACTCCCAGCTCTGCTGAATCTCACTCACTCAGCAGAGAACAGGAGGAGAGGGGTGAGGCTGGAATGGACAGAGCAAAGAAAAACTGTTATTTCCCTATTCCAGCCTCCAGTGCCTCATGCTCACCCCAACACACCCCCCCCCCCAATAAAGAGAGTAAAAAAAAACCCACTCTGCTCCCTAATCCAGCTCTCTCTCTGTCATTCAGAGTATGAACATAAGAACATGCCATACTGGGTCAGACTAAGGGTCCATTAAGCCCAGCATCCTGTTTCCAACAGTGGCCAATCCAATACAAGTCATGAAGGGAGAAGGTGAGCAGGGAGAGCAGAGCATAGAAGACTGTGCCTTATATCTTCTATTCTGTTCCTTATTCAGGGGAAGGGAGGGTGGTGACAGCACCACTAGTGCCTAGGGTGGCAATGTCCTAAATCCATCGCTGTTTACGTCTAAGTTTAGATGCCCCACAGAACAGATCTAAACTTAGCCAGCCTTGCTGCTGATTGTACATCGTAACTTAGCCGGATTAGTCTAACTGGCTAAGTTACTTACACAGCCAGCTTTTAATATCTACCCCAATAGTTTTTGCTATAGTTGGTCCAGTGAAAAGTATTTTCCAGAGTTTAGTTTGCACTTTCATTAGAGCATCATGCGTTGGTAGAACCTTATCCTGTTTCAGAGGTTGAATGAAGTTTAGGACTCCTTGTAAATTGCTTATTTCCTTTTGGTCCTCTTCTAAACTGAATGATATTACTTCCCATATTTTCTGTAGAAAATCTGGATATTTGGAGTCTTCAGGTAGCGTTCTGGTTTCGAGTCCAATGGTACATTTGATTGTATGAGTACGGAATAATAGGAACTACATGAATCGTCCAATATGGTCTATACATATATTGTTTCTGATTTGTGTTATCCCTTTGCCGTATCTTCCTTTTTTTCTCTCAGAAGAGGAAAGTGGGAGTTTTGCTTTTAGGTGTACCCTCAACCTTTCCAATATGAGATGAGTGGCAGACTTCTGTTGTTGAGACACTCGCTTCATATATGTGTCTACGAATATCAACCCACAATTTCTACACCAACGCATGACACTCCTTCAGTGGTTGCTATGGTAGGATGTCTGGACATGCAATTCTTTTTGACTCTGTCTGAAGCGCCAACACAGGAGGTGAAGACATACCACTTGATGTTTCTGAATGTTTTCTCTTCTTTAAATACTTTCCTCCTATTTTGATGAGATGGGAGGGACAGCTTGATGAAGAGGTAACTTGCGGCTTGCAAGTACGTTTGCGCTGAAGTTTTGGCTCTGAGTGGTCCAAGATGCTTTTTTCCTGCACCAGCGATTCTCGGCTCCAGAGATTCTCGGTACCAGTATTTCTGCACCATATTTTTTCAGCACCAGTGCTTCATGGCTTCAGTGTTTCAGCATCGATGGATCTGCACTGTGCCTCTTTGGTGTAGATGGTTCTCTGCTCCGACTCATCGACTCTGACTGTTTGGCACTATGCCTCTTAGGCACAGGCGTGTCTTGGCCCTATTGCCTTGGTGTTGCTGTGTCTACCACCATCAATTCCCGGCTTCTTTGTTCCTGTGTTTTTAACAGGATTTCTGATTTATTCTGTTTTGATGAGCCTGGGTGCTTATATTTGTGTGGGAGCTCACAGTAAATCAGTGGCCTCAGCATGATCTGGCCCGAGGCATTTGAGGCAAAGAGTATGCAAATCTAGTAAGGACATCCTATGTCCACATTGTTTACATTTTTAAAATGGGCTTTTCCCCTTCTTGTCCACAGACATTCTAAATTCACATGGTGACGCTGAGTGGATGAAAACAGACTGAGGAAACTCACGTGCAGGAAGGCCCGCACGTGCTCAAAGAGCAAAAAACTTTCTGCGCTTTGAGAGAAAAACGACCCGACTCAGTGCACTCAGATGACTTCACCTATCTTGTGTGGCTGTTTGTTGTCCTTGTCCACAGAGAGTCTTTCTATCCTCTTGGGAATGTCTGCTCAGTACATTCGCTCTCTGAATCTGGATAAGATTGTTTCTGTGGGTCTCAAGTGCTTAGCTTATATATTTCATTTTGTGTTTGTGGAGTAAACCTCTGATAAATCAGACCCATGATCAATAAAACTCATCTGTTGTACAATGGTGACATCTTTTGGTAAGATGTAAAACTCCAGGAGTGACTTGAATGAGGTGTTTCATAGCACTGCGAGCTTCAAAACATCAGTGCCGACTGCCAGCTCTTACAAAGTAACATAGTAACAAAGGAAATGATGGTATATAAAGACCCAAATAGTCCATAGATTTTATCATAAGAGGCAGTGGTGGCTCAAAAAATGTTTGTATGAGGGGGCATGGGGGGGGGGGGCACACTGAACTTCAAGGTGAATAAACTCCAAGTGATTTACCTTCCAACCAATCAAAAGTGGTCCAGCCAGACTGGGAGGGTAGTTGGAGGGGAGGGGGTGAGAGTTTGTTCCCCCTGCCCACTCCTAAAGATTCCTCTACTTACAGAGATATAACAGTTGGCACCAGGCAGAAGCACGATGAAAGTC
Source organism: Rhinatrema bivittatum (assembly GCF_901001135.1). Classification (NCBI taxonomy): domain Eukaryota; kingdom Metazoa; phylum Chordata; class Amphibia; order Gymnophiona; family Rhinatrematidae; genus Rhinatrema; species Rhinatrema bivittatum. The sequence goes on from NC_042618.1 coordinate 174,178,703, forward strand.
ACGAGGAACTAAGGAGAGAAGCCACACATGATGGATCTCTAAAAAGAGTGGAATAGAACAGCACGATAAAGGGAAAACAATAAAACGATCTGTTGTTACTAGGCAGATGAATAGTTTTGCTGTGATAAGTAATTTGGTCAAGTGGAAAGGAGAGTTTGAATTAAATTTAATGGTTGCCAGTCTTCTCACAAAAATCTCAAGTTCTTTCTTCCAGTTTAAGGATGGTGCTAAGCAGGGCAGGGCATACTTCTGATAAACAGAGGTGACGTGCAGCTTTCTGTTACCGGGAGAGGCAAAGATCCACAGCCTGCACAGGATCCACACGGTGCCTCCTCAGACAGGAGCATGTGACCAAACAGTGTCTGAAATCATTTTGGCAGAGCGTTTGAAATTTCCCTTTTTTGCTCACAAATCTCTATTTTGCACACTTCTCTGAGCTCAAGCACATCTCAAAGTAGGGATACCAACTGGCTGTATGCCTGCTGGTCGGGCCAAACCAGTCCTGCTTTAACCCTGTTGCATGCTTGGAATTGTAGCACTGATTGCATAGGAACACAGTAGATGAAGGCAGAGAAAACCCAATTGGCCCCTTCTAATCTGCCAGTTATTCTCCTCCTCACTGCCCAAGGATGGGGATATCTCAGCTTTCAGTTATAAGTCATGACTCCTTGTAGGATACCATGCCTATCCAGGACAGCTTTGCTGTTTTCCTTAAAGTAAAGGGTAAAAAAAAGAAGAAGAGACAGAAATGTAGACAACTGGCACCCCTGTTTTGAAAGGACTGCCAGATAAGAGCAGAAAACTGAGTGGTGTTGAGATCTGTGTTTGTTACTAAGAGGGGTTCTTCTTTCCCTAGCTGATAGCCTGGGAGCCTGGGCAAGAAGAGGACATAGCCATGGTGACTGTGAGGCCTAACTTCCAGGACAACGTCCACGTGGGTTTCATCTCGGGCCTGAAGAAGTTCACAGAGTATCTGACATCCGTGCTGTGCTTCACCACGCCAGGGGATGGGCCGCGCAGCCCGGCGCAGCCGGTGCATACCCATGAGGATGGTAGGAGACTTCCACCAAGGGATCTTTAATTTGTAAAGCAGATGTGCAGGAGAGGGAAGGCTACAGAATAAATGGGAGAAGGAAAGCCGAGAGAGAGAGAGAGAGACATTGCAAGTAGATGAGTAAGGGAGAGGCCGGGCCAGTCCTGGTTTCTGCACCATTTGTATTTCTGTGTGGACGTGTATCCCCCCTTGTTGGACCCAGTTACATTCACGGACTTGCAGTTCCTGCTTTTCTTCCAGATGTTGGAACTACAAGTTCCAGATGTGCAGCAGGAGCTTGGCTCAGCCTGACCTCACTAACCCATGGTCATCTGATATGATGTATTGGCTTTTTTAAATTCTCCTTTGTCTTCAGTGTGATCCCAGCATTTTAAGGCAGACACCATACATTATTTACCTCTATAAGTTTCATCACCCCATAACTGCCACAAGTAAATCATCCCCATGATACACTTTTAGTGAAAAATCATAGCCTTCTCCCAATAGTCAATTTGCAGTCTGGGGGGGGTGGGGGGCGGAGGGGAAGGGTTGCAAGCAGATATGGATCCAGTAAAATTATTTATTTCAGATTGCCTTTTCATCCACTTTAGGGTATTTGTGTGCTTGTGTTTCTAGTCCCAGGCCCCGTGGGCCACCTCAGCTTCTCCGAGATCCTGGATACCTCGCTCAAGGTGAGCTGGCAGGAGCCACTGGAGAAGAATGGAATCCTGACAGGTAGGGGGCAGCGGCGGCATGGGGGCCATTCGCTCTTATCCCCACATCTAATCTCTTTTGCTATTGTTCGGTATCCCCATCTCACATTGAAATCTTCTGCTCGGTGTGCGGCAGCAGCCAAGAAAGCAAATAGAATGCTAGGGATTATTAGGAAAGGAATGGAGAATAAAACAGAGACTATCATAATGCTTCTGTATCGCTCCATGGTGCAACCTCATCTCGAGTATTGTGTGCAGTTCTGGTCACCGCATCTCAAAAAATATATAGCAGAATTAGAAAAAGTACAGAGAAGGGTGACCAAGATGATAAAGGGGATGGAATGATTCCCCTATGAAGAAAGATTAAAGAGATTAGGACTCTTCAGCTTGGAGAAGAGATGGCTGAGAGGAGATATGATAGAGGTCTATAAAATAATAAATGGAATGGAAAGAATAAACGTTAATCAATTGTTTACTCTTTCGAAAAGTACAGAGACCAGGGGACACATAATGAAGTTACTGAGTAAATACATTTAAAACTAATAAGATAAAATATTTTTTTACTCAATGCATAATTAAGCTCTAGAATTCATTGCCAGAGGATGTGGTGAAAGCTTTTAGTATAGTTGCATTTAAAAAAGTTTTGGACAAGTTCCTGGAGGAAAAGTCCATTAACAATTATTAAGATAGAGTTGCAGAAATCCACTGCTTATTCTTGGGATAAACATCATGGACTCTATCTATCCCTTGGGATGCTGCCAGGCACTTGAGACCTGGCTTGCCATTGTTGGAAACAGGATACTGGGCTTGGTGGATCCTTGGTCTGATTCAGTATGGCAAGCCTTATGTTCTTATATTCTTTTGTAATTATAAAAGTTCTATTCTAAAAAACAACTGCTCTGATGAAGGTCCTATGGATGGGTCCCGAATCTCAGGCTGGTTCACACCTGCTGTGATTCTACCTTAGGGAGACCCTAGAAAGGCATGCGTCATCTTCTTCAGGGTCTTCTTTAAACTTTATTTATTTATATTTTGAAGTTGCCTGTCCAAATAAGGCTCCAGGCGCCGTACAAGCGAATTCATAATATTACAGTGGAAAGGTAGCGGTGAAACTGTACTGAGGCATTGCAAAGCAAAAGCCATTCACTAACTGAAGGAGGAGGGATGGTACTGACTGATTGCAATTCCCAAACTCCTTCACAAATCATCCTCTGGTGATGGAAAAGCGAGACCTTCACGTCCCCTGTATGTGGCTGCACAGCCACACAAGTGCTTTCTTTTCCCAGGAATATAGCCGGAAAGTTGGCGGCAGAATAGGTTGTTCAGTACCTAAAGCATTTTGCCCGTGACTGTTGACATCGACTATTGAGAGACCACTTCCTGTGCTATGCGTACCATGCACTCAGCCTGGGAACGGAGGGTGTGAATGGGGATTTCAACCAACATTGTAACTTATCCGTGGATGTCCAGCGATGACATCACCGGTAAGGACGTCTGGAGTCGGAGCTCCCCGGCCTCCCGCTGAATTTCCCTCGCTTATTACATGCCGGGGCAGCGATTTCTCGCTAAATTCGCCGGGGGAGGGACTTCTAACAGGCCCATGTCCCCAACGATGTGTTTTTAATTGTTTTGCTGTGCCGCGGGTAGCTGGAGCTTGCAGCCGGTACGGCGTGAAACAGAGCAGAAACCTCGGGGCCAAGATGGCAGCCGTTATGGGAACTTACCCCGACTAATTTTCAGGACCTGGCTGGCGTTTGTGTGGCGTTTTTGGACCGGAGGGCTTGGCGAGGTCTGTGCCCTTAAAAGAAACTACTTGGGAAGGCTCTGGTGCCTGGGGCCGCAGCGGGTACAGAGCGGCATGCAGCACCACATGGCCAAGATGGCGGCCGTCCTTGTCAGCTACCCTCCTGAATAAATCACATAACAGTCAGATGATTTGAAGTATGGGAGGCTATTTGAGGGATCTGTGTACACATCAGTGCCTTCTTTTTTTTTTTTTTTTTTGGATGGGCGTCATCTTTGAACTTTTTTGCATTGACTTAACGTGCAGGCTGCTGTGATCCCCTCGCATATCCGCAATAATCCGCTAACTATATGGCCGAAATTCACCTTCTCTCTGTCTGGAGCTTGCCGCTGACTGACGGAACATTTTTGGGTTGGTTCATGGCGACCTGACTCACAAAGAAAGATAAAGACTGGGAGAGGCCTAGACAGGCCAATCCGATACCGGGAGAAAGGGCCACCGGATTCAACACCGACTGGAACACTGGCCGATATTAAAGCAGTGATTCAAGCTACCCTGAAGCCAGAACTCACCATCATCTCCACTAAGCTATCAGAGCTGACTGCAGCCATCACAGGGTTTGAACAGTGCTTCGTAGATCTTGAGCAGAGGGTTTCCGACCTCCAAGATGGCAGTCGGGACTCAGAGGTGGACTTGCAACAATTGAAAACAAAGCTGGTGAAGCAAGAAGAGAGACTTGAAGACCTGGAAAACAGGCCCAGGCGCACCAACCTCTGGCTGATGGGTCTGCCCAAGTCCCTGATTGAGAGAGATCTTACCCAGACATTGGAAACTTGGCTCACCCATGAGCTGGCCCTTACGCTGCAGTCTGGACCACTCCGTATTGAAAGTGCACACAGATTGGGGCCTAGAAAGGATAATTTACCCAGACCACGGGTGGTCATAGCTAAACTACTTAACTAAGCTCATAAAGACAAGATTATGCGGGTGTTGAGGTCAGGGAAAGAGCTTCTGTACGAGAACCAGCAGATCTTGGTGTTCCAAGACTTTTCGGCACAACTCTCCCAGCAGCGCAGGAAAATGGCCCCCTACTGTGCGAAATTATTTGCTCTGGGCAGCAGGGCACATTTGGTCTATCTGGCATGGATTAGAGTGGCGACAGAGCAAAGCGCTCGCTGGTTGGAGATGGAGATGGAGACTCAGCAATTTCTCAGCACCCAGGAGACTAAGGGCTAGAAGGCGAGATCCTCGCCGCCGCCAGTTGCACCCCACTGAGGACCGGTGTTGGGTCTAACAGTTTAGTGCCAGCTCAGGGTCACGTTGTTTCAATCCAACTACTCCATTTTTCTTGGAATTAATGAGGGACGGCTGAAGCAGCCTCACTGCATGTTGTTATTGTTCCACAGCAGACTGCATTACATCCCTGTTATGGTTTGTCATCAGCAATTACGGACGCTAGGAATCTCGGTTCAATTTCTATCCTAACAGCCCAATTCCAGATTCCCCATGTTGTTGTTCGTTTTTGTTGCTAAAAACCGGGTTGTGGTTTTCGAGTTTCATAATGTAGCATTTTATTCAGGGAGGGGAGTTTGGGAGGGGACGGACCTCTTCCTAGCGGACAGCTAACTAAGTGTTATGGTGGGAATAGACCAAAAGGCGGGGGGGGAAGGGGGGGACGACTCATTGTGGTATTTCTTGGGGAAACACTGTAAATCTCGATCATTCAGAGCTTTCGTAAAGGTACGTGGATCAAGATCTGCCTTTGGCTATAAGTGTGGAGGTCTTAGCTGGGACGGCCTCCATACATTCCACTTAGATGGAAAATTTTCAGTTTGCACTTACCTTCTGATAAATGGCTAAGAGAGGATATCAAGTGATTACCTGGAATGTAAGTGGTATTAATTCCCCCATTAAGCGAACAAAAATTCTCACCTCGCTCAAAAAGCATTCTGCAGATATAGCGATGCTGCAAGAAATGCATCTGAATGATCAAGAACATTTGAAACTATGTCTGCGATGGGTTGGCAAAGTCTACTTTGCTTCTGCTACCATTCATTCGGCTGGGGTTGCAATCCCTCTCAATAAGCGACTGCCCATACAGGTGACCCAGGAAATAAAAGACCCTAAGGGGAGGTATCTTATTCTGGTTACGGAACATCATGGCTTTACAACCGTGTATTGCAATGTCTGTGTCCCGAATAGTCCTGACCCCGCATTTTTTAGGGCCATCTATACACTACTCCTCCCATACTTGGATTACACTATTATTTTAGGAGGTGACCTAAATGCCTTGAGAGACCCACAGTTGGATAAACAAGCGTCTAGTTCTACCCGTCCCCCCCTGGACATTAGGATTCTTTTTTAGGAGCGCATGCTGCATCTCTCAAATGCCTATGGAACGGGAATATACGCACATCTCGAGGGCACATGACTCCCAGTCCCGGCTGGATTATAATTTAATTAGTGCTTGCCATTTTTCTGAGCTTCAGGAGACTGGGATAGGCCTGAACCACATATCGGATAATGCCCCAGTCTGGGCTGACTTTACTACTAACTTAGTCTCGCCCACTCAGTTTCTGTGGCACTATCCATATTATTTAGTTGAGGACACCAAATTTCAATCCTATCTCAGAGATAAATGGACTGAGTACCAAGAACATAATCGGAGTCATATTGAAGACCCTATTCTTTTCTGGTACACAGCAAAGGCAGTCCTGAGAGGGGAGATTATTGTCTATGTAGCTAAAAGGCGGAAATTATTGGATAAGAATCTCCTTCTCCTGACTGCAAAATTGAACCAGGCAAAGCGGGTTCTGGCGGGCTCGAGCACTTGTGCCAACAAGGAAGCTTACTTTGCATTGCAGGGCGAGGTGAATTCCTTGCTTCATCAGAGGGCCAAAAAAGGTTTCCTTTATTATCAGTATAAACTCTATCAATATGGTAATAAATCTGGCAAGTTGCTCTCTAATCTAATCCAAGCTCAGAGGGCCCCCCCCCCCCTGCCATGTCTTGGCAGTGTGCTCCCCTTCACGGCAGACTGTTACGGACACCCCACAAATATTGCAGTTATTTAGAACTTATTATCAAGGTTTTTATACCGCTGGGAGCTCAGATAATTCTGCCAGTGAGGCCTTCTCAGGCCCCTTAGATCTCCCACGCCTTTCCTTGCCCCAGCAAGAATGGTTGAGTAGGTCCATCACAGAGGAGGAGGTAAGGGTCACTATCCAAAATATGAAACAACATAAGGCCCCCGGCCCGGATGGATATGTTGCAGAATTTTTCAAAAGCCTCCGTGATCATTTAACCTCACCTTTGACTCGAGCCTATAATGCTTTGGTTCACGGTGGACGCTTCCCAGAACATGCAAATTTGGCACATATCGCGCTTCTTCCTAAGCCTGGGAGGGATACAATGTTGGTATCATCATATAGGCCCATTTCCCTCCTAAATGTGGTCCAGAAATTGTTGACAAAAGTACTGGCTGACCGGTTAGCCTCCCTACTCCCACAATTAATACAGTCGGGACAGGTGGGGTTTGTAAAGAAGCGCTATGGTCTTACTAACATCAGGAAAATTCTTAAGGCTACGGTTCTTTGTAGTCACATGAGGGAGCCCTATCTCGCAGTTAGCTTTGATGCTGAAAATCTTTTGACAGGGTGGAGTGGCCCCATCTTTTCTCAGTCCTGGACCAGGTGGGGATAACGGGTTTTTTTCTAGACGCGGTGCATCTCACATACTGTAACCCAGACGCAATTATTTTGACCAATGGCAATCAGTCCGCGCCATTTGTGGTTCAGCGAGGCACAAGGCAGGGTTGCTCGTTGTCCCCTCTGTTATTTTTGCTCCAATTGGAACCACTATTGTGTGCGATCCAGCTTGATAAGTGTGTAAAAGGCCTGCACTTCCATCAGGAGACGTTTAAGTACACTGCCTTTGCAGACAATATATTGGTTTTTTTAACTGACCCTCCTCGGTCATTGCCTGCTCTGTTGTCTGTTTTTGCAGACTTTGGGTCGTTCTCGGGTTTGAAATTGAACCCTGACAAGTCCAAAGCCTTGGGATTCCCAGATGCATTGAAAGATAGATGGGACGGTTCTTTTCTCTTAGCCTGGGCAGAAGGGAAACTTAAATATTTGGAGTGTATATTACCACGGATATAGTCCATTTGTATGACTACAATATCACTCCTCTTCTATGTCAGACACAGGCTAAACTGCGAGCTTGGGCACATCTGCCCCTGTTGCTTAATGGGCAGAATAACTTGTTCAAGATGGCCCTGCTCCCAAAATGGTTGCATATTCTTCAAAATCTCCCCCTGCTCCTCAAACGTCGGGATGTACGTCTGCTAGAGACAGCGTTACGATGGTTTCTCTGGCGAAACAAAAAGGCTTGTATCTCTCTCGCTCGTCTACAAGATAGATGGGGTGGCGGGGGGTTTGAGTGTCCCGGCATAGGCGTATATAATCTGGCTTGCAATATGCGGATCATTAGAGTGGCTGGTGGTGGAATCTTATTTTGTGAATCTCCCTGCTGAAACCGCGGTAATGGATCCCCTGGATCTTTGCTATGTGCTTCAGTGCCCCGATGATAAATATTCTCCCCCGCCGGCGCTCAGGGTGTTGGTGTCTCCTATCCGACAAACATGGGCTAGACTTATGAAGGCCCTGTCCTTGCCCTCGACATGTGCATATTTACTGCCGCTCAGGGTCAACCCTGAGTTTGCCCTGGGGACTCAGTCCTTGGGTTTTCAAATTTGGAGGGCTAAGGGCCTGCTCCAGCTGGGACAGGTTCTAGATGCGACTGGCCACCTGCTACCACTCATAGACCTTGTTTCTTTGTATGATCTACGGCCAACCCAACATTTTCAATATTATCAATTACAGCACTACATTAAGTCCCTGTCAGCAGCGTCCCTTCAACCACAAGTTTTCACCACCTTAGAGGCTCTGTTTTTGTTGGGCATCTCTTTCCTATTACTATAAACAGTTGAAAGGCCATATCCACTGTGACCCTCTTCCTTGGTTGGTCGAGAAATGGTTCCTGTGATGAAGGCAAGTTTTCATAGGATAGCGTCAACTTCCCCCAATATGTATTTCAGGGAAATGCAACATAAGTTTTTATAGAGGGCACACATGTCTACGGTAGTCGCCTTTCACTCTCATGTTATAACCTCTCCCCTCTGTGTGAAATGTCAGCAGGAGGAAGGGTCCCTTACACATCTCTTCTGGTCTTGCTTATCTATTAAGAGATTTTGGGGTCGCATTCTTAGATACCTGAATCATTTGATGCATGTTCACCTTTCACTCTCCCCAAAGTGGATTTTGTTTGATGCTATTCCCAGTAGATTGCTTCGGACTCCAGGGGCTCGTCTCCTGGTCAGAAAGACATGTTATGTGGGGAGGAAAATAATTTTATTGCAATGGAGGAGCTCAGACCCACCTTCGTATTGGGCGTGGTGCAACCATTTCCATAAAATGATGCTCATGGACGAAATGGCGTCACGGACTACACCTAAACATTAGCGGCGTTTCCGGCAGACGTGGAATCCCTTTATTCAGTCGCTGTCAGCGAAATCCAGGAATTTACTTTTAAAGAACTTTAGCTGAGGACAGATACTCTGAGTGATTGTGTAAGGACTGCTGTATCATCTCTTCATAGTTTAGTACTGTGTTCACCCAAGCCTGGGGTGCAGGGGATGGAGGTTGGGGGAAGGGAGTGGGAAAGGCCTTGCGGTGGGGGTGGGGTGAAGGTTTTGGGGGATTGAAAGTGTTAAAATAATTGCGCATCTACTGCTTTGGCATATCCGTTCCCTGGGGTACATCTGTTGAATGTTTCCATGTCATAATGGTTTCACCTTTTGTACCTCTATTTGTACTTAATAAAAACGTTAAATAATAACTTATCCGTTTGATATAAGTAAATAAATACTTCCATAGCTTACACCTGAGTCTAACTCCTTTCACCCGTGACCCCCTCATTCTCAAGCTTCCCTTCCTCCAGCCTCATTGTATTTATTCCTTGGAGGTATGTAAGGGGATGATTTTCAGGCAGATTTATGTGCATAGGCCCTAGTTTTATGCCTGTAAATGGCCGGGAAGGTTGTGCGTGTAAGAGTACGTGCAGAAGCCATGTCACACACATGTGTGCTACAAAGAGGTAATTCTGGGGGGAGGGGCAGAGTTGGGGCAGGGGCAGGGACAGGACCTTATGTGCACGCTTTGATTTTCAAACGTAGGTGCATAAACGTACATGCGGAAGGTTACATCCAATCCCGAGCAAGTGTAACTATCTGTGCTTGAATTTCGGCACTGATTCTGCTCACACCCACGAATTTTCAAAGCGGATTTATGAGCTTAAATTTATCAGTTTTGAAAATTCTGCCTAACGCTGTGGGTAAGAAGAATCTGCAGACTTTAGCCCATGCGGGCTGTAGGGTGTAGGAGGTTAAATGCCCTTGAGACCGTATGCCCTGCTTCACCCTTCAGTACAAGCTGATTGAAATGGGAGCATGCTACTTACTTTTCCCCAAGTGTTTGTCTGCATGATGCAGGACTGAGATGTGGCATGCTGGTGTTTTTAACCGGCTTGCACTGGAAGCGGCCTGACGATGTCCTCGGCGACATCACTATTAAACTGTATCGGGACATCTATCAAGGCATTCACAAAATGGTAGGTTGATGTTACTTGTTGGTCCAGTTATGATGTGATGGCTGCATTTGTGCCGAGCACCTGAGCAGAGGGCAGCTCTCTGCTAGGTTTTCCTGCCAGAGGTAAGACCTTTCTTGCTTTACTGATGTCCTTGTGTAGTGGGCAGAACTGGACGCAATGCCTGCAGATTCTGATGGTGTCTTTCAGGCTACAGGATTTCATGGGAGGAGTACAATCGAACCAACACAAGAGTGACGCATTACCTCCCCAATGTCACCCTGGAGTACCGGGTCACTGGCCTAACCGCCCTCACCACCTACACCATTGAGGTGGCAGCCATGACTTCCAAGGGACAGGGGCAGGTCTCCTCCTCCACCATCTCCTCTGGAGTACCCCCAGGTAAGAACAGCTCCTGTTGTTCAGCAAAAGACCTCAATTGCCCAGCTCTCTCTTTCCATTCCTCTCCTCTCTGTCTGTGACTATTGCCAGTACTCTCTCTCTCTCTCTCTCTCTCTCACTCTCTTCTAAATCCCTTACCATGGCCCAGGCAATGGGGATGAATCTGATTGACTACGTCTTCAGTTGCAGATATGTTTTCCCTGACTTTTTCTCTTTACCTCTGATATCGTCCTCCTTTCAGAGCTTCCTGGAGCTCCCACAAACCTCGGGATCTCTAACATTGGTCCTCGTTCAGTGACACTACAGTTCCGGCCAGGCTATGATGGCAAGACCTCCATTTCCAGGTGGCAGGTGGAAGCCCAGGTAAAAAGAGAGAAATTATATTTGATAAAGTTGGTGTATGCGGTGCTATTCATGCCCAAATAAACAAAACCCTCCTTATAATAGCAACGAAATTGTGTTATACCAGAAAATGCATAATAAGATGAAGTGCCTAGTCCTGTACCAGTAATACTGAAGAATGGCAATTGGCCCTGTCCTGAACCTGTGATATTACAGGCTGGCACAGTGCCCCTTTATTTCTCTTTTCTCTCATTCTTGCATGTAAGGTTGGCACAATTGGTGAAAATGAAGAGTGGATCCTGGTGCACCAGCTGGCTAATGAGCCTGATATCCGGTCCTTGGAGGTCCCCAGCCTGAACCCTTACACCTACTATAGGTGAGTACCTGTGTGGGTGGACCATGTGTGCTCCCAGTTACTGTGTATTCATTAATTCTCTGCTGTACAGAGCTCTTGGAAATGGGTCCATCCCTGGGAAAACTGGAATCTTCATAGACTAGAGCTTCCCAAACTGTGGGTCAGGACCCCAGATGGGGGTCACAGATCCTTCAGCTGGGATCATGAGTGCCTCAAATGGCAACGCTCTTCAAGTGCCAGCAGCATTAGTGGAAGTCAGCATGGACCTGTGAGCCGGGACACACTCACAGGCACTGCAGTGGTCCCACCCTTGCACTGATTCCTCATTAATGATGAGGGATCCAGACTCCTGCAGGGCCTGTAAGCTTGGGCCCTGTGCTGACTATCATTACTAATGCTGCTACTACTTGCAGATCACCGTCAGGCTTGGGACCAGCCATGAAGAGAGGGGAGGGCTGAATGTATATGGCTCAGTAGAAATTGCCACTGCTCCACTCTCCTCACTTACCACTGAACCTACCCAAAAGAAAAACGTTGCCCCTCTCATCAGCCTGACTTCTCTTGCCACCAGTTGTCATCCAACTTTAGCCCAGGGGCCCAAAGGAGAATGTTGCCGCTGATCCTAATCATGGGATGTTTGGAGGAGGGGCTGTTTGAAGGGAAGGATCAGGTGCAGTAGAGGTTTGATGGTTGTATCAGCTGAAGAGAGATTGGCTTTGCGGGGGAGAGGGAGAATGATAGAAGATCGACTGGGGGATGTAAAAGAGGAGCTGGGGATGAAAGAGAATCAGCTGGGGGGATGTGAGAGAAGGGTAGAAGGTGAGAGAGATTCAGAAGGGAATAGCAGATGGGGTGAGAGGGGGTGAAAGGATCAGTTGTGGGTTTTATGAAGGGCTTGAGAGTGAGAGAGGATCATTTGGGGCAATATGAAAAGGACTGGGAAGGATGAGAGAGAGGGGATGGGTTGGGGAGAGAAGCCGGGGGATGTAAAAGGGATCAACTAGAGGGGCAGTGGTTGACAGAGTGGGTCCACTTGAGGGGAGGAAGTTAATATAAGGAATCCTCTGGTGGGGGTGGAGGTTGAGAGAGAAGATGGAGGTTGAGATGCAGGGATCAGCTGGAGTGCGGGGAGGTTGAAAGTAGAGTGATTGTTGGAAGGAGACCGCACCCCTTCTAATTTATTTTAGTCATCCTAAGGTGGTGAGTTTTCTAGTGCTAAAATGGGGTCATATTGTCTAAAAGTTTGGACTCATAGGACCAACATAAAAAGCTGTTTCCTCTGCACTCAGGCAGGCCAGTCCACACCAGTGGGTTATGCACTCCTACCAGCAAATGGCGACGGAGTGAATCAACTTGCTGAACTCATCGATATATAGCCCTGCCCCAACATCAACCTGTCAGTATTCTCTGCCTCCAGCAGATGATGGACATGTATCTTCCTAGTGGGGATTGCCTGTGCTAAAATAAATAATAAAATAAAAAAAACAAGAGAGAGAGCGTCGGAGGACAAAGGAGACCTGGCAGTGAAGGCTTGTGCCCTCTTCCCCCATAGCTGCTGACCCAATCTTGCTCTCAGCCAGGGAAGGGCTGAGCTCAGGTAAAAAAGAGAAAGGAGAGAAGTGATAGGCCCCCCTTTTCCTTACCAGATCATTTCTCTCCCTCGGCGTGAAACCTTCCCACACCTCCGGGAGTTAGGGGAGAGTGGAGGCGGCTTGGGTCAGCAGGTAGAGCAGCATTTGCTTCTAGGCCCCGCATCACAGGCCCTGTCGTACGGCCACGTGGTGGGTGGCTAGGCTGCAACGAAGCGCGCTTAGGCCACGGTGGGCAGTTTTGTTCCCGCAGGCTCAGGTACGCATGCAAGTTCAAGCAGTGCGGCTGTGGCTTAGAGTAGTCGTGCACGTATGCATGCGTGTATGTACGCAAGCCCGCGGCCTAGATTTGAGTGCATAATTGCGCGGGTACGTCCACACATGCTTAGGTGTGCGTGCAGGAGTCTGCATATGAGGAGACTGGCCTTTTTGGAAATGGATAATGGCACTAGTGGGGGGGGGGGGGCCAAAAAGTCTAAGTGCCTTTCATTTGGTGCAGCTTGCCATAGAAGGGCAATCCAGCCATTGCTCGCACTTCACCTACGCCAACATTGTCTGGAGTCTAAAAGCAATTTGCCTCCCAAGGATTTTGCCACCTTTGGGGCATCTGTCCTACTGATGGAAGACTCAGTGGAGAGGAGAACAGGAGGCAATACAATGGACAGTTCCCCTCCCCCCTTTTTCCTAATGGGAAAGACATCCCTGGGGGAGGGTTTGGGGCATGCCATGTTTGATCCTATGGGGCTGGTATGGGTGGAGTTTTTTTCCAGGGGTTACAGGCCTTTCTGAAAGGGAGCACAGTGGAGGCAAAGCAGCCCCATAAGAAGGGGATATGTCATAGATCTTCCCACTTGGTATCCAAGTCAGACAAGCGCCATATAGAGCCAGTCCCAAATGAGGTAGAAGAGGATGAGGATCATGACCTGTCGAATGATTCCAGTGGTGACTTGGATTCCACACCTCTGGAAGAGGGGGAAATTCTGCCTGACTTGGAGCCACATAGGACTCTACTCTGCTTCTTTCACAAGGACGAGTTACCAGTCTATTGACTCAGACCTGGAAAACACTCAGAGTAGACAGAAATGACGCTAAGGGATTACAAAAGAAAGCTCCCATCTTGGTTACCTTGCCAAGGCATCCTGTTTCTTTCCCCTCCTGGAACCAGCGCAAGAGTTAATTGAGCTTGAGTGGAATGCTCTAGAAGGAATTTTAAAGGTCAGTGCTCCTTAGCAGACCTGTACCCCTTGGATCCGAAAGCAAGGGAGAAGTTGCAGTTCCCAAAAGTTGACGCCTTGGTGTGTGCTTTCACCAAGTGAACCACCATCCCATTTGAAGGGGGAACAACACTGAAGGATGCCCAGAATAGAAGGATTGAGGGCATCCTCAAGCAGGCATTTGAAGCGATGGCAATGAGTTTACAAATGGCTTTTTGCTGCTGCTTAATGGTACGAATAGGTTTGCATCTCTGTCAGGACTCTCAAGGAGTGGGAGCCAATAGTGGACCCGCAATGGAACTGAGAGCTGCATTTTTAGCTGATTCGGGCTGTTACTTGGTACATATGGCCACTAGAAGTGTAGCTTCTATGATAGTGGCAAGACACCTGCTGTGGCTATGGAATTAGTTGGCAATTTCTAAGTCGAATTTGACAAGGTTACCCTTTAAGGGTTCTCGCTTGTTCAGGAATGAGTTGGAGAATGAGGGACGGCTACTCAGAAGTCGCATCCCTTATGAAGATCTCAGTTATTTTGGCCTAAGAAGCCACATAAGGACGTGGGTTCCAGAACCGTAGCATCTCGATCTTCCGGAGATAGGCGGATATCTATCTTGCTTTTATCTCATGTGGGTCCTAGATGTAATAAAAAATGGCTATGCTCTAGAATTTCTCCAAATTCCTCTGGATGCCTTTAAGGTCTCTCCATGCAACCTGCTAATGAAGAGAGGGTAGTTGAGAATACATTGAGAAGGCTGTTAGACCTCAGGGCTGTGATTCTAGTTCCCAGATCGCAGGAAAATATGGGGCAATATTCCATTTATTTTGTCATTCCCAAGAAGGAAGAGGTTCCTTCCAACCGATTCTGGATCTGAAGGGAGTCAACCGGCATTTGCATGTGACTCACTTCAGAATGGAAACTTTATGTTTTGTAATTATGGCAGTAAAGACAAGGGAGTTCCTCACATCTCTCGATCTGATAGAAGTCTATCTGCATACCCCCATTCGACAGGAGCATCAGCAGTTTCTTTGTTTTGACGTTCTAGGGCCTATCAATTTCAAACCCTATCGTTCGGTCTAGCTATGGGGCCCAGAACCTCCAAAGTCATTGTGGTAGTAGCAGCATCTCTGCGCAAGGAGAGCATTGTAGTCCATCCACATCTGGACAACTGGTTGATTTGAGCCAAGAGTGCCGAAGAGAATCAATTGGCATCTCGCAAAGTGATCTGTCTCTTTCAGGAGCTAGGCTGGGTGGTGAACTTAGCCAAAAGCACAGCGGACACAGACCCTGGAATACCTCAGTGATTCAGTATGGAGTAGGGCAAAGTGCGCCTGCCAAAGAAACACATCCTGAAGTTGGTGACCCAAGTTCAGTTCTTGAAGATGGCCTTCCATCCAATCCATCCATCCATTACCTCCAATGTTGCTACCAATGGTCATTGGTAGCAACATTGGAGGTAATACCCTGGGTGAGGTGTATATGTGGCCACTTCAGCATGTGGTGTTCTCAAGGTGGAATCCGCAATCACAGGAATACACAATAAGGCTCCACTTGCTGATGGAAGTGAGCGAGCAGTTGCAGTAGCTGTTGCAAAGGCACCACATTAGGAAAGGCGCGCCTTTGGAGACACCGGACTGGTTGGTGCTCATGACAGATGCGAGCCTCCTGGGTTGGGGGGCTCACTGTCAAGAGTTGATGATACAAGGTCGGTGGAATGCCAAGAAACATCAGTGGGCCATCAAATGTTTGGAAGCTCATGCAGTTCACTTGGCGTGTCTATGGTTTGTTGAGCAGTTGGCAAGTGAAGCAGTGAGAGAAATGTCGGACAATGCCACAGTTGCCTACATAAAACTTCAGGGTGGAACCAGAAGTCATCAGATGTCAGTGAAGATAGATGCACTCATGGTATGGGCAGAGCAACCTCTTCAGGCGTTATCCGCCTCTCACATTGTCGGGAAAGACAATATGAGGACCGATTTTCTCAGCAGGCATGTCTTAGACCCAGGAGAGTGGGAGCTGGCAGACGATGCCTTTCAGCTCATGGTTTCATGTTTTCATGTTACAGGCAGCAGTATCTGGATTTAATGGCAAGCTTTAGTCACAGAAAAGACCCGAGAGCATTGGGAATCAATATTCTTGCCCAATAGTGGCCAAAGAACGGGGTGGGTTTTTTTTCCCTTCGTGGCCAATGATCGGCAGGGTATGTCAGAAGATAGCGAGTCATACCAAGACTGTGCATCTGGTGGCTCCGGATTGGCCATGAGGACTGTGGTACACCAACCTCTAATGACTCCTAATGGGCAGTCCTATGAGACTGCCAGTCAGAGAGGACCTTTTGCATCAGGGGCGGATTATGCACGAAAATCTAGGTCGGTTCTATCTTACAGTTTGGCCCTTGAAAGGGCTTGCCTGCTGAGGCGTAGTTATTCTCCAGAAGTAATATCCACATTGCTTCACACTAGAAAGTTTTCTACATCTCTGGTTTGGAGAGTTTTCAAGAACTGGTGCGACTTGGCTTGAAAGTTTCTCACCCTCTCAGAGTAGAGATCCCACTGATTTTGGAATTTTTGCAGGAGGGATTGGTTAAGGGCTTGGCCTAAACACCCTGAAGATACAGGCAGCGACTTTCGTATGCTATAGAGGGTGGATTAATGGTAGGCCCTTGTCATCCCATCCAGATAGGAATAGGTTCTTGAAGGGAGTCAAGCATCTATGGCCTCCCTTGTGCCTACTGGTGCTTCTTTGGGACCTTAATATAGTACTGAGATTTTTGTTGGGCCCTGCTTTTTGGCCACTACATGATCTCTCTTTGTAGCTGCTTATTTTGAAAACAGTTTTCCTGGTGGCGATCTGTTTGGTGAGGCGTATTTCTGAGCCATTTCTACGAATAACTCCAGGGACGGTGCAGCTCAGGACTGTACCTTCTTTTTTTGCTGAAGGTGGTATTGGAGTTCCATTTGTATCAGTGATATTTCCTTGCCCATGCTGGACAGGGAGAGAGAGGAATGGGATTTTCAGTTGTTACATGCCATAGATGTGAAGCGTCATCTGATGCAGTAGTCAAAGGTTACTTGCTCTTTGAGGAAGACTGTTCAGCTGTTTGTTGTCCATGGTGGAAGTAGACAAGGAGAACCTGCGTTGTGGGTGACAGTAGCCCATTGGGTTAAAGAGGTCATCATAGCTGCCTATATGGATGCAGATGTTCCATTGCTTAGGCAAGTCACGGCACATTCCACCAGAGCATAGGCGATCTCGTGGGTGGAGATTCAGTTGTCTCTGGTCAAGATTTGCTGGGCGGCAACATGGTCATTTTTGCATACTTTCTCCAAACATTACTGCTTGGATGTTATGGCTCAAGAGGATGTGGCCTTTGTGCGGGCGGTGTTGACAGGAACGCAGGCAGCCTCCCACCCATTTAGGAGTAGCTTAGGTACATCCCACTGGTGTGGATTGGCCTGCCTGAGTGCAGAGGAAGGTGAAATAACTTCTTACTTGATAATTTCCTTTCCTCTAAGGAAAGCAGGCCAATCCACAATCCACCTTATTTATTTATTTAGATTTTTATATTCCTCTTTTTGCACTTTTTTCAGCACGTCAAAGCGGATTTTATTCAGGTGCTGTAGGTATTTCCTTTTCCCCAGAGGGCTTACAATATAAATTTATACCTTAAAATCAAGTAAGCAGCCTTAGGCTGCCTACTTGATTTTGGTTTCAGTTCTTTCCTTATTCGAGGACGATGCAGTGTTCTTTGTTCTGAGTTATCTGAAGGACTGGTAAATGATGAACCAGCCCCTAAGATGTTACATTTTTTACTGAGCTCAGTACTTCCGAATTGGCTGTTAATAGTCATGGTTTAAGTGTAATCAGTTTCTCCACAGTTTGGCTTTTCTAGAGATACCGGCAGACTGATGTTTGGGCAGTGCTATATGTCAGTGATGTCAGTGAGTCAGTTTACTCCATCTCCATCTGCTGGTAGGGGTGCATAACCCACTGGTGTGCATTGGCCTGCCTTCCTTAGAGGAAAGAAAATTATCAGGTAAGAAGTAATTTCTTCTTTAGGTCCTGAGATTTTGAGATCACACAGGCCCCTTATTCAGTATGAAATATGTAGGGGCCCTTACGGTCTCAAAAGCTTAGATACAACAGCGTCTTTTTATGTTGATCTAGCAATAGTATTGCAGCCTATTAAGATTGCATTGTATGTTTCCTAGCGTGTAGCCAGATGGACTCAGGACCAATGGGTTTATGCTCCCCTGCCAGCAGATGGAGACAGAGTCAGGTTTCAAAGCTGATGTCACCCTAGATACACCCCTGCAGTGACCTCAGCCCTTTAATTTTCTCCGTCTCCAGAAGATGCGTACACCGCATGGTAGGCCACAGCGGCACCATCTTGCGCACAATTTTGTGCCTGTATTGCCCACCATAGAGCTTCGGTAAGCACAGTGTGTGTTGGCTCTGCGCTCGTGCTGTGCACATAACACCGCACACAGGCTGTGTGCATAATGTCGCAAGCGTACATACGTATACAACTTACTAGGTGCAGAATACAAGTAAAGCCAGATGCACAGGCTGTGCGTGCACCTCACTGCGGCCCGCGTAAGTGCCCGAAATCTGTGGCATAAAACTTTAAGCTCCAGCCATCTGAACACGCAAACCCTCCCAATCCTTGGAATATCTGGACATTCGGTTCGACACCAAGCAGGGCAAGGTCTTCCTCCCGACCACACGGATAAGGAAGTTGATGTCCCAAGTGCATCTCTTGATGAACACGATATACCCAACGGTGTGGAGCTATCTTCAAGTCCTCGGTCCTTCAAACCTCCCTGCTGTCATATTGGAACCAACTGTCTCAAGACTACTCAATTTGCCTCCACTTACCGATGGAAGTATGCTCTCGGCTCCAGTGATGGCTGCAGGAAGCTCATCTGGGAAGAGGTGTACCCCTGTCCCCTACAAACTATCTAGTCCTCATGACAAATGTGAGCCTCTGGGGCTGGTGAGCTCACTGTCAGGAACTGACAGCCCAGGAGTGTTGGACCAAGGAAGAGGCCTTCTGGAACATAAACCTCCTGGAAGCCCGAGCAGTCAGATTGGCGTTGCTACGATTCTGCTTGTGGGATAGGCTCACAAGCAGCCTTTCACCTTAGCGGAACCTGGAGGCCGCCACTACCAACGCCAGTTCTCCACTGCCAGCCTGCCATCTTGTTATGGCCTGGAGGCCGTCGCCTGACTTCTACGGCAGTTGGAGCCGCCACCATTCTAATGTACCCAATGGTCTTCGTTCCTGTCCTGACCCTGACGTCCTCTTTGTCAGCTCTTGGTCCAGCTTCCAGGTTCCTTTCTTCCATCTTTCCTGGTGTGCCTCTGTCATGGCCCGTGCCTTGCCTTGATTGGCTGTGTAGGGCGCCTCGTGGCATTTGGCCCGCTTTCACCTTTCAGCGCAAGTCTCTAATGGACCCTTGCTTTTAATGTTCCTGAATCCGAGTTCCAAGTTCCGAGTATTGAATCCTGAGTCTTGTATCCTGTTCCCGGTTGTCGGAGTCCATGCCTGCTTCCTTCCATGCCTAATACTCTACCAGAACCTGCTCCGCTTCAGCATGGTCCGCGACCAGCCACTGGCGGCTGTGTAGGACGTGCCCCAGTGCAGGCCTCTCCTGAATCTGTCAGCTTCGTGGACCCTTGGGCCGATCGGAACCAGGAGATGGAATACCTTAGAGAGGTAGAGACACCGGTTCCAACCGGGAGGCGGCGAAGACAGGCTCGCGGACAGCTGAGAGGAGGACACGAAGGGCCCTATGCGACCAAGGGCCAGGAGGAGAGGCTGACCCGGTGGAAGAGGATCTTCGCCCTGGAAGCCGGTACTCCCCCGAGAGCTCGTAGGAGTCCGGCCGCTGGGACTTAGGCGATTCACCCTGGAAGCCGGTGTCCCCCCGGGAGGAGCCCGTAGGAACCCGGCCGCTGGGACTTAGGAGATCTCTACCGACGGAGTCGAGCTCACCAGGCCAGGGTCAGGTGCCGGAGAATCGCCGTCAGCCAGTCCGCGTCTAGAGCCAGAGGATCGTCGTCAGCCAGTCCAAGTCAAGAGCCAGAGAAGTACCGAAAGCCAAGCCGAGTTGAGAGCCAGAAGTCACCGAAGCCAAACCAGAGTCAGGAGCCAGGAAGAACCACAAGCCAATCCGAAGTCGAAAACCAGGAGATCAAGCGATGAGCAGGAACACAGCAACTGGGAGCAGGACGAACCTGGGAACCTCGTTGCAAGGCGATGTCCTGGTCCAGCTGCAGGGCTTAAGTACCCTGCAGCGTCTGATGTCATCAGGGGGCGTCCCTGAGGTTTCCCGCGCTGACCCCTTTAAATACTAGCCCTAGACGCGCGGCTTAGCACCGCGAGGCGCCGGCTGCTCCGGCGAAGCGAAGGAGCAGGAACTGAAGGCGCTGCAGGCCCGGGCGAGGTGGGGAGACGCCGGGCCTGCGGCGGCAGAGATCCCCGGAGGCCCGGGGAGCACGGGGCCCGAGCGGACGCGCGACCAGGTGGGTGGCGATTCCGGGGGCGGCCCGGAATCGCAACAGAATCTTCGTCATGTCCTGGCTTCAACTTCCATTTCTTCACCTGGAGTCTGCTTCGCGTTCATCGTGGACCACTACCAGCCATGGTGGCTGTGTAGGGCACGCTGTGATGCATTTCTCACCCAGTACTTTCGCCTGAGTCCTGAATCCTTGCCTGAGACCTCCAAGTAACTTGAATCCTTGTCCAAGTCTTTTGTGTGACCTGAAACCTTGTCCGAGTCTTCTGAGTAACCTGTATTCCATTCTGAATCCTCTGAGTATCCTACATCTCCATCCACGTCTGAGCATACTGTATCTTCATCCATTTTTGAGCATCCTGAACCTTCGTCTATGTCTGAATCCTTGCCTGAGTTCCAAGTTTCCTCTTCTCATCCAAGTCTCCACTTTTCCTCATCTCGTCCAAGTCTCCAAGCACTCCGTCTTGTTCCTGTTCCAGTACCATCACCTGTCCTCGACCTCTGTCCATCCCATTGCATCTGCCGTTCCCAAGCTGCAGGTCCGAAAGGGTTATCGAGTGGCCAGAGGGTTACCCCATAGACCAGCATTGCATTGTTGGGTCTCTTCTGGTGCGATGGGTTTGGCAGAGATCAGGCTCCTTGGTGTTCTACCAGTCCGCCTGTGCTTGAACACGTCTTGTCTCGGTATTTCCCTGGAGTCCTCTGGGGTCGTGTCATGGTCTGAGCACACTAAATCTCCCCAGAATCGGGATCGCTTCCCAGCGCTCCCCCAACAGGCATGTCTACAATTCAGCCACAGACTCCAGGGTCAAGCTGTGTGCGTAATATTGGACAACATAACAACGGTAGCCTACATCAACTGCCAGGGTAGAACCAAAAGCCAGCAAGTTTCACAGGAGATAGATCTCCTTATGGAATGGGCCAAAATACAGCAACCTCCCATATCGCAGGAAAAGATGTCAGAGCAGACTTTCTAAGCAGGGAGAGTCTGGATCCAGGAGAGTGGGCATTGTCAGCCAAAGCCTTTCAGCTGGTAGTGGATCACTGGGGTCTCCTGTCCATCAAGCTGCTGGCCGCATCTCACAATGCGAAGGTTCCCCAATTCTTCAGTTGCAGAAAAGATCAGTTGACCCTGGGGATCGATGATCTTGTTCAGACCTGGCCAGAAGAGGAGCTGCTATAGGTCTTCCCTCCATGGCCCCTCCTGGACAGGGTCATTCACAGAATCGAGCACCAGAGGGGTTTAGTCCTACTAGCGGTTCCAGTTTGGCCCAGGTTTTCGTGGTATGCAGACATACAGAGACTCCTGATGGAGACCCCCCTGTGCCTCCCACCGCATAGGGACCTGCTACAGCAGGGACCGGACTTATGGTCTGGCCCTTGAAATGGCTCAGCTGATGAAGCAAGAATATTCTGTGGCAGTAATTGCCACCATACTCAGTGTGTGGAAATTTTCAAAGTCCCTAGCGTATGTGCGGGTCTGGAGAGTATTTGAGGCCTGGTGCAAGGATCGCGGTATTTCCCCTCAGAATCCCACTAATTCTGGAATTTTTGCAGGATGGCTTGAATAAAAGTTGGACCCTTAACTCCTGAAGGTCCAGATAGTGGCTCTCTCCTGTTTCAGGGGCAAGGTGAACGGAACCTGCCTCTCGGCTCATCCAGACATGGCCCATTTTCTGAAAGGGGTGAAGCATCTCCAGCCACCCCTATGGCGGCCAGTTCCCTTGTGGAATCTTAATCTAGTATTGGAGTTTTTGGCAGGGCTCTCCTTTCGGTCACTGAGCAGTCTTTCCTTCTGTTTATTAACCCTGAAAACTGTGTTCCTGGTGGCTATATGCTCGGCACCTAGCATCTCTGAACTACAGGCATTGTGTCGGGAACCATTCCTCCGGATGACTGCAGGAGCATTACAGCTTCATACCTTTCCATCCTTCTTGCCCAACGTAGTCTTGGAGTTTCATTTGAATCAGTCCATTTTGTTGCCATCCCTAGATAAGCACAAGAACGCAGAAGAATTCCGCCTTCTCCACCATTTGAATGTCAGTAGGCTTTTGGTGCGGTATCTGGAAGTTTCAGAACCAGTCCGAAAGACAAACCGCCAGTTTGTCCTTCACGGTGGAAGGAAGCAGGGCGAACCAGCTTCACGGACTATCATAGCTCGCTGGATTAAGGAAGTGGTCACAGGAGCCTATGTAGAGGCAGGAAAGCCATTACCCCTTCAGGTTAAAACTCATTCCACTAGAGCTCAGGCAGTCTCATGAGCAGAAGCCAAGCTGCTGTCTCCCATCAACATCTGCCAAGCGGCAACGTGGTCCTCCTTGCACACCTTCTCCAGTTTCTATCACCTGGAGTTCAGGCCCGGAAGGATGCAGCGGTGTTAATCAGACCGCAGGCAGCCTTCCGCCCCAATCGGGAGAGCTTTTGTACATCCCATTGGTCCTGAGTCCATCTGGCTACACGCTAGGAAATGGAGAAATTACTTACCTGATAATTTCGTTTTCCTTAGTGTAGACAGATGGACTCAGCATCCTGCCCACAGATGCCCAAAAACAGTGTAAAGAATTTGCCCGTGGAGTGGATATCGATTCCAAGAGATTACGGGTAAGCCGTCATCCAGTCCCTAGATCAGGCCATCTATAATCTTACAGGGGTTCAGGGTTTATGTTTGGTTGAGTACAGTTATGGTTATTGTTTTCAATCAAGTTTTTTCAATACCATGTCCACAGAGGCTTTTGAAGAGAATACTGAAGGGCTGAGGTCACTGCAGGGGTGTATCTAGGGTGACATCAGCTTTGAAACCTGACTCCGTCTCCATCTGCTGGCAGGGGAGCATAAACCCATTGGTCCTGAGTCCATTTGTCTACACTAAGGAAAACGAAATTATCAGGTAAGTAATTTCTCCATTATAGCATGTTGCAGTGTGTTATTGTTATTCTATGTTAGGGGCGTCATTGCTTGGCTGCCTGCCTGCACTGGTGGGCATACCTGCTGTGGAGTCTCTTGCTTTCCAGGATAATTTCTCTTCCCCCCCGCAGTTTCCGAATGAGGCAGGTAAACATTGTCGGGACGAGTCCTCCAAGTTTACCATCACGGAAAATCCAGACCCTCCAGGCCCCACCGGACATGTCACCGGTGAATGTAACACTGCGCACAGCCAGTGAGACGAGCCTGTGGCTGCGCTGGGTGGTGAGTACTGGTGCAAGATGCGACGTTAGACGTGGGCGCACAGATAGTGAGTGAGCTAGCTGGCTGTGCTGGTTAAGCCCCTGATGTTATTACGAAGTATCACTTCATTTGATGAACCCAATATTCAGCAGTGCAGGGAGCAGACAAGTTATCCGGCTAAAGTTAGCTGGGTAGCTTGTCTGGGATATTCAGCAGAGTGCTGCCAATTAGGCTGTCTACAGAATATAACCAGATAAAGTCCTAGCTATCCACAGAAACTTCTCTGGCTAATTTAACTCCACCCCAGAACACCTTCAAGCTATCCAGATAAGTTTTAATTAGCTAACTACTTAGCTAGATAATTTGGAGGCACAGGAATGTTAAAGCCCACAATCTATCCAGCTAGGCCCCGAACTTAGTTGTACAAGCCATTTGAATGTTGACCCTCAGTGACATAATATTTGTGATAACTTTATCAGCCAGGGATGCTGCAGTGGAGCATATCTGTATACAATGGTAGGATTTCAGAGACATAAGACACTAGTTACACAGGTCAAAATGGTTAACCTGCTTAAGGAAGACATATGTTGGGATGTGGTTTTTCAGCCACTTTTCCAGGGTTTTGTTTTGTCTGCGATTTGATTTTGTTTTGTTATTGTGGGGTTTTTTTTGTTTTGTTTTGCCATTTTGGCATGCACTGAAATGGCACAAAACAGAACAAAAAATGTTGGTGTTGTTTCCCTATTATTTAAAGTGACAGCACACCCCCTAATGCTTTCATAATATGCTCCAGCATGTCTGTTTCACAAAGAAGTGTTCCGAGAGGATATCGTGGGAGCATGTATTCATCTGCTTAGAATGATTTATTTTGAATTAAGCAGAATATAAACATGTTTAAATAAAATAATAACGATAAACACATTTTAGATGTGTGCTCAAGCCATACTTTTCCAAAAGGCACACGCATAGATAACAAACTGCTCGTGTGCCTAAATTTACATCCTCATTTTGCTTTGACTAAATGAACATGCATAGCTTGGGTTTGGACACCGACTTGTTCTATTTAGACTTACCTGTATGCAGATAATTTTGCAGTTAGATGCCTTATTAAAAGTTGACTCGAGAATGACAAGTCAGGTGTGTTAGAGTGAGATTCTTCATCACTAGTCTGTCTGTTTAGAATTTTCTTGTTCTTTCCTCTCATCACAGCCTCTCCCAGAGTTGGAGTACAATGGTAATCCAGAATCACTTGGTTACAAGATAAAGTACAGCCATGCAGACGGGCATGGTAAGACTATGACCCACGTCATCCATGACCGGATTGAGCGGGAATACACCATTGAGGATCTGGAAGAGTGGACAGAGTACCGGGTCCAAGTCCAGGCATTCAATGCCATTGGTGCCGGGCCCTGGTGTCCAATGGTCCTGGGACGCACCAGAGAATCAGGTACAATTATGACCTACGGTCTGAGAAGCTGAGGTCAACCAAAGCTGCCCCTGTCATAAAACTATCTCAGTCACAACTGCTGTGGCTCCTTAGCTGCAAGTTCAGAGTCCCCTTTTACCCCTAGAACCAGGATCCTCAGTTGCAACCTCTGAGACACCCAGGAGCTGGACTTCTGGAATCTGCTTAAGGAAATGGTAGGCGCTAAATATAAATCTTGTTTCTAATTTTCTCTTTGATATCAGTCCCTTCGTCTGGACCTACAAACGTGT
Source organism: Rhinatrema bivittatum (assembly GCF_901001135.1). Lineage (NCBI taxonomy): Eukaryota > Metazoa > Chordata > Amphibia > Gymnophiona > Rhinatrematidae > Rhinatrema > Rhinatrema bivittatum. Next base: position 174,204,140 of record NC_042618.1, read on the forward strand.
CAGCATTGGCAACTACATCCAGCAGCATTTTAGTGAGGTGGAATGAGGTGCCTGAGCCAGACCGCAATGGACTCATCTTGGGTCACAAGGTCAGTAGAAATTGCTAGTCTGGTTTTGTGTTTTCTGGTCAACTAACCTCCTTTGATTCCTGTGCTTCCAGCCCAGCCAGAACAAGCTCCAGCCCAACTTGTCCCCCATGTTGATAGGGAAGTCCAAGAGCCAAGATGTCTTGTGCCTTTTATATACTGCTCACTCTTCATAGAAACATAGAAATGACAGCAAAAAAAGGACCAAATGATCCACCCAGTCTGCCCAGCAAGCTTCTGCTAATATCTGGCGCACTGTGCAGATTACCCCCAGGGCCCTCGTTGGTTGCAGTCTGAATACAATTCCCCTTTTCCCACTGCCGTTGAAGCAGAGAGCAATTTTTAACTCACTTCTAGCCTTTTGGCAGCTCGTGTATCACAGCTGCATGCATGTTGGCTGAGGAACACAGATCTTAGGTCCTTCCAGTGTCTGTTCTTTGCTTGCTCAGCAGGAAACATTCATGTGCACTCGGTCTGCATCCCCTTAAGAGCTGTGAAGAGAAATCCTCCGCAGCCCAAGGAGGCACTGCACGAGTAGCAAGTCTATTATTATGAGCTAGTCCAAAATATATTATTAGTCCAGTAAAAAAAAAGTCTCCAACAACCTTTCTGATGTCTTTTATTTCTGCATATCCCAGTGGACTAATACAGGAACCACACTGCCGTATCAGCTCTCTTTATGGAAGAGCTTTTCACAATGGTATGAATATATCCAGAAGGACCCCATTGTGACCAATTATCATGCAGCTGATACTTCTAAGATCAGTAGTGATCGAAAATCATTATCGTCTTTTGAATAGCCGGTGACCTATGTAAAGATTGAGTTGTTGCTCCTTGTCCTGGTAACCACAGCACCAATACTGGGCAGCCTGGCTTGAGTTCACAACACTTTGCAATGTTCTTCCAGGCTGAGCTGTCTCCATGTGTTGTGTGTCTGCTTCCTTAGGTAGTATACAAGGAGAAGGACTCTGATTCCCTGCCTCATTTCTGGCTGGTGGAAGGAAATTCATCGCGTAGTGTACAGCTAATGAGCCTGGGAAAGTATGTCCTTTATGAGATCCAGGTGCTGGCGTTCACCAGGATCGGAGATGGGATCCCCAGCTACCCCCCGATCCTGGAGCGGACTCTGGATGATGGTAAGAATCTGTCCCATGCACAATGCTTGGCCAAAAAACTAACCAACAAAGATGGAAAAGTACAGTAGTGGGATAATTTTCTAAATGCTTTTGTGCCAAATCGGCTTTGGAAAATTATCTGGGGATAATTGTCTATATCGTTTCATTTCGGTTTTGAAACGAAATGATAGGAAAAAAAAAAATCAAATTTTGTGGGGGGGTTTTCTATTGATTTTCATGTGCACTATTTGCAAATAGTGTGCACAAGTACCCAAAACAAACAGCGCAACCTGGGGGTCTCCATCCCCACTACTCCATCCCCTGTCGCCATCCCTTCAGTTGGCTGTTTCCCAAAAAAAAGTAATATTTTGTAAAATAAACCCCCTATCACAGGCCCCATCCCCAAGCTCTTCCCCTTTGTTAAAAAAAATACCTTCCCTCCCCGGAACCCAGATCCCCACAGTTCACCATCCTGAACCTTCTCCCTCCCCCAAATTCACCCATTTTCCCTGGTGGTCTAATGGGGGCCTGGGAGTGACTCCCTCTGCTCCCAGAACCAACCACCGCCATTTTTCAAAATGGCACTGGCCTCCAGGGGGAGAGGGTCAGGAGGGTGGGCTAGGATAGGCCACAGGAGTGCTGGCTCCTGGGAAGGTGGGGAGGGGGATATTTTTTAATAAAGGGAAGGGCTGGGAGGCTGGTGCTGAGGCCTGTGACGAGGGGTTTATTTTACAAAATATTACTTTTTGAGGGATAACAGCTACCTCCAGGGGCAGCGGGAGGGGGTGGGATGGGGGTCTCTGAGACCTCTGGGGTCTTGTTTTTAGTTTCTGAAAACAGTGTGTGCGAATTGCAAATAGCTTGCACTATTTTCCAAAACCAAAACAAAAAATACCCAAATGAAACGACATAAAAAAAACTAAACAAAATTATTGCTGTGTACATCCCTAATGGCAAAATGAGGAAGAGGAAATGTTAGAGAACCTAGCAGAAAGTACAAACAACCCTGCAAATGGATCAGTCTGGCAGGCTGTAACTAAGGTAATAATTAACTAGAAGTCCTAGTGTAAATGGAGGAGCTCACATAGCAGGGTCTGTTTGACAGACTATGTGTTCTTTGTGTTGTCTGGGTTATGAGCAACACAGCCTCCGCTTGCGGCATGCTGGGGCCTGCTCCTTCTTCGCTGTGAGTGAGATGTCCTCCACTCATGGCACGCCTGGGCCTGCTTCATTTTTGCTGTGAGCGGGACGGCATACGCTCACAGCGAAGATGGAACAGGCCTTGCCATGCCATGAGCGGAGGCTGTCCCACTCGCAGCAAAGAAGGAGCAAGCTCCGGCATACCGCAAGCAGGATGACCTCCACTCACAGCGAAGGAATAGGCCCAGGCGTACCACGAGCGGAGGCCATCCCGCTCATGGCAAAAATGGAGCAGGCCTCGATGTGTGTGTGTCTATGTGTATTTGTGTGTATGTGTGTGTGTGTGTGTGTGCTCACATGTGCATGTGTGTATAACACTGCGAGCCTGGGAGGTGAGAGAGAGCATGTGTGAGGTTGCGTGGGTGTGGGTGCCAGAGAGAAGGAGACTATGTGAGGAGATTGTGAAGTAGTGTGCATATGAGTGAGAGTTTGGGAGCTGATGTGTGTTAAAAAGGGATTGTGTATATGTGAGGATGCTTGTTTGTGAGAGAGGGAGCTTCTGTGAGGGTGCTTGTTTGTTTGTGAGAGAGGGAGCTTGTACGAGGGTGTTTGTATGTGTAAGAAAGAGAGCCTGTGTGAAGGGGATGTGTGTGTGTGTGTGTGTGTGTGTGTGTGTGTGTGTGAGAGAGAGAGAGGGCGCCTATGTGTAAGAGATATGAGTGAAAGATGGAGCCTGTGTGCAGGGGTGTGTGAGAGAGAGACATAGGTAGCCTGTGTGAGGGTGTATGCATGAGAGAAAGGGAGCCTGTGTGGTTGTGTGTGTGCGAGAGAGAGAGGAAGCCTGTATGAGGGGGGGTGTTGTGTGCAAAAGACAGAGGGAGTCTGTATGAGGGTGTGTATGCATGAAAGAGAGAGAGAGTGAGGAGCCTGTGTGAGGGGATGTGTGTGCGAGAGAGAGAGAGGGAACCTGTAGGAGAGGGTATGTATATGTACTAGAGAGAGGGAGCGTGTGTGTGTGTGTGTGTGTGTGTGTGTGAGAGAGAGAGAGAGAGAGGGAGCCTGTGAAGAGACACTCTTACAGTGATCTTCTAGGGAAATTCTGCTCAAAATATTTAAAACTCTGCATCTTTAAGTAATTAATTTAAAATGTAATATGGAAAAAGTTATTTCTTAAAGACTGTCATGTATATTGTGTTATTTTGACCCAGTATGAAGTATGCAGAATTTTAAGTTTTTATGCGCAGAATTTTAAATATTTGTGTGCAGAATTGTAAATTTTTGTGCAGAATTCCCCCAGGAGTAAACTTTGAAAGCTGCTAGTACCCTTCTTCATTCCTCTGCAGACCTTGGGTGCCCTTCTTTATTTAGTTAGGTTGTTAATCATTATTCATTGACTGCCCAGGACAAAAATTACATTGCATACAATAGAAATTACATTTCCTGCTATTAATTAAGTTGACTTGGAAAATAGCCACTGCTATTACTAGCAACAGTAACATGGAATAGACTTAGTTTTTGGTTACTTGCCAGGTTCTTATGGCCTGGATTGGCCACTGTTGGAAACAGGATGCTGGGCTTGATGGACCCTTGGTCTGACCCAGTATGGCATATCTTATGTTCTTATGTTCTTATCAAACAACAAAATCTCCATAAACAAAATCAAAACAAAAAAAAAACCCCAAATAATAACAACTATAAATAAAATAAAAATATTCCTCTAAAGACCCCTGGTACCCCTCCCTATTTCTGTACCGAGTATCAGAGAGATTGGCCTTGATTTCAAGGTCATGTGCTCTTGGTTGCATTGGCATACTAACCTGTCCTGATTCTCATTGCTCTGCTGTTCCTTTCCCAGTGCCGGGGCCTCCTGTGGGAATTCTCTTTCCAGAGGTGAGAACCACCTCCGTGCGGCTCATCTGGCAGCCGCCAGCAGCACCGAACGGTATCATTCTAGGTGAGAGACAGGAGGCAGCGATGCCTGCAGGAGAAATAAACATGAATGCTACTGTCAGAGATGAATCTGGAGCAATTTTTGCACTAGAGCCAGTATTAACTCATGTCCCCCTTTCATTCTGCTGTACATTCCCAAATATGTCCTCTTTCTTCACACTAATATATATATATATATAGCCATATAATCACATATATGCACAGCAAACATAACTGTGTAACACATAATAACACATGTGCATGCCAAACTCCAGTAACAAAGGCTCTCCACAGCGTACAGATGAGGTTTCTGGGCTTCTACATATTTCCCGTTGATATGAGAAACTGTTTCTGTTTCGGCAGCCTATCAGATCACCCACCGCCTGAACACCACCAGTGCCAACACTGCCACCGTAGAGGTGCTGAACCCCAGCGCCCGGCAGTACACCGCCACTGGCCTGAAGCCAGAGTCTGTTTACCTGTTCCGGATCACAGCCCAGACCCGCAAGGGTTGGGGGCAGGCAGCCGAGGCACTAGTCGTGACCACGGAGAAGAGAGGTAAGGTAAACTGTGCCTGAGAGTGTGAGCTGAGCCAACCGGGGCAAGGGCTGCAGAGGATACACCCTGATCCCTAGCGTTGTGGCTTTAGGACATGTTTCTGACATGTGGAATTTGGAACACCTCCTGCCTGTTTCTTAAAGCCTCTCTCCTCATTGTATCCTATTGCTTCAGATCGCCCTCAGCCTCCTAGCAAGCCCGTGGTACAGCAGGAGGACATAAAGGCCCGCAGCGTGCTGTTGTCATGGGAACCAGGCAGCGACGGCCTGTCCCCGGTCAGATATTACACCATTCAGACCCGTGAGCTCCCCAGCGAGGATTGGGCCATGCATTCTGCCTCTGTCAGCCATAATGCCACAGCCTTCGTGGTAGACAGGTGAGGTCCCTTCCAGGCTGAAGGAGTCCAGCTGCCTTGCCTAGGCCAGGCCTGGAGGAGACAGGTGTGAAATTCAAGAGTCCTGAGAGCAGAGTTTGCTGGATGTTATGTATAAATTCCAAGGAAATATATTCATTTAACCATGTGGCACTTGCCTTAAAGACCAAGGTATTTGATGGCCCCAGCACCCTGATTTCTACTGGCTTCTGTTTGAAGCCAAAAACCTCCTAAATGGAAGATACCAGAAGGAGAACATTTCTGAAAATGCCTCTGTTTTTCTCTCAATACCATGGCTTTTTTATTACTCTGATTTACTCATGTACCTACCTACCTCTTGATTTTGAAACAGTAAAATGTAAAGTGAACTTTTGGTTGATTCTCTTTTGCCCGGAGTGAGGCGGGAGTGGCGAAGGGCAGGAAATGAGCCCAGCAGCAACCCCCTCCCACCCCCATCCATCTCTCACATGTGCATCCGTTGTCTGCCTCTTCCAGGTTAAAGCCCTTCACATCCTACAAGTTCCGTGTCAAAGCCACTAATGACATTGGGGACAGCGAGTACAGTGAGGAGTCGGAGTCGTTAACCACACTGCAGGCTGGTCAGTGTCTGCTTTTGACTTCATTGCCCTGATTTGTTGGGAATCCCCATAGGCTGGCTCTTGCAGCAGGGAGGTTGCCAGTCAGGCATCAAGCCTTGTCTCCCATCTCCTAGCCCAGGCTGTAAGTTGGCACTCGCACCTCCACCGGTCATCTCACCCTAAATATCCCTTTTGTCATCTTCTCTCTCCCCAGCTCCAGATGACGCTCCCACAATCCTCTCAGTTACTCCTCATACCACCACCTCTGTGCTGATCCACTGGCAGGTAGGTCTCCCAGAAGCTCACTAACCAGTTTTTAAAGTAATGTGTGGAGGTTGGTACATTGTCTGCAGAGATGGCAACAGAAGAGCTGCAATGTGCCTCAATTTTATACTGGTATTTGTTCTCTAACCCCTGGGCTCCAATATTTTTTAATGGCCTGTGCAATGTTCACCATTTTATACAGAATTTCTTTTCTGAATGTTGTGAGTATGCTCTTCTTATTCCCCTGCAACTTCTTTGGGAGTCAAGAGTTTTATATTAGGGGGACAAGTTGGTTTATATTTGTACTATATTATGTTGGGGGAAGGAGAATCAGGATACAGAGGAATTATACCAAAATGTCTTATACTGAGATACAGACAGTAACATTCATGTTTATTAATGGCAGTAGATTAATGAGGGGATAAAGGGGACATATTTAGGATGTGCAGCTTCCAGAGGTACCTCAGGATCCTTGCTTATACCTATCAGTTTCCTTTATATCTTTCCTGAGAATCACTACTAAATGAATTCTTTGCTTCTGTCTTTACTGAGGAGAATGTTCGGGTCAAATCCACACTAGAAACATTTTTTGATGGTGATGACTCTGAGCAACTAGATGGAATCACTGTGAAACTGGAAGATGTAATAGCTCAGATTGACAGATAACAAATCACCAGGACCAGATGGCATTCACCACAGAGTTCTGAAGAAACAAAAAAAGTTTATTGCTGACCTATTTCTGGTGATTTGCAACCTAAGGAGGTTCTCTTTGGCACAATGCAAGTACCAAGAAGGGCATTAGCAATAAATTTGAGAGATTAAGATCATTTCCTACATACTCATTGGAGAAACTGCCCCATGATTTTCAACCTATCATTTAAAACATCCACAGTACCAGGAGACTGGAGGGTGGCCAATGTGATGCCAATGTTTAAAAAGGGCTCCAGGGGTGATCCAGGAAACTATAGACCGGTAAGCCTAATGTCTGTGCCAGGCTAAATAGTTGAAACAAGTCTTAAAAATAAAATTATTAACCACATAAATAGACATGGTTTAATGGGGGAGAATCAACATATTTTTGCAAAGGGAAGTCTAGCCTTATCAATTTACTAGATTTTTTTGAGGGTATAAATAAACTTGCTGACAAAGGTGAGCCAGTTAATACAGTGTATTTGGATGTTCAGTTGGCATTTGGCAAAGTCATTCATGAGAGACTCCTCAGGAAATTGGGAAGTCAACGAATTGAAGGCATTGTCCTATTGTTCATTGGTAACTGGATAAAAGACAGAAAACAGAGGGTAGAACTAAATGATCAGTTTTCCAAATGGAAAAATATCATTAGTGGAGTGCCCCAGCAGCTTGCATTGGGTCCTGGGCTATTTATCACATTCATAAATGATTTGGAGAAAGGAACAACGAGTGAGGGGACCAAATTTGCAGATGACACGAAATTGTTTGAGTTGTTAAAATGACAGCAAATTGTGAAGAACTGCAGAAGGACCTTATGAGACTAGGAGATTGAGCTTCTAAATGGCAATTTAATGAGGACAAATGCAAAGTAATGCACCCAATTACAGGTACAAGATGCTAGGTTCCATGTTAGAGTCACTGCCCAGTAAAAGCAGTCCTTGAGAGCAATACCTTGAAATCTTCAGCTCAGGGTGCGGTGGTGGTCAAAAAGGCAAATAGAATGTTAGGAATTATTTGGTAAGAAATAAAAAACAAAACTGAGAATATCATTAATGCCTTTATATAGATCCGTGGTGCAACCTCACCTTAAGTTCTGTGAGCAATTCTGGTCAACCCATCTCAAAAAAAGGTGCAGAAAAGAGTGACAAAAATGATAAAGGGAATGAAAAAGCTCCCTTGTGGAGAAAGGCTAAACAGATGAGGGCTCTTTAGCTTGTAAAGCAACAACTGAGAGGGGATATGATTGAAATTTATAAAGCCTTGAGTGAGATGGAATGAGTAAATAGAGAACCATTATTTACTCTTTGAAACAACACTAGGACTAGGATACACTCCATGAAACTAACAAACAGCAGATTTAAAACAAGTCATAAGAAGTATTTTTCACTCAGTGCACAATCAAGCTATGAAATATGTTGCTGGAGGATGTGGTCAAAGCAACTAACACAGTGGGGTTTAAAAGAGGATTGGATACGTTCCTGCAGGAAAAGTTAATAAACAGTTATTAGCCAGGTAGATTAGGGAAAAGCCAGCACTTATCCCTGGGAGTATGATACAAGAAACAGATCAACTATTGGGGATCTGACAGGTACTTGTGACCCAGCATGGCACTTGTTATGTTCTCATGATAGGCTGGTTTGGTTAGTCAGTTAGTTTATTGCATTTGATGGATCACTTTTCTTAAGAAAAATCATAGTGATTTCTAATAAAATCAAAATGAGCAAAACAATAAAACATTCATAAAAATACTAATTAAAACATAGAACTTAAAAATAGAAAACTAATCAACAGTTCACTGTAAAATACACATCAAATGATACTTAATACTAATTAAAACAAAACTTGAAATATAAACTAATCAACAATACATTGTAAAAAACACATCAAACATCAAATGATACTCAACTGGATAAAAATTTACAAAAAAATAAGGACTCAAAAAGGAAAGGCCTTGCAAAACAGACAGGTCTTCAAACGTTTTCTAAATCTAAGATACTGTTTCTCAAGTCAAATTCAGAGAGGGAAAGAGTTCCACAATGTGGGGGCCAGAAAAGCAAAAGACATTTCATGAGTGCCCTCATAAACAATTTCTTTGAAAGTGGGGACTCAAACTAAATCATATTGCGAAGTGCATGACTTGGAACATACGGAATTAAGAGATTGTCCAGATATGAGGGGGTACAAGAAAGAAAGGCCTTAAAAGCCAAACAACAATCTTAAACTGGATGTGGAGGGAAATGGGTAGTCAATGGAGGTCATGCATAAGAGGGGTTACATAAACAAATTCATTTTTCCAAAAATTATTTTAATGGCAGTATTTTGGGCTGGTTGTAATCTGTGAATGGAACGGGACAATGGAGAATGATATAATGAATTGCAGTAGTCTAGGTGATTGAGGATCAATGAATGGATTAAAAGTTGCAGGTCAGTTGTATTCAATAAATGTCTAACTCGATTGATTAAACATAGGAAAAAATATGTTTTCTGAATCAGTTTGGAGATTTGAGGTTTAAAATTGAGTTTAATCTAATAGGACTCCTAGAGAAGAGACTACTGCTTTTACCTGAATATGAATTCCTGACATAGTAGAAGCTGGGAAAGTAGAAGTATTAGTTTTCCTGGAAAACCAATGGCTTTTGACTTGTCAGGATTGACTTTCATTTTACCTATAGAAAGCCAATCTGTGACATTAGAAAGACAGTTGTTAAACTGAAGTTGAGAGTCCTGATTCTTGGTGTCAATAGAGGCAATGATCTGAATATCATCAGCATATAGATAGCAAGAGAAGCCTAAACTTTGAATGAGTGTAGCCAGTGGTGACAAATAAAAATTGAATAATGTAGATGATAATGCAGGTGATAAAATAGACCCGATTCTGTTGAATTCCACTCTACAGAAAAAGTCTGTCTGATAAGTATGAGAGAAACCATTTTAAAGGGGGTATAACTCACACCTAACTCAATTAAAAGGGAATGGTTGACCATGTCTAAAGCTGCACTCATGTCCAATAGGAACATGAGAATAGTTTTGCCTTTATCCATACCTAGACTAATTTCATTAAGTACCAAAATCATAGCTGTTTCAGTTCTATATCCCCTATGAGTGTATATGTGATATTGATAGAATGCCCACAGTTGAGTCAGTGTTAAGAACCATCAGCAATGATGTTGATGGAAATCTCTCAGGTGGCTTGTTAGAGATTTCATGATGGACTGGTGGCAGGGACATATAGTGGTCCTGCATGTAAAGAATTCATCAGTGGCCAGCAGTGAGGACAGATGATAGTCCCACTGCTGGATAATCTCATATCTAGCTTACGCTGATTGAAGAGCACCTTGACTCTTTCTGTATTCTCAGCCCCCGGGAGAGGACAAGATCAACGGTATTCTGTTGGGTTTCCGGATCCGGTATCGGGAGCTGGTTTATGATGGGCTCAGGAGCTTCACCATGAGAAATATAAATAGCCCCAATGCCAAATGGAGTGAGCTGACCTGTGAGTTACTTAATTTCTGAGTCTTTCATCACTAGCCAAAGAGACAGGGAGGAAATACTTATCTCACCCTCTCTCTCTCTCTCTCTCTTTCCTGTTTATACTGATGAAACATTGTGTTTGCAGCAGAATGGCGTTAACTACCAAAATATAAAACCTAAATGAAAACTTGTTGGGGTTTTTTTCTTTTTCTGATGGGAAATGACAGAGCAAAACAATAAATGTTGTTGGTGTTTTCCATGTTATTTCAAATGACTGTTTATCCCTGCATAGCAGACAACAAATGACTTAATGACATCATCAGACTTCCTTTATGTTTGTTTTGTCAGGATGACAACAACCTACAGATAGAGACACCAGCTCAAGGTCTAAGGGAACATATACCTCTTTAATATATAATATTTAGTATCTATAGTGCTAGCTCAGTAAGTTAGACAATCTAACCACTTTCTACTATAAGGATATGGAGTCACACTGGATCTGTTAGTTGAAAGCTGATAGAAACAGCCATTAAACTACTTTCAGAATTGGAGGTAGTCCACAGTGAGACGCATCTCACCAAGAAGTTTGTTCCAAAGCTGAGCAACATAGGATAAGACTCTCCTGTGAGTACCAGCCAGCCTGGCTTCTCTCACCGATGAGACTATTAATGAATGTTTTTCCTGCAACCAAGGTGCACATAGGTGCCGATGCAAAACAGTGCATTCAGCCGAGTGTACGGTTTAACCCGTATTTGGATGAGCGTTTTGGACGCGCGTCCACAACCCCGTATGCTATAAGGGGATTATAGTCCAACTCCCCGCGAAACTAATAGTGCTCATCACATACAAATGCATGTTGATGAGGCTATTAGTTATTCTCCCCAGATCTTAAAAAAAAAATGTGTGCCCGACCTGCACATTTTTACACTCAGAAATGAATGCCTGCCCAGAGCAGAGTTTAATTTCTGAGCAGCCCAAAATACTGTACAGAAAACAGAAACTACAGCTTTTCTGTACATCCTTTGACTTAATATTGTGGCGAAATTAAATTGGAGGAACCAAAAGGTTAAAAAAAAAATTGTGCCAGCGGTCAGTTTAGGGAAATGGATGCTCAATTAATGAGCATCCATGTTACTAACCCGTGGCTATGCACAGGTTAGGAAAATAGTCGTCGTAAAATTGAGCGTCCATTTTCCCAACCTGCTGATAGTGACCTCTCATGGGTGCTCACTGCCAAGGAGGCACTAGGGGTGCACATTTCTCCCTAGTGCCTCCTTGGCAGTGCAACCCCTCATTTAAATATTGAATTGCGCACCCAGGAGAGGTGGATGGGTGTGTATTAGAAAAGTGGGTGCTCAACACTGAGCGCCCATTTTCCTCACTCAGTTATTGCATCGGCCCCATAATAGTTTAATCACTCCCTTAGATGAACTGCTCTGGAGCCATCCAAGCCCCTATAGTCCAAACACAAGTTTTTAAAATTGACCTTATCATGAACAAGTTGCCAGCACAAAGCCTTAGAATGTGAAATGATGTGAGCATGGGTGTTAGTCTACCAGCAGGTGAGCTATGGCATTCTGAATTATCTACAACTGTCTAAGATCTTTCTTTGGAAGTCCCACATACAAGGCATTACAGTAGATGTAATTATCCCAGTGCTGCCTGTTTAGCTCTAGTTTGAACTTCTTTTTAACCTCTTGGCTGTTTTTTAATGAAACTTTGAATACTTTGGTGCTGTAATGCAACAGCTGAGATATGCAAATTGAAGCCGTGCAGACACCACAGGACAGGTCGATGCTGCTGGACAAAAAAATGTCAAGAGATTTCTATCTGCATTTTTACCAGCTTTGACGATGTGCCTTGAAATACAGTTCTCACTTGAATGTTCCCTAACAGACAGCACAATGTAATTTTCCACTGCTTTGTCTCTAAAAACATAAGTATTGTTTGTAAAGTTTTGTCTGGCACTGTCTCACTGGTTTCCCTCTACACACGTCTACTGTCTTCCTATGTCCGGAGCTGTCTACATTGCCTCTGCTTAGGGAGCCGCTGTGGGAGAGCAGATCAAGAGATCCAGGGTGAGGAGAAACTGGAGAAACGGAAGCTGGAGGGAGTCTCATACTGTAACACTGCGGCAGGGTTTTGCCTTATATTTTTGATACATCCATATCTTAAAATGTTTCCATTTGCATAAAATTCCTTGCAGCCTTGTAAGGCTCCACACAAACCCACCACATGCTTAAATCTGATAAAATGCAGTGTGATATGCATGGTTTTCTGCACGAGTTTACATGAAACAGAATTGATGAAATACCACTTGAAGCCTAAGAATCCCATGAAACAGATGAGTTCCCTTGAGTCTGAATTTTAATTACTTGCTTTCCTCTGTCTGTCCTGCAGCAAAGCCCAGATAATGAAAGATTGCTGGGGCACTTCGCACTTGTCATCCCAAGCTAGCAAGAGCAGCATGAAGGTTGACAGGTGGTGATGCAAAGAGGACAGTTTCTGTAGAGCAGAATTGTCCCTGAGCACCGGTATGTGTCACTTCCCAAGCACTCAAGTGCCAGTCTAGAGCATAACAGAAAATGAGCAACAGAAAGGGGATGCGAGTCTGCGCCGAAAGCCCTAAAGTGAGACTTAAGGACCTAAGAGAAGAGTAGGCCTGAAAGGAGAGGGAAGGGGGGAAGGGATAAAGACAATGCACATGAAGCAAACCTTTCTGAGTGTAAAGGCAGCTCAGGAACATGAAATCACAGGAGGATTCAGAAGTAACTTCAGAAAATATTTCTTCACCAAAAAGGCCACGGATGCCCAGAATGGCTTTCCAAGGGAGGTGGTTTTGGCAAAAACCCTTACAGAAAAGCCTGGGATAAGCACAGAGGAAAGCACAGGCACCGATCCACAACTAGAAAAAGAAAACAAAGAACAGTGTTTCTGTTTCCGAGGCCCTCAGAGTTTCCTCACCCAACGGCGCTACAAACCGGCTAAGGGGCGTAGCCCTGCCAAGAATAGGTAAAGTTCAAGAAGTGAGCAGGGCCAAATAGGCCAGCAGGTGTTTTTTTTTTCTTTCTTTCTTTCCCCTCCCCTATTCTCCTTTCCCCGAAGAAATACCAGACTTGTGGAGCAATAATACAAGTCCTGGCAACTAGGCAGCAGCAGCTGCAGAATGCCTCACAGACACAGATGGACCAGCAGCAGGTGGGTCATCAAAACACTCTGCTGACTCAAGTGGCACAGGCAGTGCAAGCAGCAGTGACTAGACCACCCCCACTGACCTCAGCATCACTGAAGATGACCCCTGGAGAGGACCCCAAAAGCTTCTTAAAGAACCTTTGAGTGAACTGCTAGACTGACTAATTTACTATTTGGAGACTGTCTGGATACTTTCCAGATCACAAATCTAGAGGGGCACCGCCACCTATCTGGAAGTGAAGACCGCCGTTCTTCAGAGAGTTGGCCTTAACCCAGAGGCCTATCAACAATGCTTTCAGCGGGGGCTCCTGCAGGCAGGGGAGAATCCAAGAAACCTTTTCCATAGGCTTCGTAATGTTGCCTGGAAGTAGTTACGCCCAGAGGGGAAGACTGGCAAAGAGGTCGCAAGACCATTCTTCTGGAGCAATTCCAAAATAGCCTCAGCTGACCCATGTGACAGTGGGTTTGCCAGGATCTGAATCTAACATTAGAGAAGGCCTTAGAAGTGGTGGAGGCCTACTACCAGGCTCAGTTGGTATCAGAGACCCCACGCTCTCAGGAGAAGTTGCGTGATGTGCTTAAAGGATGACGGGCCCTAAGTATCAGAAGCTCCAGTTGCCAGAGGAACCAGCCCTAACAAGGTTCGCATTTCAGGTGCCCAACTCTGGAAGACCCCCCATGTTTCAGTTGCAGGGAGAGCGGCAATTTCACCCAGGACACCCCCATTGTGAAGAAGAAGTCATGGACGTTAACGCTGTGACACCGCACTGTTGTCATTTTGTGGATATACACCCGGAGGAGGGCAGCACTTTCCTAATTTCAGTAGAAATAGATGGGGTATCAACACAGGCTTGGTGGATTCATGCAGTATGAAGACTGTCATTCAACGAGAACTGGTGAAACAGGGTCAAATCAACTATGATCAAATGGTAATTTTGACTTTCAAACATGGTGACCACAGGCAATATCCAACATGTCGATTGCAGTTGAAGACACTAGTCAGCCAAAATGAAAAAAAAGTCAGGGGTCTTCCCTGGCTCCCTTATCCTGTCCTGATTGGGTAGGACTGTCTGAACTTTAACAGTCTTTGGACCCTGATTACGATGGGGACACCCATCTCCCCTACTGAGGAGTTGCCATTACCCAAACTCTTCCCCATAGAGTACATGGACTTCTTTCCTAAGGTAGCTAAAATGCCTAAATCCCAGAGACAACAACGACAGGATAAATATAGTTATGCAGTTGAGCAAGAGACAGAGGAGGAGGCTGCCTCTGACTCTGGGGAAGAATCACCAGCCAACTCACATTTTATACCCGACCCCATTAACTGGGAAAAGGAGAGTAAACCGGGGGACTTTAAATGGGCCCAGAGAGAAGAGTCTTTTAAGTGGGCAAGGGAGCACTTAAAGAGGGTAGACAGTAAGATGGTTCCAGGAGCTCCAGTGATTGCACCAGATCCTCCATATTTCATAATGAAAAGAGACTTGCTATACCAAGTCAGTCATAAAGGGGAATGTGGAAGGGAAACTGATAGAGCAACTCCTAGTTCCCAAGTCCTATCACCAGAAAGTCTTGCAGCTAGCGCATAGTAACTCTTAGAGGGTTCATCTGGGCAAGGAAAAAAAACTGAGAGGAAATATTGGCCCAGTTATATTGGCCAGGGAATATAAACAGGTCCAGTGATATTGCCAGTCCTGCATTACCTGCCAACTCACTAAACCTGCCGGTGTTTAGGCGGCACCTCTCATTCCCATGTCCATAACTGAAACCCCTTTTGAAAGGGTGGGCCATGGACCTCCTGGAGCCGCTAGAGAGAACAACTCGAGGTAACAAGTATATTCTCGTGATCCTAGACTATGCCACGAGATACCTTGAGGCCCTACAACTGAAAAAAATGAAAACCCCAACAGTGGTGATTACCTTAATGGAAGTTTTCTCTCAGGTAGGACTACCCAAAGAGATCCTGACAGTCTAAGGGACCCTATTTGTCTCTAAACTAATGAAGCAACTCTGCAGCCTGCTTAAGGTGAAAACTCTGTGTGCATCAGAATACTGTGTGCAGTTCTGGTCACTGCATCTCAAAAAGAATATAGCTGCACTGGAAAAAGTGCAGAGAAGGGCGACCAAAATGATAAGGGGCATGGAATGGCTGCCCTATGAGGAAAGGCTAAAGCCATTAGGGCTGTTCAGTTTGGAGAAGAGACGACTGAGGGGGGGATATGGTAGAAGTCTACAAAATCATGAAAGGACTTGAACAAGTTAATGTAAATCAGTTATTTACTGTCAGATAATAGAAGGACCAGGGGGTACTCCATGAAGTTAGCAAGTAGCACATTTAAAACAAATCAAAGAAAATTCTTTTTCACTCAGTGCATAGTTAAGCTCTAGAATTCATTGCCAGAGGATGTGGTTACAGCAGTTGATGTAACTGGGTTAAAAAAAAGGTTTGGATACGTTCCTAGAGGAAAAATCCATAAACTGCTATTATGGAAATTGATAAGCAATAGTAGCTTTTGATTTATCTAATGTTTGGGTACTTGCTATGCACTCGTGACTTGGATTGGCCACTGTTGGAAACAGGATACTGGGCTTGATGGACCCTTAGCTGATCCAGTATGGCATGTCTTATGTTCTTATCGGTGTACCATCCACAGACCGATGGCCTCTTGGAAAGCTTCAATAAAGCATTTTAACAAATGTTACAGAAGTTCATAAATGAAGGTGGCAAAAAATTGGAAACTGCTACTGCCCTATGAGCTATTCACAGTCCACGAGGTGCCCCAAAGTTCAACAGGCTTCTCGCCTTTCGAGTTATTATACGGTAGAAGACCAAGAGGCATATTAGATTTGGCTCGAGAGACATGAGAGGATGAAGAATACCCCAGACAGTCTCGCGGCCTATGTCATACGGGTGCAAGAGCACCTAAAGAAAGCCAGGCAGGCCACCCGCTTGTACTTAGAGAAGGTTCAGACCGCACAGGATGGGCTTACAACCATTCCATAGTTCAGAGGAGCTTCCAGCCCAGAGGGTGGGTTCTAGTTCTCTTGCCCTCTTTGCAAAGCAAGTTGCTCGCCCGTTGGCAAGGGTCCTATGAGGTAATGGAAAAATAACAGCCCAGTGGACTATAAAATAGTCCAATCAGATAAGAGGAAGAAACGTCAGATTTACCATAATCAGCTTACTAAAGAAATGAGTTCCTCAAGAGTGTGGAATGGTTCAAGGGGAATTTGGCCCAGAATTCGGCCCTGAGGTAGACCAGACTCAAGTGCTGTTTGGAGAGGAGTTGTCAACTTCCCAGATAGCTGCTTGAGCAGAATTTAGAAATCTTCTCAAGCTTGCTGGGATGTACGCACTTGGTCCAGCATCATATCATTACCCTGCCTGAGAGGTTCGTATGTCAGTGACCATACCGAATCCCAGAAGCCAGGCACAGAATCATCTGGGATAAGCACAGAGGATCCTTAGTGCTGGGGTAGGGAGGGTAAAGCCTGGGATAAGCACAGAGGATCCTTAGCGCTGGGGTAGGGAGGGTAAAGCCTGGGATAAGCACAGAGGATCCTTAGCGCTGGGGTAGGGAGGGTAAAGCCTGGGATAACACAGAGGATCCTTAGCGCTGGGGTAGTGAGGGTAAAGCCTGGGATAAGCACAGAGGATCCTTAGCGCTGGGGTAGTGAGGGTAAAGCCTGGGATAAGCACAGAGGATCCTTAGCGCTGGGGTAGGGAGGGTAAAGCCTGGGATAAGCACAGAGGATTCTTAGTGCTAGGGTAGGGAGGGTAAAGCCTGGGATAAGCACAGAGGATCCTTAGCGCTGGGGTAGGGAGGGTAAAGCCTGGGATAAGCACAGAGGATCCTTAGTGCTGGGGTAGGGAGGGTAAAGCCTGGGATAAGCACAGAGGATCCTTAGTGCTGGGGTAGGGAGGGTAAAGCCTGGGATAAGCACAGAGGATCTGTAGTTCTGGGGTAGGGAGGATAAAGCCTGGGATAAGCACAGAGGATCCTTAGCGCTGGGGTAGGGAGGGTAAAGCCTGGGATAAGCACAGAGGATCCTTAGCGCTGGGGTAGGGAGGGTAAAGCCTGGGATAAGCACAGAGGATCCTTAGCGCTGGGGTAGGGAAGGTAAAGCCTGGGATAAGCACAGAGGATCCTTAGCGCTGGGGTAGGGAGGGTAAAGCCTGGGATAAGCACAGAGGATCCTTAGCGCTGGGGTAGGGAGGGTAAAGCCTGGGATAAGCACAGAGGATCCTTAGCGCTGGGGTAGGGAGGGTAAAGCCTGGGATAAGCACAGAGGATCCTTAGCGCTGGGGTAGGGATGGTAAAGCCTGGGATAAGCACAGAGGATCCTTAGCGCTGGGGTAGGGAAGGTAAAGCCTGGGATAAGCACAGAGGATCCTTAGTGCTGGGGTAGGGATGGTAAAGCCTGGGATAAGCACAGAGGATCCTTAGCGCTGGGATAGGGAGGGTAAAGCCTGGGATAAGCACAGAGGATCCTTAGCGCTGGGGTAGTGAGGGTAAAGCCTGGGATAAGCACAGAGGATCCTTGGTGCTGAATATGTGAAGGGAAAGCCAGAGTAAAGTGAGGTTTGTGGCATTTGCCATAGGAAAGAAAAACAAGCAGAGACTAGAGGAGCTTTGTGCCATCAGAATCTCTGGGGGGGTTGGGTTTTTTATTTTTTTGTGAACCACTGTTTATTGAATAGGCCTTATAATTCAGGTGTCCTATTTTTGATCTGAGTAGGAGGTGCTGCCGCGTTACTAGGCTTGTACAGAAGGCTGATGTTGGTTTCCTCTGGTATCAGCACAGTCAGATGTTCACACATCAGTCCACACGTGCTGCAGTGCTATTTTAGATTTAATTCTTAGTAGAACACATGATCTTTTGAGAGAGGTAATAGTGGTGGCGCCACGTAGTATTCATAGCATGAACAAATTTGAACTAATGACTGGAAGGGGAACATTATATAAATCTACAGCTCTAGCACTAAATTTTCAAAAGGGAAACTTTGATAAAATGAAAATAGTTAAGAAAAAACTAAAAGATGCAGCTGCTAAGGTTAAAAATGTACAACAGGTGTGGACATTGTTTAAAAATACAATCTTAGAAGCGCAGTCCAGATGTATTCCACGCATTAGGAAAGGTGGAAGGACGGCAAAACTATTACCGGCATGGTTAAAAGATGAGGTGAAAAAGGTTATTTTAGCCAAAAACACATCCTTCAAAAATTTGAAGAAGGATCCATCTGAAGAAAATAGGAAAAAGCATAAGCATTGTCAAGTTAAGTGTAAAAACATTGATAAGGCAGGCTAAGAGAGAATTTGAAATGAAGTTGGCTGTAGAGGCAAAAACTCATAAATAAACATTTTTAAATATATCCGAAGCAAGAAAACTGTGAGGGAGTCGGTTGGACTGTTAGATGACTGAGGGGGGTTAAAGGGGCTCTTAGGGAAGATAAGGCCATTGCAGAAAGAATAAATTAATTCTTTGCTTCTGTATTTACTAATGAGGATGTTGGGGACATACCAGTTCCGGAGATGGTTTTTCATGGGTGATGAGTCAGATGAACTGAATCAAATCACTTTGAACCTGGAAGATGTAGTAGGCCAGATTGACAAATTAAACAGTAGCAAATCACATGGACCAGATTGTATGCATCCCAGGGTTCTGGAGGAACTAAAAAATGAAATTTCAGATCTATTAGTTAAAATTTGTAACCTATCATTAAAATCATCCATTGTACCTGAAGACTGGAGGATGGCCAATATAACCCCAATATTTAAAAAGGGCTCCAGGAGCGTTCCAGGAAACTATAGACCAGTGAGTCTGACTTCAGGGCTGGGAAAAATAGTGGAAACTATTCTAAAGATCAAAATCACAGAGCATATAGAAAGACATAGTTTACTGGAACACAGTCAGCATGGCTTTATCCAAGGCAAGTCTTGCCTCACAAATCTGCTTCACTTTTTTGAAGGAGTTAATAAACATGTTAATAAATCGCCATGAAACTTTCAAGAATGGGATTCCTCAGAGAGAAATAGACCCGCCCCCAATGACGTCACCACGCTAGTGTCAGAGCCGGTAAACGACGCCGGTTAATCGGCCAAGGAAGGTGAGGGGCAACCCACCAACATCGGGTACCCTGAGAGACTATCCCGGGCTGAAAAAAAGTGAAAAGAATTGAAAAAATCGCCATGAAACTTTCAAGAATGGGATTCCTCAGAGAGAAATAGACCCACCCCCAATGACGTCACCACGCTAGCGTCAGAGCCGGTAAACGACGCCGGTCCATCGGGCATCGCGCGCCGGGCGTCACGCGCCGAAGGGACGCAACAAAGGGGCTCCCCCCTTTGTGCTCCCCTTCGTGCTAACCTTTGTGCCTCTTTTAAAATAAGTTTACTTATGTTTGTCTTTTAATTAACCTTTATTAAGTTGTTTAGCTTTTTGCCTTGTTAACATTTGTTTCGTTTTAGATTTTCAATGTATCAGACTAAGGAATTAGATTTCCTGCTTATTCAGTTTCACTGTAAACCGGCCTGATTTGCATTTTCATGCAAGAAGGTCGGTATATAAAAATTACAAATAAATAAATGTGGATAAAGTTGAACCGGTAGATGTAGTGTATTTGGATTTTCAGAAGGCATCTGAAAAGTCCCTCGTGAGAGGCTTCTAAGAAAACTAAAAAGTCAGGGGATAGGAGGCAATGTCCTTTCGTGAATTACAAACTGGTTATAAAACAGGAAACAGAGAGTAGGATTAAATGGTCAATTTTCTCAGTGGAAAAGGGTAAACAACAGTGGAGTGCCTCAGAGATCTGTACTTGGATGGGTGCTTTTCAATATATTTATAAATGATCTGGAAAGGAATACAACAAGTGAGGTAATCAAATTTGCAGATCTTACAAAATTATTCAGAGTAGTTAAATCACAAGCGGATTGTGATAAATTGCAGGAGGACCTTGTGAGACTGGAAGATTGGCCATCCAAATGGCAGATGAAATTTAATGTGGACAAGTGCAAGATGTTGTATATAGAGAAAAATAACCCATGCTGTAGTAGTTACACAGTGTTAGGTTCCATATTAGGAGTTACCACCCAAGAAAATATCTAGGCATCATAGTGATAATACATTGAAATTGTCAGCTCAGTGTGCTGTAGCAGTCAAAAAAGAAAACAGAATGTTAAGAACATGCCATACTGGGTCAGACCAAGGGTCCATCAAGCCCAGCATCCTGTTTCCAACAGTGGCCAATCAGGAGAATGCATATAGGAATTATTAGGAAGGGAATGGTTAATAAAATGGAAAATATCATAATTCCTCTGTATGGCTCCATGGTGAGACCGCACCTTCAGTACTGTGTACAATTCTGGTCACCGCATCTCAAAAATCTATAGTTGCACTGGAGAAGGTACCGAGAAGGGCGACCAAAATGATAAAGGGGATGGAACAGCTGTCCCATGAGTAAAGGCTAAAGAAGTCAGGGCTGTTTAGCTTAGAGAAGAGATGGCTGAGGGGGGATATGATAGAGGTCTTTAAAATCATAAGAGGTCTAGAACAGGTAGATGTGAATCGGTTATTTACTGTTTCAGATAATAGAAGGACTAGGGGGCACTCCATGAAGTTAGCAAGTAGCACATTTAAAACTAATCAGAGAAAATTATTTTTCCCTCAAAGCACAGTTAAACTCTGGAATTTGTTGCCAGAAGATGTGGTTGGTACAGTTAGTGTAGCTGGGTTTAAACAAGGTTTGGATAAGTTCTTGGAGGAGAAGTCCATTAACTGCTATTAATCAAGTTGACTGCGGGAATAGCCACTGCTATTACTGGCATCAGTAGCATGGGATCTACTTAGTGTTTGGGTACTTGCCAGGTACTTGAGGCCTGGATTGGCCACTGTAGGAGACAGGATGCTGGGCTTGATGGACCCTTGGTCTAACCCAGTATGGCAATTTCTTATGTTCTTATGTAAGAGCAAACTCTAAAGACCCACATAGAAAACCAGACCCGCGTGCTGGCTGTGCATTTCCACTCTGCTGCTTATCCAAAATGCCCAGTGGTTCCGGGATTATACTGACATTGGCCCAAGCCCCAGCTAATGCCTGTGTCCCGGTGCAATGATTTTATTGCAGGCCGCATAAAGACTTTAGTACTTCAGCCAGCTTCTGTTTTAGAGGGGATTTTACACTCTGCTCTGGATTCTCCTGTTTCTTGTCCTCCGGTTCTCTTATTGAAGTGCTGCGTGGGGAAGTGGTCACTGTTGTCTTAGGCTGCACTAGGCTCTTTGCCCTGCCTGCTAGAAGTGTTTGTATGTACTAATGATCACTCACTGCTTTGCTCCTCCTCTTTTCCTGCCTTACCCCTGGGTGTAGCCGTCTATGCCATCCGAAACCTGAGCGAGTCCAGCCTCACCCGCTATGAACTGGACAGTAAGTTGTTGCCTTTGTGTTCTGCACTTTTTGTAGTAACTGCTCTTCTGAGGTTCTGGATCCGGCATCCCGGGCCAGCTGGGATTGAGGGTTGCTGCTGAAACAAAGCAGTTATCACAGTCTTAGGCCAGGATTCATCATTCCGTGCCGAATGATGAACCCTGCGCTACAGGGGGGGGGTGGCGAAGCAGGGGGCGGTCAGGTGGCAGCCTCCAGCCGACCGCACCATGGCTGCAGGCTATCGCGGGCATAGCGCCACCGTAAAAGGTGGTGCTATTCCCCATGCTACTGCCGGCGATAATGTTCAAAACATTATCGCCGGCAGCGGTGGCGCTGCCGTTTACCATAATTCCCACCCTAACTCCGCCCTGACTCCTCCCCTCCCCCTAATTTAAATCTTACCGCCGCAATAAGGCTCTAATGCACTCGATAAGGGCCTATCGCGGCTTGGAAAATAACCCCCTTAGTGAGCTGAGTATGACTCTTACAGTGACACCTGCTGGCTGACTGGAGATCAGCACTGCAAGTATCTTCCAGGGGAGCTGCATGCTGCTTTGTCACAGGAGGCCACTGTGCTACATGGTCTGTATGTGGGAGGACATGAAAAATACCAGTCTGTGTGTGATGGGTCTCAGAGGAGCGACAGAAGGGGGAAAAGTAAGAAGATAGTCAGTGCATGATAGCTCCCTGATGAGTGTTGGATAAGAGGTTTTAAGGAGAAAGGCTGTATGTGATGGCTTCCTGGTGAAAACCAGATGAGAAGGTAGAAGGAGAGGCCTTTGGAGAGATGGTGGAACATTAACAAGAACAGGGTATGGGAAGCCCTGGGATTCTGGGCTCTGACAGGTCTTATGGGTTTTTTCTTTATAGGATCAGCAGTGGGTTCTGATGGATCTGGTTTTATGCTTTGGATCCAGCAGTGCATTCCAATGGGACTGGGTATTCTGGCATGGGTTGTGATGGGTCTGGTTTTATATCATGAGCTTTATACTGAAAAGGATTTGTCTGGGTAACTTTTTGGTTATCCAGACAAACCCTGAGAATTCACTTTCCCGCCCCGCCAAACAACAAAATTTCACCCAGGTAAAAAATTAACCGGATAAAAAGAGGCGGGGGGGAGGGGCATAGTTCAGCGAGCATGGCTTAAATTTATTCGGGTTGTACTGATATTCATTGCTATCCAGATGAATTTTGGGATCTATGTCTGGTTGGGCACGTCACCGTCCTAAAGTTACCCGGGTAATTTTAGGGGGAGGGGTGTTCAGCGACATACTGACCTGGATAAACCCTGCTGAATATCTGGCCTAAAGTTATTCGGGTAGCCTCCTGCATGCTGCACCGCTCAGTATGGACTCCTCTGAGTTCGGGGGTGAGTTCTGCTGGGTCTGGTTTTACTCTGTGATGTTGGGGGTTGGTCACTGACCTCGCTGCCCGTGTTTTATAGACCTCAGCAAGCACAAGCGCTACGAGATCCGAATGAGCGTGTACAATGCTGTGGGGGAGGGACCATCCAGCTCTCCGCAGGAGGTCTTCGTTGGAGAAGCTGGTGAGTGCGACAAGCCCGGGGGTGGGGGAGGTAGGATGCCAAGCAGCGCAGAGTGACTGCATAGCATGATGAATGCTGGCACAATTCCATCCAATCGCCATCCAGGCTCATCCCATCGTGCACGCTAGCGCGTCTGCACGCGGTCCTGACAGGAACGCCGAGCGCCAAGTCCCAGTGCTTACCTGAGCGTGAACGTCCTCCCCCCTTGCATCTTGTGAGAGCAAGAGTCAGGTATCTCCACCGCAGCTCCCCTATGGGATTCCTCCGCGGAGGCAGAGAGAGAGACCCTTCCTTCAAAAAGGCTGCACACACCCTGAATTAGCTGAGAAGTGGCACCACAGAGTATTTGGAGGCAATATAATTGTCAGGGTACTGGCAGCCCAAAGACCACCATGTTAGAGTGACCCTTGGGTAATAAATGTTTCTTGCAGAGGGCAGTCTAAGGTTCCCTGTATTTCTCTTGGTGGACTAGAATAATATTTCTAGCAAGGTGTGTGTGCTACCTAACCTTCAAGCTAACAATATGTTCACCGTACACAGGGCTACACGGGAGACGTTTCATCCTGAAGTTTATCGAAAGTAATGTTAAGCACTTTGGTACATTCCTTGATCCTCCTCACACTAATACAGCCTGCTGAATCAGCCACCCTGATCCCAGGGTGGTCTTCTGCTACCTGTGGAAGGATGCCCAGGTCCTTTTTTTTTTTATCTGTGCTGTTTCAGCAGCAGCACGGGGTGAGTGCTTGTCCATGCCTTACCCTGTGATTCTCTCTCACACAGTGCCCACGGCGCCTCCACAGAATGTAGAAATCCAGAGCAGCACCGCAACCCAGCTGGATGTGATATGGGAGCCGCCACCTCTGGAGGCACAAAATGGGGACATCCAGGGCTATAAGGTAAAACAAGGGCTGGGCTGCCCTCATGGAAAGGAGGCAGAAAGAAAGCAAATGGCTCCGCTGGAATCACGCGCAGAGAGTCGGGGACAGAACGGAGATTAGAAGGCTCAGGGAGATAAAGTGACACGCTCAGGGTCACCCAGTCAGTGGCAGAGCCAGGATTAAATCTTAAGGCCCAGGAATATAAAGGAACTTGTTCAAGATCACACAGAGAGTCAGAAGCAAAGGGGGGGGCGCAGATTTCTTCTGAATCAGAGACCAGTAGGCTTAAGCATTGGATCACGCTGCCTTCTCCCGCTCCAATACAGTTATGTTTGATAAAAGCTAATCTGCATCATCATCTTTGGATAATTCCCGTGTTGGTCCAATACAAGGGAACACGGGCTGCAGAAAACTGCATTTTCTGAAGGACGAATATGGCACCTAGAGTTCTGCAGAGCATCTCGCCAGGAAAACTTTCTTAAATTGCATGTCTGCTACCCCCCCTTCCCTGCTGCCTGTGATGCCAGTTTGAAGTCTTCCTTTGAGAGCACTACATCATCTGTCCCCTTCTTGCATATTCATATCAACAAATCCCGGGTGGCTTTTGAGACCACTGTACAGTAAACCACCGGCTCAGAGCAGTCATCTCCAAGATGAGTCTAGTGGTGAGCCACTTCTGTCAGCTTTACTGTTTATGTACAGATCCCCAGGAGTGTAAAGCTCAGGCTCGATTTCTGAGCCTGATGTTTCTTGAACAGGGCTATCCATGCAGCTGTGTTTTGGCATTTAAACGTGCTCTGTTCTCTGATAGCGCCTTACTTTTGCAGGGCACTGTTAATGAACAGATGATGTGTGTTGGAATTTTCACCGCTTTTCCAGGAAGTGTGCAGGCCCAGCGCGACCGGGTGCGCACACTGTGCATTTGCACGGGGCAGCACATCTGAGGGGGCGGCAGCAGCAGGAGAGGACATGGGCCGCCGTCGGCGCTCAACCCTCCGGCGACTGAAAATGAGAAAAGGCCAGGAAGAAGAGAGGCAGGTTGCCGGCGGGTTGAGGAAAGGCCGCGGCAGTTTGCTCTGTTAGAGACGCATGTGCGCTCACAGCTTTCCGGCCCCCACCCCCCTCAACCCCCAAATTGCAAGAAAGCCAACAGGACCAAAGGAAAGACAAGCCCGCAGGGCCATGGTGGAGCTCATCCCACCATGGCCCGAAATGAAGAAGAGGATGGATGGGGCCACACGAGGATCCTGGAGAAAGGAGGCCGTGTGTGTGTGTGAACCTGTGTGCAAGTGTCTGTGTCAGAGCTTGTGTATGTGTGTGTGTCTGTGTGAGGGCAGGGGGGAGGCAATGGAGGGTGAAGTGATTTGCTCAAGGTCACAAGGAATGACAATAGGATTTGATCCCTGGCTTCCCTTGTTGGCAGCCCACTGCTCTAACCACTCAGTTTTTGGGCCTGTTATATTTTTTTTATCTGTCTTCGGCATCTGCACTAGAGGTGATGAAGAAATATTTAATGGGGTAGGGTTGCCAAAGGCTGCCCCACCTCCTGGGACTAGAAATAGGACACCTCCATTCCCTATTGCCTGCCTCCCACCCTTAGCCAGGATCTGACCCTTGGGGTGAGAGAGATTGGTGAATGGTGGGAGTCTGTGTGTGTGTGACACACTCTCTCTTAGGGCTGATACAAGGGTATTAGATGCCCTAGCCTAGACAAACCTTACAGCCTTTCATTCCCCCTTCCCTCCCCTCACCACATAATCAAACTTATGCATTCTTTTCCATTTTAAAATGTATTAACTTCCCCAACCTAAAAAGGCAGATTGCATTTGGAAAATCGACATTCAAAGTACAATCTTCTGAAGTAAATATATCTCTTACAACAACATATATATTATATCGGCATACACTGCAAAAAACATACTTTCAATAATAATAGTTTAATAGACTTAGTAAACTACCTTTCTCATAGTAATCAAGGCAGTCTACTGGATCCCATATGGTATTAGGCCTATGGTAAAGGGCACTGGGTGTGGACTTGGCCCACAGAAAGCCAGGAATAAACTGAACTACAATTCCAACATAGTAAGCCTTCCATATCACAATTACCAGCACTCAACCTATGAAAAAGGCATTCTGCAAATATTACATCAGACCCTAAACACCAATACACCTCCTATTAGGAAAACAGATTAAAGCCAGGTTGTTGTAAATCCCTACACAGAAACTACATGCTAGCATAATACCTAAAGCCTCAGTCACACAAGCAGAACACAGATAGACTCTCACCAAATACAAAATAAAGAGATCATGAAATATAAATTGAACCGTGCAGATAAAAACTGAACTGGAAATCACAAGAAGCCAAACTCTGTAAGCAATGCAAACACAATCAAGAACTATAAAACATTAAACATATCAATAAAAAGAATGTCAGATCTGCTGATAAATTCAGCCAATTAAAAACACGTATAAAAATGTTTAAAATATTACCAAACACTAATAAAAAAATTCAAAACAGTATATACATCACATCCAATAATTAAAACTAACAAGGATAAAATAAAATCTCCCACTCTCCATAAGTGGGAACTTTAGATTTCCAGTCCTCCTGAGATTGTTGTAGATTAGAGGAGGTTGCACAAACTTTGACCTCTCTCATACACACATATATATATATAGGTACTCTCACACATGCACACACATGTGCGTAGGCACTCTCTCTCACAGATACACATTTACACACACAAACACCCTCTCTTATACACACACACCCTCTCATATATTCACACATACACACACACACCTCCACTACCTTCTCATACACACACCCCCAACACCCTCTCAAACACACACATACACCCTCTCATATATACATTTACACACACATACACATCCTTTCATATATAGACACAGACACACCCCAACACCCTCTCAAACACACACATACACCCTCTCATATATACATTTACACACACATACACATCCTTTCATATATACACCCAGACACACCCCACCACCCTCTCAAACACACACATACACCCTCTCATATATACATTTACACACACATACACATCCTTTCATATATACACACAGACACACCCCACCACCCTCTCAGACACATACACCACCCCCACCACCCTCTCATACACACACACATACATACACAAACCCCCTCTCATATATACACATATACACACACACACTCATATATATATATATATACACATATATATATACACACCCAAGCTCAATCACACACATACCTACTGTCACATGCTCAATCACATATAAACACATGCACGCTTGCTTTCTCATTTGTTTCCCCTCCTCTGGAAGCACAAGATCAGCAGCTGAATCCTTTTCCTTCGGCCCATCAGACTTTTCCTTTTCCTTCTAGCTTGGGGCCCTGCTGCTCCTGCCCCTGACGATAGGGAGGTTAGACCGATGGCACTTCTTTCAGCTAGCAGGCCACACTTCTCCTCCTGCTCCTGACTGCCAGGGGCAGGCCGATGCTTCATTTTGTGACCCGTGCAGCACGCTCTCTTCTTGTTCCCGATAGCGGCGGGGGGAGGCTATTGATACTTCTAGCGTCACCACGAGCCACGCTGCTCCTCCTGTTCCTGCGTTTCAGGGGGAGGGGAGCTGATGCACCTTTTTGCTACACTGCGAGCTGCGCTTTCTCCTGTACCTGACTGCCAGGGGGTCTGGGGGAGCCAATGCTTCTTTTTGTGGCCTGAGCGTCGCGTTGCTCTTCCTGCTTCGACTGGACTAAAGAAGGCTGATGGCAATTCATGCGGACCCCACAGGCCGCATTGCTTCTCACTGCCTATGCACGCTGTCACTGAGCTAAGCAGCAGTGCTGTCCCGGTTTAGCTTCCCCCCCTCCCCCACTTCCGCCTTCACGGACGGCCCTGAGGGCTAGGGGGGATGCCAGTTGCCGGCGCGTCGGTTCTTCACTTGGGAGGCAGAGCTCTGGTCTTCAAGAGAAAGAGCTGTATTGGGAGGAGGGGAAGCGGCTTTTCAGCCACATTATGAGAGCACGGTGGATGTCAGCTGTACGCCAGCTACAGTAACCCCGCCAGCGGGTCACTGCTCCACGCCGCCAGCACTGCAGGTTTTCCTGCCGACAGAATGAAGGTTGAGGCGGCTGCGGCAGGAAGGCTTCAGGGGGGCAATTTTGCCGCCTCAAAATCTTGCCACCTGAAGCGGCCGCCTCACCCTGCCTCATTGTAGAACCGCCCCTGGGTCTTGGTGTCATATGTGCAGTGTTGCCTTTTCATAGATAAGGTTGTTACTGTTTGAGTGCTGGCAGTTAGGGTTGTTTTGGTATGGGAGGTTTACTGTATTGTAATGGTAATTCCGTTTATTCATGGCTGTCTGAGGGCCAAGTCCACACGCAGCACGCATTACAAAAAGTCTAATTCCATAGGAATTCCAAGTGACCTTTTTTCAGTGTTTTCTGGTTCACCCCACAGCAGTGTATGTAAATATAATATGCATGTTGCAAGTGATATTTTTGCCTCAGAAGACTGTACTTTTGAATGTTCTTTTTTCATGTAAAATCTGTTATAAAAGCATAATTGAATTGTGTGTGTGTGTCTGTAGAGGGTGTGTGTGTTTGTGCAAGGCTGTAAGGTTTGCCTAGGGTACCTAATACCCTTCCCTTGACCATGGGTTCCCTTTGGGGGAGGGTGTCAGATTTTAAAAATAAGATTGCTGGAGGGAGCTGGGCGTTTTTTTGATGGACCCAGGACAGAGACTGAATGAAATGGAGAGGGGCGCACATTAATTGTTCACATAGGGAAGCAAAAAACCTTAGCACCGGCCCTGGAAGTGTGCAAAATTACAAAGCGTCACTGGACAATTTTGTAATGAATACCGTATGGTCTAGTTTGCAGGTGATTTTGAAACAGTCCACATTGGGATAAAGGCCACAGATATTGTTTGCCTGCGGACTTTGGCACCAGTTTCAAAGCGAAAGTCCATGCATCCTATCGTGTGGAAACTTGCTGTAGGCGCAACATAAGAGCGGACACTTGTGCCTGCTTTGTTTTTCCTGCAATCTCCATGTGATGCTTTCCTCCCCTACCCTAAAGACGCCCCGGGAACGCCTCCTCTCTGTGTGGCTGGAGGTCATCACACGGCAGTTTTTGGGCAGACGATTAATGCAGGTAAAACCCATTTTACCCGCTGAAATGGCTTTGAACGCTGCCCTCCCTATGTGCAGAAAAAAAACCTGAAACAAAAATGCTCGTTCTGTCTGGGGCCCGATGATCAGGACCGGCTCTAGGCTAACTGGCGTCCGGTGCAAGGACTGAAATTGGCGCCTCTTCCTGGATGGCAGCTCGGGCACAGCCCTCCCTGCTTTTGTCAGTGGCTCCAGCACAGAACACCCAGCCCTCCCCCTGCCCGTCCAACACTTCTCTCACCTTCTCGCCAGCACCAGCATCCCCCCTCGTTCTCTTTCCCCTTTTCTGCCCAGCAGCATCCCCTCCTCTTTTTCCCACCTCCTCGCTTCCTCCTCCTTACAAGCTGATCCTTCACCTGCCACCACAGATGGACGCCCCTTTCCTTCTCCACGGCCTTCCTGATGCTCCTGCTAGCAGATGACATATGGAAGGGTGCGGAAGGGCCCCCCCCCCCCCACCCCTTGAGCTTGACGCCCTGTGCCACTGCACAGGTTGTACAACCCGAAAGCCGGCCCTGTCTACGATTAAAACCTCATGGTCCCAATATGTTTATATGTCTCCCTTTATTTTCACTTTCTTTTACATATGCTGGTACCGTAGGTTTTTGTTTTTTTTTTTTAATATACTTTTTATATTCAACTGCAGAATCCTGAACAGAAAATATAATCAGAAAAAGCATTATCAAATTCCAGCTCTCTCCAAATGGAAACAAACTCTCACGCGTCGGCAATGCCATTGTTTCAGTGTACGGAAAAGTGAGCCATGATGTTGTCAGCTACACGGCAGCCTGTCCCATAATTAGTGTAAAGATTCAGCGTCATAATGCTCGGTTCACCACGATGGCTTGCAGGAGTCTGCCTTGATTCTCCTCTCCTGGGATCCTCCCTTGCTTTATTGTCAGAAGTTTGTAGGCGGCTGATCCTGACTTCCTCTGAAAGAAAGGTGCCTTAGGGGTCTTCAGAGTAAGGATGAAGAATTAAGGATGCCAGGGGAGGAGTGGGAGGGAAACCCCCCCCTATTGAAAAGATGACTGCAACTCCAGTTATGGACACATGGTGGCACACGTTTGCAATGTTTGTGAAACCAGCTGGCTGTATTTGTACTTCCTGTATACTGTGCGGTATCCCTAAACTGGGCACAACAGTCACACTGCATCTGTTCTAAATGTTATTGTAACTCTATTGCTTTTTAGACTCGGAGTAAGGTAGACACCATTCCTCTTTCTCTTGTCACTTGCTGTCTCCTGTTTAACTGCAGATCTATTTCTGGGAGTTTAAGCGGAAGAATGAAACGGAGAAGGTGAAAACGCTGTTCCTGCCGGAGAACGGGGTGAAGATAAAGAACTTGACAGGATACACGTCCTATCTCATTAGAGTGTCAGCCTTCAACGCAGCGGGGGATGGGCCCCTGAGCCTGGCCATCAAGGGGCAGACACAGCAAGCAGGTGGGGGCAAAGCAAGTGAGCCGCCTGTCACCGTTTGAGAATGGCGGGGTCTCCGCCATTCTCACAAGGATCAGTCTGACCCAGCCCTGCTTTTACCCTCATTGTATCTTGAATGGGAGAAAGTCTATGGGTGCAGCGGGATAGAAACCAGGACTGGCTCAGCCTGTCCATGATGGCTTGCAGCTTTTTGGCAGCCCTCCCATTTCTCTGAATTGTCTACATTGTGTTGCCCATTTTCTTCCTAGCAGAGCAGGTCTCCGCTGACTGCAGGCCACGGACAGCAGGTGACCCAGGCCTGTTTATTCCAACACCCAAAGTATCCATCACTTTGAGGCTAGCTCCGAGTGTAAGCCACTTGGCTGCCCTCTGACCCCTGCAGAACCCTCCCATGCATTCTGTCTTATGCTTGACAAAAAAATCATCCCCGGTGGCTCTAGATCAACAGCTTAAAAACTACATGAACTGCTGACAATAGATTCTTTCTTCCAACCTCCCCTTAAAAACTGAGTACCAAGTTTCACATTTTCTGCTCAGGGTTTCCTGTGGCCATCAGGGCTCCCGTCACCTCCCTAAGGCAGTCTTCT
Source organism: Rhinatrema bivittatum (assembly GCF_901001135.1). Classification (NCBI taxonomy): domain Eukaryota; kingdom Metazoa; phylum Chordata; class Amphibia; order Gymnophiona; family Rhinatrematidae; genus Rhinatrema; species Rhinatrema bivittatum. Next base: position 174,235,596 of record NC_042618.1, read on the forward strand.
CCCTGCTGGCATGGCTCTCAGTCCCAGGACTAGGAGCAGATATTAGGAACTTCCGCTGAGGTCCGTGGCTTTGCACCAAAAAGGAACTTTGAGAAGGACTGGCTGGTCCATACAGTCCTTACCTGCTGGCATACTCTTTGTTTCTATGCCAGCAGCCCTGTGATGTGCTCAGATTCCTCTGCTTGGGAGGGGAGGGAGAACAGTGGAGAGGAAAGCTTCACAGAAAGATTTCTCTAGGCTGACTGCACTTACCCATCTGGTTGACATCAGGACTGCCGAGGTCTGTGGCGGGTTGTTGGGGGCTCTGAAAGCAGCGATACAATCTCTGAATGCTGGCAGCACAGGGATGCCTCTGTTCTCATCCTCTGGAGAGCAGGAAGTTTCCAGGGCTGAAACTGGATTTTCTTTTTTCCCCTTTAGATATATTGAAAATATTCAGTCCTGGAGTTTAAAAACTCGGATTTCAAACACTTTTTTTGCTGCAATGCGTTAGAGTGAGCTGCCTGCTCTCGGACATGAGTTTAGAGTTCTCAACCCTGCACAGATTTGCCAGGGAGAGGTTGACTGGAGCTCTGCTGGGCATTCATTGGATCTCTTGTGAGCCGGAGTAGTTTAACAACAAAGGATGTTTCTCTTCTCCCAGCTCCAAGTGCTCCCAGCGCCATTCGCTTCAGTGAACTCACCACGACCTCCGTCAATGTGTCTTGGGAGCCACCTGCATTCCCCAATGGCATCCTGGAAGGTTACCGGCTCATCTATGAACCCTGCACCCCCGTGGATGGTACGTGAAGACAATCCTAGATCCCTGCTCCTTCCCCATCACAAAACCCATTGCTGCTCCATTATAGTCTCTGTGAGATAAAAACACCTTTAGCTTATGACTCCCCTCCCCCACTACTGAAATCATGTATCCCCTCCTCTGCTGTGCACATACTGAAACATTACCTCATGATATAATAACATACTAATGACAGCAGAAGAGGACCAATTAGTCCATCCAGCCTGCCCAGCAAGCTTCCTAAGGCAGTAACTGCTGCTCCATGCAGGTTACTCCCATGTTTCTCTTAAAGATAGTATCCCCAAGCCTTATGATAACCCATACAAATTGCAGTTAGCAACCTTTTTTACTGGATGATGAGCTTTCTTGAAAATTCAGATAGTGCGGACATGCTTTGCTTATGGACTTGGCCGTAGATGCAGTCCTGTGCTTTTTCCCTTTTTGTCTGCATACCAGTATCCCAGACCATAGAAGCTGGGGCCCTGTTGGTTGTTGTCTGAATCCAATTCTCCTTTTCCCTCTGCTGTCGAAATAGGGAGCAGTGTTGCAGTTGCATTAAAAGCATCAAGGCTTATTAGTTAAGGGTAGTAATATCCATGCCTTCTGCTAAGGGCAGTATCAACAAATCCTGCACCATGTAACTCCGCCCACCCCCACATTCATCAATTATTGCATAGCCCCTCCCATCTCAAATCTTGACTCCCATGACAAGCGCACACACACACTCCAATTATAATGAGCCCTTCCCCATCCTATTAATTCCTTATAATTAAGACATGACCAGAAGTTGCAGAATAACTGCTTAGTTGTTGCAGGGTCCACGTGCTCGAATGGGAGAGTAGTTCTGTACCTCTTTATCTCACCCAATTGCACTCGTCTCCTCCTCCCATCCTTTCCTTGTTTCCCTTTCTGTCTCATCACCCCACACCCAGATCTCTTCTCTCCCTGTCTGCCTTCACTGTCCTGGCTCTTCCCTCTTTAACTTTCAGCTTAAATATCCTCTCCCTTCTGAGTCCAACTCTCTATCTATCTACACCATCACCCCATCACCACTGCCATTCTGGACTTCTAGTCACCACTGCCTGCTCGGGTACCCTCTCATCTGACTTGGCATGTACATGCTGGTGACCTTTTCATTCCCTGCTTCCCCCGGTGTATGCGGTCCTCTGTTTCTGTGTGTCGTGTCTCGGTCACAGTACTGTCATACCAAATGCACTTTGCGTTATGCAAAGATGCTTTTGAAAACCTCATGGGTGGTAAAACTCTCACTTAGCATGGTGCTGGTCTTATCATCATCGTAGAAGAATGATGCAGGGGTATCTTGGAGCCAGTTAAGCCAGATAAACTCATGCTATATCCCCCCGGGAAGCTTCGGAGACCTGCGATGAGAGGGCCCCCCCCCCCCCCTCCAGCCCCTGAGGACATCTCATGCCTTTTTGTTTTGATTTAACTCAAGGTGTGAGTAAGATTGTGACCGTAGATGTGAAGGGGAACAGCCCGCTCTGGATGAAGCTGAAGGACCTGGCGGAGGGCATGACTTACAGGTTTCGCATACGGGCCAAGACCTTCACTTATGGACCGGAGCTAGAGGCCAACATCACCACAGGCCCAGGGGAAGGTAGAGTTTGAGAAGCATGTCTTATCATGTCAGTTGATTGTTTAAGGATAACCCCTAAATATACTACACTTTCAGGGTTCATGTCCCACTGCCACTCCTTGTGACCTTGAGCAAGTCACTTTACCCTCCATTGCCTCAGGTACAAACTTAGATTGTAAGCCCTGAGGGGATAGGGAAATACATACCGTGCCTAAATGTAATCCACTTTGAAGTGCTGAAAAAGTGCGAAAAGCGGAATATAAATTTTTTTTTAAAAATCTAAATAAATAAATACACTTTCAGTGCATCAGAAGCAAAATGGAAGAAATAATGTGCTAACAGACATAACATATTGGGGTAGATTTTCTAAAAGTGCGCCCGTGCGTACTTTTGTTCGTGCACCAGGCGCAAACAAAAGTACGGGGTCGGTATGCACAAGGGGGTGCACATTTGTGCAACTTGTGCGTGCCGAGCCCTGCGCGCGCTGCCCGTTCCCTCCGAGGCCGCTCCGAAATCGGAGCGGCCTCGGAGGGAACTTTCCTTCGGCCTCCTCCCACCTTCCCCTCCCTTCCCCTACCTAACCCACCCCCCCAGCCCTATCTACAACCCCCCTACCTTTGTCAACAAAGTTACGCCTGCCAGAGGGCTGCTGGAGCACCATCACCCGACCCGGGGGCTGTTCCGGAGGCCTCGGCCGCGCCCCCGGAACGCCCCAAACATCGCGCCGCCCCCCGACACCCCCCAGTGAAGCTCCGGGACTTACGCACGTCCCAGGGCTTGCGCACGCCGCCGAGCCTATGCAAAATAGGCTCGGCGCACGCAGGGGGGTTTTAAAAGGGTTACGCGCATAACTTATGCGCGTAACTCTTTTAAAATCTATCCCATTATTTTCATTATTATTAAGTGATGGCAGAAAAAAACCAATCGGTCCATCCCGTCTGCCATCTCAGCTGCCAGTTATAGAGAGTGACCACCTGCAGGATATCTCTCCTTATCCAAGATAGTATTTAGCATCTTCCTCCATTATACTCCATCCTCCTGGCTAACTGAGCATATAAGATCATCTTTTTAGTTCACACACAGCGCCCCTTCCCCTCCCACAATAGGGAGGGGAAGGGGCGCTGTAAGGACCCACAATAATCCAAACAGCCTCCAACACCAGCTCCAGGATGCATCTTACTCCCCTCTCCATGAAAAAAATATTTCCTGCGTTGCCCTTCAGTTTACTTTCAAGAGCATCATATTGTGGTCCCATGTTCCACCACATCTTTTCCATTAAAAAAGGTTTGTTGTGCAATATTAATACCTGTCCTATCTCCCCTCCTCTCCTCTCCTCTCAAGTATACTAATTTAGATCTCTAAGGCAAGGCCTCACAATCCAGCCCTCAGAAGATACCTAGCCAGGCAGCTGTTCAGGATATCCTCAGTAAATATACATGAGATGCGCTGCCTCCATTGTATGCAAATCTATCTCATGCATATTCAATGTCGATATCCTGAACACCTGACTGGCAAGGTGTGCCCAAGAGCTGGTTGAGAACCCCTACTGTTAAGACACAGATTTTCAGGGTTAACTGATTAATTTTAGCTGTTTAACTTTGGAAATTCAGCCACCGCTAACTGGTTAAAATGGGGGCTAAATATCTAGTTAAATCTAACTGCACAAACCATGTGTGGTTAAATGTAAGGCAGCATTTGTGCAGCCGCACTAAGCCGGCCAAATTTAGGGACCGATTTACTAAGCTTTTTTTACCCAAGAAGACACACAACTTATTGTGCAGACTGTGTTGATGTTTTTGGGTGTTACATGATGTTTGTTTACTCACATTAATAAAAATATTCTATAAAAAAAAAACAACCACACAGAATGGGCTTAGTAAATAAGGCCCTGGGCCAGATAGCACTGACTGTCATGCTGACCGGCTAAATTTTGAAAACCCTGTCCCATGCATGCTCCAGCCTGGCCCCCTTTTTATCTGGTTAAATGTGTGCAGTGATTTTAAGTGGGCAGATTTTGGCTGGACAGAGGGTGATATCATTTTTAACTGGTTAGATGTCTTTATTCTGGCTTGTGAACTGGTTAAAAGATAGGAAACAGAAAATAGGACTGGTGAGTTTTCTCAGTGGAGAAAGATAAAACAGTGGAGTACCCCAGGGATCTGTACTGGGACTGGTGCTTTTTAATATATTTATAAATGATCTGGAAAAAGGAACAATAAGTGAAGTGATCACATTTACAGATGACACAACATTTTTCCGAGTTATTAAATCACAAGCAGATTATGAGAAATTGCAAGAGGACCTTGCAAGTCTGGAAGATTGGGCATCCAAATGGCAGATGAAATTTAATGTGGACAAGTGCAAAGTGTTGCTTATGGGGAAAAGTAATCCAAACCGTAGTTACATGATGTTAGACTCTATATAAGGATTTACCACCCAGGAAAAGTATCTGGGCATCATTGTGAACAATACATTGAAATCCTCGACTCAGTGTGCAGCAGCAGTCAAAAAGCAAACAGAATGTTAGGAATTATTAGGAAAGGAATGAAGAATAAATAATGCCTCTGAACCACACCTAGAGTACAGAGTGCAGTTCTGGTCACTACATCTCAAAAAAGAAATAGAAGAATTAGAAAAAGTAAAGAGAGAGGCAACCAAAATGATAAAGGGGATAGAACAGCTCCTCTATGAGGAATGGCTAAAGAGGTTAAGAGCTTGGAGAAGAGATGGCTAAGGGGAGATGTGATAGAAGTCTATCAAATCATGAGTGGAGTGCAACATGTAAAGGCAAACTAGTTGTTTAATCTTTCAAAAAAAAATACAAAGACAAGGGAACACTCCCTCAAGTTACTAAGTAGCACATTAAAACCAATTGGAGAAAATTGTTTTTTTTCACTCAATGAACAGTTGAGCTCTGGAATTCATTGTCAGAGGATGTGGTTGAGACAGTTAACATAGCTGGGTATGGACAAGTTCCTAGAGAAAAAGACCATAAACAGTTTTAAGCCAGGTAATCTTGGGGAAAGCCACTGCTTATCCCTGGGTGTTAGCAGCCTGGGATCTGTCTACTATTTGGGATCCTGCCAGGTACTTGTGAGCTGGATTGGCCACTGTTGGAAACAGGATACTGGGCTTGATGGACCCTTGATCTGACCCAGTATAGTGGTTTTTATGTTCTTAGATTTATCCAGTTAAAAGCCAATTTTTATCACATAAATCTTTTGGATACTGACCCCCTAAGTCTCATCTCGCAGGGCTTCTGGTGCAGACTCTGCACCATTCTGGTAGGCCTTCTCTGACCTGCCGCAGCTCTGTCTTTCCTGAAGTGCAGCCTCCAGGTGCATCCCATCTGGCCTCATGGCCTTGCCCACTTTCAGTTTTTCTAGTTCTACACAAATACTGCCCTCTGTAAATGGTGTGGCATCTACCCCTGTACCATATGTACCCTCACTAACAGCGGTCCTTCTGCAAACCTTTCTTTAGTGAATACTGAACAGAAGTATTTCCCTTAACTTTTCTGCATTTTTCACATCCCCCCCTCCACACATTTCTCCTCATCCCCTCTTATTTGATTTGATTTATATTCCACTTTTCAGGCACTTCACAGCGGATTACATTCAGGTACTGTAGGCATTTCCCTGTCCCCAGAGGGCTGGGGCAATGGAGGGTGGAAGTGATTTGCCCAAGGTCACAAGGAGCAGCAGTAAGATTTGAACCCTGGTTTCCCTAGTTCATAGCTCGCTGTAATCACTAGGCTACTCCTTACAATGTATTTTTTTATTTGTGCTCATATGATACTGCTCTTATTGTATGTATGTTTTTTTATTGTACCCCGCCCTGGACATTTGGAAGGTGCAGGTTATAAATAAATATACCTTTAAATAAATAAATAAATAACATCCCACCTTCGCCCTTCTTCCTTTCACTGACACATTGTCACCTGTCTCTGCTCTACTGGTTCCTTACCTAGTGTCAGGTTAAGGCTCAAGGGTCACCATACTATAGGTTCCCTAGCTTGAAAATTGACCTTGAAGCATATCCATTGGTTCAGACCATGCCCTCGGAGGAAGGGATGACCCTCTGGTGCAAGCCCTACCCAGGTGATGCCCATTTTCTCGTGTTCTCCTTTTGTCAGTGACCCCCCCCCCCGTGCCCTTCAGCTGCAGGAGGACCGGGTATCCTAGAGCCATACGAAGCTGTCAAGCACTCAAGCTAATCAGATAAATCTTCTCTGGGGGGTGGGGGGCGGAGAGAAGCAGCCTATTAAAGCCAAATCTGAACACCTCTAATAAGAAAACACTTCCGAGAAAGGAATGGAAATAGGATGAAAGAGGCTTTCCCCCAGAAAAAAAAAAGATTAAAGCGATAGCAAGCAACACATGGGCAGTGAGTTATTAGAAAGTGCACAGTGAAGATAGTCAGAGGGCTTGATTCACCAGCCACCGCCCGTTTCCGTTCCCGCTGTCCTGTGCCATTGAAAACGTGTCCTAAGAAACCTTGGTGGGTAGAAGGAGAGGAAACGCTGATAAACTGCCCTCTAATTCTTCTTGTTTGTACTGGGGGGAAAATGTCTTTGGTAAGGGACAAGAGTCTGAAAAAAGCCAGCATTAGCGGGAGGCACTAGCAGAAGGCGCTGCAGAAGCCGTCCACATCCTGGCACATCCTGGCAGAACCGGTTCCAGGTCAGCCGTTTTGTGAGGGGGTGCAGGACCATCAAGCTCCTTTCACCCGCATGCTGGGCTCAACGGACCTTGGTCTGACCCAGCGTGGCACTTCTTATGTTAACAAGATTAGCACTGAAGGAAAGAAAAAGTCTACAGGCCTTTCTTCATAGGACAACTCCTCTCCTGTCCCCAGACTTTCTACCTTTGGAGATCAGTCTCTGAAAGTAGCCAGTCCAGGTCACAAGTACCCGGCATATCCCCAAAGGTTGTTCATAAACTGAACCTCCCTTTAACAAATGAAATCTTGAGGGGCAGATCGTATTTCACTAGATGTTATTAAGAAACTACATTTTTCTAATGGATCTCAACTTGTTCTCCCTGTGTTAGGTTCACCTGGCCCCCCCGGGGAGCCCTTCATCTCCAGGTACAGCTCAGCAATCACCATTCATTGGTCCAGCGGAGACCCAGGGAAAGGGTCTATCACCCGATATGTCATTGAGGCAAGACCATCAGGTACAGCACCTCCCTTGCCCCGTGTTCCCCACTCTGAGCTTTGCCAATTATTCACCATAAGGGGCAGAGTTTTCTAGTTTATAGGTTTAGGCTTTTCTCAGAGGTTCATCCCCCAGCTCCTACCTGTCCTATGCCCATCTCAGATGGCAGATAAAGCTTCTAGGAGAGGTCTGGAGAGCCAGTTGTTGGCCCCCAGGCCCTGCTGCAGCCTTCTGCTGTCGCTTTTAATGTAATATTGATGGGGCCCAGACTGAGGGTGGGGAAGGGGGTGGGGAGGTGAGCAGAGGGAAAGTCTCTCTGGAACGAGGCCAACTCTCACTTCAAGTAAATCGGATCATCAGCGCGCAGCCTGCGGCAGAGTTTATCCCCTTACGCTCTGATTTATCAGGACCTGTTTGATCAGTGAGCTTGGCTTCTCAGCCTATGAATAAAAGATACACCTCGCGGCACCAGCAGCATCTCACCAACCCGAAGAAAGGGCCAGTCGCTTTAAACTTCAAGTACCTAAAGTGAAATCCTCCTGTAGAGCAAACTGTCACAGAGCTGCAGAGATCAGATCTGAGTTTTCCTTGCTGGTTTTTCATGCTCTCAGACAACGATGTCACTGACCTCCTAAGGAAGCATTCCCTCAAACGTTTCTGAGCAGAAACAGATGTGCAAAGGCCCGATGTGGCAGGCAGACTTTGGAAAGAGGTCCAGAATCTTGGTAACTGCCCATACCACGATGCTCCCTCCATCAAAGTCATCCAATGCCACCAGCGCTAGAGAGGTCCAGCTCCTGACTGGAAGTGTAGGAGGTGTTACTGACGTTGCTGGTTTCAGAGGTCTAGACATGGATGGCACCTGAGGTCTGTGAAGTTTTCTGCTGTGTATCCCAGCAGAATCTCTTCTCCACCTTCTCCAACACCTGTGCCCTTGCACACCTGACAGATATATATTTCCCTTTCAGATGAGGGCTTGTGGGATATCCTCATCAAGGACATTCCGAAGGAAGTGACATCGTACACCTTCAACATGGAGATCCTGAAGCAGGGTGTGAGCTACGACTTCCGGGTGATTGCCGTGAATGATTATGGCTACGGGACACCCAGTGCCCCTTCCCCGGCAGTGTCAGGTATTAAAAGTGAGAAATATCTCCTTACCTCGTTAGCTTTTAACTCTGACTGCAGATCTGGGGCTCGTCCTGGTTTGATCTTCTGTGCTGTTGCATTTTGGTCCTTGCTGGCTCCTTTGATCTCCTATCCCTCTGGTTTCATTTCCTTATTCTGCAGCCCAGAAAGCAAACCCGTTCTACGAGGAATGGTGGTTCCTGGTTGTGATCGCGCTGGTGGGTCTCATCTTTATCCTGCTGCTGGTCTTTGTCCTCATTATCCGGGGACAGAGCAAAAAATATGCCAAGAAATCAGACTCAGGTGAGACCAGGAGACCCAGCGTACACACACACACACACACACACATGTATAAATAGTCAGAAATTACAAAATTTAAGAGACGCCACTGTGCTGCAAAAAATCCTCTGTTCTTTGGAGAACTAGGAAATGCTTCCAGCGCATGCAGCAATCTCAGTCCTTTGTGCCCAACCCCTTTGACACTGAAATTAAATCATATCTCCCCCCAACTTTGCTCATCTCCTCCCTCCCAAAAGTCAAATCAAAACAGGAGCATATATTTGGGACACTATCTGTAGCCCTGAGACTCACTGGACCCAACCTAGGCCTGAGCACCCCATCACAAGTGTTTCACCTTCTGCCTGTATGGAACTTGATGCTGTACCCAGTTCAGGCCACTTTCTGCTCTTGTTTACTGCTTCCATGATTTGCAGCTCTGAGGGAAATAATGCTTCCACCTGCCGCCCACTGTAGATGCACACAACTCCTCTTGTTCTGTTCGCAGAGCCAGTGATGGAGATAGATGGATGTGCATCACCGGCCTTGTTAAATGTCACTTTAGAAGCTGAAGATTAAATTAATGTCTAATATTATTATTTACTGGAGCACACTTGGCTGGATTAGACATGACAGGTCATAAGAATTAGCAGAAGCCTTATATTCTTCACAGTCTCTCTCGGCTGACATTATTTACATACCTCTATACACAGCACAGCTACTGAAACGATGCACCCGCTAATCTTATTGTGAACTGATGGGAAAATCTGCTGCCCATGTATACGCTCTGCATTGCCTTTACATGGGTACTCTGTGTATCTTCTGCACTGCCATTGCATGTACACTGTGTGTACCCTTTGCATTGCCATTGTGTGTATACCCTGTATACACTCTGAGCTGCCATTGTATGAACACTATGTGTATCCTCTGTGCTGCCATTTCATGTACACTGTGAATACCATTCACGCAGCCATTATATATACACTGTGTGTATCCTCTGCACTACTATTGTATGTACTCTCTGTGCTGCCATTCGGTCTGGCACTCAGTTTAATGAGCATCCCTTTTCCTATGCTGTCTATAGCCACGGGTTAGGAAAATGGACACTTGTTAAATGAGCGACCCTTTCCCTAACCTGACCACTGGCATAGTTTGTTTTATTTTTAATTCTCCTATTTCGGTTTCTCCGACTTAATATCGCAATGATATTAAGTCAGAGGAACTGAAAAAAGGAACAGTATATGCATTGTGTTACCATTGTATGTACACTGTGTGTACCTACTATGTTACCATTGTATGCACATGGGCTATAACCTCTGTGCTGCCATTGTATGTATGCTGTGTGTACACTCTGTACTACCATTATGTGTACACTGTGTATACCCTTCATGCTGCCGTTGTATGTAAACTGTGTGTACCCTCTGTGTTGCCATTACTTGTACACTGTGAATACCCTGTGCGCTGTCATTGCATGTTCATTATATGTACCCTTCGTGCTGCCATTGTATGTAAACTTTGTGTACCCTTTTTGCTGCCATTCCATGTACACGATGGGGATAATTTTAAAAATGAAAAGTCTGGGGGTCTTGTCACTAATTTTCAAAATGAAAGGACACACATACTTTCAGCTGGACTACAGTAATTGCCTGTGTGTGGGCCTCCCTGAGGTACTCATGCACAGGCTTCAGGTGGTTCAGAATATAGCAATATGGTTGGTGGCAGGTTGCTCACATAGGGGTAGATTTTACAAATTTGCGCACACGCATACTTTTGTTTGCGCACCAGGCGCAAACAAGAGTACACGGGATTTTAACAGATACGCGCGTAGTCGCGCGTATCTGTTAAAATCTGGGATCGGCACATGCAAGGCTGTGCAAAATTGGCAGCCTGCGCGCATCGAGCCGCACAGCCTGCCTCAGAGGGAACTTTCCTTCCACCACCCCCCCGCACCTTCCCCTCCCTTCCTCTACCTAACCCACCCCCCTGCCCAAGGCAGGCGAACTTGCGCGCGCAGGGCCGGCCGCCGGTGTGCGATTCCCAGGCCCAGGAGCCATTTCGGAGGCCTCAGCCACGCCCCCGAAATGCCCCCGGGCTAGAACCACGCCCATGGCCCCGCCCCCAAATGACGCGCCGCCGTGACACCCCCTCCCCCGACACCCCCTCCCCCCAGGAAAGCCCCGGGACTTACGCGCGCCCCGGGGCTTGTGCGCGCCGCAGAGCCTACTCAACACACACACACACACACATGTATTAATAATCAGAAATTACAAAATTTAAGAGACGCCACTGTGCTGCAAAAAATCCTCTGTTCTTTGGAGAACTAGGAAATGCTCATGCATTGCATTGGTTTCACATTAAGGAGGTCCATGTTCAAAACCTATTTAGATGGATAACTCAAAAGTTATCCATCTGAATAGCAAATGTGGCATATTCAGCCACTTATCTGGCTAAATTATAGCCAGTAACTAGAAAATCCACCACACTGTCACCCAGTTGTATATTTCATAACATTGAATTCCACAATAATCTTATTATCTCTCTTTTTCTTTTTACTTTTTATATTTTATAATATTTAATTGTTTTTCTTTGTGGGACCTTCACGAGTACAGTTTGTAATAGACACAAACTGCGTTCTCTGTAAGTCCAACTTTGCTTTATTATTTATTTATTTAAGATCTCATTTAACTTCATTTTATATTAAAACTTTTCACCGGATCTCCGGATCATATACTCATAATAAAGATCCACCACAGGAGCCGTCTTGTAAGCGTTTTATTTCCTCATAGAGAGCAAAAGAACCCAAACTTAACTTAAATGTTTCAATCATTGCCCCGACATGGATCCATGTTTCAGTGTCCCATCAGCATCAGGGGCTTCTCTATAGAGTGTGATATCTTCTTTCATTCTTTTAATTCATCGCTCTGCTCCCCGAAAGACAAACTTCATTTGTGAAATCTCTTCATAAACTTTAACAAAACATGGTGTCCACCACCACTATTTATATCCAAAGGAGGAAATGACATCACTTCAATTAAATCAGGGAATACCAATTAATCACTTCATTCAGTCCCTCAGGTTTCATAGATCTTAATTCAAAAATCCAAGAGTGTTCACGGTGGTTTAGGCTTGGGCGTGTAGTTGTAAATTATAGCCAGACCAATAGTTATTTGACTCTAATTTAACCAGATAAAAAGGAGATGTTTCAGGGGTGTTCTGCCCCTGAGCTGAGAACCATTTTCCAAAATAGCTGGGGCTGGGGCAAGGTCAGGTCAGTGCCATTTTGGAAAAGGTGTTAAAGGGCTGCTCACCAAGTTCTTCTGTGCTGCAATGATTGTCTGCGTCACAAAGGAATATGCCATACAGCCGTGATGCTTTTTTGGGGGGAGGGCCTATCACGGCGAAACCTCCCTGCGATAATGGGACCCCCTCCCGTGATAAAGCATCACGGTTTAATGAATCTAGGGGCACCTTTGAATATAGCCGATTATGTTTTAATGTTATTCGGCCTTGTGTGGCCGGATAACTTGCTACTTACCCTTACTTTAAAAGATATCCAGGGTAAGTAGCACTGTATCAGTATTAAAAAAAGGAAAAAAAAAATCATAGGACCCACGGCTCCCATCCTTATGTAAATTATCCCCCACCACCAGAACCACCATCCCACCCACCTGGAACCCCCCCCCCCCCCCCCCCATGACAAAAAAAAAATCATCCCTGCCAGGAACAAGGGGCTCACTCACCTGCTCCCAGTGGCTCCAGAGCTGCATCTGATAGGCAGCACTGGAAGCGTAAACTCCGCCCAGTTTACGCTTCCAGCACTCCCATGTGTAACACTTTAGAACGAGCCTATTGTATGGGTTATGAGTGTAAGGAACGGATGATATAGAATGATGTGATAGGGTAAAATTAATCTGCAGTGAGTTAACTTACAGAAGGTTACACTGAATTGTTCTTATTATTGTGAATCAAGTTGTTAAATCTGTTGTATGAGAATAATTAATAAACACATTTGGGGAAAAATAAAAGAGCAGGTCTAAAGTTATCCGGCTAACCTAGCCAGATATACCTGGTATTCGACTCTCACCTCCCCCATTGACCCTTACCTCCCCTCATATTATTGACTCTCTCCTCCCATTGACCCTTACCTCCCCTCATATTATTGACTCTTACCTCCGGCCATTGACCCTTACCTCCTCCCATTCACCTTTACCACCCCTCATATTATTGACTCTTACCTCCCCCATTGACCCTTACCTCCCCTCATATTATTGACTCACCTCCCCATTGACCCTTACATCCCCTCATATTATTGACTCATCTCCCCATTGACCCTTACCTCCCCTCATATTATTGACTCATCTCCCCATTGACCCTTACCTCCCCCCATTGACCCTTACCACCCCTCATATTATTGACTCTCACCTGCCCCTCATTGACCCTTACCTCACCTCATTGACCCTTACCTCCCCCATTGATTCTCACCTCCCCCCATTGACCCTTTCCTCCTCATATTATTGACTCTCACCTTCCCCCATTGACCCTTACCTCCCCATTGACCCTTACCTCCCCTCATTGACCCTTACCTCCCCCATTGACTCTCACCTCCCACCATTGACCCTTACCACCCTCATTATTGACTCACCTCCCCCATTGACCCTTACCTCCCATCAAATTATTGACTCTCACCTCCCCCATTGACCCTTACCTCCCCTCATATTATTGACTCACCTCCCCCATTGACCCTTACCTCCCCTCAAATTATTGACTCTCACCTCCCCAATTGACCCATTAACTCCCCTCATTGACTCTTACCTCCCCTCATATTATTGACTCTTACCTCCCCCATTGACCCTTACCTCTCCCATTGACCCTTACCTCCCCTCATTATTGACTCTCATCTTCACCATTGACCCTTACCTCCCCTCATATTATTGACGCTCACATGTCCCCCTATTGACTCTTACCTCTCCCATTGACCCTTACCTCCCCTCATATTATTGACTCTCACATGCCCCCTATTGACCCTTACCTCCCTTCATATTGACTCTCACCTCTCCCATTGACCCTTGCCTCCCCTCATATTATTGACTCACCTCCCCATTGACCCTTACCTCCCTCATTGACCTCATATTATTGACCCTTACCCCCTCATATTATTGACTCACCTCCCCATTAACCCTTACCTCCCCCATTGACCTCATATTATTGAACCTTACCCCCTCATATTATTGACTCACCTCCCCATTGACTCTCACCTCCCCCATTGACCCTTACCTCCCCTCATATTGACTCTCACCTCTCCCATTGACCCTTACCTCCCCTCATATTATTGACTCACCTCCCCCATTGACCCTTACCTCCCCCATTTATTGACCCTTATCTCCCCCTCATATTATTGACCCTTACCTCCCCCACTGACCCTTACCTCCCCTCATATTGACTCTCACCTCTCCCATTGACCCTTACCGCTCCTCATATTATTGACTCACCTCCCCATTGACCCTTACCTCCCTCATTGACCTCATATTATTAACCCTTACCCCCTCATATTATTGACTCACCTCCCCAATTGACCCTTACCTCCCCCATTGACCTCATATTATTGACCCTTACCTCCCCCTCATATTATTGACCCTTACTTCCCCATTGACCCTTACCTCCCCTCATATTATTTACTCTCACCTTCCCCCATTGATCCTTACCTCCCCTCAAATTATTGACCCTTATCTCCCCTCATATTATTGACTCTCACCTTCCCCATTGACCCTTACCTCTCCTCATATTGATTCTCACATGCCCCTATTGACCCTTACCTCCCCATTGACCCTTACTTCCCCTCATTATTGACTCTCACCTCCCCCATTGACTCTCACCTCCCCCATTGACCACCTCATATTATTGACTCACCTTCCCCCATTGACCCTTACCTCCCCTCAAATTATTGACTCCCACCTCCCCCATTGACCCTTACCTCCCCTCAATGGGACCCTTACCTCCCCCATTGACCCTTACCTCCCCTCATATTATTCTCCTCCATTGACCCTTACCTCCCCTCATTGACCCTTACCTCCCCTCAATGGGACCCTTACCTCTCCCATTGACCCTTACCTCCCCCCATTGACCCTTACCTCCCCTCATTATTCTCACCTCCTCCATTGACTCTTACCTCCCCTCATTGACCCTTACCTCCCCCCATTGACCCTTACCTCCCCTCATATTATTCTCACCTCTTCCATTGACCCTTACCTCCCCTCATTGACCCTTACCTCCCCTCAATGGGACCCTTACCTCTCCCATTGACCCTTACATCCCCCATTGACCCTTACCTCTCCCATTGACCCTTACCTCCCCCTCATTTTATTGACTCTCACCTTCCCCATTGACCCTTACCTCCCCCATTGACCCTTACCTCCCCTCAATGGGACCCTTACCTCTCCCATTGACCCTTACATCCCCCATTGTTCCTTACCTCTCCCATTGACCCTTACCTCCCCCTCATTTTATTGACTCTCACCTTCCCCATTGACCCTTACCTCCCCCATTGACCCTTACCTCCCCTCAATGGGACCCTTACCTCTCCCATTGACCCTTACCTCCCCTCATTGACACTTACTTCCCATCATATTATTATCTTACCTCCCCCATTGAACCTTACCTCTCCCATTGACCCTTACCTGCCTTCATATTATTGACTCTTACCTCCCCCATTGACCCTTGCCCTCCCCTCATATTATTAACTCTCACCTCCCCCCATTGACTCTCACCTCCCCCTCATATTATTGACGCTCACCTTCCCCATTGACCCTTACCTCCCCTCATTGATCCTTACCTCCCCTCATTGACTCTTACCTCCCCTCATATTATTGACTCTTACCTCCCCCATTCACCCTTACCTCCCCCTCATATTATTGACCCTTACCTCCCCCATAGACCCTTACCTCCCCTCATATTATTGATTCTCACCTCCCCATTGACCCTTACCTCCCCCATTGACTCTCAACTCCCCCATTGACCCTTACCCCTAATATTATTGACTCTCACATGCCCCCCTATTGACCTACCTCCCCATTGACCCTTACCTCCCCCTCATTTTATTGACTCTTACCTTCCCCATTGACCCTTACCTCCCCCTTACCTTGACTCTCACCTCATATTATTGACTCTCACATGCCCCTCATTGACCCTTACCTCTCCCATTGACCCTTACCTCCCCTCATATTATTGACTCTCATGCCCCCATTGACCCTTACCTCCCCTCATATTCTCACATGCCCCCATTGATCCTTACCTCTCCCATTGACCCTTACCTCCCCTCATATTATTGACTCTCACATGCCCCCATTGACCCTTACCTCTCCCATTGACCCTTACCTCCCCTCAAATTATTGACTCCCACCTCCCCCATTGACACTTACCTCTCCCATTGACCCTTATATCCCCCACTGACCCTTACCTCCCCTCATATTATTGACTTACCTCCCCCATTGAACCTTACCTCTCCCATTGACCCTTACCTCTCCCATTGACCCTTACCTGCCCTCATATTATTGACTCTCACCTCCCCTCTCATATTATTGACTCACCTTCCCCCATTGACCCTTTCCTCCCCTCATTGACTCTTACCTCCCCTCATATTATTGACTCTCACCTCCCCATTGACCCTTACCTCCCCCTATTGACTCTTACCTCCCCATTGACCCTTACCTCCCCCCATTTTAGCTATGGGGAAAAGTGGGCGGGGTTTAGTTAGGGGAGGGAGAGTATGCATGGAGATTGTATATTTAAATCTCTGTACGTATGTTGCCCCTGCTTTAGTATGGGCACTTTGTACCCATGTTGTGGGTGCCGGTAGGAGTTTCAAAGGATGGAGTTTCCCTGTTCAATTGAGCTTGTAGTTTTTATGCCCACAGGACTGTCATTAATACCTTCTCTGAGCAGGCTTTCTGCAGCACGTTGCTAAACCTGACTACACTAGCAGCTTGGAAGGAGAAAATAACAATGAAACGTTTCTTCAAACAGACTTCTGAAGATTGCTGTGTCTGTCTGTCCTCCTGCAGGGAACGCCACCAAGTCAAATGCCCTGGGTCACGGAGAGATGCTTAGCCTGGACGAGAGCAGCTTCCCTGCTCTGGAGCTGAACAACCGCCGGCTGTCCGTCAAGAATTCCTTCTGTCGAAAGAATGGCATTTACACCAGGTATCACTGTCCAGCCATGACACCTTCTGCAGCCTATCAGGCCGTGCCATGCCGTACCCCGTACGGCCTCCCCGATCTGAAGGTTGTGATGATTGCTCAGAGAGGAGCCTCCATGGGCCCTAGCAAAGGATCGGTTACCCAGAATCCTTTACTCAGCTACAGTAAACTGGAGGGTAACTCTTTTTCCTATTTACCAGGGTCAGAGACATGGGGGTCAATTCAATATTGTGCACTAGGCACTGCCCACAGCCTAACATGTTTTGGATGCGCATCCATAACCCCTGATCCAATATGGGGATTAGCGTGTCCAAAACGCATGTCCAAATCTCCGCATAGCTAATAGCGCTCATCTACATGGAAATCCATATAGATGAGGCTATTAGCTAACCCCCCCGCGATCCAATAAATTTTCTGCGCGCCCAGTGCCCCCTTGCAACGCGGTGAATTTTACGCCAAGCTGAGGCTGGCATAAAGGGGTGCCAAGCTCAAGTTTGCATTGAAAAAAAAAGAAAAATCCTGCTTTCTCAGATTCCTCCTAATAATGGGGTAGATTTTAAAAGAAGCGCGATCAGCCTACTTTTGCTTGCGCATCAGACTCAAGCAAAAGTACGCTGGATTTTAGTAGATACGCGCGGAGCCGCGCGTATCCACTAAAATCCTGGATCGGCGCGCGCAAGGCTATCGATTTCGTATAGCCTGCGCGCGCCGAGCCGCGCTGCCTCCCCCCGTTCCCTCCAAGGCCGCTCCGAAATCGGAGCGGCCTCGGAGGGAACTTTCCTTTGCCCTCCCCTCACCTTACCCTCCCTTCCCCTACCTAACCCACCCACCCGGCCCTGTCTACACCCCCCCCCCCTTACCTTTGTCGGGGGATTTACGCCTCCCGGAGGGAGACGTAAATCCCCGCGCGCCAGCGGGCCTGCTGCGCGCCGGGCCGCGACCTGGGGGCGGGTACGGAGGGCGCGGCCACGCCCCCGGGCCGTAGCCACGCCCCCGTACCCGCCCCCAAAACGCTGCCGACACGCCCCCGGAACGCCGCGACGACCGGGCCCGCCCCCGACACGCCCCCGACACGCCCCCCTCCGAGAACCCCGGGACTTACGCGAGTCCCGGGGCTCTGCGCGCGCCGGGAGGCCTATGTAAAATAGGCTTCCCGGCGCGCAGGGCACTGCTCGCGTAAATCCGCCCGGTTTTGGGCGGATTTACGCGAGCAGGGCTCTGAAAATCTGCCCCAATATCATAGTGATACTATGTAGGAGGAACCAAATAAAGCAGTATTTATTTAAAAAAAAAAAATTCTATGAAAAAAAAATTTTGGACATCCAATACACACACAAGATACACGGTCCGGGCACCTCTCCTGGGCACCTGATTCCAAGGAGATGCTAAGGATGCACAATTGTCCCTAGCGCCTCCTTTTTAGCGCGACCCCTCCTTTTAATATTGGATCGGGAGCCCAGGAGAGGTGGCTGGGTGCGCGCATTAGGAAAATGGGTGCTCAACACTGAGTGCCCGTTTTCTGCACACATTTATTGCACCGGCCCCATAGCGAGCCACAAAGAGAGCAAGAGAGAGAGGCCTTAAGTTTAATTTATAGGGCTCAAGGTATATGTTCCAGTGCAAGACAAATTATACTCCTCCAAAGAGCAAACAGTCTGAGGTTTGATTTTAGGGTGGTTTAGTTATTTACTGTGATGTGCTGAAAGATTGTTCAATCTGAGGCGACTGGCATTAGAAACAAGATGTTAAGAGGGGGTTGAATTACACCGATCTCTCTTTACTGAAACAGCTACAAACCAAAGAGGAGAGGCATCCTCTAGAATTAAGGGGTAACAGATTTCACTCCAAAGGAAGGGACTGAGGTGTGAAATTACGGAACATTTTGCCACTTTAGGGATCATAGTGTTAATACAGCGATTTTGAACTGAACGCTGCATTTGTGGTCTGGAAGGAATTTCTTTTACTGGTGTAAATGCACAGAGAACATGACAAGAACATGCCATGCTGGGTCAGACCTACGTTCGACAGTGGCCAATCCAGGTCGCAAGTACCTGGCAGGTCCCATAAAGCAGATCTAATTCCTGCCACTCGCTCCCCGTTTGTCTGGCTAACGACGTGTTATGCATGTTTCCTCCAGGAACTCGTCCAAACTTCTTTTAAACCCCCGCTGTGCTGGTTGCCTTAACCACATCCTCTGGCAACAGACTCCACGGCTTGACTGTGCACTGAGTGCAAAAGTACTTTCTACAACTTGTTTTAAGTCAGCAGCTTGTTAGTTTCATGGAGCATCCCCTCGCTTCAATATTTTGTAAAAGGGTAAGCAGCCATCCTTTATTTTCCCGTTCCACCCCACTCGTGATCTTATAAACTTCTATTAGGTCCCCTCTCAGCCGTCTCTTTTCCAAGCTGAAGATCCCTAGCCGCCATAGCTTCTCATCATAGGAGAGCTGTTCTCTCCCCTTCATCGTTTTTGTCACCCTCCTCTGCACCTTTTCTAGTTCCGCTAGGTCTTTTATGAGATGAGGTGACCAGAACCACATGCAGTACTCAAGATGCAATTGTACCATGGCTCGATACAGGGACAGTATATTTTCCATTTTATTCCTCTGAAGGATCATTCCTAACATTCTATTAGCTTTTTTTAAAACAGAAACAAAAAAAAAAAAACAAAAACGTTTATTTTCAAAAAGGGGCAACACAGCACCTTGCAGATTGTAGGTTATAGCTTACCGTAGATGAACAGGCCTTTGACCAATAGACATAAATCTTCCTCAAAGCAGAAAGAAGACAAGGAAGAGGTAAAAAAAAAACAACAAAAAAACCCACAATAAAATGGTAACGTTCAAGTGGGTGCGTGGGCGCACACCCAGAGACGCGACCATTTTATAACCTGCGTTAACATATGCGTGCATGATATAAAATAGTCTAGGGTTTTTTTTGTGTTAGTGTGTGCCTAATTTTAAGTTTGTGCGCGCCCAGCAGTATAAATCAACTTATGGACGCGTAACTGCCAGTTTCAGCAGTTCACCCATCAATTCCCCCAGTGTTCACCTACTAAACCCCCTGGTTATACAGTCTGCACCCCCCCCCCCCCCCAGTTACCCCAGACCCCTCAAACCCCTCACAGATGTCTTTTTTTTTTAACTTACACCTCCGTAGCAGAAGTAAAGTCTCGCAGCACTGGACCATGCACATGATACCTGGGCACACATCTCTTGGCCCCATCCCAGAAGGCTGCCATGCCCACACCGTACCCCTTTTTCTTCCAATGTGAGATGTGCGCGCATCTGTCCACTTTATAAAATAGGGTGTGCACACACATTAGTGCTAGGCGCGCACCCATATCCCGATTTCAAAGTGCATCCGGCATTTAAAATTCACCTCGAAGAGCATAATCCACAGATGAAAGATGACATCCCTAGACCTATTAACAATCGAACAGAAATAAACATGCAGACCTTGTGTCCCAGTATTCCCAATAACTACCCCAGATCTTCTTGTGATCGTGTGTATATGTCACCTTATCTGTCAATGCTATATGATATACTTGTTTGTTCCATAGAAACATAGAAATGACAGCAGAAAAAGACCAAACGGCCAATCCAGCCTGCCCAGCAAGCTTTCACACTTATTTTTTTCATACTTATCTGTTACTCTTGGCCCTTATAAGTAACTTTTTGGTTCTATTTCCCTTCCACCCCTGCCATCGATGTAGATAGAGCTGGAGCTGCATCTAAGTGAAGTATCTAGCTAATTGGTTAGGGGTAGTAACCGCCTTAATAAACATGCTACTCCCACACTTGTTTACTCAGCCTGTGGAATTCAATCCTTGTTGGTTGTCTGAATATAAATTATCTTTTCTTCATTCTCCCTGCCATTGAAGCAGAGAACTATACTGGATATGCATTGAAAGTGAAGTATCAGGCTTATTTGGTTTGGGGTAGTAACCACCATAACAAGTAAGCTACTCCCCTGCTTTTTTGTGGATGCAAATCCTTTTTTCCACATTTCCTCTTGCCGTTGAAGCATAGAACAATGTTGGAGTCACATTAAGCATGTGTATGTTTATTGAATAAGGATATTAATCTCCAGGTAGTAGCCGTCATTCCCACAAGCCACCCCTTGCCTCTTCTCTTCATTCACATCCTCTAGACTTTATGGATCCACAGTGTTTATCCCACGCCCCTTTGAAATCCTTCACAGTTTTGGTCTTCACCACTTCCTCTGGAAGGGCGTTCCAGGCATCCACCACCCTCTCCGTGAAGAAATACTTCCTGACATTGGTTCTGAGTCTTCCTGCCTGGAGTTTTAAATCGTGACCCCTGGTTCTGCTGATTTTTTTGCAACGGAAAAGGTTTGTCATTGTCTTTGGATAATTAAAACGTTTCAGGTATCTGAAAGTTTGAATCATATCACCCCTGCTCCTCCTTTCCTCCAGGGTGTACATATTTAGATTCTTCAATCTCTCCTTATAAGTCATTCGATGAAGACCCTCCACCTTTTTGGTCGCCCTTCTCTGGACCGCCTCCATCTTGTCTCTGTCCCTTCGGAGATACGGTCTCCAGAACTGAACACAGTACTCCAGGTGAGGCCTCACCAAGGACCTGTACAAGGGGATAATTACTTCCCTTTTCTTACTAGATATTCCTCTCTCTATGCAGCCCAGCATTCTTCTGGCTTTAGCTATCGCCTTGTCACTTTGTTTCGCCGACTTCAGATCATTAGACACTATCACCCCAAGGTCTCTCTCCTGCTCCGTGTACATCAGCCCTTCTCCCCTCATTGAATACAGTTCTTTCAGATTTCCACACCCCATGTGCATGACTCTGCACTTCTTGGCATTGAATCTCAGCTGCCATATCTTCGACCACTCTTCCAGCTTCCTTAAATCCCGTCTTATTCTCTCCACTCCTTCCGGCGTGTCCACTCTGTTGCAGATCTTAGTGTTATCCGCAAAAAGACAAACCTTACCTTCTATCCCGTCCGCAATGTCGCTCACAAAGATATTGAACAGGACCGGTCCCAACACCGATCCTTTCAGCACTCCGCTTAAAACCGCTCTCTCTTCAGAGAGAGCTCCATTTACCATCACACATTGTCTTCTGTCAGTCAACCAGTTTGCAATCCAGGCCACCACCTTGGCACTCACTCTTAAGCTTCTCATTTTATTCACCAGTCTCCTATGTGGGACCGTATCAAAAGCTTTGCTGAAATCCAAGTAGATGACATCGAGCGCTCTTCCTCGAGCCAATTCCTTGGATACCCAGTCAAAAAAGTCAATCGGATTTGTCTGACAGGATCTTCCCCTGGTGAATCCATGCTGTCTCTGGTCCAGCAATTCTCCTGACTGTAGATAGTTCACTATTCTTTCTTTCAACAGCAACTCCATTACTTTTCCCACCACCGAGATGAGGCTAATCGGTCTGTAGTTACCAGCCTCTTCTCTGCTCCCACTCTTGGGAAGCGGGACCACCACCGCTCTTCTCGAATCACTCGGCACCACTCCTGTTTCTAGGGATTTATTGAACAGGTCACACAGCGGACCCGCAAGCACATCTCTGAGCTCCTTCAGTATCCTGGGATGAACCTCATCAGGCCCCATGGCTTTGTCCACGTTCCAGAGTTCCTTTGTAGGGCTAAATTTCCACAAAGTTGAAATAACAAATCTACTGGCATGGATCAGTTGATCAGTTAGTATTCTTTTAGATGTACTTAAATGCTGCGCCGCCCCAGGAGGCAAAGTTCCGGGGTGAAAATAACCCCCCACAGTGGCAGAAATTTCCTGCAGAACCTCTATCCAAAAAAGCTGCCACCGGTGGGCATTCCCACCACCTATCTATGTAAGAAGCTTCCAGCCCACACGCTCTCCAGCATATCCTACCAGCCACCACAGGAAAGTTTGACATAGAAAAGGGGGCATCTGTAAATCCGGTGAAGAAGCTCAATCAGCAACTGAACTCTGCAACTTCCTAATGAAATCGTAGGAGCTGCCCTCCAAATCCCCTTCCAGTCCTCTTCCCCCCCCCCCCCCCCCCCCCCCCCCAGAGTGAATTGCAGATCTCTGCTCCAGCAGGAAAGGAGGGTGGAGGGGAATCTCGTTCAATCTGACAGCTCCGAAGAGCCTTATAAATCAATGAGATGCCCTTTCTAGGGGCCTCCTCCCAGAGGAAGACCACCTCAAACTATGAGGGGACCCTGGGTATCCATCCTCCTTCCCATTGCTGACATAGCACTGCTAAACAGCCTGCGATAATAACCAATGGGTCCTTCTGTCCCAGACTCATAATAAAGATCCCAAAAGGATTTATAAGCAACACTGTTCTCCTCCCATAGCTGCCCGACTTCAAGTCCATTTTCCACCAGGTAGCAGCCTCTCTGTGTGCCGACGAGAGGGGGTCGCCTTGAGTAGGAGATAGGGGAGAGAGAGAGAGGCTCCAGAGGGAGTCCCAAAAGTTTCCCAACTGCCTCCCATAGCAGAGGTGAAATGAAAGGACTAACTCGTCGGGCTTTTTTAGCCTGCAAGGATTAATCCAGCTCGAGCAAAAGAGAAGAGAGACCCAGCCCGTCGGCCACATATTTCTCCAAGGGGAGCTGTGAAATCCTGTTTGTCCCTGTTCTGCCACATCATAGCACCCTGCAGCTCAGCTGCTCAGTAATAGACCCTGTAAGTTCGGCAGAGCCATTCCCCCCTGCTATTTGCTTTCTTGACTGCCACTGAGCTGAGGACTTCCACACATTGTCCACAAGGACGCCAAGGACCTTTTCCTGGTTGCTGACTCCCAATACAGAACTCAGCACTGTGTGCCCATAGTTGGGATTATTTTTTCCCTATGTGCGTCACTTTTACACTTTTCCACATTAAATTTCATCTGCCATTCAGTTGCTCAGTCTCTTAATCTCATAAAGGTCCTTTTATGGGACCTCGAGCTTCACTACTGTTTTAACAACTTTGAATAATTTTGTGTCAGCTGCGAATATGATCAGCTCACTCGTCGTTCCCTTTTCCAGATCATGGGGAGATCTGCCCGCAGAGGGACTAGGAAAGGGAACGCGGGACAGAGGAGCTATGAGGAGGCTGAGACAGGAGCTGAGAGGACTGTTGGAGAAAATGGTTTAAAAGGGGATACTAGGGGGGGGAAAGAGAATATTGCTGTGAGGGTCTGGGAGAGAACTGAAGGAAGGAATTTGGGCTGAGAGACGATTTGGTGAGGAGCTGTGAGGGGAAGAGGGACTGGGAGAGGAGTAGACAGAGGCTGTGAGAGCAGAAGAGAAGGCTGCGAGAGGGTCTAGGCTGTGAGAAGGGGAAAATAGCTGAGAAAAAGGGATACAAGCTGGGAGAGAAAACATGGGCTGTGATACGAGGTGGAGCAGAGTCAAGTGGTTAGGTTAAGGGGACTGGGAAGGGAATTGTGTAGACAGAGAGGGGGGAGTTATTAGGGAAGGTAAAGTAAGAGAAGGGTTGTGAGAAGAGGGGATCATGATGGAGAGAAGAGGTGAGGAGAGAGATGGACGTGGCAGGAGGGGGTGAGTCTAGGAGGAGTTGAGAGAAGATAATGAGCTGTGGAGAGACAGCCAATGGATAGAAAGAGATACACATTGAGAAAAAAAACAATAAATGGTAAAGAAATGAGAGGAAGAAAAGAAAAGAAGTTTGAAAGGAAAAATGAATAAAGAAGCAGAGAGAAATCTAAGAGAAAGCCAAGAGGAAGGAGTGACAGACGATAGATTCAAACCACAGACATAAAGGTTGGAAACTTTTTTATTCAAAGTTTAGTGAAGCTGTGCTAGCTGAGCAGGGTCAAGAGTTGGGGGCAGGTGGTATCTGCTATTTTCTTCCAGCCCTACAGTCACCAGGATAAATAAGTGATGTTACGGAAAGTTTGGGAAAGGGGGAGGAGGTTGTGGTGGTTTGCAATATCATTGGCTTAAAATCTTTCTCTCAAAAACTGGCAGCTCCAGTAGCGAGAGGGGCCGCAGCCAGGGCTTGAATTGAGGTGATTATATTGTTCCCCTTCTTCACAAAAATAAGTAAAACATTTCCCTGTTATATCCCACAGAAGACAGCAGTTCTCTCTGGGGTTTCCAAATCGTAGGCAGGAAGCCCTTCCCGCTGCTGTGGCCCTGGGACTGGGGAGATGCTGACTGCTGAGCTGTTGGGGCTCAGGACATGCAGGTGGTGGAGTGTCTTACGTGGACTCTGCAGGCGTGGGACTGGCTCCGGCCTGGAAACTGTGAGCGCCGGGAGAAGTGCTGCAGAGGATGTGGTTAAGGCTGTTAGCGGAACTGGGTTTAAAAAAGATTTGAACAAGTTCCTGGAAGAGAAGTCCATAAACTGCTATTAATCAAACTGACTTAGCGAATAGCCGCTGCTTATTACTAGTGTTAGCAGCATGGGAACTTTGTATCCTGGATTGGCCACTGTTGGAAACAGGATGCTGGGCTTGATGGACCCTCGGTCTGACCCAGTATGGCAGCTTCTTATGTCCTCTCTGGACGTGTAAATATAGACTGATTAGTCACACTCACAACCTACTGTGTTCTGTTTTTCCCTTTTTTTTTTGCTGGGGGTGCTGTAATTTTGTGTTAAGTTCAGCACACCCAATCCATTTCAAAAGTTGGCTTCTATGCCAGTATCGATCCCTGTGGTACTCCACTAATTACATTTCCCCTGGATTACTCCTAAGAGAACTGTCGGACAATGGGGGAAAGGCGGACTGCTGACCTTCCTTTAACCTAAACAACTTTGTAAGCATGTAGGTGCATGATAGCAGTGCAGGAGCACGGATTTATCACTGATGGTGATTTGCTGTCTCATTTCCTCCAGGGATACCAGTAATGCTGGCTCATTAGCGTATGTTGCCAGCCTGCTGATCCTTACAGTCTCTCTGTGCCTCTGACAGGGACCCTTCGGTTGCTTAAGTCCTGCTTTAGTTTTGCTTCT
This sequence comes from Rhinatrema bivittatum, assembly GCF_901001135.1. Classification (NCBI taxonomy): domain Eukaryota; kingdom Metazoa; phylum Chordata; class Amphibia; order Gymnophiona; family Rhinatrematidae; genus Rhinatrema; species Rhinatrema bivittatum. Next base: position 174,261,667 of record NC_042618.1, read on the forward strand.
GCTTCCCTCCTGCTGTAAATCCTTGCCCTTGGTATTCCCGTCTCGTCCCAGCAAGCTGCAGCACGGGGAAGGACTCTGCATCTTCTCACAGGCGGCTGAACAATGCCTTCCTCTGTTAGGCTGCTCCAGTGTGGAGAGGGAGCAGGGAGCACCTCAAGTGTCACAGGCTGGCAAAGAGAGCGGCAGCAAGGCGGAAGCCAAGCCGTCCGAGAAGGCCGAAGAAAGAGCTTCTTACAGAGGCTGCCAACCGAAAAGTCATCCGAGTCTCAGCAACCGTACACGGACCAGAGCGCCCTGACACGAAGTGACGTCCCTGCCACCAACCCCAGGGCTTGAACGGGGAAAGAAATGGGCCCGGGAGATCCCCTGTCAGAAGCAGCGCAGGCCCTGCCAGGTTCAGCATGGGATGAGATGTTGCTGGAAGATCCAGCGCATCTGGATCTTCTCTCAGCTCGGCACATCTGGCTTCCACCGTGGTGTCCCCATCGCAGCGGGGACCTTCAGGGCAGAGCAGGATAGCTCAGTCAGGCGTCCCACTGTGGACTCTGCATTACATCCTTCTGCGATCTGTAAAGTGAGCAGCCGCTGTGACTGGGGGCTAAGCCACAGAGAGCTTCGGATGACAGCAGTATGGGGGTGATTTTAAGACTCCTACCCAGTGGCAGGGTGTGCGCGCCCTTTTAACGTGCAGCTAGTGTAAAGGGCGCGTGTGGGCTTTGCACCTGCTGCTTGGGTAGGCAGCCTGGGTGGGAACATAAGAACATAAGAACATAAGAAAATGCCATACTGGGTCAGACCAAGGGTCCATCAAGCCCAGCATCCTGTTTCCAACAGTGGCCAATCCAGGCCATAAGAACCTGGCAAGTACCCAAAAACTAAGTCTATTCCATGTAACCATTGCTAATGGCAGTGGCTATTCTCTAAGTGAACTTAATAGCAGGTAATGGACTTCTCCTCCAAGAACTTATCCAATCCTTTTTTAAACACACCTATACTAACTGCACGAACCACATTCTCTGGCAACAAATTCCGGAGTTTAATTGTGCGTTGAGTAAAAAAGAACTTTCTCCGATTAGTTTTAAATGTGCCCCATGCTAACTTCATGGAGTGCCCCCTAGTCTTTCTACTATCCGAAAGAGTAAATAACCGATTCACATCTACCCGTTCTAGACCTCTCATGATTTTAAACACCTCTATCATATCGCCCCTCAGTCGTCTCTTCTCCAAGCTGAAAAGTCCTAACCTCTTTAGTCTTTCCTCATAGGGGAGTTGTTCCATTCCCCTTATCATTTTGGTAGCCCTTCTCTGTACCTTCTCCATCGCAATTATATCTTTTTTGAGATGCGGCGACCAGAATTGTACACAGTATTCAAGGTGCGGTCTCACCATGGAGCGATACAGAGGCATTATGACATTTTCCGTTTTATTCATCATTCCTTTTCTAATAATTCCCAACATTCTGTTTGCTTTTTTGACTGCCGCAGCACACTGCACCGACGATTTCAATGTGTTATCCACTATGACACCTAGATCTCTTTCTTGGGTTGTAGCACCTAATATGGAACCCAACATTGTGTAATTATAGCATGGGTTATTTTTCCCTATATGCATCACCTTGCACTTATCCACATTAAATTTCATCTGCCATTTGGATGCCCAATTTTCCAGTCTCACAAGGTCTTCCTGCAATTTATCACAATCTGCTTGTGATTTAACTACTCTGAACAATTTTGTGTCATCTGCAAATTTGATTATCTCACTCGTCGTATTTCTTTCCAGATCATTTATAAATATATTGAACAGTAAGGGTCCCAGTACAGATCCCTGAGGCACTCCACTGTCCACTCCCTTCCACTGAGAAAATTGCCCATTCAATCCTACTCTCTGTTTCCTGTCTTTTAGCCAGAGTGCAATCCACGAAAGGACATCGCCACCTATCCCATGACTTTTTACTTTTCCTAGAAGCCTCTCATGAGGAACTTTGTCAAATGCCTTCTGAAAATCCAAATACACTGCATCTACCAGTTCACCTATATCCACATGTTTATTAACTCCTTCAAAAAAGTGAAGCAGATTTGTGAGGCAAGACTTGCCCTGGGTAAAGCCATGCTGACTTTGTTCCATTAAACAATGTCTTTCTATATGTTCTGTGATTTTGATGTTTAGAACACTTTCCACTATTTTTCCTGGCACTGAAGGAAACCAGGTAAAACAGTGTATGTTCTTTTGCAAATGGAAATGGAAAGCGACCCCCGTCTTCCTCCTCTGCCCCCCCCCCCCTCCCCCCCAAACTGAACATCCCCCTCTCCCTGCCTTTTCATAGCCCGGCTAAAAGTGCATGCGCTATGGAAACCCACAGGTTCGTTCAGCAGGGTAGGGGGGGAGAACAATATTTAGGAAAGCCAATTTACCCTGCACGTGTGCACCCACAGCTAAGTGCTCACTCCTTCAAGACAGGGCTTGTGGATCCAGGCCCACAAAATGTGCAATGTCACATCTTCATGCAAGCTCTAACCCCCCCACTCCCACTCCATCCCATGTGGTAGGCTCACAGGGCTGAGTGGATAGCATCAGCTGTGACAGGGGCAGGGGGGGGGGGGGGCGGTGGTCCTGCCTGCACCTGCTCTCCCGGCGGTGCAGCAGTCACTCGGGGAGCGCTCTCTCTCTCTCTCTCTCTCTCTCTCTCTCTGCCTGCTTGTGCTCTCTACCCCTCTGCAATGGTGCTTGAGGGAATAAAGGCCGTAGCCGTGATGAGCTGGAACACGTGTGACGAGCTCCTCCGAGCTTTGAATCCCATTTTCAGATCGTCTTTCTACTTCTGCCATCTCCTCTACCGCCTTCCCAACCCCCCCCCCCAAAAAAAAAATCCCCCCCCCCCCCACAGGATGGTTTAGAAAGTATTTACACTGAGAAATAACTGAGGTCTTCCTCCGCCTGACTGCCTTATTCCTTCTTTCTGCAAGGTCCCCTCCGCGTCCCAGCCCTGGGAGCCTCCATTACTCCGACGAAGACGTGACAAAGTACAACGACCTGATCCCAGCCGAGAGCAGCAGCCTGACAGAGAAGCCCTCGGAGGTCTCCGACTCGCAGGTGAGCCGGAGGCGGGGGAGGGGGAGGGGAGAGAGAGGACCCCTGCGATGCTGCAGGCTCCGCCTGGGTCAGGGCGCAGGAGCCATCCACCGGGGGCTGCATGTCCCGAGCCAGTTACAGGGAAACGGGAGGAGGCTCGCCGCCTGTAGAGAGAGACAATCTCCAAGGCTGGGCCTGTCCTGACGGAGCAACCCGAGCCACAGCCAACGCCTCATTAACAACCAAAGGACTTCTCAGAATAGAGAACCTGGGTTTCTTTATATCTGAGCAGTTAAATGTGCATGCTGCTCAGCGCTGTATCGATTTTTGTTTTATTTGCTTCTATTGATAGCGCATGCATTTCTCCAGGGATAATAATCATGATGATGCAAAGAATTTAGCACCATGGCTGAACTCCATCACTGTGCAGGCAGATTCCCCCAGTACATCTTTGAATACATAGTAACCAGAAACCTGCCCTGCAGCTCCCTTACAAGGAGGACCTGCACAGAGCTCTGTGAATGCACCTCAGTCCTGCCCTGCAGTTCCCTTACAAGGAGGACCTGCACAGAGCTCTGTGAATGCACCTCAGTCCTGCCCTGAAGCACTCCTACAAGGAGGACCTGCACAGAGCTCTGTGAATGCACCTCAGTCCTGCCCTGCAGTTCCCTTACAAACAGGTCCTGCACAGAGCTCTGTGAATGCACCTCAGTCCTGCCCTGCAGCTCCCTTACAAGGAGGACCTGCACAGAGCTCTGTGAATGCACCTCAGTCCTGCCCTGCAGTTCCCTTACAAGGAGGACCTGCACAGAGCTCTGTGAATGCACCTCAGTCCTGCCCTGCAGTTCCCTTACAAGGAGGTCCTGCACAGAGCTCTGTGAATGCACCTCAGTCCTGCCGTGCAGCTCCCTTACAAGGAGGACCTGCACAGAGCTCTGTGAATGCACCTCAGTCCTGCCCTGCAGCTCCCTTACAAGGAAGACCTGCACAGAGCTCTGTGAATGCACCTCAGTCCTGCCCTGCAGCTCCCTTACAAGGAGGACCTGCACAGAGCTCTGTGAATGCACCTCAGTCCTGCCCTACAGTTCCCTTACAAGGAGGACCTGCACAGAGCTCTGTGAATGCACCTCAGTCCTGCCCTGAAGCACTCCTACAAGGAGGACCTGCACAGAGCTCTGTGAATGCACCTCAGTCCTGCCCTGCAGTTCCCTTACAAGGAGGACCTGCACAGAGCTCTGTGAATGCACCTCAGTCCTGCCTTGCAGTTCCCTTACAAGGAGGTCCTGCACAGAGCTCTGTGAATGCACCTCAGTCCTGCCCTGCAGCTCCCTTACAAGGAGCACCTGCACAGAGCTCTGTGAATGCACCTCAGTCCTGCCCTGCAGTTCCCTTACAAGGAGGTCCTGCACAGAGCTCTGTGAATGCACCTCAGTCCTGCCCTGCAGCTCCCTTACAAGGAGCACCTGCACGGAGCTCTGTGAATGCACCTCAGTCCTGCCCTGCAGTTCCCTTACAAGGAGGTCCTGCACGGAGCTCTGTGAATGCACCTCAGTCCTGCCCTGCAGCTCCCTTACAAGGAGGACCTGCACGGAGCTCTGTGAATGCACCTCAGTCCTGCCCTGCAGCTCCCTTACAAGGAGGACCTGCACGGAGCTCTGTGAATGCACCTCAGTCCTGCCCTGCAGCTCCCTTACAAGGAGGACCTGCACGGAGCTCTGTGAATGCACCTCAGTCCTGCCCTGCAGCTCCCTTACAAGGAGGTCCTGCACGGAGCTCTGTGAATGCACCTCAGTCCTGCCCTGCAGCTCCCTTACAAGGAGGTCCTGCACAGAGCTCTGTGAATGCACCTCAGTCCTGCCCTGCAGTTCTCTTACAATGAGGACCTGCACAGAGCTCTGTGAATGCACCTCAGTCCTGCCCTGCAGCTCCCTTACAAGGAGGTCCTGCACAGAGCTCTGTGAATGCACCTCAGTCCTGCCCTGAAGCACTCCTACAAGGAGGACCTGCACAGAGCTCTGTGAATGCACCTCAGTCCTGCCCTGCAGTTCCCTTACAATGAGGACCTGCACAGAGCTCTGTGAATGCACCTCAGTCCTGCCCTGAAGCACTCCTACAATGAGGACCTGCACAGATCTCTGTGAATGCACCTCAGTCCTGCCCTGCTGCGCCCTTATAAGGAGGACCAGCACAGAGCTCTGTGAATGCACCTCAGTCCTGCCCTGCAGTTCCCTTACAAGGAGGACCTGCACAGAGCTCTGTGAATGCACCTCAGTCCTGCCCTGCAGTTCCCTTACAAGGAGGTCCTGCACAGAGCTCTGTGAATGCACCTCAGTCCTGCCCTGAAGCACTCCTACAAGGAGGACCTGCACAGAGCTCTGTGAATGCACCTCAGTCCTGCCCTGCAGTTCCCTTACAATGAGGACCTGCACAGAGCTCTGTGAATGCACCTCAGTCCTGCCCTGAAGCACTCCTACAATGAGGACCTGCACAGATCTCTGTGAATGCACCTCAGTCCTGCCCTGCTGCGCCCTTATAAGGAGGACCAGCACAGAGCTCTGTGAATGCACCTCAGTCCTGCCCTGCAGTTCCCTTACAATGAGGACCTGCACAGAGCTCTGTGAATGCACCTCAGTCCTGCCCTGCAGTTCCCTTACAAGGAGGACCTGCACAGAGCTCTGTGAATGCACCTCAGTCCTGCCCTGCAGTTCCCTTACAAGGAGGACCTGCACAGAGCTCTGTGAATGCACCTCAGTCCTGCCCTGAAGCACTCCTACAAGGAGGACCTGCACAGAGCTCTGTGAATGCACCTCAGTCCTGCCCTGCAGTTCCCTTACAAGGAGGTCCTGCACAGAGCTCTGTGAATGCACCTCAGTCCTGCCCTGCAGCTCCCTTACAAGCAGGTCCTGCACAGAGCTCTGTGAATGCACCTCAGTCCTGCCCTGCAGTTCCCTTACAAGGAGGACCTGCACAGAGCTCTGTGAATGCACCTCAGTCCTGCCCTGCAGTTCCCTTACAAAGAGGTCCTGCACAGAGCTCTGTGAATGCACCTCAGTCCTGCCCTGCAGCTCCCTTACAAGGAGGACCTGCACAGAGCTCTGTGAATGCACCTCAGTCCTGCCCTGCAGTTCCCTTACAAGGAGGACCTGCACAGAGCTCTGTGAATGCACCTCAGTCCTGCCCTGCAGTTCCCTTACAAGGAGGTCCTGCACAGAGCTCTGTGAATGCACCTCAGTCCTGCCCTGCAGCTCCCTTACAAGGAGGACCTGCACAGAGCTCTGTGAATGCACCTCAGTCCTGCCCTGCAGTTCCCTTACAAGGAGGACCTGCACAGAGCTCTGTGAATGCACCTCAGTCCTGCCCTGCAGCTCCCTTACAAGGAGGACCTGCACAGAGCTCTGTGAATGCACCTCAGTCCTGCCGTGCAGCTCCCTTACAAGGAGGACCTGCACAGAGCTCTGTGAATGCACCTCAGTCCTGCCCTGCAGCTCCCTTACAAGGAGGACCTGCACAGAGCTCTGTGAATGCACCTCAGTCCTGCCGTGCAGCTCCCTTACAAGGAGGACCTGCACAGAGCTCTGTGAATGCACCTCAGTCCTGCCCTGCAGCTCCCTTACAAGGAAGACCTGCACAGAGCTCTGTGAATGCACCTCAGTCCTGCCCTGCAGCTCCCTTACAAGGAGGACCTGCACAGAGCTCTGTGAATGCACCTCAGTCCTGCCCTGCAGTTCCCTTACAAGGAGGACCTGCACAGAGCTCTGTGAATGCACCTCAGTCCTGCCCTGAAGCACTCCTACAAGGAGGACCTGCACAGAGCTCTGTGAATGCACCTCAGTCCTGCCCTGCAGTTCCCTTACAAGGAGGACCTGCACAGAGCTCTGTGAATGCACCTCAGTCCTGCCCTGCAGTTCCCTTACAAGGAGGTCCTGCACAGAGCTCTGTGAATGCACCTCAGTCCTGCCCTGCAGCTCCCTTACAAGGAGCACCTGCACAGAGCTCTGTGAATGCACCTCAGTCCTGCCCTGCAGTTCCCTTACAAGGAGGACCTGCACAGAGCTCTGTGAATGCACCTCAGTCCTGCCCTGCAGTTCCCTTACAAGGAGGTCCTGCACAGAGCTCTGTGAATGCACCTCAGTCCTGCCCTGCAGCTCCCTTACAAGGAGCACCTGCACAGAGCTCTGTGAATGCACCTCAGTCCTGCCCTGCAGTTCCCTTACAAGGAGGTCCTGCACAGAGCTCTGTGAATGCACCTCAGTCCTGCCCTGCAGCTCCCTTACAAGGAGGACCTGCACAGAGCTCTGTGAATGCACCTCAGTCCTGCCCTGCAGTTCCCTTACAAGGAGGACCTGCACAGAGCTCTGTGAATGCACCTCAGTCCTGCCCTGCAGCTCCCTTACAAGGAGGACCTGCACGGAGCTCTGTGAATGCACCTCAGTCCTGCCCTGCAGTTCCCTTACAAGGAAGACCTGCACGGAGCTCTGTGAATGCACCTCAGTCCTGCCCTGCAGCTCCCTTACAAGGAGGACCTGCACGGAGCTCTGTGAATGCACCTCAGTCCTGCCCTGCAGCTCCCTTACAAGGAGGACCTGCACGGAGCTCTGTGAATGCACCTCAGTCCTGCCCTGCAGCTCCCTTACAAGGAGGACCTGCACAGAGCTCTGTGAATGCACCTCAGTCCTGCCCTGCAGCTCCCTTACAAGGAGGACCTGCACAGAGCTCTGTGAATGCACCTCAGTCCTGCCCTGCAGCTCCCTTACAAGGAGGACCTGCACGGAGCTCTGTGAATGCACCTCAGTCCTGCCCTGCAGCTCCCTTACAAGGAGGTCCTGCACAGAGCTCTGTGAATGCACCTCAGTCCTGCCCTGCAGCTCCCTTACACGGAGGTCCTGCACAGAGCTCTGTGAATGCACCTCAGTCCTGCCCTGCAGCTCCCTTACAAGGAGGTCCTGCACAGAGCTCTGTGAATGCACCTCAGTCCTGCCCTGCAGCTCCCTTACAAGGAGGTCCTGCACGGAGCTCTGTGAATGCACCTCAGTCCTGCCCTGCAGCTCCCTTACAAGGAGGACCTGCACGGAGCTCTGTGAATGCACCTCAGTCCTGCCCTGCAGCTCCCTTACAAGGAGGACCTGCACAGAGCTCTGTGAATGCACCTCAGTCCTGCCCTGCAGCTCCCTTACAAGGAGGACCTGCACAGAGCTCTGTGAATGCACCTCAGTCCTGCCCTGCAGCTCCCTTACAAGGAGGTCCTGCACAGAGCTCTGTGAATGCACCTCAGTCCTGCCCTGCAGCTCCCTTACAAGGAGGTCCTGCACAGAGCTCTGTGAATGCACCTCAGTCCTGCCCTGCAGCTCCCTTACAAGGAGGTCCTGCACAGAGCTCTGTGAATGCACCTCAGTCCTGCCCTGCAGCTCCCTTACAAGGAGGACCTGCACGGAGCTCTGTGAATGCACCTCAGTCCTGCCCTGCAGCTCCCTTACAAGGAGGTCCTGCACAGAGCTCTGTGAATGCACCTCAGTCATGCCCTGCAGTTCCCTTACAAGGAGGACCTGCACAGAGCTCTGTGAATGCACCTCAGTCCTGCTCTGCAGCTCCCTTACAAGGAGGTCCTGCACAGAGCTCTGTGAATGCACCTCAGTCCTGCCCTGCAGTTCCCTTATAAGGAGGTCCTGCACAGAGCTCTGTGAATGCACCTCAGTCCTGCCCTGAAGCACTCCTACAAGGAGGACCTGCACAGAGCTCTGTGAATGCACCTCAGTCCTGCCCTGCAGTTCCCTTACAATGAGGACCTGCACAGAGCTCTGTGAATGCACCTCAGTCCTGCCCTGAAGCACTCCTACAATGAGGACCTGCACAGAGCTCTGTGAATGCACCTCAGTCCTGCCCTGCTGCGCCCTTATAAGGAGGACCAGCACAGAGCTCTGTGAATGCACCTCAGTCCTGCCCTGCAGTTCCCTTACAATGAGGACCTGCACAGAGCTCTGTGAATGCACCTCAGTCCTGCCCTGCAGTTCCCTTATAAGGAGGACCTGCACAGAGCTCTGTGAATGCACCTCAGTCCTGCCCTGCAGCTCCCTTACAAGGAGGACCTGCACAGAGCTCTGTGAGTGCACCTCAGTCCTGCCCTGCAGTTCCCTTATAAGGAGGACCAGCACAGAGCTCTGTGAATGCACCTCAGTCCTGCCCTGAAGCACTCCTACAATGAGGACCTGAACAGAGCTCTGTGAATGCACCTCAGTCCTGCCCTGAAGCACTCCTACAATGAGGACCTGCACAGAGCTCTGTGAGTGCACCTCAGTCCTGCCCTGAAGCACTCCTACAATGAGGACCTGCACAGAGCTCTGTGAGTGCACCTCAGTCCTGCCCTGAAGCACTCCTACAATGAGGACCTGCACAGAGCTCTGTGAGTGCACCTCAGTCGTGCCCTGAAGCACTCCTACAATGAGGACGCACACACACAGCTCTGCCAACACACCCCAGTCTTGCCCTACAGCATGCTCTGTTATTCCGGTATTGAGGCCCTCGCGCGCATACATCTCTGCCAGGGCACCTCAGTCCTGCCTCACAGCACCCCTATTATTCCTGTTCTGAAATCCTCCCACACAGTTCTGCCAGTGGGCCTTGCTTCTACTCATTGCACCCCCCCCCCCCTGATATTCCAGCAATGAGACCCCCACACGCAGCTCTGTGTTTGCACACTGTTATAGGGCTATCTGGAAATGTCTTACAATTGCCTCTGCTAACAGTGCAGTCGGGAAACAAGGCTCCCACATTAACATTTTGCCTTCCTGTATATCTTGTTGTCTACAGATTGTCAGGAATCCCTCCCTTTCCTCAGCGCCCCCAACTTCATCTGTGGCTTTCAGGGGTCCTGTTACAGAAGTGGCAGCCCTCACCAGGCTAAAAAATCAATAAACAGGAAAAGTCAGCTGGTGTGGACACATCCTTTAGCGAGCATGGGAATTAACCCCCTTTGTACCACATCTTTCCCCATAAAAGGCGAGCTGGGATGTACATACTCAAATGATCCCATTAAGTTGGCCAGTGTTAGGAATTTGTAGGTTGCCACTTAACGTTTGGTCACTGAGGATGGGATAAACAGCTGACAGTGATTTATAATTTTACAATAAATAATTGTAGTAATAATAATTACATGTTATAGCTTGAAAATGGGGGCCTCTAGGAGATAACGTGGCTTTGCTAAGGCCGCACAGACCAGACAATCAGTGCCAGAGAGGGTGTTTAAGTTCTTGACTGCTGGTCCCACAGAGACACATAATCTGCCTGGATCAGTGCTTCCCTGCAGAGGCAGCTTATCCTTGAAACTGTGGTTCTGGGAAGCTTAGGCTAGTCCTGGGATTAAAAGGAAGTCTGAGGTGGGAAGAGCAGAATCTGCACGTTTATTTACATAGCACTGTGGGTGGCAAGGGAGTGTCCTAGTCTTCCTTGGAAATTTAGAATACTGAATTTAATATCTGTTAGTGTGTCCTGATTAGACATAGCCATGTGCAATGTAAATCAAGTGTTTACAGAGTGCCTACCATCTAAGGTACTGTGAAAAAGATTTAAGTGAGATTAGAACCTGGATCACCCGGATCCAAACTTCAGCCAGTGCACACGTGGCTCTGTCGACTTCCTTCTGTCTCGGCTCCTTGCTCTGGAATTTTCTGTTTTCTTATATGTCTTTTCACGGAGTAGCAGCAGCCACTACAAATATTTCTTTGTGTCTCTTAATCTTGGCACTGAAGCTTGCGAAGATGGCGGGGTTCACTGAAGAAAGGTCACACAAGGATTAACTAAAACATTCTACTCTTCAAACCACAGAGGATTTTGCCTTCCCTTAAATACTTCCAGACCTCGCCCAGAAAATAATATCTTACCCTGGTCTGTTTTTTTTCCCATGAGTCAGAATGCAAGGAAGAGCCACTTATACCCCCCAGGAGGGGGTGGGGGGTGGGGATGGATTTTGCATCACTCATTGATTCCAGTAAGAGCCTCTGAGAGCTCCTGATCCCAGCATTAACTAATTCTCTTTCCCGCCTACTTTGGTGTATATCATTGCTGTCCTCACCTTACCCGTATTCTACCTGGTGGTGGGAGGCTTGCTGTGACAAGGAGAGAGCCCTGCAAGGCCGCACAGGTGGCAGAATGAGTGTGGGAGTCTCTGGAGCTGGGGATTACTCTTGACCTGAGAATCTTGGAGGCTGGGGAATTGCTGTCAGCATGTAAATCCCAGGTCCTAGGGATCGCTCTCAGCATGTAAATCCCAGAGTCTGGGGATTGCTCTGTATATGTGAATCCTGGGGGGTAGGGGATCACTCTCAGCGTGTGAATCCTGGGAACAAGGGATAGCCCTCAGCATGTAAATCCCAGGAACTAGGGATCGCTCTCAGCATGTAAATCCCAGAGTCTGGGGATTGCTCTGTATAGGTGAATCCTGGGGGGTAGGGGATCACTCTCAGCGTGTGAATCCTGGGAACAAGGGATAGCCCTCAGCATGTAAATCCCAGGAACTAGGGATCGCTCTCAGCATGTAAATCCCAGAGTCTGGGGATTGCTCTGTATATGTGAATCCTGGGGGGTAGGGGATCACTCATGGCGTGGGAATCCTGGGAGCAGGGGCTTGCTCTTGGTATGTGAATCTGGGGGGGTGGGGCGAGGTTATTGGAGATAACAATTGGGGTGTAAATCCCAAGGACTGAGGATCGCTTTCAGTGTGTGAATCCCAGGGAGCTGGAGATCGGTCTCAGTGTATGAAGCCTGGAGCTCGGGTCGGTGGCGACTTGTAAATCTAGGGAGCTGGGGATCAGTCTCGGCTTGGAAATCCGGTGGGGCTGGGGGTCGCTCTGGGAATGTGAATCCCGGGGTTACTGAAATCGCTACTGGTATGTGAATCCTTGGGAGCTAGTGATCGGTCTCAGCGTGTGAATCAGGGCACATGTCCTGAAATCAGGTTTTTGCTGCAGGCAGCAAAAAATACAACAGACAAGAGATGTTTTTTTCCTGTCAGCGTCCTGTGATTCTCACATGCTTTATGTGATAGAAGGGAGACATGATTCGTTGGATGTTTTTGATATTGCCATGTGCCTGGGCACTCTGTCAGTAAAAGGATCCTATACTCTGTGCACTCTGAATTTTTTATAGGGCTGGCAGTTTCCTCCTGTTCCATTGTACTTGCAGCTCAGTCAGAACCTGGGCTGGGATCTGGCACCTTGTGCCTTCATTCACATCTGAAATGAAGGAGTAGCCTATGTTGTGTCTGTGGACCCTTGGGCCGAGTCAAGATTGAGACTACCTGCAGTGAGGAGCCCTGCAGGTTCACCGTCAGCAGGCAGGACCCAGGCAAAGCAGCAACCAGTCAGGACTTTGACTTATACCAGCCCACATTCCCCGAGGGTTGAGCCTTTGGGTGGGCCGGTGGGACAGGTGGAGTCTCTGCTGATGGCAGAAGAGAAGATCCATAGTTAGCTAGGGTTGTAGACTGGTGGTGGTCGGGCATATTCGGGATCCGAGCAATGGTTAGAGGCAAGTGGAGGTCAGGCGTATCCGGGGTCCAGGCAATGGTCAAAGGCAGGTGGAGTTCAGGCATGTCCAGGCCAAGGTCAAAACCAGGTATCCATCCAAAGGAGGAAAATAGGGATGGATAGGCAAGGTAGGCAGGCAAGGGCAAGAAGAAGCAGGATGAGGACTGAAGACAAGCTGGGCAAAGACTGAAAACAAGTTGGATGAAGACTGAATGCAGAAAGCAAAAGGCACTACTAAGAAGTAACTGGACCTGTTGCTGAGGCAGTGAGAAAAGGCCAGGGAGAGCCCTTTATAGAGCTTGGCGTGTGATGTCATCAGCTGGCGCCATAGGACTTTTCCTACCACAGGCCCTTTAAAAGGAGGTCGGGTGCATGCACGACTAAGGAGGAGCATGGCTGGATGGGCCTAGTAGTGTCCTGCCATGTAGGAGCATGGCATCTCGCCACAGGGAGAGCCAGCAGCATCAGGCCGCAACGGGAGCCCGTCAGGATGGCTCAACTGAAGAGGTAAGTGTGGCGGTTTGAGGGGGCAGCCCGTGAACCACCAAATGTAACAGTACTCCTCTTCTTAAGCCCCCTTCCTGAGGTCCTGGGTTTTCCAGGGTACTGATGATGAAAGTCCTTCAAGAGGTTACTGCCCAATATGTTGGAGGATAGCTCCCATGAGTTTTCTTGTGGACCATAGTTTTTCCAGGAGATTAAATACTCTACTTTTTCCCCCTCTGGCAGGAGTCCAGGATCTCCTATACATCTTCTCCGTCAGCAGCTACTTCTTGAGGTTCAGGCAGGACTCTGGAGGGCCGCGAAAGCACCACTGACTTAAGCAAGGACAAATGAAACACTTTATAGACATTTAACATGGGTGGTAGCCTTAGCTGGTACGTGACAGGGTTAACTTGTCGAAGCACATGGAATGGTCCAATAAAGTGAGGGGCCAGGCACATAGAAAGTAGTCATAGGCGTTAAAGGTTGGGTACTCAACCAAACCTTTTCTCCCACCTTGAACCGAATTGCTGGCCTTCTATGGGCATCTGCCATCTTCTTGGCTTGGGCAGCGACTTTCTCAATCAAAATTGGTGTGTTCCTATAGTTCATACAATTCCTGGGCAGAGAGTTGAGCCACTGGAGAGGGCACTGTCACAGGCAGTGGCAGAGGAAACAGAGATTGTTTTCAATAGATCAGCTGGAAGGACAAAGAGCCAGTGGCGGCATTGATGTGATTATTATAGGAAAATTCAGCCCAGTGTAAGAGGGTAGCCAAGTTATCCTGGCACTTGACGTTTGCACGAAGGAAGGTTATAAGGGTACAATTGGTAAGCGTCTTGTGGGTGGTAGGTAGTAGTGTAGTCGAGCGATATACCAAACACTTTTCAAAGAGAGTGCCAGTACCTCGTGGTGAACTGAACTCCTCTATCTGATAGTATGTGCTTTGGTAGGCCATGTAGGCAAAAGACATGGAGGGTGAAAAGACGTGCTAACTCTGGAGTGGAGGGAAGTCCTGGTAATGGGACAAAGTGTGCCATCTTCGAGAATCGATCAATCACCACCCAAATCATGATGGTGCCATTAAAGAGAGAGAGGTCCACGATAAAGTCTGTGGTCAAAGTAACAGCTATGCACAAGAAGGGAACAAGTCAACATAGGCCTTGACATCTTGCTTCATTTGGGGCCACTATTAATGTCGTTGAAGCAATTTATGGGTTCATGCTCACCCAGGCATTCAAGCTGGAAAATAAGACCATCTTCCCTGGAGGGACAACTACTGTAGTGGCCAGGAGTAACTTAGCAAGATCGATGATGTGCCTGAGAGGTTCTGGAACATCCTTGGTCTGGAAGGAGTGAGAGAAGGTGTCTGTCCGTTGATTCTTGAGCACTGGGTGATATTATAATTCAAAATCAATACGAGTAAAGAACAAAGACCAATGGGCCTGAATTTCATTAAGCTGTTGAGCTTCATGTAGATGTTCAAGGTTCTTGTGGTCCTTGTATATTATAACATGGTGTTGAGCTCCTTTTAGTAGATGATGCCATTCTTCAAGAGCTAGTTTGATGGCCAAGAGCTCTTGATCTCCAATGCTGTAATTGCATTCAGCTGAAGAGAATTTCTTAGAAAAAAAGGAACACGGACGAAGTACCCCTTCTAGAGTGTGTTGGCTGAGGACAGCCCCTACCCCAAGGGTAGAGGCATCTACCTCTAAGATGAAGGGTCATGTGGAATCCAAGTGGGACAGGCAAGGCTTGTCAGCAAAGGCATTCTTTAACTTTTGAAATGCTTCAATAGTCTCGGTTGGCCAATCTTTGTTGTTGGCATCCTTGTGGGTAAGGGCAGTAAGGGGGGCTGCCACAGATGAGTAATTTGAGATAAATTGACGGTAATAATTAGCAAAACCCAGGAATATTTGTAAGGCCAAGGGCACAGGGCAAAGTCAATCCATGGTGGCTTTCATCTTGACAGGCTCCATCTGAAATCTGTCTCGTGACACTATGTAACAAGCTACCTCTTGTTACCCCCTTTCCCAGTTTTGATTTCCCTGTTAAAATGTAATTTCCAAGCTTAACACGTTTACTGTAAACCGGCATGATGTCCACAACTAATGCCGGTATATAAAAATGTTTGAATAAATAAATAAATAAATGTAGCCAAAGAAGGGGAGCTCCTCTTGTTCAAAAAGACATTTTTCCAGTTTGGCATAGAAATTATTCTCTCACAGATGTTGCAGGACAATGCAAACATCTCTTTGATTGGAACTTAGAGTTCGAGAAAAGATCAATATGTTGTCCAAATATACAACCACACAGGTGTATAGCAGATTGTGAAAGATCTTGTTGACCATTTTCTGGAAAACCACCAGGACACTGCAAAGCCCAAAGGGCATGACCAAATACTCATAATGTCCATAGCGAGTGTTAAATGCAGTTTTCCATTCATCATTAGCCATGAGGTGGATGAGATTGTGTGCACCTCTGAGATCCAATTTTGTGAAAATCTTGGCACCCTGTAGGTGGTTGAAGAGTTCCACTATTAGTGGTAATGGATAACTGTCCTTTTTAGTGATGGCATTCAGGCCGTGGTAGTCTGTGCACGGCCTGAGAGATCTGTCTTTCTTTGCAATGAAGAAGGAGGAAGGGTGGATAAATCCACATTTCAGATTCTCCTGAACGTAGTCGGACATGGCCTGAGTGTCTAGGAGAGACAGGGGGCAAACTCATCCGCGTGAAGGCATGGCTCCTGGCATAAGCTCAATGCTGCATTCATACATGCGATGAGGAAGCAATACTTCAGCACACTTTTTTGAGAAGACTTCCTTGTAATCCACATACTGAGGTGGAAGCCATGGTCACTCGACGAGAGGGTTCTACTGTCACTAAACAGAAGTCTGTACAACCTTGGCCCCAGCAGGTGAGTTATAAAGTAGACCAGATGAATTGTGGTTGATATTGTTAGAGCCATGGCAGACCTAATATGATGGAAGGTGGCTCTGGAAATCACGTGAAGACTGATTTTTTCTTGATGCAAGAGGCCAGTAAATAAGGCTATAGGCGCTGTGGGCTGGTAACTTGGCCTGGAAGTAGATCTCCATAGACAGAGGGGATCACCAGAGGGGAAGTCATCTGGACCGAAGGGATTTGGAGTTGGTTGACTAGGTCTTGTAAAATGAAGTCGTCGTCCCCCTCAGAACCAGAGTCTATAAAGGCCTGGGTGAAGAAACGTGTAGATCCCAGTTCCAGTGTGACCAGCAGGAGTTGGGAGAGTTGGTCATCTCCCCGAAAGACCCTAGACATTTAAGTTTCCCGACCTCTGTGGACATTGAGCCAAGAGATGGCCTTGGGTTGCGCAGTAGAGACAGAGGCCCTGCTGTCTGCAGCAGAGCTTTTCTTCTGGGACCAAGTGGTAGCATCTCTACTGCATTGGCTCTTCTGGAAGAAGAGACTTCAAAAGTGTGGTAGCTGGAGGTGAGAGCGAATGTTGGAAGCGAGGAGCCAGTGACACACTCCTCCATGCTGGATGAGTCTCTCAAGCCCTTTGCTGCAAACAACGACCAATTTTTGCTGATTAGGGCAATGAAAGCTTCTAGCGAGGTGAAGATCCCGGGCAGCAAACTCATCTTTTATTTTCCCTGAGAGGCCTTCTAGGAAGATGACGACTAAATTGTCCTCTCACCAGTTCAGCTCAGAAGCCAGTATCCAAAACTCCACTGCATATTCAGCCAGGGTTTAGGAGCCTTGACGGAGGTGAAGCAAATCAGAGGCCATTGCTGCTGCACAACCTGGTTCCTCAAAGATGGTGAAGAAATGCTCCAAGAACTGTTGCAAGTCAAGCATGAGGGGATCCCCTTGCTCCCAGAGGGGAGAAGCCCAGGCCAGTGCTGTTCCATCAAGCAGGGAGAGGATAAGAGCATAAGAACATAAGACTGTTGTTTTAGCTTGGTCCTCGGGGAAACAGTGAAGCCTGCAACTGGAATTGCATTTTGCACTGGTTCAAGAATCCCCGACATCATTTGGGGTCCCCAGAATACCAGGATAGAGCTGGCAAACTGAGGAACGGGCTGATTGTGTGCTGAAGGAGGTAGTGATACCAGTGCAAATGGAGATGGTACCAAAGGTGTGGCCCAGGCGGGTGGTGAGCCGGTCCATCGTGGAGGCCAGGAGCTCCAGGGTACCTTGATGGTCTTGCAGCCTGCATGCTCTGCCAGGGATGTCCTGCAGTGATGTCAAGTCTGCCAAGTCCATGGCCTCAGAAAACTGTTGTGTCTGTGGACCCTTGGGCCGAAGCAAGATTGACGCTACCTGCAGGGAGGAGCCCTGCATGTTGTCACCATCGGCAGGCAGACATAGGCAAGGCAGCAGAGACCAGTCAGGACCTTCACTTATACCAGCCCAAATTCTGCTCGGGTTGAGCCTTTGGGTGCCGGGGCCAGCAGGACTTAGGTGGGGGTCTCTGTTGATGGCAGAAGAGAAGGTGTGTAGTTAGCTAGGGTCATAGGCAGGCAGTGGTCACTGCAGGGAGGGCTGGCAGCATCAGGCCGTGATGGGAGCCTTTCAGGTCGGCCCAGCTGAGGAGGTGAGTGAGGTGGTTTGTGGGGGCAGCCCCCCCGAACCGCAAAACATAACGGCCTAGTGGTTAGAGCAGCAGGCTGAGAACCATGGCTCAAATTCCAGCAAGTCACTTCCCCCTCCATTATGTCAGTTACCAAGTCAGGTACTAAGCCCTTTGGGCAGGGACATACCTAATGTTCCTGAATTGTAACTTGCCTTGGGCTCAAATCCTAACTAAAAGATGGGTATGTTCCCTCCCAGTTTACTTTAGTTCGGTCATTGCAGCAATGGTCCCTGGCCAGGGGCCACACAGCAGGGCTCCTTCAAGAGCCCTATAATCCTGGACCCTGAATCCAACCACTGGGTGTCACCACTGTGTGTAGCGACTACCTGCCCCCACCCACCCCCTCTATTGGCTGTGAGCACTGCCCCTGCAGCATCCCATTCCTGGATTCGTTCAGTCCTTTCCATGTGCAGTAAAGTAGGAAACCAGGCCTGGATCTCAAAGCTCCAGATGTAAAGTAGGAAACCAGGCCTGGATCTCAAAGCTGCTGGTGACATGGAATCAAGGGGAATGTTGTAGCCTCCTGTTCGAAAACACTCTTAGCACAAAATAGGAACCGCCCCTGTACTGTAAATACTTCCAAGGGGAGGGGAGCGTGTGTTGACCTGCATGGAACCTCTTCCAGTTTCCAGGCACCACAGATCATTGTGGAGATTTTTTTTTTTTTTAGCGTTTCCAATGGAAACCAGCAAGGTTAGATGGCGTCTTTGTCATCTGGCATTCCTTAGCGGGTGTTTGTATTTGTGTTGCATTATAAGTAAGCTGGCGCTGTGTACCAGGACCGCCCCTTGCTGAAGGCAGTTGCCACAGGAACGAGGCCTCCCTAATTCGTGCAGGTAAACAAACCACACCTTGCTAAGGCTCGGCTCTGCCGACAATAAGGAACTTGTCTGGGGAATTTCTGAAGTGCCGGCGATCCCAGCACAGTCCTGACGTGCAGTCGGTTAGGGAACATACTGGGTCTGGCTGGGGTTTGGAGCCCAGCCACCTACTTTTTGGAAGTCTGTCCAGAGCTGCGACAAAATGGCAGGACTCCGCAAAGAATTACAGCTTGCACGATGCTCTACTGCAGGGATGTGATGTGACCCAGTTTTTAACTAGTCCAGACTCTTTTTAATCTCCCCCCTCCTTCCCTCCAGCTGTAGTATGGTACCTGGAGTGCTAGTTGCTGCGGGAATAATCAGGACTACAATTCCCACAATGCACTGGGGCAGATGTTCAAAAACCTAGGACTGGCCAAATTTCTTACATAAAGTGTGCCTCATCAAACCCCCTACAGTGTGACTGAGCTGCAAAACTAAAACTGCTCCAAGTTTTATAAGCCTGAGACGCAACTGCTAAGTGACCCAGTCCAGTTCAAGGAGGGAGACTTTTGACCAGTTCTGGTTTGTTTTTGAACTTGCATCTCAATGCATAGTGGTATTTGTAGTCCCTGCTTCCACTATTTTTTTTTTTTTTTTTTTTTTTTTTTAAATCGGTGCTGCATGTACCCAAGTGCATCAGGAAGGCAGTTGTCAGAAATCCAGGGGTGGCCTAAAATTCCCCTTCTTGAACTGGCAGTTCTGCTAGCAGGGCACTAGAAGAACACATGAGCTGGTTCTAGCAGGTGCCTGGTTGGGTACGCAGCAGCAGCCCCATGTAAGCTGGCAGGGTGAGCCCTTGCTGTGTTCACTGCGTTCATGGGAAGGAGAGTCAGCGAGCCTCACCTGCATTTAACCAGCTCCCCTTTCTCTTCTTCATGACTGAATCTCTTTGAGAAGCTGTTTAGAGCTGAAAGACCTTTTTGGGGCCAATGGAGCTTCTGATGAATGGACCCCATTGTTCTGTCCCTTCCCAAGGACAAGAGGTTCAGTCAGGAGAGGAGAAAAGAGGGCAGTGGTGAGGTGACGTTCTAAAGCTAGTTTTTGATGAACTGTAATTAAGAACTTTGGGACTTTTTTTTTTTAGAGATAGCTTTGAAATGTGGTTTTCTTTTTCCCTTTCTCTCAGTTTCTTCCCAGGGTGAGGACTAGCGGGATCTCTCTTTTCTTGGGGCAGACTGCAGGTATCTTTGTCTGAGCTGCCTCTGCTGTTACTCTGGCAGAGCTGGAATCATAAGGCCAGGAAGGTGGGAGGTGTTTGGCGTTCAGTTTAACTTTCTTCTTTTCCGCGTGCTTACAAGGCTTGTACACCTGCTAGTGCTAACAGAGCACTCCCTCTCTCCCTCTTTTTCTGTCTGTCCCCGTCCCTAAAAAGGCACATCCCCTGTTATTTAAGCTAAAATATTCCATTTTCCCATTCTCCCTCCAAAGCATTTCTATACACCAGTGTGTTCCAGTGGAAAGTTCTCCTCACCTAGCGTTTCCCACTCTACTCCCTCTGCCCCTCCATAATCTGAGAACGCTGAAGCTTTGGCATTTTTTGCGTACAAATTAGATTAGTCTTTCCTAGAAACATAGCACCAGCAGTAAAACACTAGAATTTCCCCATTAATACAATGAACATCACCAGAGGGAAGATGCACCAGGAACTCCAATCTGCTTGTCCACAGATGAGCTAGTTCCACAGCCATGGTTTAATGATAATGCATGGGCAGGGCTGACCACCTGACTTCTTCCGTTTTAGGCGTTTTGTTTAATCTAAAGTGTCACCTTTTTATCACTGATACATCCTGTAAGTTCCTTTCCTTCAGTGCATCCCATAAAGGAAACCAAGCTACTCCCTCCCACAACCACCCATACATACATCTAAATTTCAGACATTGAGATGTAGGCCACAGTTTGCCTTGCAGAAGGAGAGGAAGATTTTTTTTTAGGACATTTTAATCTCAATTTCTGACTTTTTTTTTAATTATTATTATTAGACTTCAGTTCCTCTCTGCCTTATCTATTCCTTAATCTGGAGAAATGTTGGCCTCCCACAATGCCCCTTGCATGAGTCATCATTAGAACATAAAATAAATCCCATGCAGGATCAGACCAAGGTCCATCGAACCCTGCATCCTGACTCTGACAATAACCAGTCCAGGTCATAAATACCCGTCAGATCCCAAAAAATAGAACTACTTCCTGTTACAGCCAGGCATAGCAGTGGCTTTCTTTAGTCTACCTGAATGCTAATGTTTTATGGACTTTTCTTCTGGGAACTTGTCCAAACGTCTTTTAAAACCTACTGTGCTAGTCACCTTGACCACGTCCTCTGGCAACTCATTCCAAAGCTCGATTGCGCACTGAGTGAAAAAGTACTTTCTACAATTTGTTTTAAATCTGTCAGATTAGTTTCATGGAGTGTCCCCTTGTTTTAGTATTGTTTGAAAGGTAAATAACTGTCCTTTATTTACCCGTTCCATCCCACTCATGATTTTATAAGCTTCTGTCCTGTCCCCTTTTAGTCGTCTCATTCCCAAGCTGACGAGCCCTAACCTGTGTAGCCTCTCCTCATGGGAGAGATGTCCAATCCCCTTTATCATTTTCGTTGCTCTCCTCTGCACCTTTTAGGGTTCTGCTATGTCTTTTTTTTTGAGGCGGGGGTGACCAAAACTGCACACAGTAATCAAGATGCGTCCTGGTGCTCTCTCTGTGCCGGTAGTGCGACCCATCTAATAGTGAAAACCTTCTCTCTGTCCAACTGCAGGGTAGCGACAGTGAGTATGAAGTGGATCAGGACCGGCAGAAGACCCACTCTTTCGTCAATCACTATATCAGTGATCCAACCTACTACAACTCCTGGCGCCGCCAACAGAAGGGCATCTCCCGGGTGCATGCCTACAACTATACCGAAAGTGACTCCGGCGAGCCAGACCTTTGCCCTGTGTCCAACAGCAATAGCACCCAGCAGGGCAGTCTATTCAGGCCCAAGGCTAGCCGGACTCCTACGCCCCAACAGTCCACAAACCCCCCCAGCCAGCAAAGCACCCTCTACCGGCCCCCCAGCAGCCTGGGCCCTGCATCACGGGCCCCCATAGCCGGATTTTCGTCATTTGTTTGATGTTAAAACTTTTTACGTGGAATTTATTTTTTAAGAGGTACGAACAGAAATTAAAAAGTAAAAAATAAAAAATATCAAGCAAGGAGAGATTACATGGCAGACAATCAGTAGCTGCGCATTCCTTTTGCTGCTTCAGAAGTTGCACAGTAATAAGTGAAAAGTTGCAAACGTTTACATACTATTGATGCTTGTGCAAAGAAAAAGGAAATATGAACTAGAACTACAGAAGCATTTGCAAGAAAGTTCTCTTGAATGCAAAACGGCGAATCAGTGACCAGTGTGGGCCTCCTGCACAGATCCAGCATGGTAGCAGCAAAAGTGCTTGCAAAGGAAAGCAAAGCAAGGGTACAAACAAACAGAGGAACAAACTTTTCTTTAAACAGCAGAATCATTTTGCCAAAGTTTTTAGTTCTTTTCAGTCACAGGGATGGTTTTGTTTTTTGTTGGTTTTTTTTTGTGACCGAGTGTCCATGGTAAACGTACAGATACCTATCAAAGACAGAAGAAAGGAACGAGCAAAAGCCAGGTAAGATGGAAGAGTAGAGAGGGCTGAAGGGCTGTGGATGACAGACATCCTTTGTGTGATGTGGAGAATGTGGGCACAGCAACCACGGGCCAAGACACGTTGCCGGTGCTCTATGGAAGATGCCAACCGGTCGCCATTCAGTACGGAGTGGCTGGAATGTACTGCACACATCGAAAAAGTATTAGGAGAAGAGAGGCCATAAACTAGGTTTTCTTTCTGCCTCCCAGGCTCCACCAGTTCTGTGAGGCACTGTCAGTGCTTAAAGCGGTTCCTTAACTCCTGTGTTGCAAAGCAAACGCCAACAAAACAAGAGCGACAAAGCAAGACAGGGTGGCTGGTTCTTTTTAGGCATTTTCGGTTGGGTGGAGTGGGGGGGGGGGGGGGCTGGACCTTGTTGTGACTTTTCCTTGGTAGTGAAAAGGGGGGGGTGAGTGGGGAGGACCGAGCCTTCGCTGAGGTCGTGTTGCTGGGCTCTAGTTCACAACAGGCCGCCTCTCCTCGGAGGGTCAGATGGAACATCGTGGGCAGGATTTGTTCCAGTCTGAAGGAACAAAAAAAAGAAAGAAGACGGCATCAAGTGGACCTTGAGTGCAGCGAATGAGGCGTTGAGAGCTGAGGGGGGGGTTCCTGTTATCCAGCTTTTCTGTGGCAACCTGCTGGGCATCTCTTCCCGTTGATGTCAGTCAGGGCCGAGGCAACCCTTCAACATGCTGGGGATGGATCGCTCACTCCTCTGCACCGAGACCTCAAAAGGTGCATTTTTATCTACAAAGCAGACTTTATTTTGTTATATTTCAGTGGAAGGAACATGATCAAAGTAAGATGTTTTCATTTTCAGCAGAACAAATTCCACAGTGCCTACTTGTTTGTTGAGTTCTGAAATCCTAAAATTGCAGTTTTGTTTTCCAGGGGGGGAGGGGAGGAATTTTCAGGCTGCAATGCCAACGTACGCTTAGAAAATTCTCTTTGGATATTTATCCTGGCAAAAGTACCGGTGCACCGTTAACACCTGCTATGTGATGGGTGTAGTTTTGCCGGGAGAATTTACACTCGTACTTTTTAAAATGGAGAAAGTGTGCGCGGGAGTCTCACCCCGCCCGATCCCCCCCCCCCCCCCCCCCGGATCGCTTCTCCCTGTGCATGTAAGTACAGTATGTATGCGTGGAACTTTCCAAAGGGCCTTATCTGCGGCTTTACCCCCTGAAGTCCCTTTGAAAATTGCCACCCTTAAAATGATGCTTTCAGTGGCTGGAGGGAAAAATGTCCACCCAGCAAGTATCAGTCCCCTGTGCAACTCTGGTAAAGGCACTAAGGTTCTACGAACTGAATTGCTGCCTCTCTTCCCATGCTTAGAAATTATCCTGCCCGTTTATTTGCAAAGGAGTGTGTAAGCAGCAGGCTTCCTGTGTGTCTCCCAATAGAAGAGTACCATGGCCTTCATTAAAAGAAATCGTTTCCAAGCCCTAGAGAGATATGCTCCAATAACTTCAGTCCTGTAGATTTTCAAAATCCATGAGCCTTACTTTTTTTTGCACATGGTCGGAACCCACGCCACTCTGTAATATGCTTTGGGTTAAAAGAGGTGGCCAGAAAGCGAACAGTGATTTGCTCTTCTCCTTCAGGTGCTTGTGCTGGGAACCAGTAGCCCTATTAGTCCCAGCGAAAGTGGGACTGTTTGCAGCATAAGAATTCTCTGTGTCTGAGGACCGCTCAGGCACAGCATCACCCTTGGATTATTCATGTGTTCCTGCAATAAAAGTTAGGAGCGCCTGCAGGGCAAACCTGAATGGAGTAAATAAATGTGCTCTAACATTAAGAGTGAAGACTTTAAGAAGGCTGTGCTTCTGGACTCGTTCACCCAGGGCACTTTGTAAAGTCAATTTTTAATCTGGGTCTGATGAAGTAAAAAAAAACAAAAAACAGAAAAGTGTTATGTTTTGACAGAAGGAGGGTGCAGGCACCCCTCCCCTACAGGGTCTGGAACCAGTTCTGGTTGTCACAGTGTGAATAAGGATGGCCCAGGTGTCAAGGCACAGACATACACACCTACATATGTTAAGTTTCTGTTTTACAAAATAAGCTTCTGGCAGCAGGCAGAGAGTTAAAGAGGATTAGAAGCCCCTCCACCCTCTCCATCTGTAATGCAATTAGCAGGTTAGCACACTCTCCAGCTATAATGCAATTAAGGTGTTAGCACAGTGATAAGACACCTCTGATTACTTCCCACAGCAGGGGATGGGAGAGGAGTTTAGGAGCAGCGGACTGTCAGAGACACTAACTACCACGGCTTCCTTTCATTCCTCTGGGAGAGATGCTGTTAGGGACTTCTGGAGATTGTGATGATGTGATATAGAAGAGAGATTCATGTAAAAGGCTTTAAATGGGCAAAACAACAGGGGTGGTGCACCAAAGCCTTACTGGTTTCTTTTCCCAGTAACTAATAGCACCCCACACACACACACACATTCCTACATTGATCAGTTGAGAATTACCACCTGACCCAAAGTCAGGCTTCACAGGATAGGCCTGTCCAGGTTTTCTTAATCACCCATTCCCCTGCTGTCTGCTGCAAGACTAACAAACAAAATTGTAAAATGACAGTACCGCAAATTCCAGAATACAATGGGATGGGATTCCATAAAGCTGGAATGGCTTAGCCTCTCAAGGCATATGTGGCTTAGAAGCAGGCAGTGGTATTAACATGCTGAGGGGCCGATGCAATACACTGCGCTCAGCCGAGCGCAATGTTAAGCTTCAGTCGGAAGTGGGTAGAATAGGCGCTAATCAATCCCCTAATGCAGTAAGGGGATTAGCCCGTCCATTGCAAATGCATGTGAATGAGGCTATTAGGCATTCACTCCCAATGCAAAAAAAAAAAATGTGAGTCTGGGACACACATTTAACTGTCATCTATTAACTCCTGCCTGCAGCAGGCGTTAATAGATGACAGTTAAATGATGACAGAAATGTCATAAAATGATATAGTAGCATTGTGGGTAAAAACATTGGACAGCATGCGACTCGGAAGACATTGACATTGGATGTCCCCTTGACATTGGACAGCATCTCGGAAGAGTCGCATGCTGCCCAATGTCAAGGGGACATCCAGGCTTCATTGGATCAAAGCCAGGTCTCACTTTGTTACCAACCTGGCCAAAACAAAAAAGAACTATAACAGGTACAATAAGTTTAGGTCATAAGGGCAAGGCTTGGCCAGGCCTGGTTTATGTTAGCACTGTTTTTACCCACAATGCTACTATATCATTTTATGACATTTCTCTAATCATTCACTGCACCTTTCTAAAGGAAGGGACTCCCTTCCCGCACCTCTCAAATTATTTGTAAACCGAGGTGATATCTAAATCGAACCCCGGTATGTAAAAACAAACAAATAAATAAACATACTGTGGCATCTATGGATGCATTGGTTTCCGCTTGCCTTAGAGAAACTGGACCTGCAAGTCCATAGAGGCAGTGGGGGGGGGGGCGTAAAACCAGGACTGGCTGTGCCTGTCCGTCCTGGCACAGAGAGCTGCTTGCTCAGCAGGCCCTGTGTGTGTGTGTGTGTGCTGCATGCAGGCGAGGTCCCCCCTTTGCTGGCTCTCTTTCCTCTCCCCCCCGCCCTGTCTCAGAGATGGGACGCTTTTCCCTCAGCTGACTGAGAGCACACTGTAACTGTAAGGGGCTGAGGGCACTTTTAGGACAGTTTGATAATGAAGTTAAGATGCTTCCTGTCTGATAACAACGACATGTGAGAAAAACAACACCTTGAGGTAGGATTTAAATATACCCAAGCCTTCCTGTCTTGTGGAATCTACCAGAAGCTTCTGGCAGCAGCTCTGTGAAGCTCCTCTTAATTTTGCTTTGCTTTTTTTTTTCTTGCCTTTTTTTTTTTTTTTTTTTTAACAAACTGTAGCGTGTGTTCTTTTCTGTTTAGAATTTACATAAGACAACTTTATGACAATTTAAGTGTATATTATAATATTTATGGCAGGAATTGTTTGGGGATTTATTTTAAGCCAGAGTTCCAGTTTGGCTTTTTTTTTTTTTTTTACATATTTGAAAGTTTTGTACACACACACACACACACACATTTTTTTAAATTATGCAGACTTGTGAATGTGCTCTCAGGTAAGCTGGATCCCGGTGTCAGTAATTTGCCTACAGCAGGGGAAGGGAACTCCGGAAACTGGAAAACTACAACCAGGTCTGAATTTCAGGACATCCACAGTGAATATGCATGACATATATTTGCATACAATGGAGGTAACTGCGTGAAAATATACCTGGTGCATCTTCATCTTGGATATTCTGACAACCAGGACTGGAGTGGCCTGCCCCTGGCCTTTAGCTAGGCAGCCAAAAGTGTGGGTGAGAAATGGAGGAATTACTGACTGTTTGACACTCTCGATCATGAGAGACCAGCGTGACCAATAGCAGCAGGCACCAGGGACACTGTGGCCCAAAGGAGGCACTCCAGTGATAAGTGGCCATTTGATGAGGGTGCAGCTATGCTTTATGATGGTATTCCCTCAAAGCAAGGATGATCTCCTTCCAGAAAACAATTATCTTAAATGAGTTCTCTTTATAAACCGCTCCACCCCTGTTTTAAATCTGATGTTACACTAGGCCCATTGGCCTCTACATAACAGTTCCAATACAACGTATATTAATTTGTCTCAAAGTATATGGGCTCCAAATTTACAGAGCCTTTGTTCGTAATTTGTGACCAGATGTCCAGTATGTGCTACTGCAAATCCCCGTAGAGGTGCCCATAATATTATTATTATAATAATAATACCCCACAACACTCTGCTGTTTGTGATCTTACTGTTACTATTGACAAAGAGGATTACAGGTCCCAAAATGCAGCAGGAGGCCTCATAAAACAAAAGCTCCCTCTTTGAACTGGTCCCAGAGATCAAGGGTCCAGTTTCTCCCTGTGTTTTCCCTCTTTCAGTGCCAGTGGGAAAACCCCCTTGGTGAATTAGGTGTGGCACAGGAACCCCATTGTTCCTGTGGTGCCAGTGAGTGAGTCCAGTCCACCAGCATCAAGGTCTGCTTACTTGGCCAGATCCAGCTGACATGTTCCTTCATCTTTTGCTCATAAGACATTTCTTCTTTCTTGAAACAGTGTATTTAGGGAAAAGGGCGATGCCATCAGGGCAGTATTTTTTTTTTTTTTTTGACACGTACTGGTGCTAGCGGGGGTGAGGGCCCTCAGCCGTAGGAGGAAGGAACAAATAAATGGTAAATAAAAGTGAGTTCTAGGAGCCTGAGCAATTGCTTTGTCATCTTATGCCTAGCACAGTCTTCGTCTGGCTGGGGACCTCACAGACCGAATGAGAAAATGACAGGGTTCCTCGATGTCTCTTCTCTCTAGGAATGACCAAAAGTATGAGAACATCTCGCCTTCATTTGCTTTTGTGTAGATCTGAAAAAAAGTATTTTTGACTATCATATAGATATAATTAAAAAAAGATGGGAAGAGGATGTTAGTGGCAGCTGTCTGTAAATGAAAATAAAGATTATATGTCCTGTACAGCTTATTAGCAGGTTTATTTTTTAAATGAAATGTGAAAAAAAACAATTGGTTTAATGTCTGCAAGGACATTCCCAACGCCCTTTTAAAGTGTTGATATCTTCAGAAGCCTGTTGTGAGGTTTTGGAATTGAGTGCTTGGCTGTCAAAGCTAAGATTTTCTTTCCTATAAAGCTGAGCTTGAAGCTTTAAATGACTTGGTGGACTGGGGAGTCACTGAATTTGTGCCTTCAAATGCACTGGCCAAGCCGCTCCTCGTATACCCCATTGCGTCTATGGCGTTGTTTCCATTCCTCCAAGAAGAGTAGCCTAGTAGTTAGAGAGCAGACTACAACCCAGCGAAACCAGGGTTTAAATCCCGCTGTCACTGCTTGTGACCTTGGGCAAGTCACTTTGCCCCTCCGTTGCCTCAGGTACAAAATTAGATTGTAAGCCCTGTGGGGATAGGGAAAATACCTACTGTACCTGAATGTAATCTGCTTCGATGTACACTTTGAAGTGCTGAAAAGTGGAATATTAAAAAAACTAAATAAATAAGACTCCAAATCCATGCATGCAATGGGGTTAAAGCCCGGACCGGATCGGCCTCATGGAGCCATCTGGTCACCTTGGGTTAAATCAGAAGGCCAGATCAGTTCTGTGTTCAGACCTGAAGCTGTGAATCAGGGGAGCCCTGGAAAGCTGAGAACTCAGCACAGTGTTCTGTTTTTATCTTCCTCTCAAGCTGAAATTCTGGGTTGTTTTCAGGGTTGGAATCAGATTGTAAGTACAGACAGAAATACAGCGACCCATCTTCTTAAGAGATGGGGGGAGGGGAGAGGTCACTGGTTTAGTTTGTTAGAAAGACAGTTTGATACGGCGGCGTTTGAGTTCTGCAGCGGACGTTGACCTTTATTTCTCTACTTCACTATGGTGGAGAAGACATCAGCTTTCTGTTATTAGAGCTCATTTTGTGAGTGATTTTGTTAGCACTAGACAAAAAGTGGCCCCCTTTTTCTTTTAAAAGAAAAAAAAAAAGCAAAGCTGGTATAGGAATAGCCCAGCATGATCAATTTTAAAAGTTACATGTTCTTTTTAACTCTCAGCTTCAGCCCCAGGGTCCAGCAGTTGCTTTGTATAAACACTGCCAGAAGAGTCGGGATACCAGAGCAGTGTTCCTCCAGTGAAGCTACTGGGAAAATCCCTTCCAGATGGCAACAGCAGCCCTGGCTGCTTCAGGGTTTGTAGAGGAAATCCAGGGGCTGCCACAGAGGGTTAAAAAAAATGTACATCTATTTCAGGCTGTTGATGGGCCTCCTGTTTGCTTTTTCTTTGAAAGACAAGGGGATGGATTTAGGGAGAGCTACTTTAAGGTGCACCAAGGTGCATCCCAAACTGTAAATCTTCCAGGGGTTGTTACCATTTTGGTCCAGCGCACACACATAAATACATCTCTCATTCGCTGCTTTCCACAGCCCCTGGCAGTAGAAGTACAGAATAGATAAGAGCTGCCGAGGCTGCAGAACCTTTTTTTTTTTTTTTTATTGCAGCCCAGCAGCTTTCTCCAGCTGCTTTGGGTTCACAGCTGCATTGTAACCTGCTTCCCCACCGGGGCAATAAGCACTGTAGACCTTCCTCTGCAGATATCAGAGGTTTTTCCCCCAGTGTCATTCTCTCGCCTTCCTCCGTCTGTCACCCAGCCATGGCAGTGACTGTCCCCCAGTAGGAAGTCAAAAGAGCACAGCTCCCTGCAGAACCCTAAATCCTACCATAACTGTCATGGTTGTACAAAGATTGCTTCTTGACCCTTCCTCCAACCCAAGAAGCACAAGCTGAGGTCAGGAATTGAACAGGTAACAGCACAGGTAACAGCACTGGACCCAGCCAGCCTTTGAGAATTCTTAAAACCACTGACGTACACAAGGAGGAGGGAGACTCTGGTAGGAGAAAAAGCAAGAGAAAAACAATTACGTTTTCTAAAGAGGACAGAGCTTCTGAAGGAGTTGGCAGATCTGAGACAATATTTCACATGAGCTTGTGCATATCACGTAGAGAATCCAGCGAATCCTTTTGGCAAATTGATGACTTCCCTGGGCTTTCAACTCCTTATGCCCATGGTTGCCCGCATAGTGATATGATCCGGAATATATATCTATATTTTTTTAATCAGCCCCAGCTAATTAGAAAGCTGATCAGAATGAACCATTAAAAAAGAAGAAAAGGTTTTCTATTTATGTTTGGCTTCGAAATAAAACA
Organism: Rhinatrema bivittatum; assembly: GCF_901001135.1. NCBI lineage: Eukaryota > Metazoa > Chordata > Amphibia > Gymnophiona > Rhinatrematidae > Rhinatrema > Rhinatrema bivittatum. The sequence continues at coordinate 174,291,623 of NC_042618.1, forward strand.
TTAAAAAAAAAATCCTATATTTATTTTTGGTCCCCTTTTGGTATTTCGTAACGTACAAGCAAGCTGTTGTGCCAAGATTGTTGTGTGTGAAATATAATTATACATTGTAACGGAGGTACTGCTTACCTCCGGAAGTGCCGTGGGATTGAGATCTTCCTTACACGCACTACTGGTTAAAGTAACTATGGGTTGCAAGATTTAAACAAAAAAAAAAAAAATAAAACAAATCGAAAAAGCAAAAAAAACTAAACAACCTGTGTCTGTGCTGCTTATTTGTAAAAGAACCTTTGTTTCAGAGGGTCTGAGAAAGGCAGTGCGCTAGAATTTTCTCCAGGTTTTCTGCAGCCTTTGCAGAGTAGAGATGTTACAGGATAGCTTAAAGAACTGCATTCATTGTCACCGTCAATGTAAATTCACTTACAGGCCTTCTATTGGCACATATTTTGCAGCAAAATTAAAGCAGTGTTTGGAATGGTGAGCCCTCAAATTCAATCGTAAACATAAATCATAACAAACCCGAATCAATGACCTCATGCTACATTATCGGAGCCTGGAGTGCAGAGAAAGGTTTAAGGCTTGATTCACCCCCGATCTGAGACTTAACAGCCACTGTCAGCACTTACAGCCCATGCAAGACAAGCGCCAAAAAAAAAAAAAAACGCGCATCCAAACTGGGTGCACGTTTTTTTCCAATGCGCGCACATCCCCCCTTTCCTGGGTGCCCAACGCAGTAACCAAAAGAGCTGCTAGGCTAAAAAGGATGCGCTAGGGATACATTGTGCGTCCATGGCACCGGGCACTCAGGAAAAGTGGCTGTGCACCCGTTAGGAATATGGATGCTCAATTAGCGAGTGTCTGTTTTCCTAACCTGTGCACAGCCATGGGTTAGAAAAACACAGAAAAGCAGTATTTTGGGCTTGTTTTGTGGCGGCTTGGAGCACATGAAGATTTAATACCAGTTCCGGGCTGGCATTAGGTTTTGCAGGTTAAAAAGTGGGTGTTGGGCGCACATCGATTATTTGCATTGGGGGTAATAATTAGCTAATAGCCTCATCTATATGGTATTTATATGTGATGAGTGCTATTAGCTATGCGCTAGTTTGGATGTGCGTTTTGGGCACGCTAATCGCATTATTGCATGGGGAGTTATTCTAGTGCATCCAAAACGTGCATCCAACTCCAAGGCAAACCGTACGTTAGGCTGAGCACACTGTATTGCATCAGCCTGTTAGACTCTAGGGCTCTTCTGTGTAAACTCTCCCATGTTGCACAGGTTCTCTGTCAAAAGGCCATGCAGGGACCCTCTGGCTCATGGCTCAGACCTTACATTTGATTTTATCCGAAAGACCAAGAAGCAAAGTAATTTTTTGTTAAGCAAGATGCTTGATCCTCCTGCTTTGGCAATGGGCATTGCATCAATGTATCCCCAGTGGGGTTGGATGGCAGGATGTTGAAATCTCAGATTGTGCAGGTTCTCAATCTCAGCCAAAAGGCCAAGAATGGACCATCCTTAGATCACCCTTCAGACCTTATCTTTCAGCCAAAAAGCTGAGAAGGGAAATAATGTCCCAGATGAGCTAAGGGCTGCCTGTCAAACCCAGATGGAGAAGAATTGCTGTAGCCAGGAAAGTTAAGGTTTATTTCAACTCGGCCAGAGTTTTTTATACAGCTGTCTGTGCCATGGTCCAAGGCTAAGCGATTGTGGAATGCTGAAAAAACAATAAATTCTTCAGTAAGAAAAAGGACAATGGAGATTTTGCATCCAGTATTTATGTTTACAGACAAAGTCAAGTCTAATTATATAGGGAGGGAATGATAGGGCCCTGGAAGAGCTCTACAGAGGAAGTGTGCATGTTATTAGCATTCCCAAACCATGAGCTGTGGCTTCCAGAGATGATCCGCAAGACACAGAAGAGATGAACCTTGAAAAAAAAATTAAAAGGCAACGCTAGATACACTAAGCTGAGCAAGTAGGGATGTTCCATATCCTTCAAAAGCTTTAAAGGAAAAGGTTTGCTGCAGTCCACAAGGTTTTCTTTCATTTTATCTAGTGTGTGACTTTGACACAAGAGTCTGCTTTGATTGTTATGACTACGTTTCTCTTGAGGGCAAAGGGACGGACTGCCTCCCCTACAGGAGGAGAAAAACTGCAGCATTACCCTAGGATGCAAAGGCAGTCTGCAGGCTCTCTCCTATCATCCTCCTCAGGCTGACAGTCTCCCAGGCAGCAGCAGTAGCACTCAAAGACTTCTGTGGCTTTAGCTGGACTTTTCTTGGATAGGAGACCTGAAACCTCTAATCTGCCCAAGACGACTGACTGACAACAGGAAGATTCCCAGCAGCATAAAGAGCCCTACTTGTAGTAACATAGGGACTTGATACTAGCTGTTCGTGCATACATACACATACTTGCCCCTCTCTCCCTGAACAAAATGCACATAACAACAATGTGGCATTAAATAATGGCCGCAGTTTATTAAAACATAACCCGAGTCAGCAAATTATACAAAATTCCAAAGTTAATTCCCCCAAACCTCCACCGCCCCCATGCCCCTCTTTCGCTTACCACCGCGTCTCAATGGTAAGCCGACTTTAGGTACCCCCCCCCCCCCCCCCCCATCACTCACCCCGCCATGGCACCAGCGAGGGTAAGCCTGCGGCCTGAGCATCGGCCCCCTCTTGCTCTTTAGGCCTTCCCGTGTAGCAGCCCCAAACTACACGAGCATTTCCCCCCCCCGCCGACTTTAGGCACCCCCCCATCACTCACCCCGCCATGGCACCAGCGAGGGTAAGCATGCGGCCTGAGCATCGGCCCCCTCTTGCTCTTTAGGCCTTCCCGTGTAGCAGCCCCAAACTACACGAGCATTTCCCCCCCCCCGCCGACTTTAGGCACCCCCCCATCACTCACCCCGCCATGGCACCAGCGAGGGTAAGCATGCGGCCTGAGCATCGGCCCCCTCTTGCTCTTTAGGCCTTCCCGTGTAGCAGCCCCAAACTACACGAGCATTTCCCCCCCCCCCCCTCCAATGTCCTTTACAATTCCAAATAATACATTAAACATATGGCTCGGGTTTTTCCGCCTCCACTGCGACATATATAATACAAACACTCATAAGATGATTAACAGCAATATAAAATTTCGGGAGGGAGGGAGGGAAGCAAAAACCTGCCCTCTGCTTGCTGTTGAATTCCCCAACTGCCGTTCTAAGCTCTGCTCCAGCCTATTGTTTAACTACTGACCAATAGCATAACAGCATTCAAATTGCTGATGCTGCTATTGGTTACCTAACTCCCCTTTTTTCCCCCACCCCCACCTGCCTTTGCTAATCCTATCCCTTACTCACAGCTGCTCAAGCCCATGTTATCTGCGTCGGGCCGGGACAAGCCCGGACCGCCTTCCTTGAACTGCTTATTTTGAATCGGGTTCATACTCCTAAAAATCACAAACCATTTTGTCTCAGCTGCCAGGTGGTGAGTCAAGTCTCTTAAAAGTAGCCCCACAAAAGATTCTTCCTCACTGGGCACCACATCCTTGACCACCCTACCAAAGTTCAATAGCCAAAAGCTATTTTGGGAGACACATTGGACAGGTCTTGTCTTGTAACTGTGTTGTGATGTCTTGCACTGGAAATTTTTTTTTTAAATTTTGTTTTGCAGGACAGAGTGCAAAGAATACCTATTTTCAAACCCAAACTATAGGGCCATTTTCTTCAAATGCTGGAAGACTGGCCACATTTCTTATTGCTAGGCTTTAAGGAAGTCTCATCTGAAAATGTTTTAGTAAATGTACTTGAGTTTTTTGAGTCTTGAAACTTGGTGACAATTCTTGCACTACTGTCTAATAGAAGAGAAGGTTATCATCTATTTTGATTCATACATTTCTAGATCACACAGGGCCTCATTTTCTAAAGTATCGCAGGCCTGCGATACTTTAGAAAATTGCGTTAATGGGGGGCGGGGGGTCGAAATGGAGGGGTGCGGTCTTGCGCTAGCCGGCAGCGATCGCACCGCCGCGGTGTGATCACTGCCGGTTTCGCACCCAATAGCGCCACCGTGAAAGGTGGTGCCATTGGACACGAAAAGGCCCTTACCTTTTCGCTGTCCGCGCCATCGTCGCAGAGTGGGCCCCGGTGACACCCCGACTCCTCCTCTTCTGGGGCCGACTCCGCCCCGATGTAGGTAGCGCAGGTGTGCGCTACCTTCGCAAGCTTGGAATTAGCTAATTATGGGCCTTGGAAAATAAGGCCCATAATTAGCTAATTCTCTAAAAGACATTTATAAATTAAAACGCATAAAAAATAAAACAAAATTATGACTTAAGATATCATAGCACATAAAAATAAAAACAGAATAGATAAAAAGGGTTGTGATCCTAAAATACCTACCACCGCCTACATCTATAAAATGATCATAATTGTACTGACAGTGTTTATCTATGTGTGAATTTGGTGGGGGAGGGGGGAAAGGCAGGAGGTCATGATCAGGGTATATTGTACGATTCATTGTAGGCTGCGTGTACAAGATTTTCAATGCAATCTTCAGATGCTGCAGGCCAAACGCAAGCTGCAGAGGTGTAACAGACGCCTTCAGTGCACACCCTGCGTACTAGCTGTGATTCAGGAATGAGAAGTGATAACACTGAAGTTCAGCAAAAAAAAAAAAAAAAATTAAAAAACATCAAACCTGACCAAAAAAATGCTGGATCTCCTCCATCTGGGAGTTGGTAAGGTTTTTCCTCCAAAATACAAGAGAAAAGATAACAGGGAGCACAAGTTCATGGACCAGCACACGGCCCCAATCAGTGATACCATCATTATCATGGAGTAAACTGGGAGTGCTGTATTCAGCAAAGACTTTCAGGTCTACAACTGGATGATTTCAGACTGGTGTAGTGAAGCAGAGCCTGATGCCTCTAGGACTGGAGGGCTCCAGGGATGGGCACAGGAATACATAATTGGTGGCCTCAGTCAATTTCCAAGTCGATAAATGTTCAAATCATTAAAATATCCATCACATCTAGTCCTAGTGGCACTTTATTTGAGGGGCTCAGGACATGAATTAAATAGTCTGGAACACCATACTCACCTCTCACTTAAGAGAGCCTCTGTGAGACTGGGACACAGCAGGGCAGGGTATGAGAAAGCTGCCACTGTACAAGGAAGACCAGCACATTCAGTTATGTTAATGTAGCCCCACAGGGAGGGGACACTTCAGATCCTCCCATTATTTTGGAGGTGGAGATGAAAGCAATCTAGTTTTCCTTGCAGAGCTGTGCTGTGCCTTGCTGCTTTTTGAACTGGGTTGTTTTGTTTTTTTTTATAATGTGGCATTTTGATTTTCATTCGGCAGGTTATGTGCTTGGATGTTGCTGAGAAAGCTTGGAATCTGATAGCTTACAAAAGTATGCAGTGGAAAAAAATGCAACAGAAAAAGTCAGAGAAGCCAGGAATACAATTGAATCGGGATCTCAGCATTTGGAAATGGCTCTTTTGTCAGTAAGGCAGCAGACATTCTGATTAAACAGGTGCCCGCTGTTGAAAACCTGGATCAGCCCCAAAGGCTGAAGTCCTCCTTCTGGCTCTGCTGATAGGACTCTAGAAGGATGTTCTGTTAAACTGGGTTTCATTAAGAAGGAGAAAGAGCTGCAGGGATCCTTCTAAATCTTGACTGGAGAGTAGCTTACAATGAACAATTTTCTTCTGTGTCACTCACTGTCAATCTGCTCCAATTTAAAGATGGTAACTCATGGGATGAGGAACCTACTAAGCAGGGTCGGCGCAAGAGTATTTGGCACCCTAGGTGAACCTTCGGTCATGCACCCTCCACCCACAACTTACCCACTGGTGGCAGCTCCAGCACAGCACTCCCTTCTTTGTCAGCATTGGCTTTTCCCCCCTGGTCCTCGGGCTGGTGGATTTTATGCCCCACCCCCCAAAAAATATTTTGCCACTCTAGGCAACCACCTACGTTACCTAATTAAAGCACCAGCCCTACTACTAAGCATAGGATTTATTTTGCACTGTGCTTTGTATACTGACTGCACTGTATAACCAGTACCTGAAAGGTGAGATTCCATTTGAGATTCCACTTATATCAACCTGATGGGCAGGTCAAATTGGTGCAGACGTGGAACTATAGATGCCTGGCAAGGCATCAAGCGGGATAGCGTCCTATAGGAAACAATGCACTGGAATCTTTAGGGGCGGAAATGAAATGGGACAGGGAAGAGTATAGCAGGCTGGCTAGGATGGGGAGATACTGTGAAATTGTAACCAATAAGGCAAATAAAATTGGCACCACAATTGAAGGATTTCAGTTACCTCAGGACTGACTAGGTGAATCAAGGCCAGTGCCAGCTTTCCTGCTGCTCTGCATGAACAATCACCGTGCCGCCCCGCCCCCCCAGCCCCCATTCATTCATTCTCTGTCCCGGGCCCACCAAAAAAACACCCAGCTCCCTTCAGTGACACAAACTTTCAAATCTGACACCATCCCCCCCCCCCCGAACCCATGGCTGGTGCAAGGGTATTAGGTGCCCTAGACGAACCTTATAGCCTTGCACAAATGCCCCCCCGCCCCATTCCACACACACAGTTAAGAGTTATGTATTTATATTTTACATGAAAAATATCAAAGTACAGAATTCTGAGGTAAAAATATCACTTACATTATAGTAATGCCAACCAGAAATCCCTGCAAAAAAGACACTTTATTTATTTATTTATTTATTTATAGGCTTTTATATACCGATGTTCATGTAATAGTACATATCTTGTCGGTTTACATAGAACAAAAGTTAGAAATTACATCGAACATGTGTGATACATATAACAAGGCGTACGTAATAAGAATTATAGATAAACCAAAAACTTAGTATTACATCAAACGTAATAAACACAGTTGTACGAACAATGTGAGCACATAAGCATATACCCGAAGAACAAATGAACAAAAGGGCATTTGCCCCAGAGATTTTTCTAACCCAGGACCATAGTCTGGGAGAAGACTAGCCCAGGATAAGGTGAAGAATGAGGAAAAAGAACGGCCAGTCTAAGCTGAGGTGTAGGGATTATTGAAGCCTTTAAGTGAAGGCTTTAGTGAAAAGCCAAGTCTTAAGCTTTTTCTTAAATGTTTGCTTGCAAGGTTCTAGTCGAAGGTCCGTGGGGAGGGCGTTCCAATGTGTGGGACCAGTGGTCGAGAATGCACGTTTCTTGAGCAATGACTTGGCTGGAGGTGCAAAGAGTGTGCCTAAATAATTGGAACCCATATGGTATTAGGCCTATTGTGATGTGTGTTGGGTGTGGGCATGACCCTCTGAAAGCCCAAATACACTAATATATTTCCTATTAGGAGAATGCCTCGCCTCAGTCACACATGCAGAACATAAACAGAATACAGAATAGAGCAACCATAAAGTAGAAATACAAACATGCAGACAAAAACAACTGGAAACCACAAGAAGCCAGACTCAATGCAGTGCAAAAATGAAAAAACAGAGCCATCACCATTCCTCAAACATCAAACAATAAAAACAAGAAATAAAATAAATACATAATCATAATACTAAAATCATACTAATAATATTATTTGAAAAAAAGCTGATGAATAAAATATCAAATAATTGAAAATTCATACAAGTTTTTTAAAATGTCCCAAACACCAATAAAATATTTCAAAACAACAGACACATCAAATAAGACCTAAAAAATAAAACTAAAAAGGATTTAAAAAATTCATGCTCTCCATACCTGGGAACTTTGATTTCCAGTCATCCTGAGATTGTTGTGGATTAGGGGGAGTGGGATATACAAACTTTCTCCTCTCTTTCTTATACACACACAAGCTCATACACAATACGCTCCCCCTCAGACAAACCCGCAGGCATCTCCAGATTTTCTTTGTTTGGGATCTACCAACAGCGTCATGCCCTCATCCTCATTTCAGGTGCTGACAGGTCGGAATCTACCTGCAGTACCCATTCTCTCTCTCTCACTCACACACGCACACACACACACACGACAAGCTCCCATTTATAACCTCAGATCCCAGGCAAGCTCCTATTCTCACATACACACTCCCTGTTCATCCAAGGGGCTGATCCAGGTTTTCAAAAGCAGGCATGAATGTGTGCGCACACATCCCAGGCAGGCTCCCATTCACACACCCATCACAGGCAACATCCCATTCATACAGACACACATATACATATGCAACCCAGGCAGACTCCCATTCATACACCCACCCATCCCAGGCAGCCTCCCATTCACTCACATACACATGTAGATCAGGCAGTCAGGATCCTCCTCCTCCGCTGCTGCTGCTGCCAGCCTGTACTTTCTTTGTGGAAGTGAAAAAACAAAACAAGACCGTAGCCTTGGAAAGGATTTTATTCAGTTGGATACGATCAGCCCAACTCTGGCCAAAGTTTCGCCTTTTATGGCTGCATCAGGGGCTCTTGATTATCAGTAAATCGTGAATACATATCCAAGCAACTCTATGGTTAAGGGTTGTATCTTCTTGTTCAATCACTTGTAAGGTGAGCCAGTGGCTAATCCTTTGAAGCTCTTTTCAGAAAGAGAGTAAAATTTTCCATTCGGCAATATCAGGAGTGTTTAAAAAATACCATAAAAGGCGAAACTCTGGCCAGAGTCAGGCTGATCATATCCAATTGAATAAAATCCTTTCCAAGGTTACGGTCTTGTTTTGTTTTTTCACATTCGTGGCTTTTCTAGACCGCTTACCATCCTGCTTTGTGGGTCCTTTCTTTGTGGGAAGCAACCATTCTGCAGCTCCTCTTCACGTGCTGGCCCGAAGGTAATTCAATACTCGCAGTGCTAGCACTTCCTGTATTCTCATCTCATGCATCGCAAGATGAGAATACAGGAAGTGCTAGCACCGTGAGTGCTAAATACCGCGGGGACAGCACATGAGGAGGAGTTGCTGTTCAGGCTTCCTCTGCTGCTGTGGCCTCCTGTTTCTTCTGCCGCCGGTGGGATCAGGTTCACCGGCAGCACCACAGGCCTCTGCTTCTACCCTAGACCTGTTGTTCATCAATAAAAGTAAAATTTTGGTAGAACAAACTGAGCTCAAAACAATCCCCTGGTCAGATCATAGACTGAACCATCCATCTGTTCATATAATGAAAACCCAAGATAGCTCTATAGCTGACACATGTTAATTACTTATAGAAAGGAAATGTCAAATTGAGGATCTTACAGGCAAATGTCAGAGGCGCTTATTATGATGTCATATGAAAATATAGAGACAGCGACTTAATCATGGATTGAAATGACAAATATGGTAGTCAATGGTATCAGTTCAATTTTAACCATGAAGGTTGTTAAAAATAAGAAAAACAAACCCTGGTATAATCTTGAAATCAAATAGAAAAAGAAGCAATTAAGGAAAAAAGAAACTTTATGGTGGAAATCACCATCGCCTAATACTCTAGGAATTTACAGATCCCACCTAAATAAATGTAGAACCTTAATTAATAATACCAAAAAGAGCTATTTTACAACATAATTCATGATATAAAATATAACCCCAAGGCCTTATTTACGATGGTACAAAACTTAACTAAAGATGTTTCAGATATCCATAGTCAAAACTCTGAAGCCTCAGGAACCAGATGCAATAATTTTGCAAAGTGCTTTAATCAAAAGATTCCAAAACTTTCCCCAATCATCGAATCAAATTGTAACTTTGTAATCAAATACCGACATGGTAGAAATTGACGTAATACTAAAGAGATTAAATCCAGCCAACCACATATTAATTTGTTAAAGTCAATATCTGAATTGGTAATACCTCATATCACCAAGCTGGTGAATTTATCTTTAGTAGAAGATGAAATTCCATGGCCATTGAAATGCTCATCTATTAAATTAAATCAAATTTGAAATGAAATAATAATGATAGCAAAGCATTAAACAATTATAGACCAATATCAACTCTACGAGCCATTGCCAAAATAATGGAGAAAGTAATCCTCCTACAACTAATAGATCATCTTGAAGCAAATAATATATTATTCCCATCCCAATTTGCCTTCAGAAAACATTATATAGAGAAACTCTACTATTGGCTTTGACTGATACAGTACTATGAGGATTTGATGCAGGGCATTCATATTTACTGGTATTATTGGCTTTATCAGCATGCTTTGACACTCTGGACCATAACATAATGATCCAAAGGCTGATAGAAATAGGTTTAACTGGAAAACCTTAAAATAGTTTGTCTTTCCTATCAAATCGAACATTCCAAGTGAGACTAGGAAGGACTTCCTCGAGTTTAATAAACATGGACACAGGGGTAGCTCAAGGATCATCACTATCAGCAACTCTTTTTAATATATATATGCTCCCAGTATGTCATCTACTGTCAAGAATGGGAATTAGCCATTACATTTATGCCGACAATGTCCAGTTTATAGTCCCTATAGACAGATCAATTGAACATTCCCTTAAAGCATTAGAAGTCTATTTTTCTGCAATACAGCAACTGCTAAAACACGTGACATTAGTCCTTAATACACAAAAGTCAGAAATCATATTACTAAACAGAAAGATTCCCACAAAAACCCCTGATTTTCTCTATGATAGATTCCATGAAACTAGAACTGATGGATGAGGCACGCAGTCTTGGTGTCTTTATTGATAGCAACTTGCCGCTGAAGAAGCATATCTCAAATAAAATAAGAAATGGCTCAAATAAATTAAATATACTGAAACAATTGAAGCCACTACTGAAACATGATGACTTCAGGACCATGTTACAAACTCTTATATTTACTGAATTAAATTACTGCAACTCATTATGGCTTGGATTGCCAGCAAATACAATCTGTCCCCTGCAGTTATTACAAAATGCTACTGCAAGCGTTTTGGCAGACAATAACAAATATGATCATATCACACCCATCCTGAAATCTGTACATTGGTTACCGGTCAAATTTAGGGTACAGTACAAAGTATTATGCATACTTTACAATATGATTATTAATAATAATAATACCGACTGGCTAAGTGCAGCCCTGCACTTATATACTCCACAACAAAACCTGAGCTCAGCTAATAAGGGTCTACTACAAATACCTTCATTGCATGCTGATCATTTAAGCGTCGTGAGAGAAGAGTGATTCAATCGCCGATCCCAGATTATGGAATTCAATGCCAGGCAAATTGCGTGTCTAGAAAGATATAAAGCTGCTCAAGAATGATTTAAAAACATGGCTATTTGGTCTTGCATATGCTGGATAGAAGAAAGAATGTAAAACTGGATTACAGGGATCCAGTGCTGGAGAAAATGGTTTTATGTATTGTTTTATGTATTATTAAATTTTACTAGCAATATTGCAACATTTTGTAACTGCCATCGAAACAATTGTTTTATTGATATATTTTATTGTGAAAGGATAGTGAAGTTTCTGGAATCCAATGGATTACATGATCCGATGCAGCCTGGCTTTACCAGGAGTAGATCTTGTCAGATGAATCTGATCAATTTCTTTGATTGGGTGACCAGAGAGTTGGATCAGGGAAGAGAGAGAGTTAGATGTAGTGTACTTTAATTTCATTAAGGCCTTTGATATGGTTCCAGATACTGTTATTAATAATTTGAGCATCCTTGATATGGGCACTAAAGTGACCAAGTGTGATGGCACAGTCTGCTGGAAGCATGACCCTGAGGCTGGAGTGGCTGGTATACTACTAGCAAGGTAAGTCAGACAGGTTCCAACTGGAACAGTGGCAGGGTGTCCGACTGCCATGATCAACTCAGGATGAGCCCTCAGGTGCTGGTGGCTGGCAGGGCTTAGAAAGTAGGCCTCATCCCAGGGCTCAGCAGGAATGCAGAGTGAAGCACAAGCTAACTGGAAACAGGAAAACCAGACAACATGAAATTGGAAATTCAGAGAAATGAGGAATATCCTTGTCAATGCAGTGAGATGAACTTTGAAGCAGGACTCCAACAACGGTTTGGAGAATGAGACCCAAGCTCTGGCTACCTATTGACTAGGCATATAATTGTCCAAATAGGAAATGATACGGCTGCCGGCAGGAAGTGTGGGTCAAGGAACTGGGAGGCCTGGCCAGCTAGCCAGAAGCCCAGAGGTCCCTGCTGGAAGATGAGAATTGCCTATCGGGACTTCACACTGGGTTAGAAACTGATTGAGTGGGAGGTGTAGCTGTAACATAGTAATGGCAGCAGAAAAAGACCAAGTGGTCCATCCAGTCTGCCCAGCAAGCTTCTTGTGGTAGCAACTGCTGCTCCATGCTGGTTACTCCCAAGCCTTATGTTAAATGATAGTAATGTTTACAATCAAAACCAAATTAAAACTTTGGTTTTGATTGTAAACATTGATTGATTTGCCAGTTTAATTTTTAACCAAATTAAACTGTCAAACCCATCACAAAATTACTGCTAGCAACATTTTTACAGAGTGGGCAGCTTTCTTCAAGTAAGTTCATTGGTTAAGGGTAATAATCCCCGTGCCTTCTGTTAGGGACAGTAACTGCCACTCCTTGCAGATTATCCCCGTGCCTCACCAAGGACTTGTGCAAAGGCATTATCACCTTCTTTTTCTTACTGTTATTCCTCTCTCTATGCAGCTCAGCAATCTTCTGGCTTTAACTATTGCCTTGTCACATTGCTGCAAACGGCATTCACTCTGAGGAGAGAGGCATTAGTGGGTGCTGCAGGGACCGGTCGTTGGACCTAGTTAACTTTGAGGAATGGTCTAGAATCTGGCAGCTAAGATTTATTTCCATCAAAAATGCAGGTTCATGTATTTGGGCTATAAAAACCCAAATGATCAGTACAGTATAGGAGTGAAATTCTATGCATGAAACAAGAGCAGATTTGGAGGGGGGGGGGAATTTATTGTATGTGATGATCAAGGACACCAAACAAATGGAGAAGGCGATAGTAAAAGCCAGACAATGCTCCCTGTTCCATGCACAGGTCACCAGAGGCAGGCAGAGCTCCAGAGTCTCAATGCGTGGATGAGACTACGGTGCAAGGAAGAAGGATTCCATTTTGTAAGGAACTGAGGAACCTTTTGGGGGAAGGGAGATTCTTTTCTGAAGAGATGGGCTCCACCTTAACCAGGATGGAACCAGGCTGCTGGGGGCTAACCTTTAAAAAGGAGATAGAGCAGCTTTTAAACTAGAACAAAGGGGAAAGCCGACAGTCGCTCAGCAGCACATGGTACAGAGGGAGGTATCTTTGAAGGATACTAATGAAGCATTAGAGTTAGGGCATCCCAACAGAGAGGTTCCAATAATAAGAAAAATCACCCATGTGTCTATAAGTAAAGAATTACCTGAGCTAAAAGATTCCAAATTATCCCTGTCAACTGAAAAGCAGAATGTTAATACAAACAAAAAACACACTTTGAAATGTTTGTATGTTAATGCCAGAAGTCTAAAAAGTAAGATGGAAGAGTTAGAGTGTATAGCAGTGAATGTTCCCAAAAGATATCACGGAAGACGGTCTATGAAATCCAGGAAGCAGATAAAGTATAAACCAGTCAATACAGCTCTTGAATATTGTTTATTAGGGAGATCAAATTCTTACAAGCCCCTGATGCAGCCCAGTTTATAGGTGAAACTCAGCCAGAGTCGGGCATTTTTTGCAACATCCATTCTGTTGTGAAAGAATTTGATCTCCCCAATGAACAATATTCAAGAACTGTATCAACTGGTCTACACTTTCTTACCTGCTACCTAGCAGTGAATGTTGACAAAGACCTAATTGGCATCTCAGAGACATGGTGGAAAGAGGATAACCAATGGGAAAGTGCTATACCAGTGTACAAATTATATTGCAATGATAGAGAGGAGCAATTTTTTTTTTTTATATATAATCTATTTTTATTGTCCCAACATGAAAACAGGATAACAGGCAAAACAGGTACAGATCAATCTAGGCAAGCACACCCAGACCCGCACTTAGATTCTGAAGTACAGAGAATCGCAAAACATCATAAAGAGCCAACATACAAAAATCGGAATCCTGTGTATACATTACTTTGACAATTTTACAAGATAAGCAAAGTAAACAGTATAACCAACCCCACCCTCCCTCCCCTCCCTCCCACCCCTGCTGGAAAATAATATCAAAAATTAGCTGAGTATGTTGCTACAGACAGAGCTAAATCGAAAAGAAGTCGGCAGCAATTGTAAGGGGAACAACCTGCCCCAACGGAGCTACAACTTTAGAGAGTACCTTGAGCATCTAACCATGTCTGAAGTGGTGTCCACACTGCTCGAAAAGCCTGCAATCTATTCACATGTACAGCAGTCAATCTTCCTAGTTGATAATAAGAGAGCGATCTTTTCTGAACTGCAGCTAAAGTCGGTGCTTCCCTCTGCTTCCAATGTAATGCTATCTCTGCTCTAGCCGCAATAAATATTTGTAAAATCAACTTTTGTGTGTGAATAGTATGTTCTGACATAGGAAGCCCCAATAGTGCATTCCAGGGAGAAGCATTGCATGGAGCTTGGAGCAACTGTGCCACCCACTGAAACACTGTGTGCCAGAATCCCTGTATCACCGAGCATGTCCACCAGACATGACAATACGTGCCTTGCTCACCGCAACCACGCCAGCACCGATCTGGGATTGAAGGGAAGAATCTATGAAGCACGGCTGGTGTGTAATGCCATCTATAGAGCATTTTATAACAATTTTCTTGAAGCCCGGCTGAAATTGAGCACTTGCTAGCCATAGTATAAATAATATCCCAAGCGCTATCATCCAGTTTTTCCGCAAGATCTGACTCCCAGAGCAACCTAAATTTAGGCTCCTTAATCTTTGCGTTATTGAACATGGTATATATTTTAGAGATAATACCTTTAATTGTCGGGGCGTGCTGGCACAAAGTTTCAAACAAGGTATTAGTGGGTCGCACAGTACGCAATCTCAACCCCTTGAGTACAAATGAATGGATGCCGGCATACAGAAAAAAGTCTATAGTCCCTTCCGGGTGCAAGGCACTTAACAGTTCCCTGGAGAGCAGCTTCCCTTTCTGAATAACATGACCCAATCGGTACACTCCTGCGCCCTTCCAGCGCTTGACAGCTAAAGAACGCTCCTGCATAGGGAGTGCTGTGTTAGTGAATAAATGAGTCATTAAGGAATAGCTTTCCAAGCCACCTAATACCGACTTCCACCTGTGCCAGATGTACATAGTGGTGCGAAAAGCGTATGGGACAAAATTAAGGGGTCCCCAGGATGAACGGGGTTGCCAAGGCAACGCTGATATGGGGAAGGCTCCCAGCATCCCTTGCTCAAGTCGAACCCATTGAGGGACCTCCTGTGTGTTGTGTAACGCCACCAGGGCCCGAAGTTGAGCCGCATAATAATACCAGGCTAAGTTAGGTAAGTGTAATCCCCCCCTGGTCTTAGATTGATATAATATGTGTCTAGCCACCCTGGGCGGACGTTTCCGCCAAATGAATCCACAAATAATTTGTTGCCACTTGTTAAGACAGGCGGTAGAGAGGCGGATAGGGATGGTAGTAAAAAAATAAAGAAAGCGAGGCAGTATTGTCATCTTTACTATAGCCAGTCTCCCCAGCCACGAGTGATTATGGCATCCCCAGCGTCGGAGGTTCTCCTGTAACTTGGAGACCAGCGGTGTATAATTTAAATCAAACAATTGATGATTATGGGGTCCAATCTTAACTCCCAGGTATTTAAGTGAGGAGGAAGCCCACAAAAATGGAAAATTGCGACTAAGGACCTGTACTTCATCATGCGCTAGAGTTAAATTAAGCAGTTCCGATTTTTCGTAATTAACTCGCATTCCAGACACTGCCGAAAAAAGTCGGAGTTCCTCCATCACACCTTGCAAGGAAGTCTGGGGTTCAGTGAGGGTCAACATGATATCATCCGCAAAGAGGGAGATTTTTGAGTGAGTGTTGCCCCCAACTATGCCCTTGATGGTTTCATCTCCCCTTATTCTGATAGCAAGGGGTTCGAGAAACAGTGCGAACAACAAGGGTGATAGTGGGCAACCCTGTCTTGTACCCCGCTGAATGGAAAAGGGAGCTCCATATCCACCGTTAGCTTTTACCCGCGCCTGGGGATGAGCATACAGTTTTCGTAACCAGCGTAGAAAAGAGTTCCCAAAGCCCATGGCCTCTAAAGTATGAAAAAGGTAATCCCAGTGGACAAGATCAAACGCCTTTTCGGCGTCAAGCGCTAAGAGCACTGCCGGAATACGCTGTTGTTGTACCACATCTACTATATCAACTATGCGCCTTACATTATCCGCAGCCAGTCTCCCTGGTACGAAGCCCACCTGGTCATTGTGTATGAGCCCAGGGAGTATTTTGTTAAGTCTAGCTGCTAAGACTCTGGCTAGGATTTTCAGGTCGATATTTATTAAAGATATGGGGCGATAGGAACTACACTTAGAGGGATCCCGTCCAGGTTTCGCCAATACCGTGATGCCCGCTGTATTAGCGTCTTTAGTAAGGGATGCACCGTCCAGCAGGGAGTTGAAGGCATCGGTTAAGGGCCCTACTAGTAAATTGGCAAACTTCCGATAATAGGAGCCTGTGAAGCCGTCCAACCCAGGGGCTTTTCCAGTCTTGAGTCGTTTAATGGCTGCAACCACCTCATCCGGCTCTATAAGTTTATCCAGCCCATCTTTTTGTTGTTCAGTGAGCTCCGGGAGCTGTACATTCTCCAAATACCGAATAATGCCCTCCCCTGTAATATCTACATCCCTAGCATAAAGGGAAGAGTAAAAATCAGTAAAAGTATTTCGAATGTCCGCAGACGACGTAACCAGGTGGCCTTGCGAATTTTGTATTTTGGGTACTACTGTCTGAGCCTGAACTGACTTAAGTTGCCGGGCAAGAAATTTCCCGGCCTTATTGCCCCCTTCAAAATATTGCTGTTTCAGCAGCATAAGTTGATGGCTTATGGCGGTATCCTCTAGAGCTCTAAGTTGGTCCCGTAGCTTTACTATCTGTTTGTATGTGGATTTTGATTTGGTACGGCTGTGCAATTGTAACAAAACAACGAGCTCCTGTGTCCACTGCCGCCTTTGACTTTCCCTCGTTTTATTGCAGAAGGCTCCCCTTGCGATGCACGCCCCCCGTACTACCGTCTTAGAACATTCCCAAACCGTTAGGGGTGACATCCCATCCGTTTGGTTAATGGTGAAATAGTCCCGTAATAACCGCTCAATTTGCCCGCAGAAAGCAGCATCTTTAAACAGACTATCGTTAAGACGCCATGATCTAAACCCTTTATCCGTACTTGTAAAACAGCATGTGAGCCATATTGGAGCGTGGTCTGACCATGTGATAGGGTCTATGTCAGTTTTTACTACCAAGTTTTGCATTGTGTTGGAGAGGTAGAAATAATCAATCCTAGTATACGTATCATGCGGATAGGAGAAAAAGGTATAGGATCGAGATGCAGGATATCGCTCCCGCCAGATATCAATTAGACCCCAATCCCCTAAAAATTGGTGCCACCGCCTACGAGTAGTCGGGTCCGACACTTTCCCGGAGCTGGAGTCCATAGATGGATTCTGCACAAAATTAAAGTCTCCACCCAGGAGGAGTTCACCCTCCATATGCTGTTTAAGAAGGTCATGAAGCATTGCTATGAAAGAGGCTTTTTGCGTGTTTGGGAAGTACACATTGAGTAATGTGAATATCTGCTTACCCACCCTCATTGTAACCAAAATATATCGGCCCAAGGGATCATACACATGAGAGATTTCTTCGTGAATAAGTGTGGGTGCAATTAAGACGCCCACCCCAGTATACTTAGAAGATTTCGTACTAGCTGCCCAATGGGAAGTCGGATATTTGGAGAATTGCAGAAGCCTTTGGTGGTGCTTCCGGACGTGTGTCTCTTGTAAGAATATTATATCCGCCTGTTGTCTCTGTAACTCTCTCTGCAATAGGGAACGTTTCCATGGCGTATTAAGTCCCTTAACATTCAATGACAATATTTTAGTGGTCATTTATACCTCTATTATCATTCGGAGCACGCCTTGAGGCGTACCGACCCTCCCACACCCGTCTGCAAGTGTGCCGCGCTTCATGACGTCCCCCAGACGTGCCACTAGTTGTTGCTATCAGCCCTGCATGTACATACACACACCCATACATGAATACAAAAACTCCAGCGTTTCCCCCAAACAGTCCAAAAGTATCCCGGTGTACCTCCATGGGATACATCACCTCCGGAGGTCAGTGTTTTCGGGCGGTGCGTGCTATTCCCAACCCTGTGACTTCCCCCCCCCCGCAAGTTGTAACCAAATAATGAGAATTTCAAAAAACCCCTGTAACCAAGCAAACTCTGTGTTAACCAACCAAACTCTGTGTTACGGCTATCCATCGCATCCCCAGGCCATAACTGTAAATAAACTGAGCAATGACATCCCGGGCCCAAGAGTACCCACGTGGGCCCACGTAGTTATGCCACCTTATTTAGGCCATATGCCCAAAATTACCACAAATGTCCTGTAAGTAATGCAGTATCACCCATGATCCTGCGCTGTTGATCTCTTGGGATCGGGTTGTCGCCTGAGCCTCTTTCCTCCCTTTTCCGCCCGTTGCCAGCGTGGCGCATTGTCCATCTTCCGCTGGTTGTGAGATTCATTGGCATGCTGGAATGTGACCGGTAGTTGTGCCGTAGAAAATGCCTCAGCCGCTTCAGCCAAGGAAGAGACCTTATAGCTAATTCCTTGCACCTGAAAGGAGAGCCCAAAAGGAAATGTCCACCTATATTTAATGTTCCGCTCTCTTAACTGTGTAGTAACTTCACGCAGCTCAAATCTTTTCTTCAGTGTTACAGGAGATAAGTCCTGGTAAATAAAGATATTGTGGTTCTGCCATGTAATGTCCTTCATTCGCCTAGCAATTGAATAGATCCGCTCCTTAACAGGGAAGCTGGAGAAGCACAGCACGAGGTCTCGGGGCCGCTGCGCAGTCCTAGGGCCAAGTGCCCGATGCGCCCTCTCAAAGTTAACCACCTCTGGCTGTGGGGTAGATGCTTGAGAAGCCTCTGAATCTTGAAGCAAGATGAATTGACAAATCTGACGGGCCACCGCCTCCACCTCTGCAAATTCTGGGGTATCCGGGACTCCCCTGATGCGTAAATTATTACGCCTGTTGCGATTCTCCAAGTCTTCAACTTTAGTCTGCAGGTCTATAATGGCAGATGAGGCGGATGCCTGCTGAGAGATGAGAGTATTAATAGAGTCACCGTGACCATCTATCCGGTTCTCATTTTCATCAACTCTGTGCCCTAAAGCCGCCAGGTCTTCCTTCAATTCTGCTACAGACGCCATGATGTCCTCACGATGTTGTTTCAGATCCGCCCGAATCTCCAAAAACCACATTCTTGCCTCATCCCGGGTGAGTAAAGCAGCGTCCGAAGTAGTTTCGCCAGTTTTCGCGGTCCCGACCGGCTCCTGTTCTCCATTGTTCACTCTCCCCGCTGCGTCTTCAGTCTCGGCGCCATCTTGGCTGCCCGCGATCGCAAGCTTTTCATAAGAAAACTGCTTCAAATCTGCAGTTTTTCTTTTCGCGGCCATTGAAACCTGAAAAATGGGGATCAGCTCCCGGTGTGGCGTTGTTTCAGCGAGTTTAGGCTGGTTTTAAGCTTTCTAAGGGTTTTTGTTAGCGCGCGGGAAGCGGAGCTGAGGGTTCACCCGTCTATCCGCATCCGCCGGAAACAGCGCCCCCCAGAGAGGAGCAATTTGATGGCACAGTGGTGCTTTATGTCTGGGATGGCATAGAGTCCAACAGGATAAAAATCCTGCAAGAGACTAAATGCACAATTAAATCTTTATGGGTAGAAATTCCTTGTGTGTTGGGGAAGAGTATAGCAATAGGAGTATACTACTGTCCACCTGGCAAAATGATGAGACAGACAGTGAAATGGTAAGAGAAATTAGGAAAGCTAACGAAATTGGTAGTGCAGTAATAATGGGAGATTTCAATTACCCCAATATTGACTGGGTAAATGTAACATCAGAACATGCTAGAGAGATAAAGTTCCTGGATGGAATAAATGACAGTTTTATGGCGCAATTGCTTCAGGAACTGACAAGAAAAGGAGCAATTTTAGATCTAATTCTCAGTGGAGCACAGGACTTGGTGAGAGAGGTAACGGTGCTGGGGCCGCTTGGCAATAGTGATCATAATATGATCACATTTGAATTAATGACTGGAAGGGGGATAGTAAGCTAATCCACAACTCTAGCACTAAACTTTCAAAAGGGAAACTTTGATAAAATGAGAAAAGTAGTTTAAAAAAACTGAAAGATGCAGTTCTAAAGGTTAATAGTGCACAACAGGCATGGACATTGTTAAAAATATTCCATCTTAGAAGCGCAGTCCAGATGTATTTCACGCATTAAGAAAGTTGGCAGTAAAGCCAAACAATTGCTGGCATGGTTAGAAAGTGAAGTGAAAGAGGCTATTTTAACCAAAAGATCTTCATTCAAAAACTGGAAGAGGAATCCATCAGATGAAAATAAGATAAAGCATAAGTACTGGCAAGTTAAATATAAGACATTGGTAAGACAGGCTAAGAAAGAATTTGAAAAGAAGTTGGCCGTAGAGGAAAAACTCATAATAAAAACTTTATCCCTTGTCTCAAGGTGTCCCACAAGGCTCCTCCCTCTCCTCCACCCTTTTCAACATTTATCTCACACCTCTATGTCAGCTCCTCACAGACCTCGGCCTCAAATTCTACCTCTATGCAGATGACGTTCAAATCGTCATTCCCATTCACAACTCTCTCTCAGATGCCCTTGCCTTCTGGAACACATGTCTTGCCAACATCAATGACTTCCTCACCAACATCCACCTCGCTCTAAACTCCTCCAAAACAGAGCTGCTCCTTATCTCTCCTCACCTCCCTCCCAAACCACCGATCTCCAACGATCCAGCTTTCAACGTCATAACACCCCAACCCACAGTAAGAGACCTTGGGGTTATCATAGATCAACAACTCAATCTCAAAAAACAGATCAACTCCATACTCAAAGAAGGTTTCTTCAAGCTTCACATCCTGAAGAAACTCAGACCCCTCCTCCACTATCATGACTTCCGCACCGTCGTCCAAGCCACCCTTTCCTCAAAGCTGGACTACTGTAATGCCCTCTTCCTTGGCCTACCCTCCTCCACCACCAAGCCCTTACAAATGCTCCAGAATGCCATCGCCAGGGTCATCACCAACTCAAGGAAAGCTGATCACATTACCCCAATACTCAAAGAACTCCACTGGCTCCCCATCGCATCCCGAATTCTCTTCAAAATTCTAACCATAGTGCACAAGTCCATCCACTCGCACAATTCCAATTGGTTGGATGAACCCTTTCGTCCTATACGCACTGAACGACCCACTCGCACTGTCAACAAAGGCACCCTCTCCATTCCCCCTTTGAAAAAAGCCCACCTCTCCTCTACTAGGGTCCGTGCACTATCCATTGCAGGCCCTAAACAATGGAACGCCCTCCCTACCACTCTCAGGCTAGAGCCATGTTACGCCAAGTTCAGAAAAAAACTTAAAACATGGCTCTTCCGACAAGCCTACCCTGATTAAGTACACCGGCTTCTGCAAGTATCTTGCCTACGCCTTGTATATTCCTGTAAATAGTCCGTTGCAGTTTTTATTTATTGCTTTAATTCCTCCACCTCCTGCTCTTTGTATACTCCTCCTTGTTCGCCCTCCCTGTTCATTGTAATTTCTACCTTTAAAGTTACATTGTAAACCGGTATGATGTATGCATACTAATACCGGTATATAAAAGTTTTTAAATAAATAAATAAATAAATAAAATAAATTTTAAAATATATCCTCAGCAGAAAGCCTGCGAGGGAGTCGGTTGGACTATTAGGTGATCGAGGAATTAAAGAGGCACTTAGGGAAGATAAGGCCATCGCAGAAAGGTTAAACGATTTCTTTGCTTCTGTGTTTACTCAAGAGGATGTTGGAGAGATACCTGTTCCGGAGATGGTTTTCAGGGGTGACGATTCAGATGAACTGAACCAAATCATGGTGAACCTGGAAGATGTAGTAGGTCAGACTGACAAACTGAAGAGTAGTAAACCACCTGGACTGGATGGTATAAACCCTAGGGTTCTAAGAGAACTCAAAAATGAAATTTCAGACCTATTACAATTAATTTGTAACCGATCATTAAAATCATCCATTGTATCTGAAGACTGGAAAGTGGCTAATGTAACCCCCATATTTAAAAAGGGCTCCAGGGGTGATCCGGAAAAATATAGGACCAGTGAGCCTGACCAGTGCCAGGAAAAATCGTGGACACTGTTATCAAGAATAAAATCACAGAACATTTAGATAGACATGGTTTAATGGAACACAGCCAGCATGGATTTACCCAAGGAAAGTCTTGCCTCACAAATCTCCTACATTTTTTTGAAAGGATGAATAAACATTGGACAAAGGTGAATTGGTAGATGTGGTTTATTTGGATTTTCAGAGGCTTTCAACAAAGTCCTTCATGAGAGGCTTCCAAGAAAACTAAAAGGTCATGGGATAGGAGGCGATGTCCTTTTGTGGATTGCAAACTTGTTAAAAAACAGGAAACAGAGAGTAGGATTAAATGGTCTGTTTTCATAGTGGAAAAAGGCAAACAGTGGAATGACTCAGAGATCTGTACTTGGACTGGTGCTTTTTAATATGTTTATAAATGATCTAAAAAGGAGTATGACGAGTGAGGTGATCAAATTTGTGGATGACACAAAATTATGCAGAGTAGTTAAATCTCAGGTGGATTGTGATAAACTGCAGGAGGATCTTGTGAGGCTGGAAGACTGGGCATCCAAATGGCAGATGAAATTTAAGTGGACAAGTGCAAGGTGATGCATATAGAGAAAAATAACCTTTGCTATAGTTATACAATGTTAGGTTCTATATTGGAAGTTACCACCCAGGAAAGAGATCTAGATGTTATAGTGGATAATACATTGAAATTGTCTGCTCAGTGTGTTGCGGCAGTCAAAAAAGCAAACAGAAAGTTAGGAATTATTAGGAAGGGAATGGTGAACAAAATGGTGAATATAATAATGCCTCTGTATCGCTCCATGGTGAGACCGCACCTTGAATACTGTGTACAATTCTGGTCATCACATCTCAAAAAGGATATTGTCACTCTGGAGAAAGTACAGAGAAGGGAGACCAAAATGATAAAGGGAATGGAACAGCTCCCCTATGAGGAAAGGCTGAAGAGGTTAGGGCTGTTCGTTGATATGATAGAGGTCTAAGAAATCATGAAAGGACTTGAACAGGTAAATGTAAATCAGTTATTTACTCTCTCAGACAATACAAGGACTGGGGGCACTCCATGAATGTTATGAATCCTGCCCGCGGTCCCCCGCGAGCAGGCTCTTCACCTTTGCTTGCTGCTCCCAGCGCGGCCAGTCGCCGCCGATGTCGGGCCTCCCACGCAGCCGGAGCCGCGGACTTTGTTTCCTCTTGCGGCCCGGAGGCCGCCCATCATGTCTCTTCGCCGCGGCCGGAGCCGCTGACTTCTTTGCCATCTTCGCGGCCAGAGGCCACAGTCCTTGGGCTTGTCTGGCGGCCGAAGCCGCTCCTGGATCCTCCTACAGCGGCAGGAGCTGCTGCTGAAGTCAGGGCCTGCTCCTCGGCCCAGCCCTGCCTCAGCTACACTGATGTCGGTGCAGGGCCGCTGCCTCTCTTCAAGATTTAAAGGACCCACGGCCGGATATACCCTGGGCCCCAGCTATGGACTGCTTCCTGTATCAGTCCTATAAAAGGGCTGCTCCTGCATTCCGCCTTTGCCTTGCATCGGAGTTACTTCACTCCTGGAAGTTCCTGCCTTCCAGCGCTCAGTCAGGTCCTTCTTGTTCCTCATTGGAGCTCCATGTCTCGTCTGCTTCTTGTGCCATGTCTTCATCTCCTGAGGTCCTCATCCAGGTCTCCTGATGTTTCGTTATCCGATGTCTCGTGTCCGGATGTTTCAGCTCTTCCTGATGTTCTTCCCTGTGCTCTTGAGCCTTCTGTTCTGCCAGCTCTTTGGATCTCCGGGTGACGCGTCTTCATCATGGGAGTTGTCTGAGGTGGACTGTTGTCCTGTGCTCCTGAGCCTTCCTGACCTGCCAGCTCTTGTGGCTCTCCGGATGACACCGGCTCCATCATCAGAGTCTCGCCTTGGCTGGATTCCTTCCTGCGCTCGTCCCGCTCTCTGCGTGGTCCGTGACTAGGCTGTGTAGGGCGCACAGTGGGTCAGGGTGATCCACAACCAGCTCATTGGGTCCGCCCGTGAAGATGGGCTGTGTAGGGTGCCCTGAGAGACAGTGCGAATGTCTACCTTCCCAGCTTCTTGCCTCGTTTCTGATGTCTTCACTTCAGCTTTCGTCTGCGAGGTCTACGCTTCTCGCCTTGTTTGTGACGTCTTCACTTCAGCCCTCGTCGGTGATGTCTTCGCATCAGTCATAGTCCCAAGTCTTCTATGTCACAAGGCCTCCGTCTGCCCTCATCCTTAGGCCGGACTGCTGCTCCATGCCGATCCTTTGCGGCATGTCCGAAAGGGCTGGGAACTGTCGGAGGACTGTTCATCTACCAACATTATCTTGTTGGCTCCGGGAGCATGCAGGCCCGGCAGAGGGTAAGACCTTGTCTCCGTCATGCTGGGACATGCCGCCAACCCTCGGTTCGGTCCAAGATTCGTCTGGGGTCGGGCTGAGGCCCAAGGACACAAGAAAAACCCTTCACTTAACAGAATGCAAGGCCATGTGTCCGGTAACGTGTTCCGGCGATGGATCCGCCTTGTTCCTGGAGTTGTCTTCAAAGTCTTTGTCTGTGTTCCTGGACTTGTATTGGGGACCTAAAATTTTTTTTCCGGTTCAGGATTCTTGTTACGACCTGCTGGAGATGCCAGCTGTCTGGATTTTGACGACCCGCAGGAGGCGCCTGCATCCAGACTTTTTCCAACGTTTACCAGCTTGGGGTTTTACGACCAGCAGGAGGCGCCTGCACCCCAACTGGTTTGCTGGGTCTGGTTTCCCACCCTGGGTTCCCTCCCTCAGGTCTTCCTGACGTTCTTGTGCTTTCTGTCTTGTTTGTGCTATTGGTTGTCTCTTTGCTCGTTTGTGTTGTCCTTTGCTTGTTGTACCCTGTTCCTGTGCTCCCCGTTCCCGTGCTCTCTCTTTTGTATTTTTTTTATGTCGGTCGCGTGGTCTCGTGTTCTCTCTTGTGTTTCTGCAATTTCTTACTTGTTTCATTTCAGTCCCCGGAATCAGCAGCTTCTGTTTTTGGACCCTTGAATACCCTCTGTTCGGTATGGACTGATACCTTCTTCCTCAAGCTGTTGACAGGAGGTTTGAGGAGGGGGTACTGTTATGAATCCTGCCCGCGGTCCCCCGCGAGCAGGCTCCTCACCTTTGCTTGCTGCTCCTGACGCAGCCAGTTGCTGCCAATATCGGGCCTCCCACGCGGCCGGAGCCGCGGACTCTGTTTTCTCTTGCAGCCCGGAGGCCGCCCATCATGTCTCTTCACCGTGGCCGGAGCCACGGACTTCTTTGCCATTTCGCAGCCAGAGGCCGCAGTCCTCGGGCTTGCCTGGCGGCCGGAGCCGCCCCTGGATCCTCCTACAGCAGCAGAAGCCGCTGCTGACATCAGGGCCTGCTCCTCGGCCCAGCCCTGCCTCAGCTACACTGACGTCAGTGCAGGAACCTAACATCATGTATGAGCATGAGGTTTTTTTTCCCCTTTATGAATCACCTTGCCCTCATCCACATTAAATTTCATCTGCCATTTGGATGCCCAATCTTCCAGTCTCACAAGGTCCTCCTGCAATTTATCTCTATCTGCCTGTGATTTAACTACTCTGAATATTTTGTATCATCTGCAAATTTGATCCCTTCACTTGTTGATCCCCTTTCCAGATCATTTATAAATATATTGAAAAGCACCGGTCCAAGTACAGATCCCTGAGGCACTCCACTGTTTATTTCTCTCCACTGAGAAAACTGACCATTTAATCCTACTCTCTGTTTCCTGTCTTTACCAGTTTGCATTCCTCAAAAGTATATTGCCTCCTATCCCATGACTTTTACATTTTTTTAGAAGCTTCTCATGGGGTACTTTGTCAGACTTACAGACTGTTGGGAGCAGCTATGGGGCAAAAGCTTTCCTGCCTGCAGACAGCCAGCCCACATTGCCCCTTCCTTCCATGGTACAGCAAGCAAACAAAAACATTTTCAGATAAAAAATAAGACCAAGAGTCAAGGTCTGTGATGTTAAAATTATAAAATCTTCCAAAATTTCCAATTTTTCCATTTCTGACCATTAGGAGAAAAAATAAAATAAAAACCATTTCAAATGTGTCCTTTTTTCTAGACCTTCACTCGTTACTGCAGCCTTATTACAGCACACTGCCCGTCACCTCACCAAATACAGAATAACTGGCCACAAATTAGAAAGAGAAAACATGGAGACCAAAGCTGAAGTGGAAACCCCCAAAAGCCAGACTCTGCCTGCAGTCTAACACCAGAGAAATAACAGAGAAACATTCAGATGCACATTTCCCAAAAATGACACAGAGAAAATCAAATTCTCCCACTTCCTATCTCAGAGAAAAAGAAGCAATAACAGTCTTACTCTCCTGTCCTTCCAGGCCCTAGCAGTCTTGCTCCCCAGCCTCTCTCTCCCCCCGCAAACCTTCCAGCCAGACTCGTATGCAATACAATAATGCAAAAAACAGAAACATCACATTCCTCATAGAATAAAATCAAGCAATGCAAATCCATCATAATAGAAACCATACTAATAAATAACAATCTTTCACAAACAGATGATGAATAGAGCATCTAATAAATAAGAATAAAAATAACATTAAACATTTCCCAAAAATCAATTAAATATTCTAAACAGCAGACATATCAAATAACACCCAATAATTAAAACTAATAAGGATAAAAAAATTTTCCCTGGCCATACCTGGGAACCTTTGATTTCCAGTCCCTCCAAGATTGTCCTGAATTAGTGGAGGGTATTTATTTATTTATTTATTTATTTATTTATTTATAGTTTTTATATACCGGGAGTTCCTGTATACAATACATATCACTCCGGTTCACAGTTAACAGAAGAACTATTGCAGGGGGGCAGTTTACATAGAACAGTTTACATGGAACAGTTTACATTGAACAAGACTTGAAACAAGAAAAAAAAACCACTTGATCTAAATAAATAGGTAAAACCAAAAACTAAGCTCAACTTTAAGTAAATAAATAAGGCAATTAATAGACTAGATTAAATAGGTGGTAGGTGGGGTTAAGGGGGGGAGGGGGAACAGGTGAGGAACAGGAAATAGGGTAGGTGGGGTTAAGGGGGGGAGGGGGAACAGGAGAGGAGGGAACCCAAACTTTCTCTTCTCTCATATACATACACGTTCATTCCAACATGCACTCTTATAACCTCAGACCCTTTTCCTCCCTCCCTTCCCTTTTACTCACCTCAGTCACTGAGCACCCTTCTCCTCACTCTCACCTTGCTTCTCTCCCAGTCACTCGCCCCCTCCCTTTCCCCCTCAGTCATTTATCTCTTCCTGCCCCCTCACTCCCTCCTCTCTCTCATTCACCACCCTCACCCCTTCCCTCCCATCCCTTATTCATACCCCTTCCCTTCCTTCTCAGTCACGATCTGCCAAATGACTCACCTGTCTTCCAGTGGTCCTAATAATCTTCCTGTTGACCACGTGTGGGAAGCCCGCCGACAGCTCCTTCTCTCTCATATGCACATGCTCTCAAACATGTAAACTCCACCTCTCTCTTACGCACACCTGCAAGCAAATGCTCCCTCTCTCTCTCATACACACGGTCTCGCAAAAATGCTCCCTCTCTCTCATATGCATAGGCTGTTACACACATGCATACTTCCTCTCTCTTATGTACACATGCTCACACAAATGCCCCTCTCCCTCATACGCACAGGGTCTCATACACATGCAAGCTCCTGCTCCCTCATACACACGTTCTCACACATACACACAAGCTCCCTCTTTCTCATACACCCAGGCTCTCACATAAATGCTTCCTCTCTCTCATACGCAGAGGCTCACACATATGCACACTCCCTCTCTCTCTCATATACACATGCTCCTTCTCTCTTATTTACACATGCTCACATATGCCCCTCTCCCTCATATGCATGGACTCTCATACACATGCAAGCTCCATCTCTCTCATACGCACATCCGCAAGCACATGCTCCCTCTCTCTCATAAACACATGTTCTCACACCACACACAAGCTCCCTCTTTCTCATACAGACAGGCTTTCATGTAAACATTCCTCTCATATGCATAGGCTATCACACACACACACACTTCCTCTCTCTCATACACACGTGTTCTCATACACATGCTCCCTTTCTCTCATACACATACACACCCCAAACAGGATCCCATTCACACACAGACACCCTAGTCAGTCTCCCATTCACACATATGCACACACCCCAGTCAAGTTCCCATTTACACATACACACACACTCCAGTCAGATTCCTATGCACACATACACACCTCCCCCCCCCCCCAGTCAAGTTCCCATGGACACACATCAACCCACCCACCCATCCCAGTCAGGCTCTCATTCACATACACCACACCCTAGTCAGTCTCCCATTCAGACACACACACCACACCCTCACGTCAAGCTTCCATTTACACACCCACCACACACCCCAGTCTGGCTCTCATTCATTCACATTCGCACATACCCCAATCAGGTTCTCATTCACACACATACACAGATACTATTGGAAGCAGATGAGGGAGTCAATTCTGCTGCTCTTCTTTGTATACCAGCCCCTGTGTTATTCAAATCTCACGAGGCTAGCACTTCCTCACCATGCACAAGATTAGCATAGAGCGCATGCTAGCTGTATGTATGTAGGATAGCACATGCCAGCACAGTGTAGGAGCAGGAGAATGGGCTCCCTCTTCTTTCTTTGTCTGCTGGTGGGATAGGCTCCACTGGCAGCCTCTTCTCGCACAGACCTCCTTTTCTCCTTGGCCGCCAGTGGGATGGGGGTCTACTGACAGGTCTGCAGGCCTCCTTGTCTTCTGCCACTGTGCACCCCCCCCCCCCCCCTCAGGTGAGCTTCCCTGTGCAATTGCACACCTGGTAGTGCCGGGTCTGTCAGCATATGATTTCATCCATAGGGCCCGGAATTTTCAGAAGTTCCCAGTGCTGAAAGAAAAAGACAAAAGGCTCCCAGATGCCTTCTACAGCCTGGTGCCTGGGGGGCCTTGCCCCTCCCCCTCACTACGCCACTGCCTTAAATGCTAAGCTTAGGTATTTAAATTTGCAATGGAAAGAGACCGGGAGCCAGTGAAGTTGGAATAGAAGGGGACCAGCTGAAGTTTTCCTGGACCACCCTGGGACTATGTGCGGGGCAGAATTCTAAATTATCTGACGTTTACGTATCAACTTTCAAGGTGCACCCAAGGACAGAAAGAACATCACAGTGATCTGTACACAATAAAATCAATGCATATGTCATTGTTTTCATTGCCTGGAAGTCCAAATATGGACGTAAGTGCCATACAATTTTCCATTTCCCATAGGTATGGCGTAAAACGCTGACTACTTGTTTTTCCATAGATAAGTCCTCATCTACAATCATCCCCAAAAATCTCACCTCTTTTTTGGGAGACGGTACAACTCCCCCTAACATTGGGAAGTGCTTTAACTGGTCAGGCCCCACTTTCAGCAGCTCTGTTTTTGCACAATTTAGAAACATTCAGTTCTTCCTTAACTATTCAGACACTGATTGCAAACATAGATTTAATCTCTCAACTGTATTCTCTTGGCTACATCCCAAAAGGAGGTAGAATTTGAATATCATTTACATAGATGAATATTTCAAATTCAAAATCTACACCATTTTATCCAAAGGAGCTAAAAAAAACCCAACATTTAATAGGATAGGGGATAATGAGGAATTCTGAATCCTGTGGTACCCCGTCTGCAACTCAGTGCACATAGATTTATTCCCTTGCCAAAACACAAATTGCTTTCAATCGAGTATAAACTCAGAAGCCAATTTAAAACAGCACCATCCAATCCTAAAGCTTCACAGCACCTTAAAATACAACGATCTACTAGATCATGGGTGTCCAACTCAGGTCCTCAAGGGCCACAAACCGATCTGATTTTCAGAGTAACCCTAATAAATATGCATGAGATACATTTGCATGCACTGCCTCAATTGTATGCAGATCTGTCTCATGTATATTAATTAGAGATATCCTAAAAGCAAGACCGAGTTGTGGCCCTCGAGGACCGGAGTTGGACAACCCTGTACTAGATCAAAGGCACTTGAGAGATCTAGAAGTGCAAGCAAAGCAGATAATAATGAATATACTTTATTGTACTTCTAGATTTCACAAGTCGCTTTGCTCTAGTTAGTAGATCGTTGTATTTTGTTGAGGCTTTCCTTTAATTTTGGAAAAGGGCCATTGGGTGGTTATCCCATCCCGTCTTAAATACTGCTGCTGTTAATGGAAGCAGATGATTATAAAGAAAAAGGACCTCAAGGTGCATTCCACTCACATTTCAGAACATGTAACACAAAGAGCCTGGCGGCGCCTACCTTTTCTTATTTAAAGATACACATGCACTTGGAAACAAAAGTCTTAAAGCGATGCGGTATTTTTGCAACTCTGTTCCTGAAAAATATAAAGAACCCCCATATCAACTCCCACGGGCATGGGGTGGGAGAGGGGGCATAGCGGGAAGGGATGTGCACCAGATAACATTTTTTTTTCTTGTCGTCCTGAAGTCTGGCTTCACTTTCTACTGGCTTGAGCGTGAACTGCTTCCTGCACACGACTGAGACTCAAGAGCACAGTGCTGCCAGGGCTCAGCTAACCTTCCTGGCCCAAAATCATTTCAAAGCCAGCCAAAATATTTAAATATTAAAAAAAAAAAAAAACCGGATTGATTCACACTTGGGAATTAATACTATGGACACTAACTCCTCCTGGAACAATAGCTGCTCAAATAAACTGCCTTAAGTAAAAGCAGTAAAAACCTGTGGGAAGTTGCAGGTATGGAGTAGAGAGCAGGACAGATCAGAGCTGGTGGGGGGGGGAGGGGGTGACAAGTGCAGGGTTTGCATCTTCTTTTTAAACTCCTTGATCCTTTGAGCCCTTCAGGAGGGATGCCGCCTCTGATGTGCACACTCTTGTTCTCACCCCTCTGACAGACACTTTCACATGCAGATTTTCAGATTCCGGAAACTTGGAACGTAGGTCGACAAACGGACATTCTCTGTCTCTGACACGCAGCCGCACTCATCCTTGCTTTGTAATACACTCACTTTTTTGTTCTGCTGCTTGGCAGGCTGGGTAATGGTGCAGCAGTATCATCATGTAAGAGGCCTCCCACCATCCTCCCTGAACCCTCGCTGGGCCCTACTCCCTAATCTGTTTGCTTGGCCTGCTGCCTTGTACACAGAAGCCGCACCGTCTGGTATTTCTCCCTGGTTTACCCCCTCCCCTCCTGTCTAATTTGCCTCCCAGTTCTCCGGTCCCCGATGCATTCCCATTTGTGTGTGCCTAGTATGTGCTAGTGGAGGAGAGGAGGAGCTGTGGGGTGTGGCACCGTTGCAGGTGGCTTGCATACTCTCCCCACCCCCCACCTCCCTCCAGGCTGGGATTCAGGCAGTCTCAGCTCCGCTGATTTTAAGCAGCAGGCAGCTATGTGCTATGTACAGAGGATAAGAAGAGAGCAGGGGCACATAGGGACCATAACTGAAAGATATAAAAGAAATGCTGAGCATCCTGTGAGAGAAACTCAGAACAGAACTAGAAACTGCTGTTAACTGATATGTAGCAAATCCGTTCCTAAACATTTCTACACCCTGCTCCTATTACTAATACATAAATATGAGAAGCTTGTATTTCACAGCCCATCACTAGAAATTGTACTGTTCTTTTCACTTGCCATAGCATAACTAAATTGTATAGTATAGTATAGTACTAGCAGCTATAAAATTAATTGTTTTTCTGTTAGTAGTTGGAAAATCCAAGGACTGACAGTCTCAATGTTTGACGATTAAAGCAGAGACCCTGATTTCATTGATAATTTAATAAAACCATAATATGGTCATATATTTCAGGGAAACTGGTTAAACAGAGATTTAGCCACACACTGCCCCACAGGTTTAAAAAAAAAAACCCCTTTAATTTGGCTACAAAAAACAAAAAAAAGAAAGAAAAAACAGGAACTTGTGAAGTATCAATCTGCTACAGAGAGGAATTAGCCGGATTGATTATGCCTTTTATTTATGTATTTATTTAGATCACAACGGTTTACAAAAGTAACATTCATAGCTATAAATCAACAAATAATGACGGGTTACAGAAATAGTGTTTATCACAGGATTTACATCTATCAAAAGAAATGTTCCAATATATTTGACTAAAGATCTGAGACATAAGTGAGAAATACAGACAATAAAATAAAATGATATTTAACATTTTAATCAGTATGTTATAGCGATTATTACATTCTCTCTCTCCTTAAGTTTATTCCTCATGCTTCATTTAGTATCTCTTGCTCTTCTTGTTATTGTAGCTCTTTCCATTCTGATGTTTTTAAGTTAGGTTATTTATAAAGCATTAATTATCAATAAAGGCAAGACATTTATGCGTTAAAATATCAAAAGATCTACTCCAGATGCCACAAGATACATAACCTGTGCCCTCTATATATCTCCATCTGATTCCATTTTGACCTTGAATGTTTTACAAGCAAACAAACAAGAAAATTACATTATATGGTAACCTAACTACATGCATAGTAAAGGAACTAGACAACCAGGGACACAAGCATATAGGTGAGGACAAAATATCTTATTTTTAGTATGAAAAAAAAGAAAGAAACCACTATCACAATGTAATTAACCTAAATAGGAAGCAACTCCTTAACCTATTTAAATCATTAGAGCTATATATTTTGAATGGCAGAGCAAGGGGGTATACCTTGGGAAGATTTACTTTTAATTCTATGCACGAACAAAGTGTGGCTTTTTATGCAATAACCGACAAAGATTAAAGATATTAATGCCTTAACTGTCAGACCCCAGTCAAATGGTCCATGTACACCAATAGACCAAAGCAAATATCAGCACTAAAAGCCCCACCTCCAACCCTTCAGACTCCCTCCAAAAGCACATATGGGGACACCAAAGTGATGCAAATTCAGACATCCTTAGAAAAGGCAGCAACAAGACCACATTCACGCCTTCCTGACTAAGAATCGCAGTCACACATGACACAGACCAAGCAGTTATTGAGGTAAATACAATTTTCCACAAGAATAGCAAGAGACTAGTGAATCTAAGCAGAGTTTAAAAAAAATCACAATCTCAGAAATTACAAAGCAGCCCTAAAAAAGAAACAAATAATTAACAGATGAAGAAAAAATGGCTGAGACAGAGGCCATAGATAAAAAAAATTCCTCCTGGGACAGAACTAGCAATCCAAAATGGAAAAATATGGCTTTGAGCACTTCCAGCACCTCTGTACAGAGATCAAACCTGAAGATCTCACAAGAAGATCTAGAACACACCCATGAGAAATACCTGCTGGAAAAGGGCAATCAAAGAATATCCAGTCCTCCCGTAACCATACAGGAGATGAAGGCATACCTGCAGACATGAAGAGCAAATGCTCAGGTAGAGTAATATATACAAATCTAGGAAGTACTAGTAAGACTACTCAACCTGATTCTACATTCTGGCCACGTCCCTAAGACATAGTGAGAGGGATTAATGATACCAAGCTATGAACATGGAGATACCACTAACTCAAATAACTACAGAGGGATCTGTGTCAACAGTAACATTAGCAAACTCTCCTGCAATGTCCTCAGACGAATACTAAAATTCCTAGCAGCAAAGCTCTACACAGAACCACTGACCACATCTTTACCTTACTGACACTGATCAAACATGTAAAGAGCACCCCTTCAGGGAGTATATTTGCATGTTTATTGACTACAAAAGCCTTCCACTGGCCCTGGCCTCAATTTTAAACTAGTACAAACTGGAATTGGGGGGAAATCCTATGATATAATTAAACCCATGTGTTCATCCATCAGCTGTAAGGTAAAAATAAATAGACAGGTATCTTCAGACAGGAGCAAGGCGTGAGCAAGGATGAAACCTACACCCCACACTTTTCAGCATCTACATTAGGGGTGAGCAAACTTTGAGCCACAGCCCCCCTTCCATGCATGCAATTGGTTGGACACCCCCCCCCCCACATCTCCACCCACCAAGATGGGATACACACACACACACACACACATACATATTCTGGCACAGAGAAAAACAGATACCTTATATCCAGACAGACACCCCGCAGAGAGACAGAAATTCAACACTCAGACGGGCACAGAGACACAGACATACCACACCGAGACGGGAAAAAAACCCACAGACACACCACAGACAGACCACATCACACACAGACATAGACCACACACTCAGACCAAAGCATAAGAGACAAACACAAAGACACACATAACATTACACCCAGACAATCAGGCCATACACTACAAGGATAAGGGCTGGAAATGTTTCAAAAAATAGGTGCAAGCCAACATTGTTTAGGAGCTGAGAAACTCCATCCTACCTTGCTCGACTTTTTTTCATTTGCTTTTTTTTTTACTATTTTGCGTTAACGTTTTTCTCTCTGTTTTGTATTTTTCTTAGTTTGCTCATCTTTATTTTCTCATATTTTGATTTGCTTATTTAACTTTTCGACCCTTTTTGCCTTTATTCTCCCTTCCCCACTTCCCCCTCCCTCTCTCCCCTCCATCTCTCCATTCTCTGGCCTCTTTGCTCATTCTCCTTCCCAAGCCCACTTTTTATTTTCTCCAGCGGGCAAAAGCTATGATATCTTTCCCTGGATAGGGAGCCAGCAGCAGCAGCAGGAACTCTTCCAGGCTGAGGCCTGAAGTGCTAGGGACTTCCTCCCTGCGTTCTGAAATACTGCCGTGGCTGTTTTCGTGTCCAGATCTCCCACAGCTTCCCATCCGGGCCTGCCACAGCAGAAGCAGGCTCCTCTCCCCTGGCCTTTTTCATGTAAAATCTGTTATAAATGAGGTCAGCGGCTTATTCTGACTTTGGGATTAAGCCCGTCAGTTCAAGCTGCTGGTGACTGTGGAGCACTGTATTGTTACGCTGCCAAATGCTCTTCCACTGAAAACAGAAAATATTCTCAAACTGGCAGGTTTCTTGTTGAATGAAAGCGCTTGCTGAAACGTTTTATAAACATTTATTTATCGAGTTTTATATACCGTTGTTCGGTTTCGCCATCACAGCGGTTTACAAAGTTTTGATGTTTAACATAGTGTCCAAAAGATTCATGCGATTGTTAACAAAGATATTGTATGCTTTATAAACGTAGTTCGGATGTCAAACTATATAGGTTCTATTATGTGCTTGCATTGGTTCCACATGTTTGCATAGGGTCAGTAGGAGGGAAGTAATATCTGAGAGTCATTGGGTGTTTTGGTAGGCTTTGGTGAACATCCAAGTTTTTAGTTCATTTTTGAAGGTTTTTAAATTTTGCTGTGTTCTAAGTTCGGTTGGGAGGGTGTTCCAGAGTTTGGGGCTTCCTAGGGATATGGCTCTCTTCTGAGTTGAGGTAAGTTGTTTGGAATGCGCAGGTGGAATCTTTAATAGACCTTTATTAGCTGAGCGGAGGTTTCGGTTTGGAGAACGGAGTTTTATAGATGTACTTAGCCAGTTTGTTTGTTTTTTGTATATTATTTTGTGTAATATGGATAGTATTTTGTATTCTATCCTGAATTTTATTGGGAGCCAGTGTAGTGATATAAATGTTGGAGTAATGTGATCGTGTTTTTTAGTTCCTGTAAGTATTCTGGCGGCTGTATTTTGGAGGATTTGGAGTGGTCGATTGGTGGTGAGAGGTAAGTTGAATAGCAGGGAGTTGCAGTAGTCTACGTTGGAGAAGATGAGTAGTTGAAGGACTGTTCTGAAAGTCGTTGGGGGAAAGGAAAGGTTTTAGACGACATAGGGTTAGGAGTTTGTGATATCAGTCTTTGATTTTAGTAGTGATGTGGTTCTTGAAGGATAGTTCATTGTCAATTATGACTCCTAGATTGCGGGCATGAGTGACAGGGGAGATTGCCGCTTTTTGGTTCATTATGTTGAGTGGTGGTAGTTGAGGAGAGTTGTTCTTTCTATCCAGTATGATTATTTCTGTCTTATTGAAGTTTAGGATGAGTTTCATGTTGGTTAGTAGTTGCTTTGTTTTGTTGAGGTGGGTGGTTGTTTTTTTGTAGGTGTCTTCCAGAGTGTTGTGTATTGGGATATCATCCGCATATATGAAGTGGGTCAGTTTAAGGTCTGAGAGGAAGTGGCATATCAGGAGAAGATAAATGTTGAAGAGTGTCGCAGATAGAGATGAGCCTTGGGGAACTCCGGTGTCAAGGTTTATTTTCTTTGAGAGGGTTTTGTTGATTGACACCTGGTAGGTTCTTTGTGATAGATAGGATGAGAACCATTGTATGGTTTTTCCCTTTGCACCAATTTCGGAGAGACGGTCAATCATAATTGAGTGGTTTACCGTGTCAAAGGCTGCTGATAGGTTAAGTAGGACTAGAAGGTAGCTGTGGCATTGTCAAAGCTTTTGAGCATGTTGTCGTTTAATGATAGGAGTAGTGACTCAGTGTTCAGGTGTTTCCTGAAGCCGAATTGTGTGGGGAGTAGGATATTGTTCCTTTCCAGGTGGTAGCTAAGTTGGGAGTGGACGACTTTTTCAATAATTTTGGCAACGAATGGTAGGTTTGATATGGGTCATAGTTTAGTGGGTTTTCTGGATCAAGGTTGGTCTTTTTCAGTATGGGTTTGATAATTGCTGATTTTAGGCAGTTGGGGTAGTTTCCTTCTGTGAGGGATAGGTTCACAATGTCGGTTAACGTTTTGGTTATTGATGGTTCAATGGCTTTGATCGTCGGTATGGGTATGCTATCGATAGGGTGTTTTGCTGGGTTCATTTTTTTGATGATAGCTTGGATTTCCAGTGAAGATGCTGAATCAAAGTTGGGCCAACTTGGTGTTTGATTGATTTGTATTTTTGGGTCTTGCGTGTTGTTGTTGAGATTGTTATTTATGAGGATTTTTATTTTTTCGTTAAATCAGCGAAATCAGTATATTACATATTTAAAACGTGCACTATACATTATTATAATGTTTGTACTTTCTATATTTATTTTATTCTGTAATTTTGTTATATTTAAGTGGTCAAGAAATTTGTTATTATTTTTGTGTAATTGGATACCCATGGACCAGTATGGATAAAAATCCCCTGGGCTGATATTTTCCCACAATCCACCACTGCACTTACCATTGTCTAATTCTAGTCATCTTACAAGTGGCAGTTATTTTATGCTAGTTGTTGTGTGGAGATTACAGGAGACAAAATAAGTCAACAGCTGTTAGAAGGTCAAAGGTTAAAAAAATCCTTCACTTTTTCAAAGGTGCAGAGTCTGAGCATCCATTCACTGGTCCAAGAATATATCGGATTTTCTGTAGGGAATGACACCTTTTAAGAGACCAGCAGAAAAATTATCCAAAGATAATGATGAGTATCTGAAGACAGAACCCTTGAGGTCTCAGGTATGACATCATCTTAGGATAATTCCTAAGTTGGTCCAGTAAAAGATATCAAAACAAAAAAAAATGATTTTGTCTTTCAAGAGACTTTCGGCAGACATATCCTGGGCATATGTGTTTTTCTGTTCATCTGTCAAACACAGGGTGGCCAACTTTTCCACGAAGCGTAACTGGACAGCCCATCAACCTAGAGGACCAGGGGTAGTGACCTTCTGAGTCTGAGGACCAGGGAGGTAAGGGACAGGGGTAGGACTGCTGACAGTTGTTGATCCTCAGTCCTCCCATCATTTGGGCTACAAACACCCCTCCCCACCCACCTACTCATACACTTTGTTTTATACCAGTGATTACCAACCAGTGGTCTGTGGACCCCTAAACATAGAGTCATATAGAAACATAGAAATTATGGCAGAAAAGGACCAAATGGTCCATCCAGTCTGCCCAGCAAACCCACGGTAGTTATCTGCCGTGCCGTGCAGGTTTCCCCCATGCTTAACAGTTTCCCAATCTGTAAAGTTAGGCCCTCATTGGTTGCTGTCTGAATCCAATTCTCCTTTTCTCCTGCCGTTGAAGCAAAGAGCAATGATGGAGTTGCATCAACAGTATGAAGGCTTATTGGTTAAGGGTAGTAACCGCCATACCAGCGGTTTTTTCTTAATTTCTTTAGGGATTGACAGTGTTTATTCCATGCCCCTTTGAATTCTATTACTGCTTTCATCTTCACCACCTTCATGCCCGTCTGGAATGCCCTCCAGAAGGGCATTCCAGGCATCCACCACCCTCTCTGTGAAGAAATATTTCCTGATGTTGGTTCTGAGTCATCCTCCCTGGAGTTTCATTTCGTGACCCCTAGTTCTACTAATTTCTTTCCATCAGAAAATGTTTGTCAATTGTGCATCATTAAAACCTTTCAGGTATCTGAAGGTCTGTATCATATCTCCCCTATGCCTCCTCTCTTCAAGTGTATATATATTCAGATCCTTCAACCTCTCCTCATAAGTCTTCTCATACAGACTCCACACCATTTTCGTCGCACTTCTCTGTACCACCTCTATTCTGTCTTTGTCCCTTTTGAGATACGGGCTCCAGAACTGAACACAGTACTCCAAGTGAGGCCTCACCAAGGACCTGTACAAGGGCATCATAATCTCCTTTTTCTTCCTGGTTATTCCTTTCTCTATGCAGCCCAGCATTCTTCTGGCTTTGGCTATTGCCTTGTCATAGACCCCCTAAGATATCTTGTCCTCACATATATGCTTGTGTCCCTATTTGGGAATTGTCTAGTTCCTTTCCTGTGCATGTAAGCAGGTAAGCATGGAACTGGAACAGAGTGCGGGTAAGCATGGAAGTGGAAATGGAACAAAGTATGGGTAAGCATGGAAGTGGAAATGAAACAGAGTACAAGTAAGCGTGGAATTGGAACAGAGACTAGGGCATGGACAGATTAAGACAGGACAGGACAGGACAAGGACACCACAGAACACGGAACATAAAACCCGAAGGAAAAAAAAAAAATCAGAAAAGCCCTGAGGGGGCAAGGCAGAGAAAGGCCTATAGAGGCCACAGAGTTAGACAAG
Organism: Rhinatrema bivittatum; assembly: GCF_901001135.1. Classification (NCBI taxonomy): domain Eukaryota; kingdom Metazoa; phylum Chordata; class Amphibia; order Gymnophiona; family Rhinatrematidae; genus Rhinatrema; species Rhinatrema bivittatum. The sequence continues at coordinate 174,330,902 of NC_042618.1, forward strand.
GCCTGGAGACCAGAGGTCAGGAGCAGGCCTGAATAGGCCACAAGCAAGGAAGAAGCCAGAAAGCTCTAACATCACAGGGCAAAACTAAGAACAGAAGACTGGATGGCTACAAGGCAAGACAAGGGAAAGCTGGGGACAGAAGGCCTGGAGGCCATGAGACAAGGATAGGCAAGGCAAAGCAAAGTAAGACTGGAATCAGAAGGCCTGAAGGCCTTGAAGCAAAGTGAGGAAAGGCCTGGGAAGGCCTCAAGGGAGAAGTGACTAGAGCAAGGAGCCAACAGGAACTTGATGCCGAAGCACTGAGGCAAGGGACAAACTGAGTTAAGTAATGCTGGAGTCTGAGTGTGGTGCAATTAGGTGAGAGGAGCTTGGCCAGCCAGGGAAATGTGCTCATGGAGGTCCCCTGATAGAGCGGAGGCTCTAAGACCGGCTGAGGCATGAAACCAGGGATGTGTTAGAGAGTACAGTTCAGAGCGGAGCTCACCGGAGTCCTCTGGTAGAGGGGAGACTGCACAGCAGCCAAAACCATAACAAAAGGTCCACAGGAAATGCAGCTGAGAAAAACACCACTGAGAAGAGCACAACTAATTGCCGCTATGGATAGCTTGGTTCACGCCATTGAAAGGAAGAAAGGAGAAGCGGTCTATAAAAATTTGCCACATTGCAAGGGTGCATTGGCCGTGCGGGAAATTTTTTGCATCACAGGGATTAGCTAATAGCACTCATCTACGTATACTTTACATGTGATGAGTGCTATTAGCTATGCGCTCGATTGGACGCGTGTTTTGGACGTGCTAACATCTGTTTCGCATTGAGGGTTATGAACACGTGGCCAAAACGTGAGTCCAATTGCATGTAGAGCCGAGGGCTGGCCACAGCACACGATATTGCATCGGCCTGATTGTGTGAGTGATTTTGTTAACACAAAAGAAAAAAAAGACACCCTTTTTCTTTTAAAAGAAAAAAGCAAAGCTGGTATAGGAATAGCCCAGCATGATCAATTTTAAAAGTTACATGTTCTTTTTAACTCAGCTGCAGCCCTAGCAGTTACTTTGTATAAACACTGCCAGAAGAGTTGGGATACCAGAGCAGTGTTCCTCCAGTGAAGCTACTGGGAAAATCCCTTCCAGATGGCAGCAGCAGCCCTAGTTGCTCCAGGGTCTGTAGAAGATATCCAGGGGGTTGCCACAGAGGGTTAACAACAATTTAAATATATTTAAGACTGTTCATGGGCCCCTATCTGCTTTTTCTTTGAAAGACAAGGGGATGGTTTTAGGGAGAGCTAATTTAAGATGCACCAAGGAGCATTACAAACTCAGGGGCCGATGCAATAATTATGCGCAGATAGCGGGCGCTGAACAGTCAGCGCCCACTTTCTTAATGCACCACCAGGCGACCTCCCTGGGGGCGCCATGCAATATTTAAATTAGGGGGTCGCATTAGCAAGGAGGTGCTAGGGTTGCTTGTGCGCCCCTAGCGCCTCCTTGCTAATGAGAACCCGATCGGGTCGGCCGTCCACAGATTAGGAAAACTGACGCTGCAACAATATTAAGTAGGAGGCAGTACAGAAAAGCAGTTTTTTTTGCTTTTCTGTACTAGTTTTAAGGGCACTCAGCTATTAAAGCCTGCTTCAGACAGGCGTTAATTACTGATCGCTTTTTTTGCATAGAGAGTGAATAGCTAATAGCCTCATTCACAGGCATTTGCGTGTAATGAGCGCTATTAGATTCATTCCACATTGGACGCGCATTAGGGATTAGTTAGCATCCAACTGCGGGTTATACAGTGCGCTCGGCTGAGCGCACTGTATTGCATCAGCCCCTAAATCTTCCAAAAGTTGTTACCATTTTGGGGTCCTCCTTCATTCTAATGCACATGCACACACACATCTGTCATTCATTGCTTTTCCACAGCCCCTGGCAGTAGAAGTACAGAATAGAAAAGAGCTGCAGAGGCTGCAGAACCTTTTTTTTTATTATTGCATCCAGCAGCTTTCTCCAACTTCTTTGGCTTTCAGCTCCATTGTAACCTGCTTCCCTTCCCTGCATCCCACAGGGTCTATAACACTATAGACCTTTGCAGATGTCAGAGATTCCTCTTCATTCCCTCATCCTCTTCTTCTATAACTGAGCCATGGCAGTGTCTGTCCTCAATAGGAAGTCAAAAGAGCACAGCTCCCTTCAGAACCCTAAATCCTATCATAACTGTCATGGCTGTACAAAGATTGCTTCTTGACCCTTCCTCCAACCCAAGAAGCACAAGCTGTCAGGAATTGAACGCTGATCTCCAGGGTGGCAGGTAACAGCACGGGACCCAGCCAGCCTTTGAGAATTCTTGATAGAGAGATGTCTTAAAATCACTGATGTACACAAGGAGGAGGGACACTCTGTAGGGGACAAAGCAAGATTAAAACGGAATTACTTTTCCTGAAGAGGACAGGATCTCCTTCCAAAGGATTTGGCAGATTTATTTATTTTATTTATTTAATGTCTTTTTTATACCGATAGCCGTTCACACATCGTATCGGTTTACATTGGGCATTGGGCAGAACCCTTACATATAACATTATAAGATGTGAGATTGTGGGGGGACATTATTGCACATGAATCTTACTTTCAGAAAAGAGGCACATAGTGAGGATTCACCCTCAAATTCCCATGGTTGCCCAGGATAGTGATATGATCAGGTATTTTTTATTCATCTTCAGACAATTAGAAAGCTGATCAGAATGGACCATTAACAAAGAAAAAATAGTTTTCTATTTATGTTTGGCTTTGAAATAAAGCATTTCTAAAAATTCTATATTTACTGTAGGTCCCCTTTTATTATATTACAATCTACAAGCTGTGGTGCCAAGATTTTTGTGTGTGAAATATAATTATACATTGTAACAGAGGTATTGCTTATCTCCATAGGTTCTGTTGGATTGAAATCTTCTTTATACCCACTGCTGGTTAAATAAACTTTGGGTTGCAAGATTAAAAAATAATAATAAAATAAATAATAAAAAAAAAAAGCCACCAGTGTCTATGTTGCTTAATTATAAAAGAAGCCAAATTTGGAACCAATCATCAATGACTTCATGCTATGTTACGGTATCTGAGCCTGGAGTGCTGAGAAAGGCTTAGGGCTTGATTCACCCCCGATCTGGGACTCGCAACTGCTGTCAGATTCTAGGACTCTTGTGTTAACTCTCCCATGTTGCACAGGTTCTCTGTCAAAAGGCCATGCAGGGACCCTCTTTGGCTCATGGCTCAAACCTTACATTTGATTTTATCCAAAAGACCAAGAAGCAAAATAAATTTCTGTTAAGCAAAATGCTTGATCCTCCTCCTTTGGCAATGGGCATTGCATCAATGTATCCCCAGTGGGGTTGGATGGCAGGATGTTGAAACCTCAAGGTGTGCAGGTTCTCAATCTCAGCCAAAAGGCCAAGAATGGACCATCCTTAGATTACCATTCAGACCTTATCTTTCAGCCAAAAAGTTGAGAAGGGAAATAATGTCCCAGATGAGCTAAGGGCTGCCTGTCAATCCCAGATGGAGAAGAATTGCTGTAGCCAGGAAAGTTAAGGTTTATTTCAACTCGGCCAGGGTTTTCTTGTACAGCTGTCTGTGCCATGGTCCAAGGCTAAGCGATTGTGGAATGCTGAAAAAGCAATAAATTCTTCAGTAAGAAAAAGGACAATGGAGATTTTGCATCCAGTATTTATGTTTACAGACAAAGTCAAGTCTAATTATATAGGGAGGGAATGATAGGGCCCTGGAAGAGCTCTACAGAGGAAGTGTGCATGTTATTAGCATTCCCAAACCATGAGCTGTGGCTTCCAGAGATGATCCGCAAGACACAGAAGAGATGAACCTTGAAAAAAAAATTAAAAGGCAACGCTAGATACACTAAGCTGAGCAAGTAGGGATGTTCCATATCCTTCAAAAGCTTTAAAGGAAAAGGTTTTGCTGCAGTCCACAAGGTTTTCTTTCATTTTATCTAGTGTGCAACTTCGACACAAGAGTCTGCATTGATTGTTATGACTACATTTCTCTTGAGGGCAAAGGGACGGACTGCCTCCCCTACAGGAGGAGAAAAGCTGCAGCATTACCCTAGGATACAATGGCAGTCTGCAGGCTCTTTCCTATCATCCTCCTCAGGCTGACACTCTCTCAGGCACCAGCAGTGAAATATTGCTAAACTTTTCTAGGAAGCAGTAGTACTCAAAGACTTCTGTGGCTTTAGATGGACTTTTCTTGGATAGGAGACCTGAAAGCTTTGAAGAATCGGGAAATTTCCCAGCAGCATAAAGAGCCCTACTTGCAGTGACATGCTTATTTTGAATCGGGTTCGTACTCCTAATGTTGCATTTGCCAGTCGCAGCAGTCCGTGGCCAGCTTCTCTTACCCGATGCTACTCCGTGGTGGGGTCGGACCGAGGTTCCTTGGCAGCAGTGGGAAGCCACTGCTGACATGCAGTACCACCTCCGCTTGCGGTCCGCCCCCTGGAAGCTGCCAGTATTTTGCTCCCCACTGCTCGTACCCCACCAAGTTCTTCCGGTGAATGGCCATCCCTCTAGGCGTTCACCTCCTCCCCTTCTTAAAGGGCCCGCAGCAGGGATATGCTGCTGGTCCTCCCTGATGACATCATTCCTGGGACAGTATTTAGGGCTGGATCAAGCTTCCAGCCTTTGCCTTGACAACAGGTTTCCTCACTTCCTGCGATTCACATGTTGTCCTGAGTTCCTATGTTCCTTCCTTGTTCCTTCCCTCCTCGTCTCTACTGCTTGTCTTTGGCTTTGACATTGGACCGGACTTGACTATGAGCTATGCCACCTGCCATGACTGTTGACTGGGCACTGACTATGAGCTACGCCACCTTCCACAACCTTTGCCTGGTCACTGACTATGAGCTGTGCCGCCTGCCACGACCTTTGCCTGGACACCGATTACGGACTGCGCTACCATCTTTGCAGAGAGCCCACATAAGTCCAGCCGGCCCTGGTATCTAAAGACTCAACCTGAAGTGAATGCAGGCTGGTAGTGGTGAAGCTCCAGCAGGATCTCTGTTAGTCTTCTGCCTCGCCTACTGACAGTGGGGATCTGTGGGGCTCCTCCCCACAGGTGGTGACAACTCCCCCTTGGTCCAAGAGTCCACCCACAGAACAGACTGTCAAGCCTTGGACCCGGCGGACACATCCGCCTTAAAGGCTATTCCAGGCTTGGCCTAGAAGATTCTGGAGCAACAAAAGGTCCTGGAAGTGCTAGCGGCTTCAGTGGAATGTCTTAGAGCTCATCTCGATTCCACAGTCCTGGCAGGCTCTCATAGTTCTCCTGCTCCAGGTTACTCGGTTCCCGCACCCACAACGCACTCCGTCATACCACTTCCAGCTCCTCCCCACTATTCTGGGGACCTCCAACTCTGCCGAGGTTTTCTGAACCAGTGCAACATGCATTTCTGCCTTCAGTCTGTACTGTTTCCTGATGATGTTACCAAGACCACATACATCCTCTCGCTCTTGGATAGTAAGGCCCTAGAATGGGCCTCTCCCTTGTGGGAGCAGTCAGATCCCATCCCACGGGACCTGCAAGGCTTCTTGGATCTCTTCCAGACAGTCTTCGATGATCCTGGTCAACAGATAGCCTCAGGCTCTAATCTCCTTCACATCTGCCAGGGCGCTTGCCCCCTTTCACGGAGTATGTAATTGAATTCGGGACCCTGGCCTCAGAACTCCACTGGGAGGAGGATTGTCTATGTTTCATTTTCTTGGATGGGTTGGCAACCTGAATAAAGGATGAGCTAGCGGCCCATGAGCTTCTGCCCTCCCTAGATGCTCTCATAGACCTTGCTGGCCAGATAGACTGTCGAATCCAAGAGTGGAACCAAGAGTTGCAAGCTTCCAGGAAATGCCTGACCACTGTCAATCACTCCCGGTGCTCCTCTTCACCGATGGAAGGCCCCTCTTATGCTAGAGCCACAGTGGAGGAATCCATGCAATTGGGTTGTGGCAGGCTAACCCTGGAGGAGCGTCTCTGGCGCCGGCAGGCCAATCTCTGCCTCTACTGTGATGAAGCAGGCGACTTAATAGCCCACTGTCTGGTATGGCCGTTAAACTCTCAAGCCTAGGTATCAGCAGGGGAATGACCCTAGGCCTGACCATGCCAGCTCCCCCACTAACTCTTCCCGTGATACTCTCGGTGGACAACCAGGATTTCCATACTTTTGCCCTAGTGGACTCCGGGGCAGGAGGCAACTTTATCATGAAGGCTTTAGTGGAACACCTTCAGATTCCTACTCTCCTTTCTCCAGTACCATAGGTCCTTTCCTCCATCCATGGCGATCCCCTTCCTGGGAGAGTTACTTATAGCACAGTTCCCTTGAAGATTTGCACGGGCTCCCTCCATGTGGAATACTTGGTGTTCCATGTCATCAGCAAAGCCATCCATCCTGTGGTCTTTGGTCTGCCCTGGCTCCAGGAACACTCCCCCCAGTTCGATTGGGCTTCTCTGCAGCTGTCCCGATGGGGCCCAGGCTGTCACATCCTGTTTGGAGAGGGTTGCCACCCAGCATTGTCTCTTGACTTTGCTCCTTCCTGCTGGCCTCCTGCCACAATATTCTTCCTTCGCCAATGTCTTCTCCAAAAAGAGAGCAGACACTCTGCCTCCTCACCGCAAGTATGATTGTGCCATCAACTTTCTAACCGGTACTGAGCCCCCATGGGGTTGAGTCTACCCTCTATCACTTCCTGAGACCCAGGCGATGTCAGAATACATACAGGAAAACCTGTATGTATCCTGCCCCCTCCTCTGTGGGGGCAGGATTCTTTTTAGTGACCAAAAAAGGTGGGACCTTCCGCCTGTGTATAGTTCCTTCTGCCTGTGGGTTGAATACCATCACCCGGAAAGACTGTTATTCCTTACCTCTTATTGCGGAACTATTCGACCGGTTACAGGGGGAAAGAGTTTTCTCAAAGTTGGATCTCCGGGGTGCCTATAATTTGATCTGGATACGAGAGGGTGATGAATGGAAGATGGCCTTCAACACCAGAGACAGCCATTATGAATATCTGATCATGCTGTTTGGAGTTTGCAATGCGCCTGCCGTCTTCCAAAACATGATGAGCGAAATTCTCCGGCATCTACTTTATGAATGAGTGGTCATGTACCTTGACGATATCCTGGTATTCTCCAAGGACCTAAATACCTATTGCCAAGATGTTTCTTGAGTTCTTGATGTTTGACATCTTCAGGATAACCAGTTGTTTGCCAAACTGGAGAAATATTCTTTCGAGAAAGAAAGTCTGCTGTTCTTAGGCTACATTGTCTCCAAGTGAGGTTTTCAAATGGACCCAGAAAAGCTCAAGTGTATTCAAGACTGGCTACAACCTACTGGCCTGCAGGCCCTACAGAGGTTCCCTGACTTTGCAAATTATTATCATACCTTCATTAATAACTATTCCAAGCTGGTGGCCCCATTCACAGCTCTGACATGGAAAGGGGCAAACCCTAAACTGTGGCCTCCTGAAGCAGTAACAGCTGATCAGGACTTAAAAGTGGCCTTCCTCCGGGAACCTTGTCTCTGGCATCCTGATCCACAAAGCCTTTTCATTGTGGAGGTTGATACCTCCTCCGAGAGGGTAGGGACAACTTGAGCCAGCAATCGTCCTCAGGAACCTTACATCCATGCTCCTTCTTTTCCAAGAAATTTTCCCCAGCGGAGCGGAACTATGGGATTAGTGACAAGGAGCTGTTGGCCATTAAACTTGCTTTGGAGGAGTGGCGCCAGTAGTTAGAAGGAGCTCAACACTGTATCACTATCTACATGGATCATTAGAATCTTGAATATCTCCATCAAGCCCAGCATCTAAACCATAACAAGCCCATTGGGCTCTCTTTTTCACCCACTTTGACTTCGAACTCCGATATAGACCCGCAGCCAAAAACGTCCAAGAGGACACCCTTTCCCGCTCTTTTGTTTTTGAGGATACTATTAAACCTCCCTGGCATATTATAGATCCAGCACAGGTTCTTCTCACAACCATCATGATCGTCCCTCCAGGGAGGACAATTGTTTCACGTAAATTCCATAACAAAGTGTTGTACAGGTCCCATGATTCTCGCATTGCAGGCCACCCTGGATGAGCCCGGACTCTTGCATTACTCCAGCGATTTTATTGGTGGCCCAATATGCTTAAGGATGTTCAGGCCTATGTGGACTCAGCAGAAACCTCTGGTGAGATGACCTTGGGGCTGTTACAGCCTTTGCCAGCCCCCAAGGAACTTTGGACTCACATTTCCACAGACTTCATCGTGGATCTCCCACTCTCAAACGGCAACAAGGTCATCTGGGTGGTAGTTGACCATTTCTCTAAGATGTCACATTTTACTGCCTTGCCTGGTCTTTCTTCTGTGCCTCAACTGGCACAACTCTTCTTCCAACACGTGTTTCATCTTCATGGACATCCCAAGCATATAATATATTAGATCGTGGTACTCAATTCACAGCCAAGTACTGGAGAGCCCTCTGTAAGGAATTCACTATCACTCTGGACTTCATGACCGCCTACCATCCGCAAACAAATAGTCAGGTGGAAAGGACCAACCACACTCTAAAGCATTTTCTTCAAGCCTACGTCAAGGCTCGGCAGGAAAATTGGGCCACACTGCTTCCCCAAGATGTTTTCCCATAACTCACATCCTTGTTCCGCCACTGGATCTTCGCCCTTCCAGATCATCTACAGAAGGCGGCCACTTCCCCCTCTGCTGCTGCAACTGAATGTTCCCTCACCTGCGGCTCAGCTAATGGCCCAAGAACTGCATCTACTCTGGAATTATACGCAGCAAATGCTTCAAGAAGCAGGGCATAAAACCAAGAGATTTGCCAACGCTCACCATAGATTGGCTCCACAGTTTAAGCCTGGAGAAAAGGGTTGGCTCAGTACACAATACATCTGGCTCAAGCTTCCATCCATGTGGCTAGCTCTATGATATATTGGTCCATTCCCAGTACTCCACCAATTGGGCTCAGTGACCTACCAGCTCCGTCTACCCTTGTCCTTAAGAATCCACAACTCCTTCCATTTCTCCCTCCTAAAACCCCTGGTACTCTCCTGGCCCTCTAGAAAGATACCTGAACAGCAAAAGCTCACCTCTGAGAGTGCACCATGTATCAGGTGCGTGACATACTTGACGTGAGAAGACGTGGACAAAGATGAGAGTACCTCCTCACTTGGGAAGGATATAGCCCAGAGGAGGACACCTGGGAGCCAGCATCCAACATATTGGACAAGAATCTGAACCCTCAAGGTTCTTCACTATCCTCGACCCTCTTCAACATCTACCTCCTCCCACTATGCAAATACCTCTCTGATGCCAACCTCACCTACTTCGTTTATGCAGACGACATTCAAATTCTCCTCCCCATCACCAAATCCATTGAACTCACCATGGAAAGATGGAACAAACTCAGTTCAAATTTATCTCAACTGCTATCACAACTATCTCTCTGCCTCAACCAAGCCAAAACAGAAATCATTCACATCCAGGACGACCATCCCGCTTCCCCCCTCGAGAGCACCCCCTCAAACAACACAGGAAGCGCAAACAACACTGGGATGCCAAACTTATCAAGAACCTCACTCACACCATCCACAAAAAACCTAGGAGTAACCATCGACAGCCAACTCAACTTTAAACGACACATCTCCAATATAATCAAAGATGGATTTTTCAAACTTCAAACACTTAAAAAACTCAAACCTCTCCTCCAACCGCATGATTTCCGAACAGTACTACAATCAATTATTTTCTCAAAACTCGACTACTGCAACTCCCTCCTCCTTGGACTTCCTGAAATCCACATCAAGCCCCTCCAAGTTCTACAAAACGCCGCCGCCAGAATTATCACCAATCACAGAAAATCCTCCCACATCACACCCACTCTCAAAGACCTCCACTGGCTGCCCATCACACAAAGAATCCAGTATAAAACCCTCACCCTTCTTCACAAAAAAATAAACAACAACAGAATGGTCTGGCTAAACAACAACATCCAACCATATTTCACACAAAGAAATCTCAGATCCACCAACTCAGGTCTCCTCTCCATCCCAACTCTTAAAAATGCTCACCTCAATACAACACGCAAACGAGCCATTACAATAGCTGGCCCTACCCTCTGGAACTCCCTCCCCCCACAGCTCAGAAACGAACCCTCACCGCAAGTCTTTAAAAAACAGCTCAAAACATGGCTGTTCTTGAAAGCATTCCCTCCTGAACCCCAACATCCTATAATAAACGCTCTTGAAAGCCTTACCGCATAACTTCTACTCTGCATGAACGCATAACCCCTCCCCCCTTCTCTATCCTCCCTTTTCCCTGTCCCCCACCCTTCTCGTAACCTCCCTCTTCCCTGTCCCCCACCCTACTCATAACCAAGTCATATTGTACATATTGTATATAGGCTATATGACATTTCTATATACCCACATCTAATATTTAACTTTAATTTTATTCATATGTTACAATGTTCCTTATATTTATTGTTTAATCAACTGTTCTCTTGTTACAATGTAAAATAGGGCAGTTCCGGCTCTATTCAACCTGTTTTCTGGAAACCGATGTGATATCTCGATCGAATGTCGGTATACAAAAGAAATAAATAAATAAATAAATAAATAAATCAAACACTTCCATGCCTCTCATCCCAGCAAGCCGTTCCCTTGCTGGGATGAGAGGCATGGAAGTGTTTGATCAGAAGGGGGGCTTGGAGGAGGGGGTACTGTTGTGTTTGCCGGCCGTGGCAGTCTGCGGCCAGCTTCTCTTACCCAATGCTGCTCCATGGTGGGGTCAGGCCAAGGCTCCTTAGCAGCGGTGGGAAACTGCTGCCGACGTGCAGTACCACCTCCGCTTGCGGTCCACCCCTTGGACACCACCGGTCTTTTGCTCCATGATGCTTGGATGCCAAGTTCTTTCGGTGAGGGCCCTCCCTCTAGACGCGCACATGAGCCCTCCTCCCCTTCTTAAAGGGCCCGCAGCAGGGAAATGCTGCCGGCCCTCCCTGATGACATCCTCCCTGGGACAGTGTTTAGGGCTGGATCTGGCTTCCAGCCTTTGCCTTGGCAATGGTTCTCCTCACTTCCTACGATCCATGTGTTGTCCTGAGTTGCTTCCTCATTCCTTCCCTCCTCGTCTCTACTGCTTGTCTTTGGCTTTGACTTTGGACGGGACTTGACTACGAGCTATGCTGCCTGCCACTACCTTTGCCTGGACACTGACTACGAGCTACGCCACCTGCCATGACCTTTAACTGGTCATTGACTATGAGCTATGCCCCTGCCACAACCTTTGCCTGGACACTAACTACAGACTGCGCTACCAGCCTATTCTCTGGACGCCTATCTTTGCAGAGGCCCCACCTAAGTCCAGCCGGCCTCGGTACCCAAAGGCTCAAATTGAGGTGAACATGAGCTGGTGGTGGTGAAACTCCAGCGGGGTCTTTGCTAGTCTTCTGCCTCGCCTACCGATGGTGGGGACCTCTAGGGCTCCTCCCCATAGGTGGGGACAACTCCCCCTTGATCCAAGGGTCCACCCGCAGAACACCTAAAAATCACAAACCATTTTGTCTCAGCTGCCAGGTGGTGAATCAAGTCTCATAAAAGCAGCCCCACAAAAGATTCTTCCTCACTGGGCACCACATCCTTGACCATTCTGCCTTAGAAGTTCAATAGCCAAATGCTATTTGGAGAGACACTTGACAGAGGGAATGCCCATTTTGTAACCCATCTGGAAAATGTTAAGTAATTTCACAGAAGATTCATGCTTGAAAATTTTTCTCTTTTTTGAGTCATGAAATTTTATGACAATTCTTGCATGGCAGTCCAACAAAAGAGAAGATTTATGTGTGAGTGAATTTGGTGGGAGGCAGAGAGAGGAGGCAGGAGGTCATGTTCAGGGTATATTGTATGATTCATTGTAAGGTGTGTTTACAAGATTTTCAATGCAGTCTTCAGATGCTGCAGGCCAGACTCAAGCTGCAGGACTGTAACAGAGCCCTTCTGTGCACACCCTGCATACTAGTTGTGATTTAGTAATGAAAAGTGATGATACTGAAGTTGTGCAAAACAAAATAAAATGGACTAAAAAAGTGCAGGATCTCCTCCAACTAGAACCTGATAAGGATTTACCACTTAAACAAAAGATAATAGAGAGCACAAGATCATGGACCAGCACACTTCCCCAATCAGTGATATCATGGTTGTCATAGAGTAAACAGGAGTGCTGTATTCAGCAAAGGCTTTCAGGTCTATAGCTGGTCGAATTCACATTGGGGTAGTGAAGCGGAGCCTGACACCTCTAGGATTGGAGGGGGTCAGGGAGTTAGCACAGGGATACAAGTCCCTCACCTCGAGGACTTAGGGAACAGCATCTAGAAGGTATTGGCTGAACATATAAAATGACTTGGTGGCCTCAGTCCATTTCCTATTGGATAGATGTTCAAATATTTAAAACTTTCTACACAACTAACCCTAGTTGGCACCTTAGTTGAGAGTCTCTGGACATGAACTGAATAGTGTGGATCACTGAACTTACCTCTCGCCATGAAAGAGTCCCCTGAGACTGAGATACAGCAGTATAGGGTATGAGAACGCTGTCAGTTATGATAATGTAGCGCCACAGGGAGGGGACTCTCTCTTCAGATATTCACAGTATATTGGGGGGGGGGGGGAGAGACATTATTCATAGTTGTGCTTGCCTAGTAGCGTAGTGCTGTGACTTGCTATTTTCTCAACTGGTATATTTTGAATAATGTGGCGTTTTGATTTTCAGTCAACGGGTTATGTACTTGATGTTCCTGCAAAACGTTTGTAATCCAGCAGCCTACACCAGAATTAAAATGCAGTGGGAAAAAAATGCAACAGAGCAAGTCAGCTAATAACCCCCCAGCATGATAAACAAGGAATACATTTTCTGTCAGGATCTCTGGTTTTGGAAAGGGCTCTTTTGTCAATAAAGGCATCCTGATTAAACAGGTGCCCACTTTATGAAACCTGGATCAGCCCCAGAAAATTGATTTGCCAGCCCTCCCCTCCCCCCACTCCCCTTCACCACCCAGTCTGTCTCTGCTGATAGGTCTGTGGACGTATGGGCTTAAGAAAGAAGCAGAAAGGATTGGTAGGATTCCTGCTGCTCTGGCTGGAGCGTAACTAACAATGCACCATTGTCTTCCGTGTCACTCACTGTCCTTTTAACTTCCATCTGCTTCAATTTAGATTGTAAATGTTTCGGATGAGGGTCCTACTAACTATGAGCTTCATACACCCAGTGCACTGTATAATCGATTCCTTAAAGAAGCCTTGAAATGGGGATGAAGTGTATGAATGCGACTGGAAAAACCAGTGGCAGAGTTTCTGTCTAGGTGCTGGTTGGAGGTGCAGTGGCTCTCACAGGCCCTTGTCATTCACCGTTCTGCCTCCCAGGGACTGACTCTTGGCTTCCTGGCCGAGCTCCAGAGGCTCCTTACACACCATCCTGCCAGGGCCATCTTGGAAGATGTAGTCATGTTTTTCTGACAGTGCTATTCCACATGAGAATGAAAGCCACCCGGTTTGTTTCTGAATTTTTTTTTGCCACAAGCCAGCTCAGGGTCACATCTCTGGCTCTCACGTTGCTTTACTTTACTGTCTTTTAATCCTCCAGACTTTAGTTTCTGGAAGAATTTTAGAATGCCTCAATGTACAGAATCATAGTTAGGGCAGTAATGAGGAAACACACACACACACACAAATGTAAGAATGGCAAGTCCAGTGATTCAGCACATTGGTTAAGTCTGTATTCAGTAATTTTCCAAGACTTGCCTGGACTGCTGTTATTGCAGACAGACGGACGTTAAAAACTCTGAGCTAGGAGCACTGGGACAGGAATAAGAAAAGGAAATGGGAGAAATAGTATTTTGCCCAAAGAGGAATTTTCCCAGTAGAACAGTCAAAGCTTGCATGACTGACTGACTCTGAGCAACAGATTCTAGTAATCCGGTCATTCAGGTCTTTCTTTCTTTGAACTTGGTTTCTGCTTTGTCGCTGGAGCCGCAAAGTAGATAACCGTCAAAATAAAACAATATAGACGAAACTAATAGAGGATCTTTTAAGACAAACAGCCCAGTGTGCTCGTCACTATGCTTATTTTAAAAGGTTTAAGCCACTCCTCATGGACCATGCTGCCTCTAAGCCTTGCGAGTCCTGTTCCCTCCCTGCCTACTTTTTCCAGAATTTCTCTACTAGGTCAGAACCCGAAATGATGCCTGGACTCTTCTTTATCTAGGTCTTTGATGCCAGCCCTAACCAGCACACAGTTTTCCAGTTCAGGTCCCGCTGGGGGTCTTTTGTACTTAACTCAAATGTATTCATGGTTGGCAGGGACTTCCTGCACTGTGCAGCAGATGAGTTATTACAGACAGAAGAGAGTATGGTCGGGGGAGGGAGGGGGGAGGCCTGTGGTGATTCCTAAACTCTAATGCAAGAGACACTGGACCTTCCCGGAGCTTTCAGAGCTAGAAGAGCAGCAAAGATAGGACCCAGACAGGACAGGGTGAGGAAGGCTGCTTGGCACTCGGAAGTCCGTGTCACTGTCTTAGCGAAACCGTTGATTCCAAGTTTGCTCAACATCCCCCACTGCATTCTCACAGCTCCTGGTGTGTGGTTGGAAACCGGTCAAAATAGTGTTTGTGTGTTCTATAATGTAGCCAGGATCCTCCTTTCAACAGTCTGTATCCTTATCACCTGACCTACCCATCCATTGCACAAACAATATGATAGTGAGAAAGGGGATTTATTGCATTCTGCTTTGGGGGTAGAATGGCATCGCCTCCACTGTATACCAAAGCCAATATAACTACCGTATGTAAAGCTTAAATCAGCCGCATCATTGACATAAGGACCCATCAGAGACAAGCCCTTTTTGGCAACTGGTGAATATAAGCTTCTTTTGTGTATACAATTATGGATCTATGAATGAAATATAGAGCCTATATATATATGAGTTGCTAAAGTGGGCTTGTCTCTGCTGGGTCCTAATGTCAGCGATGCGGCTGATTTAAGTTTTAGTGGAGGAGTTCTTCATTTGGCTTTGCTATAGAATTTATACTCTTGTCCTTCAGGACTTGTTGCTTGGACCACACTGTAACAAGTGCTGCATTAACACTGTTTGATTTAGTGTTTATCTGTTACACAGTTACATACAAAGTGCTAAGCTGAAATGTTGCCAGAAAATGAAATTGTATTCTCCCAT
The DNA here is from genome assembly GCF_901001135.1 of Rhinatrema bivittatum. Classification (NCBI taxonomy): domain Eukaryota; kingdom Metazoa; phylum Chordata; class Amphibia; order Gymnophiona; family Rhinatrematidae; genus Rhinatrema; species Rhinatrema bivittatum. Next base: position 174,346,174 of record NC_042618.1, read on the forward strand.
TGTTTTTACTAGATCGTTATTCTCATAGTTTATGTTGAACTAAGCTTCTGTCAAAGCTAAGCATGGGTTTATTTAGTTCCAGTTTTTTATATGGTTCTCTATCCAGTTCCTGCTGACTACCTGTCAGGCTGATACAGTAAAAGTCGCAGGAGAGCGGGCAAACGCCCGCTCTCCTATGCGTGCGATTCTGTATTCAAACGAGGGCCCGCGGCAAAAAGAGGTGCTAGGGACACTAGCGCATCCTTAGTGCCTCTTTTTGGACAGGAGCGGCGGCTGTCAGCGGGTTTGACAACAGACGCTCAATTTTGCCTGTGTTAAACCTGCTTACAGCCATGGGTTCGGAAACCGGACGCCGGCAAAATTGAGCGTCCAGTTTTCAACCCGCGAGCCGATTTCAGATTTATTTATTTTTTTAACTTTCGAGACCTCAGACTTAACATCGCCATGATATTAAGTCAGAGGGTGCACAGAAAAGCAGTTTTTACTGCTTTTCTGTGCACTTTCCCCGGTGCCCGGAGAAATTAACGCCTACCTTTGGGTAGGCGCTAATTTCTGAAAGTAAAATGTGTGGCTTGGCTGCACATTTTGCTTTCTGAATCACGCGGGAATACCTAATAGGGCCATCAACATGCATTTGCATGTTGCAGGCACTATTAGGTTCGGGGGGGGGGGGGGTTGGATGCACGTTTTCGACGCGCTATTACCTCTTACTGAATAAGGGGTAAAGCTAGCGCGTCCAATTGCGGGTTAACAGTGCGCTCCGCTGGAGCGCACTGTACTGTATCGGCCTGTGTGTTCTGAAAGCTGGGCCTGTTCACAGCTGAATTCCCTTCCCCATCGGTGGGAAAAGCTCTACCACGAATCAGGCTCTTAGGATATGGGACATCTCCTGGTTAGTTCTTTTACTTCCCTGTAATCTGCTCTGTTCCTAGTGATGTGTTTGGGACAGAGACAAAAAAGGAGAGAAACAGTATATGTGGTGAGGTAAGCAAAGACAAATGCTTAATGCCAACTTGTCCTCTCCAAGGAGGGACACTACCTCTTTTCTGTAGCCAATTGTAATAATTCTACCACCTTCAAGTGTCTTTGTTTCAATATGTATATATTTGCTAAGTATTTTTCCTTCTGCGCTTCCCAATAGTCCCTCTGTTAAACCTTTGTGCCTTTACAGAGTGCACGATTCTTCTGAAATAACATGAAAGCCACTCCATACTAGTGACGGAGATTAGAAAGTTAGTCACCCTTTAATTACTATAGTCCTGTTTTTTTTTTTGGTTCGTTTGTAAGCAGACCAGCTGTTCTGGTGTAAGCAAAGTCCTTCTAGGTCAGGGCTTCCCAAACTGTGGGTCAGGACCCCAAATAGGGTCACCCAAATCTTCAGCTGGGGTCACAAGTGCTTTAAACAGAAGCAATCTTTGAACAGCAGCAGCAGCACTAGTAGTGGAAATCAGCATGGGGATCTGTGAGCCAGCACACGCTCACAGGTCCTGCAATGATCCTGCCCTGGCATGAGGCTCTGTGGTAATAGGAAGCCCTGAACAGAATTGGGGGCCACTGCAAGGCCTGTGAGATTGCACTGGCATGCGGGTCCCATGCTGACTTTAATTACCAATGCCGCTGTCACTTGCAGACCACCATCTGACTCGGGACCAGCCATGAGGGAAGGCTGAGTGTGTATTGGCCAGTGGAGATTGCCACTGCTCTCTTCTCACCCACCACTAAACCTACCCAAGAGAAAAATGTTGTCGTCATCAGCCTGCCCTTTCTTACCAGCGGTTGTCATCCACCTTTGGTCCAAAGTCTTTAGGAAAATATTGCTGCTGACCCTGCCTTAGAGATGATTGGAGAAGGGATCAGATGCATGATGGTTTGAAGGTTGGACCAGCTGGAGAAGGATTGGCTGTGGAGGTCAATAGAGGGGGAATGACAGAAGATCAACTGGGAGATGTAAAAGTTGCTGGGGTTGTGAGAGAAGGGTTGGAGAGGTGAAAGAGAGAGGATGGGGGATGAGATTGAGGATGGAATGGGGGATGGGGTTTAAGGGAGGAGATGACAGAGGATCAGTTGATGATTATAAGAAGAACTTGGGGTCAGAGAGGATCAACTAGGGGGATGTGAAGAGGACTGGAGTGGGTGAGAGAGAGGGAATGAGCTGGGGAATATAAGAGGGGATCAACTAGAGGTTGTGAGAGGGGGGGGTCTGCTGGAAGGAAGGAGGTTCAGAGAAGAGGTCCTCTTGAAATGGAGGTTGAGAAATTTATTTATTTATACCTTTTTATCAGCAGCAGACTCACGATGTCGGACTGGCCCGGGTATTCGCCGCCCAGGCCGGCCCAGGACTACATCACGTGGTCTGCCGAGCACGGCTCTGTCACAGCCGTGCACGGCAGTCCACGTGACTGGAGCGATCGGCCCACCAGGGGACGCCCAATCCCCCGATAGGCCAATCCGCCCCTGATTTTTATATGTCACATCGGTTTACAGATAACGGAAAGGAAATTGTTTCTTACAATGGAACGTATTTCTTACAAGGCAACTTAATGAAACAAATTCTTGTGAATTTCTTTTAATGAAAAAGTAAATTCATACGTATTTCTTAAAATGCAACTTAATGAGACTTGAATTCTAACAAAGAAGCGTAATAAACATAACCAGCATGCGAGATGGATAACTTGGAAGCAGAATGATATGTGTAACAAGGTTCGAACGGGGAGAAGGTGCTGAAAGAAAGGAAGGTGGGGTGGGGGGGAATAGGATCATTGGGGGAAGGCTTGTCAGAAGAGCCAGGTTTTTAAGTGTTTTTTGAAGAGCTGTGTCGAGGGTTCAGATCTTAGTTGAGCTGGAAGGTTATTCCAGAGTGAGGGTCCAGCTATGGACAGGGTGCGTTCTCTTGTTGTGGATAGATGTGCTTCTTTCAGGGTGGGGATGTGAAGAAGACCAGTGTTGGAGGATCGGAGGTTTTGTTGCGGCGTGTGGTAGCATAGGGGCGTGCTTAACCAATTCAATTTGTCGTTGAGGAGTGACTTATGGATGAGGGATAGGACTTTATGTTGTGTTCAGAAGATGATGGGTAGTCAGTGGAGATTCTTGAGGATGGGAGTGATGTGGTCCGATTTCTTCCTGTTTGTGAGGGATCTGGCTGCTGCATTTTGTAGTAGCTGCAGTGGTCTGATAGTGGTGGCAGGGAGGCCGAGCAGCAGGGAGTTGCAGTAGTCAAGCTTTGAGAAGAGTAAGGTCTGGAGGACGGTTCTGTAGTCATGTGGGAAAAGGAGCGGTTTGAGGTATTTGAGGATCTGGAGTTTGAAGAATCCATCTTTGGTGATGGAGTTGATGTGCTTTTTGAGGTTATTTCTGTATCCAGGGTGACTCCGATGTTTCTGGCTGAAAGGGTTAGTTGTTGGTTCGGGAAGGTAGTTGTGCTTTGATGTTTGAGACTGTGGATGGGGTTGTTGGTGATATGTAGGATTTCAGTTTTTTGTGGTTGAGGGAGAGTGACAGCTGAGCGAGGAGTTGAGTTATATCCGACAGGTGGGTGTCCCAGGTAAATGATTGACTGGAGAGGGTGGAGCTGAAAAAGGGGACCAGCTCGAATGCAGAGAGGTTGAGCCTGGAGTAATTGTTGGGAACCACACACTCCTGCTAATTTGTTTTGGTGGTCCTTTGGGAGTCATCAGGGTCAGCATTAGATGGGGTAAGCAGTGGGCTTGGGTGCCAGAAGTGGGTGGGGCAGCAGAGTAGCCGGTAAGGGCAGCAGTTTTGAAAGGATGGACCAGATGAGAAGTGGTGCAAGTGAGGCACGGAGCTTGAGTGCATTTTCCATTTTTGGGTATGTATTTCTTTGAGAAGCTGGGGTCAATGTTATGTGTGATTTTAGAGAGAGAGAGATTATGTGATGATATCACCACCTAGTGTGGCTGGACATCCTTCTATGGCACTGGGGTCATGTGAATTTTCAAGTGCTAAAATGGGGTCACATTGGCTAAACGTTTGGGAAGCCCTGTTTCTCCTCTACCAAGGAAAGCAGGACAAAAAGAGATACTGGGTTTTTATTTGCAAAGGTCTTTTCCTTTCCGGATCACACTACAGTGCACACACCCAGGGTCAGCAGACGACCTTTTTATTCGGGGGTGGGTGTGAGCAAATAAACCAACCTCCGTTCCTTCCTCCCCAAGTACCATAGCTGTTGATACAATACGGGGCAAAAGGTTGATAAGGCCATGGCCCTAGTGGTCCACCCTATTCTGCAGTCTATGTGCATACCTGATCGGCATGCAGCAGACAAAAAAAAACAAAACAGGCACAGGCTCTGAATTATATTCCCTGATTTTTCTGAAGAGTTTCAAAAGGAACTCAGGTACAATTTCATCTGCAGTCAATCAACCGATCCAGCCTGAACATCAGTTAAAAACCATCAAGACCTTGCTGCTTTGAAATTGCTCAGCTCGATCCGTTTACTAGTGGCACAGACATCGGAAGATGGATCATCATACACACACACACGCAGTATCTTTTGAGAGAGTTGCACGTTGGTGCTCGGCAGGGGCTCCAGTTCTGGATGGCATACTCCTTCCCCCTACCCCTGTCCATGCAGGAAGGGTAATTTCTGTGTTTGCGACTCATTTTGAAAAGTTGGCTCCTGTGGAGCTCGGTGGCTTCTGCAGGCGACCCAGCCTCGGCACACCTACCTGGCTCCAACCTGCTCTGCGCTCACAGGAGTCAAAGTCAAAGGCGTTTGAATTTTGAATGGAGGCGACTGCGAAAGTCCCCATGACCTCTCCGAATCCTATTGGCTACCAAGAGGGGGTGACGTCATTGCCGGGCTGGCTGAGTCGCAGAAATGAACAATAGAGGAGCAGCCGGACCGCGCCGGTGGGAAATAAAATATGAGGAAGAGGAACTCGGAGCCAGCCTAGGACAGACCTGCATCCAGAGGTGAGACGATCCAAACTGGAGCGATCGCGGGAGGAAGAGACCCGCAACCAGAGGTGTGGTCGGGAGAGGGACAGACCCGCATCCAGAGGTGCAGCCGGAAGAGGAGAGATCGGGGGAAGGAGAGAACCGGGCCTCAACCAAAAGGTGAGATACAGAGATGATGTACTTGGGAAAGGGGCACGAGAGAGAGAGAGAGAGGGGGGTGAGACCGCGGTGAGCAGCAGACCCGCATCCTGAAGTGAGATCGGGAAGGGTCAGGCGAATATCCAGAGGTGAAAGCGGAGTAGGGATTTTCAAATACCTTCAATTAAGAATTATAGAATGAGAGTTTGAAAATGGGGATCTGAGAGCTGGACCACAATTATATGGGCTGGCGTAGCCTAGTGGTTCCTAGTGGACGAAGATCCAGGGAAACCAAGATTCAAATCCCACTGCTTCCATTGATGCTCCCCGTGGCCTTCTGCAAGTCACTTCTCTCTCCCCTGCCTCAGATATAGATTTAGATTATAAACCCTCTAGGGTAGGGATTTACCAACTGTACCTGAATTTTTTTTATCGGCCTTAAATTGAGATTTGGAAAAATAAATAATTAAATCTACAGTCCATGTTGGAATATATCATTCTTATATGGTGGTAAGTGGTTATACAGACCTTCATGTACTGGTGGTAAGTACTTGTTTAAACTGGGTTTGTTTTCAGTTCAAATCAATGAGGCCTAGATGCCAAGTACATATCATTTGGGCAACATGTACTACCTATCTTATTCTATTTTGTATCTATAGGGTACATCAGTCTGTGTTTATTTGATGTCCATTTATTGCTTCTGTGCCACAGAAATCCTCCCCCAACAGGGTACGTTTGACTTGTATTCAAAAAAGAACTTGTAGTGAGAGAAATAGCAATTCCAAAGCAATACAGCACATGCAAACTTTTTTTTAATTATTGCTTGCATCTGGCTGCAGAAAAGGGACAGCTAATTTTAATGCAAACATGATTTCTTCTTTTTCCTGAAAAAAAAAGTGTTATTTTATCGGCGCAATTCTTTGCGAGGAAGAAAGCTAGTCTGAGTGAATGATCTTTTGGCCAGATCTGATTTGAGAGTGCTCTCCCATTGTGCGCTGGTAAATGTCATTATGCAGCTCCGTATGGGATGGCTAGGGGCAGGAGGAGCAGCAGCGCAAGCAGGACGCTCTCTTTAAGGAAATGCAAATACTGGGGGGAGGAGGGCCGGCCGTCTCGTACTGCAGTCGGAGACTGCGCCAGCGCCCCCGAGCAGGCAGTCGATCCCCGGGAAGCAGCGGGCGCGAGCGATCGAATCGCTTCAGCCGGAGAGAATTAGCGGAGCGGGGGACGCCTGGCGCTCGCTCCTCCGTCCCACGGTACCACCGGGCAGCAGCTGACTCGCCTGGAGCGGAGCAGGGCGGACTGAACTTTGGAGTCACTTGCACCGGACCGGGGGGAGGGGCTGCGGGGAGCCTAGGACAGGACTGGAGAGAAAAAGCTGCTCCCTGGAAGGTGAGCACCCGCCGTTCTCCTTGCTCGGAGCCTCTGATGGATCTCAGATGGTTCTGGTTCTTGCTGGGGGGGAACCAACCCGAGCTTTCCTTTCCGTCTTTAAACTTTAGCCCTGGAGACGGAGTTGGAGAGCTGGCGGACTTGCTGGGGAGGGCTGAGGCTGCGAGTGGTGCTAGTTGTTTTCCTGGCCGCGATGGAGCTGGGAGGAGAAACTTGGCTCTACGGCCGGGCTCTGATTCTTCTCACCCCCTTTCCGTTCGGTTCCCTCGGGCTGGACTGGTTTTAGTTGGGGGGGGGGGGGGGGGGATGACATGGAAGGAACAGGAGGTGCGGTGAGAGGGGGGTGGGGAGATGCTGGGGACAGTAGGAGGGTCTCTTGGCTTTATCTTTTTCGGCACGGTTTCCTTTGTCAGGGCTCTCTCCCCACTCCTGTCCCCCCAAGGAGTTGGTCTGGGGGTGGGGGAGGGGGGGAGAGGAGAAGGCCGTACACTTCGCCTTTAGTCTCCGATCTGGGTCCTGGTGGCCCATGCGGATTTTGAAGGCGAGCTGGAGCTCCGGGCACACAAAAGAGCTGGGCCGATGGCCTGCAGCAGCGCTGGCAAAATATTATGCTGGGTGGGGTTATTTTTGTAAAGATATTTCTGTTGGCGGTTAAACCAAACCAGTGTGAGTCTTCTAATGTTTCTTTCTGGTCTGCATTTTAATTGCGAGAGATATTACTGTTTTTTTGAAAGCTCCTCCTAGCTAGTCACACAGCCGCTCTTATGAACAGTAAGTACAATAGGGTGCTGCTGTGCTGCTCCTCATCAGATCTCCGTGCAGGGCCGCGGCAGGGACAGGCGCAGAAAGTATGACAGTTATTGAAAGTGAAATATGTTTGGAGAAAAGTAAAGAAAAAAAAAAGACAGATATGCTGAAAAGAATAATCAATAAACTGTGCAGAAATCAAAGAAAAATAACCCAGGCAAGATGATATTGTGAGGCCTCTGGCTAATCCTCGCCCTTCTAACCTTGCAGGCTCCAACAGACACAGGCACTGACCACTGACCTGAACTTGCGTTTGGTCTGAAGCAGAGCCTCATTGTTTGTCTTTGATCAGATTTAGAACAGTACCTCCCCCTCCTCCCTCCCTCCTTGATAAAGGAGGCTGTTAGGGAGATGCTTGGCCTGGAGCCACGTTTGTTGTAGCCGGACCCTCCCAGAGCCCTCTCTCTATCCTTCCAGGCGGAGGACAATATGTCTGATTGCACCCCCCCCCTATGCACATCAGAACTGTTGTTAAATCACCTTGGCATGGAGTTAGGGAATCCCCCTCAGCTAGCCCACATCTAGGCTGCTTTGCTTCCAGAGATGCAAGATATGAGGCCAGGAAGAGTACATTACAGTGCTGATCTGGCTCCTTATTAACAGGGAAGAGTAGTGGGAGGAGTACTCCAGAATTAAAAGATAAGATTTGACTTGGGCCATCCTTCCTCATTCCCTGTAAAAAAAAAAAACCAAAAACAAAAAAAAAACCAAAACATGTACTGAACCCAGAGAGGCTGTCCACTGCACACTGACCCCCCTACAGCTATTCTTTTTCCTAATTGTGTCTGAGGATGCAGGTTCCAAAGCAGAGCCTGAGTTACTGAGTGAGTAGTGTACTGGGCAGATGGCAATTGTTATGGTACTTTTCATCACCAGTTAGAATCCCAGCCCACTTTACAATCATACCATTCTGATTTCTGTTTCAATTCAGAGAAGACATTTGTGCTTAAAGCTTTTTGAAAGACCCTCAGACTCAGCTGTTCCCATTGTTACGAATGTTACTGAACTGGAGTGCCCGATCCATCTCAAAATACCAAGCAGTCATTGAATAGATCAATACGAAAGAACAGATGTGAAAGGAGATTTTCAAACGGGAATGGGGCCATAATTTTTTTTTATTAGTAAAAGGCACGAGCCTATAAGAAATGCTGGATATTAAGGTGGAAAAAGAAAGGAGAACTAGGAAGAAGATGAGATAAGAAAGGAAAGAAACAGGCATGTCTGATACTGTAACGTAAGGAATCCGGTTGGTTCTGCTGTTGCATCATAATTTTAGCCCTTCCCTGCCTGGCCCTGGTAACGCAGTGTCCATAAGATGATTGCCTAGGGGTAATGTGTTTTCAGACATTTTCCTGTCTGCTCTGTAACTCCTGTGGAAATAATTAGCTGCTGAATGCATGTGTCCGTTAAAAAGAGTCTAGCTATGGCATAGTTAATGGTTTTCTAGGTAACGTCTATTCAGTAAAGGTTGGGGGCTGTAGGGTGCGTCTCTTCCCCCCACCCCCTCCAACACACACACACACACACACACACACACACACACACACACACACACACACACACGTGCATCCTGTCTTCCATCTGCTTTCCCTCCACAGTACTCTTATGGTGGTGCTCGCGTCCAGGCTGGGTAGAGAGTAAGGAGTAAGGGGAGGGGAGTTCCTTCACTAGGAGTGCATGGAAGAGATTTCAGAAATCTACTTTCCAGATAAGATTTTTCTACAGCTCCAGTGACAGTATATTTTTTTGCTCTTGGGGTCCCGTAGTCTCCCCCTCCCTCCAGAATGTTCGAAGCAGGATGGGACTGAGCTGACTCTGGAAATCCCTCGTCGGGGAGTCAGACCTTTCTTCCATGTGAACGGATACTCCCTGGGAAGAAGCGTACAGCAAGGTAACTAGATGGGGAAAAGCCCCCTCTGCACCCAAGGTGTGGAAAATCCCCAAACGGCATTCGAGCTCTCCATCCCCACCTCCAGGACCCCCTGCATGCCGAGTGCTTAAGTAGGGCAGCATAATTCTGCAGGCTCATGTCCAGATTCCTCTATTCCAGTCTCACAAACCATTGTAATAATAATGATGATTTAAAAAATACACGAAGACTTTCTTCTCCCTTTTCAATCCATTGTGCTGTTCAGGCCTCCGAGGTGCTTGCATGTTGCTACATTCTATACTTGTACGTTTTCATCTAGAGGCAGATTTCCTAGCTCTGCGAGCCCTGCCAAGCTTTACATACCTTCTTTCTTGCATTTTCCTCCTTTTTGTTTAGCTTGGTGCCAGCTGCTGAATATAGGGCCATCTGCCCCTGCTAAGGGCTCACTTGCTTCCCATTCATCTTTTTTTTAAAGTCTTGGGTTACAGGTAGGCCCTTTGCTGCTATTATAGGATCTTTAGTCTGGTGTTCGTTGAGACTGGCTGGCTTTACACTGTTTTCTCTCTTTAAGCTCTCTCCTTACCGTGCGGCAGGGAGCGGCACACACAGCTCTCTTATGGTGCCCTAATTTAGCCCCCCACTGGCTGTGTTAGAGGACCGCAAAGCTTGGCTCTCCTGCTTGCCTCCACCGGTACAAGGCGATCTTCCATAATAATAACCAACTGTGCTGTCAGCTCTTCCCGTGCAGGGGCTGCAGCAGGGCAGAGACACTGCAAGGAGCAGTTACAGAATCAAAAATTGCATCACATTCTGACTTTTGTTTTAGCAGCTATCATGTCACAAGCAGCTCTCAAAAAATGGAATGTGTTTCCCCTTTTATTTTGCTACAGGAAACCCCCCAATTGCTCAGTCCTTATCCTCCCCCGATACACTGGAAATTACCCAGCATTACTAAAACTCTGCAAATTCCGGAGGTCTTGACCTTCAGCAAAAAGGTTATTCAGTCAGTGGGGAAGAATAATTCCTGCACTTACAACTTTTGATTAGCCTTCCTGTAACAGGCAACAAAAGCCCTGTGAGAGGAGACTTAATTTAGATACGGGACACCCTAGAGGAGAAATACGATAGAGAGACATCCAGATATCTCCAAGGATTAAAATAATGCACAAGAAGCAAACTTATTTCAGTGGAAAGGAAGGAAGTTCTAAAACATGAGGTCACAGTTATGAGGCTCCAAAGAGGTAGAACTCGGGAGTAATGCTAGAAAATATTTCTTCCTGGATAGGGTGGTGGATGCATGGAATGTGGAGGCAAAAAAAACACAGAATTTAAGGTGGCCTGGGATAAGCCCAGAAAAAGCTCAGAGCACAGAACAGTCCTGCAGCCCCCGCAGTTGCTTCTTTACTCTCCGGGACTGGTCCTCCGGCGAAGGAATGCCATGACCCCAATCTGATAATGTTCCCTTGCTGTGAAGAAGTGAGGAGAAAGCCAGAAAGCAGCTGGGGTCTGCGGCACTGCCCCAGAAAGTAAAGGGATGGGCCTTTTCTGCTGTCAGATTGTTTGTGTGGCTTTACTCCTGCTGCTTGGCAGTGTTATAATGTGGAAGGACCATGAAGGCTGCTGCTGGCCCGGTCTTTTCATGCTTTCTGGTCTGTGCCAGGCTTGCATGGGAAAGCCCCCACCTTCCCATTTCTGCTGCCAGGTTTTTATGAGTCCCAGTGGTACCAATCCTATGGGGGCTTTGCCCCCCTCGGAAGCTTTTCATCTGGTCCCCAAGAAGTGTAAATCCCGACTTGCAGATGTGAAAAAAAAAAACCCAACAACCACCACAACAAGTGAACAGTAACTGTTTGTTCCAGAACAGCATCTCAAGTCTTTGCATTTAAAGTTCATGTTTTATCATAAGCTGACTAGGATAATCTGCTCTTCCCCGCATGTGTCAGAGGCAATGATCCTTGAGGATTTCATGTGTCGGCTACAATTATGCTGGAACTTCGGCCATGCAGTTTTTTAATGTAATTTATTTACTTTTTATACACATATCCAGAAGGTGCTTCAACCAATCAGAAAGCTCCCTGGGCCGCACCTAGTCTGCAAAATACAAGTACAGTTAGCTGTGGGTGCTGCTGAATGAATGGTGCAGTATGATGGGCTGCTGGAATTGCTCTGGCACATCATAATTGGGATATTACTGGAGAGATTGCTGGAAATAGCAGATTACTTGCTTCTTGGGCCTCACTTGTCTCTGTTTTTGCTCTGATATAATTTTTCAGTTTTATTTTTCTGTTTGAAAGATGTGCATTTTCTGTTACGGCCACACCCTTTGTACATATTAGTATGATGCCTGCATGGGGCTCTGATGAAGATCCACTCGTCATCTGTCTGTGCTGTATATGTGCAGGGACTGTCTAGGTCCCCACTAGTCAGATTGTTCCATAAGCTCTAGGCTAGGCTTGTAGGTAGGATATGTAGTTTGCAGACCATCCCTTGCAGGCACCTCCGTCCATGTGCATGTGTGGTATTTTGTTTTGGAGTAGCAGGTTATTTGCAGTGGTCCCCATTTTTTAGACCTTATTGCCTGATCCAGGGGAAGAGACATGTCCCTCTGCCAGTACCTCCCCCCTGCAAGTCTGGAAGGGAGTGTCTAGGTGAGAGCAGAAGAAAACCTTTTGAGTAAAGTTGGTTCTTGCGAGGAATGCGTTTTGCCATCAGCTCCTGCCCATTGGGTTTTGGGCAATCCTAGGAATTCTAGCACCAGGGGTCCAGAGCTCACATCCGAGAAATAGAGACAGAGAGATAAGGAGATCCAAGTCTCTACTAAGAGCCCACATTCTACCTCTTAAGGTCTGTTTTTTTGGTGGGTTTTTTTTTTTGCTAGTGCCTGTCATCTGAGGGACACTGACTCAGCCAACAGAACTGAGATAAGAAGTGCATCTTAGATTTGGTTAATTTTGTGAAAAAAAATCAACACAAGATTTTGTTTGCTAATTGGCCTACTGGTTACTGTAAATTTATTTTTGAAACACGCCACCTGAGTGTCCAGCATCTTCTTTAAGGTGCCATAAAGTAAGGGCATACAAATAGTACGTAAGAACATGCCATGCTGGGTCAGACCAAGGGTCCATCAAGCCCAGCATCCTGTTTCCAACAGTGGCCAATCCAGGCCATAAGAACCTGGAAAGTACCCAAAAACTAAGTCTATTCCACTGTTGCTAGTAATAGCAGTGGCTATTTTCTAAGTCAACTTAATTAATAGCAGGTAATGGTCTTCTCCTCCAAGAACTTATCCAATCCTTTTTTAAACACAGCTATACTAACTGCCCTAACCACATCCTCTGGCAACAAATTCCAGAGTTTAATTGTGCGTTGCGTGAAAAAGAACTTTCTCCGATTAGTTTTAAATGTGCCACATGCTAACTTCATGGAGTGCCCCCTAGTCTTTCTATTATCTGAAAGAGTAAATAACCGATTCACATCTACCCGTTCTACACCTCTCATGATTTTAAAGACCTCTATCATATCCCCCCTCAGCCATCTCTTCTCCAAGCTGAAAAGTCCTAACCTCTTCAGCCTTTCCTCATAGGGGAGCTGTTCCATTCCCTTTATCATTTTGATCACCCTTCTCTGTACCTTCTCCATCGCAATTATATCTTTTTTGAGATGCAGTGACCAGAATTGTACACAGTACATCTGGGGGAAGACTGTGTATTCATGATTTGTATGTATCAGTTTGATGCCTGCATGGGGCTCAATGAATATCTACTCTTCAGGGATATGTGCTATAATTATGCTTTCTGTGTAACAGTGTGATGCCTGCCTGAGGCTCTGAAGATCCACTTTTCAGGTATCCATGCTGTATTCCAGCTTTACATATATCGGTGTGATGTTTACATGAGGCTCTCACGAAGACCAGCTTTTTAGCTGACTTGGGTGTATCAGTTCGATGCCTGCATGGGGCTCAATGAACATCTACTCTTCGGGGATTTGTGCTATAATTATGTTTTCTGAGTATCAGTGTGATGCATGCCTGCCCGAGGCTCTGATGAGGGTCAGCCCAGCAGTGCCATGCTTTTACTTGGATTTGTGATGTAGATATTATTTAGATTTCCAAAATGTTGAACACTAATATATTCTCAGGAAGGAAATGGGGATCTTAACTTTTTACTGCCACGTTAGTCCTAGTACAGTTTAAGACAGGTCAGTGGGGGGAAGTACAAATCTTTCCGGTGACTGCTGGCGAGAGCCCCTTCTGCTGGTTGCAATTAAAGAAGAATGAAGGAGCCTGAGGCTAGTTGGCTGGGTATTCTGAGTGCTGAATCTGGAGCTAAACCCCATCCCTCTATTGCTGTATCTGCTAGGAGGTATTATAAGGGCAACCAACCTTTTTGTTAGGAAAGTAAATAATGCAAAGAGGGGAAACTGGGACTGCTGTGGTTTTCTAAAGAAAGGTAAGGGAAAAAAGGTTAGTGTTCATAAACTGTAAGAGACTGCAGAGAAAAGGAAGACAGGCAGTATCTGTAAAGGTTGAGAGAAGCCGGGAAAGTAGTCAGGAATCCAAAGATGCAAATGGAAGAAAAAACAGCAAATTGGATAAAATAGGAGATAAGATTTTTTTTTTTTCAGATATGATAGTGATAGGAGGAAGTGCAAAAGTGGCAAAATTGCTTAATAAATATTTCTGTTCGGTGTTCACTGCGAAAAGGGCCAAGAGCAGGACCACATAAAAACGGATACAAATAGGACTGGAAGTGAAGTAAATTTCAATCAATTTTCAGAAAAAAGTGAGTTTGTGAGGAGCTAATTAAATTTAAAGTAGAGAGAGCAGTGGGGCCTGATGGTATACATCTAAGGGTATTAAGGGAACTTGGAGGTTCTGGCCGCTCCATTGGCTAACGTTTCTGATGCTTCTTTAGAACTGAGAGAAGCTGTGGAGGACTGGAGAAAGGCGGATATGATTCCTGTTCATAATAGTGGAAGTAAGGAGGAGGCCAGTTAGTCTGACCTCTGTGGTGAGCAAATTAATGGAATCATTGCAAAAACAGAGGATAGTGCAGATTCTGGAATCTAGTGAATTACAAGATCCAAGGCAGCATGGCTTTACCAGAGGAAGATCTTGTCAGACAAATCTGATCAATTTCTTTGATTGGGTAACCAGAGGTTGGATCAAGGGAGAGCGCTAGATATAGTATACTTGGATTTCCGTAAGGCCTTTGACATTGTTCCTCATAGGCGACTTATAAATAAACTGAGCACCTTTGCTATAGGCTCTAAGTGACTGACTAGGTTCAGTGGCGTACCTAAAATATTTGGCACCTGGGGTGTATACTTCCTTTGGCACCCCCCCCATATAATTGTAAAATTTCCTAAACATTGATAAAATATTTCAGAACAGCAGACACATCAAATAACACCCAGTAATTAAAACTAATAAGGATTTTAAAAAATCCCCCGCTTTCCATATCTGTCACCCTGAGATTGTGATAGACTAGAAGCATTTGTATACACACACACACAAAATATGCTCCCTCTATCTCAGACACACATATACGCTTGGTGAGAGACAGAGTATGTATGTGTGAGTGACACACACATATGTTTCCTGTCTCTCTTGCACACATGCAAAAACTGACCTGGAAACTGCAACAAGCCAGACTCTGTATGCAGTGCAACAATGAAAAAACAGAATTATAACATTCCTCATAAAACATCAAATAATAAAATCAAGAAATATAAAATATCAATCATAATAGTAAAACCATACTAATAAGAAATACATATTTTAAAACAGTTAAATAAAATATCCAATAATAAACATGCATAAAATTTTTAAAAATGTTCCCGTACTCCATAAAATATTTCAAAACAAACAAACTCCAAATAATTAAAACAAATAAGGATAAATAAATCCCCTCCTCTTCATACTTAGGAAGTTTTTATTCCAAATGTCTTAAGATTGTTGGGGATGGGAGGTATGCATAGACTCTTTCTTTTCATTCTTGTTTACATACAGTCTCTTTCACATGCTCACTGTCACACACATACTCAAACTCTCTCACGCACTCACTGACATTCTCAAACTCACTGAGTCATACACACTCTATAGGCCAATCCATCCTCTAGCTGCTGCGTGTCAACAGCACGCACTTTGCCATGCAGTCAGACAGTGAAGACGTGTTGCAAACCAAATCACTGGCCATACCCCACCAACCCTTCTTGGTCTGTCGCAGTTGTGGGAGTCAGTGGCAAGAAAGCAGACAAAACATGCTTTTTTTTTCCTGTCTGTGCTGCGCCACCAGGCCATATTTATGAAATCCTCTCAATGGCATCCCCTCGCCGGTTATCACCCAGGGCGGACCCCTTAGTACGCCACTGGCTGGATTAGAAACTGGTTGATTGGGAGGTAATAAAGGATAGTGATAAATGAAGTTCACCCTGAGAAGAGGGTTACTAGCAGTCCTTGGATCAGTTCTTTTCAACATTTTTGTGAGCGACATTATTAGGATTATTGGAAAAGATGTGGCTTTTTACCGATATCAAAATCTGCAACAGGGTAGACAGTTAAGAAGACATGAGAAAGGATCTAGCTAAGCTCTAAGAATAGTCTAGGTTTGGGCTGCTAAGATTTATTGCTAAAAAATGCATTTAGGAAGCAAAAACCCGAGGAAGAAGTACGGTATAGGTGGTGAATTCTTTTAAGCACAAAAGATGAGTGGGTTTTGGGATGATTGTATCTGATAATCTTAAGGTGGCCAAACAGTTGGATAAGGTGATGACAAATACCAGAAAGATGTTTGGGTGCATAGAGAGAGGAATGGTCAGCAGATAAGAGGTGATATTGCTCTATATAGGTCTCTGATGAGACCTCATTTGGAACACTGTGTACAGTGGAGACCGCACCTTCAAAAGGATATAAATAGGATGGAGTCAGTCCAGAGGTTGGCTACTAAAATGGTCAGTGGTTTTCATTCTAAAGCATATTGGGATATGCAAAGATCTAAACATGTTTACACTGGAGGAGAAATGGGATAGAGACATTTAAATATCTTCAAGGTTTCCATGCACAGGAGGCAGGTCTTTTTAAATGGAAAGGAGGGTCTAAAATGAGGGGGTTATGGGATAAGGGTGAAAGGGGGTAGACTCTGGAGTAATCTAAGGGAATATTTCTTTACAGAGAAGGTAGTGGGTGAATGGAACAGCCTCCCAGTGGAAGTGGTGGAGAAAAGGAGAATATCTGAATTCAAGAAAGCCTGGGACAAACACAGGGGATCTCTGAGCCAAAAGTAGGGATTGTAAAGCTGAATGTCTGTGTGGCTGGGCAGACTCGATAGGCTATATGGTCTTTTCCTGTCCTCCTATTTCTAGGTTTTGTGCATTTTTAGATCTTCGTAGCATATTTTATTATTTAAGATTTCTCTCTTTCATGTTTTCACTCATTGATTACTGCAGAAAGAAATAAACCCACACCATTCAAGTTGTGTTGCCTCCCTGAGCTGATTTCAGACTGACTTTATTAAGTCATAAATGGTCGAGGTTGGCTGTGCCTCTCCATTAAAATCCGGAAGAGCATTTCCCTTTGCTGCACTGATTAATTCTCTCCTGCAGGCATGCTGATCATGTCTGCTTCGTTTCATCATGTGCTGCAGTCTATTCAAGTTCCCCACGTTCCCTAATGCATCTCTCATTGTCCATTGAAAGAGATGGTGAGAGAGAGAGAGGAAAAGTAGTATTAAGGTGATTTCTGGTAATCACTGTTCATGAGTTTGTAAGGTGGAGTTCCCTGACCGCAGTCAACATCATTAATTTTGGCTGTAACATTACACACAAAGCTAATATTTCACTTTTCAACCTCCCCTGATCATACACTAGGCAAAGGCTTTTGGGTGTGTTGAGGTTCCCAGTACCAGCTAGCATGCAATTTACCTTGGGGTTAGAAGGCAAAGAAGTTGTGTAATAAGGAGAGAGGTCGCTGAGAACTGTAATTACACACACTTAACCTTGTATACTGATTGCCCTGTTCGTCTGCGTGAGTGCCTTGGCCCGGAAGAACAGGGACTGACAGTTCAACCCACCCCACCCCACCCCCCTGCACATGCACACCTCTTCCACGTGTGTGGCTGCCGTGACCTGCTGCCCCGGTTTGTGGCCTCCGTACAGAGTCCGTTCCTCCTGCAGACGTGGAGTCCTGCCTGTAGGCTTCTTGCCCTGTACACGTGATTTCCCCCCCCCCCCCCCCCACTCCCCCTTCTGAGTAGATTTAGTGCTGGTGAAAGGTTTGAGTGCTGTCGATCAGGAATCCGATGGCCTAAGCTTGTACCCAGGAATCTGACTGCCAAAAAGGTGCTGACGAGGCCCTGGAGCATGCGAATCAGACACTCCCTGGGGTCTAGTTATGGCTGGGTCACCAAGGACGGACTGCTCTCATCTCCTGTCTGCAGAAACCCAGGAATTCTGAATCAGAGTGTAAGAATGGCTCTGCCTGTTACCTAGAAGGAAGAGGGGAGGGTTAAAGAGATGATTAAAACTAAAATACAGTGGGCCATATTCTCCTTGCTCAGGTTTCACAATACTTGGCTCTTTATAAACAGATGTGAATTGACAGATCTGCTTGCTGTAAAGACAGTTTGTTGCTGGCTCAGTGGAGGGATCTGAGTTTGATTCCTGTTCCGGGTCTTCCTTCTGCTCCTTGGTCGGTCAGGGTTGCAAGTGACCAGATCTGGGCCCAGAAGAAGCCCCGGTGTATGGCCCCTGGCTGAGGACGGTCTCCGCAATGAGCGGACTAACCTAAGCTGGGAGGGGATCTAAAATCCCCAGATACTTTTGAATAACTGCCCACGGCGCCAGATCCCAGATCTGGTTCTGATTGAGCTGAAAACCCAAAGAAGCAAGAGGAAACTGTTTTTGGTTTGGTTTTTTGTTTTTTTTGGGGGGGGGGGGAGGGTGTGACCAAGTGTTCTTCCAACAAAGGTTTGCTATAAAAGGGGAACAAGAGGGCATATGATTATCTTAAATACAAAGGGAGGGTTGAGAATGATTTCTGCTTCCCAAATTTTCTTTTTGGTTTGATATTCAGCAACCAATGTCCTGTGTAAGGGAATCTCCTATAACTGTAGCACGCAGGTATCCCTCCCCCTGCTAATTCACAGAGAACCACAGCTCTGAGGAATAAAGGACATTTAGACTTTGGTCTTCCTGGGACTGGGCACTTGCTGCTAAGGATGGGCATGAAAAAACTGTTCTTTTGTTTTCATTTACAATTTTTTTTTTGTTTCTACATTTTAATGTACACTACAAACTTTTTTCCCTGTCATTTCGGATTAGAAATGCCAGCAGTGCCAGCACATCCCTACTCGGTGCAGGTGGGCTGAAAGGTGAACCTGGTTCAGGGCCCTGCAGTAAGGGCCGAGTGCTGCCCAGACTATGAAACTGGCTTTTCCTTCCTTGTGCCAAGTGCCTGCTCTTACTTGCCAGGCTGTTAACTTCTTGCGGTGAGTCAGAGTGGTGGGAGGCTGCAGCCTGGCCACAAACTGCAGTCACCACCCCAGGAAGGGTCAAGAGACAGACAGAGGAGACAGATAGCGCCCCCCCCCCCCCCCAAAAAAAAACAAAACAAAACTTTGCATTCTTCCTGCAGGTCAGGGTTTCTGTGCACGGCTTAAGGCTGAGACGTTCTTAAGGATAATGTGGAAAGACCGGTGAGTGCATAATGGACAATTAGCCTGGTAAAAGGCAGAACAAGGCCTCAAAGCCTGCCAGGCCGAGCCGGTGCGGGCTAGACAACATCTAGAAGTAATTGAGAACAGATTGCACTGGCTCATGTGGGAAGACTGCGAAAATCTCAGTGGCACAGAACAGTCCCGCAGCCCGGCTGTTGCTTCTTTACTGTCAGGGACTGGTCTTCCAGGAAAGGAACG
The DNA here is from genome assembly GCF_901001135.1 of Rhinatrema bivittatum. Classification (NCBI taxonomy): domain Eukaryota; kingdom Metazoa; phylum Chordata; class Amphibia; order Gymnophiona; family Rhinatrematidae; genus Rhinatrema; species Rhinatrema bivittatum. The sequence continues at coordinate 174,365,209 of NC_042618.1, forward strand.
AGATGACACCCCCCCCCCCCCCCTATTTCTGCTGATATTTCATTGTTGGAGCCTGTCAGAGCCTGCGATTAGCTGCTGAGCCTACCCCCTCCCATTCATTTTGGTCTTATATAGTGTACGAGTGGCAGCCGTGGTTCATGCTGAACGGTTTTGAGAATGCACTGGTTTTTGATGGAATATAAAATTTCCCTTTTCACCTCTTGCTAGGGCTACCTTTAGGAAGTTGCAAAAAGGTGTAACTGCCCCGGAGCACCGCAGGGGCTGCACCACAGAGGCCTAAAGGCCCAGTCCTTATCAGTGTGGGCTGGTGGCAGGAGGAGGGAGTTGGGTTGGGCATGCGGACACTACCTCTTCCCCACGCTAGCTTTCCTCTCCCAGTGCAGGGAGACCACAGATTGTGAGTACAGGGCCTGTGCAAAGCTTCCTGTGTCATTGCTGCTCCAGCCTACAAGTAGCCATTACCTTCTGCATGTACAGATGCTCCTCGCTGCTGACCTATGGGCACCTTGGTGTCGGGTTTGCGTAACATCATGCGGGCGGTAGCTGCGTGTGCGGGTTGGGAGGAGGAGGCGGCAGGGCAGTGATTATTGGGAATGGAGATACATGTAAAGGGACGCTTCAGACAGGTCATTTAGCAGCATCTAACCGCACAGTCGTACCTGGCTCTGAATTACAGTGTGCTGCTACAGATCTGGGAGGCATCCATGGGCATGGGGGAAACCTGAGAACCTTTTTGCTGTGTAAGTGCTGACAGTAGTGGTGTCCCCCCCTCAGTAAGAACATAAGTAGTGCCATGCTGGGTCAGACCAAGGTCCAGCATCCCATCTCCGACAGTTGCCAGTCCAGTCTACAGGTACCTGGCTGATCCCCAATAGTTGATCTGTTTCTTATATTTCACTCCCAGGGATAAGTGCTGGCTTTTCCCTAATCTGCCTGGCTAATAACTACTGATGGACTTCTCCTTCAGGATCTTGTCCAATCCTCTTTTGAACCCCAGTATGTTAGCTGCCTTGACCACATCCTCCAGTAACAGATTCCAAAGCCTGATTTTATGCACTGAATGAAAAATACTCCTTACGATTTGTTTTAAATCTACCGGTTGCCAGTTTCATGGAGAGTCCCCTAGTCCTAGTCCCACCTCACTCATATCCCCTCTCAGACGTCTCTTCTCCAAGCTAAAGAGCATCCAACATCTTTAGCCTTTCTCCATAAGGGAGCTTTTCTATCCCCTTTATCATTTTAATTGCCCTTCTCTACTTTTTCAGTAATCCATTCTGCAGTGAGAATGGTGGAAGATAAATGGCCCAACCCCTTTCCATTCAGTAACGGGCCGATACAGTACAGTGTGCTCTGACGGAGCGCACTATTAACCCGCCATTGGATGCGCGTTTTCCCTTACCCCTTATTCAGTAAGGGGCGGAAAACACGCGTCCAACCCGCCGAACCTAATAGCACCCTAAACATGCAAATGCATGTTGAGGGCCCTATTAGGTATTCCCGCGCAATTCAGTAAGTAAAATGTGCAGCCAAGCCGCACATTTTACTTTAAGAAATTAGCGCTGACCCAAAGGTAGGCACTAATTTCTGCCGGCACCAGGAAAGTGCACAGAAAAGCAGTAAAAACTGCTTTTCTGTGCACCCTCTGACTTAATATCATGGCGATATTAAGTCGGAGGTCCCGAAGGGTAAAAAAAAAAATAAAATTTTTAAATGGGCCGGCGGCTGTTGGGTCGAAAACTGGACTCAATTTTGCCAGCGTCCGGTTTTTGAGCCTGTGGCTGTCAGCGGGCTCGAGAACTGACGCCGGCAAAATTGAGCGTCGGCTGTCAAACCCGCTGACAGCCACCGCTCCGGGCCAAAAGGAGGAGCTAGGGATGCGCTAGTGTCCCTAGCGCCTCCTTTTGCCCTCCTTTCTACCACCAGGCCTCATTTAAATACTGAATTGCACGCGCCGGGAGAGCAGGCGTTTGCCCGCTCTCCCACGGACTTTACTGAATTGGCCCGTAAGAGAGATAACAGCAATGGTTAGAGTCAGACATGAAAAATTCATCTGCACAACCCTGCCAATGCACCTCACTCCTGCCCTGCTGCACCCATACTGAGACATACACATCACTCTGCCAGTGCACCTCACTCCTGCCCTGCTGCACCCATACTGAGACATACACATCACTCTGCCAGTGCACCTCACTCCTGCCCTGCTGCACTCATACTGAGACATACACATCACTCTGCCAGTGCACCTCACTCCTGCTCTGCAGCACCCTCTGCTGTTTCTATACTGAAAACCACACACACAGCTCTAGCAACCTCTGATACTCTACTCCTGAGTTCCCTCTACACATCCCTGCCAGCACATCCCCAGCTATATTAAGTCCCATACACAACTCTGCTAGTGACTTTGTATTATTTCTACATCTGAAGATAGTTATCCAGAAAGTGCTGTTTTGCTGAAAGGAATTCTTTGATCCCAGCCCTCATGTAAGGTACCTTTTTAGGTCTGAGTGTTTCATCTTGCTGGATTGAGGGAGAGAAATTGTAGTATCTACCCAAAATAGTATGTAGATTATAAGCGTGACCTTATGCAAGATGGATCAGTCTATCACAGAGCACCTGCTAATCCCCTCTTAGTAGGGGCTTTATAAAACTTCTGATTTTTACATTTATAAAAAAAAAAAAAAGTTTGAATGTGCATGTGACTAGCAGTGCCAGTCATCAATGGGCACTATTTTCCATCAGTTTCAAATATGTGCTAATTCAGCTCCTTTCTGTGTTGCCGTGCCTCCAGTACCTGCACGTGCATTTGTCCACTTAAATATAAAATCAAGTGGGAGACACAGGTGATCTCTTCCTGCATCTGGCAGTGCACGATATGGCAAAGCACACTGGGTAACATGCCAGCCAGCTAGGCAACCTGATTGGCTGATGAGCCCAGCGTGTTCTGTAATGCCTCTGCCGTCTGATGTGAGACACATGCTCTTATACCAAATGCTATCCTTTCTCACTGCATAGGCATTTTAGTCCAGATTAGGCAAGGTTAGCTCAGAAGCACTCTAACCCGCCCTCACCCTAAACACCACCTTACATTTTCTTACCTTGTGATGTCCTCAGAGGATGACAACTGGGTCACAAATACTTCTCGTGCCAATGTGTCTGGAAGTAAATGCAGAGAGTACTTTTAGATGCAGAAACAGGGGTTTTGGTTTCCCCAAGGCCCAACTCTTCCTGTCTGTTCATCCCTCAGCCAGCACTCTCGTCTCATCAGATATACTTCTCTGTGTATATCAAGGAACCACTGCTTAAAATACAGCAAAAGAGCAACCCCACTTAGCAGGTGGGCTTTAAAAACAGGCCCCTGGGCTGCCGGGATGTTGTGCTGTTTGTTATCAGAAACATCTGTCAGTGAATACCAGCAGCTGCTCAGCATGAGGCAGAACAGAATTTTCAGCTATTGAGTTGGGGGAAACTCACATGGGGCTTTGGAGTTTTTCTGAAGAAAGCGGAGGACATTGGTGATTGAGGGAAAGCCTGCATTCAGTACTGTCGTTTACATCCAGTTCTACCCGTGGAGAGAAACCAGTGGTGTTGGATTCTTGCAAAAAGGGGCACACTGAAGGCCCCCTCCTCCATATATGCATGCGGGGGAGGGGGTGCCCTGTCTTTCTCCTTGGTTGAGCTGCTGCCAGCTACTCCCTGCTCAGACCTCTTTTCTGGTGCAGATTACCACTTCTTATCCTCTAGCCTATGGCACCAAACGTTTCCCTTTAGCATGGATTTTTTTTTCTCACCTCCTTTGATATCGTTGTTCTGCAATTAGTGCTCTCTGTGTTATAAAGTCAGTAGTCTCAGCTGTGGAACTCCAAAACAATTTTGATTAATTGTGGTCACCTTGCAAATTACATTTGCCTGGCTTCCCCAGACTGAGGAGAGAATGGGAAGTGAGATGGCTGAAGTAGGGCAAGTCACAATTGCTGATTGTTAGCCAGGCCAAGGAAGGACTGGAGTGATTCATGTTCTCTGTACACTTGGTGCCCTGGGACGGAAACAAAGCTCAGAATGTCTTCTCTAAAAAAAAAAACCATTTGTTTACTGGGAAGACGCAAGACCAATACCAACATTTTTTGACCTATTGAAGTGCAAAGCAAAACTTCAGTTCACACAGGATAAACCTTGCAAGACAGAGCAATCTTTCAAGCAATTAACCGTGGAGCAATAAAAAACCAGCTTGGAAGGAATTAATAACGCTCTGACCAGTTTCCCAGGCTGGAAGGGCAGCAGGGTACATCTCCCCTTAGTGCCACATTTCATAGTGCTGCAGTGCATAGAAGGGGGCAGTGGTTGGGGGAGGAGTAGGGGAAAGGCAGCATGAATGTTCCAGTAGTTTAAGGGATGAGAAATGAGAGGGTGGAAGGTTGCCGTGCGGCCAGCGAATGGGCATGAGGAATAACACAAGTCAATGGGCGGGTGGCCAGACAGAAGCTGTGCCTCTTCGTGCTATTAATGTCTTGCAAGGGATTTGTTCTGAATTGATGCTTTTGGTTCTTGCTGGATTGTATAGTAGATGTTTTTACTGTTACTAGGATTACATACTACATTTCAGATGTTGCTATTATAATATTTATTCTGTACAAGCAAATATGCACTCTTCACATGTGCAATCTCACAGTACTATACGTTACAATGTGGAGCAAAGCAGGTATCGTTCTAATTATAGGAATGTGCTATCGCCCGAGGTGCAGCTTTCTTTGAATACAAAGTGCCATTTTTTTGTGGATTACGGGAGGAAAATTGTAGCAAAATTACAGTGTAGCGCTACCCACGAGTCGCTGAACAATGGAAAGTGTGTTGGAATAGATGGCTGGGCTTTTTGATCTGAGCGGCACAGTCCTAGAATTTGCTTCTTGCCAGGGAGCATGTCAAGAAGAGCCAGGAGACTCAAGCTCTTTTAGCAGCTGTGCCTCTGCCTGTAACCTGACAAATGCAAACTACTGAGTGGATGTGGGTTAATGCACACATCTGGAACCCTTGGTTCACATCTGTCTTGGCTCACAAGAAAAATGACTCAGGATCTGGTTTCAATGGCAATCTCTACTCAGTGCCATAGCTAGCCTATGGCCAATATGGTAATGGCCATAGGCGCCACTGCTGGAAGGGCACCAGCTACAGTGTAGAAGCTGGTGGTGTTGCAAACCCCACCTTCCCCCAGCTCCCTCTCCCCTGCCGGCAGACCTTTAATTTAAATAATTGCACACTGCTCCCAGCCTTATCATGGCAGGAAATGTACCATAATGAAGGGGGTGAAGGCATGGAAGGACGGGAGAGAGTCTACACGTGCCCTTCTTCTAGGCTCTGCCTCCCATCAGGAGGGGGCCTGAAAGCAGTGTGCATGCAGACTCTCTCCTGTCCTTCTGCACCTTCACCATTCTGGTGCAGTTCCTGCCATGATAAAAACTCAGAGCAGCTTGCATTTATTTAAATGAAAGACCTGCTGGCAGGGGAGACAGAGCAGGTGCATCCTGGACCATGAGAAAGCAGAAGATCAGAAGGCCGATCCAGGCCAGGTTTCCCCATCACCCCCCTCCCCCCAAAGAAGTGATGGATGAGCCAGGTGATGGAGGAGGACCCAGGCCCAGAAGGGATGCTGAGTAGAGGGATGTGGAGGAGTGCAGAGGAGGGAAATGCTAGGAAGGGGGAGAGGTAGTTGTAAATGCTGGAGGAAGGGGTGAAGGAGAGAGGTGGAGGTAATTGATGGGAAAGGTGGACAGAAGATGCGGGGAAGTGAAGGGTGAGAGAAAGGGCAGACGCTAGGAAGTGTGGGGACAAAGATGCTGGTAATTGAGGGGGGGATGGGACAAATGCTGGGGAAGGGGGAGGCTGGGAGGAGAAAAGAGATTTTGAGAGGGGGAGATGCAGGGGAAGAGAGAAGGAGGAGAGATGCTGGAAGGAGAGGGGGGGAAAGATGCTAGGAGAGAGAGATGGGAGGTGCTTTGGACCTGAGTTGGCGATTAAGCAATCCAGTGAGGGGGAAGTGGAGAGATGAGAAGGGGGAATGGAGGGGAGAACTGAAGGGCGAAAGAGAGGGGGGGAGGGGTGAAATCTATCAGTGAATAGAGAGGAAGAGATAAAGAGGCAGAGCAGAGAGAAATGGAGCAAGATGAGATGAAAAGTGAAAGATCAATGTCAGACAGATCTAGGACAGGAAGTGAAGAAGTCAGGGAGGGAGAAGAAACAGGAAATGGATCTGGGAAAGGAATTAGAGGAGGTCAGCAGAAAATAAGAGACCAGGATCATGAAGATTAGAAAAATAAAATGACCAGACAACAAAGGAGAAAAAAGCGTTTCATTTTAACTTTAGTGGTTGGAATAAGTCAGCTTTGGGAATGTGCATCTCCTAATTTTTGTGCTGTGCTCAATACAGGATAAAATGCATTTCTATTTGCATTTCTCCAGTATTGCCCTGCATGCTTCTTGGGGGTTCCCAATTCAATTTTTATCTGAACATTTGAACTTTGTGATTCCTTATTCTGTATTTTATTAGAGTGTCTATTCTGTGCATGTGACCAGGCTGAGGGATTGTGCTAGAGCAGGGATGGCGAACTCCAGTCCTCAAGTGCCACAAATAGGCCATGTTTTCCTAGCATGTAGCCAGATGGACTCAGGACCCCAGTGGGTTATGCTCCTCTGCCAGCAGATGGAGACGGAGTCAGATTTCAAAGCTGATGTCACCCTAGATACACCTTAGCTGTTCAGTATTTCTCCATCTTCAGCAGATGGTGGACGCACATCTCCCTATGGGGATTGCTGTACTTTTTGGAAGGAGAAATTCTATATTTAAATTGAAGAAAAATTGAGCCTCCCTCTCTCCTGCGGTGATACTTTAAGGTCCCTCCCCCAGTTGAGAATTCCTGAGGCAATTTCCGAGATCCCTCAGAGGTTTTCCTTGGTCCGGTAGCCGGTTCCCGGCGTGGACTTTGATGTTTAAGCAGCTGAAAGGCAGCAGGTGCAGGAAGCCGAGTGCGGCGATGACAACCAAAGCCCTCTCCCCCCACAGCCAGAAACCGTCTCTGTACTCAGCTGGTAAGCGCTGAACCCAGGTAAGTAAAATAAAAATAAAAAAAAGAGAGAGAAGAAGATTTACCTCCTGATTCAGAGACATTTGGTGGGGTTTCAGTAAGACTTCCTCCGGTCTCCTAGCTCAGCACACTGTACCGATGTCGTTCCTGATCCCATTGGGGTAAGGGGAAGTGAGCTTCCGAGCGGCTTGAGCGGCTCACTGGTGGGTTATGCCTTGCTTTAGGCTTGATCGGCACACCGCTTGGTAGGCCGAGGCGGCACCATCTTGAGCGCTTCTTTGTGCGTGCCGAATTGCCCTCCATAGAATGTCGGTACGCGCAGTGCCAGCAGCTCTGGGCATGTGCTGTGTGCATATCACGCACACACATACATACATGTACAACCTATTAAGCACAGAATACAGGTAAAGCCGGGTGCACAGGCTGTGCGTGCACCTCGCCGCATGCCACCTAGGCGCCCGAAATCTGTGCGCATAAAAATTTTAAGCGCGAGCTGACTGAACACACAGGTATCGCCGCCAATGGCTCTGGCAGCCAAGAAACATAAGCGCCTTTCTTTCTGTGCTGCTTGTCATATTAGGGCTTCACAGTCTGACCTGGATTCCAACTTATGTCAGCACTGTGAATAAGCCCAGGGAGAGATGGCCTCCTCGGACTTTGCTAAGCCCGGCTCCTCCCATTCAGAGGATAGCCACAGCTTTAACTGGAAGTACCCTGGATCTGAGTACCCCCCAGGACTGGGTCATCTATGGGGGAGGGAAATTCAGCGGCACCTACCCCAGTACCTTCTGGGCTAGGCATGGACCTGGCTGTGCTCTCCTGGGTGGAATATTTCCAGGGCCTTCAAGCCTTCGTACAGGCGCACTTGCCCCTGTCCGGACAGAACCTCAGCCGGTAAGCCCTCCCTCTCCCAGTCCTATCGGCAGACCTCGAGGCATGCTTCGCCTCGCCAAGGTATCCCTAGCAGGGACCCAGACAGCACGGGTGAAGAGTTCAGGTTTGTCCCAATCCCCCCAATGAAAATTTGCCGACCCACCATCAGAACGAGGAGATAGGGGGTCAACTGTCCCTCTTCTACCAGAGGTGGGTCGAGATCACTTCGGACAAATGGGTACTAGAGGTCATATGAGAAGGATATGACCTGGAATTTCACAGCACTCCTCGGGACATATTCATTATGTCTTCTTGCCACTCCCAGCACAAGAAGCAGGCAGTGGAGATTACTCTTTTAAGGCTCCTCAGGATGAGGGCTATAATCCCAGGATCTGCGCCCCAGGAAAATACAGGGTGTTATTCCATCTATTTCATCATACCCAAGAAGGAAGGTTCCTTTCGCCCCATGCTGGACCTCAAGAGCATCAACCAACATCTACGAGTGAATCATTTCTGCATGGAAACCCTACGCTCCGTGATAATGGCCATACAATGGGAGAGTTCTTAACCTCCCTGGACCTATCCGAGGCCTGCCTGCATATTCCAATCCATCAAGAACACAAACGTTTTCTACACTTTGCAGTACTGGGACATCATTATCAGTTCCGGGCACTGCTCTTTGGCCTAGCCACCGTCTGCAGAACATTTCCCAAGATTATGATGGTTATAGCGTCAGCATTGAGAAAAGAGGGGATCCTGGTGCACTCATACTTGGATGACTGGTTGATCCGGGCCAAGTCCTCCTTGCTTCAGGAACTGGGTTGTAAACCTGGACAAAAGCAGTCTCAAGCCCTCCCTGCCCTTGGAATATCTGGGAGTCTGGTTCAACACCAAGCAGGGCAAGGTCTTCCTTCTAATCATTCGGATAAGGAAGTTGATGCCCTGTGTGTCAATTGATGAGCACGATACGCCTGATGATTGTGGAGCGATCTCCAAGTTCTTGGTTTGATGGTGGCAACCCTGGAGTTAGTGCCGTGGGTGAGGGCACACATGCAACCGCTTCAACATTCACTACTGTCACTTTGGAACCCGCAGTCTCAAGACTATTCGATTCGCTTCCACTTTCTGATGGGAGTATGCTCTCGGCTCCAGTGGTGGTGACAAGAAGCTCATCTAAGCAGGGGTATATCCCTGTCCTCTCTGAACTGGCTAGTCCTTACAACAGACTCGAGCCTCTGGGGCTGGGGAGCTCACTGTCAGCAACTGACAGCCCAGGGATGTTGGACCAAGGAAGAGACCTTCTGGAACATGGAAGCCCGGGCAGTCAGATTGGCATTTCTACAATTCAGCCACAGACTCCAGGGTCAAGCGGTCTGTGAAATGTCGGACAATGCAACGACTGTAGCCTTCATCAACTACCAGGGTGGAACCAAGAGCCAGCAAGTGTCACTGGAGATACATCTCATTATGGAATGGGCAGAAATACATCTACAGATGATCTCAGCCTCCCACATCACAGGAAAAGACAATGTCAGAGCAGACTTTCTAAGCAGGGAGAGTCTGGATCCAGGAGAGTGGGTGTTGTCAGCCAAAGCCGTTCAGCTGATAGAGATTGCTGGGGGTCTCCCTTCCATCGACTTGCTGGCCGCATCTTATAATGTGAAAGTTCCCCAATTCTTCAGTTGCAGAAGAGATCAGTGGTCCCTGGGGATCGATGCTTTCATTCAGACCTAGCCGGAAGAAGAGTTGCTATACGCCTTCCTCCGTGGCCCCTGCTGGGCAGGGTCATTTGCAGAATCAAACAACACAGGGGATTAATCCTAATAGTAGCTCCAGATTGGCCCACGCGTCCGAGGTATATGGACATGTGGAGACTCCTGGTGGAAACCCCACTGTGCCTCCCACCGCACAGAGACCTGCTACAGCAGGGAACAGCACTTCACGAGGATCCGACTTGATTCTGTCTTATGGTCTGGCTCTTGAGAGGGCTCACTTGATGAAGCGAGGATATTCTGTGGCAGTAATTGCCACCTTATTCCGTACTCAGAAGTTCTCTACATCCATAGCGTATGTGTGGGTCTGGAGAGTATTTAAGGCCTGGTGCGAGGAAAGCGGTGCCCCCCTTGGGCGGACAAAATCCCACTAATTGTGGAGTTTTTGCATGACGGCTTGAATGAAGGTTTGACCCTTTACTCCTTGAAGTTCAGGTAGCAGCTCTTTCCTATTTCATGGGCAAGGTGAATGGACCCCGCTTGTCAGCTCATCCGGAATGGCCCATTTTCTGAAAGGGGTGAAGCACCTCCAGCCACCCCTACGGTGGCCGGTTCCCTTGTGAAATCTTAATATAGTATTAGAATTTTTGACAGGGCTCTCTTTTCGGCCGCTGCACAGTCTTTCCTTATGTTTATTAATCTTGAAAACGGTGTTCCTGATGGCTATATGCTCGGCATGTTGCATCTCTGAACTACAGGCATTCTCGTGTCGGGAACCATTCCTCCGGATGACTCCAGGAGTGTTATAACTTTGTACCGTTCCATCCTTCTTGCCCAAGGTAGTCTCAGAGATTCATTTGAATCAGTCCATTTCATTGCCATCCCTAGATAAGCACAAGGACGCAGAAGAATGCCACCTCCTCCATCATTTGAATGTCAGTAGACTTTTGGTGCGGTATCTGGAAGTTTCAGAACCGGTCCGAAAGACGGACCGCCTGTTTGTCCTTCACGGTGGAAGCAAGCGGGGTGAACCAGCTTCACGGGCTGCCATAGTTCGCTGGATTAAGGAGGTGGTCACAGGAGCCTAGGTGGAGGCAGGAAAGCTGTTACCTTTTCAGGTTAAAGCTCATTTCACTAGGGATCAGGCGGTCTCATGGGCTGAACCTAGACTGCTGTCTCCCGTTGATATCTGCCGAGCGGCAATGTGGTTCTCCTTGCACACCTTCTCCAGGTTCTATCGCCTGGATGTTCTGGCCCGAGAGGATGCAGCCTTTGCAAGGACGATGTTAACCGGACCATGGGCAACCTCCCACCCCGATCAGGAGTAGCTTTTGTACATCCCAATGGTCCTGAGTCTATCTAGCTACATCTAGGAAATGGAGAAATTACTTACCTGATAATTTTGTTTTCCTTAGTGTAGACAGACTCAGCATCCCGCCCACGGCTACCCAAGAACATTCCAAGAGGTTACGGGTAAGCCATCATCCAGTCCTTAGATCAGGCCATCTATAAACTTACTGGGGTTCAGTGTTTATGATTGGTTGTGTACAGTTACAGATATCCATTTTTAATCATATTTTAATCATTTTAAATCAAGTTTTTTCAATAGTATGTCCACAGTGGCTTTTGAAGATAATATTGAAGGACTGAGGTCACTGCAGGGGTGTAACTAGGGTGAAGTCAGCTTTGAAATCTGGCTCTGTCTCCTTCTGCTGGCAGGGGAACATAACCCATTGGTCCTGAGTCCATCTGTCTACACTAAGGAAAATTCAGGTAAGTAATTTCTCCATTTCAGGGTATCTGCAATGAATATGCATGAGAAAGATTTGCATTCACTGCCTCCATTATATGCAAATCAAATGCATGCATATTCATTGTGGATATCCAGAAAACCTGGCCTGTTTGTGGTACTCGAGAACTGGAGTTCGCCATCCCTGTGCTAGCATGTAGTTTCTGTGAATGGATCTATTGCAGTTCAGCTTGGGTTTTCCCCATCAGAGGCATATTGATCTTCTAGGGGCTAGTGTATTATTTGCAGAGCTATCTTTTTCATAGGTAGGATTGTTGCTGTTTGAGTTCTGGGAGCTGATGTGACAGGTTTGCTAGATATATGCTGGATACAATATTCTAGGAGAGGTCTCACTAGTGACTTGTACAGTGGTATGATCACTGCCTTTTTCTGCTGTTTATGCCTTGCCGTATGCATCCCAGCATCTCTCTGGCTCTAGCCACCACCTTGTCACATTTGTTTCAGTATCTGTGTTTGGGGGGAGGGCAGGGGGGATTTGGAAGACAAGGATTATAGATTAGGTGGGGAATTGTTGGTTGTAGAGGGAGGGGCACAGGATGGGGTGCCTGGGTATAGAGAGGGAAATGTTGGTGCTGGCTGGAGGGAAAAGGGGGGTGTTGATGATGGTAGAAGAGGAAGGGGACAAAGAGGGGAGATGTTGGTGGTTGTGGTAATCTGGGGAAGGGGGGGGGGGGGCGCAGAGTGGACACACTTTTTCATTTGGCCATAGCTGCCAAATTGCCTATCTATGGCTCTAGATGGCTCAGGGTTTGTTCAGCGCTAAGCAGGTGGCACTCCACAGGTTATCTATAGCAGTGCTTGTCAACCCAGTTCTCACGGCTTTCTTTGCTAAACAGGTTTTCATACAATGCAATATGGTTCACCGTTCCGAGTTGCACTTTCTTTTAAGTGGTAATGCACGATAGAGAGTGCACTAAGGATACTAACACATTCCCCCAGATAAGATGACAAAAACTGTTCTGGCAAAGGAGAGAGATCCTATAGGCAGCTGGGAAATATCCTTGGCAGTGTAGAGAGGAATAACAGGGCAGGCCAGGCTGGTTGCCTGGTTTTCAGGATAATCCACAATGAATATACATGAGATAAATTTGCATGCACCACCTCCATTATATGCAACTATATTTCATGCATATTCATTACAGATATCCTGAAAACCAAGCCTGTTGGTAAATCTTGGCCCACAGTTGGCCCCCCCTGCCATACCAGAACAGGTAACAATTCAGGATCATTGCTATACCTGGGAAGAAGGAAAGGTCACTGTGGTCACACAGTGAGAACTCTGTTCTCACCTTTTTGATGGTGTATTGAATTTGTTTAATGTACGGTTCTCGGGATCCTCTTACTGTGCTAGGAAAAAGCTCTGAAGAGCCCTGACTCTACACATGTGCAAATGCACTTACTGGATGTAGAAGGATTATTCAGGAGTGATGAGGGTGGGGCTTGTGGATGGATGACTTAGAACTGCAGCAGTACCAGAATCCCATGAGACTGCCCTTTTACAGGGGCAACTATATCAAGAATAACACATTCAGTCCAATACAGAAAAACACGCAGGAGAGCTGGCACGCGCCCGCTCTCCCGGCGCGCACACAGGCCACTCTCCTGGGCGCGCGATTCAGGAGGGTGGCCTATGCAAATTAGGGCCCGTGGTAAAAGGAGGCGCTACGGACACTAGCGCGTCCCTAGCGTCTCCTTTTTGACAGGAGCGGCGGCTGTCAGCGGGTTTGAGAGCCAATGCTCAATTTTGCCGGCAACGGTTCTCAAACCCGCTGACAGCCATGGGTTTGGAAAACAGACGCCGGCATAATTGAACATCCGTCTTCCGACCCGCGGGCCGGGAGCCGATTTCTAATTTTTTTTTTTTAATTTTTACTTTTTTTTTAACTTTTGGGGCCTCCGACTTAATATCGCCATGATATTAAGTTGGAGGTTGCACAAAAAAGCAGTTTTTTCTGCTTTTTCTGTACACCTCCCCGCCGCCGGCAGAAATTAACACCAGCCTTTGGGCAGACGTTAATTTCTGAAGGTAAAATGTGCGGCTTGGCTGCACATTTTACTTTCTGTATCGTGCAGGAATAACTAATAGGGTCATCAACATGCATTTGCATGTTGCAGGCGCTATTAGTTTCAGGGGGGTTCGACGCACATTTTCGACGCGCTATTACCCCTTACTGTATAAGGGGTAAAGCTAGCGTGTTGAAAATGCGCGTCCAAACCTGGGCTAACAGTGTGCTCCGGTACTGTATTGGCCTGATAGTTACGTAAGGTTGCCGACTGGCTCCAGATTTTGCCCTGCAGGGCTGATCCAGTCCTGGGTTTACCCTACTGCATGTAGGGGCTTGTAGTCCCTGTTTTTCTTAGGGACTCCAATAAGAAAATCAGAACTATAAGTTGCATACATACAATGAGGTAAATCCAGGACTGAATCAACCTTGTTAGTTGAAACCTGGAGCCAGCTGGCAAACCCTATTGTCACCCTAATGTCTTGGGATAGTATCATTTAAGTAGGCTAAGAGCGAGTGCTATTGCGTGTCCTCTCTCACAGACCAGCTCGTTAGCTCTGGAAGTCTTGTATTTTATGGCAGAAAGAAACATGTGCTTAAAAAAAAATTGTGTTGGTTTGAAGAGAGTCTTTCAGAGTTTAATTTTACACCCAGATGCCACAGCATGGGTGGTGGAGGCTATCTGTTAACAGCGCTTGACCTCGAGAATATTCTCCCTAAAACGGGGAATACTTGTTGTTTCTCCTTCTGTTAACAAACCTTCATAAACTGCAGGGAAATGTGGCTGACAATAACTAGTGTGGTTAAGTTCTGCTCTGTCCGCTCTTTTCTCAGCTGTGCTGAATCAGAATTGGGTGTTTATAGAAGTGCTAATGGTACGATTGCTGTTGTGTTCCTCTTCCCATTGCAGGGTCTGATGCTTCGGAGGGAGGCTATAAGGAGATCACTGGGAATGGGAGGTTCCACGTGCAGCTGAAGCTACAACCTGAGCACTTCTAGATACTGACAGCCTCCAAACCGTGGGCTGCCCACTTCAGGACTTAAAAAAAAACAAAACACACACTTGAGAACCATTTGAAGTTTACAGGCCTTGCAAAGCCAATCCTGAGCAGGGCTAACCATGCCGATTCTAAAGCAGCTGGTGACCAATTCGGCAAGCACCAAACGCCGCTCGCGGGCTGACCTGACGGCAGAGATGATCAGCGCCCCCTTGGGGGACTTCCGTCACACCATGCACATAGGGAGGTCAGGCGATGCCTTCGGGGACACCTCCTTCCTCACCAGCAAGGCGGAGGAGGCCGAGCCTGAGGAACAGGGACCCAAGCCTGGCTTGCTGTCCCGAAAATTTCGCAGCAGTAAGCGATCGCAGTCTGTCACCCGCAGCGACAAGAGGGACATGTTGGGGTCCCTGAGGGATTCGGCCCTCTTTGTCAAGAACGCGGTTTCTCTTCCACAGCTCACAGAGAAGGAAGCAGAGAAAGGTGCCAGCAAGTTGCCCAAAAGCCTGTCCTCGAGTCCGGTGAAGAATGCCGCCGAGGAGAAGTCTGGGCAGAAGCACATGAATGGCGCCTCGACCCATGGGGCGACACCCAGCTTGGACCCAATCATGGCCGAACGCGACTTTGGGGAGCTGACGGAGCTGCCGTACACCGCCCCTAAAAGCAGCTTTGGCATGAAGCACGCAGAATCCATCATGTCATTTCACATTGACCTGGGGCCCTCCATGCTAGGGGACATCCTGAGCATCATGGACAAAAGCCAGTGGGAACAAGACGATGTGGACTTGGGCTGCCCCGGGCGTGAAAGTGGCACGGAGAGAGAATTCCCTGGCTCAGCCGCTGCACCAGCTCCCCAGCTGTACATGGATCGCAGGCCCACGCCAGAGCCAGCGATGGTATCTGGGGAAGTGATCCGGGGGCCCACTCACAGCCCAGGCTCAGGGCGCAGCCATGTGACCAAGGACGTTAGGCCTGTGTCCAGCGGCGCGTCTGGATTCCTGGAGGAAAGGCGCGAGGCACGAAATGTGAGGCACACGGTCGGCGCAATACCCACATCCAGCAGGCTGCAAGACAAAGACTTCTCCTTCATGGACGAGGAGGACGATGAAATCAGAGTGTAAACTGGATCTGAAAAGGAAAGAGAAGATGTGAGCCTTTTCACAGGGTTTGTTTTCTGTCCTTAATATGATTTTTTTTGCTTGGACCAGGAAACGAATAAAGACTGACCTGCCGCTCACAATAAAGGCATCCTGATTCACCCTATGAGCGTGTCCGAGATGCAAGCAGCAGTGCAGGGGCCCTCATCTCTGAACTTCCAAGGATCCTGACGACATTTCCTACACTCCACAGATTCCTGGGAATTGGAGAACCTGAGTGGCAGGAGGGGCTATTGTGGTGTTTTCTGACTAAAGAGTCCACTGCGGCCCTTCCGCATCTAAAACCTGATCTGGAAGATGTGCGCTGCTGAGATCAAACAGCTGCCCGCAGCACTCCAGGCGTTCACTCCGTTGGCTGACCCAGTATTTGGTAAAATGACAGACAGATATAAGCTCTGGGCCTCAGAGCAATATATTTTTCCAAGCAATTTTAAGGATTTTTTTTCCACTTGTATTTTTTTAATGTTTGGAGGGAACTGCAGCTGAATGGGACCTGGCAGAAAGTCTGAATTCTGCAGATACTGTACAAGCAGGGGACCCCGACCCCCCCCCTCCTCTCTCTCTCTGTAGATATATTTCTTTTTTCAGAAGACTGACACAGTGTTACATGAGCAATGGGGTCAAGTGTGATTGTTCCTGATGGTATTTCCTTTGGCTCTGCTTTGTCTCCTGGTGAGCGAATGCAGAGAATTTTCTTTTTTTACTGTGCCAGAGTTCAGGAACAGGCCCGTATTTCTAAGCACAGTGCCCCACTCAAGGGACAGGAGAGGGAGAGAAGATGGTTCTCCAGTTCCCTCTTCCCCCCCAAAACCGGATTGCCCATTTGTACTGTAGCAGCTGACATTTTTGCTACGGATATTTTACCCTTACTCTGACCAGTCAAGGTTACTCCTCTTCTAACAAAGGCATCTTGAGTAGACTCTGGGCACAGAGGAGGCAGTTTGCACTCTGTCCTCATAAGCACAATGTCCACAAGTACTTTCACTTTGAAACATGTATCTGCAGATGTTTGGGTATGATTCTGGGGCTGGGTCATTTTTAATGGAAAATAGCCCGTGTAAGATTTGAAAATGCACTCTGGGCGTGTACTTTTCCTCCCACCCCTCTTCCCCCACAAAGATTTCTGCCACTCAATGCAGCTAAAAGTCACATGGGCATTTTTCCAATAGACGCAGAGTAGCAGAAGCCCCATCAATAGATCAGCTCCCTGTGTCCAGCCCGGGGGGTGCTGATGTATTTGCTTCTAATTCCATCTTTCACTGGGACCTGCTGCTTGCTAGAATTCATTTCTCTCCACATCTGGAATATTGCATTTTGTTTTCTGCACGCTTACCCTCGGGGCACTGTGTGCAAGCTCTGCACTGTACAGAATTCATCGGTATACTGCAGCAGAGGGATTTGGGAGCATGCTAATTTTTAAGGTTGGGTTTTGAGCAAAGCAATAGTCAAATGATCTCATCTTACCCAGCTCATGAAAGCTGATCCAGTCCTGGTTTTGATTCATTGCACACATGGTATTCTAATTCTGATGTCCCTAAGCAAAGTTTGACTACATCTCCCTGCATGCAATGGGGCAAAGCCAAGATTGGATCAGCTTCACTGGGTTGACCTGGCAGTGACCCTATCCTGGGACAGAGGGGTGGGGGTGGAGTAAATAGATCAATGCTACTTTTACCAATGGAAAATGTTCCCATTTAATCCCTTTTCTCCCTCTGCTGCTTTTTTATCCTCCACTTCCAGAGACCGGCATGTCTGGAACTGCCTAAGTCTGTGTCCCCTGTGCTGAAGCCCAGAACATTGCAGAATCTGAGCAGAAGGGAGCTCAGTAGGGCAGGAATCGGGGGGTGGAGACCTCACCCCAAGGGAATATTCTCAGATCTTTCCCTTCCCTACCACACATGCAGTCAGACAATGGACTTCCATTATGGTGCCATCCCACCCTAAATCCGATATTCCATTTCTCTGCTGTATATAACAAAGTGAGTGCAAACCCTGTACAGAAATAACCTAATGACTCGCCAGTGAGCAAATCACATGGAACACGCCGCTCATCCCCCTTGCTTTCCCTCCCAACTCAATCCACTCGGGGCCTTGCTCTCCCCGTTTGCCAGCTCTTCCTCGCCCAGCACGTCTACCCCCAGAGCCCTGCAGTAAAATAACCTCTCGCAAAACATCTTTAACGTGTGTCATTGGAAAAACAAACAAAAAAAAGGAACGTTGCCTTGCTGTCACAAGCAGCTGTGCCTTCCACTGCTAACCAAACTGTCCCTCTGTTTCAAAAGGGTGATCTTGGCTCCTTGGCAGGGGTGACCATGCCGGGATTGGTGGTCCTGCATTGAACCTGGAGTGGGGGGAGGGGGTGTTGAAATCCAATACCCCTAAGAGGAGGGGACTGAAACTGGCAGCTGTGGGAAAGAGCTCCAGTAGAGAGAGGGACTGTGAATAAGTAATATAATATTTATGCGTTGGCACATAGGCCAGTGGCGGGTAAGTAACGTTAAGTGCCTCTGTTATCGCTGAGCCTGACTCTCCTATGTTTAGTACCACACGATTATAAAACACTATTTTTTCTAACGTAATAATGTAGCAACATACCGTTTTTAATTTTTTTGTAATTCTGCCAAGGTACGAATGGCAAAAGCAATGCCCTGGGCAGAGAAAGTGGCAGAAAGTGCAGACCATAGATTCTTTTTGTACAATGTACATGTCGGATATAAACACTAAATAAAAAAAAAAAAGAGAGTAGCGACCAAACTTGTGCTGAATGAATCCTTTCTCCATGCTCCACGCACGGCACAAGGCTCTTCGGCCTGTCCAATGCTTTCACGGCGTGGCGTGTAAGCATCTCATATCCCGTAAGTGCGACTCATGCGAACTGCTGATGTCATCCAAAGCTGGAAACCTTGTTTAGTTATTTGTACCCATGTGAGATTCCACCGTTATCCTGGAGTGGTCTGAAGGCAGATTACAATAAGAAGTAAAGGACATTGGATGCAGTGAACACATAGGTAATGCATAGATATGTTGTAGAAATGAGGAAGATTGGAGAGGGAATCTTACATAACACAGCAAAAGTCTGTCTTGGGTGTACACCTTTGCTTTTTAAAAAAAACCACATTCAATTTGTGGAACACTGAAGCCTGAATGTATTTATTTTATTTAAAAAAAATACTGTATACTGCCTAAATCAAATACTTCCTTGAATGAAAAGCTCCTGATACACTTCTTGAGCAATCATCATTACACACAGCACCTGGCTTCGGGCCCTATGCCACCAACTCCACAAAGAAAAGAATGTGGTCTAAACTTTGCATTCCAGTATGACTTTGCAGTGCCTCTGCATAACCTCGTGTGGGTTTGCCATGGACATGGAGAAATAGCCATTAAATGGTAGGTTGTACCTTTTTATTAGAGTAACTTAATCCCATCCCCTACCATTTGACTGGGTGACCTTTTATGTCTACGGTGCAATATGAAGTTGTAACCAATCAATTGTGTACGTATGAGCAGAAAGTCACTGAGCGAGGTGCTTCGCCAGAGCTCGGATCTTCTGTTCCCCAGGCCTGGTGCTGTCTAAATACCGTGCACTGCTCAGAGCTGCAGTACCTGCAAGAGGAAAGGTAGAAGGTGCTTGCAATACAGTGGACGAGCTGTGCCTTCACTTCTTGGGAAAGGACTTGGGGCTTCATTGTCTGATTCTGGGAAGTTACGTGGTGGTCTGTTCATTCACTACTGGTGTGTCACTGCTGGTGGTTGTAGAGGAGAAACCTCTTTGTGAGAAGGAAGTAAAGCAGGTACTAGTGTGGGTTGCACAGATGTGCACAACTTCACAAGGACTGAGTATTCCTTTCCTATGGACTCCAAGAACAGGTGCTTTGTGAAAGGGCCGAGAGTGGCTTTACCACATGCGATATGCATTAGTTAAGACTTGGCTAGAGATCTACTACTGAGAGCCATGGATTGAAGTAATCAGGGATTAAAGTGCTATTGTTAGCACAGATGTATGCTAATGAAATACTGCATCTTCACAAAGCCCAGGGCAGGGATACAATTGTGCTAGAGAACTGGACACAAGCTCTTTGTGCTGTACAAGAAAAGACAAAAGTAACATGTTCCATAAACCTGCCATGTGTAGAGCTTCAGCTCGGTCTTAAAGGGGCAGCGCACCATTTCATCACCAGAGGGGCAAGATGCAGTCTTGGGTCACATGTAAGAGAATTTATATACATTGGGTGGGGTGCTGGCAGAGGAGGAGAAAGGTCAGACACGGATTTGCTAGAGGTGGCAAGGAACCAGGGTCTTTTGATTTCAGAGCTGTATGCCCTATAACCCCTGAATTAAATTTGTTTAGCCAAATTTTTTTTTTTTTTAGATAAAATCTGGAAGTAATTATATTTCACTGTGCAAGTGCTTAAAAAAAAAAAAAAGAATTGGCTTTAACGAAAAACAAACCTTGATTCTACATTTATTTTGAGAAGTATGAAAGTAATCTGTTACACTCATTACTTGTCTTGAATAACTGGTTATTCCATCCTGCCAGGAATTACAACAGTGCTGGCCCTTCCATCAGTAAACATAAATTTGAGGTGAAATGAAAACGTGTTGTTTTTTTTTCCTTTAAGGAAATACTTGTAAATTTCCTCAGCAGTGCCTGCTAGGGGGCAAGGCGCAAGTTTCCTTAAGGCTGTGCCTAAGGGCACAAATGAGTGTCAAAGGTTAGAAGACTGTGTGATCACCAGCTGTCTCCCTTAACACAGCTGGCCTAGCTCCAGAATGGGTCATTTTTGCAAACCTCGTACAAGTTTTCCAGCAATACCTGTGGAAAAGCACCTTGCAGCAGCCCACCCATGCCCCTACATTCCCGTTTCTTACTGGGGTTTCTTTCTACCCAGTTTTCCTATCGCAGTATGAGATTATGGGACGTGTGCCCTGTTTTGTTATGGCTGGTCCCAAAGGAATATAAATGTGCAATACCCTCCTGTCTTCCACGGAACTGCCTGCATGGTTGCAGAGGAGAGTTCTTAAAAGAAGAAAACTAATTTTATTTAT
This sequence comes from Rhinatrema bivittatum, assembly GCF_901001135.1. Lineage (NCBI taxonomy): Eukaryota > Metazoa > Chordata > Amphibia > Gymnophiona > Rhinatrematidae > Rhinatrema > Rhinatrema bivittatum. Next base: position 174,385,884 of record NC_042618.1, read on the forward strand.
ACATTTATTTATTTTTTTTGTAATGAACCTCGATTCGGGCATCCTGTCTCTTAAGGTGAAGTGCAACTGGTATGAACAGAGCCTAAGTGGCCTCGAGGCCATACGAGTGGAAGCAGACGGTGGGGACAGCTGGTGGGTGGTGCACACTGCACAGAGAAAGAGGCGCAACCAACGGGGACAAAAAAAATGAGCTGCCACTGCCTCGGGGGAAACCCTGGCCAAGAGCTCACCTGCAGTGATGTGGCCTAGTCCAGTCTGGAGGCCACGTACCGAGGGAGCAGGGGGCACCACACTGAAAAGCCATACGCCACAAACATTCTTCTATTTTACATATTTTAAGCAGCATCTCAAGTGGATTTTAATTTTTGTAGTTTCCTGTGCTTGTCTGCTTTAGGTTGATCTCCCCCCCCCCCGCTGGACTCCATTTCCGATCCATCTGTGTTTAACCTCCGGGCCATGGATGGATGAGGGGGTGGGGCATGCTTGAACAAGAGCCTCATGCTTAATGCAGGAGGGATGTGTTGGTTTTCATGAGAAATGAAATATGCAATTTAGACTTGATTACTAGGCCATGTGTATGCAAACATATCTGATGATTTTTCATGGCAGATATCTGAAAAGCAGCTTGCGTTGTGGATCTGCGCACCCTGGCTTAAAGGAGTTTTCATTGTTTGCATATTATTGCATGGCATCTCTCTATCAAAACAATTGTTGCCAGGTTTTTCTCGGAGGGCTGCCAGCACTTCCATATCATAAAGGACAACCTGAGCCATTCCTGGTTTTTACCCTCACTGCATAGGACATCAGCACCTTACAATCTCTGCATGCACCGAGCAGGGTCGGATTTAGGAATAGGTAACTTTGGCAACTGCCTAGACTAGTGTCATATTCTGAAGGCACTAAATAACCAGGCTAAAGAGGATCCTGCTTCCCACTTGTTTTAGGCCCATGGGTGGAATTCTGCCCATGGGCACCAAGATCTTAAATTTGCCCTGGGTAATGAGGACTGACTTAGCCTGTTCCTGATGTCCATGTTGGTAACCCGCTCACTGCTTGATCTTTATCTGTGTACCTCTTCCAAGCTCCGTGCTCTAACCCCATCACCTGCAGTGCATTACGGGAATATGAGACTTGGGAAAGCCAGTTCCTTTGTATGTTAAATATTACCCAGTGCAATAGCCAGCAAGGTGATTGATGACAGCTGACAAACTACAGACCCTGAAGTATGTGAAGGCAGCAGTATAGCCAAGGAAAGAACTGCAGAGCAATTTGCATGCAGGACTGGTGCTTCCATTAGGCAAACTAGAGTGCCACATTTTGGAGGCAGCAAAATCCTGCCAGCATGAGAGCCAGAAAGGTGCTTGACAGAGCTAAAACTACCAAAAAAAGAGAACACCGTTCTAGAGTAACTGCCGCCAGTAGGGGGAAGCAATGTGCTAGAAGGTTTCCCTAGGGCACCAAATACTCTTGCACTGGCTCTGTTTGCATGAGTGATATTCTTCCCATGTTTAAATTTAGGGCTACATTCATACGTTTTATTTGTTGTGTATTGCTTTGTGCGAGTGCTCTTTTATGAGGTGCTCTATAAGAAGTTGTAAATTAAGAAACAAAACGTTATTTTGTTTTACAGCGTTCCTATGGATATACCTATCTTGAAAATGTGATTACTATAGGTTGAATGAAATGGGTGACAATGTTTTGTATACTAAGCAAATACATAAAAAGGAGCTCCTTGGGATTTTCTGGTTGCTTTTATTTCACACGCGCGCACGCTCTCTTCGTTCTTCCGGCTGAAAAAACAGAAACTCGTTTTTTAGGCGCACTACCAGCATGCTGTCTCTTTAAGAGGCCCGTGGGACCTGTTTTGAGAGTCCAAATTTGGATCCCAGCTCCCCAGTCTGCAGATCCAAATGTGTCTCTTCCTGCCGGCCCCCTGACCGTAGCACGGTGGTTAAGACAAACAAACAAAGCCACATCCCTTCTGTGCCATTCAATTTACAAATCCCTGGCAACTGAGGAAATAAAACAGATGATTCTGATTTGAGGGACAGAGGAGAATTTGTGCACAGTCCCTTCGCTGATCACGTTGTTTTCTGTAGCCCGGGAGAAGACTCTGGATCTTGTTTGGGGTCGGGAGGTTACTCTGGCTCATGCCCAAGGTCCCAAGCATGCAGGAACTCATTGCTGGAGTGGAGAAGATCACCTTTCAGCTGGAGACTGATGTGCTGGAGCAGAGAGGAGCCATGCTGCTTCCCTTCCAGGGCATGGACAGTGAGTAGGAAAAACCCTGCTCGGGCCCCACTTTATACTGAGAAACCTCAGGCAGTGCATTCGAGCAGGGTGCCCTGCTTATAAAGTATCATGTGCCTAACGGTAGTACAGCAAATGGTCACAGAGTCATCTGCGTGTGGGGGATGGAACTCAGCTGGGCACTGATGCCATTATCCAAGGCAATGCCGTAGCATTTCAAGAGCCTGAGCAAACTTAAATTAAAGTCAAACCCCAGGATCAGCAGAATGCTTTTGAGGTTGGGAGGCAAGTCAACCAAGCACCACCCCCTCTCTCTCTGTCCCCCAGGCCCCCCCACCCGTCTCTCTCTCTCTCTCTCTTTCACCCACTCTGGATGTCTTCCCTTAACGACTCCCTCTCCCCCACAGGATCCCCCTTCCCCAGCTGATTAGCAGCAGCAGCAGGAGATGAGTGATGCTGCCTTAGCCCCATTCTCCTCTGCCCCCTAGCCCATCTGCTGTTTTGAACTGTGCAGTGTACAGAACCCCAATGTTATTCAAAGCAGCAGTTTGTCTTAGAGCTGCAGAAGTGGAGGATGCAGCCGATGTATCACAGTTCTCTTCCTGCTGCCTACCCAGCCCAGAATCTCCTGCACCGATTCTGCAGGAAGGCCCAGATTTTGGTGGGGCCATGGCCCCTGTGGCCTACCCCATTCCAACACCTGTGCCACACCATGTAGGTGCCATGTAGTCCTGCTTACTTAAGTATTCCTGCCAAACCACAGGCTTTGAACACTCCTAGAACCTCCGACAGTATGAATCAGTATGACAAAGTAATTCATATGGTGTGGTCCCTTATATGTCGAGGCCATGCATGTGACATTATACCATTAGTTTCCAGTGAGTGTAAAGTTGTCTGTGGTTTTCTTGCTAGCAGCTGCTTGCAACTGAAAGAAAATGTCTATTACTTTGAGCAGAGCTTCCCAAACCTGTCCTGATGACTCCGTAGCCAGTGTTTCACTGTTTTCATTGGGGCTCTCAGGACAGAATTGGGAAGCTGTTATAAAGATAAGAAATTTGGGAGGAAGGGGAAGGGAGAGAGACTGCAGGGAGGGGAAGGGAGAGAGACTGCAGACTTAGAAGCAGTGCCAGCCATACTGTGCTACATAGCACTGGAAGAGCAGTTACCAAGACAGCCAGTGCACGTAGGGTTGCCAGCTGGATCCAGATTTTCAGGACAGGTTGATCCAGTCCTGGTTTTACCTCATTGCAGGCTTGGACTTGTTCTCATTTCCCTATTGCATTCCCTAAGAATAAGCAAGACTACAGGTCTCTGCATGCAGGGGAGTAAAACCAGAACTGGAGCCAGTTGGCAACCTTAAGTGCACAGTTTGCAGTATCCTGAGGTACTACCTCTTGGATGGAAAAGGAAAGGTGAGTTAATGAGAGGGTCTCTCGGTGAGGTTCTGCCTCATGGCCAGTTCCCTTTTTCATGTTGGATTTCTCCTCTGTACCCTATGGTTGTCCTGCTTCCACCCATAAGCCATTAGTACTGGAGAAAGCCTTGTAGCAGGAAGGTTTGCTATGGGTGTACTAATACCCAAGGGCTGACAAAAGAAGGTGTCATTCTGATGGAGGTTTTACATTTTTTTTTTTCCAAAGCAATTTTATTGGGGGACACAGAGAATACAACAAGAGACTCCAACAAAGCATAGGAACATGCCACCCAAGTTTTCAACTTATAACAGCCACTAGTCCCTCCCCCCCCCCCCCCCAATTTTGTAGAGAATCTCACACCTTAGTTGTTTTTTAAAAAGGTCAAGAAGGTCAAGAAGCTGACAGTGTACATCATGAGCATATCGAGTACAGAACACAGAATACAACATACAAGTCCCGTCTGAGTACCATAAAAACACTTATAATTGTAACTTATAATTGTAACATTGCAGGCCCCTTTGTTAAAAAAACTCGAACACACAGTCCCGTCTGCTTACACTCCGACCCCTGGCATTGGGGCCAACTGTTTCACTGTTGGGGAAACAGAGCCATAGTATTCAATCCAGATGTCATGGAAAACTCGCTTCTTCCGAGGAGAAAAGCGCTTGTATAAGGAGCCGTACTCCAGTTGGAAAAGTTCTGTCATAAGTGATGACCACATAGCAAGGTTTGGTGGTTCCTTCTCAATCCATTTAAGTAAGATACATTTCTTTGCGATAAGGCATGCTTTGGCCAAAAAGCCAGTGTTATCCACATTTATACTCTCGTCCCCAATATCGTTGTTAAGAATACAGAAAGAGCAAGACCATTGGAGGTCTGTGTGGAACAAGGTCGACAAAAAGAACCGTATGGAGTTCCAAAAGGTTTGTATCTGGGGGCAGGACCATAGACAATGAATGAGGGACGCCACAGGGGTTGAACATTTAAGACATGCAGCGGACTGCACACTGCCCATACGATACGCTCTGGCCTGGGAGTAGACAATACGGTGGAAAACCCGTTGTTGTAATTCCCTCAAGCCCACATTGTTGGTGATGCTGGTAATAGAGGCATAAGAATTTGTAAGCATGTGTTCCTCCAACTCCTCTTGACAATCACTGGACCACTTTGATAGCAAATTCTGAAAAATGGGGCACGGCAATATAGCAGTGAGCATGTTGTACATCCGTGACAAGGAGGCTTGCCGCTGCTGGAAACAAAAGGTGAAGGCAGAATAAGTAGAATTAAGTAGTTGTCCCTCCAATCCGCTGATAAGGTCACGAATAGTGGCCCGTAAATATCCATACAACAAAAAATCTTGCGGGTGAAGGCCCAGTAAGGTTTGGCATTGAGAGAAAGAGTGCATCCAGTCTGAGCTAGAATCCAAAAATACCCCCAAGGGCCAATTGGGCTGAATAGCGAAGTTGGGCTGTGCAGGCAGCAGCTCTAGAGATGTCGATGTTGAACCCCGGAGAGGGTAGTGCTGAGAGACAAGGGAGGAGAGACCCATCATTTTTCGGGTGATGCCCCAAGTCTTCCTAATCGTTCGCACCAGAGTAAAGGAGATGCTCAATTTTTGGAATTCCGCATTGGAAAGATGTAACACAAAGCAAGGATCTTTGGGGATACAGAGTGACGTGATAAGCTCCGAGTCAGTATATTCCGAAGAGCCAAATATCCAATCCCCTAGGAAGCGTAAATTTGCAGCCAAGGAATAGAGATAAAAGTTAGGGAGACCATAGCCACCACGTGTCCTGGGTGCCATTAACGTCTTATAAGACAGTCTAGGTCTCTTATGCTTCCACAAAAATTTCCTGAGCTCCAAATGTAAAATACAACAGTCGCGCTGTAATAAAAGCACAGGTAACATTAAAAGTTTATACAACAGTTGCGGTGGGTTTTACATTTTTATGAACAATGATATTAATTTTTGTACCACAGAGTCTGGAGCAGCTGTATGTGAATTTTTCATCAAGGGACAGTGTCGATATGGTGAGCATCAGTGGCAGTAGTCTAAAGAATGAATGTATTATTGCTACTCTATGATATCGTCACACGATTCTTGCATCCTGTTGCCTGGTAGTTAGGGCAACATCCTCTGAACCACAACCCCTCCCCACTTTCTCCTGGCAGACCCCCATCTCTGCCTCCCTCATTGCATGACCTTGAGCTATTCACTTGACCTTCCTGAATGCAGCCCTTCATCGCTGTTCTACACTCGCACATGCACTAGCTTCATTGGATGATGCCTTGTCCTTGAGTGTTTCGTGCCACAAAAAAATGTGACCACCTGCTACTACATTGAAGCCTTTCTTTCTTGCCCAAGGGCTGAATTGTTCTTTCCGGCACCTGAGCGGGGAGAAGTCTGTGGTGTGCAAACACTGGCTGCGTGGGCTGTGCAAGAAAGGCGACCAGTGTGAGTTTCTACACGAATATGACATGACCAAGATGCCGGAGTGCTTTTTCTACTCCAAATATGGTAAATCTTGATTTTCTTTCCCACCAGCTGTTACTGGTTCATATGAAGACTATTTGTACATAATAATTTGGATTTAGAGTAATACCTTTCCCACAAATTGGATCCCAATCTGCTTTTCCATTTAATATTTAGAGCATGTAGGTGCAGACATCACTGGGGAGAAAAGTCTGGCTACTACTTTTGATAGTTGCTCTGAGGGATAGTTTCCAAAAGGGAGAAGGGACAATTGTTGTTGTTATTGCCCAATTATAACTAATTGCAGGTTAAGGAGTTAAAGAGGCTTTCCCAATGTGACTCCAGACCTAGGATTTGAACTTCTAGTTTGCTGCTCCATTTATAGCCTGGCTGTCTGCCCCGTGGTCTATGGATTGGTGACTCGACAGATCTGCCAACACTATTGCTATTCTATTTATGAAAATAATTGTGCATAAAATATTCCTCCATATGAGTTGTGAGTCCTTGCAGGACCACAGCTCAAGGCAACTAGGGCCAAATTGTGCTAGCTATTCCTAATTTCCAGCCAGAGATTCGTACCCTCTTCCCTGATCCATTGGGAAGACAGGACTACAAAGTGCACTGCAGAATACACTCAGACAGAAGTGAAGGAGCGAGGCTGCCTCTTCTTAGCAACCAGAAGCTCCGAGATCATCATTTGGCAAAGGAGTAGGAAGGGAGCGAGGGGCAGTGATTGTGATAGTGCAAGAGAGGGACTGGTGCTGGGAGCTTGGTGACAGTATCATGCACTGCCGTGTGGAGGTCCTGGATTCCGTGCATCTGGTCAGCTAGAGCTGGAGAAGCTGGTGGAGTGCTGTGCAATGGCCACACAGAGCGGCTGGATTCAGGGCCCACGATTGTTGCATTCTGGAAGGAGCCTTGGTGCGGGTGGTTCTCTCTCTCTGCAATGACTGTCAGGCCGATTCAAAAAAATCGGCAGAAGAGCCGGCGCTCGCCCAGGCACCTCTCCTGGGTGCGCAATACAGTATTTAAATTAGGGCCGCCACTTCCACTAATAAGGAGGCGCTAGGGACTCCTCCTGTATCGGCCTGCTTTTGAGTGAGTTGAGTAGGGGTATAAAATAGGGGAAATGAAATCCCTGGATGGTTGTGGATAAAGGATCATGGTGCCAGATTCCAGCCCTGGTTTAGCCAGAATCGTAATTCCCGCTTTGTTGGCCTGAGCTGAAAGCATACCGCCCTCTAACAGATGATTAAATGCCCTAGTTAGAGGCCCCAAGATAATATCCCTCAATTTTTTATAGAACCCTGCCGAAAACCCATCCACCCCTGGTGACTTAGCCATTTTAAGGCCCTTAATAGCTTGTCCCACCTCAAACTCTATCTCCTTATTTACCATTTCTCGCTGCATCTCTCCCAACTGGGGAAAATTGATGCCAGACAGGTAGGCTTGAATGTTGTCCTGCGAGATATCTTGCCTTCTAGCATACAATTGTTGATAAAATCTAGTAAAGCGTTCTCTAATGGCCGCATTTTCAGACAGCATGCCTCCCTTCTCATCCTGAATCTTAAGAATCTGATTTAGACTCATCTGTGCTTTTAAACCCCTCGCTAATAACCTGCCGGCTTTGTTGCCCCCCTCGTAGTATTCCTGTTTCACCCTATCCAATTGATGGACAATAGAGCGCATGTCTAGCTGCTCAAGCTTTTTCCTCAGTACTTTCAATTGATTACCAATTTGTGGTTCCGGATGTCTCTTATTCCTAATTTCCAATTTCCCTATTTTCTGAAGAATAGTAAATCTCAGACTCTCCCTCTCTCTCTTGACATGAGTAGCCCGCGCAATCAACTTACCCCGAGCTACCTCCTTAAAGCAATCCCACACAACTAAGGGAGAGACTTCCCCATTGTCATTTTCTGCAATATAATGTTCCATTTCCTGGTGGAATTTGAGTTCATACTGCTCATCATCCAGCAAACTCTCATTGAACTTCCAGAATCTTTCCCCCCCTTTATCCCCTATTCCCTGCAAGGTGAGCCGAATCGCTGCATGGTCCGACCAAGTGAGGACATCAATACTAGTATCCTGTACAAAGTTAGCCAAACATTTTATCAATGAGAAACAAATCTATTCTCGAGTATGAGTTATGGGCCACAGAGAAGAAGGTGCAGTCTCTCTCAGATGGATGAGTATGATGCCAGATGTCCACTAAATCCCATTCTTGCATTAAATGTGTCAAACATTTTCTATGTGTTTTAGAATAGGCCGAACTACCCGTGCTCGTGTCCAAATACAGATAGCAGGGCAAATTAAAGTCACCCCCCACGAGCACTACACCCTCTGCCCATTGCCGTAACACCGCTGCTATCTGATCTATAAAGGGTCCTTGGCCCACATTCGGTGCATATATGTTTTACTATCGTTTACACTTGGTGCCCAAGTTTAAGTTTCAAAAGGAGGTACCTGCCTTCCTTATCCCGGATCACAGTTTGCAACATCTACCGTCATACTCCTTGCGAAAAGAATACCAACCCCTCTGTATATCCCTTGGGCCGTAGCCGCTGCATAATACTGAACTGGGAAATGATGCGACAACATTAACTTCTCATGCTTTTTTCGTAAATGCGTTTCCTGACACAACAAAATATCTGTTTTAGCCTGGATGGCATCCTGTAACAGACGCTTGCGTTTGTGGTGAGCCTGTAACCCCTTCACATGCCAAGAGAGCACTCTAATCGTACCCGTCATTGAAAAGATTGCCCCCTTGCTCCCTTGCCTCAGTACCCCAAACCATCAAAATAAAAAGTCTACTCGGCTGCCACCGCCCTCTCTGTACCCCCTGACTATTAGTTACCTGACCCCTCCCTCCCCTCCCAACGAATGCATAGAAGGAATGACTACTCAAAGGCCCCCCCAAGGAGCCCGAACCCGATCTCTTATAGACCAAAGTAGAATGAAAACGGCCAACTACTATGGCCGATGCAGCACTCATAAGTCAGTTCTCAAACTTCATCCGTAATCTTAACCGAATAACTAGATTAAACATTATCCAGGAATCAATTGTCCAAGGACCTTCGATATGAAAAGAAAAAAAAAAAAGCGACCAGGAAACCGATTGAAATCTAAAGGCAGAGCTTCAACGATGTGGTTCCGTGGATGTAGTAGATCCTCCTGACTGGCGACGCAGTCTCTTTCCTCCTGATTGGACCCTTTGCCACCTTTGAGGTTGATCTCTCTTGTCCACCTCCTCGTGCTGTGTGTCATCGCCACCAGAAGTAATTATCTCAGCAGAAATCAGCGCTTTCCTGGCTTCCTCCACAGATTGCACTCGTATGGTAGTGCCTTGAATGGTGAAAGATAGTCCAAAAGGGAAGAGCCACTTGTATCTGACTTCCCTGTTCCTCAGCGTGGTAACTATGCCCTTGAATTCCCGTCGCTTCTGGATGGTATGGGCAGATAAGTCTTGAAAATCTTCGATAGCATAACCCTGCCATATGATGTCGTTCCTTTTTCTTGCACATGACAATACCTTTTCTTTTATTTGATAGGAGTGAAAACACACTATTATATCCCGGGGTAGATTGCCCTGGGGTTTAGCCAGGGCTCTATGTGCCCTATCAAAAATGATCGCCTTTCTCCCTTCCAGGGGATCATTTTCATATAGAATAAGTTCACAAACATCTTTTATAACTGCATGACAATCAGCAGAGGCAAATTCTTCTGGAATCCCCCGACATCGCAAGTTCCCTCTTCTAGACCTGTTCTCTAGGTCATCAACCCAGGATTGCAGTTCACTGTTAGAAGTTTGTAAAAGTTTTACTTCTCGCTGCAAGGACTCCTGGATTTCCTCTAGATCTCCGATCCTCTGCTCCGCCTCTCCCACACGTCCTCCAAGTGCCTCACGATCCTGACGCAGCTCCCCTATCATTGCCTTAATTTCTTCCTTCATCGTGGTCATCTCCTCCTTCGTGTCACCAAACCACGCTTGGAAGTCTCCACGAGCGGGAGGGAGCTGCTCCGCTATCAGGACCGGCTGGATCCAGCATTGCACTCGCCGCCTCCCGCTGTGCCTCGCTGCCATTTTCACGGGCTTCCCCCTGCTCCGGGACAGCGCTAGCAGGCCGCTGTTTCGTCGGGTCAAAGGAAAAGTGTTTTAAGATCCCTGATCTTCTTCCTCGCCGACATCCTTGGGGGCTCACACTGCTTTTCTGCGCTTTTCGTAGTATTTTGAATGGTCCTGCTCCAAAAACGCTGCGATTTACTGAGATCAGGCTTGGGAGCTTGTCTCCTAAGCTGCCATTTAGTGGAGTGACGTCACTTCCTCCCCCAGATTCCAGCCCTAAGTTTTCAAATGAACTGGAAGTCCAGACTGGGGAGGGGGAAGAGGAATCTGCCAGGCCCAAAAGAAGAAAATGCACAGAAGGAAACAGTATTTTCAGTGGGGAAAAAATGTGTAAGAAAAGAGATCCTGATAGGAGACTGGAGAGTGGTAGACTCGGGGAGTAAAGGTCGCATTTCCTCACAGATAGGATGCTGGATGCAGGGTATCAGGATTCAAGAAACCATGGAACAGTTATCCTGGATGCTTAGGGGTGGGAGTATGAGGGTAATGCAGAGATCAAGTAGAAGGTGCCACATGGGATGGATCAGGAGGGCTTTGTGGGCCTGCAGGTTTCTGTTACTCTGTGTCCCAATTTGTTTGAGCACGTGGATTATGGCTGAAAGCGCTCATGCTCAAGCGAGTGCAGTTTTCTTTCTACAGCAGTGAATTACACTCTGCTGACGGCTTCCCAGTGGTTGCGCTCTTTGGAGACCCTTTTATTCCAAGTCCTCACTTCACCAGTGGCTTGCTGTCTGAATTGTACGTTTCAGGCGAGTGCAGTAACAAGGAATGCCCGTTCCTGCACATCGATCCAGCGTTGAAAATTAAAGACTGTCCGTGGTACGATCGAGGTTTCTGCAAGCATGGTGAGTGCATTGGGTAGGTCCTGCCTACATGAAGGAATGGGAAAACCTTTCCACATTGTCTCTTCCGAAACGATCCCTGATCTCAGTGCTTGCTGACTCTCCCCGTGGAGTGGCTGCAAGAAATGTTCCATTTGCTACTGAACTTTGGATCTCTGTCTCTCTTTACTGCAGGTCCTTCTTGCAAACACAGACACACCAGAAGAGTGATGTGCGTGAACTATTTAGCTGGATTCTGCCCAGAAGGACCTAAGTGCAAATTTGTACAGTAAGTATCTTTCAAGATAGCCTAGGAAAAAAAACAAACCAAACAGCATCCTGTCTTTCCAAAGGCTCTTTCTGCCTGGACTTTTACTGAACAATAATCTTTAAGGGGGTTGAGAGGTTAATGTGTATTGCTGCTATTGAATCTGTCACCACCATGTAGATTTGGCTGCAAGACCAGCAGAGCAAAGCAAGTGGTTCAGCGGCACCAAACAGTTAAATTAAGTAGCAGATCCAAAGAGCTAAACTTTAGACCCATGGTGCAGCTGGGTTGAGATTTTTAAATTCCCATTTTTCCAGGTCTGACAATGTTGCCTTTTCAAGGAGCGTTACCATACTTTCTTTTTTTTTTTTCCCACATTACACAGAATTGTCCTGGGGATCTGAGTATGAATTTCCTTCCTCAGCTAGAAATCACTTTCTCATCTTGCTTTCTAGCCCCAAATTTGACTTGTTGTGCCTTTCAGACCAATTGAAGGTAAGAAATAAGACTAAAGCTTCCTGAACCAACAATACTACTGCAGTGTTTTTTTTTTTTAACATCCTTTTCCTTTCTGATTTTCTGTGCAGAAATGTGTTGGAACTGTATGAAAGTGCCATCTTCTTCTAATTTTCGCTTTGCTTATCATGTTATATCTCAGCCACAACCAAACACCACAGGAGGTCAGCACTGATGCATTATAAAGAAATGCTTCTGCTGCGACACAGGATCCTTAAGTGTTCCACACCGCTGACAGGGTCTGCTGGTAAACCAGGAGGACCCAGGGAAAGGACACATTCTTTATTGCTGGAAGGTTGCATATAATTAGAAAAAAAAAAAGTGGATTTATACAGTACCTTCCTGCAAACCAAAGCTCCATGCACGTTAGAATTTCTAACACTCCAAAAATAGCCATGCAGCCACCTCTGGGATGCATGATCTGGCACCTAGACTTAGAAAGGGAGAGGGGTGGTTCTATTAAAATAATTCTGTGCCAAGGTGCTGTCCAGCTTTCTTCTCCTGGCTTATGATTTGTTGTTACACCTGACAGAGATTTTCATTGCTTTGTGCCCTAGACCACGGTTCATCCCCCGAGGCTGCAAGACATTCCATTCTTCCCTGTCCTCTCCGCCGGCAGTCTAGTCCAGAGCCGCCAGCAGAGGCTGCAGGGCCCAGCAGCTTATCCCTATGGGATGCTCCGCCCACTGGAGCAGGTTACGTGTTTCAAGGTTAGGTTCTCATTGGCTGTTTTGGGATTACAACGCAGGGCCTAGCATGAGGGCACAGTAAATATCACACGTAGTAATCCTACCGCAACCAGCCAGAATGATGGGCTTGTTCAGTTGCTGCTGTTATGAGCATAATAGAGCGATGGTCCTTTGTTGTATTTAGGGGAAGGAGGGACTAAATTGTGTATCTCTGCTCTTCCCTCCCCATCTCCTGTTAAATTGGGAGCCTCCGTAAAGGCTGACTCCCTCAGTGATGACTCCACCGCCTGGTTCCACAGTACGTTTTTTCTCGCTCTCTCTTTTTTTTTGACCCAGCAGTTTTCAGCTCAGTTGGAACCAGGCCTTAGATCTGGTGCCATCAGCCTTCATTTGCAAGTACCCGGGAATATTTTTCCCTGTTTACATCCCCTTCCACCTTACTTGATTGCAGTCACTGCAGCAATAGTTCTCAACTGGGGAACCATCTGCCAGGACTCCTTCTGGATGTCACCATTGATCAACGGCTAGGATTCCCTCGCCCCCCAGTGCCTATGAACACTATCGCTGCAGCTTCCCCAGCGGTGGCCGACAGGGGCAGTGGAAGACCTCAACCTGTAATCAAATCTAGTTCTCAGTTATAGGTAGTGCACAAGCACGACTTGCTGAGTGGCCCGACTCATTTTCTAATTGTGATTCTCTTCTTTTCAATTACAGTGTGGAGACAAAGGCCATTATGCAAATAAATGCAGCAAAAGCCGCTCTGCATGCCTCGTGAAAAAGTAACATCTTGGGTTTTTGGTTTAAAAATGCAAAAGAAGCTTCACCATAGAACATTTTAGTACTTTGTGCCTACATCTTGGGAGGGACCAAGGCAGAAACCTGAGCATATAGATCACAGGAAAGAATGTTTCACATGTGAAGGGCTTGCACTCAGACTACAAGTAAACACAAATTATTCGTACTAGGACTGGAAGTCAGGCATGGTGCCAAGCTGCTGCAGGGTGTTGCTTTAAATGGGTACCAACCCGGTGATATTCCCTGAAGGAGGAAAAGGCACTAAGCAGGGTCAGAGTAGGGATAACAACCAGGTGTTTTAAGGAGTGTGGGAACAAATGAGCATTAATCTCATTAAGAAACAAATTTGGGCTTCACCTCTGCAGCAGTGACCCGCTAACGTCCAGCTGCTTTTCATGACATGCTTTCCTCCAGCTTGCGACTCGAAAGTCACCTCCACCCTGCATGCCAAGCCGTCTTATTTCAAGTGCCCTGCAAGCATGCGAATGAAGTTGCCATCTAATCATCGGTGAAAAACAGAAAAGTCATCTCCTCAGTCTCCAAAGTGGTCCGGAATGGAACATGTTCGCATGTGCTTGCTCTTCCTGGCTCATAAGTAGATTATATAGCTCCATTAACATACAGGCCTAAGCTGTAACCAATCCCCAGATTTCCTAGAAATCCAACTCTCTAAAAAAAAAAAAAATCTCTTCTCATTTGCTGTGTAATTTGGTTTTATGAAATCAGAAGGAAGGTAAAAACAGGATAAATTGTGAAAGCCAACACTCCATATAGTACTAAAAAAAAAAACAAACTAGCAATAAGGTTTATAAATGTATAGCCAGTTCACCAGCTCCTTAAGGGAGAAAAAATACCATGTAGTTTGATTAGGGAGATGAATAATTGCCAAATTCTGTTTTCAGTCTTTTAGTGTAAAGTGGCTGCTATTTGTAATGCTACAGTGTAACTTATGACAATAAAATTTCTTACTGCATACATTTTGGAATTTGAGACCATTTTTACCTGTCTTGGGCAGCAGAGGGATCCGTGAGCTTGAAATGACCAATAGAACTGGGAGAATTCAAACTTATCTCCAATGTATGTAAATGGATAGTTCAGCTGATTTTCCCTTCAGCATATAAATCATCACATGTACCAGAATGCTTTTCCACCTGATGTTTCTCAACCACTGGTCTCCAGCAGCTTTTCTGCCGGTCCACAGAGGGCAGGTGCTTGCAGGTGGATGAGGCAGAAGCAAGACCTGCCCTGCAGCTTCATGCACTGCATTCTGCACCACAAAGAGAAAACAACTTTCTTAAATAGGCTAGTCACCTTCTTAAAATGACATAGAGCAACTGCAGGGCTGAGCCACGAGATTAAAGAGCAGAGGGGTTAGAAAGTATATCCTCCCCCTCCCCCACAGTTTCAGTGCTGCAACTGGCCCACATGATTTAAGGAAGGTAGCTAGCCAGTCTCTGGCATAGAAAGGTTGGGAAACACTGTGATAGAGGACAGAAGATGGGAGAAGGATGATGCCTTAGGGATCCTGGGGCCAGTTCTATCCCCAGTCTTTCAGGTCGATCCAGTAAAGTGTGCTCCGTTGGAGCGCACTGTCAGCCTACTATGGACGCGTGTTTTCCCTTACCCCTTATTCAGTAAGGGGAGGAAAACACGCGGCCCACCCGCGGCACCTAATAATAGCGCCCTCAACATGCAAATGCATGTTGATGGCCCTATTAGGTATTCCCGAGCGATCCAGTAAGTAAAATGTGCAGCCAAGCCGCACATTTTACTCTAAGAAATTAGCGCCGCCCAAAGGTCGGCGCTAATTTCTTCCGGCACCAGGGAAGTGCACAGAAAAGCAGTAAAAACTGCTTTTCTGTGCACCCTCCGACTTAATATCATAGCGATATTAAGTCGGAGGTCCCCAAAAGTAAAAAAAAGTAAAAAAAAAAAAAAAAAATAAATTTTGAATTCGGCCCGCGGCTGTCGGGCCGAAAACCGGACGCTCAATTTTGCCGGCGTCCGGTTTCCGAGCCCGTGGCTGTCAGCGGGCTCGAGAACCGACGCCGGCAAAATTGAGCGTCGGCTGTCAAACCCGCTGACAGCCGCCGCTCCAGGCCAAAAGGCGCGTCCCTAGCGCCTCCTTTTCCTCGTTTGCACCGCATCGCCTAATTTAAATACTGGATCGCTCGCACCGGCAAGGGGCCGGTGCGCGCGCCGGGAGAGCGGGCGTTAGTCCGCTCTCCCACGGACTTTACTGGATCGGGCTGTTTGTGAGTTATATTGTGGAGGAGTTAGAAGGAAATTTCACTTTATACAGATGACCCTTAGATCTGAGTGCCCACTCCTGAAAGAGCAGACAAAATGAAGTGCAATCTAGGAAAGCTCGAGGAATGGGTGAATACTTGGCAGTTAAGAACATAAGATACGTGATGCTGTGTCAGACCAGCTGTTTCAGACAGTGGCCACTTTGGGTCACAAATATCCAGCAGATCTGTACCTTACTTCCAGGGATAAATGCAAAAAGTGTAACAGCATGCATTGGGGATGCAAAAATCAGATGCAAGGAAGGGCAAGATATTGATGTGGGCTAAGCAGGAGAGACCTTGGCTGATCACATCTGATCTCAAGGTAGTATGATAAAGTTGTGGTCAGAGCCAGAGGGATGCTAGGGTGCACAGGAGGAAGCATAACCAGCTAAAAACAAAATGATGACGTTGTACAGGTTGTTGGTGAAACCTCGTAGAATATTTTTCCAGTGCTGGAGGCTGTACCTCCAAATGGATACAGATAGGGTAGAAGTGGTCCAGAGAAAAGCTACCAAACCCGTGCAGGGTCTATACCAAAAACCCTGTGAAGTGAGACTTAAGCACCTAAATAGGTATATCCCAGAGAGGAGAGGGAACATTCAAATATCTCAATATCTCAAAAGGTATAAATCATGCACAAGACGTAAACTTTTTCAGAGGAAAGAATTCTGCAGAACACTAGGTCATGGGACGGATCTGCAAGGGAGTAGCTGTAGGACCAACATTGGAAATATTGCTTTGTGGCAAGGGTGGTGGATGTATGGAATAGCCTGCGGTGGGAGGGGAACAAAAGCAGTGACAGAAATGAAGAAAGCAGGTACAGGTGGTCCTCAGTGCTGCAGGGAGGAGGAAAGCCAAAACTCAATGCAATTTCTGCTACTGCACCAGGAACGGCAGACTGTAAGGTCCTTGTCTGCCATCAGAGTCTGTTTATATACAGATGAAGACAACAGGGTTCTCTTATGGATTTTGACTGATGTAAGTATGGGCCCAGTGAGGGAGCTGAGGCGTGGGGCTACAATGCTTTGTTTTTTATATTAAAAGATGACTTCAAAATCACAGAGTTAAATATAGATTTGGAGAGAAAAAGCATGTTTTCCTTTATGAAATAGTATGCATAATTTTAGCAAAGCGTACAGCTCATCAAATTAACATATTGCAAAAGCATTTTACTTAAGCAGGAAACTGAAATATTAAAAGACCTCAAGGACAATGAAAGCCTCGGGTAGTAAATTTCCTGATCGACTGAAGGGTGCCTAGAGTTTAATTTCTTCCCTGCAGCACAATTCCAGTTTTATTGAATACACTTCTTTTCCAGTCAAAATGTCCATTTTCACAGTAATTAGAAAACACAAAACCAGCCATGATTCAGAATTATATCAAAGTAAAACCGCTGGGGCTGAGCCTGATCTTTATTCCCCGCGGCTGCTATCTGTTCTGCTTCTCTCATAATTTTATTAAGACTATCAAAGAAACTACTTTCCCAGAACAGGCAGCAGAGCATTCCTGAAAGATGAGGGTTCCTCTCTTTTTTTTTAAATTTATGGTCGGCCACTTCAAAGTGTATTGCCTTCAGGTACCGTAGGTTTTTCAATAGCCCCAGCGAGCCTGATCTACTAAGGCTTTTCTCCCATTCTGTATCGATGTAGACAAAGCTTAGTAAATCAAGCCCCATGTTTATACCTGACATAACCAAGCGTGACGACCAAGATCACAGAGTGCACCCATAGGATGTGGACCCCCACCTTCACTGATTTGCTGCCCTCTCCCCGTTAAGCTATTCCTCCAATGCAATCAAAGCATTTTGAGTGCATTTCCTCCATAGAAAGCCCCTATTGTCACTGGCTTGTTTGACCGTCTGTCCCTATGTATCGAAGGCCCTCTGTGGCTGGATTTGGCAGGAGAGTCAGGTACTGAGATGCCACAGAGAGGATGTACCAGAAGACTAGGGCTGTTCCTGAAAGGCAGCTTTGGGTCACGCTCCAAGCCTGAACATTTTCAACGTTTTTGTCTTTTCTTGAATTCTCAAACAAAAGTTCCCTAATTCTGTTGGTGGTCTTCATATCACAATGCATGCTGTGACCTGTGTGCTTTGCTGCATCAGGCTGAATACGAGGAGTGTCAGACACCATACCCCTCACATGGCTGGTATAAGGGTGCCACACACACACACACTCCTCTGCAACATCCGTCCTCCTTGATACTTCTTCCAGCGGTCAAGTTCCTAATGTGAGGAAAACCAAAAAAGAAGAAGAAAAGTGAAACTTCTGCATGTTCTATGGTTCAGCTCTATCCTATACTAATAAATGATAATAAAGCAACAAATATGATGTAAAAAGCAAACTGTGTGTGCTGCACTGAACTGATCCGTTAAGCCAGCAGTGAGTAGCCGTGGGGTGTGTCAGTGTTTTAAATGCTCAGTCACCCTATCATACAATACTGCCAGGCTGAAATGACTCAGCATTCTTGGGCAATGACAAGAAAATGGAAGGAAGGTGGCAAGCATGTTGGAGTGCAAATCCAGGAAATGAGTTCTTTTATCAGCATAATGCAGTATGCAAGAGAACAGGATGATAGGGAGGAACTAGGATTATATACAGGAAATTACTATCTCTTACATAGTAAATTGCCTACTAACCCCCAACTGATCAAAGATTTCTCAGCACTTAACCCAACTAAAGAGTACATCTGTTGGAAATCAGTTAGTGACCCTAAACTACAAAAGGAAACACTAACACAGTCACCTAAAAAAAGGAGTCAAAGAGCAGCATTTGTTCTTGGAACTTTGGCTATGAACGGGCTGGTTTGTTTTTTTGGGGGGGAGAGACGATATGGAAAATGGCGATTAACAATGAAATTGAGAATATGACAGCAGATAAAGACCATAAAGCCAATCTAGTCAGCCCAAGGTAATAATTGTTGCAGTGCCTTTGGCCCCGTTTGATCTGTCTTCCTGAAACGTCATTAAACCTGTGCAAGGAACTAACATGAGAAAGTCATGCTCAGACACCATACCCCTCCCCTGGACAAAAGTAAAGAAAGTCTTACTAAAAAGCTCATGGTGCAATGCATAGGTGAGAGCCCAGCACCCTGCCACCAGCACGGGTAGTGCTACTCCAGCTGTCTTCATGTTGATGTGCTTGTAGTATTTGCCCCAGGCTGGTGGAGAGAAACACAAAAGGTGTCTGGTGTCAAGCAGTATGCAGAAAGTACTAACCAAAACTACACTGCAGTTCAAAGCATTTCAGCCAATTTGCTCACACTTATCATGGTCACATTTTCCTCTGCCATTTTTGCTAATCTAGGTTTGTGTTTTTATGACTGGCTCAGTGATCCTGTTTTTCTTTTTTGGCTGCTGCTAAGAGGGACGTCTCCTATTCTTGCCATGTAGCCAGTTGTAATTTAAGATTTCTAAGCTGCCTTTCTGCACAGATGGTGTTTTTAACCTAGATTTCCCATAACAGCGAGGGCCACCTCCAACAATTAACACAATAGTTATCCTAGCACTATCCTGCTTTAATTTTACCTTTGGATACTGCTGCTGGAAACCTCTTTACTGAAACGCTTTTAGGTGCTGATCAGGACAGCAGCTCTCCATGTTTTACATCCACCTCTCATAGAGGCATTTTACTAATTTTTTTAAAAGAGGGCTCTTGAGTTGATTATTTTTATGCAGGGTTAGTGATGTCTTGTTTTTGGTTTTTTTTTTTTTAATGGACTTTTCCTGGCATCTGCTGATCTAGAGGCATTTGATGAATATACAGTGGCTTGCAAAAGTATTCAACCCCCTAAAAAAAGTCAGATGTGTGGATTACTAATGACACTTACACAGATTGTTCCAGACAATATGATTATTGCAATCCAGTATGCCCTTAAAAGTAAATTTTTAAAATCACAATTCATTATTTCTCTGCATATTTTGTAAAATAAAATTAACTGAAAAATACTGCTTGCATAAGTATTCAGCCCCATGCTGTTTAAGCTCCAAGTTTACATAGATGAAAGATATTGCCCTAACAACTGCCTTTTCTGGATAAAAGACCTCCTAATGCCAGTACCACTGTGAATCTAAAGGGAAGTTGTGAAAATGAAGACCAAAGAGCATTCTAAGGAAATTAAAGCTAAACTTGTAGACGTGCACAAGATAGGAAAAGGCTACAAAATAATATGTAAATGCTTGGATATCCCAGTGAGCACCATTGGATCAATCGTGAGAAAATGGAAGCTGCATCATACCACCCAGTCAAGGTCGTCCCTCAAAACTCTGATTCAGAGCAAGAAGGAGGCTTATGAGGGAAGCCACAAGAGAGGCCAACGATCACTTTGAAGGAGGCTACAGCGTTCAGTGGCTGAGACTGGAGTGGAGGTGCATCAGTCAACCACATCAAGACTCTGCATACATCTAGCCTGCATGGAAGGATGGCTAGAAAAAAGCCAGTGCTGAAGAAAACCAGATCAAAGCACATCTGAGCATCAAAGTGACCCCAGCTAAAATGTGGGATAAGGTTTTGTAGTCAGATGAAACAAAAATGGAGCTTTTTGGCTAAAATTCAAAATGCTATGTGTGGCGCAAACTTAACACTGCCTATTTCTCAGCAAACACCATCCCAACAGTCAAATATGGGGGTGGCAGCATCATGTTGTGGGGATGCTTTTCCCTCAGCAGGGACGGGGCATCTTGTTAAAATTGAAGGAAGGATGGATGGTGCAACATGCAGGGAGCAAGATAACCTGCTTCAGTCTGCTAAAAAACTAAAACTTGGGAGAAAATTCACCTTTCAGCAGGACAATGAGCTCAAGCACAAGGCCAAAGCACACAGGAGTGGTCAAACAACAAAAGGTGAACGTTCTACAATAGTCAAGTCAAAGTCCAGATCTCAATCCAATCAAGAATCTGTGGCACGATTTGAAAATTGCAGTCCATAAACGTTATCTGAACAACCTGGAGCAAATCTGCCAGGAAGAATGGGCAAAAAACATTCCCAAACAGTGTGCAAAGCTGGTAGATACTTACCCCAACAGACATAAAGGGGTAGATTTTAAGAGGCGCGCGAACAGCCTACTTTTGCTTGCGCATCAGACTCAAGCAAAAGTACGCTGGATTTTAGTAGATACGCGCGGAGCCGCGCGTATCCACTAAAATCCTGGATCGGCGCGCGCAAGGCTATCGATTTTGTATAGCCTGCGCGCGCCGAGCCGCGCTGCCTCCCCCCGTTCCCTCCAAGGCCGCTCCGAAATCGGAGCGGCCTCGGAGGGAACTTTCCTTTGCCCTCCCCTCACCTTACCCTCCCTTCCCCTACCTAACCCCCCCACCCGGCCCTGTCTACACCCCCCCCTTACCGTTGTCGGGGGATTTACGCCTCCCGGAGGGAGACGTAAATCCCCGCGCGCCAGCGGGCCTGCTGCGCGCCGGGCCGCGACCTGGGGGCGGGTACGGAGGGCGCGGCCACGCCCCCGGGCCATAGCCACGCCCCGTACCCGCCCCCAAAACGCGGCCGACACGCCCCCGAAACGCCGCGTCGACCGGGCCCGCTCCCCGACACGCCCCCGACACGCCCCCCTCCGAAAACCCCGGGACGTACGCGAGTCCCGGGGTCTGCGCGCGCCGGTAGGCCTATGTAAAATAGGCTTACCGGCGCGCAGGGCCCTGCTCGCCTAAATCCGCCCGGTTTTGGGCGGATTTAGGCGAGCAGGGCGCTGAAAATCCGCCCCAAAGCTGTTATCGCAGCAAAATGTGGTTCTATCAAGTACTAGTCTGAAGGGGTTGAATACTTATGCAAGCAGTATTTTTCAGTTTTTAAATTTTATTTTACAAAAAATGCAGAGAAATAATTCTGACTTTGAAATTTTCCTTTAAGAGCATACTGGTTTGCAATAAACGCTGTCTGGAACAACCTGTGTGTCATTTGTAATTCACACAAATCTGCGTTTAGGATGTTGAATACTTTTGCAAGCCACTGTATTAACTATTTTAGATTTTCTGCTACTTAGGAGGATCGACCAGTCATGTTGCTTCAATCTGTGTAAATTCGCCTACTGATGCATGGACAAAAATCACAGTAAAAATGCATGCAGAAGTGATCAGATTACTGAGAGAGCTTTGAATTACAAATTCAATTTAAATTTGGTGCAAATGCAAATTTATTTGCAGTCTTGGAGGGGGAAATATGGGTTTCTGCTTTTGTCTGTCTGTCTGGGTTCCTCTGTGATGCAGCAGTAACATGCAAATTGAAGGAAGGATCAAGACCACTGCATCAGAGCCTGTTACTTAAGTTTCACCGTGTGGCTGCAAATAGATGTTAGTGTCTCTTTTTAATAAAGTCCTCCTGGTAGGCCCCCACATCCCTAATGCTCTTCTTGTATCTTTACCTGCTCTGATTTTATACAGAATAAATACCAATAGATGCTAGTTCTGGTTATACTGTAACTAGCAACTGTACCTGTTCTACGCCCGGGCGGTGAGCCTTTTTGGCACATCTGCTCGTTTTGAGCAGAATTTCCCTAGAAATTCACTATAAGAGTGCCCCTTCCACATACAAACACCCTCATATAGGCTCCCTCTCTCTGAAACCCTCACTCAAGCATCCCTCCACCCACCCTCTCTTACCTCCATGCTCTCTCACACCCTCCCCACCCCCCTCTCACCAACCATGCTCTCTGTTACCCCCCCTCTCACACACACACTCTCTCACCGACATCCCCCCCCCCATGCTCTCTCTCACACCCTCCCCTCTCCGATACACATTCTCTCTCACCGGCATGCCGCGGGACCTGCGCCGTTCGCGGCGAAGATGAAGGCCCGGGTGCGCCGAATGCAGCACACGGGGGCCTTCCCTTTTCACCGCAACGGCACACCGGGCCTTCATCTTCGCCGCGAACGGAGCATGTGCCGCGGGACGCGCACCGTTCGCAGCATGCCAGAGTCTCCTCAGCTATTTTCAGCCTGTCCCGCGATGGCCACTGCAGAATTCTCCCCGGAGTACCTCTTGTACTTGGTGTTGCAACGTGTTTGAGCCGCCTGCGCCCCAAGCCCGATCCATAATATATCGGGCTTGGTATATATTATAGCGCCATGTATCGGCAGGCTGGAGACATGCGCGCACACTGACGGACACACTACCAAGCCCGATATATTATGGATTATATAAACCATATTATTCAACCTATAAGTTCAGTATTACATCTCTAGAAAACTGTTATTAATATGAAACATTCACTTCGCCAGCCACGTCTATAAATTGTAAGGGCTAAACAGGATCTGTCGCACAGCCTTTATATACCGTATTTTCCAGTGTGTAAATCTCACCCCTCCGTAAACATCAATTTTGAAGAAAAAGTTGGTAGAGAGGTCCCACCGGTAGATAAGGCAAACCTGTTTGTCCTCCGCCGGGCTCGTGGATTTGGCTTAGTCAGAAAGTGAGTCTGCCCAATGTAGTGTGAGCACCGGAAGGGAGTGCGAATTCCGTACAGGAGTGCACAGAGTCTAGACTTTTATTGGCGAGTACTGCACGCCGGTGGGAGCGAGAAACATTGGTTGGCAGGGTACGGACACACCAATGAGAAAGAGAGAGCGAGAGAACAAAAAACTTGTATATAAGTCGTGCCAATTACATTTTTGAAAAAGCAGTGCCTTATACACTGGAAAATACGGTAGCTGCAATTCCATAATGTAATCTGTCTTTCTTTTGCGGATTTCTTATTGCAGCACACACTCTGGATCCCAAATTTTATTTCAAATTAGAGGTTTCTAATGTGCTGGAAAACTCTTCAAGGTTCTTGTGCAATATTCACTTTATAGCGTTTCTTAATGTGAGTAACCATGGGTTTTACTCCTAAGCTGTCTCTATCCAACAAACTCTCCCAGGCAATCATGATCTCCTAAGCATCACAAGACTCTCAAGGTGTTCGCAATTAAAAATAACCCATTGATGAAAAACGAATTACTGATGCAAGGGGATGAATCTGCTATCAGTAATCTATTGGAATCCACTTATACCTTGCCATCCTTCACTGGGAAGGTTAGGCCCAGTCCTCCAGATGTTTGTTTTCTGGCAAAAAGGTCTTTCTGAGACAATGTTCAGCCTAAGGTAACTGTGGTGGAATTCTGGAAAGTACTGTAGCCCCAGGGAACCAGAATGTATGGTTTTATTGCCCAAAGGCACTGAGGCGCAAGCTGGTTTATCATTCAAACTGGGTTCTAAACAGTGTTTCACAGGCCTCTCCCCGTGTACTGTCAGTTCTTCAAACGTCTGTAGAACGGATTCAGAAGCCTGTTCTGTACTCAGAGTCTGCATCACCTTTGCACATGCTGCATAAATGCAGTTTCTCTCTTCCTTTTCACCGGTCAGAAGTGAAGGCTGGGCGCTTTTAAAGATGGGGAGCAGTTCGGTGGACCCCTTAGCACAGTTTCGGTAGGAGGCCAGATGTTCATCTTTCTCTAGAGCTGCCAGAACCTTGGCCGGCTGCTTTTTCTCCCTACAGTGATTTTTACATACAGGATCCTGCAAGTTATCATACGCACCAGATTTAATGACACTTACATTCCTGCCATCAGCTTTTCTTGCATGCCACGTGTTACTCTTTGCTACGTCATTTTCCTGCTTGCAGTCTTCCCACTGGTTCCCTTCACACAGGAGATTCTCACAGGTTCCTTCCACACAGAGTTTTGGGTTTGATCCCTTGGTTTCATTGTGATTCCTTCTGTCCTCCAGTCCTGGGTATTCATACACCCTGCTCACTCCTGTTTGCCCTTGCTGCTCACCAGCTATTTTGTCTTCCCGACTCTGGTTCTGGGGAAGGTTCTGCAGAACACCAATGGCTCTGTCCAATGGGTTCTTCCCCGCTTTCCTGATTTGGAGGAGATTTCACTCTAACTTCTCCTGGTTTTACAGCATTTTGAGTTTGATTCTGGACCAACAAGTCTTTCATCCTGTGTTTTATTTCACCTGGCACCACAATGCTGCCAGGCACAATATTTGCTTGACTGGAAATGATTAGACCCTTAGTTTTGTGTGATTTGGCTGCATCCTGGGTAGGTTTCACTTCTGGCATTGCGTTCTTGATGGTGTCTGTGAGTGATTTAGGCTTTTTCTGTCCCATCGCTTGCTTTGTTTCCTCAAGCTGTCTCTTTTTATATTCTTTCATGGGCTTTTCAATTCCTTTACCTTTTTTAATTGCAATTATGTTCTCATTTATTTCCGACTCAGCTGTATGTACTTTCTGTATGGGTTGTAGCTCTTCTTCTGCCCCAACTCTTGGGCTATCTGATTTTCTTTTCGTTTTTTCTCTTTTTGAAGAATTCTCTGTTATTAATGTTAAATCTTTATTTTGCTTCTTCCATTTTTCAGTGGAACAGACTGTAACTGTCCTAGACTCAACTTTTAAAGCCGGGTTCATTTTTACATCTCCTGCCATTTTACAGTGGGGCAGATGTGACTTGAGCCTCTTAAATGGTCTCCCACAGTACGGACAACTTTCCATTTCTGTTAGAACATCTGCCAGTCTGAAACACAAACAGGAAATTGGGAATGAATTTAACTAAATTTGTGGTTTTAGAGAGTACATGTCATCCTAATTATTTACACATCACGTCAGTTAAGCTGGAACATGTAGCATTGGCAGGAGGACCAATTTTGCTTACTTTCCAAGAGAACCCATCTAGGTAAAGAGGCCTATTCTTAAGAAGAGAATTGCTGCACTGGCTCACCAGCAAACTAAGTTCTTGGATGTTGCAGCGATATCTGGTACCAAGCAGGAGCAGAGTGCAAGGCTTTCAAAGGGCTCTCAGTTTGGTGATGAAGACAACATGTGAATGATAGCCACACCAACCTGATTACTTTTATTTTGCTATCTTAAGTTCCTAAATATGTTTTGTAAATATTCCTTATGTATTAACCAGAGCATGTGTATCTGGTCATCACGTTTCCATCTCCAAAAGGGATTCAAGGGATCCAATGAAGAGATTTTCTTTTCCTGAGCTACCATTTATAACAGAAAACCTGAGGAGCACAAAGCACTACTTATACCCCCGCCTCCTCCACTCACAACGTAGAAAATATAAGATATGATGGCTGATAAGGAGTAGGAAGCATATTTAGTCTGCCCAACCATTTACAGGTGCAATGCATAGACTGCAGTGGTCTGGTGTCTGCAACACACAAGCGCAGCAAGAAAGATTTGCACATAAAGGTCCCAGATGTCTTAATGCCCAATGAAGCCTTCATGCCAGCATCTCATTCTTTCACAGAGCACAGCAAAAGGAACCCCATAATCATATACTGACACCTCAGAAATCATAAAGCAAGCTTTAGGAGAACACAGCATTTCTCAGCCTCTTCTCTTTCCAAAATACACTTTATTCTCCTCCTTGACTTTTTTGCATCACAGTTGTTTTAAAACCAAAATGGAAGCTCAGGCAGCATTGGTGCAGCAGGCTGGCTCGCAATCACAACTGGTATCTATTTAGAAAACTGAACAGAAGCCACTGAAAGAGTCATTTTCACACTATCCATATTGAGACAAAGACTGCATACATCTTACCCCAGGACTCCGCAGCAGTTCTGAAAGTGAAAGTAACATATACAAGTATGTTTGGGCACTAACCCTGCTTTTCTGTGAATAAAACTTTGCAGGAAAAGTAAATGCAAAGATTTGAAAATGCAATCTATGCACATACATTTCTTCCCCCTACCTAAATGCCCCCAAGAATTCCAATGCAGCTAAACTTATGCATGATGTTCCACAACATGTGGGCTTTTAGCTGCATTTAATGCAGATAAAGTGCTTTACTGGAGTCAATCTAGTTTTGGATTTTTTTAGCGGGTCCTACTTTTTGACCTATGCATAAAAACTTTCCTTGAGATTACTGACCTTAAAAACAGTGTTTCTTGGGGCAATTAGTTCTGTGTGTTGAGTATCCGAACTAGAGGCCTTGTCATGCCAGGAGATGTTTCTACGAGTGACTCCAGGGGTGATACAATTGGGTACTTTTCCTTCTTTTTTTGCCAAACTTGGTCTCAGTTTTTCACTTGAATCAGTCTATTTCCCTGCTGTCTCTGGACAGGGCAAGACATACTGAGGAATATTGCCTGTTACAGCCCTTGAATGTCAAGAGGTTTCTGAACCTCTCAGGAAGATAGACCAGCTATTTATACTCCATGGTGGGAATAAATAAAGTGAGCCGGCGTCACGGGCTACAATAGCCTGCTGGATTAAGGAGATAGTCACGGATGCGTATGTGGATGCTGAGCAGCCATTGCCTAGTCAGGTTAGGGCTCAGGCAGCGTCATGAGACGGAGGTTAGACTGTTGTCTCCTGTCAACATTTGCCAAGCTGCAACAGGGTCCTCTTTACATACCTGGATGTGCAGGCCCAGGAAGATGCAATCTTCATACATGCGGTTTTGACTGGATCGCTGGCAGCCTCCTGCCTGTTAAGGAGTAGCTTTGGTACATCCCACTGGTTTTGGATTCACCTATCTGTATGCTAAGAAAGAAGAAATTACTACTTACCTGCTAATTTCCTTTTCTTTAATAAGGACAGGTGAATCCACCTTCCTGCCCTTGGCTGCTGGATGGTGGTGCTATTATCCTCCTGCATGGCTGTGTGTTCCAGGAAGTACTGGCGTCAATCCACAGTTTGCTTTTGCAGAGAAATACTGGCAGGCTGTCACTGCAAGGGTATATATACTGCAATGTCAGCATTGCTCCAGCTCTATCTGCTGGTGGAGGTGCATAACCCACTGGTTTTGGTTCACCTGTCCTTATTAAAGGAAATTATCGGGTAAGTAGTAACTTCTCCTTTTCTAAAAGCCATTTTACAAGGAGTGTTTTTCTGGCCTCATACACTATGTATGTATGTAAGATATAAGCAAGTTAGCAGGTCTGCTCTAGTGTGATGAAGTTACTGAATGATCTTCACAATACACTTACCAACCAATTTCTAGTTCAATAAAGGAATCACTTTCAGCTCTCATGGAAATGACCATCAGAACTCTGGCCACAAATGTCAGAGATGCCCTGTTCCATTTCTTGGACCAGGATTAAAGGAGAATCCAACCTTCCCACCTGAGTCACATCTGCTTCTGCTCCTGCTGCAGGCTCCAGGGCCTCCTCACAGCTCTCCTGAATATCCACCAAGAACAAGAACAGAATCAGTAAAGGGACAGAGCCTGGAAATGAAGAAAAACAGGGAAAGCAACAGGATGCTGGGCTTGATGGACCCTTGGTCTGACCCAGTATGGCATTTTCTTATGTTCTTATCCGACTACCTGACATAACTTGAACATGCTTCTTCTACCCCACACTCGCCTTTACCAGATAAATAAATCAAAATAATCTCTATCAAACGCAGCCGCTCCAGAACAAAAGACAATCAGCCAGTAATAATTATACGGTACGTCCGATAACAAATAACGCCAAAAAATATAGGAGGCATCGACCATACTGTTAGTGACGTACCCAGGAGACGTATTACGTTTGCCAGAGGGCCACGATCTCCATAGTTTCCATCGGCTTGCGGCTCTTCCCCATCACAGCCAATATGGTCACGTGCGCCTGCGATCCGTCTTCCCTTACGAGAGGAAGGGGAAACCGGAAACCCGACTGGCGCAGGTGCCGAGCGGCCATCTTGGTGAAGGCTGGGTGGTGACGTAGGCCACGCGCAAGCGCGGAGTGAGGTAAACAGGCGCCGTTTGTCCCGTGAGGAGGAGGAGGATAGGAGCAGCAGCAGCAGCGGGCCGAGGCTGAGGCCGCCGGGCAAGAGCGATGGTTCCTGGCGCGGCCTGAGGCCCTGATAGAAAGCAGCGTGCGGAAGAGCATGAGTGGTGCGGTGCCGGGGCCGGGCAGCACCCAGAGAGTTGCGCGGCGGTGAGGGGGCGGGAGGAGAGAGCGCATCGCCTCCGCCCTCTCGGAAGCGGCCCACGTCCGCCCCGCGGGGTGCTCGGCGGATAGATGTTACCGGACAGTAGGTGAGGAGCTCGGGGGGTGGAGAAGGATTGGTTATGAGTGAGGGAATTTGGCGTTGGTGGGGAGGATTGATATTGGTTTGGATGGATTTGATGGGGGTAAGAATTTTTCATTTTGGGGGAGGGAGAGGAAGAGCACTTTTTTTTTTTCTTCCCCCTTTGCGCTTGGGTGGCTGGAAATTGTGACGTTATTGTGCCTACCGGAGTCCGATACTATCCTGTAAAAGAGGAAAACTGGGAATGAGGACAGAGGGAAGACCGGTCTGCTCAGTCCAGATCCTTCCTCTGGTTTTCTGCCACTTTGGGTAGATGGTTCTGCAACTTCCCAATAGGGCGGCTTCTTTTCCCGGACGAAGGAGAAGGGGCCGGTCCTGGGCTGCGCTAAGCCATGACATAGTTCAGTGCCCTTCTACAAGTTCAGTTAACTGCCTGAACAGACGCAGATCTCTCGCAGCAATAAAACCTGCAAGTGCCTGCAGTTACGTTGCATGGCTGGAAACACGCAGCACTTCTCCGCTCACTGGGAGGTGGGTAAAAATTACCACCATGTCATGATTGCTTGATTCATCTGCGTTCTTCAGCCCTGATAGTGTAGCCTTTATGCACAACCTCATAGAGAAGCACTGTGTACCCTCTTCTCCAGTCCTACAGTGGGTAGAGAATGGTTTGAGAAGGATTGACATTGAAATCAATGAAGGTCAGTATAAGTAGAACACCTTTTGGGTTTTTAGAAAGCCTTAAGAGAATAGAGATCTTTTTAGAATATATATTTTGTTGGTTGTCTTATATAACATTTGTTTTAATAGATTATGTTTTTTTTATTTTTTATGTAAGTTTTCTGTATGCTTATGTTGTGCATTTGTATTTTATTTGTACTAAACAGCAAATTAGTATAACTTATAGCCTTAACAAAAGAAAATCTATCCTAAAAGTTCGGAAAACTCATGTCCTAACAGTAATAGTGCACATGCTGCCCAGTTGATACATCTAAGACCCCTGTGCACAGCTGGCATCTCTCTAATAAGTAATTTACAGGTCCATATTTCATGCCTGCCTGTCTCACCCCTTCACCCCCAAAAAAGACCTTTGACAACCATTGAATGACAAAGCTGAGTGATCTGAATATAGGAGTCAGTCTGGATTCCT
This sequence comes from Rhinatrema bivittatum, assembly GCF_901001135.1. Lineage (NCBI taxonomy): Eukaryota > Metazoa > Chordata > Amphibia > Gymnophiona > Rhinatrematidae > Rhinatrema > Rhinatrema bivittatum. The sequence goes on from NC_042618.1 coordinate 174,415,635, forward strand.
TCTGTTCCATTGGTCACCAATTTGTCCATGTGCCCAGTGAGCATGCCTTTTTATTTATTACTTTGACTTGTTACACTATCTTTCCAATTAATGCTCAAGGCAGAATACAGAACCCACACCATAAAATGTGGGCTGTTTTTAAATATATATTTTTAAATTTAAAAGGACATAATCTCAATTGAAAGGAAGTGTGAGAGGATAGGAGATGAAAGAACTGTAGAAGATCTGGTCAGAAGGAAATGGATTTGTTGGCCTCTAAGTTCTGGTGGCAAATGAATGTAGTACACATTTCCACCTTTAAGAGGCAATGGGCCTTTGCATCTAAGGAATAAACTAGAGTTGTATACCAGCCCCTATCAATTGCAGTCTAGTCAAGGGGCTTTGTTATCCTTGCTTGTAGTTAAAAGCTAGTATTCTGGCCAGGGTTTTTTCAGTGGAATAAACTTCTGATGACTATCCAATCAGAACAGAATTTGCTGCTTTTGCAAGCTGGTAAAAGCTGTCCGTTTCCTTAAAGGTGATTTATGGTTGTTGATTTTCTGGTCCAGGAAAATAAAATGAGGGCTTGATTTTTGCCTGTATTTTCTGTTTTTGTTTTGTATTGAATGGTTTTAGTAGGATTTTTTTATGTTTGTGTTTATATTTTGTACACTGCTTTGGTCACCCAGTTTATGGCCTGGAAAGCAGTTTAGAATGTTTAAAATAAAATGATAGAGGATAAGAGAGGAAAGTAGAGAGTAGTCTGGGGCAACAGCATAAAATGTTCAAGATCTGGAAAGCTGAGCACAGTTAGAACTGGTGCACAATAATTGCTAACCTTTGAATTGAAGATTAGCACTTCATGATAATAGAAGTGTGCCCAAGTGGGAAGGACCAGACCTGCGGTATTCGTGATTCAGATGTTAGAAATGTAGATAGCTGGGTGACTGGTGAGAATTTCTTGGTAACTTGATGCTTGGTGTGAAGGTGGTGGACCTTACCCATCACCTATAGGATTACAAAGAATGCTGAGGAGGAGCTGGCTGTCATGGTACATGTGGATACTGACAACATAGGAAAATGCAGGAGGGAGTTTGGAAACCACACTTTGACTTTTAGGTATAAGATTGAAATCCCAAACCTCCAAAGTATCATTCTCAGAAATGTTCCCAGTACCATGCTCAGAACCTCAGAGACAGGATGAGCTCTAGAGTATGGAAGAGGGCTTTGGATTTGTTAGGACTGGGAAATGGTTTGGAGATGGGAAAGCATATTTCGATAGGACGAGCTCTGCCTTTACTAGGGTGGAACCTAGCTGCTGGTGCTAATAATCTAACAGGATATAGAGCAACTTTCATACCAGAATATAGGGGAAAGCATACAGTTTCTCAGGAGCGCATTGTTCAGAGAGGTTTTCTAAGAATACTGCTTAAATGGAGAAATTAGGAATATCCCAATAGAGAGGCTGTGGTAAGAGCTGAGAGTTCAGTGGTTTTAAATATAAGAACAAATACAAGTGATTCCAAATTACCTATATCCATTACGAATAGGCATGTTGTGAATCAAAATAAAAAGCATACTTTGAGTTTTCTGTATGCAAATATCAGAAGTCTAAAAGATAAGATTGGAGAGTTAGAGTATCTGGCACTAAAATGAAGATTTCCTCTTTATCCTGCAGACCAGTCCAGACAAATTGGATTACTCCTGCATGCTAGCAGGTGGAGGCAGAGAACGCCTCCCCCCCCCATTTTTTTACAACACTTCCAACTATATATTCTGGGATATCAGAGTTAGTCTTCAGTGGTTCTCTGCCACCAGCTGTGTGGTCAAATGGGGATAGCAGGGAAAGCTACCAAAAGAAAAAGGTGTGATAAGAGTAGAGGAGGAGTTCTTTCTACAGGACTAAGCAAAAGGCAGGCTGTTCTTCCCTCCATTAAAAAAAAAAAAATTCCCATTTAGGCATAGTCCTTAGGGGAAGTGCTGTGGTCCCCGTAGAGCTGGACCTTGAAGGAGTGAGAGACTCAAGCAAAGAGAGCAGGAGAGTGAGCAACAGTGAAACCACCACTCACTCCCCCTTTGTGTGGTCCGGTCTTCTTGGCTGAAAGAGGCCAGAAATTTCTGCACTGTAGAGGCAGGAGACAGAGCTCGTTAATGGGCTCATTTTGTCCTGATGGTCCTGAGCTCCATGTAGAAAAAAAGATATATCTGGGCACTTGAGATTCGGGAGGTTGGGAAGCCAGGACATTATACAAAAGAGTAAGCAAATATCTGAAGGTGAACAGCCTACGCAGGGGGTGGCAGCACGAGCAGAGTGCTTGGTTTGGGAGATAACGCCAACGCATAAGCAGGCCCAAGTAGATTGGCAGTGGCACCTGTGACCAGAATTAAGGGACAGCATGGACTTTTCTGTTGAACTTGTTCTGTTGATGCTTCAGGAAATGAGGCAGGACTACAGGCCAGCATCTCTGGAGAGTGAGGGGTAGGGGCAAAAAGGCCTAGGCTGGGAGTAGGAGAGTTTTCTCCAGCACACTTCCTCCCCAGTCAGCTCTTACGACAAGAGCACTGAATCAGGAGGGAGCATGGGAAGGCAAGGATGCCACGATCAGGCTCTTTAGGAAGGAAGAGTTAGGTTCCCTCATAACAAAAGTAATGCAGGCCTTGAGCCTGCAGGAGGGGGAGAAGGAAGAAAAGTGGACACAAGGAGACTCCATTCTGCTAGGGTTTAAAAAGCCTGCTAAGGCCTTTCCATTGCACCTGGCCATCAGAGAGATGATTGTGCTAGAATGGGAAGCACCAGAAAGAACTCAAGGCTGGGCGGATATAGGTGTGGGAGTGAGTCTGGACCTTCTGGAATGGACCACGTTGGCAGATGCTAGCCAGACAGGATGGGAGCCCACTGTAAGGGGCAGTTAGTGCAGGGCAGATGGTCAGAGATAAGAGGACTAGTCAATAAGTTGCTGGGAATTAATAGCAATCAAGCTGGGGCTCGAAGTTCTGCCCCAGGATTGGAAGCAAGAGTAATAAGAGTACGACCAGTGGTGTATGTGAACAGATAGGATGGTACTCGGAGTACACCACTAGAAGAGGAGACAGTGCCACTCATGAGCTGGGCAGAGATTTCCTTGTGGCACTGTCAGCGAGACATACAGCTGTGTGCAGGGGGACTATCTCAGCCAGCGTATGTTGGATCTGGAAGAATGGGAGCCTGCAGAAGAGGAGTTGGAGGAGACCTCGCTGAAATTTAATTACAACCTAAAGGAATGCCAAGGCTGAGAAGTTTTACAGTTGGGACCAGGAGAGCAACTCATAGGAAATAGATGCATTGATTCAGCCTGGCCAACAGAACCATTACCATATGTGTTCTGCCCAGGACCAATGATAGCAAGGACATTATGGAGGATGGGGGACCATCAAGGATGGATCATCCTGGTGGCACCAGACTGGCCTAGAAGATCATGGTATGCAAATCTGGTAAGAGTAAGCAAAGACTGATCTCTCAAATGCTGAACAGCCAGGAGCCTGCTCAGACAGGGCCCAGCAGTGATGGAACAGCCAAGTCAGTATTGTCTTACAGCTTGGCTCTTGAAAGGAGGAAGTTAAAAAAAAAAACAAAAAACAAAAAAAACATGGCTACTCTGAGGTGGTGGTCTTCACATTGTTAAGTCAAGGAAGTGCTCCATGTTCTTAGCTTATGGCAGAGTCTGGAAGGTGTTCGAGAGATGGTTCAAGAAGAGTCAATTTTTTTTCTCTGCTGCTGTTTTGCTGCTTAGTTAAGGGAGGACAAATGACCAAGGGTGTGAGGTGTGCATCAGGCAAGTTTTCCTGGCGTCCGCTTTTCGGTGATGCTGTGAGGGGCTGTTTTCAGACACTAAGCTCACGTTTTTGGTCATGCTGCATGCTTCTCTTTGCCAGGCCTGCATTGTCACGTTCGCAGCTCAGTCGTTCGAGCCTATGTGCCGGGTGTGCTGCTGGTAGGGAAGGCGTGTCGGCAGGGTCCTTCCCTCGCGTTTTCACTGCAGCTTGATGTGCTGCATTAGATCTTCTCCCAGGGCCCCTCTCTCCAGCGTGGGGAGGGTTAGCAGCCATTTTGGATGCTGCTGCATGGCCGGCCATGTGGTCTACTGCAGTTTGGGGAGCTCGTGCCCTTTCCTCCCTGTCTCTTCCCAGCTGCTTCGGGTCCTGGGGTGGATCAGGATGACCTTGAAGGGGAAGATTTCCCTCTGGATGCGGAGCCTGCGGATGGTGGATCCCCTCAGAATCATGATTCTGATTAATCTCAAGTATTTTTCCTCTGAGTCTGTTCTTCTGATGCACAAGGCTTTTTTGGCCAGGATTGACTCTCTGTCTCAACCCCTGGGGGAGTCTAATGTGCAAACAAAGTCTAATCCTCTTGAGAGTGCGCTGTGGGTGGCCTGGCTTTGGGTTGTGGACCACAGGATGATTTGGAGGATCAGCCGGAGGCCCTCTGGGGCGGTCCCAGGAGAGATTCCACTGCAACGTGGAATCCACAGGAGGTGCCTGTGGCTGAAAGGGACAATTCAAAGGTGATTCACCTCTTTGCAGAGAAGCTTGGAATCAAGGTGCTGCAGGAAGAGTCTAAATTGGAGAGCGCAGATCTGGCTTTGGATGGCCTGAGAGGGTCAGCTAAAGCTCTTCCTTTCTACAAGTCTGTGAAAGAAGCTGGTGGTCAGGGAGTGTGGGATACTCCTGAGTCCGGTCTACAAGTTGGAAGAGCTATGGCGAAGCTCTATCCTTTACTGGAGGACACTGGAGTTGGCTCTGCCCAAGGTGTATGCCTCAGTGTCAGCAGTCACAAGAAAACTATTATTCTGGAAGCAGTCTCCACTGCATTGAGGGATGTGCAGTATCGAAAGTTGGAGCTCCATCTCAAGTGGATTTGTGGGGTTTCTGCTCTGGCCATCAGGGCTGTGGTGTGCAGAGGGTGTACCTCCTGGTGGGAAAAAGATCTAGGTATCATAGTGGATAATACTTTGAAATCGTTGGCTCAGTGTGCTGCAGTAGTCAAAAAAGCAAACAGAATGTTAGGAATTATTAAGAAGGGAATGGTTAAAACAGAAAATGTCATAATGCCTCTATTGCTCCATGGTGAGACCGCACCTTGATTACTGTGTACGATTCTGGTTGCCACATCTCAAAAAAGATATAGTTGCGATGGAGAAAGTACAGAGAAGGGCAACCAAAATGATAAAGGGAATGGAACAGCTCCCCTATGAGGAAAGGCTGAAGAAGTTGGGGCTGTTCAGCTTGGAGAAGAGACGGCTGAGGGGGGATATGATAGAGGTCTTTAAGATCATGAGATGTCTTGAATGAGTAGATGTGAATCAGTTATTTACACTTTCAGATAATAGGACCAGGGGGCATTCCATGAAATTAGCAAGTAGCACATTTTAAGACTAAACGGAGAAAATTATTTTTCACTCAACGCACAATTAAGCTCTGGAATTTGTTGCCAGAGGACGTGGTTAGTGCAGTTAGTGTAGCAGGGTTCAAAATGGTTTGGATAAGTTCTTGCAGGAGAAATCCATTAACTGCTATTAATCAAGTTTACTTCGGGAATAGCCACTGCTATTAATTGCATCAGTGGCATGGGATCTTGGTGTTTGGGTGATTGCCAGGTTCTTGTGACCTGGTTTGGCCTCTGTTGGAAACAGAATGCTGGGCTTGATGGACCCTTGGTCTGACCCAGCATGGCAGTTTCTTATGTTCTTATGTCCAGTAGCTGCAAGGCTTACATCCTGCGGGAGCAGCAGAAGCACAAGAAGTGGTCGACTGGAAGCAGCAGTGGCGTATAGAGCCGATGCCTTTTATGATCTAATCAGGACCTCTTCAGATGATGTCAGTAGTGTCCACTAGGTGTCTGCTATGGTTGCGGAATTGGTCAGCGAATGTTTGGTCCAAGTCGCAGCCGGGAGCACTTCTTTTAAAGAAAAGTTGTTGTTTGGAGAAGATGTTGAAGCATCTGGGTGAAACCAAGGTGCACATGTTGCCTAAGGGTAGAAAGTTGGTACTGGTGCTGACTAGGTTTCGGGACAACAGAAGATTTTGTTAGTCCAAAAGTTCTGGGGGTCTGCATTGTCAATTTTCTGCCAGGACCTCATCCTGGGGCAGTCCTTTCGAGGGGGCTATAGACCTACCAGGGACAATTCTGGGACAGGTTCAGGACGTGCAAAGCCTTCATAATGATGTGAGGCTGCTCCACTCTTTGGTTTTAGCTGTTAGACAGCGTTTATTGCTTTTTTTTTTTTTTTTTTTTGAGGAGTGGGTCCTCAAAGTGGTAAGAGAATGATACACTTTAGATTTTGCTGGTCCCATCAGGGATGCCTTTGTCATTTCCTCTTGCTGTCCACTTACGAGGTAGTTGGCAGTCCAGGAGACGGTGGATCGCTTGAAACTTCTAGGAGACGAAGTGCCAGTTCCCATAGGGGAACAGAGAATGGGGAGGTATTCAATCTATTTTGTGGTTCCAAAGAAGGAGGGTTCTGTCAGGCCCATCCTGGATTTAAAGTTCGGCCCTCAGAGTTCTGTGGTTTCACACAGAAACCTTAAGGTCAATTATCATAGTGGTACGAGGAGGTGAGTTCTTGGCATCTCTAGATCTGATAGAGGCTTATCTGCACATAGCCATCAGGCAGGACCACCAAAGGTTTCTGCAGTTTATAATTCTCAGGGAACATCTTCAGTTTCGAGCCCTTCCCTTTGGCCTAGCAACGACACCGCATACATTCACCAAGGTGGTGGTGGCAGCAGTGTTAAGAAGGGAAGGAGTGCTAGTGCATCTGTATCTGGACGATTGGCTCATGAGGGCAGAGTCAGAAGATTGGTTGGTGCTAAAGGTGCTGGACTGGTTAGTTGCTAGACTGGGTGGTGAATCTTCCAAAGAGTGTGTTCCTTCTCAGTCCCTGGAGTATGTAGGGGTGTGGTTTAACATAAGGAAGGGGAGCGTATTCCTCATAGAGGAAAGGTTGCGGAAGCTTCAGGGTCAAATTTGTTGCCAGCTGGGGCCATCAATACCCTGGGTTTGGGACTCTTTGCAGGTCCTGGGTTCCATGGCTTTAACCTTGGAGTTGATCCCTTGGGCATTCTCATATATATGCGACCTCTCCAGAGGGCTCTTCTCTCCCCATGGAATCCTTTGTTGGGGGAATTTCATGTTCCCCTTCCGCTAGAGGTGGTAGGCAGGAACAGTCTCTCTTGGTGGCTACTTCGGGCCAATCTAGAACGGGGAGTGCCTTTGGAGGTTCCGGATTGGTGGTTGTCATTACCGATGCCAATCTCAGGCTGGGGAGCTGTGTCAGGATCAGGTGGCCCAGGGCCAGTGGTCAACGAAAGAGGCTTCTTGGTCTATCAGTCAGAGACGAGCGGTGTGATTTGTTACATGCTTTTCTTCCAAGATTTTGAGATCATTCAGTGAGTTCTGACTGACAGTGTGACTGTGGTAGCTTATGTCAACCATCAGGGTGGAACCAGGAGTTGGGCAGTGGCACAGGAGGCACAAGAATTGGTCCTCCTGGTAGAGCAGCATTTGGAGAGGATAGCGGCATCGCACATTGCCAGGGTGGACAATGTACAGGCAGACTTCATGAGTCGCAAGTCATTGGACCCAGGAGAGTGGGAGTTATTGGAGGCAGCAATGTCTCTAACTTGCAAGAGGTGGGGATCACGTCATATGGACTTAATGGTGACCAGAAGAAACACAAAAGTGCCACAGTTCTTCAACAAAGAAGCGAGCATGGTGCGGAGGGTATCAATGCTGTAGCCTCACATCATGCTGTTGTATGCCTTTTCTCCATGGCCTCTGGTGGGCAAGGTGATAAGGCGGCTAGAGAAGCATCCAGGAGTTGTGATTTTAGTGGCTTCGGAGTGGCCGTGCAGTCCTTTGGTTTGCTGACCTCATCAATGTGACCATAGACAGGCCCCTGAAGTTCAGCCATCCAGAAAATCTTCATCAGGGATCCATATTTTTGGAACAGGCAGCTCACTTCTGTCTCATGGCCTGGCTTTTGAGGGGAGGCAACTAAAACAGCGGGGTTATACAGAAGCGGTTATTACTACCTCAGTTTTAGGAAAAAGGTAAAGGCTTGGTTTTTTCCATCATAATTTGGGTCTTTGCAAATTATCTCTTAAAGTGATAGTGGGTGTTTCTCATTAGGAAGGGTACGGGTCCATTGTGTTAAATATACTGTGTGGTAGTTTTAAGGTGATGACTTTTATGGTTGTGTATACGATGTGCAGACGGCTATCGGTATATAAAAAATGTTATTTATAAAAATAAAAATGTATGTGGTTAAATTGACTGTAAACATTTTAACTGTTGGTTTTTAATTGTAAAATGCTCTGGCTAGATCTGGAATCTGATGTGTGGTATATAAGAAACAATAACTACCTTAACTGCAGGCCAGGTGGACTTCCACGTCTATATCTTATGAGCGGGTCTGAAAGGTCTTAGAGTCCTGGTGTATGGTTCGAGATGTACAGGCATTGCATTCTACAGTGGTGCATATTTTGACATTCCTGTAGGAGGGTCTGGTAAAAGATTTGGCTTTTAATTCTCTGAGAGTTCAGGTAGTGGCCTTCGGTTGTCTTTGTAGTAAAATACAAGGTTATTCCCTGTCCACATATCTGGATGTTGTATGTTTTCTTCGTGGAGCGAAGAACTTACCACTGTCCATGAAGAAGCAGTCTGTCTTGGGATCTGAATTTGGTGCTTATGCTTTGTGCGGCTCCTTTTGAACCTCTGAGCAGCTTTGAAGGATTTAATGCTTAAGGTGGTTTTTCTGGTGGTCATTTGTTCAGCAAGGAGGATTTTGGAATTACAGGTGTTATCCTGCTGGGATCTGTTTTTCAGATTTCAGAGGCAGGGGTGTCTTTTCACACAGTGCCCCCCCCCCTTACTAAGTTAGTCTTGGGATTCCATGTTAATCAGATGGTGAAACTTCAGGCCTTTCTGAATCTGGATTTCTCATGTAAGGGAGCTGAGACTATTGGATGTCTGCCAGGTATTGTTACGATATCTGAAGGTCACTAATGATTTTCATACATCAGATCACCTTTTTGTTCTATGGAATGGCCCAAGAAAGGAGCAGCAAGCTTCCGAAGCTACAATTGCGCATTGGCTCAAGCAAGTGATAGGTTTGGCTTATATTTCTAGGGCTTGGTCAGTGCCTGAAGGTTTGAGGACTTATTCGACACATTCGCAGGCAGCTTCTTGGGCTGAGGCCCAGCAGGTGTTGCTGCAGGAAATATGCAGGGCAGAGGCTTGGAAATCGCTGCACACTTTCACCAGACTATCAGTAAGATGTCGTGGCAGCAACTATGGCTGGTTTTGGTGAGAGTGTCCTCACCCAGTTTAGTTGGTTTAGGTACATCCCAGGAGTTGGGACTTATCTGGGTACATACAGGGAAAGGAAAATTGGTTCTTACCTGATAATTTTCGTTCCTGTAGTAACACAGATCAGTGCAGACACATGCCCATGGTATAAAGGGGAGATTCATCAGCTTATGCTCATAGTTATGTTGGAGTTACTGCAGAGTTGTTAGCAGGTCACTGAGATGTTGGGGGGGGGGGGGGGGGGGGGGGGGGGGGTTGGGGTTTTGTTTTTTTTTAAACTTGGGTGAGTTCTTAGCATGTTATAGCGTCACCACCCTCTTGTTCGTGGGCATTAGGATGGGCTGTTAAAATTGGTTGTTTTAGTTGTGGCATCTTGGCTTGGATCCAGTTCTATACTGAGGGACTGCAGGAGGCACTCTAGGTTATATAGCAGTTTCAATAAATCTTTGTCTCCATCTGCTGGCAGAGATACAAAACCCAGGAATCTGGACTGATCTGTGGTACTAGAGGAACAAAACAGGTAAGAACCAATTTTTCTTTCCTATATGCCATGTACTTATAGTTAGCTCATGCCATTTTGCTGGTAGCTCAAAGCAAGTTCTATTCAACTACAGTAGATATTTCACTGCACCCAGTGGACTTGCGATCTACGGGCCACATTTACTAAGCATTTTTCCCATAGACACAAAATGGGAGAAATGCCACAGTAAATAAGACACTAAAAGGTAAGTTTAAAAAAAAACAACAGCCTCGCGCATGCAAAAACTGTTTATGTGAGTAAGTGGCCCGAGCGGGAACTATGCGAATTTTAAATGGCTGGGAAGGGCGCACGTACATTTAGGTATTCGTGCCCAGAAAAAGTTGGCGGAAAAGGGGCAGGGCATGGGTGTTCCAGAGGCACAGGAGTCTGGTGAAACATCGAGAGAGGGCCTCTTGATAGGGCTTAGTCTTATACTATATATATATATATATATATATATATATATATGGGCCATTATATGGGGGCACTTTGATTTGGGGTGAGTTTTCGGGAGGTGGGTTAGGGGAGGGTGGTGCTCTTAGACATATTCAGAGGTAGCCATTGTAAAATTCACATCAAAGATTTTTTGACCTTTATAAGTGATTGATTGAAAAGGAGTTGATTTGCACCTTGCAGCTGGCAGAGACTTGCAGTGTACAAATGGAGTCTATTTGCGTTTACAGGCACATGCGTAGCCCTTTATAAATCTACCTTATTGTTTGTACCTGAGGCAATAGAGTGAAGTGACTTGCCCAAGGTCACAAGAAGTGTCAGCATTTAATGATTATGTCCTAGAGCAGTGGTTCTCAACCTTTTTTCTGTCGGGACACACCTGACAGATGGTTCTCACATGCGTGACACACTGACCCATGATCGTCACAGGGCTAGATGTAAATGTACAGTTTGCATCCACGGGAACCCCCCTGATCCACAATAATGGATGTAAAGCAGAATTATGACATTCCCCATTCAACTCATCTACAAAAAAGATATTCTGGTTCTGGTGTCATCTCAGTAACAGCAACTCAAACTCCTTCTACTTTCAGGCTCAATAGCCCTACTTATGAAAAGACAGCAGTTTACCACCAATGCATGTCCTCTTGAGAAAACGCAACAAATAAGACTGATAAAACACTTACATGCTAGTAAAATATCTCTGTAACAGACACAGAACCGACCTAACATACTCCCAGGATCTGTAGTAATGCACATAAACTAATCCACACACAGTTACACCTGTATTATGGAATACACTCAAACAGGAGCAACCCTATCTATGAAAAGGCAACACTATAAATATTAAAATCAGGCCCTAAAAACCAATACACCTCTTATTAGGAAAACAGAACTAACAAGCAGCTATAGATCCCCACACAGAAATAATTGTAAAACTATACTAATAAGCAGAATAAATGTTTCACAACAACTATGAACAGAATAACATCCAACAATTAAAAACTCATAAAAACTATTAAAAATTCTCCAAACACCAATAAAATATTTCAAAAAAAGCAGACACATCACATAATATTAAATAATTAAAATGGCAGTCAATCAAGAAAAATAAACTTAAAAAGCCACCTTTACTTACCCCCTCCAGCAGCTGTCCTACTCCTCTTCCATGCAGGCTGTAGCACACACCAGAAGCAGCAGTAGTGGCTAAGCTCTATACTCATGGTCCTCTTCCTTAGGGCCCATGTCTCTCACACACACACACCATACCAGTCATGCCCCCATGACCAGTTTCTGTCTCTCACACACCAATCATCTCCCAGTCTTTGACAAACACACCAGTCACCTTCCTGAACAGTTTCTCTCATGCCATACACACACACACAGGCTTCCCACTCCCGTGTTCCACTTACATATATGGGCTTCTCACTCTCATAATCACTTTCTCTTTCTCACATACACTCACCAGTCTCTCACTCCCATGCTTGTTCTCTCCACATGCACAGGCTTCTCATTCCCATAATCACTTTCTTTCTCTCACACATACACACACACCAGTCACCTGATCTCTCTCATGCATACACACACACAGGCTTCCCACTCCCATGTTCTCTTTCAGATATACAGGCTTCTCACTCCCGTGCTGTATCTCACACACTCCCATGCTCACTCTTCACATGCACAGGCTTCTTATTCCCATAATCACTTTCTTTCTCTCTCTCACATACACACAAACACACACCAGTCACTTGATCTCTCTCATGCATATACACACACACATAGGCTTCCCACTCTCATGTTCTCTTTCAGATATACAGGCTTCTCACTCCCATGCTGTGTCTCACACACACACAGGTTTCTCACTCCCATGCCCACTCTTCACCTGCACAGGCTTTTCATTCCCATAATCACTTTCTCTCTCTCACACATACACACACACCCGTCACCTGATCTCTCTCATGCATACACACACACAGGCTTCCCACTCCCATGTTCTCTTTCAGATATACAGGCTTCTCACTCCCGTGCTGTATCTCACACACTCCCATGCTCACTCTTCACATGCACAGGCTTCTTATTCCCACATACACACACACCCGTCACCTGATCTCTCTCATGCATGCATACACACACATACACAGGCTTCCCACTTCCATGTTCTGTCTTACATACACAGGCTTCTCCCTCCCATGCTGTGTCTCACACACACCCAGGTTCTCACTCCCATGCTCACTCTCTTCACATGCACAGGCTTCTCATTCCCATAATCACTTTCTCTGTTACACACACATACACACACACCAGTCTCTCTCTCTCATTTCCATGCTCGCTCTCCACGTGCACAGGCTTCTCATTCCCTGAATCACATTCTCTCTCTCACATTCACATACACACCAGTCACACCGTCACCTTACCAACCAGTCTCTCTCATATACATGCACACACACAGGCTTCCCACTCCCATGCTTTCTCACATACCCAGATTTCTCACTTCCATGCTTTTTCTCTCTCTCTCTCTCTCTCTCACACACACACAAACACACATCCCTGACTGTCTCACATACACATCAGTCATCTCCTTGAGCAGTCACTTTCATTGTCTCTCACATATACACATACATCAGCTCTCTGACCAGTTTCTCTCAATCACACACATACTCTCGATCAAATACATTCTCTCACTTACACACAGGCTCTCAATCACACACATTCTCTCACACACAGGCTGGCTGGCTGCTTCTCTCTCTTTCTGTCACTCACTTCCTCTCTCTCTCCCTCCCCCCCCCCCCCCCAACGGTAGCTGCTCCTCCTCCTCCAGCCCCCGCAGGCCAATAAGGAAGAATTCCATCGATCGCGGGAGGCTCCTGCTGCTCTCTCCTCTCCCGATTACCGTCTGCTGCAATAGCTTGGGGGCCGATGCTGCAGCGGCCGCTGCTACTTCATCACGCGGCACGGCCTTTCTTCTTCCCGCGCACCGCGTATCACTTCCTGGTCCGGGGGGGGGAATGCAGGCGCGGGAAGAAGAAAAGGCCAGCCGCGGATGCCACAGATTTTTTTTTTTTTTTTGCACCGCTGCCGTTGCCGCTGGGCTTGAACGTGCTGATAGCCCGGCGGCAACGGCAGCGGTGCAAAAAAAAAAAAAATCTGTGGCATCCGCGGCTGGCCTTTTCTTCTTCCCGCGCCTGCATTTCCCCCCCCCGGACCAGGAAGTGATACGCGGTGCGCGGGAAGAAGAAAGGCCGTGCCGCGTGATAAACTAGCAGCGGCCGCTGCTAGTTTATCACGCGGCACGGCCTTTCTTCTTCCCGCGCCTGCATCCCCCCCCACCCCGGACCCGGAACAGGAAGTGGTGCGCGGGAAGAAGAAAAGCCGTGCCGCGGGAGAAAGGCCGTGCCTGCTAGTTTATCACGCGGCACGGCCTTTCTTCTTCCCGCGCATCACTTCCTGTTCCGGGTCCGGGGGGGATGCAGGCGCGGGAAGAAGAAAAGGGCAGCCGCGGATGCCACAGCTTTTTTTTTTTTTTTGCACCGCTGCCGTTCCCGCTGGGCTTGAACGTGCTGATAGCCCGGCGGCAACGGCAGCGGGAAGAACGAGCAGCGGGAGGGACCGGGAGCCACGCGACACACCTGCCGGTGCTTGGCGACACACTGGTGTGTCGCGACGCACCGGTTGAGAACCGCTGGTCTAACTCATGTTTTTTGGTTTTGATAGTTATTCGAGGGGCATTTATTTGATATCTGGACCAAGAGGCTCCTGATGACTTCCTCAGCTGTACCACATATATAGAGATCATTATTAAGTTTTGTTCTCCATCTCCACCTGCTGCAAGGATGAACAAATTCCACTTGTCTAGATTGGTCTGACAGGACTTTCGGAAAGAATCTGATTTAACAACATTTTAGCGTTATGGATTCTTGATTTACATATACCTTAAGTGTGTACTATTCTGTATAAGACATCTGGCCTTTAACCAAAGAATTAGCCACTTTGGTTTGAGCACAAAAATGTTAGGTGACTTGCTAAACATCAGAATGGAGGAAGTGTAGATGGAATTAAGAGTAAGGCAGATATCCATGTTTTACAGCTCTGTACAATGTTGAACAGTTGAATAAGTCCCACCAAAATAATTTCAATGTAACAGAATTGCATGTCTTATTTTTCCTGCTCAGAAAAAGGAGACGGAACAGTAATGAAAAAGACAGTCATGTGCCGCAGTCTAAGCGGTGCAGCAGGAACCACATGTTTCTGGACTCTTGGGATACGGAGGTAAGGCAGGACCCATTTTTTCTAACTTTTCACCCTGAATCCATGTGCTATTATTTAATATTTTTAATCAGGTGGTGAATCAGTTTAAAGCATGAAATATCGATCCTTGCACAAACTTGCTTGGTTGGTTTAGTATGTACTTCAGATTGAGTTCTTTCACTCTCATTGGTCATCCTTTCAAGTCTAATAGAGTGCAGACCACTGAATTATAACTGAACAGCTTATTGGATGGTTTTTGTTCTATGCTGGTGTCATACATTCAGATATTGCTGGCATGTTCTGAGTATTTGTTTGGAATTTTTTTTTTTTTTTTTGCAAAATGTGATAAAATGTAATCATGAATTGTTTAAAGCAAAACCACTTAGTAAATATTTTGCTGGTTTAAAGTTTGTGTTACATTTTCAAATACATTAATAAATTACCAACATCTTTTTTAAAATGGCAGAAAAGCATTTACAGTTTGATCTCATTGACCATTCTGTATTATATACTACATCAGGGATGGCCAACTCCTGGTCCTTTATAGTCACTGACCTGATTTTCAGGATCTCCACAAATATGCATAAGATCTCCAAACAATGGAGGCAGTGCTTGCAAATCTATCTCATGCATATTCATTGTGGATATCCTGAAAACTAGGCCTGAGCTTGGTTGGCTCTTGGAGTGGCATTAGCCACCTCTGTCCTATACAATTTTATCCTACCTTCTGAAGGGAAAAGCAGTTTTGCTGTATATGCACCCTTATCTACAACACATTTTTGTTATAGCAGGGTTGGGGTTTTCCTGGAAAGTAGGCTCCTTTTTAGTTCTGGGTAGAACTGTGTGTTAGCTTTTGTTCAGTGAAGGGCATTTCAGTATCAGATTAGCTTCATGTTACTCTGGTATGTATTGTATCAATTGTAATTAAAGATCTCTCTTCTTCTTCATTCTGAAGTCCTCCGGAAGTGACAGCAGCAGCATCAACAGCCCTGACAGAGCAAGTGGCCCCGAAAACAGCTTAAATCAGATGCTAGCAGGGTCCAGTCCTGAAATCCCTCAGTCCTTCTCCTTACAGGAGCAGTCTGCACTAAGCCAAGGTCCTTACTTTCACATCAACCAGATCCTGAAGGAGGCACACTTCTCCAGCTTACAGCACCGGGGCCGCCCCTCACCTTGAGGAGCCAGCAGTTCCTTGCCTTCTGTGAAGGGACAGCACTGTGTACATTTGATATTTCAACATAAAAATTGCACAAATCGCTGCCTGTTGGCCATTCAGTCTACCAAGCTTAACAGGCTATTGTTTACTCATGTTTTGCTGCACTATTAAATTTTCAGAGGGGCTTGTAAGCAATTTTGTAGGATTTCTTTTTGCTAGGGGATGGGAAGGATATATCTAGATGGCAGTTTGGGAAGTTAAACTTTATTGTATAATGGAAGAGTACAAAACTTCAAGTTAGATGACTTCCTGACCTGCCAAGTTGCCAGTTTGTGTCTGCTCATTTCAAGAAGTGAGGGTTTTTGTTTTTTAAAGTCCTGCAATTTTTTTTAATTGAAATAAACTAGTAATGGTGGAATAATCCTTACCCAGTGTGTCTGTTTTGGAGGACAATATAGAGATTTATAGGACAGTTATTGCAGTTTTGTCCCATTACCTTTAGTGATTCCTGCTGTGATCTAAAGTGGCACACTAAGCTATGATTCTCTTTGAAAAGCATATCATTAAGTTTTACATTTATTATACAGTTCTTCACCATAGTAGACAGGCAAGCCAGAGGTCTACCAAAATACTTAACGTCGAGGAGGATGTGTGTATACTGTAGGAACAACACATGATTCCACTACATCAAGCACTTTTCTCTTTTCTACTAAGGGCCTTTTAATCTGAATAGTTTGTACTGTACATTGAGTATAGAGAGAGATTACCAGGCCTTCATGGTAGTACTTAAACACAACATCCACAGCAGTTGATAGACCAGTTCACCAGCTTAAGGTACTGGCTTGGAATTTTTGTGTGGTCTTCCTTACTGTAAAGAGCACCTGTAGAACTTTTTTTTTTTTTAATATAGGGGCTAAGGTTACATGGCCAACACTATACATTCATCTCCCTTCAGCACTCTATAGAAGGATGGCTGCCTTTTGTCAGAAGCAGCCCACAGTTATGTTTTCCAATCACACCTCATTGTAGGGAAGCTTATGTACATTATTGGATGTTAACAGTATGTATGATGGGGGGGAATAGATATATAGTAATAAAAGAGCTGCAGTGGCATTTAACAAGTTCTTAAGAATCCAGCCTGCTGTCTTTGGTTAGCTTCAGGATGTAACTTAAACAAGGCTATAACTGCAGCATGTTGAGGCAATCTGTCCTATTATAGCTACAGCTGTGATTCTTAAGGGAGTCAGAATTGATCGAAACAGGCCTGCTCAGGTACAAACCTCTAAACATAAATACAAATAAAAGCCCAATTCTTGGATATTTTATTAACAAAATAAATATTTAACAAACTTATTCCTGCTTCAGGTGTAGAAGCTATCTCCCATCCTTGAGTACTGGAACTAGGGCTTGTTTTTAGGATATCTATAACAAATATGCAGAAAATCTACATACACTACCTCCACTGTATCTAAAGATAGCTCATACATATTCAGTGTAAATAGCCTGAAAAGTAGACATGTCTGTAGCAAGTGAGGATGGGAGATGCCTACCCTGATCTAGAGCATTTGCATAGGTTTTAGGTCAGGCACAGAGTTCCAGTCTTCAAGGGCTTGCAACCTTTGTAGGCATAGCCAAGAGAGCTTTATCTTGAAAACCTGTGTGGGTGGTGGTCCTCAAGGACTGGAATTTTCCACCCCATTTAGTAACTGCTGCTTCCCCATTTCACTTGGTCATGCTGGAGAGCCAGCCAAGTTTGAAGAGTGATGGTGTTGAGATGTCATCTTCTTGTGTAGCCAGTTGTTTAAATAAGGAACCTGGTTGGAAGGACTCTTCTTCTGCCCTTATGCTTAAGGGGGAGGGAACCTGTTTATTATAGAAAGCAAGAGTTATTTTTACCTTGTAGGTATAAGAAAAAGATACTTGTTCCCAGACCACACACTGCTTCCTAAAGGATGCTATGGCAGCTACAGCTACCCCAGGGCAGATCTCTCTACTGCTTGCTCTTGAAATTCTGCATTAGTAATCACTTCCAGCAGGATCAGGAAAAGGTGAATGTGTCTTAGTGGTTACTATTCCTTCCTTAACATATAATCAGATGAATCCCACAGCATGGGTTATGCATCCCAACCAGCAGCTGGAGTGAGATCAAACAGGCTTGTTGCCATCACCCTTTATATACACATCTATGCTAGCAGCCACCTACCCAAATACCTCTAACAAGCTAACTGTGACTAAACTCACTACCACTAATTATTAAACCTGATTACTGTTTTTGGGTTTTGTTTTTTTTTTAATTCATCTACAAAGCATAGAGATCTATTTTTCCCCCATCTCCACTTATTTGCCTGCAAGAGATAGTGTATGAAAAACAAATGCTAGCAGCAAAAGGAAGGATCTTGTACAGGTCTGACTATTCATAGAAAGGAAAGTATCAGGCACGACATAATTTCACTCTTCATACAATCAGACACATAGGATAAACAATCTACTCTCCCACTGCAGATAGAATGCTGCCTTAGCCCCTTACAAAATCATTGTGCTGAAGACTTCCTCCAAGCCTGGACAGCCAGTCAGTAATACTTAGCAAAGTCTGCAATAATGACAGTCACTGCTTTATAGATCTCCAAAAGAGAAAGCACGCTGCACCCTCCTAGAATGAGCTGCTATCTTTGGCAAGGGAGTGCTGGAATCCACATAAAACTGTTGTAATCACTTAATCCACCATGGCTAGAGTGGCTGCTTTCCACCAGATGGAATAAGTATCTTAAAAGATGTCTTCTCACTTCCCAAAGGCAAAGACTTCATGTTTACTGTCTGCTAAACAAAGGTAAGGAAACAGACTGCTTTAAATGAATTCCAGAACCACTTTCAGCAGGAAAGAAACTGTATGAATCTGGACCTTATCTTTTGCAATCAATAAGAAAAGTTTGCTGCAGGAAAGTGCTTGCAATTCAGATATTTTCCAAGCCAAATACAAAAAATGACCATGAGAACACAGTCTGCTGAGGGGCATAGCAATGACATCATGATGAAGAGCCACTTTTTCCTCCTGCTCCTTTGAAGCCCAGGTCATTTCTTACTATTTTTACTGCTCCTGAGCCAGATCTTGTGTCCATCTCCCAGGTCTCGGGGTGGGTGTCGGCAGCCTCGTGGAGGTCGACTTTGCAGCATGAATGTCTGGGCGCACAAGAAACCAGCAACTGAAAAAGTGTGTGGTGGAGAAGACAAGATGGCACTGGAGGCAGGCCCAGCCTCCAGAGGCCTTTCTAATGCAGAACTTCAGGACTTAAACCCTCGCTTTATCTGCTGCCCTATCAGACCAGTTGCGGAAGATTCAATTGTCAGTAGATGAAATAGGGGACAAGGTGGCTACTTAACATCACTATTAGTAGCACGCAGGGTAAAATCTCTAAGCTTGATGACCACGTACTCGCCCTAGAAACAACTGCTATTGAGCCACATGAGAAGAATAAAGTGTTGGCACTCAAACTAAATGAGCTTGCAACTAGAAGCCGGCATGACAATTTATGAATTCTGGGGGGTCCCTATAAGGGAAGGCCTTGATCACTTTTTGCAAGAAATGACTCCCAGAGGTGCTTCAAATCAATGGGGAGGCTCGGCTGCTTTTAGTAAAAAGAGCCCCCAAGCTGGGAGCTGGAGGCTCAGATCAGGATCGGCCTCGCAGGTGATTGCTAAATTTCTAAATTTTACTGACAAGGAAAAGCTACTGTCTGCCTATTGCGAAAGCAAAGCTCTCATATGAAAATCGCAAGCTGCTTCTGTTTCCAGATTTTTCAGCAAGTGTTCTGGTGGCCCGCAAAGAATTCACACCATACTACAACCAGCTGTTTCATAAAGGTGTTATGTTTCCCTTTGCAGTTTGCTGCTCAACTTAAGGTCTTTCATAATGGGAAGTCATGGATCCTAGCCACAAGTGCAGAGGCCAAAGAGTTTGTGGGCCAGCTTGGCTGATTGCTGACCTATTTCTGAGGATGCCAGATTTGCTGTTGTCTCAGGAATGATCTGAATCACTAGTCTGGCTTCGCTGAGGGGCTGCCAAGTTGTGAACTTGGGTTGTTTCTCGTTCTTCAACCCCCAGCTCATCAGGAACTAGCCAGTTCCTGATGAGCTGGGGGTTGAAGAACGAGTACTCAAGTCTACATTCGCTTCAGGGACCTCCCCCTTTTTCTTTTCACTGGTGGATCATCATCTCCTCTCCCTTTGGAATATTATCCAGTGATAGTGAAATGTGTACTTTTTTTCCTTTTTATAACGACCTTTTTCTTGTTGAGGAGCAGCAGACTGGGATGTCATCTGCTAAAGGAACCAGTGTTAATTGATTCCCGGTTTACCTGTGGGATGGACTTGTTTTGCGAGTTCTAGTCAGACCTGGTGGCTGGACTTGCACCTATCTGACATGCAGCTCAGCATCTGAACAAGCTGCATTGCACCACTGGCGTCGGGAGGATTATGCTCAAGGGAACATCTCCTGGTTGGCGAGGTTTGCAGAGTCAACATCTTTCCCCAAGGATTGGGGGGGGGGGTGTTGGTTCTTGGGCAGGAGAGGTGGAGTTTCATCTTGGTATTTGGGGGGGGGGGGGGGTATGTTTGTGGATGTATGTGTGGGGCTGACTTTTTCTTTTGAAGGGAAGTGCGTATTGGATCTTGGAAATGGCCTTTTGAGAATTTGGGGGCAGGGTCTTGCCCTCAACTATGTGTAACAAGCGGCTTTGGTAAAGAATTTGGGATTACTTATGTTCACAATTACTATTACCACCTTCAATGTGGATGACCTGCATTCCCCTCTTAAAAGGAAACAATTACTCACTAGAGGAATGCTAATGTGGCCTTTCTCCTGGAAACTCATTTGGAGGATGGTGAGCATCAGAAATATTTCCTCCTTCACTGCTAGGAAATGAGGTGTGATCCTTATTAACAAAAATGTGGTTTTGGAGAAAGAAAAAGGTTTTCACTGACCCCAATGGCAGGTTTGTCATAGTTGTGGGATAATTGCACGGTTGGAGGGTTATTTTGGCCAATATTTATGCCACCAACCCATACTCTGATGGGTTTTTCACCACCTTGGTGGGGAAATTAGCCACTTGGAAAAGCTATACTGTCATTTTGAGGGGAGGAGGGGGGGGATTTTAATCCTACGGATAATCCTCTTTTGGATTACCAAAGTCACCCAGGAAGAAACAGGCAGATATCTGGGTGGGGTTTGTGTGCCAGGAGCTGCAACTGATTGATAGTTGGCACGCTTTGCACACAGATGACACAGTTTACGTTTTATTCTCATGTAGATAGGGCCAGATTTTAAAGGATTTACCCCAGGTCGAGTGTCCCATCAAGCTAGGTTGAGAGAACATTGCACAAATCTCATCTTTGAGTGAGTTTCCTCACTCCAAAGGTCATCAAATCTTCTCAAGAGAGTACTGTTCTGTTCATATGTCTCACATTGATTGTCAAAGTGGCCCCTAACCCCCTACACTAATATCTAAACCTCACCTCGAGTTCCGAGGTGGGCCTCCCATAGGGATATAAATACCTCTCTAGGGTGAGTGCATTATGGCTAGGCGCACTCTCTCTCTCTCTCCCCCCTCCCCCTCCCCCCCGATGGCTAGGCTACTGCTCCAAGAGCTTCAAACCTACTAAAACAGGCCTTTGAGGAGACATCGCGAAATGTGCTAGCCCTGTAACACAAGCTATCGCATGGCTTAACGCTACTGAAAACGTAGCTAAAATTGGCATTAAAGCCGTGCGATAGGACTTCACAAAATTGTAAACCCAGCGTGTTATTGCATGCATTAAGGGCTTATCGCATGTGAAAACGCCTTAGCACATTTTGATAAATGAGGGGGATTGTTTGCTTTTTTGACTGCTGCAGCACACTGAGCTGACTATTTTAAAGTATTAGCCACTTTGAGGCCTAGATCTTTTTCCTGGGTAGTAGCTCTTAATATAGAACCTAACATCATGTAACTACAGCAAGGGTAATATTTCCCTATATGTAACACCTAGCGATGTGAATCGGAACTGAAATCGGAACCGATTCTGGTTCCGATTCACATCTATAGAGATGTGAATCGGAACTGAAATCGGAACTGATTCTGGTTCCGATTCACATCTCTAGACTAACACCCTGCACTTGTCCACATTAAATTTTATCTGCCATTTGAATGCCCAATCTTCCAGTCTTGCAAGGTGCTCCTGTAATGTATCACAATCCACTTGTGATTTAACTACTCTGAATAATTTTGTATCATCTGCAAACTTGATAACCTCACTCGTCGTATTCCTTTCCAGATCAGTGATATATATATATTGAAAAGCACCGGTTTAAGTAAAGATCCCTTATGCACTCCACTGTTTATCCTTTTCCACTGAGAAAATTGACCATTTAATCCTACTCTGCTTCCTGTCTTTTAACCAGTTTGTAATCCACGAAAGGACATCGCCTCCCATCCCATGACTTTTTAGTTTTCTTAGGAGCCTCTCATGAGGGACTTTGTCAAACACAGTCTGAAAATCCAAATACCCTACATCTACCGGTTCACCTTTATTAACCCCTTCAAAAAAATGAAGCAGATTTGTTAGGCAAGACTTCCCTTAGGTAAATCCATGTTGACTGTGTTCCATTAAACCATGTCTTTCTATATCCTCTACGATTTTGATCTTTAGAATAGTTTCCACAATTTTTCCCAGCACTGAAGTCAGGCTCACTGGTCTATAGTTACCCGGATCGCCCCTGGAGCCCTTTTTAAATATTGGGGTTACATTGGTCACCCTCTAGTCCTCAGCTACAATGAATGATTTTAGTGATAGTTTACAAATTTTAACTAATAGATCAGAAATTTCATTTTTGAGTTCCTTCAGTACCCTAGGATGCATACCATCCAGTCCAGGTGATTTGCTACTCTTCAGTTTGTCAATCTGGCCTACTACATCTTCCAGGTTCACAGTGATTTGGTTCAGTTTGTCTGACTCATCACCCTTGTAAACCATCTCCGGAACTGGTATCTCCACACTATCCTCATTAGCAAACACGGAAGCAAAGAATTCATTTAGTCTTTCTGCAATGGCCTTATCTTCCCTAAGAGCCTTGCTTTGGATATATTGAAAAAAAGTGGTTTCCCCTGATCAGATGCCTTTTATTAAGGGCTGCCTGGCGAATTTGAATGTTCTGAGAGTGTATACAGCTATTTTCACTGCTCAGGCTGTGAACAGAGATGGGCTTTTGGCATGTTTAGATACTGAAAAAGCATTTGACTGTGTTGAATGGCCTTATTTCCAGTGGGTGCTTTAATGCAGACCTTATTTCTTAAGTTGGATTTGCCTTTTGTACCATCGCCCCCTCATGCAAATATTGGTTAACAGGTCTTCGTGTGCTGCATTCGAGCTAGGACGATGAACTAGACAGGGTTGCCCCTTATTACTCCTGCTCTTCGTGTTAGGCCTAGAACCGCTGGCCATAAAACATTGCAGCTTGCATTCTTTTCATGGGATCCAAATTAAATGTAAGGAGATCAAGCTTAGCATGGTTGCAGATGATTTATTACTTTTCACTGTCTTTCGGAAATTGACACAATCACTGCTTTTGGGAACTTTTCCGGGTTACGGATTAACTATGACAAATCTGAAGCCTTCTCCTTGCATGTTGCCCTAATGGATAAGGTGGGTGGGTCAGTTCCCACTTCAGTGGGCAAGTCTTCAGATTCAGTACCTGGGGATCTATTTAGCTTGTACTGTGGAGGATGTGTCTTCTTAATATTGATAGGGCTTTTGCTGCAGTTAAATCCCTTCGCTTGCGCTGTAGCTCCTTGCCCCTTTCTCTGTTGGAAAGGAATGCTCTGGTTAATAAGGTCATTCTCCCCAAGGTGCTGTACCCCTTACAATTCTTGTCTTTATGGATTGATAACACTAAGGTTCGCAAATTTCATTCAAGTGAGCTCATTTGTTTGGAACAACGGTAGGGCACGGAGCTGCTATGATGTGCTGCGATTGGATACAAAAAAAAAGGGGGGAGTTAGGTTAATGGATTTTAGGGTTTCTAATTTAGCCTGCCTTCTCTGTCTCTTCCAAGAGTGGGCATCGTGTAAGCGGATGTTCAAGTGGAGGGGTTGCTGGATGATTGGACCTACCCTTATTTGCCAATTAATTTGGTCCACGTGCAACAAAAGGCCCTTAAATCGATGGGGGTGGTTGCCTGCTGGTTGACAGCGGCCCGGAAGGTGTGGCGCTGGTGGTGCAGTCTCCTGGGGTGGGAGGTTACTGTGTTGCCTTTTCTCAGTTTGGTGGGCAACCCAGAGTTCTTACCAGGGTACCAGAATGCTATGTTTCGTGCTTGGCTCAGCAAGGGGGTGAGAAACTTGGCATGCTTAATGGATCAGGCAGCCTCCCCTTGGTTATCCTTTCAGCAGTTTCAGGAGGAATGGGAGTACCGCACAGTCATTTTTTGGCATTTTTTGTAGGCTCATCATTATGGCACCACTGTTTGCACTAGAGCATTGTTCAAGTTCATATATACAGTGGAGGAGGATAGCTTTTTTGATACAGGGCCTAAATTTAACACCATTTCAATCTGGGTTTCTCACTTAAAAGAACTTTTGCCTGCTACCAATTCGAGTGTTTTGAGCTCAGCCTTTACATTAGCGCATAAGTTTCTCCTAGCTGCAGATATGCAGGTGATCCAACTTAAACTGCTCTACATAGTCTACATCACTAGGGTTAAAATGGGAATCTAATATGTGTCTCGCATGTAAGACTCACTCTGGGTCACATGTTCACTGGGTGGTTAAAGCTCATGGGGTTTTGGGACAAGGTTCTGAGAAATGGAGTTCCCTGGTCGGGGAAGTTAATTTATTTGCATTTTGTTGATAGGCCCCTCAAGGCTTCCACAGTAGGGGAAGCTCTTTTTGATGGTAGCTCTGTTGCTTACCAAAAAATCTGTATTATTGGGTTGGAAAACTGATGAAAGCCCTAGCTTTGATCATTGGTTAGTGCTGATGCAATCCACCATGCAGATTGAGCAACTGCGGTTGAAAGACCTGCTTACAAAGGTTATTTCGAGTTATGGAGGAAAGCTTTTTGGAAGTGTGCTGCTAGCAGTCTTCCTGTTTAGGTTCTTGGTGAACCTAGCGCTGCTTCCCACTTTCAGGTACGATGAGTGGGGTGTGATTGCAGTGTGAGTGTGTGTGTGTGTGTGGAGGTTCAGTTTTCTTTACTGCAAAAAGCTGTCTGAACCTAAGGACTCTCCTACTCTGAGGATAAGGTATTGTTCTCTGCACTATTGCCTTGTTATATCTGGTTATGAATTGGATCGAGTTGTATCCTATATTTTTTGGCTCAAATTAAAAAAAGAAAAGTCTTCACTGTAAGCAGTGTTAATAAAATAGCCCTAAGAAGAGCAAACTGATCCTAGCAAGAAGGCCAAAAATAAAGTTCAGAAGCCAAAGCAGAACCAGAATCCAGACCAGAGATGTAATACGCTTAATATCTCAAGAACCTACACAGCTGAATGAGAAGACAGAGCTCTGTCTTATATACAACCTTTCTAGCTAGAGAGTGCCACTACTCATACCTTCAATTTGAGTCAATCCCTAAGAGGCTTTTCTGCAAAATTTTCAGAAACAGTGGAACTGGTGTGTTCTGAGGGACACTGATGTCCCAAGCACCACTTCTCACAAAACACTCTCCAAACTCACATACACTACTGTCGTAGAGAATTTCCTAGCCTTCAGGAGCATAGACACCACAGCATGAGAATAGCCTTTCTTCACTAAGTGGGCCTTCCACAAGGGTAAAACACAAAACTGACCCTGTTCCTAGTGAAATATGGGACCCTACCAAAGTAACACCTTGTGAGGCAGAAGTCCTAGAGGGCTTTTGCACAGCAGGTGCCCAAGGGATCTGCATACGAATGGCAAAGTGAATCCCGAGCAACCAGCTCAGAGACTGGAGCTAAGAACACAGTCTGTTTCCTGGCCATCTGCAATGCTTGATCTCGCTGCAGAACTTCTGACCTCTTGGGTCATGTAAATCTAACAGAACAATCTTTGTATGGAACCAAACTCCCAAACAATCCAGTGTCAGAAAGCTGAAAATTGCTTTTGGAAAAACTGACAATCCATCCTAAGTCCTGTAACAACTGGAGCACTTGCTGAGAAGCCACAATACTTTCATAAAAGGACATCACTCTTGTTGGCCAGTCAGCCAAAAAGGTTGTTCAGGACTCACCCCCGATTGCACAATGATCTTCTGAAGCAGTCTACCTATCGTGGGCCAAGGAGGAAAAAAAAAAAAATTTCCATCGACCACACCTGACCCACAGCATCAATTCCAAATGAATGATTATCTGTTGGCTTAAAAATCTACACCCTTTGCATTCTGGCTGCTCTCCATCATATCTAGGTCTAGCAGACCCCACCTGGCTAACAATCTGATAGAAAGCCCTTTGAGAAAGGGACCATTGCCCTGCTCTACAACCCTGTGACAGAGGTAATCTGCCTGAATATTATCTGTGCCCACTATGTGAGATGCTAATAAGGCCTGCAAATTCATCTCTGCCTAAGGGAGAAGCATGTCCATCTCTTGCTACGCTTGAGGACTCCAACTGCCCCCTTGATTTATGTACGCGACCACTGTGGCATTATCAGACATCACTCTGATCGCTTGCCCCTCTAACAGAGGCACAAAGCTGAGGACAGCCAGATGAATCGCCCTGGCCTCCAAGAGTGATGGACCTGCTCGCTTCCTTGGGGGTCCAATATCCTTAAGGAACCAGCTCTTAACAATGCACCCCCCAATTCATCAGACTGGCATGTGTCAACACTATAATCCAGGCTGGGATCACCCAATCCACTCCCTATCTCAAATGCTTACCATCCTGCCACCATTGTACGCTCTGCCTTTTTGACTTCAGTGGCAGCAATGTCACGGAATAGCCTTACGATTTGGAATTCCATCTGGAAAGGAAGGCCTTTTGAACAGAATACATATGCACCTTTACCTACAGTACTAAATCCAAGGCTACTGCCATGGATCCAAAACCACACTATTTCTTGGCCGCTCGCAATGCTCGGATCTGGCCACACAACTTCTAAACTATTTGTTATGTTAGACGCATACGAACTATTTTCGTATCAAACCAATCTCCCAGATAATCCAGTGTCTGAAAGGGCTGAAGACTGCTTTTGGAAAAATGTACAATCCATCCCAAGTCCTGTAACAACTAGAGCACTTGCTGAGAAGCCGCAGTGCTCTCTTGAAAGAACTTAATTCGTCTAAATAAGGGTGCACCAAAATACCTGCTTTGTGCATTTGTAGCCACCCCTGTGACATTTGTAAAGATTCTCCATGCTGTTGCTAACCCAAACATCAGAATCTGAAAATCAAAAATAGCACCTAGCACCATAAATCCCATGCAGCACGGATCTCTCTGGATTGGGATGTGAAGATAAGCTTCCGTTAAATCCAAAGAGGTCAATAATTCTCCTTTCTAAACTGGCATGATTACTAATCTTAAGGTTTCCATTTTGAAGTGGGCCACCTTCAAGAAGTCGTTGACCTGTTTCAGGTCCAGGATGATGCAAAAGGACCATTCTCTCTTTAGGACCACAAAGTAAATGGAGTAGCAACCTAGCTCTTCCTGATCTTTTGGGACTAGAATAATGGCCTTCAAGCCGAGAAGTCTCTACAGAGTAGCTTTTTACAGCTGCTCTCTTCTCGACGAGCAACACTGCAAAGCCATCTTTTTATCATCTCTAGGATCCATTGATCTGTCGTATATTGGGTCCATCCTTGATATGCAGCTGCCTGTCTGTTTTATCTCTGATAACGAAAGCAGGGCCCTGAAGCATTCACTGTACTGCCATAGAGGAGCTAGAGCTTGTGGCTCCCTCATTTCTTGGATTGAAAAGACTAGCCCTCTGTACCGAAGAACTGTGCAGCTCCATCTGAATCTAGAGCCTCAAGAACTATTGTGAAACTAGTAACTCTGAGACAGGCCCTTAAGTTCTATCTTCTGGGGAGCCTTAGGACTTTCTAATTTCCCCATGCCTTTGCCATCTTAAGGACCTTTAAGGAACAGCTTAGTCAAATTAACCATGGAAATAGTCCATTGTCCACGAACATCCAGAGAAGCCGTTGAGCCTCTAGCGTGGATGCCACTCCTGGCTGAGGCATGCACCAAATTGTAGCCCGCACCTGCCAGATATGCCATTCCCATTTCTAATGGCAGGGACCCCTAACTCTGCCTAGGCATCCTGCAGAAGACACAGTCAAGATCTTACAACAAAGCAGCAACCTGCCACTATCTGAAAAGCCATGCTCACTGCCTTCAAGGCCTATGTAAGCCCAAATTCTATCTTTCGGTCCTATGCGGTGGCTGTCTGCCCTGTGAAAGTGCTGAGCCAAACGAAGACTGGCTCCAGCAACTATAGCACCACGAGTTACTTTTTGAAGCAACATACTAGTCCCCTCAGAAATTTGCTTTAACATGGCCTCAATCTTTCCATCTTGTACATCCTTAGTTCTGTGCCTCCCACCAACAGCCTGGCAATGGACATAGCACCACATACATGAACACAGGCAGCTGAAGGAAATCTTAATTTGCCTCCATATTAGGCACAGGAAAGGCCTGGAAAGGCTCAGAATACTGCTAACATGGGATTCTCTCTTTAGCTAAGTCTCAATATTTAAAATGGGCAAGGACTGATACATCAGAGAGGAAGGTTTCCCCTTATGGTATAGCAGATCTATTCTTTCCCTCAGGAGGACTTTTTTTTTTTTTAAAGGAGTAGGAACAACCGGAGCAGATCTTCAAGACTGAACTGTTCTCCAGCCATACACATGATGGAGAACATTCTACGTCTGCAGTTCAGGCACAGCCAGGGACAAAGCCTATGTCCTCCACTGAACTCAACAACATGCTGCTAAGAGGAAGCAGCCCCAAATCCTTCTCACTGCAGAGCTCCCAAATATGGCCACAATTTTTAATCACTACAAAGAGGACCCTCCCGAAAGGGTCAGCAAAGGCACTCAAACTACTCACAGCTGAAGCTCACTAGTTCTCAAACACAGCAGAAACATACACACAGCTGAAGCTGCTGCTCAAGCTGCACCACAGGCTGAGAAAGGCCTGTTTTGCTGCCACATCAGAAAAATGGCTGCCATCACAAACGGATAATCCATTGCAGCCTCCCACCCCTCCCAGAACAGTCAACTTGCTCTGCTGCTCAGCTCCTCTCTCCTCCACGAAATTGTGGCAAGATTAGAGTCCCCCCTCTAGCTACCTGCTGACACACACTGCAACCGACACCAAGTACAATCTTCTTCCTATGCTCAGCCACCGGACATGTTTGTCTCACTCCCCTGCTCAGCCTAAGTAGCACTGCTGCAACCAGGATTCCCGACCTACTTCAAAGGCTGACTTAGCAGGAGAGCTGCTGCTGGAGGAATTCTCCCTGCTTCAGGTTTGGGTTTTTTTTTAGTCAACAAAGTTCTTTTTCTCCCCCTCTTTCTGTAATTTGGGAGGTTTAAAAAAAGAGGGAGAGGAAAGAAAGGCTAAACAGAAACTGGAACCCACCTGGGCCTGGGTCCTGCTCAACTGAGGAAAGGAACACAAGGCTGTCACCACAGGAACCGCCCAAAAACCAAGCCCAGGCCTAACCAAGCTCTAGCATTGGATATGCTTGCCTGCCATCTGCTGGAGACTGAAATAATGGCAGGCTGGTGTCAACACAGATGTATATAAGGGGTGACAGCAAGCCTGTTGATGTGTCACCATCTGCTGGTTGGTGTGCATAATCTGTTTGGCTGGCCTGAGTAAGAGGAAGAGCTTTATTTGCCATTTAGTATAAAAGTATTTCAACCAAACATTTGTTATGGTCCTGTTCATGGGTGCAATTGCTAAAGGTATACACATGCCAAACGTGTTATAGGTTGGGTCTCATTAGTTCATAATAATGGTAGCAAATACCAACAGGCAAGGCCTGGACTAGGCAAATTCCATGGTGTAATTCAATCAGTACTACATGTGCCCAATGTGATCGCTCTCAGTGGGGTAGAGAAAGATTAAGTTGGCTAATAGAAAAATTAACCAACTTGAGGGACACATTACCCTACAGCTGTATATCTGAGGTTTAATGGTGAAAGAAAGCATCTTGTGCTATAATTCAGTACGCTAAGTACCATGCTTAAGTTTTTAACCAAAGGCTTGCAAGGAAAATCCAAGCTAAATCCATAGTGTGTTTCCATAGGAGAGGAAAGAGCGTTCGGTTAAGGATAGGTAATTGAACTACAATAATCCCTGTAAGAAAGGCAACAGTTATTCTCACATCATGCACAAAGTGCTCACTGTTTAAAGTTGTTATCCAAAAGCAAAAACAAATGTTGCTCAACTTGAAAAATGTGCTTTCGGGCTGGAGATCACCTTGCCCACTCATGCGTTAGAGCTCCTGCCACTTGGGACTGAGCATCACCTATACTGCTGTGAGACTAGCACCATTGTAAGAGTTCATTCATGTGTGCATTAGTACAGGCTAATGGCTTGGTAGGTAGGCCCTGGTCTTCAAAAGCTTGTTAGATTAAGGTTTTTAAGAGTTAAAACAGTTTGCAATTTCAGGTTTAGTTAAGCCATGCAGAAGTTGGGCAGTTTTACATTAACTAGCCACACATTTGACAGGAAGGTTAGCCTTTAGCTGATATCCCCAGACCAATGTGGCAACTGGTAGACTATTAAGAAGTGGGACTGAAGGCGCTAACACAACTTCTTCCCCTATTATGTCTATAAGAAACATGTTTAGGACAACTGGCCCTACAGACTAGGGATGTGAATCGTGTGCCCGATCGTTTTAACGATCGGGTTTGGCTGGGGGGGGGGGGGGAATCTGATCGTTAGAGATGTGAATTGGAATTGGTTCCGATTCCAATTCACATCACTAATTTTTTTTAGTGAGGCCCGCGCCGATAAAAAAAAACCCACCCCGACCTTTTAAAATTATCCCCTTAGCCTCCCCCACTCTCCCAACCCCCCCCCAAACTTTTTACACATACCTGGTGGTCCAGGGGGGCCGCGGGGAATGATCTCCCATTCCCGGGCCATCAGCTGCGTTAATAAAAATGGCACCGAGGCCCTTTGCCCTTACCATGTGACAGGGCAAAGGTAGCGCCGGTGCCATTTTGAATATTGGCAATACGGCCTGAGTGCAGGAGATCGCTGTCAGACCCCCGCTGGACCCCCAGGGACTTTTGGCCAGCTTGGGGGGGCCTCCTGACCCCCACAAGACTTGCCAAAAGTCCAGCGGGGGTCCGCGAGCGACCTCCTGCACTCGGGCCGTATTGCCAGTAGTCAAAATGGTGCCGGCGCCATTTTGAATATTGGCAATACGGCCATCCAGTGCTCCTACCATGTGACAGGGGCCGGCCAATGGCACGGATACCCTGTCACATGGTAAGGGCAAAGGGCCATCGGCGCCATCTTTATGAGTGGCAGCTGATGGCCCGAGAGTGGGAGATCGCTCCCCGCGCCCCCCCTGGACCACCAGGTAATTTTAAAAGGTTTTGGGGGGGGGGGGGGGTCGGGAGGGTGGGAGAGGCTAAGGGGGTCGGGTGGGTTGTTTTTTGTTTTATTGGGCCATCGGCGCCATTTATATTAGTGGCAGCCAAAATGGCGCCGATGGCCCGAGAGCGGGAGATTGCGCCGGGACACCCCCCCCCCCCACTGGACCACCAGGTATTTTAACATTTTGGGGGGGTTTGGGAGGGTGGGAGAGGGTAAGGGATTGGTTTTGGTGTGCCGGTTTTCCCACCCTCCCCCCAAATAAGTCCCGTGCCCGATTTAACGATTTTTGACGATAAATCGGGGGAATTTGTATTGTATCGCGACTCTAACGATTTTTGACGATTTAAAAAATATCTGACGATTTTTTTAAATCGTCAAAAAACGATTCACATCCCTAATACAGACTAAGTGCCCTACTCCAAAAGCGATAGGCGGCTGCAGTATCTATAAACAGCTCAATACAATCCATGGGATTGCTTTCCACAACCCATGGTGGCTTTCATATGCCTTTGACTTTTGGACTGACTCAAGTATCTTCTAATTTTAAAGGGAATATAATTAGCATGAGATGTAACTAAATCCTGGCTTCCTGATGGGAAATGATTAAGAGAGTTTGGTATGTAGGAAAGCATATTATGGTACAGGAGCCAAGCTGCAGCAGAAACAACCAGCTTGCATAAATGTAACAGCAGAAAGATTTCACCAGAAGGTTAAAAAACAAACAAAAAAAACCAAAACACGGCCACACACTCACACCACAGCAAACTCTTACAAAACAAAATACCCCAGTGAGATTTCCACAGCATTTATGGGTCATCACTGCAAGAAAACTGAAACAATGTACAAAAGAAACATTAGATATTGGGACAAGGGCAGGATCTGGATCTCCTACGGCAAGGCTTCCCCAACCTGTCCTGGTGGCCCACAACTTTTCAAGATCAACCCACCATGAATATGCATGAGATACCTGCATACATGGCAAACCACACATATACATATACACACATAGTACGTATATTCATTGTGGGAGCCTGACAATTCAATTGGATATGGAGGCAGCAGACCAGATTGAGAAAGTCCAGTTTTACACCCTCAATGTACAGAAAGCGAACCTGCTTACCTGCAACAGGTGTTCTTCATGGACTGAAGGGCAAAGAGCCAAACATCTGGGGTGATGTCATTGAGTCTGGTACTATTCTAACTGAGCATGCGCCACCCATTGGACACTGCACGGTTCTCAGTCCATTCCATAGCTACTCTAACTTACGGGGAAGGTGGGAGGGTGTGTGTGGTTGTTTGTCCTCTTGTCCATTGAGAGCACCTTTTACAGGTAAGCAACTTCAGTTTCTCCTTTGACAAGCTGGACAAAAACAGCCACACATTTGGGGATTCCAGCACTAAATTCTGCTTCCATCGTTCTACAATCCATCTTTTTATTTATTTTTACAATTTAAGATTAGCTAAAACTGCATGACCAAAGACGATATCTTTTGAAGATCACTTGTCAGACAGTAATGTTTGGTTAAGGAATGCAGTGCTGCCCAAACTACTGCCTTGCATGTTTCTTTGTAGTGATACACCAATCTGAGTCTTAGTCCCTGCACAGGAATCCCTGGATAAAAACATAGGATCAGTGCGAGATCGTAAGAAAAAAGTGAAAGTAGTTGTACAGGGAACTACATTTCCCAGAGTACCTCTGCCTAGTCTCTTGGGCCAGAGGCGTCGTCAGTACCTCACAGAAGACTCAGGGGAGGGATATAAGAGGCTCCTGGGGCAGTAAAGGAAGAAAAACATCACTGCTGGGAGAACAAAGGGGAATAGCTGAGCAGACTCACCATGGGAAGAGACTCAGATGAAGAGGACCCTGAGACAGGATTTTCCACACAACATGACTTTTAAGTTAAGTGATAGTTTCCCTTTGCCATACTGCCCAAGGAGGACACTATTATAAACTGAAAATGAAAGGAAAGGTTTTGTATAAATGGATGAGGGAAGCCACACACTTATGATGAACAAGGCAAAAGCTAGTGAGGCTATAACCTGGTTGAAGTTTGGGGTTGCTTGCTGTGCTAAGTTCTGCCCTAATCGGATTGCTGCACCAGGGGACTCTAATGTATTCAGCAGTAAAGAGAATATGGACAATGGCAGCAGCGTACAGACTGTTCCCTGATCAGTCCAGACTCCTGAGTTTATTCATCCCTGCCAGCAGATGGAGACAGAGAAAAGCCTCACTGACACTGCTTGAAAAGCCCTGGTAAGAGAGAGGATTCTGTAACATGCCCAGGAGTAAACCTCGCCTCAGCTTATAAACTGCAGTAGGGAAATGCATAGGAATAGTGTTTTGTTTGAATTAAAAAGCTGTTATTTGTGAGACTCCCAGAAGTAAAAGACCATGCTTAATTAGTTGCCTGGGACCAATAGAGGGGTAAGCTAGCCCCTGCTTAGTAAAGCAAAGTGTTGAAATGTACAGAAATGAACTCAGTCCCCAGTAAAGCATTTGGCATTACCAACCAGGGCTAGCTAAAAAAAACCAGGGATACTCCTAATTAATAGTACTAGTTGCCTCAGTGAAACTCAGGTCCCAGAGAAGCAAATAATTTGCTATACTACAGGCCGATACAGTAAAGTGCGGCCGCGGTTACCCTGCTTCTAATCCGCTTTCTACTCACAATTTGGCCGCGTTAGTCCAACCCGCGATTCACTATCCCTTTTAACCCATCCTTACCGCTTCTTTAAATCAACGGGAAACCCTTTCCGCCCGCGGCATGTATATGAGATGTAAACGATCGGATTAGCTATTCCCTCCCATACAGTAACGTGCGCCCCGATTATCGCTTTTTTAACCTGCAGTTTTGCCGCATGTTTAACCTAATTTACCGCCTACCCTTACCCCTGCATTAGTGTGGAGCGTCAGGTCAGAGAGACGAAATTTCACGGGCAAACAACCCCCTCACCCCCTGGGACAAGAGCCAGGATCGGGCAAACTTTCCCCCAGCCCCCGCTTACCTGCCCTGGTCGCGTCCATGGTGCCGGTCTCCTGTGCGGGCACGCTGACAGCTCCAGAGCAGGAAGGAAGGACCAGTTGTTTCCAGGCATAACCTAAACTCTTGCCTGCCCAACCTAAAATCCAACGCACCGGGAAAGCCACTCTTCAGATCGCGACTAATCCCATCCCCCAGCCCCCTCTCACCTGCCCTGGCCGCGTCCATGGGTGCCGGTCTCCGGGGCAGCCCCAATCCTCTCTCCCATCCTCCCGGGGGCAGCCGGCGGTGAGAGCGAGAGCAGCCTGGGGTGGATCGCGAGGCGGCTTCCAGCAGCCCTCGCCAGTGATCGTGAATGGGCGCACGCCGTGACCTCCGACGTCCAGCCGGGCGCTCAGGTCACGGCGCGCGTTAATGCACCCTCGCCGGCGGGGGCTGCTGGAAGCCGCCTCGCAATCCGCCCCGGGCTGCTCTCGCTCTCACCGCCGGCTGCCCCCCGGGAGGATGGGAGAGAGGACTGGGGCTGCCCCGGAGACCGGCACCCATGGACGCGGCCAGGGCAGGTGAGCGGGGGCTGGGGGGCTGGGATTAGTCGCGATCTGAAGAGTGGCTTTCCCGGTGCATTGGATTTTAGGTTTTCTTTTGCTTAAAGTTGGGATCCACTTCCTGGTACCTGTCATTTCAAATGTCATTTAAAATGACAGGTACCAGCGCACCCAGGATACTGTATAGCGCCTATACAGTAAAATGGATTGCGCTTCATGGACGCGGCTTGCATTTGCATGCCATTTAAATACAGTATCGAGCGGTATGTGATCCAGACTGTGCGTGCGGCAAACGCGGGTGCGCCCGGCACTAATGCACCTCTTTCTTTCTACCGCACCTTACTGCATCAGCCTGCTAGTTAGGGTTTCCCACTACTGCTTAGGCTGGTGAAAACAGATGGAAGCCTGATCAGACCCTGCCTTAGGGTCTAGTGGGGCTGAAATTACAATGCTTTGTTTGAACCCAAGAATTCTGCCTGTGATTTATGGAAGAATAATAATGCTGTTGGGGCATGAGATTTGCATGAATGGAGAAGGCACCAGGGACGTTTAATAATAAAAGTGACTAAAGGAATATCTCTGCTTCATGGACTTGTTTTTTTCTTTTGGGATATTTAGAGACAGTGCTAGTCTTTACAGCCTGAATACCTTGTTGGGAAGGTGAACTAAGGGAATGTAACAGTGAATCCCTCTGCCGACAAAGGACTATCAGTTATATCATTTAACCTCTCAATGTAAATCACTATATGAAGCAATAGTTTTCTGTTTCCCCCCCCCTCCTCCCCAAACCTTTACTGTTGCCCATGTTATCAGTCAAATTTGACTGCATCCTCCCTTGTATATAGTTAATTTTCAGTCTCTTGTATATAGTTTACAAGCAGATAATAATCTTTTGTAAAGCCTGCTACTATATCATTTTATATTGTGAACCGTTATTTATATTCATTGTAAAGCTATTTGCTATGTTATGTTACACTGTGAACCGAGGTGATGTTTTGCTACGTGCCCCGGTATATAAAAATTCTTTAAATAAATAAATAAATAAATAAATAAAATTTGTTACTTAGTTTTTAACATGTTCAATGTAAACCGCTATATGAAGCGATAATTACCGTTCCTTGTAAACCGGGGTGATATGTATATTATACAGGAACCTCCGGTATATAAATCCTTTAAATAAAATAAATAAATATCACCAGGCACCCTATCCAGCCCTGTGAAAGCAGGGGCTTAGGAGCATTAAATCAGAATCTGAGGCACAGCTTGCCTGATTATAGATTAGCCGGTAACTCCAGCGTACGACAGCTACAACCCTAAACCCACTGGACCTGCTGGTTCCAAGGCACCCACCTTGCTACAGTCTTATATAGACACAGTATTCATGAAAGCTGTTGAAGCAGCTACATCTCTTATCTAATGTGCTGTTACACTGGAGGGTGGATCCCATTGCAGAGTTTTGCAAGAGTATGAAATGCAATTTGATAACCTTCTGGAAAGCGTCTGGTTTTGTACAGGCATTCCCTTTTTGTGGGCCTGAAAACTGACAAATAGCTGAGTTGTCTTGCAAAAAAGTCATCCTGTCCAAATAGATTATTATATTTCTTTGGCAATCGAACGAGTACAGAGGTTCTTTAAAGAAGGTTGGTAACGTTATGGTTTGATTAACTTAAAATTTGGAGACTGTCTTTGGTAAAAACTTGGGCTGAGTCCATATTATTACTTTATCATATTTGAGTAGAGGGTGCCTAATCAACTAAAGCTTGCAGCTCACTCATTCTTTAAGGCAGATGTAATTGCAATCAAGAATAGCACTTTCCAAGTTAAGTATTTCAAGTCACTTGTAATTAGACGGTCAAACAGTGGGTGCAATAACCGATTAAAGTACAATATTTAAATTCCAGTGTGGTGGTGGTGGTGGAGGCACTACCGAGGGGGTTTTGCTCTATAAACGTTTGATAAACTTGCTTACAAGGGGGTTTTGGGTAATTGGTTTATGGTAAGCAAAAATAGCACTTAGGTGCAGTCGAATAAACATGGGGCTTTAGATCTGAGAGATGTAGCAGATAAGTGAGACTGGTCTCAACCGGACATGTGAATGGATCCATTCCCAAGTTCAAACATCATATGGAATAATGTTTCTACTTAAAGGTTGAAGATCTTCTGTTTGCTGGCTTCCTAGACTAGGATGACCTAGAAGTGGTTATTTATGGACTAAAAACTTTCAATATACATGCTGTTAATTTCAGCAACATGAGACTAGGGTGATTTATCGGTCCCTCTTATTGGGAATGAGATTTAGAAAGAATGTCCATAACAGAGCTAATAAAACTTGCAATCTCAGAAGCCACGAGAACCAGACCTGTCTTGGCCCACTAAGGGGCTATGAGAATCCTATTCCATTTATCTTTCCTTCATTTGAGAACTGTGCAAGACATCAACAGGAATGGGGGAAAGGCACAAAGGAGGCCTTTTTTGCAAGGAACGTAGAATGCCTCTGTAGTTATTGTTTGAATTAATGTCTCCTTGTTGCATGGAGACACAGAGGTCTAAGATTGGTGTTCCCCACAATCTGAAAAGCTGTTGTGCTATTTCATGATGAAGGGACCATTTGTGTGGTTGTAGATGATGACTCCCAGCATCTGCTAAAGTATTCCCAGTATGTATATTCCTGAAATGGTAATCCCTCTGGCAACTGCCCATTCCCAGACAGACAGACACTTCCTCCTGACAGAGGGCTAGGGATCCGTTCCTCCTTGCTTCTTGATGTAGAACATTGCCATTTGGTTGTCTGTCTGAATCTGGACTACTCTGCTTTCTATCCAGGTCTCAAATCACTTATAGCACTTTGTGAATCACTCGGTTCCAGGAAATTTCCGTGACATTTGAGCTCCTGTTGATTGCAATAACATTTGTACACAAGGGCAATGGAATGTGCATCCCATGTGGAGACGCATCAGTGTATGCATCTGGAGCAGGAATGCTGGGACCAGCACAAATACTTTCTTCTAGCTTCCACCAGGTAAGCAATACTGTCAGAGGCTCAGTTATCTCTGTGCTGTGCTCCAATGATTGAGTATGCTGGTTCCATGTCCTTTTCAAATGGTACTGGGCATGTCAGATTGGGAGACAAACAAATGAGGTTATGTGCACCGTGGATGCCATGTGTCCGAGAGGCCTTAGAAAACTGCGAGCCATTCCTCATTTCTTGACAGAAAGCCTCTGGATCAGGTGTTTTAGCTTTAAAAGGCCCTGTTGTAAGGTTGATAGGATTTGCCTATCATATTTAATGGAACCCCTATGAAATATTTGTCGAAATAGCTGTAGAATGGATTTTTCGAACTTGACTAGGAATCTGAGTTGCTGTATGGTCAATATTATCTGCATTGCATCCTTCCCTGATGCTATGTAGGATGTACTCAATACTAGTCAATCTTCCCAAGTATCAGTAGGAAAGATCAATAGGTTTTGCTTTCACAAATAAGGCGCTACCACAGCTAGACACTTGGTGAAGGCTGTTGGTGCAGCCGCATGACCAAATGGTAGTGTTGCTCTTGAAATACAAAACGCAAATATTTTCTGTGTTGTTGACAGACTGGTATATGAGCATAAGCATCTTTTAAATCTATGGAGGTTAAGCAGTCTTCTTGGAGCAGCGGAAATAATCCCACACGGCCTACATTTTTCAGAGTTGTGATCTGGACCCAAACGTTGTAGCAAGAGGGCATGGAAATCACGGACTGCCATTTCACCCTTAAACCTCTGACATAATTTGAAGGGACTTTTACCTTTTTTTGGTCGTCTTCCTTCTGAAGCATCTTTGAATTATTTATTTACTTACCTTATCCTAACTAAATTCTAGTACTCGTAAACTAAAGGTTTTAAAATATTAAGCTTTTTCTTTTAATCTATGTGCAGCGATTCAGCAAGGGAGAGGTTTTCCCCAATTATCAGCAAAGCGAGGAAAAAAACAGACTGAGGCAAACTGCAACAAGGGCGCCAAAAGGGATAGCGCATGGAAAGTACTACAGAGCAGTACCTGTAACGGCGCTGTCGGATGACATCACCCCAGATGTGTGGCTGTATCATCTAGTTTGTCCACAGAGAACATTTCATTTGGTTTTACTTTTTTTAGGGGTTCTGTACAGGAAGTGCTGGACAGTGCCTTATGTCAACACAGATTTCTATCTGTGTTCTTTTTCACATGAAACTCGAGGCATCAGAAATATTGGTATTATATAAGGATATTGGATGCATCAAGGGAGCATTCATTCCTGCCTCCAAGTTCACATAAGCATG
Source organism: Rhinatrema bivittatum (assembly GCF_901001135.1). NCBI lineage: Eukaryota > Metazoa > Chordata > Amphibia > Gymnophiona > Rhinatrematidae > Rhinatrema > Rhinatrema bivittatum. Next base: position 174,454,721 of record NC_042618.1, read on the forward strand.
TACTTTTCCAATGCCACAAAACCTGTGGGGCGGATTTTAAAAGGAGCGCGAATAGCCTACTTTTGTTTGCGCTCCAGGCGCAAACAAAAGTACGCTGGATTTTAGTAGATACTCGCGGAGCCGCGCGTATCTGCTAAAAACCTGGATCGGCGCGCGTAAGGCTATGGATTTTGTATAGCCGGCGCGCGCCGAGCCGCGCAGCCTACCCCCGTTCCCTCCAAGGCCGCTCCGAAATCGGAGCGGCCTCGGAGGGAACTTTCTTTTGCCCTCCCCTCACCTTCCCCTCCCTTCCCCTACCTAACCCACCCACCCGGCCCTGTCTAAGCCCCCCCCTTACCTTTGTCGGGGGATTTACGCCTCCCAGAGGGAGGCGTAAATCCCCGCGCGTCAGCGGGCCTCCTGCGCGCCGGGACGCGACCTGGGGGCGGGTCCGGAGGGCGCAGCCACGCCCCCGGGCCGCCCCGTGAGCGCCGGGACTTACGCGAGTCCCGGGGCTCTGTGCGCGCCGGTAGGCCTATGTAAAATAGGCTTCCCGGCGCGCAGGGCCCTGCTCGCCTAAATCCGCCTGGTTTTGGGCGGATTTAGGCGAGCAGGGCTCTGAAAATCCGCCCCTGTGTGCGTAAAATTGAGCAGCAACCAAGTTATATGTACAAGCTAAGAAAACCCACCGACCGCGATAATTACCAAGGGGACACCCTCCCTTTTCCAATACCACCCAACAGCAGCATCTGCTAGTGAGCACACACAATTCAAGCTCTCAAATGCACCCACAGGGCTCGTCTCTTACAAGAACCACCACCCAAACTCCTGCCTCTCACTCATACCCACACATTTTGGAAATGCGCACGCAGTATAAACAGCAGCTTTAGAAGTGGTGCACACCATGGAGTACAACTTCCCAATCTTGTTAACACTAAATGCTACTGCAGGATCTGTGTTCATGCAGGGCTCCTGTTTTGTAAGGAAAACTCTTGTTGCCATCAATACATGAGAAGAGACTTATGACTAATTATTCATAACTAAGAGCTTTTTAATGGGGAACACTAAAGAAAGCCTGGTTCAAATCTTTCTTTATCTGGGCCACAAGAGGCTGCAGCACCAATAGGAAGGGAGACAGAAGTGAAACTCACACTCAGTCCCCTTTTAATAAAGGATATAAGAGCTGATTCACAGGGGATCCCACTAAAATTGATCAAACAGGCAGCAAACAGAGCTCTTAATGCTGCTGATGGTTACCCTCAAGAATTATTTACAAGGCAGCACTTAAAAGAAAGCAGTGAATGGCATTTTGCTCCCCATTTTGTGCCAGACAGAAAAACACTGAACAAAAGCAAAAAGCAATGTGGGATCCTACCAAACTAGGGGCCCTATTTACGAAGCATTTTCCCCTAGACACAAAAATAGGAGAAATCCTAAGCAACTAGACCCTATGATTCTTGGTGACTCTGGGGTGTCCTATCAGAACTTTTATTAAACATTGTATTTACTGAGCTGCCAGCACTGTGCAAATGTGGAAAACTATTCATGAAAATCCATATAGGATACTTTCATATAGCATTTCTCCACGATGACTGGGCCTTTCACAAACACTCCCTATAGAAATTCAAATTCACACGGTGTATGCTATATAAAGCAGACTTGCATATGAAGAATTTGTCCCAGTACCCTTTTAACTAAGCTTATAAATACTAAGTCTCTTCCCCTTAAGGTTTACATTTATTGCTGATAACCTGGCAGGGAATTATCAGCTGATGGACCCCACCACTCACTAATCAAACACATCCTTTAGGTTACAGCTGGAAGGAGAATGATCCCAGTGGATTATTCAATGCAGACCCCTAGCTAATCCATTTGAGTTAATATTTTTCTGACTGGGGGGAGGGAGAGGAAGGTTAAAACATAACTGGCCAACAATTTCTTTTATAAAGGGTAGCATTCATTTTCCAGGAAATACATATAGCTGCAGTTTTACCTTTCTGGCATCTTTTATAGTCTTTTTTTTTTTTTTTTATAGTCTTGGTTGATACTGCAAGATTTAGCTTTAGCTCCCTAAGTCTCACTCACCGGAGCTCTGATTGTCTCTGTGATCCGAGAACCAGATTTGGCCTTGCGAGAACTTGACATGCTAAGCGGGAGGAGTCCAAATCTTATGAGAGAAAACAGTTGCATTAATTGCATTGCAAAATAAAACAAGTCAGATTTTTAGGGGAAAAATAGGTGATCAAAAAGATGACAGGGTCATTGGGGCTAAAGTCATCCTAGGTTTACAAACTATTTTGTGTGTAGAAATACAAAAAATGTTAGAGGATTATGGCACAGCTCATTGAGTGTAGCAGTTTCTTTGGTTAAGTTTCATAACTTGCTTTCATCTACTTTAGGGACTGGATGTATGTTGCGAATGCCTTCAAACTAACTACTGCTATATAAAAAGTGGGGCCTCCACCCTCCCGTATCCTCCTGCCCCTTTGGTCTTCCAACTCAATTTAAACAGAGGCTGGGATTTGGTGACAATAGCCCTCTTTCAACTACTTGTGGTTTTTCCTCTTTTTTTTTTTTTTTTAATTTAACATAACCTATGGCAGTGAAAATTCAAGGACCACAGACCGCAGCTCCTTCCAGCACCCAGTATATACGCACCCCCTCAGGCTGGATCCCTAGGTGTCACTGTTACACTAGGACCCAGAGAGCAAAGCTGGGCTTAGGGAGTCAACCTGGCTTCCTGGGTGGCAGCCCGCAGCACTGCCACTCAGACAGCCCCAGAAAAGAAATTTTCTAGTGCTCACTGTCTTAATACTGCCAAAACATGTTTACACACACACACACAAAGGTCTGTTGTTCTTCCTCCACAGTCCACACAAGCGTGCAGGTGTCTGTTGGAGTAAACTGCCACGTTGCATGGGAGGGCGGTGGCTGCAATGTGCCAGAACTTGGCATTAAAGCTAAATTAAGTTGGAGCACTGGGTCTTGGTCACTGCATGCACATGCAGGCTCAGGGGCAGTGCTTCCATTATTCAGCGACAGAATGCAGAGGACTGCTCAGTGCCTCGGCTCTGGTCATCGGTCTGAACAAAGGTTCAATGAACAAGGGAAATCTTCTCACTTTTTCTTGATTAACGCAGACATCACTTCCTTTAGTGGGAACCTAACCTTCGCTATAAAACACAAAATCTCTTACCGGATTTGGCTAGTTGCTAGTGGCAGGATATTGTGCACCTCCTGGGTGCTAAACGGGGCACTCCTGGCAGTGTACTGATTCTCTGCCCCTGTCAGCAATCCAAACAAAACCTAGAACACAAGAAAGAGCAGGGTCACCTGTGCCCCAACAGAGTGACCTGTTCACATCACAGGCAGAGGTTGCCATGCTTCCGTATGAAACTACTGGCACTTCTGAATCCCGTCTTCACTTCTTTGTTAGGATTTTGCAACCTTCCTATTTAATATTATCATTCAGTTAATAAGGCTCTGCTTGGTGGCAGCAAACAGGAAACAAGCGCTTTGCTCAGGAGTGGCATGCAGGACTTTTTTTTTTTTTTTTTTTTTAAGGGGTGGAGGGATATTCATCTCATTCTCTCCTTTGTTAGACTGAAAAGAAAATAAACTGCTGTAACCTAAGGATTGTAAAGTCTGCCTCTTCTTCTCCTCCCCCGCCCCCAACATGCACCAATGGCTTTGTGTAATGGGCACGGAGTACAGAATCCTCACCTGCTCCCAAAACAGGGCAATTTCACACATGCACTACACACAGATAAGCAATTTCTCCCAAGCAGCTCCCTGGACTTACAGAGGTCCGCTGGGCCAGACGATTAAGGTTGCTGTTTAAGTACGGCATAAAAACATCCAGGTCAAATGGGTCAATATGGCTTTCCAGAAGATCTGCCACCTTCTGAATCCTGAAACGAGATGGCAAAGGGTGAATTTGCATCTCCTTTTGTGACATGTGCTAGTTTCATGATAAATCAGTCACAGCTTCTCCTCCTCTTGCTACAGAATGTGAGAGCTGTCAGAAATGAACGACCCTGACTATAAAGCCACCAGGTCACACGATAGCTCGAGCCTGAACTGCTTGGACTGCCCTCCGTACTTGCCACCGCCCCCCCTGCCAGCAGCTTTCTTAATGTTCCCCGGGGTGTACTTTCAGAAGAAGGCGAGCATGCTGGCAACAGAAAGGAGGGACCTAATCTGACAGTGTACACCGCACCGTACATCCTGCTTGCTCTTGCTTCCTTTCACATCTTCGCTCCGAGGAGTTAGAAGTATACTCAGATAGCGCAGGTCAAACAGCAACTGCAGAGCCCTGTTCTGGGTCATGGGAAAGAGACCTTGGTTCTGTAACACACACACACAAGAGTTAAATGGGCAGATCTTAAAGCACATTAAAAAAAAACTTCCTAATAATTGCAAGCAGTATTAAGCTCTGTATTTAAGGCCAGGTTTGCCAGTCTCAACATTTTTTTCTTTTTTGGGGTGGCCCAGCTGTTTTGTCCTGTTCCATTTGGGCTTCCAGCTCAATCAGAAATGGTGCTCCCCACACCTTCCATACAGTACAGCCAGATGCAGCAACAGCCCTCGGCCAGGGGCCACAAAACCCGGATCCCGCCAGAGCCCAATACGTGTGTATCCTGAGTCAGGCCACTAGGTGTCACCATTGTGCTGTCAACTTTTTTTTTTTTTTTTTAATTAAAGCCATGCAATTACAAAATACATTAGTCCAATTTATTTAATTACCAAATTAAATTAGACCTGATGCACCAAGTATTAAGGCCTGGGATTTCTGTTCAATTAACATTTCCATTTTTTTTTTTTTTTTAAATGGTTCTTTGTGGTGATTCTGATCTCACAGTGAAGTGAAATCCTCTCTTGCTTTAAGTCACTACACTCAGATGATGATAAAACCTGTTTGGGAGGTTAAAAAAAAAATACAGACTCTTCCAAATTCTTAGCCGACATATCCAAGTGACACACCTTGTGCTGCTTCTCCAGGGAAAGCTTTTCGTAGCTGGTGGTGACCTCCGTCAGGCAGCTCCTCAGCAGGACATGCAGTGTGACCTTAGGGAAGGCGTGTCCTCCAACCCGATTAATTTCCTGGCACAAGCTGAACAACAGTGACTGAACGTACCAAGAAGCCTGTAACAGAAAAACAAAAAACCCTTGGGATATTCATGGAAGAATTCGCTGGAGTTTGGCTCAGTCCTAACTAGCTCAGAATCATCAGAAAAATACTTTCAAGGATCAGTTTTTAAATGTATCTGTTCATGCATTCCTTCTATTCTCTCGTCTGTAGCCACACCCCCCTTTGTGTGACTCGGGAGTTTCCTTGCTTAAGCAAGGAGATGGTGAGAGATGCTGCAGCGCATGACTAGCACATGTGGCGTTGCTGGACTCGAATGGGACTGGCCAGAAAGAGAAAAACACTTCAATAACCAATTAACATTCAGAGGCAAGAGACACCCATTCCCCCACCTCTTTAGGCCCGACTCTACAGGAAGCAGTGCTGCACGTGCTAATCAGTAACACAAAACGGTACAAGTATGCATAGAGAAGGCAATTTCCAGTCCCTCCCCATGGGCCTGCAGGCTCATTTTGAATATGGAAATTTCCCCAAAGAGTTGGGAAGAGACTGCAGATACAGAAGCGCCCACAGAGTTTGCAGCTGCAAACACCCCACCAGGAAGTGCACCGGGAGGGGGCAGGGTGTTACAAAAAAAATAATAAATTCTTCCCTTGTGTACTTTAACCAAGATGACCCTGCATGAGATGGATGGAATTTTGAAGTGGGCTTTCTCCATCAGTAAACCCACTCATTTACCCACATAAAATCCTTTGAAAACGTTTTAACCAAACAAGAAAAATCCAGGAAACACTTTTGCTACTGAGTGCATCAACCGACCTTCCTCCTTTTTCCCCTTCTTTAAGGGCAGGCTTCTCGCACCTGTACAGGAAGACGGATTTTGGAGGTCACAGTGCTTCCGGACTCTGTCTCCTCCTGGATCTCCGTCTCCTCCCAGTTGGTAGCTGTAGTCAGTATAGATCCAGCTGACTCCAGGAGCAAGGTCTGTGTGAAGCTTTGAACCAGCGCCTGTAAAAGGAAGACAACTAGCAATCACAGGCAGCGGTACATAACAGTGACACCTGTACATGAAGCCCTCTGCCAACATCGCTTACAAAGCTGCAGGCTTTTTTATAAAGTGGTATTGGAGAAATATAAACTGGAGGCATACGTATCGCCAAAAAATAAATCATAGCTGCTTACATTTACAACTGCCAAGCTCCAGATGCGATAGGCCGCCAGGCTCTGCTGCAAGAGCTTTTCCTTCACTTCCTGCCACTTGGCCAGCACTGGGTTGGTTTCCTGTATCTTCCCTTTCCCCAGCTTTTTTATTGGACGTGCCTCCCTCAACGCCTGCTCCGAGCTGCCCGATTTTCCCAGGATGCACTGCTTCAGGTGAGGACAGAGTTCTCCCAGGGACTGGCAGAGCCTTGCCATAAACAGAACTGGGCTGAGTTGAATGTCCAGTGTGTCCTTGTTTTCCAAGCTCCCCTGGACATTCTGCAGTTCTCCTTCCAGACAGCTCAGGATATACTCCACACAAGCGAGACAGTGACTTCGCAGCATTTCTTCCACAATGCTGGCATCCATATATCTGTCAAAAGCAGAGTGCTGCATCTGTGCAGGCAAAGAGCTGATGGAGGGCTCTTTAGATGCGGAAGGATCAGACGGGAGGTAAGACAACAGGTCATCAAGCTGGACCTTGAGTTTGGCATCCAAAGCAGAGCAGAAGCTCTGAACACAAGGAGTGAGGCCCCGGGCCTTCATGGACAAGCCACTTTTGGCAAACTGATTTCTGTTTGCCACACTGACCCACGCTGCATCAGAAGGAAGATCATTCAAGCTTTCCGACCAGAGAAATGATGCCATATCGTATTCAAAGTGTACGTATTTGTTGGATTTTACAACCAGTTCTTGAAGCGCAGAGAGGAGAAGCTGTTTGGAACTGCTAGAGATGGAATCAAATCCTTCTTTGGTTAGTGTCTGGAAAACACACAACAGAATGTTATTCAGAGAGCAGCTCACCCTTTCTGAGCTAGTGTACGTGGAGGCAATGTTACTGCGCTGGAAGGATACCCACCTCTGGCAGTGTGCTGTCTCCTTAGGTACTGCCCTGAGAGTTAATGTAGGCAACGGAGTCTGGCACTGTGGTAACCCACAATCCATCCCAAAGTGAATGGGTAAGTCAGATTGCCATAGGAATGGCACAGTACTTAATGCTTTGAGTTACAGCAAGCTGGACAGGTCACTAGCCCTGGGCTGAACCGAATGACAACCTACAGAGCCCTGGGGGGGGGACGACTAGTATAACATGAAATTAGCCACAAGCAGTATTGGAAAGGACTCTGTTCCCTGGGCCATGGGAGTATGCCATCTACAGCTGAACAGAGAAAACAGGAGATGGTGTATTTGTCATGGCTTACTGCTGAAGGACAGGAAAAATGGAATAAGGACAGAAGTAGCTAAATAAAAAAAAAAACAACAAACCCAGTGCTAATGACTGGCTCCTGTCTGTACCACCCTTCCCAGTAACCAAGCCCCATCACCTGCAATCTGGCCAAAAAGAGCTGCTGTAGCAGGTCTTCCCAGAAGCGGAGGGGTCCATCCAGCAGGCGACAGCACACAGTTTCCCAGTTGTTTCTCATGGACTCGCTGCTGAGCAGCTCCCACACAGCGTCCCGGATTCCTGCTAGTCCCTTCAGAGTCTTTATGTACACCAGGAGCGTCGCAATGCTGGCTTTGATATCCTCACTGCACCTGGACACAAATTCAAGAAAATCAAGGCTTAAATGCATGCACCGTAATTCTGCAAATCAGAACACGATCTTTCCCATCGCTGGTGTTAAGCCTTTTGTCTTAAAGGAGCAGAAATTCAGTAGTCAGGGAACCATAAATGAAGTCATGTGACCCTGATTTCTCTCACGCGAGCATCCAAGCTATAGAGAAATTTCTGTGGTTACTAATGGCTAGCTGCTAATCTTCCTATTCTACAAATAAAGTTGGCCATCATCTACAGATGCCCTTCTCTGCCACCCTGCTTTAGAGGAATATCTGCAACCCAACTGTTCAAGGAGGGCTTGATGTAAATACACACTAAAGTTAATCACAGTACAACCACCCGACCCTATAAATATCTAGTCAGAGGTGGGGGGAGGGGAGGACTTCAAATCTCACTTTGTCAAGCAGCTTTGCACAGTCCTAAGGAAGCATAGCAAACACTCATTAACACCAAAACTCATTAATCACAGGATTACAGAAACAAACAATAATAAAAACAGCCAACAGAGGAGGCAGGACAAGTGTGACCGAACTAAGCAAACAGTATTTGGTATTTAATCTCCTGAACTGCCCTCAAGTGTTCCTCTGTTAGCTGAATTCATTTGGTTATTTTTTGAGCATGTGGCGGATTCACAGCGTTGGTTCCCTCCTTTCTTACATGCTGATCCATTTTTGAAGCGTGTCCCGCAGATAGTCTCGACTGATGGGGTGGGCCAAGGTCCTCAACGCTGGCTGGAAATCCAAGATGGAGGAAGGCAAATACTTAAACCAGCTTCCTGACTTCATCTCTTCCTGCAGAACTCGGACACTTTGCCCTGGAAACAGTTGTGAGCCACAGAATAGTGAGCAAGCTCCACTTAAATTCGACAGGAACAAACACAGCCAGTGAAATTCAATGAAAAGACATCTCGAAAACACACAGAAGTCGATAGGCAAAGGGTTTTGTCCAGGTAACTTTTCAAGATATCCAGCCAAAACTCGAGATCTGAATATTTCCCCCCAGCTGACTGGCTAAATTTTGCTAGGTAGCCGATCACCCGCACAACATTTTGCTGAATAAAAAAAAAGTGGCAGTGATGGAAGGGTGATAATTTTAACCAGTGAACAGCAGTGATATTCAGTGCCATCTGGCTACAGTTAGCCAGAGAAGTCTACAGTGGGAAATTAGCTGTCTTAATGTTACTCAAGTAAGGTGAAATGTAAGCATACCTGTTCATTTCTTGTCCTTAGGTCCTGACAGACTAGTCAGGACCTAAGCTAATTGGATTATTCTTGCTTGCCAGCAAGTGGAGGCTAAGAATACAAGCCTTTTCTGAGGTCATGCTCCCCTATATAGCTGGGTGTAGCAAGAAGGGCCGTCAATAGGTTTGTGCCCAAGCCTTTGTCTAATCACAATTTTTTTGTCCCCCCTCTACCCCAGTATCTAAACAAAAATTATAGATCTACTTATCCGAGGGCCACAAACAGGCTCACCTGTTCTTCCATCTCTGGGAAAAACTTTATTCTCCTCCCTGTATGCCAATATTAGTGGGCTTCCCAAATATTTCTGAAGAGCCAACCAGAAAAAGAATAAGAAAAAGGCACTATTGCCCCATGGGTGGGTTCTGGACTGGTCAGGATTCAAGGAAAGGAAATTAAAAGCAGCTTAAATTTCACCTTCCTTATCACCCTGCCAGACTAGTCCTAATAAATGGCATGTGCTCGAGCAGTATGTAACCTGAATAAGGTAACGCCGTCATTACCTCTAGGAATCTTGAGCCAATTACAAAGTCCTCCTTGGACTGATCTGGGCAAGTACAGGGAATGGTCTTTAGCTGCCCAAGCTGCTTCCCCAGAGTCTGAAATCTCTCTGCACTGCTTGGATGCTATTGGCCCCCGGATGGATAACATCAATTTTATAGTCCTTACTTTAATTTAATGGCACTGAATCTGATTTGCATTTCTGCCAACTGAGGATCCTGGAATGCATTTAACTATTGTGTATCCCTCAAAATCAGTCCCCAACTTTGTGCCTCTAATAATATAGTCTCCCACCAGAAACAGCTTCTGTTAGATGTTCGGTCATATTTTGTGGTTTCTCTAGGACTCTAGTGACATTATTTCTTAGCAGAACAGGCTTTCTGTTATGATTTAAATATTTGAGGGTTTCTGTGTGCATTGCGTGTCGTTCTTTTCAGATACCACTTCAGTTTCCATTTCTGGAGCATCATCGTCCAATGCGGAAAAGGTGTTTTGTATGGGTATCATCTAGAAGAATAGGCGTCTGTGTCACAGATCTTACCCTCCCAGAGACCACTGAAATTCATTTGTTCCTGGGTTTCTGAACTCTCTGTGGAAATGAGGGAATATTTTGGATGCTGAACAGTTGGGAAGGCTTATTTAATCACAGACAATTCCTCTTTCAGTTGAGTCCACTCCTTTTTCTTTTTAACTGCAGACAGCTGAAGGCAAATAGGACAAGTTTTGAGCTTCTAGATGGTCTGCCTTAAGACTTAATGCACTGCAATAATTACACTGAATAATAGCCATTATGTTGATTTGTTTTCATCAATGCCCCCAGTTTCCTGTGGCAAATTTTCAAGATTCTGCAGCAAGAGTCTGAAAATTCTGCAGATTTTTCAAAATTCTGCAACAATTATGTGGCAAATTTGCCTAATTTTGCATATATTTACAATATAAATATATATTTTTTTTACTTTATAAAATTGAAGTTATTTTCTGACATTTGTGTGTCCAGTTAATTTATATGGTTATTTATTTGAGGAAAAAGGGATTTTACTAGGGCTGGGGCAGAAGGAAAGTAAGGAACCTGGGAATAGGAAGAAAGAAGACTGCAGAGGGAAATGAAGAAGGTAGGAGGGGTAGAGAGATAAAAGATGGGGAATTCACGGAGGATAAAGAAAGGAGGGATCAGGGATGGGAATATGGAAAGCAAGGGAAGACTGGGATGAGAAAGAAAGACTAGTAATTGGGGAGAAGGAGGAAAGCCACAACCACTCCAAATCACACAGCCATACTCTTTCCCTTATCCCCCTTCCAAAGCCTTTTTGATCCCTCACTCTCCTCCTTCAAGTCCTCTCCACATCTTGGTTCCCTCAATAGTACAAACCCCCAGGTTCACTCCCCACCTCCTTCATGAATTACTCACACACCCTGATTCATTCCATCCCCCCCCCCCCCCACACACAAACCCCACATTAATCTTGGCTCATTTCTGTCCCTATCCCGGCCCTATCTCTCCCTTGTAATCCCTAGTTCACTCTCTCCCTTCACTGCCTCCATTCCCAGTTCACTCTGTCCCTCCCTCCCCCCCCAATCCCTGGTCAGTTCACGCCTTCCCTTACCCCCATTCTCGGTTCTTTCTGTCCCTCCTTTCCCTGGACGTCCAAACAGTAATGCTTAGCAAGCGTGTGCAAAGATTTCCAAATAGCTGCCCTGCAAATCTCTTGTGGCGAAACACATTGGCTCTCTGCTCAAGATGCCGCTTGAGATCTGATCGAATGAGCCTTAAGACCATCTGGCACTTGCCGCCCGTGACATACGTATGCCGAAGCAATAGTATCCTTTGAAGCCTTACACCCTTTCTTAGGGCTGCTCCCATAAGACAAAAAGATGATCTGACAATCGAAAAGCATCAGTCACTTCAAAATACCGCAGAAGTATCATGCGGATGTCCAGTCTCCTCAAATCCTGAGTCTGAGAATTCCTATCCAAATCTGGAAAAGCTGGTAACTCAACTGACTGATTTAAGTGAAACGCCAATACAACCTTCGGCAGAAAAGAAGGCACTGTCCGAAGCGAAACCCCAGAGTCCGAGATTCGCAAGAACGGTTCTCTGCAGGACAACACTTGAATCTCCGATATTCGTCTGGTTGAACAGATAGCCACGGGGAACACCGCCTTGAGTATTAAATCTTTCAGCGTAGTCCGCTTGATAGGCTCAAAGGGAGGACCGCAGAGCCCACAGAGAACCACACATTAAACTCCATGAAGGACACACTGCACGCACCGGCAGGTGTAAATGTTTGGCTCCCTTCAAAAAAAACGCACCACATCCGCATGTCCTGCAATGGATGTACCATCAACCTTACCTCTTAAACAGCCTAACGCCGCTACCTGAACCCAAAGCGAGCTATATGCCAGTCCTTTCTTTAAGCCTTCCTGCAAGAACGCGAGAATGTGCACAATAGTGGCCTGGCGCGGGGACACCTTCAACCCACTGCACCAGGAATCGAAAACCTTCCACACCTGAACGTAGGTGAGAGAAGTAGAGGTCTTTCGTGCGCGTAGTAGAGTGGTAATCACCGCATCCAGATAGCCCTTCTTTCTCAACTGTCTCCTCTCATAAGCCAAGCTGCTAGACAAAAGTGAGCCGCCTGATCAAAAAATACTGGACCCTGTCAGAGTAAATTCGGTAGGTGACCAAGACGCAAGGGACCATCTACCGCCAAGTTGATCAGGTCTGCGAGCCGCAGCCACTCCGGAGCTATGAGAATAACCGGCCCCCGGTGGGACTCTATTCGCCTTAAGACCTTCCCCACCAACGGCCAAGGAGGAAACACAGAGGAGCACGTCGTGAGGCCACGGAAGGACCAGGGCATCCACCCCTTCCGACCCGTGCTCCCTTCTGCGACTGAAGAAACGAGCTGCTTTCAAATCCAGCCGGGGGACTCCCCACCGGCGAGTCAAGAGCCGCATCGCCTCCTCGGACAGTTCCCATTCGCCGGGATCTAGCCTTTGTCGACTGAGAAAATCTGCCTGGACGTTGTCCACTCCGGCTATGTGTGATGTCGCCAACTGGAGCAGATTGCTTTCTGCCCAGACCATCAACTTGTCCGCCTCTGCGGCCACCAGCCGACTCTTTGTTCCGCCTTGACGATTTATGTAAGCCACGGTTGTCACGTTGTCGGATAGGATCCTTACCAAACGATGCTGGATTAGCGGGAGAAAATGGCGCAATGCTAGACGAACCACCCTTATCTCCAACCGATTTATGGACCTCTTGGACTCCTGCGCTGTCCATTGACCTTGTGCTGATATTGACTAACAGACTGCCCCCCCTACCGGGAAGGCTGGCATCTGTTGTCACGATCATCCACTGTGGATTCTCTAGATCCATTCCCTGCTGTAAGTGATCGGGGATCAACCACCATTCTAGACTGGCCCTGGCTGGATCCAGAAGGGGCAAGGGCAAGTGGAACTCCTCGGACTTGGGGTCCCAAGAGGAAAGAAACATCCTCTGCAAAGGCCTCATATAAGCAAATGCCCAGAGAACCAACTCCAGAGTAGATGCCATAGAACCAAGAACTTGCAAATAGTCCCATACCTTGGGAAACGGAAGGGCCAAAGATGTCAAACCTGAAACATTAGTTTGCCCATCCTCTCCCGAGGTAGCAAAACCTTGCCCACAGACGTATTCAACCGTGCTCCCAGAAATTCCAACACCTGGGACGGTACCAATTGGCTCTTGGAGAAATTGACAACCCATCCGAGCGAATGGAGGCGATGCAAAACAGACTGCACCACCACCTTGCAGAGCTCTTCCGATTTCGCCCGAATGAGCCAGTCGTCCAGATAGGGATGAACTAAGTCCCCCTCCCGCTGCAGACACGCAGCCACTACCATCATCACCTTGGTGAAGACACGAGGAGCCGTTGCTAAACCGAACGGCAGCGCACGAAACTGGTAATGCTCGCCCAAGACTATGAACCGCAGAAACCTTCGATGATGCTCTCTGATTCCTATGTGAAGGTAAGCCTCTGTCAGATCCAAATAAGCCAAAAATTCGCCTTTGTAGATGGCCACAATGATGGACCTCAATGTCTCCATTCGAAAACGAGGGACCCGTAGTGCTCTGTTGACCTTTTTTAAGTCCAATATCGGCTGGAAGGAGCCCTCCTTCTTGGGGACTATGAAATAAATGGAGTTCCTGCCAGTCCAACATTCGTTCGTGGCACCGGGACAACCGCTCCCAGAGCCTTGAGCCGAGACCTGCAAGGAGACACCAGGAACATCCCGAAGTGGGTGAGCAAAATCCAGAGCGTAACAGTGTTCTATGATATCTAGAATCCACTAGTCCGAAGTAATCTTGACCCATTCCTCGCGAAACAGGGAGAGAAGACCCCCAATCTTGGGAACAGAGGAATGGGCCGGCGCACCTTCATTGGGAAGCCTTGTTGGAGGAAAATCCTTGGGAGGATCCATCGCGCTAAGGCCATCTACCATGAAAGGAATGAGCCCAAGCCTGAGACCTTGCTGACGACTGCCGAGGGGCAAAAGACAAGACCCTACCTGTACGAAAACGGCATTGACCCCGAAAATGACCCTGAGTCACACCAAAAGGGCGAGATGGCCTGGGCTTGTCCTCCAGGAGCTTGTAAACCTTATTGTCCCCTAAGGACTTAACCAGTTGTTCCAGATCATCTCCAAATAACAGCTTTCCTCCAAATGGAAAGGCACCCAGCTGAGACTTAGAAGAGATATCAGCCAACCAATTGCGGAGCCAAAGATGCCTCCGTGCCGAAACTGCAGAGGATATCGTGCGCGCAAAAGTTCGAAGAAGATTGTACAAAGTGTCTGCTGTATAAGCAACCACCGCTTCCATGCAGTCGGCCTGTTCTGCCTCCACCGGAGGGAGCTCTTGAGGTGTGAGTAATTGCTGAACCCATCTAAGGGTAGCTCTCTGTATGAGACTACTACAGACGTCCGCCCTAACTCCAAGGGTCGATACTTCAAATATCCGCTTGAATAGAACCTCCAGCTTTCTATCCTGGAGGTCCTTGAGAGCTGCTCCTCCCGTTACCAGAAACGTGGTACACTTGGCGATGGCCGACACGGCCGCTTCCACCTTAGGGATCTTGAGAAGATCCAAGAACTCATCCAGCAGCGGGTAAAGTTTTTCCATGGCCCTACTAACCCTTAGGGTGGCTTCAGGCCCATCCCATTCCTGGGTCATAAGCTGTAAAAGCATCGGGTGGAAAGGAAAAGTTCTAGGAGGGGCCTGCAGGCCCGACAAAACAGGATCCCCTGAAGAAGGATCCGTCACCGGCTGCAGAGTCTGAATATCTAGTTCCTGTAGCACATGAGGAATCAAAGGGTCTAGCTCCTCCTTACGAAATAACCAGAGCACCTGCGGATCATCCCCCTCCACCGGAGTGGCATTGTCAACATCATCGCTCGTATCCACCGGGGAGCGGTCCGGAAGCACGGATCCCGGAGGAGTGGAAGGCGCTGGTAGCTCAGCGGCAGGAGCGGGACGGGAAGGCCGAGTCCTAGGAGCCCCTTGATCCTCCGCAGTCCTGGGAATCTTAGCAGGAGGAGAATATTGCCCATCCAAGTCTCCCTCAGCCTCCATATAAGCTTTGTGAAGCAGTAAAATAAACTGAGAAGAAAATGGGTACTGTCTCTTTAAGAGCCCGCCCCCCCCCCCCCCCCCCCCCCCCCCCCCGGAGGCACGGCAGGAGGAGGAAAAGAATCATGTCCCAAATCGCGAGGCCTTTGGGGGCTTAACGCAGGCGGAGCAATCAGCAGGAAATCCCCTCCCCCTGAGCATCTGAGCCCTGCGCAGCATCGGGGCCTGAATCGGGCAAAATGGCTGCCCTTCCCGCGCTTGTCGGGGACGGGGCAGGCCTCTACTTCTCTACAGGCCTAAGCCACGCAATCTTCTCTACAGGCCTAAGCCACACAATCGTAGCGACGCTGATCTTTTCCCTGCAATCGACAGCTGCGAAGGCCCCTCGCCCCCGGGGATACAGCCGGAACAGAGGCCTTTGCGAGAGAGCCGCACTGCCGGATCTCCACACGCTGCACATCATGATCATTGCAGCATGGCAATCTAAGCCGTAAGCAGAAAATCAGCTGAATGAAGTAATTCACCCCCTCTGGAGCCCCGGGAGAGTTCAGCAGGCTCGCTCTGTTTAAAAGGCTTATCCTTTGTCTTTTATTTATGTATTTATTTTTTCTTTTTCAGAGCTACTCAATCAGGGGAATGTACGTCCCTGGGCTTAATATCAAATTTGTAGCTCCCACCAGAGGAATTAAGATGTCTCTGGCACTGTATGGGGGGGAGGGACCAGCCCACCGGTAAATCCCCCCCAACTCACCGGGCTGTGTCAATATTCTCCGGGTGTTAAGGCCAAGGCCAGAAGAAGCCCAGCCTTACCTGCTATTACAAAGTGATTTCAGTCTTCCCTTTTTTTTTTTTTTTTTTTTTTACTACTTACTACAAGTTGATCTAGTCAAAAGGTACTAAGGATAGGATACCCCCTTCACTTATTAATCAATCAAATAAAGAATTTTGCAAAGGATCAGGACCGCAGGTTATGCCATCCTTCATCTGCTGGAGTCAGAGAAATACTGAAGGAGTGCAGGTGGCACACCGGGTTATCTGGGGGTGCTTTTCAGCTTTTCTCTGACTCCATCTGCTGGAAGGGAGGCATAACCCAGCGGTCTGGACTGATCCTGGTTCGTACAGGGAACTAGTGTTACCTTCCCACTGGATCGCAAGTTCTGTCTTTTGAGTTTCCTGCCCCTTACATCAATGATAAGGCTCCACCCTTAGCTCAGTGATTCTAAGAGCAGCTCACTGCAAGTTGGCATAATGGGGGAAGAAAGTCTCCATCCCCTTCCTGGGAGCAGTACGGCATTACCTAGAGGAGTTTAATCATTTGGGGAAGCTTATTACCTATAAAAATCATGGTCTGGACAGATCTGAAAAGATTTGGGATCCTTTTATAAAAGTGGATGTGCAACAACCACCCTGTGTGATTTTACTTAGGTTCCGATACCTCATTTTCTTTGAGCAGTCTTTAGTTGTTGTATTAGGGGTTGGAGCAGGGAATGGTGGAAGGGTTGAGGGGGCAGTGCATACTGTTGATCTGCATTTTTATTGGCTGGTCATATTGCTTGTACTTAAGTGTTCTACTGCCATACCAGATGCTTTTGTTACTTTGAAATTCTCAATAAAATATGAACAAAAAAAAATAATTCTAAAATAAGTAAATGCAATAAGAAAAATAAAATACAAATAAAATGACATTAATCATCAAAAAAAGAGAAAACAGAAAAGAAAAAGAAGCCATCAGATACTTTCTAAGCTAGTCTAAATGATCCTCATACTTGAGAAAACATCCATGCTTTCAGGGCCTTATGAATTTCAGGTAATTTTTCTCTTTCCCCGATTGTCAGTGGAACACTATTCCATAACGCAAGTGCAACATAGTGAAATGCTGTGTGCAAATGTGCTCAAGGCTAATTTTAACTGAAGAGGGAACAACCAGAAGTGCCTGCTGAATAGAGCACAACAAAACGTTGGGGCTGGTAGCATATTAACAACATACGAGGAGTATCCATTAGATAAGGCCTTAAAGACAAAACATAAGAACTTAATTCTACAGCTAATGAGAAGCCAATCAAATTTAATCATGAAGGCAGTAATGGGATCATACTTTTTGGTCTAGAGAAGATTAAAGAATAAGCTGTTTCTAAATCTTTCCTAGTTAAAATCTGATTTGACTCAAGAAGCACAACCATTAAAATCATCTCTGAATAGCATTTCAGGGGTAGTTGCTAACTCATTACTGTTCTATGTACTAGCATCATGTGTATGTACCATTTTCATGTTGTCTATTCTTACCCTATGATGTAAAGGATTCGATGTTTATTATGCTATGGTTAATAACATTTAAATATCAAAAAAAAAAATCATCTCTGAACAGAAATATGATCATTCATTGAAAGTCTGGAGTCTAATTTGACTCCTGTTGTCCAATTGCATCTTTTGGTTGTAGTGTTACATTCAGCAAAGAGGAAAAATTAGTTAAAGGTTGGTTCAATCTTGAAATGCACAGTGCCTCTGTTTTATCTGGACTGAGTTTTAATTTCTGATCATATAACCAAGAGGCAACTGCAGAAAAACAAGACATTAAAGCTGAGCAATCAATATCAGAGTACAAATCTGTAAAGGTGACAATCTGCAAACCATCAGCCTAAAAATAGCCACTGAAACCAAAATCCTGAATCAGAAGGGCAAGTGGTGCCAAGTAAAGATTAAACAAAGCTGGCATTAAAATTGATCCTTGAGGTACAGTGAGAGCCATTCGTAGTCCTGCCTTTGAGGAGACCATCAAAAGAACAGGGGGCACATGCAGATCTTTCACCAGGATACCACATCAACGGCTGCAGCTATCGACCCTAATACCTGTAAATACAATCTTACTCTAGGATATCTGGAAGTCAACACCTCCCTCACCTGTGCTTGCAGCCTGGTGGTTCTCTTGGGCATCAAACGTTCTCTAATCTCGTGTCCAACTGGGATCCCAAGTAAACTATGAACTGAGTCAGATTAAGCTGGCATTTTTCTCTGTTGACTACTCAACCCAGGGCTTGCAGGAGCTGGAGAATTCTGTTTGTGGCCTTCTGACACTCCTGCTTCCACTTGGCTCTGAATTAGCCAATCATCCAAAAAGAGGTGAACTAATAGTCTCTCTTCGCACAGGAATGCTGCAACCACTAAAATCACCTTGGTAAAGATTTGCGGGGCCATGGCCACATATCTATAAAAGTAAGAGAAGGCTACGCAAAACTTATGGTCCTCAAAAGATTGAAACCATTACTCACACCTGCCCACTTCAGAACAGTATTGCAAACACTTATCTTTTCTAGCACTGACTACTGCAACGCACTCTTACTAGGACTCCCAAGCACATCGATAAGACCACTCCAGATACTTCAAAATACTGCAGCCAGAATACTAACGGGAAAAAAGAGGAGGGACCATATAACCGAAACTCTAGCAGACTTACATTGGTTACCCATCGAATACAGGATAAAATACAAAGCCTTATGCACCATACACAAACTAATATATGATAAAGAAGCAGACTGGCTAAACACAGCCTTACGAGTACACGTTCCACAAAGAAACCTCCGCTCAGCAAACAAAGCACTACTAACAATCCCTTCAGTAAAGTCAGCAAAATTAACCCAAGTGAGAGAAAGGGCTTTATCATTGGCTGGGCCCATACTATGGAACACGATGCCACCCGAACTCAGATTACAGAATAATCTCAAAACTTTTAAGAAAAATCTAAAAACATGGCTCTTTAAAAAAGCCTTCACTAAAGAGTGTGGAGGGTAGAGAATGAAAGTACAAGGTAATGCAGATGAGAATGAATTTAATCAATCCTACTTTTAAGAAGTAATATTTCAAAGCGATAGTAACTCAATAATATACCTGGACTTGACCAACATTACTCAAATAATGATTTTATTTATGAAATTGTAACCGAACTTTATTGGCACCTGTTAGAATGTAAGATATCCTACATTTACTTACCTTAGTCTATGTGCCTATTTGTAAACCATTGCGATGGTATATAACTTAGCGACGGTATAGAAAAGTTTTAAAATAAATAAATAAATAAAAATAAAACTCTGAACTGGTAGTGGTTCCCCAATATTGCAAATATCAAAAATCTCTGATGTTTTTTCCTGATGGGGATATGAAGATACGCTTCAGAAAGATCTAAGGAGGTAAGAAACTCTCCCTTCCTTATTGTTAGCATTACTAATCTTAAGGATTCCATTCGAGAATAGAACATACAAAGTACACTGTTGACATGCTTTAGGTCCAAGACTGGGTGAGACATCCCCTCCTTCTTGAGCCTCACAAAGTAAATGGAGTATCTGCCTTTCTTGATCTCCTTCTTGGGAACTGGCATTGTAGTCTCCAACTAGTGCAGTTGGCCTAACGTCCCTTGGATGGCTAGTTTCCTTGATCTCAGTCTGCAAGGGGAGTGGACATAAGCCTCTGGAATAAGGGTGGCCAAGTCAAGGGCATAACCCTGCTGAATAAATACCAGGACCCATTTCTCCACAGTAATGTGAATCTACTCCTCATAAAACCATAGCAAACGGCCACTGACTGGTGGAGGTGAGGCGTGGACCCTTGTAGCTTTATTTTGAGTTTTGGGTCCTCATGACGTGCTGAGCTACTCTTTCAGCTCCCCCAAACGCTGTGGACTGTCAGTAGCCTAGCTTTCTGAGGGGGTGACATCTTCTGGGTTTATACTGCCTGACCTCCCGGTAATGACCATGAGAACCTTTTGCTGCTCCTGTCCTCTGGCAGTCTGAGGCCTGGAAACTCCTTCCCCTCCCAGGTTCTTTACCAACTTTTCTAGCTCTTCTCCGAACAACCTCCCTTTGAAGTGTAGCCTACACAGACTTTGGAGGCTGAATCTGCCACCCAGTTCCTCAGCCATTGCAACCTCCTAGCTGACACCACCATTGCTACCTGTTTGGTTGATGTCCTAATGAAGTACTATAAAGTATTCACTAAGAGGGCTGCCCCCAATTCCAGCTTAGCCATCTCTCTATTCTGGGTGACCTGGAGCTCCTCCGCATCCAGTTGCAGCTGCTGGGCCCACCCAAACAGTCTAGCCATGTACCCCCACCAGATTGCCACCAGTAGGGACAAACTGATAATCCCAAAGGATCTTTTCAGGAGCTACTTCAATCTTCTATCCATGGAGCACTTCAGGGCTGTATCCCCTTCCACCTTCATGTAACTGCAGCCACTGCTGCATTCACAACAGGCAGTCCACTTCTGCCTGTTGAATTGGGTAAAATGCTGGCATGGTCTCTTGATCCTAAGGGAGAAGTCCAGGGGCTTTCATTCTGCTGTAATCATTTGTACTACTGGATGAAGCAGGAAGGTTTTAGGGTGGTTTCTTACTCCTTGCTAAACTTGGATCTCTTCATGGAGCTGCTTCCTTTTCCTGTCTATATGAAAGCTTCAGAGATTGGACTACTTAGGATATAAGCACCCCCACATTCAGCTTTCCTAAAGAGTCTCACGCCACTGTGCCCTCACCTCAGAGTGATATAATTTCTGCTTCTCTAGAGTCCTGCCCCGAGATGCCCGTCTCTCTCAACCTCCCTTCTATGGATCACTCTAGGAGGTCCAGGAACGGTCCTGAGAAAAATATGTATTCAGTTCCATCTGGCTTCTCTTTAAACCTGGAGATTGTTCCTCTCCAGGATCGGGAGGGGGCTTAACAGCCTCTACTGACTCCCTCTCTCCCCCGATTTTCATTGCAAAATAAGAGTTGTGCATAATCAGGACCAACTCCATGGAAAACCCCTGTTCCACTGTGGAGTCCTGCTGTGATACTCCCAGGCAAGTCCTCAGTGGAGTCCTGGGGTCTGTTGCTGCTTGGCTGTAGTATTCTTGCTGTCTCCATTGCTTCCTGGGCAAGCCAGTGCTACACCCACCCAGGCCCTCTAATGAGTCGGCAGCTACTCCCCTTCAGACACCGCAGTGGCTTTTACTTCTTCCCGCATTGTCTGAACAAACACAGACTCCTCCGGGCTCTTGCAGCTCCTGCAAAAAGGATCTGCAACTATACTTTGTTGCCAGATAGCGAGACACCTCCTCCCTCTCTCCCCTGGTCTTCTGCAGCCGGGGTTGGGGGAAGCATGGGAGAAACCAAGCCCTTCTGCAGGCCCATCAGGAGAATCTGTAGGCATACTCTCCCTCTCCCCCGTTATGCTTTCATTACCAAGCCTAAATGGGAACTGATTTTTTTCCCTTTAGGGAGAGAAGAGCAGCCAATCCTGGCCTTCATTCTTTTTTTCTACTAGTTTTAGGCTGTCCCAAAAAGATTGGCTCATCAGACATCCTGGGAGCAGGACTACAGAAAAGGCTTCTGTTCTCTGTCTCCATCTGCTGGCAAACTAGGATAACCCATTCATCTAGACTGGTCTGGCAAGGTAAGGAACTATAGCCGGGTATGTTCAGTGGAACAATTATACAGCCATGTTCTACTGAACATCTGGGTAACTTTCCCACCTCAGTAGTCAGCTGCATATCAACCTTCTATGATCTAGGCTTATGGAATGCAGCTTTCATTCCCAAAATGTTTTTGCCAGTGTTGGAAGAGCTCTCCAGCCACATTCTCAGTTTGAGAAGGGTGTGTGTGTGGGGGGGGAGGGGGGGAGGGAAGAGGACATCCAAATCCAAACTGTGTACATCACCCTAGCATTCACAAACAATTCCTACATTTTATCGTGTTCTTCCTAAACTAGGATGCTCTCTCTGCCATATTTTATGCTAACTCCCATAAATCACTTTATCATAATCAAACTGGTTTTTTTACCTAATGAAGAAGTTTCTTCAAATAAGCCAGGGGCTAGTGCTTCTCATAAGCAGAAGTCCTGCCATCTGTATCTCCCAAGGATATGCAACATAAGATTGATATTTGTTTCTACACATTTTGGAATGGTATCCTTGTGTGTTTGGCGCTTAATACTAATGAATTGTATAACTGCAGCATCACCTCACTGACTCATGCCATCTTGTCTCATCAGGCTCTATCACTCCGATTTTTAGTCTCACTTAGAGATGTCCTCTCTCGTGTGTAAAAAAATTCTTACACACTTACTTTTTTGGAAAAAAAAACAAAAAAAACAAAAAACAAAAAAAGTATGCACACTTCATTATGGCCTTGCCTTCATGCTTATTCTCCTCCCCAGATGTTCATCCCCACATTCATGCTTTGAATGTATTTAATGCTATACATTGCCTGCTGATAGTGTAATTAATAAGTGCAAAAAATGTCAGAAACAAGCATTGCATCAAGACAATGAGAACAGCTTCCAAATATCAAACCTTTATGTTACCTGAGAAATCAAAAGAGGTAAAGACCTGTTTTTCTGGAGACATGAGGAGTCATGGGGCTTTATCTTAGTAAACTCTAGCTGTTTGACAAAGACAACCTGGCAACTGTGACTTCAGCAGCTCACCTTTTGGATACTGGCCTGTGGCAGTCTCCAATGTTGAAAAGAGCACAGCACATGGAAGCGCTGGGTCCGGTGACACCCCCTCAGGCAGGGTGTAAAAGAGGGCATGAGCCTGGTAGAGGGTAGTGGCCAACAACTCCACCACTGAGCACACTTGTGCCTTTATACCTGCTCCTGAAAAACAGAAAAACACCGGCTCACTCTTTCATGGGGGCCCTGCTCCAGAACAGGACATATATACACACACACACACACAAACTTGGCTATTCAAAAATACCTTCCACTTGACAAACACCCTCAGATAACCTAAATAACTCTTGTACAATAACCCTCCCTCGCTATCTCCTATAATCTAACTCTGTTTTCATGTTTGATGTCTATCATTTTATTACTTCTGTTTCTATGAATGTTTATTCACCTTGCAACACATATTTTGAATGTTTTAACTGTAAACCATTATGAACTAGTGATTCTCACATGGAATGACAGTATATAAAACATTTAAATACATAAAAATAAAATATACACACACACACATATACACGTGTGTGTAAATAAATTTAACTAACCATGGTGGGGCTGGTTCAACAACTGCTGAATGGCAGCTTTTCTGGCTAGCAGGAAGTCTGCCAAAGCCTGACGTGGAGAACTATCTTCTAGGAACATGATGGCACACAAAGCTTCAGCAACAGCCTGGTCCGAAACAGTTGGACATTTCAGCAAGGATTTGCTTTCCTGGAGGATTGTTGCCCTAGTAAGAAAAGAGTTTGTGAACAAAGCAGTCTTCCTTTAGCGTGCAAGTCTGGGGTGAAACAATTTTGCCTAAACCATGAGCCACAAGGAGGAGCTTCAGCCTTTGTGTATTCCTATTAATCCTGCTGGAACTCATCTCCCTTCTGCTAGTTTGTAAATAGCAGGCATTCTGCAAGTAGAATGGGCTTATTCTGCTAATCTGTCAAATAGTTATTTGCTTGAACAAATTTTTATTTCGTAAAATAGGGAATACATTGTAAATTAAATTAAAAGATTAATAGTTTGATCTGTGTGATATTAGAAAAAAAACTAAACACTATTTATCACACTATATATTTACTGTCATCAGCTTTGTTTATGAGACAAGAGAGGAAGAGATTGTCTTCCAATTAGTAGAATATTTAAAAAAAACAAAAACTCCCCAAGGTTCCAGGGAGACGTTATTCCATGAACAAAGTAAAGGCTTCACATGAGTTGCTTTACCGAAAGTGGCCGGCTGCAGCAACCTGTCGCACCAGGATAGGGAACCTGGCAAGGATGGGGCTGTAGCGGGACCCAGAGGAGTCCAGTTGCAGGAGGCTGTGCAGGTGGCAGCACAGTAGGTAGAGCTGGGTCGCCCGCAGGGACTGGGAGGCCTCCATGCAGCTCCAGATCTGTTCTGGGATTTCCAGCAGCAGCTTGATTTGGGCTGCCATGCTGTAGAACTTCTCCTGTGACCGAACTGGAGTCTAGATAAAATAGAAATGGACAGAAAGAAAGTTTCCTTTAACTTAAACATAGAAACGATAGCAGAAAAGGACCAAATGGTCCATCCAGTCTGCCCATCCAGTCTACAGTTTCCCAAACCAAAAATGTTAGGGCCCTTTTCCCCTGCCATTGAAGCAGAGAGCACGGATGGAGTTGCACTAACAGCATGCAAGTTTATTGGTTAAGGGTAATAACCACCGCAACAGCAAGTTACCCCCATGCACTCTTTTCTTTGTTTCCATCCTCTAGTTTTTAGGGATCCACAGTGTTTATCTTATGCTCTTTTGAGTTCTTTCACTGTTTTTGTCCTCACCACCTCCTCCGGAAGGGAATTCCAGGCATCCACCTCCCTCTCCGTGAAAAAATATTTTCTGACGTTGGTGCTGAGTCGTCCTCCCTGAAATTTCATTTCGTGACCTCTAGTTCTACTGATTTCTTTCCAAAGGAAAAGGTTTGACGATTGTGTATCATTAAATTTAAACACAATCAAATGTCCCATGAGATCATCATGTGTCCTTCCTTTCTAATGAAGGTACTGTACATGACCCTACTCACACCAACCCTAGGACCCACAGACCCTACCCCACATCTCAACATGATGCATTACTGTGTCCCCCTCATCTCCCCCAGGCAGTAAAGTAGGTGGTGAGGTACCTGGGTGCTCCCACCTACCCTAAAGAGTGGGTGCACAGTAAAAGTCTCCCCGGGCAGTGGGTAAAGCGGTGCCTGTCGTTCCCCTCACCACCACCACTGCCGGTAGGTACAGAGACAATGGGTAAAGAGATGCTTGTCGTCGTCCCCTGCCCCAGGCACTAGGTGCAGAGGTGCATGTCCCCTATGTGTCTCCCCCTATTACCTGCTCCCCGCGGGGACCCCTCCGCAGAGCGCTGCAGGTGCGGTGCATATCTTGTACGCTCCCCAGCACCTGACCGCAGCAGTGCCTCATATCACCGATTGTGTCCGCCGCCTCGATCAGGTCTCGGTAGCGTTCGCCCACCATCTGTCGCAACTCTTCTTTCTTCTGCTCGATGCCTGCCCGCAGGCGCCGCTCGATACCGCGTATCTCCTCGGCGCCATAGGCTTCGAAGAGCGCCGCAGGCTCACGAATGTCAACCGCCTTCAAACTCTGAGCTGGCACCGCAGCCATGGTCGCCCCGTTTCAGCCGCCCGAGTCATCTAACCCGGAAGAAACCGAGCTCCCTGTCACGTGACGGGGATGCCGCGGCCGTGGCACAGGTCACGTGATCGGGCGCTGCTGTAGCGCAATGGTGGGTAGACTGGCGCGCGCTCTGCCTTCTTCCTCCTGCAGGTTGATGCGTGCGCCGGGTTCTGACAGCTTTGATCGCTTAATTGCGCTTGTCAAGCTTTCGCTACCTAGGCGGGTGGCCGCTGGTAGCTGGTGCCAGTCTGGCTTGCATCCTTTATTTTTACTGTTAATTATCATTTTAATGTATGTATGTTTGCTTCTACATCGCATAGCAAATTGGTAGTAGGTAAATCATAAATCCAAAATAAAGATAAAGATTTGGGGTGGGGTGGGGTGAGTAGCCCGCCTTTCTAAGTAATCCTCAAGGCGACAATATTCCCTGACAATTTTATTTTATTTTATTTATTTAAGGTTTTTATATACCGGCAATCATGACAACATATCTTGCTGGTTTACATAAAACAGGGGTGCAGTATATACATCAAACTGGAACTGTGTGTCAGAAGGTGCAGTTACATATAACAGGGGTAGCAGAACTGGGAGAAGGAGGAAGAGAAAGGATAGAATAGTAGCGGTTAAACAATATGCAAATTAAGTGCTATATACAATGCATGGTTGAAGACTGGAAGTTTTGAGGAGGTGATAGTGGGGTCGTTAGATTGTGTCCGGGAACGCTTGCTTGAAAAGCCAAGTCTTAAGTTTGTTTCTAAAAGTTAGGAGGCAGGGCTCCTGTCTGAGATCTGAAGGAATGGAGTTCCAAATGAGGGGACCAGCTGTGGAAGTGGCACGATCTCTTAGGGTAGCGTGTCTGGTCGTTTTCGCAGGGGGTGCTAGGAGTGAGCCTCTGTAAGCGTCTCTGGTTGGTCTTGACGAGTTGTGAATTTGGATTGGGATTTGCAGATCAAGGGTGGTGAGTTGATGTATTGTTTTGAATATGATGGATATGGCTTTGTACAAAATTCGGAAGTGTACAGGTAGCCAGTGAAGCTCTTTCAGTATGGGCGATATATGATCTCTTCTCCTGGCGCCTGTTAGTAGTCTGGCTGCCGAGTTTTGAACCATCTGCAACGGTTTGGAGTAGGATGAAGGAAGACCTAGCAATAGAGAATTGCAATAATCTAGTTTCGAGAAAATGATTGCTTGGATGATCGTTCTGAAGTCGTGAGCATGGAAAAGGGGTCTAATTCTTTTTAGTACCTGGAGTTTGAAGAAACAGTCTTTGGTTGTTTTGTTGATGTGAGCCTTGAAGTTCAGCCGGTTGTCTATGATCACTCCTAAGTCTCTAACTTGTGTGGTGGGTAGGTTGGTAGGAAGATTATTGTTAGGAATGCTATTCTCAGGCGAGATGAGTAGGATTTCAGTCTTGGAGGAATTTAGGATGAGGTTTAGGTTGTTGAGTAGTTGTTTGATTTTTTGATGGCAAGATTCCCAGTATTCAAGAGTTTTAGAGTATGTGTCCTTGATGGGGATGATAATTTGAATATCATCTGCGTATAGAAAATACTTTAGGTTGAGGTTGGTGAGAAGATGGCAAAGAGGAAGAAGGTAAATATTGAAGAGAGTTGGGGATAGTGATGAACCTTGTGGGACTCCTATGGTAGAGTCAAATCTTGAAGATTCCTTGTTTTGTAGTTTAACTTTGTAACCTCTGTTGTTGAGAAAGGTTTTGAACCATGATAGTACGGTGCCGCTGATTCCTATGGACGATAGTTGGTTTAGGAGGATGGCGTGATTGACCATGTCGAATGCTGCGGATAGGTCTAACAGGATTAGTAGGAATGATTGACCTTTGTCGAGGCCCATTATGATATAGTCTGTCAGAGAGGTGAGGAGGGATTCTGTACCTCGGTTTTTACGGAATCCGTGTTGGGGAGCGCAGAGAATATTGTTGTCTTCAATGAAGTCTGATAGTTGAGTGTTCACTAGTTTTTCCATGATCTTAGCGATGAAAGGGAGATTAGCTATGGGACGGAAGTTGTTGGGGTCCTTCGGGTCAAGGTTAGGTTTCTTTAGGAGAGGAGTGATTGAAGCCATTTTAAGATCGTCTGGGAAGGTTCCTTGGGCGAGAGAGCAGTTGATGATGTCTGTCAATGATGAGGCTATGGTGTCTGGGATAGATAGAAGTAGTTTGGTGGGTATGTGGTCCGCAGGATGAGAAGTGGGTTTCATTTTTTTCATGATGGCTTGTATCTCAGAGGAGGAGACGGGTTCAAAGATGTTTAGGCTGATGTTTTTGTAGGGAGGGTGCTGATATGTTGGGAGGGTGGTGGAGTTGGTAGGCAGTTGGGTTAAGAGATTGGTAATTTTGTTTTGAAAAAACAGAGCGAGTTCTTCGGCTTTGGATTGTGCTAGGTTATTGGGGATTTCTTGGGGAATGGTGTGAGTGAGGCTGGAGACATAAGCGAAGAGGGCTTTGGCGTCTAAGACCAGGTTGTGGATCTTAGAAGCGTAGTAATCTTTTTTTGATTTAGAGGTGAGTGATTTGTAATGGTGTAGAGTGGCTTTGTATGAAGAGATGGTACTGTCACAAGGGGTTTTACGCCATATCGCTTCTTTCTTTCTTAAACTTTGTTTTAGTTTTCTAAGTTCATTGGTGAACCAAGGTTGTCTGTTGGAGGCATTAGTGTGAGATTTTTTAGAGATTGTCGGGCAGAGCTTGTTAGCTATGTTTTCTGTTATATTGTTCCAGGAGTGAATGGCAGAGTTTGGGTCGGTGAGGTCTAATAGAGGGAGCTGTGAATCCAACTGGTTGTTGAGGTCTTCCGTGGTGCATCGTTTCCTGTAGTGGAAGGAGGGTGAAGGGATATTGGGAGAGATGGATTCTTTCAGTGCGAGAGATGTAGAAATGAGGGTGTGGTCTGACCATGTAAACGGAGTTTACAAGGGTGGTAAAGGGACTTGCCCAGGGTCACAAGAAAAGTCAGTGGGGTAAGAGGGATGACAGACAAGACAGAGACCGATAGTTTCCAGGGGGTAAACAGAGTAGTCAATTGTGTTTAAAGATTCTTCTTGTAATTCGATTTAAGCTGTTTAGTTGGAAAAGTGTGATATAAATCAACAATGATGAGGATTTACGAGCAACAGCGTTCACTTCTGTAGACCTTTTACGCTGACTTTGATGTAATAAACTGTAGAGAAGAGCTCTGATTTGCTTTCCACTTTTCCAGCCATATGTTACAGAAAATCTGTTCTGACTGATATGTCCTTGTAGCACTCAAGACCCAACGTTCCCTCTCATTTTTCCCAGGCTGTGTACAGATGTGCGTTACTGTTGAACACTAACTTTTGCATATGAGTGGGAGGAGGGAAAGGGATTGCTGATGGGGGGCTAAAATAAACTGCTTTTACCATAGTGCAACTACTTACCACTACCTCTGGCCCACCACCAAAGACCCAAGTTCTGTCTTTCACCTTCAATTCAGCTTTCTCTACTCGACTTCCGTCTTTTTTTCTCTTCATTACCATCTCTCAGAGCCGTAGCTAGGCCATTTGGCACCTATGGCCAAATGAAAAAGTGAGCCCTCATCCTGAACACAACATATAACATCATGAGCTGGGAGACACTGTTAAATGTAAGGGAGCTTTTATTTTTATTGTGACCCAGAAATTTCCTCCTGTTCCTCTGGGCTTCCAGCTCAGTTGGGACCAGCATCAAGATCCTGGTGCCACGAGCCTTCAATTACAATTACCAGGGATCTTTTTTTCCCCTCCCAACTTTCTTTACTCTTATCATTGTAGTGTCAGTTCTAGGTTGGGGGTCATGCATCAGGGCTCCCTTCAGGACCTTGCAATCATGGGCTCCCAATCCAACCACCAGGTGTCACCCCTCTCCCAGTCCACCCTCCCCACTCACAATTAAAAATTATACGTTTATAATACTAGATTTTACATGAAAAGGACATTCTGAGGTAAAAAATCACTACATGTACAGTATTATTTACATGCATTGCTGTGGTGCCTATCACAAAATCTTGCAGAACAGACACTTGGAACCCATATTGTATTAGGTCTATGGTAGCGCATATAGGTGTATTTATTTATTTAAAAAAATATTTGTTAGCCGCCACTCCAATGATTGTAGCAGGGTACAGATAAAACATAATAAAAAGTGGTAGGCTTAACCCTCAGAAAACCATGAATACACTGAATTACAATTACAATATTTTAAATCACCCATACCAAAACAACACTAACTGCCAGAACTCAAAAAGTAAGAAGTTACCTATGAAAGGGCAACCCTACAAATATTACACCAAGCCCTAAAACACCAATACACCTCCTATTTATTTATTTATTTATTTATTTTATTTATTTGTTTTTATATACCGAAGTATTAGTGTTGGCCTTCACTCCGGTTTACATTTGAACAACATTATATATGAGAACTCAGGAACAATATACATAAGAACTCAATAATAATATACATGAGAACTCAAGAACAGTATTGTACATAAGAATTCAAGAACATTATACATAACAACGCAAGAATGTTATACATGAGAACTCAAGAACTGTATTATATGTAAGAACTCAGGAATATAATATATAACAATTATCAGGTCGATACAGTAAAGTGTGCTCCGTCGGAGCGCACTGTCAGCCTGCTCTGGACGCGTGTTTTCCCTTACCCCTTATTCAGTAAGGGGAGGAAAACACGCGGCCCACCCGCGGCACCTAATAGCGCCCTCAACATGCAAATGCATGCATGTTGATGGCCCTATTAGGTATGCGCGTGGGATCCAGTAAGTAAAATGTGCAGCCAAGCCGCACACTTTACTCTAAGAAATTAGCGCCGACCCAAAGGTCGGCGCTAATTTCTTCCGGCACCAGGAAAGTGCACAGAAAAGCAGTAAAAACTGCTTTTCTGTACACCCTCCGACTTAATATCATAGCGATATTAAGTCGGAGGTCCCCAAAAGTAAAAAAAAGTTAAAAAAAAAAAAATTTTGAATTCGGCCCGCAGCTGTCGGGCCGAAAACCGGACGCTCAATTTTGCCGGCGTCCGGTTTCCGAGCCCGTGGCTGTCAGCGGGCTCGAGAACCGACGCCGGCAAAATTGAGCGTCGGCTGTCAAACCCGCTGACAGCCGCCGCTCCAGGCCAAAAGGAGGCGCTAGGGACGCGCTAGTGTCCCTAGCGCCTCCTGTCCCTCGTTTGCACCGCGTCGCCTAATTTGCATGCTGGAGCATACTGGATAGCTCGCACCGGCAAAGGGCCGGTGCGTGCGCCGGGAGAGCGGGCGTTCGTCCGCTCTCCCGCGGTTTTACAGTATCGGGCTGTATGTGAGGAGTGTGGTAACTGAGAATATTAGAATCCGGGGGTAACTGAGACAAGAGATAATAACTTAACAGGAAATGACGGAATAACAAAGGAATAAAACTGATACAGTTGTTCTGGCACGGCGATCGAGGTGACTAGTGTCGCGAGACTGGGAAGGGGGCAGAGCTGGGAGAGTAGGTTGGATAGAAGTAGGAAAACAAAACAAGGCAGACTGTTATAGATCCCCACACAGACTCTACATGCCAGCATAACACCTCACCTTGTTCATACATGCTAAACACAGATACACCCTCATCAAATACTGAATAGAGAGACAAAAACTGAACTGGAAACCACAACAAGCCAGATTCTGCATGCAGTGCAACTATGGAAAAATAGAAACATCACCATTCCTCATAAAACATCTAACAATAAAATCAAGAAATATGAATCATAATAGTAAACCCATGCTAATAATTATAAATATTTGAAAACACTGACAAATAGAACATCCAGTAATTAAAAACTCATATCTCTATCCATTTCCAAATGTCAATAAAATATGTCAAAACAGCTGATACATCAAATAAAACCCAATAATTAAAACTAAGGATAAAAAAAATCCCCTGCTGTCCATACCTGGGGAATTTTGATTTCCAGATGACCTGAGATCAGGGTTGGCACGACCATTAGGCGGGACCAGGCGGTCACCTAGGGCAGCGTCAGTGGCAGGAGTGCCACTGGGGTTTGCAAGTTTCAAAATCTGAAAGAAGGGGCGACAGCAGTCATGGAGCACTATGTGAAGAAAGAGAGAGCGAGCATTGGCAGAGGGTGACCATAATTCTATATATCTACCACTGTCAGCGGGCACATTCAACTCAGGGTGGGTTTGTGGGGGGGGGGGGGGGGGGAGAGAGCGGTGTTACATTGGTCTGCCTAGGTCACTACAGACCCTTGCACTGGCCCTGCCTGAGATTGTCAAGGATTAGCAGGGAGAGAGGTGGGGGTTGTTATATACAAAGTTTCTCTCATACTTGCTCAATCATACAAACATACACACTCTCACACATGCTCAGTCATATACACACTCATATGCTTGTTTGCTCTCTCATGTTCAATAATATATACATACATACACATGCACTCGTTCGCTTGCTCTCACGCTCAATCCTATGGTCTCTCACATGTTAAATCATACACATACATACTCATACGCTGTCTCACACAAACACACATGCTCATAGGCACTCTCACATTCTCAGTCATACACACATGCTCATACCTCTCTCTCACATGCTTAATCATTCACACACGTTCCCTGTACGTACCCGGATCAGTCCAGACTCCTGAGTTTGGCCCCCCCCCCCCCCCCCCCTCTAGCAGATGGAGACAGAAGTTTACAAACAAAAACTCCGCCTATATCTAGGCTGGTGCCACCTACAGTCCGGCTGTATTCTTCTGTCTCCTAGCAGGTGGAGAGGGTGCCAAGCCTACAGTCTGTGCTGAGGCCTAGATTTAGGTGATCGTGTGTAAAAAAAAAAAAAGGAAGAGAAAGCAGTTTGAGAGTAGGAAGCCGACGGATTGGGGTTCGGACCGCAGAGGCTTGCCTGCTGGTCACCGAGCCTGCCTCCCAGAGGGTAGTGAGGTCCTGAGGGGACCATCCCCTCTGGTTGAGGCTGCTGTTACGTGGGGGAGCTTCACTGTCAGCGTCTATCAGGGCTGGGGGTGACATCGGGGTGCCCGGTTCCCTCCCCCCAGCTGGACCCGGACCTGATTTACATGTAACTGTGTCTGTGTGTTTAAAAAAAAAAAAAAGTACTGCCTGTTTTTCTTCTTTTGTCTGTGCCTCGTCTCTCCTGTCCTGTTCCTGTGAGGGGGGAGGTAAAGGACCGCCGTCGCCGGGGAGATCTTTTCTTTTTTGTACTGTGCCTACCCTTTTCTCCTCGTCAGGGCCGCGATGCCGCGGAGAGCTGCATGTCAGGCCTGCGGGTCCGCAGCCACGCGGCTGTCAAGGGACAGCCTGTGTTCGTCATGCGTTTCCGGCGGGGAGGGGGGGGGTCCGTGACGCCGGCAGTGTCCCGGGGCAGCAGGCAGGTATGCGCCGGTCCCGAGGTCGGCAGGCCGGCGATTAGTGCCGGGCCGGCTTCGGGGATGCCGGGTCCGGGCGCCATTTTGTTTTCTTCGCCGGCATTTTCGGCGGGAACGGCGGCCATTTTAGGTCAGAGGGAAGCCGCGGCAGGCGCGTTGCCGGCGTGTGAGGGGGAGGACGACCCTCTGCCGAGGTTATCCCCGCAGCGGGAGGGGTCCCAAGGGGGACAGTCGTGCTTCTGCCATGGGAGCTTTCTCTCCACATCCCTCTGAGGGGGAGGAAGAAGAGGTTTCGGACTCGGACTCATCCTTTGGGTCCGCGTTTGTTCTGCTTATGCATAAGGCCTTCAAGGCCCATAGACGGGCCAAGAAGAGGGCATGGGAGCCCTCCACTCCGGATTCGGGGCCTCGGGCGGAGAAAAGGTCCAAGCCAGGTCCGGGGTCGGAGGGCCAGAGTAGGGCTCAACCACTCCGGTCCTCGGTTCCCAGGGCGGAGCTGGAATCGACCACGAACACGGATGAGCCGGAGGACCTGTCCGGGGATACAGAGCTTCCGTCCCAGCCCCCGAGGGGGGTTGATGGGGACGGAGACCAAGGGACCTCGGGTTCCCGAGGGGCCCATGCTTCCGAGGGGGATGACCCGAAGGTGATCCGTTTGTTTCGGAAGGAGGAGCTGGGACCTCTTATCCCGGAAATTCTGGGGGAATTAGGGATCCAGGTGCCGCAGTAGGAGTCCCAGCTCGGAGTAATGGACCCGGTCATTTTGGGTCTCCGGGGGCCTCCTTCAGCCTTCCCTTTGCATTTTTCTGCCTCGGATTTACTGTTTAAGGAATGGGACACTCTGGATTTGAGGCTGAAGGTGGCGAAGGCGATGGATAAACTCTATCCTTTACCGGAGGACGCCCTGGACATGCTGCGCATGCCGAAGATAGACTCGGCAGTAGCGGCGGTCACAAAGAAAACCACCATTCCGGTCACCGGAGGTACTTCTCTTAAGGATTTGCAAGACAGGAAGCTGGAGGTGCAGCTGAAAAAGATCTTCGAAGCTCCACATTGGGAATTCGTGCGGCGATTTGTAGTAATTTTTCCCTTCGGGCAGGTCTCCGCTGGGTACAGCAGCTCTTGGCCAATGAGTCTCTGTCGCCGGATGAAGCACGCCAAGCGAGTCGCTTGGAGGCAGTGATCGCTTATAGTGTGGATGCCTTCTATGATCTTCTTCGCACTTTGGCCAGGACGATGGTTTCGGCAGTGGCTGCGCGGAGGCTGTTGTGGTTACGACATTGGTCGGCGGACGTGACTTCTAAAGCACGGCTAGGTTCCTTGCCCTTCAAGGGGAGACTGTTGTTTGGTAAAGAATTGGAAGATTTGATTGAATCCCTGGGGGAGAATAAGGTTCACCGTTTACCGGAGGACAGGCCGTGGTCTCGGGGAGCTGGCCCTTCCAGGTCACGTTTTCGCGGTAGTCGCAGGCCTCGAGGCTCCCGGGGATCCGTTTCTTCTTTTCGTCACAGTGCACAGCGTCAACAATCTTATTCGCAGTCCTTTCACGGGCGCCGTTTCGGTCGTTCGGGCGCCGGTCAGCCTGTGCAGGGGGGCAAACCTGCACAATGATGGGCGGCCGGTCCATTCCTCCGTTCCCAGAATTGGGGGGCGTCTCGGCCGTTTTTACGAGGAATGGACCAGGATCACGTCGGACCAGTGGGTCCTAGATGTGATAAGACACGGTTACAAGTTAGATTTTTTACACTGGCCGTTTCCGTTTTTTCTGGTATCCCCTTGCGGATTCTCAGCGAAGCAACGGGCGATACGGGCCACACTAGATCGTCTCAGGGAGCTCGGCGCGATCGTTCCTGTTCCGGTCAACGAACTTCGCAGGGGCCGGTATTCCATTTACTTCGTAGTACCAAAGAAGGAAGGAACGTTTCGGCCCATCCTGGACCTGAAGGGGGTCAACAAATGTCTGCGGGTTCCTCGGTTTTGAATGGAAACTTTACGGTCGGTGATTGCTTCCATGCGTCCGAGGGAGTTTCTGGCCTCCCTGGACCTCACGGAGGCGTATCTCCACATCGGCATTCGGGCAGAGCATCAACAGTTCCTTCGGTTTGCAGTGCTGGGGCAGCATTTTCAATTCCAGGCGCTCTCGTTCAGTCTGGCCACAACGCCTCGAACGTTCACCAAGATTATGGTGGTAGTGCCAGCGCACCTCTGGAGGGAAGGTCTATTGGTGCACCCGTATTTGGACGATTGGCTAATCCGTGCCAAGTCAGAGACGCTCTGCCGAGCAGCGATCCAACGGGTTCTCCAGTTGTTGGACAAGCTCGGTTGAATAGTCAATGTCTCCAAGAGTCAGTTGACGCTGTTGCAGTCACTGGAGTTTTTGGGAGCGTTGTTCGACACGCGTCAGGGAACGGTTTCTCTTACACAAGACTGAATGTTCACATTGCAAGCGCGCGTTCGCAGATTGTTATCCAAACAGGTGCCCATTGTCTGGGACTATTTGCAGGTGTTGGGGTCCATGACATCAACACTGGAATTGGTACCTTGGGCGTTCACTCATATGCGGCCCTTACAGTCAGCGTTGCTCTCCCGATGGAACCCGGTCTCGGAAGAATTTCATCTGCCCCTGCCCCTGACTCTGGCAGCCAGGGACAGCTTGGATTGGTGGTTGTGTCCGGCCAACTTGAGACGCGGGGTTCCTTTAGAGATCCCGTCTTGGACGGTCATTACCACGGATGCCAGTCTGCTTGGCTGGGGAGCGGTGTGCTTACGGCGTTCAATACAGGGGCAGTGGTCGCCTCAGGAAGCATCGTGGTCCATAAATTGTCTGGAAACCAGAACGGTTCGGCTGGTTCTTCTGGAGTTCCTACCACTCATTCGCAGCAGGGCAGTCAGAGTGTTGTCCGACAACGTGACCACGGTGGCGTACATCAACCGACAAGGGGGAACCAAGAGTCAGGCTGTAGCGTCCGAAGCTCGTCTCATGTTCGCCTGGGCGGAGCGTCATCTCAGTTGTCTCGCAGCCTCCCACATAGCCAGGGTAGACAATGTTCAGGCCGATTTCTTGAGCCGAAATTGGCTGGATCCAGGAGAGTGGGAGCTAGCGGAGGATGCCTTCCGGCTCATTTGTGCTCGGTGGGGCACACCTGCGATCGATTTGATGACAACCTTCCGCAATGCGAAAGCACCTCGGTTTTTTGCTCGAAGGCGGGAGACGGCAGCAGAGGGAGTAGATGCTCTGGCTCTTCCATGGCCGACGGACATACTACTCTATGTGTTTCCTCCGTGGCCATTCATAGGAAAGGATATGCGGCAGATCGAGGCACACTCGGCGGACGTTGTTCTGGTGGCGCCCGAGTGGCCACGGCGCCCGTGGTTCGCAGACCTCCTGAACCTGGTGGTAGAGGAGCCTCTCCGTTTCCCGTATGTTCCGGACCTTCTGCACCAAGGACCCGTGTGTTTCGACCAGGTCGATCGCTTTTGTCTAGCGGCCTGGCTTTTGAGAGGCAAAGGCTGAGATCTAAGGGCTACGCGGAACCGGTGGTCGCTACTCTATTACGCTCCCAGAAGACGTCTACTTCCTTATCTTATGTTAGGGTCTGGAAGTTGTTTGAATCATGGTGTCTGGACCGGGATGTGGTTCCTACGTGAGCGACCATGCCGGATATCCTTCTGTTCCTGCAGGACAGTTTGTCTAAGGGTCTTTCATGTAGTTCCTTGCGGGTTCAGGTGGCGGCACTGGGTTCCTTACATGGTTTGATTCAGGGGAAACCAGTGGCAGCTCATCCTGATGTAGCGCATTTCCTGCGAGGGGCCTCCGATTCGTCAGTCTTGTCCATCCTGGAATTTGAATCTTGTTCTTCGGGCCTTGTGTGGCGCTCCGTTCGAGCCTATTCGCAAAACCACCTTGAAGGATTTGGCACTGAAGGTAGTGTTCTTAGTGGTCATTGTTTTGGCCCGTCGGATTTCCGAGCTTCAAGCTTTGTCGTGCAGGGAGCCTTTTTTGAGGATATAGGAGTCAGGGGTATCCTTGCGTACGGTTCCATCCTTCTTACCCAAGGTGGTGTCTTCTTTCCATGTCAACCAGTCGGTTGAGTTACCGTCGTTCTTGCAACTCGATGATTCGGATCCTTTGGCTAAAGACCTCTGTAAATTGTTTGTGCGGCGTGTCCTGTTACGTTATCTGGAGGTAACTAATGCGTTTCGGGTTTCCGATCATCTGTTCGTGCTCTGGAGTGGTCCTCGAAGGGGCAATGCGGCGTCCAAGACTATCATTGCGCGATGGTTGAAAGAGGCCATCAATTTGGCGTATATGTTGCAAGGTCGGTCCCTGCCCTTGGAGCTGCGTGCCCATTCTACTCGCTCTCAGGCCACTTCTTGGACGGAATGTCAACATATCTCGGCGGAAGAGATTTGCAGGGCGGCCATGTGGAAATCTTTGCATACTTTTTCCCGGCACTACCATTTGGATGTCAAGGCTCCCGGTGCGGGAGGGTTTGGAGAAGGTGTGCATAGAGCGGGCCTCTCCGGATCCCATCCCAGGTGAAGTGCGCTTAGGTACATCCCAGGAGTCTGGACTGATCCGGGTACGTACAGGGAAAAGGAAATTAGGTTCTTACCTTTGATAATTTTCGTTCCTGTAGTACCATGGATCAGTCCAGAGTCCCACCCAGATAAATGCTACTATCGGGAGAGGCCATAGTGTACGTGCTGCTGTCTGTTTGATATTTTGCTCCTTTTCTGTCTGTTATCAGTATCTCGGGTTCGTTTTCCCAGTTGGGCGTTGAGAACCGGTAAGGAGGATTCTGTTGGACTGGTGTTGTTGGTCCTGGTTAGAAGGTTCGTTAGCCAGTTTGATTTGTTATTTTCCTGCTCTGACATTAAGTAATACTGCCGGACTGTAGGTGACACCAGCCTAGATATAGGTGGAGATTTTGTTTGTAAACTTCTGTCTCCATCTGCTAGGGGGGGGGGCAAACCCAGGAGTCTGGACTGATCCGTGGTACTACAGGAACGAAAATTATCAAAGGTAAGAAAATAATTTTCTTTTCATTCCTCTGTCTCTCTCATCTAGCCTCCAGGTGTGCTGCAGCATGGGAAAGAAGTCCAGTGCTTCTTGGCATCAGGAAGGCCACACTGCTCTTCATTGCTGCTCCTCGAGGCCCCACTGCACTGCTCCTCACTGCCGGACTGGGAAAGGGAAGAGCAGGAGGTCACTGCTTTTTTGCAGCCCTCTTGGCCACTCTGCTCTGCACTATTGGCGTGGCAGGGAGAGAAGAGGAGGAGGCTGAAGTTTTTCACAGGCCCACAGGCCACATTGCTCTTCACTGCTGGGGCGTGGAGGGATTAGGGGTATGGGCCGCGCTGCTGTGTGGGGAGGAGGAGACGGATGTTTTTTGTGGCGCTGTTCCTCATTGCCGGGGCAGAATGAGGGAAGAGGAGATTGATTGTTTTTGCAGCCCCATGAACCTCACTACTCTTTACTGCCAGGGCAGGGGGAAGGAGTAGGAGGCTGATAGTTTTCACACAACAATGTCCTCGGTGGATGGCGCCTATGATCAAGGCCATATCAGCCATAGGCTAGCTACTGCGCTGCCATCTCTTCTCACTCCTTTCAAGCTTTCAGCTGTCACCTTTGTTTCCATGTTCCTCTCTCCTAGCTTTCTCTTCCATTACTTCCACCTCCTTCCCCATTCCTTCATCTACACACCATTCATCGTTCATATAATGCCTCCATTTCCATTCTTAACCCTTGCCACCTACAACTTCCATTTCTCCTGTCCCCAGCATCCACCCTTCTGCCTCCGAAATCGGAGTGGCCTGGGAGGGACGGGGGAAAGCTGCAGGCGTTGGCACGCACAAGTTGCACTAATGTGCACCCCCTTGCGCGCACCGACCCCCGATTTTATAACCGGCGCGCACATGTTATAAAATCGGGCATCCATGTGTGCGTGCCGGGTAGCACGCGCACATGGACGCCCGCATGTACCTTTTAAAATCTACCCCATTACGCGCAAACTTTACTGCAATGCAACAAGGAGTCTTGTGAACAACAAAGATGTACGCAACAATGTGCGCTTAAGTTAGTGCTCTTACATGGAACTCCCATGCTAATGATGGCATTAACTATTACCTCTCAATGCAGAGAAGTACATTGGCTCACCTCGTGTTTTCTTAGCACTGGAAACTGAACTCCTAGTCCCAGTTGGAGTAAAATTTCCAGGGCTAATGTTAATCTATAGGTGCAAGTTGGAGTTTTGGTGTCAGGACCTGTACTCAGTATCTTATGTGCAGAAATTACGCTTTGTGTACAAAAAGCATGTTTTTCCTGCATAAATTTTATGTGCTTTGAAAATGCTTTCTGTGCTGAAAACATATTTTGTGCACGTAATGTTAGGGAGCACGCCCTTCGGGCCCTGTTAGGAGCATGAAGGCACAGTCCCATCTCAAGGGAGGATGTGAGCCCTTGGATCACGGCGCAGCTCAGGGAGGAGCCCCAAAACACACCGCGAGAAGTGAGCAGGTACGAGCACGGGTGGAGCAGGAGCAAGGCTGGACTGAAGACAAGGCGAGGAATATCCAGAACAGGAACAAGGCAGGCTCAGCCCTCCATTGGACCTACACACACCAATGAGACCCAGCAACGCAATGCTGGTCTCGAGAGTAGCCCTCTGGCCACTCGATAGCCCTTCCAGATCCGCCGCTTGGGAACAACGAGTGCGTGAGGCCAGACGGAGGCTGAGGGCAGGAACAAGAAGGCTCAGACGAAAACTCAGGATACTCGGAGGATTCAGACGTAGACTTGGATACTCAGAAGACTTAGACAAAGACTTGGGTACTCAGAAAACTCGGAGGACTCAGACAAGGACTCAGGATACTCAGAAGACTTAGACAAGGATTCAGGTTGCTGTTGGATTCGTGGAGCCTTGAGCCGGCTGGGACAGATGATGATACACCGTGAGAAGACCCACAGTGGAAGTCGAAGCTGGGAGGCGGCACAGGGCAGGAGATCGGAGGGATCTTCACCACTGGAAGCCCAAGGACCTCCCAGGAGGAGCCGTGAGGACCCGAGCTGCTTGGACTTACGTGCGGTTATCTGTGGGTCGGTGTCTGAAGAGGAGTTCCAGAGGATGGAGAAGAGTAGAGCTGAAGCCAGGAGGCCAACTGGAACTTCACCACTGGAAGCCCGCGGTCCCCCTGAGAGGAGCTCGTGAGGACCCAGGCTGCTTGGACTTAGGAGAGGCCTCCTGGATGAAAGCCGGAGTCAGGAACCAGTGGACGAAAGCCGGAATCGGAAGCCAGTGGACGGACCGAGATCAGAAGCCAGTAGTCGGAAGCTGAAGTCAGAAGCCAGTGGACGTACCAAGGTCAGGAGCCGGTAGCTGAAAGCCAGTAGTCAGAAGCCAGTAATCGGAAGCAGCAACTAGTAACTCTCAAAAGAGTGAACCTCGTTGCAAGGCCCTGAGACGCTTGTCAAGCCAGCTTAAATACTGACAGCGTCTTACATCACATCCTGAGGCCGGGCAGGGTATTCCCGCGCTGGTCCCTTTAAATGGCCGAGCCCCTGCGCGCGCACGCCTAGGGGCAGGGCCTGCATCGACGTCGGTGGCGTCTCCCTCGCTGAGGGATTGCCGTGAAGGAGACCGCTGGCCCGACTAGGCCTCAGCCATGCTGCCGCCAGACACCCCAGGGTAAGTGGGGTCCGGTCCACGGACCTCCGCAGGTCGGGCACATAACAGTTACTCAGAAGACTCGGACAAAGATTCAGGTTGCTCGGAAGTTTCAGGCAAGGATTCAGGAGTCAGGCAAAAGTACTGGGTGAGAACTGCATCGCAGCGCGCCCTACACAGCCGCCCATGGCTGGTCGCGGACCACACTGAATGCGAAGCAGACTCCAGGCGAAGAAGTGGAACTTGAGACTGAAACATGACGAAGATTCAGTAGAGACCTGCACCAGGGTGCGCCCTACACAGCCGCCTTTGGCTGGTCACGGACCACGCTGGAGTGGAGCAGGTTATGACAGAGTCTTGGGCATGGACGGAAGCAGGCACAATAAACTTCAAAGACCAGGACAGGATTCAAGACTCAAGATTCTCAGAAGCAAGGCATTACATAGAAACATAGAAATGATGGCAGAAGAAGACCAAACGGCCCATCCAATCTGCCCAGCAAGCTTTCGCACTTTTTTTTTTCTCTCACATACTTATCTGTTTCTCTTGGCTCTTAGTAACCTTTTTTATTCTATTTTCCTTCCACCCCTACCATTAATGTAGAGAGCAGTGTTGGAACTGCATCTAAGTGAAATAGCTTAATTAGTTAGGGGTATTAACCACCGCAATAAGCAAGCTACACCCATGCTTATCTGTTTATCCTGACTATGTAATTCAGTCCTTGTTGATTGTTGCCTGAATATAGATCCACCTTTCTTCATCCCCCCCTGCCGTTGAAGCAGAGAGCCATGCTGGCTATGCATTGAAAGTGAAGTATCAGTCTTGCTCCCCTGCCGTTGAAGCAGAGAGCTATGCTGGATATGCGTGGTGTCAAACTTTCTCCCCTGCAGAAGTCTTCCGGAGGCTTGTGCTGCAGACAAGAAGAAGGCCTTGTACCATGAGGCGCCCTTGGGCTGGTCATGGACCACGACGGTGGCACGCCAGGAAAAGTGGACAGACGAGGGACCTGGGAACTGGACGAAGAGCTGAAGATGAGACGGACTGAGTCAGGACAGGCACATCGGACATCAGAAACATGGAATATGGCACATCAGGACATCTGGACATCAGGAGAACTGAACATCAGGAACATGAGTTAGGTGACGAGTGAGCTCCGACGAAGGACGAGACCAGGAACATCAGGATGACGAATTTCAGGAACACGAAGTACATGGAATGAAGATCCATCAAAGCATAGGAAGACCACGGAGGATCTGGATCCAACGAAGACCACAGAGGCTGTGAAGACCGGATCCGAAGGCACTGAGGGAAAGAAGCAGGGCCCTTTTATAGGGCTGATCCAGGAACAGGCTGATGATGTCATCGCTGAGGGCCGTGGGGCATTTCCTACCGCTGGATCTTTAAATATTGAAGAGAGGCGCGCGCCCGCGCCTATGCTGAAGCCAGGAAGTAAGAGACATCAGCGGCATCCCTGCCGCATGGAAGGCCAGGAGGACAGCGGCATCTGCAGCAGCACCCCTGCCGCGAAGAAAAGAGCAGGCAGCAGCAGCTCCATGCCACGAAGAAGCAGGAACAACAGCCCGGGTGA
Organism: Rhinatrema bivittatum; assembly: GCF_901001135.1. Classification (NCBI taxonomy): domain Eukaryota; kingdom Metazoa; phylum Chordata; class Amphibia; order Gymnophiona; family Rhinatrematidae; genus Rhinatrema; species Rhinatrema bivittatum. The sequence continues at coordinate 174,496,652 of NC_042618.1, forward strand.
TGGCGCTAGGACCGCCGAGGCACCGGCAGCAGTGACCTCTGGGCTGCGCGAAGAACAGCATTGGCGGTGGCCTGCCGCCAGAGGTAAGGGATTGCCTGTGGCTAGGCCCACAGGCAAAATCCCAACACGTAACTCATGTTTAATATACACAAAACATGTTTTCCATATGTACAATATGATTGATGTGCTAAAAATGCTTTCTGACAGGAAAAATTTTGTTATGCACAAATCATACTTTATAGGTAGAAAACATGATTTGTGCACATAAATCATGTTTTCTGTGCATAAATCATATTTTGCTGTGCACTAAGCAGTAGATTTTAAGACCTAAGCGCGTGCGGCCATTTGCGCACGCTACCCGGCACGCGCACATGTTCGCGCGATTTTATAACATGCGCGCGCCGGTGCACGCATGTTATAAAATCGGGGGTTGGCATGCACAAGGGGGTGCACATTAGTGCAACTTGCACGCGCCGACGCCCGTGGTCTTCCTCCGTTCCCTCCCAGGCCGCTCTGATTTCAAAGCGGCCTGGGAGGGAACTTCCCAACCCCCTAAACTAACCTCCCTTCCCCTAACCTTCCAACCCTCTAGCCCTAACCTAGACCCCCCCTGCCGAGGCAGACGCAGGTTGTGCGCGCCGGCAGCCTGCCGACACGCGATCCTCTGACACAGTGGCAAATGGCCGCTGTGCCGGGGGCCTCTCACCTGCCCTGCCCCCGGACCGCCCCGTCCACCCTTACGCACATTAGTGCAACTTATGCACCTGGCCAGGCCTTTTTAAAATAGGCCTGGTGCGCGTAAGGCCATCTACGCGCGTAAATCCACTGGATTTACACGCATAGGGCTTTTAAAATCCTGGCCTAAGGCTTTCCTTCGTGCACATTTTCCAATCTATGCGCAATTTATAACACCTAATGTGTTAACATACCATTAGTTTACTTCATCAGGAGTTTAAAAAAAATATTAACTTGTTCATTAGGAAACTGTGCACTGAATTTCCGCACACAGGTTTAATGCTCAGCTTTTTGTATTGGTCCCCATGGATAGACATGGCTTAATGGATTTTGCAAAGGGAAGTCTTACTTACCAATCTATTAGAATTCTTTGAAGGTATAAATAAGCATGCGGGTAAGGATAAATCATTCAACATGATGTATTTGGATTTTCATCAGGCGTTTGACTCCAAGATAAATTAAAACATTATGCAATAGGAATAATGTCCTATTGTGGACTGGTAACCAGATGAAGGATAGGAAATAGAGTAGGATTATAAAATCATCTTTCCCAAAGAATAGAGGTAAAAAACAGAATACTCCAGGGATCTGAACCGGGATCAGTGTTTAACAAATTCATTAATGATCTTGAAAGTGGTAAGTGAAGTGATCAAATTTGCAGATACACAAAACTATTCAAAGCAGTTAAAACACAAGCAGATTGTGAGGAATTGCAGAAGGAACTTGTAAAACTGGGAAACTGGAACTCTAAGTAGGAAACTGGAAATCTAAATAGCAGATGAAATTTAATGCGGACAACTGCAAAGTAATGCACATAGGGGGAAACAATCCTAACTTTATGTATGCAATGCTGGGCTCTACATGAGGAGTACCACTCAGGGAAAGGACCTTGGATCAGCCAAAATCCTCAGCTCAGTTTGCCGCAAATAGAATGATATGAATTATTTAGGAAGGAACTGAGAATATCATAATGTTTCTGTATAAATCTATGGTGTGACTACACTTTGAATACTGTGTGCAGACCTGATTGGCCAATCTCAAAAATAGAAAAGGTACAGAGAAGGACAAAAAAAATGGATGAAATGGCTCCCTTTTCAAGGAAGGTTAAACAGGTTAGGGCCAAGGCTGGTGCCAGCATTTTTTGCTTTACTGTGTGAACGATTACTGTGCTGGTCCCCTCCTTTTTTTGTGGGGAGGCGGAGTTTAACACTTCATTTCTGATGTTTTGCCAATAGCTAACATACAATGTCAGTCTTGAACACTGTCCTGGCCCCTTCTTTTCCCCACCCAAAATAGCCCTGCACCCTCCAGCGATCCAAATTTTCAAAATTTTAAACACCCACCTGAACCTATCTTATCCCATCTGTGGGTCCAAAATGCCTGTATGGGGCAGGAATGATTCCCAGGCACTGTTGCCCCAACTACTGGTATGTAAAAATGGCACTGTGGCCAGCACCATTTTGTTTTAAAGAAATACATGTTCTGGTGCCAACCAGAAAACCCTGCAAAAGAAACTTGGAATTTATATGGTATTAGACCTATTGTAAGATGTATGTGAGCTTGGCCCTCAAAAAGCCATTAATAAACAATTACAATTACAATGTAGTAAATCTTCCATACTAAAACAGCACTAACTGCTAGCACGTAAACAGTAACAATTCTACTTATGTAAAGGCAACACTGCAAATATTACACCAAACCCTAAAACTTCCTATTGGGAAAACAACAAGCCAGGCTGCTATAGATCCCTATACAGAAACTGCACACTAGCAGAATACTTCACTTTGGTCACACATGCAGAACACAGAAAGACCTTCACAAAATACACAATAAAGAGACCAGAAAGTCTGAATAGAAAAAGGGCCGACAAAAACTGAACTGGAAATTGTAAGAAGCTAAACTTGTAAGAAATTGTAAGAAGCTAAACTTGTAAGAAATTGTAAGAAATTGTAAGAAGCTAAACTTGTAAGAAATTGTAAGAAGCTAAAATTGTAAGAAGCTAAAACTGAACTGGAAATTGTAAGAAGCTAAACTCTTCGGCATCCTCCACGGCTTTGGGCCGTGGAGGATGCCGAAGAGATCCTTTCCCTTCGGGGACGGGGCTCCTTTGCAGCTGAAGATGCGAGTGGGCCCGAAGGAGCTATGCGACGGCGTCTTCGGGGAGAAGTACAAGCGGGAGATCTTCGAGAAAACCAAGAAGCTGTTGTTCAGCGGCGCCCAGGCATTCATGGGCGGTACGTGGAGTGGGGCTGCGGCTGCAGGTTGTCCCGAAGCAGCTAAGGCCGATTGCGCGGCCGGCAGGGGCGACCTCGCCCTGTTACACGGACAGACTCGGATCGGCCGCGATGGCAAGCTACTCCGGGGCTCGCGGTCCCCCAGAAAGCCTTCAACTACACTCTTCTAAAAAACCAACCAGAAGGGCATACCAGAACAGAATGAGCACCCAACCTGCAAAATCTACCCTGAGGAAACGCGCTCTATCCACAGCGGGCCCGTCTCTCTGGAACTCCCTACCACCGGACCTCCGCCTTGAGCAGTGCCATACTACTTTTAAAGCAAAACTCAAGACTTGGCTCTTCCGTCAAGCTTTCCCAGAGAGCTAAAAGCTTCTTACAGCAATAATCTAATGTTTATATTGCGTCAATTATATGTTCCAAGTTGTGTTCTAAGTTGATCCTAGTTGTTTCATAATAGTTTGTACTTTACTATAGATTATCTGTTTTTATTCGATATGTTCCATGTAAACCGCCTCACCGGCGATAGTTATCTCTGTTAAATGTGAACCGGAGTGATATGTATTGTATACAGGAACTTCCGGTATATAAAAACCAAAAATAAATAAATAAATAAATAAAACTCTATATGCAGTTCAACAATGGAAAAACAGAAATACTATTATTCCTCATAAAACAAAAAAACCAATATCAAGAAATATAAAACATCAATCATAATAGTAAAACCATCCTAACAAAAAAAAATTTCCAAACAGCTGATGAATAGAATAACATCTAAGAATTAAGAATGCCTATCAATTTTAAAAGACACATCCAACACCCAATATTAAAAGTAAATACCATGCTTTCCATCCCTGGGAACTTTTGATTTCCTGTTACCCTGAACTTGTGGTGGATTAGTGGGGCAGGAGAATGGGACACACACAGAGGCAGGCAGGCTCCCTTTCTCACTCTTATCATCTGCAGCTCCACCAGAGACTCTCCTTCTTTTTTTCTTCAGCCGCTAAGGGCATAGGATCCATCAGTGGATCCATCAAGACCTCTCTTCCTCTTCACTGCTATGCTGCTGCATGCCTTATTAGGGGAGGAGGGCAGGAGTCTGTTTTGCTGTTCCTCCTCATTTGCCGACCCTGCAAGGGTATTCAAAACTCGCGGAGCTGGCACTACCTCTCTGTTGATCTCATACATTGTAAGATCAACACACAGGATACGGCAACTCTGTGAGTTTGGAATACGCTGGAAAGGCCAGCAGACGTGGGGCGGGCTGCTGCAGTATGTCTATGCCCGGGTCTGGGTCTTGTGTGGGCTGGAGTGCAATGTGCGCAGCAGCATGAGAAATTCTGTGTGGACCGCACACTATATGCACCCTTGGAACAGTGCTCTGCACCCTTGAAAGTGCCACCTGCAGATCCGTAATAGTAGAAATCTCCTGTATAGGACCCGTTAATTTCGTTAATTGTAAATGTTGTATTCCTGAGGTAGAGTAATGGATCTCTCCCTGCTGACGAGGACTTTAAAGCAGATGGTTTAGGGAAAAGATATTATTGTGTTAAGTTGTAAAATGTTGGATTGTTGAAACTGCTATCCATACAAGATTGTTTTCTTGATGTATTTTGGAAAATTGAAAAAAAAAAAAAGAAAGTGCCACCTGCAGGGTTCAAATCTGACTTCTTCCACCAACAAGCCTTATGACCTGGGGAAGTCACTTTGTTTCCAGTTGCCTCAGATTGTAAATTCTTTGAGTCATGGACTTGTACCTGCATGCAATCTATTTTAAAGTGCCATGCATTAGGGTGCTGATGAGACTGCAGACTATGTGTCAGAACATAAGAATACAGTTGATGGGTGAGTGGAGGAAGGAAGTGTGCTGACGAGCCAATCCAAAATGTACTGCTCCTCCCCCACACCCCATAACCAATTTTCAAATTTAGGCATAGGCAACATAGATAAACCTGCCTAGTTTCTTGCCAGATTTTGTGTAATCCGCTTTGCAGCGCTGAAAGAAGTGCGAAAAGCAGAATATAAAAAATCAAATCAAATAAATAAATAAAAGTGCCAGTTACCCAGGCCAAAGAGGAGCCTGTTTCTGTTTGCTTTAGGAAGAGGTGCTGGCGCAGCTTCAAAGGGACACTGCGGAATCCATAGAAAGGGATTGGTTACACGGATCCTTACATATTCACCTACCCGTTTCTGCTGGTCCCCTTTAGCTTGCAATGTGTGCATGGTGTTTCTGCTTTCCAGATAAGGTTTCCTGCTCAGGTGGCTGATAAACAGAGCCATTTTCCAGGCAGAACTAATCATATCTTAATAGGCCACAGTGTTTGAGTTTCCAAAGGTGATAAGTAGGAAATTAAAGAGTGAAGAGAGTGAGAGACAGCACCTATTATAAACAAGGCGGAAAGAAAAAAAAGCAACTACAGACAGGAGGGGAGTTGAATTAACCTGATGGGAAAGCTATGACTACAGAGACTGACCCAGGCGAGGAGGAGGAGGAGGTAGGGGCAAGCAAGCCTGGCTACAGAGGCAAGAGGGGTTTCCAATCTTTTTAAGATGAATGGGTCTGATCAACCTAAAGAGGAGGGAAAGAAAGGATTCATCTCAGATATGAGAGACTTCTAATTTTGGGATTGCCAGCACACACGAAGGGTATTTTCTGAGAGATCCTTTTCTCTGGGAGGAGGCTAGGGCCTCCGAAAGAAGCATTATTCTGCCCATCACTGTTTGCTGAATTTCTCTAATCTACTGTACTTTCACTCCAGCTTTCTTCTTTTTCCAAGGTTGAATATGTAGGTATCTCGTCTCTCTCTCTCTGTATATATATATATACAAGCCGTTAAGCCCGTTAAAACGGGCTACATCCCTCTGTCTCTCACCTCCCCCTCATTCTCTCTCCCTCACTCTTCACCACCCCCTACCTCCCTCCCTCACACTCACCCACTCCTCCCCACCCTCCCTCTCCTCTCACTCAGTCCCTCCCTCCCACTCAGTCTCACTCACTCCCTCCCCCTCTCTCCCTCCCTCTCACTCACACTCAGTCCCACTCACTCTCACTCAGTCCCACTCCCTCCCTCCTCTCCCTCAGTCCCACTCCCTCCCTCCCTCTCTCTGTCCCACTCCCTCCCTCAGTCCCACTCACTCCCTCCCCCCCTCACTCAGTCCCCCCTCTCCCTCTCACTCAGTCCCACTCCCTCTCTCCCTCTCACTCAGTCCCACTCCCTCCCTCCCTCTCACTCAGTCCCACTCCCTCTCTCTCCTCCCCTCTCACTCAGTCCCTCCCTCTCTCTCAGTCAGTCCCTCCCTCTCACTCAGTCCCTCCATCCCAGTCCCTCCCTCCCAGTCCCTCCCCCTCACTCAATCCCAATAAGGGCTGTATAACATAATCTGGGTAAAAACAAATAAGCATGGGTGTAGCTTGCTTATTGCGGCGGTTACTACCCCTACTACCTCTAACTAATCAAGCTAGATATTTCACTTGGATGCAGCTCCATCACCGCTCTCTACATTAATGGCGGGGGTGGAAGGGAATTAGAACCAAGAGCTAAGAGAAACAGATAAGTATGAGAGAAAAAATGAGGGAAGCTTGCTGGGCAGACTGGATGGGCCATTTGGTCTTCTTCTGCCGTCATTTCTATGTTTCTATGTTTCTCTCTCCTCCCTCACTGCTGCCGCCCGTCTTCGCCGCCGCCACTGCGGCCCTGTCTCTCACCTCTCCCTCATTCTCCCTCTCCCCCTTCCACTTACTCACATCCCTGACTCTCACCTCTCCCTCATTCTCACTCTCCCCTCACTCTTCCCCACCCCCTACCTCTCTCCCACACACTCACCCACTCCTCCCTCCCTCTCACTCAGTCCCTCCCTCTCACTCAGTCCCTCCATCCCAGTCCCTCCCCCTCACTCAATCCCTCCCTCCCACTCAGTCCCTCCCACTCAGTCCCTCCCTCTCACTCAGTCACTCCCTCCCACTCTCTCTCTCCGTCCCTCCCACTCCCTCCCTCCCACTCAGTCCGTCCCTCCCTCTCAGTCCGTCCCTCCCTCTCTCTCTCGCCTCCCTCCCTCGCTACTGGCCGCTGCCGCCGCCGCCACCACCCGCTACCACCGCCGCCCGCTGCCGCTGCCGCCCGCTGCCGGTACCGCCGCCGCCACCCGCTGCCGCTACCGCCGCCGCCATGTTTTGGTTTTTTTTTACGCTGCCTAAGACCGACGTGCTCGCCCGCACATGCGCAGTAGAGCTGCTCTCTACTGCGCATTTGCAGCACGTCGGTCAAGCGTCGTTTATCTAGTTAGATATTCAGGTGAATTTTAAAAGGAGTTACACATGTAAATGTAGCATATTATCGTAGCAATTTTCAAAAGCCTTTTAAGCGCAGAACGTGCACTTACCATGAGTAAATCCTATGGACAATTCAGTGGCACGTATTGAAGCAATTTTCTTTTTTTTGTTTATGAATTTTACACTATAATATCAAGCATTAAAACATGAAAGGCAATCCGTGTGGTAATACACTATTATCAGAAAAACGAAGGGGAATACAAATTTCACAGATATCTAATACCACATATCTTACAAGCCCACAATAAGTGATCCAAGATATACACAATCCAAGAGAAAATCAAAATATAATAACATGAGGTGTTAGCGATAATGGGTCAGTATACTGTTAGAGGTCAGGTTATGGCTATATGGAGCTCATATAACCAGAAGTCGGAGAAGAGCTAAACTGAACTCCACCTTTATTAGTAAGAAAAGCTGTTAGTTGAGACAGATAAAAAAACAAGTAGGAAACACATCAAGCATTTACAAGGACATTTTAACACAAATAGCGAGCCTATCTCAAGATCTTTAGGTTTTAATAACAAAAACTGGCATCTCCTCTGAGTTTGTCTTGAAAGGTCTGGAAACATTTATTTCAATTTTTTTCTCCAAGTTCATTTTCCTGTTCTATGTAAGACACACGTTAAGTCATTCCAATGTTATATGTAAACCGAAGTGATTAGTAACATTGTTACTAGAACTTCGGTATATAAGAAATGTTAAATAAATAAATAAACTTTACATTTCAGAAAAAGCTCAGATCAATGTGCAAAATATTTTTTGAATATCCATTCCCTATCAGAGTCAAGCAAGAATGTAACAATCAGTGTTGAAGGCGTGGCCAAATTTTCATCTGACTGCTCCAAAACTGCCGAAATATCCATCTTAGGTGACTCAGTGGGTAGCAAGACTTGCATGTTGCCATTCTGCAATGGCCTCGTCTTTAACTGGGGTGCATAATAAATCTTGGAAATTATTGGAAGCGCAGCTTCTGGAATTTTTAATATTTCTAGCAAGTACCTTCTCCAGATATCTTTGGATGAAGTGAGAGGAATTTTCGGAAAGTTCATTCAACGCAAATTTTTTGCGCGTATTTGGTTCTCAGTATTCTCCAGATTAAACTGAAGGGATTGATTTTCCTTAATTAGCGCTTGCTGAGTAACAGTAGAACTCTCAACATTAACTTTAAGAGATTCCCAGACCACTTTATGTTCACCAATTTCTTAACAGTTTTTAACCGTTTGTCTAAATCCTGAACTGTATTAGAGATAAGGTTTACTTGTATTGAAATATTTCAATTCAAAACATGGATAGTGTCCCAGATCGATTCCAGACTAAATGACTGAGGCCTTACCAGCTCTCAGGCCGATACAGTACAGTGCGCTATTACCCCTTACTGCAAATGCATGTTGATGGCATTTGCAGTAAGGGGCCCTATTAGTTATTCCCGCGCGGGCCCTATTACTTATTCCCGCGCGATTCACTAAGTAAAATGTGCAGCCAAGTCACATATTTTACTTTCAGAAATTAGCACCTACCCAAAGGTAGATGTTAATTTCTCTCAGCACCGGTAAAGTGTATAGAAAAGCAGTGAAAAACTGCTTTTCTGTACACCCTCCGACTTAATATCATGGCACTATTAAGTCGGAGGTCCCAAAGGTTAAAAATAATCAAAAATTTAAAAAAAATTTTTTTTAAATCCGCCCACTGCTCGCGGGTTGAAAACCGGACGCTCAATTTTGCCGGTGTCTGGTTTCCGAACCCGTGGCTGTCAGCGGATTTGAGAACCGACGCTGGCAAAACTGAGCGTCGGCTGTCAAACGCGCTGACAGCCGCCTCTTTTTACCAAGGGCCCTCATTTGAATAATTTTTGTTTCTGAATCGCACGCAAAGGAGAGTGGCCTATGTGCGCACCAGGAGAGCAGGCGCTTGCCCGCTCTCCGGCGATTTTTACTGTATCGGCCTGTCTGTTAGCCAAATAGGTTGATAGTCAGCAATGCTCTCACTGATCTGCTGGGAAGCAGCTCAAGCAGAAACCATTCCCACAAGCCCTAAGCTCTGACATAAGGCTGAGGCTTCTCCCTCCTCAAACCCGGGCTCCGTCAGGTACTCACTACGGGTGCCTTCCTCTGACACCTCTGAGTCCCGCCGCGGCAGATGGAATCGAACCTCAGCGGGGTTGGCGGACAGCATCCTCTCTTCCGGGGATAAAGTTGTTGAAAGCTCTGGGGCAGGTTCGGGCACTTCTTGCCCCCAAACGATGACCAGCGAGCTGGGTCCTGGAATTGCTGAGTCCAGGCGAACGTGGACGTCCATTGGCCCCGCCATAGGAAGGGGGGAGAGAGCTTCCAGAGCCAAGCACTCCCTTGCCCTTCGCTTGCAGGCCAAATGTAGCATTTACTCAGGAAGTGAACGAGCGGAAAAGAGAGACACCCGTGTTCACCTCGCTAAGACGCATTTGGATTCATATTGTAGCAATTTTCAAAAGCCCACTTACATGGGTAAAATGCATTTACACATGTAAAACCCATTTTTAATAATATAAATGCTTTTGAAAATCAGGCCCATAATTTGCATTATCTATGTGTTGCTCACTCTGTCACACTCAAAAATACATATTTATTTATTTATTATTTATTTAACAATTTTATATATCGACCTTCATAGTAGATTACCATATCGGATCAGTTTACAGTTTAACAGAGGGAAAAAACTAGAGTAACAAATTCACGTAAACGAAAGATAACCAAAGCAGGAATAAGTCAAAGTTACAATCAACAGGGGGCGGGAACTTGGAAGCTTGCAACAAGCTGGAAAGAAGAAAAGGCCAGTAAAGTAATTTTACCGTAGAGTACAAGTTACAAACTTAAGAACGGTGCTTTAATCTGAAGTCTAAGAGTCAATTTATTTTTTTTTCTTTGAGAAACGGAGTGACAGGCTGGGTAAGAAAGAAGGCCAGCTAGTGATTGTCTGGTGGTTCAGGGAAGGCTTGGAGAAAGAGCCAGGTTTTAAGTCTTTTCCTGAAAGTTAATAGGCATGGCTCCAGTCTGAGGTTTGATGGGATACTGTTCCAGATGGAAGGGCCTGCTGTTGAAAAGGCTCTGTCTTTGGTCGTAGCGAGGCGTGTAGCTTTAGTGGGTGGAACATTAAGAGTGCCTTTGTAAATGTCTCTAGTTGGTCTGTTAGAGGAGTAAAGTTTGAAAGGTATTTCTAGGTCAAGTTGAAGTTGATGATGGATGGTTTTATGGATTAAGGTGATTGATTTGTATAGAATTCTGTAATTTACTGGTAACCAGTGTAGGTTCCTGAGAATTGGTGATATGTGTTCGTAGCGGCTGGTACTGGTCAACAATCTTGCTGCCGCATTTTGAATCATCTGAAGAGGTTTGGTAGTGGATTTGGGGAGTCCTAGTAGAAGGGCGCTGCAGTAGTCTATTTTGGCGAACAGTAGCGCTTGGAGGACTGTCCTGAAGTCGTGGAAGAATAAGAGAGGTTTAAGTCGTTTTAAGACCTGTAATCTGTAAAAGCAATCTTTCGTTGTTGAATTGACCATTTTCCTTAGGTTTAGTCGATTGTCTAGAATCACCCCAAGATCTCTAACCTGCTTACATGTGATGTGGGGGTTGAGTGGTGTTGGTTGGTGGATATTGATATCATTTGAGGAGATGAGGAGAAGCTCTGTCTTAGAAGCGTTGAGGACCAAGTTTAAGCTGTTGAGTAGGTTGGTGATGGATAAAAGGCAGTTATTCCAATGGGAGAGCGCTTTTGAGAGTGATTCTGTTATGGGGATTAGAATCTGTACGTCGTCTGCGTACAGATAATGAGTTAGATTGAGATCTGTTAACAATTGGCTGAGGGGGAGGAGGTATATGTTAAAGAGGGTTGGGGATAACGAAGATCCTTGTGGTACGCCCAGATTAGATTTTGTTAGAGGTGACTCTTTATTATTGATTTTGACTTTGTAAGTCCTATTGCTGAGGAAAGGACTTGAACCAGTTGTACGCAGAACCAGAGATGCCAATATCTGCTAGGCGATCCAACAAGATGGAGTGATTGACGGTGTCGAAAGCCGCCGAGATGTCTAATAAGACTAGTAAGAAGGAGTGTCCTTTATCTAACCCTGTAATAATATGGTCTGTTAGTGAGATGAGGAGGGTTTCAGTATTGCGTGATTTACGGAAACCATATTGCGAAGGGTGTAAGATCTTGTGGTCTTCCAGATAGTCAGAAAGCTGTGTGTTTACCAGTTTCTCCGTTAGTTTAGCGACGAATGGGAGGTTAGAGATGGGTCTGAAATTTGCTGGTACGTTTGGGTCTAGATTGTGTTTCTTGAGGAGGGGCTTGAGTGAAGCGGTTTTTAGGATGTCTGGGTAGCTTCCTTGGGATAGGAGGCTGTTTATTATGTTGGTCAGAGGTCCTGAGATCAAGTTTGGGATGAGAAGCAGGAGTCTCGATGGAATATTGTCAGCTGGATGGCTAGAAGGTTTCTGTCTTTTTAGAAGAGATTCAATCTCTTTGGTGGAGATTGATTCAAAACAGTCAAATTTGGGTCTGTTTAGAGAATTGGAATTCTCACCTGACTTGATGGGAGTTGTATTTGTAGGAAGGAGGGCGAGGGTATTTAAGATCTTCTGTTGGAAGTAAGAAGCAAGTTCTATGGCTTTGGAGAGAGCTTGTTCATCAGGAATAGGTGGTGGGGTTGATTTGGTGATTTGTGATACGTAAGAGAAAAGGGCCTGTGTCTTATGAGCCATTTGATGCGTGACTCCAGTTCCTTAAGTTTCCATCTTCCTCTTGTTGCCCCTTAGGAATTTTAATTAAGTGCTCTTATTTACTAAGCCTCCCCCTCCCCCCATAGACACAGAATTGGGAAAAATCAGGTTTGAACAGAGAAATACAAAATAAGTTTCATCCCCACAGGTGTGCAAGTGAGTACATGCATAAACCACTCTTTGAGCATAGTCCGACCTTTGTACAGGTAAAAGGGTGGGCGCTCTGTAGCAGCACAGGTACTTTTCACTGCTGGGAACAATTCATTGTGAGCCTGAAAGACAATGCAGACCCGGGGGCAGGGGAGCGCTGGAACGGTGAGTCTACATGCACAGCTGCTTTTTTGCCTGCCATTTCCAATGGACCCTTCCACTTGTGTATATACTGTACATATATAAATACTGTATTTTCTAAGCTCTTCTTCAGACAGAAAGCTGCTGCTCATGGCAGCTTACCTTCCATTCCTGCAATCCTGCTTTCTGTTAAATGAAACACTGACTCTCCGAACCCTTGCTGGAAAGAATCTAAGTGAACCAGCTGTACAGATACAGCCAGAGTAATTGAGCAGTGCAGATAAGGAACATATAAAATTCAGCCTAGCAGAATCTCAGATAACCTCAAATGGCCAGTAATACCATAGCGTCTCAGAACTTCCATGTGCCATATATTTAGTATAATTCATATGCTGAATAGATAGTCTGTGCAATGAAGCTCTAGGTCTTTTTTTCTTCTTACTTGATGAAACCGCCTCTCCTAATAATTTTCACTTTTGGAGGGAAGGGTGGTCCTAAAAATGTCTTCTTCTACTGTTCAGTTCTCCCCAAATCATTTTCTGAGATGAATCAGGCTCAGGTTGTTAGATATCACAAAAATGTCTCCTATAATGTAATGTAATACAATTTTACATAATCACTGGCGGGTGAATACCAAGAAAAACGACTGCAGTAACATTTAACTATAAAAAGGGAAGATTATGATAAAATGAGGAAATGTGTTGGAAAGAAACTGAAAGGAGCAATCCAGAAGGTTAAAAACTTGCAGAAGGCATTGATGCTGTTTAAAATTACCATCCTTGAGGCCCAGACAAAATGTATTCTGTGCATTAAAAAAGGCTGAAGGAAAACCAAACGACTGCCAGCATGGTTTAAGAGTGAGATGAAAGAGGCAATTAAAGCTGAAAGGGCATCATTAAAAATGGAAAGCAGATCTAAAAGAGGAAACTAGGGAAAAGTATAAGCACTGGTAAGTTAGATGTAAAAAAGTAATTAAGCAGGCTAGGAGAGAATTTGAAATCTTGCCATAGAGAAAAAAAGGTGAAATTTAATCTTACCTGTTAATTTCCTTTCCTTGAGTCCTAGCAGACCAGTCTGAACTTCTGGGATCTCTCTTTTCACCAGCAGGTGGAGGCAGAGAACTTCCTTTTTCTTTTCTTCTTGCTTTTATATCTTCTGGGATAGCCGGCAACTTGTCAGTAGCCTACTGCCCTAGCTAGAACAACCTACTCAAACACATTTAGGAGACAAAGAGGGAACAGATCAGTAGGTCAGCAAATCCATGTAATAACTGAATTTATGAACTCCCCCTCTCTCCCATTTTCTTTTAGAGATGCCTGAGGAGAAAGTATGCCTGAGTCTGTATGAGCGCATTTTCCCCTCATTCTTGTCTATTCTCGAAATCTTATTCTATTGCCTCTTCTATATTTATTCATTTACTTATTAATTTGTTTTTTGCCTGGGTGGGATGTAGACTGGTCTGCTAGGACTCAAAAGACTAGGTCTGCTAGGTCTCAAAGACTGGTCTGCTAGGACTCAAAAGACTGGTCTGCTAGGACTCAAAAGACTAGGACTCAAAAGACTCAAAAGACTAGACTCAAAAGTCTACTAGGACTCAAAAGACTCGTATCATTTATTCATGTTATTTTGACGAATTTTTTTGTCGTCTATTCTATTTTATTTTATATATCTTTTCTACGTTTAATATTTAATATTTATTGATTTACGTTCTTTTGTTCAATAATTTGTTGATTGTTTAATGTTACGCTGCACGTTCTCTGTTCAATACTCTGTCTATTGTTTAATGTAACGCCTTACCGGCGACAGTTTTGTTATATGGAAACCGACTTGATTTGATATGTATATCGAGAATGTCGGTATATAAAAACCCTAAATAAATAAATAAATAAATAAATAAATAAAAGAAAGGAATTTAATAGGCAAGATTACATTTCACCTTCCTTTTCGACCTGCAGACCAGTCTGAACTTCTGGGATGTGTCAGAGCAATGTTAATTTAGGAGGGGTACAGGTTCTACTGCTGTCAGCACTTTCCTGCCAAAACTTGTATCCTCCTTTATCTATACATCTAATTTATAATGCTTTGTAAATGAATGTAATGATGCCCAAGTTGCAACCCTGCAAATATGTTGCCTTGCATTGTGCCCAGGTTGCTGACAGGGCTCTAGTAGAGTGGGCCTTCAGGCCTACCAGCACCTGCTTGCCCTGACTGATATAAGCTGCTGCTATTGCTTCTTTGATCCATCTTGCGATGGAAACTTTGGAAGCTGCCTGTCCTTTTCTTGGGCCACTGAACAACACAAATAGCCTATAGGATTTCCTGAAATCATTTGTATCTTCTAGGTATCTCATGAGGATTTGTTTAATGTCTAGTAAATGTAGCCTTTTATTTTCTCCTCTGTATTCTTTTTTCTCAAATGCTGGGAGCGAGATTTCCTGGATCATATGAAATTCTGATACCATTTTTGGGAGAAAGGAGGGTACTGGTCTTATTGTGATCCTATCTTTGTGAAATACCAGATATGGGTCCCTACATCAGAGCACCTGGAGCTCTGAGATTCTTCTTGCAGAGCAAATTGTTACCAGGAAAACTGTTTTTAATGTTAAGTCCTTTACTGATGCCTCCTGCAAAGGCTCAAAGGGGGACTCCCCAAAGGCCTTCAGGTCTAGGTTCAAGTTCCAACATGGAATTACCTGGCAGACTGGCGGGCAGACATGCTTTACAGCCCTCAAATCATACCTCATCCCGGTGGGTCCCCCACCGAGGACCCCCTCAACTTGGTCCCTCAAACATGCTAGGGCCCTGGACTTTTAAAGAATTTAGTGCTAGCCAAATTTTCCAAATCTTCCTGCAGGATCTGTAGGATTGATCCTATCTCCATGTTAGTGGGGACAATATTTTTACTCTGGTACCACAATTCAAATAGCCTTCACACTCTACCATACATTAGGGAGGTTGAGTTTTTCTTTGATTTAAGCACGGTGTTGATGACTGCCTCTGAATACCCCCTGGCTTTCAATCCTCTCTTCTCATCAGCCAAGCTGTAAGACAGTAAGGTTCTGGATCCTCCATGATCACCAGATAATGACTTAGGAAGCCTCTGATCCCTTTTAGGTTGATCGGGCCCTCCTTCCGTATCCTCACAAGGTCTCCATACCATGGGTGCTTGGATGAATCCGGGACCACCAAGATGACCCAGCCTCTGCGATAGGAGATCCTCCTGAGGACTCTTCCTATCATCAGCCATGGTGGGAAGACATACGTCACTTTTCTGTTGGCCACTTTTACATCAATGCTTCTATCCCCCTTGATGACCACTCTTTGTCTTGGCTGAAATATTTTTCTGCCTTGGCATTGCCCTGTGTTGCCATCAAATCCCGGTATGGGATCCCTATACTTGAACTATCCTCCTGAATGCTTCCTCTGCTCCCCAGGATCTAGCATGTGTCTGCTGAGGTAATCTGCCTGTAGTTGGCCCTTCCTGCTGTATGTGCTGCTGACAGGGCCACTAGATAGGCTTTAGCCAACTCAATCAAGTCTTTTGCCTCCTTCTCCAATTGAGTTCTCAGAGTGCTTCCCTGTTTGTTTATATATTTGATTGCTACAGTGCTGTCTGAGAATATTCTTACTGCTTGCCCCTGCAGGCTGGGGCAAAATCTCCTGAGAGCCATCTTGCCTGCCTTGAGTTCCAGCCGATTGATCAACCAGGACATCTCTATCTCTGTCCATCTGCCTTTTGTCTGCCTGCCATTATGCACCCCCCCCCCCCACCCCCAAATCCTGCCTGGCTGGCATTTGTTGTCACTGCCTTCCAGTCTAACTGTTCTAATGACACTCCTGCCCTCATATTGGCATTCGACATCCACCACCATAGGTTTCCTCTGGTTCTGCCCAGAATCCTCAAACTCCTTTCATAGTCCTGCCTTTGTGGGGACCATCTTGCCTAAAGGGCTGACCGAAGGGGGTGCATGTGGGCCCTTGTTCAAGGAACTAAGTCAATAGCTGCTATCATTGACCCTAACACTTGGAGATATGACCTCACATCATGTCCTTCACCTGGTTCTGTAATTTCCAGGTCCTCTCCTGGGTCTTAAAGACCATTCCTAACTTTGTGTCAGATCATGCCTTCAAATACACTAGATACTGGGTTGGCTCAAGTGGCTCTTGTTTTCATTCATTACCCACCCCAATCCTTCTAGTAGCTGTCTGACTTTCGCTGGCGACTGGCTGCTTTCCTGGCAGGACTTGGCCCTGGTTAATCAGTTATGGGTGGACCATAATTCGCTGTTTTCTCAGAAACGCTGCCACCACTGCCATTACCTTGGTAAATGTGCATGGTGCCATCGCCAAACCAAATGGTAATGCCTTGAATTGAAAGTGGTTGCCTAATACTGCAAACCTTAAATACTTCTGATTGATATTCCTTATCAGAATGTGTAAATATGCTTCCGACAGATCTAGGGATGTGAGAAACTCTCCTTTTCTTACAGACCCTATTACTGATCTCAAGGTTTCCATTTTGAAGCTGGGAATTCTTAGGTGTTGGTTTACTTTTTTTAGATCCAACACTGGTCAAAAAGTGCCTTTCTTTCTTTGGTACTACAAAATAGAGGGAAATAACACTTCTCCCCTTTTTGACCTTCTGGCACCGGTAATATAGTGGCTTGAATCACCTTTTTTGCTTGCAACCCTCCTGGGGAAAAAGGAAATGAATCTGGGACTGGCATGGCCAATTCCAGAGCATCCCCTTTCCAGATGATCTCTAAGACCCACCTGTCCCTGGTAATGTAGACCTACTTTTCATGGACCCTTACTAGGCAGCCACCTACAAGTAGTATTAAAGAGTAGATCCCCACAACATCGCTTGCCCTCTCTCTGATCCCTTTCTCCCCTGGGGGTTCTATCTTTAAACCCTTTCTGATTTCCCCAAAAGGGACGTTTCCCTTGGCCTCTTCCCTGCCAAAAGGGTCTTGGGACCCTATACTGCCTGTAATCACCAACTCTCCATCTAAACCTCCTAAAAGAGCTTCTATTTTTGGTCCTTTGGGAGTCTTTGAACCTTCAACTCTCCCAGGTCTTTCATTAATTTCTCTAGGATTTCCCCAAACAATAATTGATTCTTAAAGGGCACTTTAATTACCTGAGCTTTTGATGGGGTATCTCAGACCAATTTCTCAGCCACAAATATCTTCTGGCCATCATCCCCATTGCTGCATGTTTTGCCGAGGCCCTTATTAAGTCATATAGGGTGTCCACTACAAAAGTTGCCCCTGCTTCTATCTGAGCTGTAGCCAAAGAGCTATCCCCCATTAGGCCGGCCTCTTCTCGCCATTTCTGGATCGATCTTATTAAGGCCCTAGCCACATAACTTCTGCAGACTGCTGTATGCAGGAAGATGCTTAACACCTCAAAGGATCTTTTTAGGAAATAGTCTATTTTCCGATCCTGTGTGTCCTTGGGGGCCATGTCCCCTTCTACAGGAATAGCGGTTCTTTTCTTGACCGCTTCTACTAGGACATCTATTCTGGGCAACTTAAAAAACTGTTCCACTTCCTCCTGGATACAGATTGCACATAGCGCATTTAACCTTTAACTGTGTATCTGAGGTGTTCCATGCTAAATTTATCATATCCTTAATATCTTGGTGTAGGGGGAATACCTTGGCCTGCCTTTTTATGCCTTTATTAACGGGGTTTTCCCTTCTTTTAATTGGCTTGTCTTCCTCCCCCAGCTCCATGGAGGACACCACTTGATGGATGAGAGGGTCCAGTTTCTCTCTCCTAAATAGGGTTGCCAGCTTTCAGCTGTGAAAATCCCAAACACTTGGATGCACGAAGTAAAATTTTCGCTGATTGTGTTAATTCACTTCCACACACTACTGTTATTGTGTAGGGCCCCACTGGGATCCCTAGTAAGGAATGTGGCCTAGTATCTAGGTCATGCAGTATAGCAGGGGTAGCCAAACTTTCACACATCAAGAACCACAAAACCAGAATTATTAGGGAGAGGAATGTCCTGCACCAAAAAGAAAAGATCAAGCTTCTCTCTCCCCACCCCACCCAGACCCAAAGACTCACAGATACACATACTCACCCTTTCAGACACATTCATTCAAAGACACACTCACCTTCTCAGACATAAAGACTCAAATACATATAGCTTCTCAGTCTCAGACACAAAGACTCATATATACACAGACACATCCTCAAAGATACAAAGACTCACATGCACTCATTTACTCTCTCAGACATAAAGACCCACAGACACACATTCACCCTCTCAGACACACACATAAAAACATACTCACCTTTTCAGATACAAAGACTTAGATGCACATAGTCTCTCAGACACAAAGACTAACAATCACACACACTCATCCTCCCAGACACAAAGATTCACACACACACACACACACACACACACACACACACACATTTTGCTGTTGTGCTGCTGCTCATGTACTCACTCAGTGAGTGCTTCCTGCTCTAGCACTGCCATATCATCATGTAAAGTTCTTGCTTGCTGTCAGCCCTTCCACAGCCTACAGCAGCTCCCTCCCTTTCTCATTCCCACCCCTTCTCCAGGAGGCTTCTGGTTCCATTGCCAGTGTATGCAACTCCCGAGATGCCAGTTGGCCACCCCTCACACATGCACCTCCCTAAACAGGCACTCATTAAATTCAGTATAAAGAGACCATAACTATAAATAAAAATGTGCAGACAAAAACTGAACTAAAAAGCACAACTAGCCAGACTCTGTTATACAGTGCAACAATGGAAAACAGAAATATCTCTATTCCTCAGAAAACAAATAAAATAAAAAATATAAAACATCCATCATAATAGTAAAGCCATAATAATAAAAATTAAAAAAAACACCTTAGTCTGTTATTTGATGATTTTATTATTGATTACTCATCACTAGGGCCAGGGCTACTCTATTCCAAGGTGGTAAAGGCTCCTCCTCACTCCCATGGTCCCTTCTCGGTGGTGGGGAAACATAACAAAAAAAGTCCATTAGGGAGAGTTGTGCACACAGAGAAGGCTGATCTCAGCCTGCAATCTAAACCATCCCCAGAGATTAGTCCATCTCAATGAGTGAGATTGAAGGCTAAAGAGTGAGATTTTCAAGCAGTGTGTCTAGGGTATAAATCTAAACTCTCTTGGGCCCTCTATGAGCTGCTTCCTATACCATAGGAGGCAGATGGTGTTTTCTCTGTCATAGGATAGTAAACACAGTCAAACTCTGCTATGTTTAACAATTTGGGGCAATGGTATATCCATGGGTGGCTTTAACTTGAGCACAGACACGGTATAAACAAACTTCATTGCCAAACTTATTGAGAATGGCAGTCCATTCAGAACTCCCGGGACAGAGGTTTCTCAAAAGTTTGGCAGTGAAGTTTGTTTACACCGTGTCTGTGCTCAAGTTAAAATTCACTTTTTCAACTAAGCACTTGTCTAGTGCTTTCAAGAACCGCAGGTGGCTCTGCTGACCCGCGGCTTAGGATTTTTATTCGCTGCACGTTCAGTCCTTACAAACACTTCGTGCAATACACACTGAAGTTCAGCATTCACGTCAAGTGATTCAGTTGACTCCCCTAACTGCATACAATCAACTCAAGGTATCCTGCATTGAGATGCTCTAGCCCTTAAAATTCACAGACGTTTTGGTCCCCCTGGCGCAGCCCGTGATGCAAAACATGGCCGTGTCAGGGTCCTTATGTGTTTTATATCATCTGTGACTGTATACTTAGAAATTTGTACCACATTGGTGATTGTATGTACAATTAAAATTTCTATATTGTTAAGAGATGTTGATCAGTATATTGTTTGCCACACATTACTTTTCGTTGTTTGTTCTCTACATGTGTGTGCTGTTTACTCCGCCCTCCTTGTGTGCTTTCACCAAGAAATATTTCCTAACATTACTCCTACCCCCTTTCATCCTCATTCCATGACTCCTCCTTCTGGATCCATCTTTCCGTTGAAAGAGGCTCACCTCCTGTGCATGGAAACCTTTGAGATATTTAAATGTCTCTATCATATCTCCCCTATCTTGCCTTTCCTCTAGGGTACACATGTTTAAATCTTTAAGTCTGTCCCCATATGCTTTAGAACAAAGACCACTGACCATTTTAGTAGCCACTCTCTGGACTGACTCCATCCTGTTTATATCCTTTTGAAGATGCAGTCTCCAGAACTGTACACAGTATTTCAAGTGAGGTCTCACCAGGGACCCATACAGGGATGATATCACCTCCCTTTTTCTGCTGACCATTCCTCTCCCTATGTAGGCATGCATCTTTCGGTATTTTGCCATTCTTGTAAACCACCTTAAGATCAACAGATACAAGGGGGCATTCTTTTCTTGTTAATTCAGTTCACAGTTAAAATCTTTAAGATTAGCTTTTCTTGGGCTGATTGTATGTAATTGTTGAGCAGATATTTGTGCTAAATGTTTTTAAAAGCTTCTCCTTAGCCACTTGGGGGGGGGGGGGGGGGAAGGGAGAGGTGCGGTTGTGCTGATCCTTATCAGAGCCCCACGCAGGCTGCGTACTGATATAAGGAAAGCAGGACTGAAGAAAGACTGGTGTTTTCCCACATCTGGGCCTTAAGATCCAAGGACAGGGTCTGAGTGAGCCATGAGTGGAAGAGAATCCCTATATATATATATATATATATATATATATATATATATAAGTTCCTTGATCTGGGGATATATATATCCCCAGATCAAGGAACTTAATGTCTATTAATTTCATAACATATTATATGATAATTACCTAGTTAATCTCTATCGCTCTTACTCCTACTTCACTTATTCCTAGCTACACTAGCTCCCAAGTTCAATACCCCTGTTTATTGTAACTTTGATTTTTCGACCTTTCTTATTTATGTTTACTCTGGTTTTATTTTACTTTTGGTTTTCCCCTGTTCCATGTAAACCGGCCTGATATGAATCCCATTCATGAAGGCCGGTATAGAAATGTTTTAAATAAATAAATAAATAAATAATATAGAAAATTAGCGTCCTGCTACTTGACTCCTATTGGGGACAGGGCTTAATTTGTGTTGGAATGGCCTGGAACGCAGTTCCGGCACACCTTTTCAGGCTTAAGAGGCAGAGAAGCAGGGATGTTCTGCTTCAGCCCCTCCCCTCCAGGCAGCCTGCAGGGAAGGGAGTGAGAGGGGTTGAGCCTGGAGCACACAGAGAAGAAAACAGCCACTCTACTCCCTAATCCAGCTCCTCCCCCCACCTCTCCTGTATTGCAAGAAACAGAAGGGGAAAGGGTGATACTGAAACAGACACTGCAGAGCAAAGAACAGACTCAAAAAAGGGTTTGAATTAGCACGAGTTTGGAGCAGTAGTGCCAATTGTCAAGACTTCAACCCTGGCCTTGATGCATGGCACTACTGCTCACAACTTTCAAATGTGTGCTAATTCAACCCCTATTTGTGTCCACTACCGAGTGCTTAATTTCTGGCAGAACAACCCAGAACAGCATTCTGCCACCTTTTTTTTCTAGGACCTAAGAAAGCAGAGCAGAGCTGACAGTGGCTTTCAGTTCTGGCTCCCCTGAGGAAACAGAACAGAGCCAGAAGTTGCATGGATTTCTACAAATTAAGCTCTTATTGGGTACATGATAATGTTACAACCATTGACAGAGCAGGGGGTTAAGCCTCCTGCTTAAAAAAAAAAGGCAGGTTCCATGAGTGGACTTACATAGTAATATAGTAACAGTCTGCAGAACAAGACCAAATAGTCCATCCAGTAAGCTGTACATGGTGGTAGCTGCCACTCCGTGCAGGTTTCCCCAAGACTTACGTTAAGGGTAGTAACTGCTGCTCCGTACTAGTTACCCTAAGCTTTATGTTAAGGGTCGTAACTTCCACTCTGTGCTGGTTACCCCCAAGAGTAATAATATTTACAATCAAAAGCAAGCAACTGGTAAACCCATAAAAAAATTACTGTTAGCAACATTTTTACAGGGTAACCAGCCTTCTTGTTAATTCAGACAACGCTGCTTGAAAAAGCTTTGCTTTTGAACTTGGCCATAAAAGCAGTCCTGTGCTGCATAATGCTTTTTCCCAAATGTCTGCATATCAGTATCCAAACCATAAAAGTTAGGGCCCAGCGTTGGCTGTCTGAATCCAATTTCTCCACCATCAAAGCCGAGAATGATG
The DNA here is from genome assembly GCF_901001135.1 of Rhinatrema bivittatum. NCBI lineage: Eukaryota > Metazoa > Chordata > Amphibia > Gymnophiona > Rhinatrematidae > Rhinatrema > Rhinatrema bivittatum. Next base: position 174,519,183 of record NC_042618.1, read on the forward strand.
TCGCAGTTGCATTAAAAAGCATAAAGGCTAATTGGATTGCAAATCAAACGTGTCCCAGAAGTAATTGCTCTATTGCCACAAACTAGTCATGAATTTGTGGCCTTTATTGTGGGAGCTGGTCATCTCAAGCCTTATTTTAAGGGTAAAAACTGCCGCTCCGTGCAGGTTGCCCCCAATCCGAAATGTTGCACCTAAAGCTAATATACAATAGGCTACCATATTTCTTCTTTTCCGTTCTCTAGCCTCTAGGAATCTGCGGTGCTTATCCCATGCGCTTTTGAATTCCGCTATTGTTCTTGTCTTCCTCACCTCTTCTGCTTCTTAACACAGGGGTGTTACCATAATGAAACGTGCACGAGTTTTATTCTCAAAAAGCATAAGAAATTCCATATAGTAAGGCAAAAAGAAGAGGACTGGCATAATGCCGAAGGAAAGGAAAGTTGAGTGACAAATTGAACAGCTTGAGCAAGGAGCCATAGTCAGACAACGCGACTGATATTCTATGATACTTAAGGTGCAGCGCGAGAGGTGATCTGGCCAATAACAAGTTCATGTCTGAGATCAGATGATTTGCCATGGCCACCAATCCCAGTGGTGGAAGAATGAGACCCTGTCTAGTACAACCTGCTGCAGTGCTGCGGAGGCAAATGCAGCAAGACTGGAAGCTGAAGTAAAACAAAAACAGTGTTCAGACAACCAGTGAAACTGATGACATCCATCTTTGATTTCTTTTTTTTTTTTTTTTTGCATGTGTGGATGATGAAGAAAGGAAGAGCAGAGAAGGTAAAAGAGGGGCTCTCTCTCAGCTTTACTGAGCCTGGTTGTAGACTCTGACAACAACATCATCAGCCCTGAGTTCATTCTTGACTTTGAGACTCCCTTATCCATTATTATCCCTCCTACTCCTTTTTTCTTTCACCAGAAATGGAACACAGGTAGGGTCATGTGCGTACCAAGTATCTTCCCCACTGACACAGAGGGGCCAATGCAATACCGTGCGCTCAGCTGAGCGCACTTTTTAACCCGTGGTTGGACGCGCATCCACAGCCCCTTATGCTATAAAGGGATTAGCGCGTCCAAAAAGCGCTTTTAACCCCCTGCAAAACGAATAGTGCTCATCACATGCAAATGCATGTTGATGAGGCTATTAGCTATTCTCTCCAGATCCAAAAAATAAAGTGTGTCGGATGTACAGAAAATACTGCTTTTCTGTACATCCTCCAAGTTAATATCATGGCGATATTAAGTCGGAGGAACCAAAAAGTTAAAAAAAAATGTTAAAAGTGTGCCGCGGTCAGTTTAGGAAAAGGGATGCTTTGGCTGTGCACAGGTTAGGAAAACGGATGCTCGTAAAATTGAGCGTCTGTTTTCCTAACCTCCTGTCAGCCACCTGACAGCCACCTCTCCTGGGCGCCCGCTGCCAAGGAGGTGCTAGGGGTGCACATTTGTCCCTAGTTCCTCCTTGGCAGCGTGACCCCTCATTTAAATATTCAATCTTGTGCCCAGGAGAGGTGGCTGGGTGTGCGTTAGCAAAGCTGGCGCTCAGCACTGAGTGCCCGTTTTCTTCACTGATATATTGCATTGGGCCCCTAAATGGGAAAAAAACTTTAGTCTATCTGGCCTGTAAAGTTTTAGCAGATGCGCCATGGCAGTGCTGTGTACATCTAGGAGCGCTAGAGAAATGATTTAGAAGTTTGGGAGTTCCCACCCAAAACTCCTTGCTTACAGAGCAATGCATTAAAGCCAGTGATCCAGCCTAAATATTTAAGGATAAGCGGACTTAGAGCACCCAGCTCACAATTTTCAGATTCTACCTGGAAATTATTTTATCCCTCTGATAACTAGTCAAACCGATAGGTTGAATAGCAATAAAACGTACAATCCCCCATGAGAATTTCATTAATGTAAATTCCATGTCATAAACCATATTATACTTAATGTCGTTTTGTTACCGAATAATAATGGCACCTTCTATTTAAAGTATGATCTATATTTTCCTTGATATATGTGCCCTATTGTAAACCGTTATGATGGTAAATAACTTAATGACAGTATATAAAAACTTTTAAATAAATAAATGAATAAATAAATAATGATACATTTGAATGGTGTACATTAACTCCCTTTCTTAATCCCAAGGGGCATCTATAATATATTGAGTTGACAGTAAACCTCAGCTCTTGCCTTCTCTGAAAAAGCAGAGCAGAAAGGTGGCAGGAGATGAAAGAGGATACTGTGTCTTTCACCTGCACAGAAAGTCAGCTTGGTGAGCTCGGATATTCTTTTGCCTCGGTCCCAGCATCTCTCTCATAAATTTCTATTCAATCTGATTTACTGTACTAAAAATGTTCTACCAAAGCTGTTACCGTCCACAAATCAAAATCAACAGAATCTAACACTAGCATCCCTAGGAAATCTGGAGAGTTTTGGAAAACTGCTCACATTCTCAAACTTGAAATCTTAGATATTCCAGTGGGTTTTGCATTTCTATTTTTTCCCTGGTGCTACTTCTAACTTTCTCTGCAGAATGCTCTGTCTTAGCATCAAATGCGAAGGTGACAGGGACTGCTGTTGCGTTTTCCAGAGATGTGGCTTCTTTCTGCATCCACAGATGAACTGCTCTGACAGTCTCTGTCTTTTAATACCTGCGGTTAAACTTATTTTTGTCATTTAGTGCAGAGGGGACCCTGGAGAACGCTGAATCATCTGTTGGCTGCATGCGAAGGAGGGGACCTGTGCACTCTTGGAAGTTCATGTGCAGTCATCTCTGGATATTTCTTAATGCAATAAAGGGTATAAAAACCTTCAAGGAGTTTGTCCTTGCTTTAATAAAGGATGCATCTGTAATTGTTCTCATATTTTCTGTCTATATCCTATGTGTCAGCCATGGACGGGTCATTTTATCTATTTATTTGTTTGTTTTTCTATACCGACATTCAATAAAGAATACCACATCGGTTTACATAGTAACTCGAGGGATAATTTGACAACAGGGTCCAATTATCTTTACATCACAACAATAATAAAGTCTTATTATCTTAATATTAACAATAACGAAGTCCTGGGATGATGGTGAAAGTGGGTGGACTCAGGAGCAATCTAAAGAAAGATTTCTTTACAGAGAGGATGGTGGAAGCATGGAACAGCCTCCCTGTGGAGGTGATGGAGACAATGGACAGTATCTGAATTCAAGAAGGTCTGGGATAAACACAGGGGATCTCTGACGGACTGGCAGGGATTGTAAAGCTGAATTGTTGGCATGGATGGGCAGACTAAATAGGTCATGTCATCTTTTTATGTCTTCACGTGTCTATCTTTTTATGTATTTTTGCTTCACTTTTTTTTTATAGTGTCTCAGCTTTCCTGGAAGGAAGCAGACACCTTGGGAAAGGATCACAAAGTGCACTGCACATACCGTATCCAATGAGATGCTGGCACTGTGTATGATGTCACTGATGACATCATTGCCATTGGGTATGGTGTAAATTATAATACATGCATACACTCCCCCCCCACCCCCCCCAGTACTCACCTTTCCAAATCATAGAAACATAGAAACATGATGGCAGAAAAAAGCCATATGGCCTATCCAGTCTGCTCATCCATCCAATTAATTTAGCATTATAAGTCTCATCACATCCTTAGAGATCCCCTGTAATTATCCCATGCTTTCTTGTATTCAGATACTGTTTTGGTCTCCACCACTTCCACTAGGAGACTGTTCCATACATTCACCACCCTCTCTGCAAAGAAATATTTCCTAACATTACTCCTGAGTCTATCCCCTTTCAATCTCATCTCATGACCCCTCATTCTAGATCCTCCTTTCAAATGAAAAAAGCTCACCTCCGGTGCACGGAAACCTTTGAGATATCTGAATGTCTTTATCATATCTCCCCTATCTCATCTTTCCTTTAGGATATACATATTTATATTTTTAAGTCTATCCCCATATGCTTTAGAAGAAAGACCACTGACAATTTTAGTAGCCACCCTCTGGACCAACTTCATCCTATTTATATCCTTTTGAAGGTGCGATCTCCAGAGGCCTCACCAGGGACCTATATAAGGGCAATATCACCTCCCTTTTTCTGCTGACCATTCCTCTCCCTATGCAGCCAAGCATCTTTCCAGCTTTTACTTTCACTTTATCCACCTGTTTGCCCCCCTTAAGATCATCAGATACAATCACCACTCTTTCTTTGTGCTTAGAAGAATTTAACCTCCAATACTGTGCCTTTCTCTTGAATTTTTGCATCCTAAATGCATTACTCTGCATTTTTTAGTATTAAATCTTAGCTGCCAGACCTCAGACCATGCCTCAAGCTTTGCTAGATCCCTCCTCATGTTTTCCATTCCTTCCTGGCTGTTCACACTGTTACAAATTTTGGTATAATCGAAAAAAAGACAAACCTTTCCCAACAACCCTTCCGTTATGTTGCTCACAAAAATGTTGAAAAGAACCAATTCAAGGACCGATCCCTGAGGCACAATACTAGTAATAACCCCCTCCTCAAAGAAAACTCCATTTACCACTACCCTTTGTCGCCTCCCACTCAGCTGTATTCTAACCTAGTCAATCACTCTAGGATCCATACGAAGGGTGTACAATTTATTTACAGGTCTTCTGTGTGGAACCATGTCAAAGGCCTTACTGAAATCCAAGTACTGCATCTAGCACTCTCCCTTCATCCTACTCTCTGGTCACCCAATCAAAGAAATTGATCAGATTTTTCTGACAAACTTACCTCTGGTAAAACCATGCTGCCTCGGATCTTGCAATCTATTGGATTCCAAAAATTGTACTATCCTCTGTTTTAGTAGTGATTCCATTAGTTTGCTCACCACAGAGGTCAGACTAACTGGCCTGTAGTTCCCAGCATCCTTCTTACTTCCACATTTAAAAATAGGAACTATATCCGTCCTTTTCCAGTCCTCCGAAAATACTCCAGACTAAAGCATTGAAAAGTCAGCCAGCAGAGCTGCCAGGACATCTCTAAGTTCCCTTAGTACCCTCGTATGTATCCAATCCGACCCAATCACCTTATGTTTGGTTAACTCCTCTCAAACACACTGTTCTGAAAATCAATTGAGGTTTACCTCATTTCCAATCTTATTTGTGCTTGTTTTATGTAGTTCTCCTCCAAGCCCTTCCACAGTGAATAGAAATATTCGTTAAGCAATTTTGCTTTTTCCTCATCAGCCTCTACATATTCCTCCCCTTCACCTTTGAGTCTCACAATGCCACTTTTGTGCTTCCTTCTATCACTAACATATCTAAAAAAAACCTCTTGACCCCCATTTTAAGCTTCTCTTAATTTTTCCAGATATAGTCACCTGTCTTCCTCTTTCTGTGATCTCTTGTAGTTTATGAACGCTAACCTCTTCTTCCTTACCTTTTTTTTTTTTTTTAATTTGTAAAGTTTTATTAGAGATCGTCCCAGTTTAACAATAACAATGTACAATAAACAAGAAATTACCAACATTGATGTATGCGGTATCTTTGTGATACAGAAATATGTTTCTTGAAATTATCGTCACAATTATAGCGCTTTTCTTTATTATACATACGTAGTCGGTCATGATCAGTATTGTCTACTGCTACAATAATAAACATCCATAACTTCACATTATATGTGTGGCTCTGTTGGATCTCCATTTTTCTTTAAAGTTCTTCCCTTCTATCCCCTCTTCCCCCCCACACCCTCCCTATTCTCCAATGTGTCCACCTGGGGAAAAACAGTAGCCCACCACTTATTTATACAATGTTAATTGGGGTCACACTCAATCCATGGGAATCTATGCCATTGACGCAGGCAGTCTTCCTTCCTCTGTGACTGTGGAAAGCCATTGGCAAAATGTGATGTGGTTCTGTGCTTATTCGCTGTTATCTTCCCCAGTGTGTACATGTTGTGTACTCCAGACTGAATAGAATGCATGTTGGGAGTGGATGGATCTTTCCATGATCTGGCTATTGCTCACCGGGTGGCCAGTGTCACAAACTGAATACATTTTTTAAGTGCCTTATCTGCTATTGGAACTTTCATATTCAATAATGCCTGTGCCGAGTTAATAACCACCCTGGCACAAATTAATGTACTGATCCACTCGGACACCTGTACCCAAACTGCTTGAATTTTTGGGCATTCCCAGCATAGATGGAAGAAAGTACCTATCCCACCACAAGTCTTCCAGCATTTATTTGACATCGCGGGGAATATTTGATGCAGTTTCTCTGGGGTAAGGTACCAGCGGTACAACACTTTGTACCCATTCTGTATGAGACCTGCAGAGATTAGCCCTTTCCCTATAGTAGTATAGACATACCTCCAATTGTCTTCAGTCACGTTCCCAAGCTTTGGTGTGGATATGTTTTTGTTTGGGGGGTTTTTTTTATTTAAGATTAGGCAGATCTTAGAAATGAGTTTAATGGATTTATCAGCTTGCCTGCATAAATTCTCAAAAGCAGATATCCCTTTTGTCAAATCTGCATGCACGCAATATTTCAAAAGGAAATGGCGTAGTTGCAAATAAGCAAATACTTCATCCCCTGACAGGTGATATCTGTCCCTCAGGGATGCGAACTGGATCATTCCCCCGGGTTTCCCACACGTGCTCCAGTTTCACAATCCCATTATCCTTCCAGCTTTTGAAAAGCTGATTTGCTGTCACATGGTCTGAAGAGGGTATTATAAAATAAATAGGAGCTAGTAAAATAAGCCCTCTGCCCCACTAAAAGTCTTTTCCAACGTAACCATATTTGTAAGGAATGTCGGACAGGATCCAGGATATGTGTTATAGGACGCCAAGTATGTTTCGGCTGCCATATCAGAGCATTTATAGGCATGGGACCGATAATGGCCTATTCAAGTATCGCCCAGAGTTTCTTTTTCCGCTGGCTGTGCCATTCAATAACTGCTTTTAAATGGGCCGCTGCATGGTACCAGTGCAGATTTGGTGCTCCCGTTCCTCCTTGTGATTTTGATAGAGATAATTCTTTTTTGCTACCAGAGGGTGTTTCCCCCTCCAGATGAATTGTATAAGACGCTTTTGCAATTTTTCGAGGGTCTTTGGTGGGATCGCTATTGGAATGGTTTGAAAAAGATAGAGAATCCTGGGTAAGACATTCATTTTTATGACTGCTATTCGGCCTATCATAGAGAGCTGATAGCGGTCCCATTCTCCAGATCTTTATAGATCTTCGTCAGTAGAGGAGGGATAATTTAGCTGGAACATACCACTTTGGCTACCTATATGAATCCCTAAATATTTGATCTTTTTGGCAGCCCATTTAAAAGGATGCGCTGTGCGAAGTTGCTCCACAGTCTCCTCGGGTGCCGTAATGTTCAAGAGTTCAGACTTTTCCCAATTTATTTTAAATTCAGAGACTTGGCTGAAAGCTGAAATCTCTGAACTGATTTCTGGGATGGAAATAATGGGTTTTGTAATTGTAAATAATATATCATCCATGAATAGGGAGAGCTTGCAGGAGAAGTCTCCCACCTTCACTCCAGAGATTCTAGCATTTCCTCTGATTCTGTGAGTGAAAGGTTCCAGAAGCAGAGCAAAGAGTAGCGGTGATAATGGGCAGCCCTGTCTGGTTCCTTTACCCACCGGAAAAGTTTGGGAATATCCCCCATTGACCTTCAAGCAGGCCACCGAGAGCCCTGATACAATTTTTGTAACCAGCATATGAAATAATCCCCAGATTGCATTGCTCTCAGGGTTTGAAAGAGGAAGGGCCAGTGAACGTAATCAAAGGCCTTTTCAGCATCCACTGAGAGGAGCAGGAAAGGAATATTATGAGTGCGGGCCCACCAAATAGAATCTGCCATTTGTGCACATTGTCCAATGCCAAGCGCCCTGTAATGAATCCAGACTGGTCCGGATGTATCACATCTGGTAAGATGCTATTCAATCTATTAACAAGTATTTTGGCCATCAGTTTCATATTTTACCAAAAGAGGGATTATCTGGTCTACATATTTTTTATAGAAACTGGCAGTGAAGCCATCTAATCCGGGCGACTTTCCTATTTTTAAGCTTTTAATTGCCCATGATACTTCTGCGCCATTAATTTCTTTGTCTAGGAGATCCTGTTGGGATGAAGATAGCTGAGGTAATGAAGCACCTTTTAAATACTCATCTATAGTCCTTAGGGCAATGTTAGTATCAGGGCAGTATAGCTCAGTATAGAATCGCAAGAAGCGCTGTCTGATATCTTTATTAATTGTCAGCATTCTCCCTGATTCGTCTTTAATTTTTACAATATTATTCTGGGTCTGCTTAAGTTTTAATTTGCGTGCCAGTAGTTTTCCTGCCTTTTTACCCCTTTTATAGTGGGCTTGTTTTAGAAGCTCCAGGTGGTGTGCAATTGAGGCAGCATCCATATCTCCAGTTTCTGTTTACATTGGTCAATTTGGAATAAAACTTTGCTTGTATGCATTCTCTGGTTAGGTCCCCTAATCTCTGGATCTGCGAGAGTAATTCTTTTCTATCCCCTTCCCTCTTTTTTTTTTTTTTTTACAAATGCCGCTCTTGCTATTAGCTTGCCGTGAATGACAGCCTTCATGCAATCCCAAAATACCATAGGGGTTACTTCTCCTGTATCATTTATTGTTATGTACTCCCTAATTTCTTATCGAAGCTTAGTGCTATATTCCTCATCTTCAAGTAAACTGTCGTCTAATCTCCAATATTGCTGGCCCTTATCATAATGTGATATATTTAAGGTCATACCAATGGGTGCATGGTCAGACCATGTAATGGTTTCTATGGTTGTGTGTGTAATATAGTTTATACTCTCCTTGTCCACCAGAAGTAAGTCAATTCTGGAATATGTGTGATGAGCACGGGAAAAGAAAGTATAATTTTTTTATTTTGGGTATCTGGTCCTCCATAGGTCAACTAACCCGTGCCTTGAAATAAAGGATTTCAATATCTTACGATCTTTCCCCATAGATGGTGCCTGTTAAGTAGAGTTATCTAATTGAGAGTTAATTGTTAGATTGAAATCTCCCCCCATTATTAAATATCCCTCTGCTTTTTCTTCAATAATAGTCCCCAGCTGTTACGCGCCCTGCCCATGGCCATCCCGCGCACAGGACCACTCACCTTCGGGGTTCCACAGCGGGTCCCAGTTCAGTCTCCCTCGCGGCCCTCGCTAGTACAGCTAGGCCCTGGCATCCCGCGGCGGGGGTCACCGGGCCTTCGACTGTGCGCCATGTCTCACCCCGAGCCTCGGCATCCTCAGCAACACGGGCCATGCCCCTAGGCGTGCGCACGCGGACTAGCCACTCTGATGTAGGCTCCAGGGCGGGGCCTAGTTCCATGACACGCCCTGATTGAGTTCCTGTTAAAAGGAAATTCCTGGCCTCACTTCCTTGCCTTGGCAATCGGATCGGTTTGTTCCTGAGATTGCCCTTGTTTGTGTTCCTGCTTGCTTGTTTCTAGTCTCGTTCCAGGATCCTTCTGTTCCAGTCCGTTCCTGCTTGTACCTGTTCCTTGCCTGCTTTGTGCCAAACATTCGTCGGTTCGTCTCCCTGGTCTTACCTTGGGCTGATTTACTGCCAAAGACCTCAGCTTGTTCCTGACCTGCCTGCCTGCCTGCCACCTGCCAAAGACCTCAGCTTGTTCCTGACCAGCCTGCCTGCCTGCCGCCTGCCTAACACCTCAGCTTGCTCCTTGACCTCGTCTGACCTCCGGCTCCTGACCCTTGCTTCGTTGACCATTCTTCGGACTGACCTCTGGATTCTGAACTTTGCCTGCCTGACCTTGTCCATTGATTCTGGCTCTGTCCCTAGCCTTGTCATCGCCATCACTCTGCTTCAACCTGTCTTCAGCCTCAAACCCGATAGCGCTCCCCTAGTCTCAGTGGGCACGCCGGACTTCCATTCTCCCAGGAGACCCTGTGAGGCCCACCTAAGTCAAGCGGCCCGGGTTCCCTACGGGCTCCTCCCGGGGGGACCTTGGGCTTCCAGTGGTGAAGCTCTACACTGCCTCTGTCTCCTTCCATGCTCCGCCCCCTGGGGCAGTCCCCACACTGTTTCAGGACAAAGGGTCCAACCCCGAGTGCAACTCCAGCTTCCGAATTAACGTCCCTTGGTTAGTATTAGGTGCATACAGATTAACAAAAGTATATTTCTCTCCTCCTATTGAGATTACCAGCAGTAAATACCGTCTCCCTGGATCTGTGATACATGTCTACATTTCAAATATAAGATCTTTTCTAATCAATATCCTTACCCCTGTATATTTGGCTTCCCTAGTACAGGCTGCCCAGTAATGTGATGGATATAAATCTGTTTTCATCATGTGTTCATGCCTACGTTTAAGGTGTGTTTCTTCTACCAGTGCAATGGATATCTGATTAAGTTTTAGGTCTGAAAAAAATAGATGGCATTTGCGGTATGAGTTAAATCCCTTAACATTAAGGGATGATATCTTAATGAAAGTCATTCATATGATTTGTTGGAGTACAAGAAACTTGTATCCATCTCGTCCCATTGGGGTAATGTTCCCCTTTGCGCTGTGCATTATTCCCATATTTAAGCTTATAGAAGAAAGTGATCCCTCTTACATTGTGCCCCTTGTTAAAGCCCTTCGAGTAAATCCCCATGAACCCTATATCCCTTATATATCCATTATGAGCCATACCGGTTCCCCTTCCCCTAACAGGGTAGCCCGCATATGGTGGCTCTTCTGCCATCCCTGTGGAGGATTCAGTCAGCCGACCACCGTAGAGCTCCCCCCCCCAAACAACTCTCAGCTGTGCTTCTACTAAAATAGATAGCATCTAAATAACTAAGATTTAGAATACTAATCTCCTTTTATAGCAAAATAATATACTGTTTCCTGATCAGACATCTCAACTTATTTTTCTTTTTTGTCCATATCGAGAAAGAAGTAAAATTACGTTACAGTTCTAAATAATACTCATGATTCTTCCCAACTAGGGGTGGAGGTCTCCGGGTTTTGTCTAAGCTGACGGCCTCTCTTGTTCACGCGTTGCCAGCCAGTTTCCTTGAACCCTGTATAACTGGCTTCTCGCAATACTACCGCCGCTTCTGCCATATTTTTAACTCTATGAGATTCCCCTTTTAATGAAAATCCCAGACCAAATGGAAACAACCAGCGGTACCTAATATTGTCCTTGCGAAGAGTTTCCGTGATGCGTCACAGTTCCTGTCGCTTTCAATGCCTTGCCAGTTTCATTTCTTTTTTTTTTTTTTATAATTAATATTTTTATTGAATTTCAACTTTACATACAATAAAGATCCATCATTTAAATGTAAATAATCCATGTGAAATACATACATATTTATCTTCATCCAAGAAAACAAAATTGAATATCTTCAACAATCATTATGCTAGGAAAATAGAAATATACATCTATATTAGTGGAGCTACTAATTAAGAATGCAAATTTAATAAACTATTATACTTATTAACATCCCTACCTATGAAGGATTTAGGGGTGTGAATTCAAGTATTCCCTTAACTGCTCTGGGCAATTAGAAATATACCGGGATTCTTGGTGAATAATTATGCAGCGGCAAGGATATCTTAAAATAAACTTACCCCTTTCTGTAAAGCCTCTGCTCTCATCCCTAAAAATCTTTTTCTACGAAGTTGCGTTACTCAGGCTATATCTGGAAATATCTTAATGCTTTGCCCGTAAAACTTTTTATCTTGATTCCTAAAAAAGGATCTCAAAATCGCATCTCTCTCTGTCAAGAATACAAATTGAACTATTAGTGTTGCTCTTAATGAGATATTTACCTCAAAGGATTTTTCCAAAATGTCTGTTAAACTAATCTCAGATTCCATTTCTCCTTTCTGAATATTTTAATCCTTCATCATTATGAGTAGGAAGATAATATATCCTTGACACGGCAGGAATTGAGGAATCAGTGTATTTTAATATATTTTTCAAATAACTACGAAGTAGATCTAATGGGGAAATGAGATTTATCTTTGGGAAGTTAAGGAATCTTAAATTTATACTTCTCGTTTGATTTCAATGCTCTCTATTCTCTCAAGGCATATTTTCTCACAGATTTTATTAGGTTAAACTTGAACCTCACTATTCTTTTCCACCTTCTCTTTTACAACTTTTATTTCTTCCTCTATTTTTCCTACCTTCTGTTCTACTTCATGGTTCATTTGTAATGCTTGCTGTATTCTGTGTGACATATTATTTATCGACTTATGCATTTGTACAATCATTTCGCCAATTTCTTTTAGTGTAAATTCTTTTGCAGTTACAACCTGAATTTCATCTTCCCCTTCCCCCATAGTGTCCTCCACAACAGGTATAGTAAACTTCATCCTTTCCGTCCCCTGGGGCCCGTTTCCTCTGAACCCCACCGGTAACTCAGCGAAGAGTTTCCATGATGCGTCACAGTTCCTGTCGCTTTCAATGCCTTGCCAGTTTCATTTCGCTTGCTTTTTGGCTATGGCTGCTATTTTATCCTTAATAGTATAGTCGTGGTAGCATGCAACTATATCCCTTGGTCTGTTTTCCAGTCGAGGCCCAAGTGCGCGGTGTGCACGGTCGATTTTCACTTCTGGGCTGGGTGAGGGTATTGGCAGATCATGCGTTTCCAATAAAGTTTTACTGATTTGCACTACCACCTCCATGCAATTCTGGAAGTCCGGCATTTCTGGGATGCCCCTAAATCTCAAGATGAGGTGGCAAGAGCAATTTTCGAGGTCTTCCACTTTGTCAAATAGAGTCTCAAATTCTGTTTGCAACGTTGTGTGGGCTTCCCACGCCATTTTGAGTTCTTCTGTTAGTGCGTCCGCTTTCATTTCAATGTCAAATATGCGCCAACCGTTCTCAGCCAATTCCTCTTTCATTTCTTCGATTGAGTCCATGATGTCTTGTTTATTGTTATGTAAATCCTGTCGCAATTCAGCAAACCATTTTTGCATTTCCGCTCTGGTCGGGAGCTCATCTCCCGCAAGTAGTTGGTCACTAGCATTCTCTGCTTCAATCGGGCCTTCTTCCTGGAGCGCCATATTAGGTAGGCCGGCTCCACTAATCGGCTCCTGCTTTTGATAAGAATATTTATGAAAATCTACTGATTTTCGTCTCACCAACAGCGGGGTTTATCGAAACAGCTATCCTGCTCCCCTGTAGCTTTTTTTGAGTGTAGATGCCTGAGATTCGTGGAGATTAGGGTTGTTGGAAGTGGGAGCTCTGATTTAGCCAGCCATCTGCTTCGGTGACGTCACTTCTCCTTTCTTCCTTACCTTTTCAACTACTTCTTTAGAAAATCATAATGGCCTCTTTTTCCTCTTCCCTTTATTTACATTCCTAACAAAAAGATGAGTTGCCCTTATGAAATCTCCTTTTAGTTTTGCCCACTTCCCTTCTACTTCCTCTAGATTTTCCCATCCAGCTAACCACTCCTTGATATACTCCCCCATTTTGAGAAAGTTAGTCTTCCTGAAGTCCAAGACCCTCACCTTAGAATGAACCTTCATCTCTTGCATCCTAATATTGAACCACGGCATCCGAGGTTCACTGGTTCCCAGATGAGCCATGCTCAGGGCAAGTTACATCCAGATACTGTAGGTATTTCCCTTTCCCAAAAGGATTGCAAGTTAAGGGCTTGATTCACTAAGGGTTTTCTCTCATTCTGTGTCTATGGGAAAAAAGCTTAGTGAATGTAGCTCTGAGGTTCTCCTAGAGGCAGTGGAGGGTGAAGTGACTTGCCCAAGGTCACAAGAGGCATCAGCAGGATTTACTCCCTGGCTTCCCTGGGTCTCAGTTCACCTTAATCACTAAACTCTTCCAGTCAAGTCACAGCAGTCTTCTCTGATGCATTAGAAGGACATTGGGTAAAGGATTTTATTTGTAAAACAACAATTTAAAAACCAATTTCCTGTTTTGATCTTGGCAGCATGTGGTATATGTTCAGCCCTTCGGATGTGCTTCATGGCGTACCCTGATAGGTTAGATGGAGCGTTTCATTCCAAAGACCATACTAGTGAGAAGTTGCCTTCTGTGCTGCTATTTTGAGAAATTTTCTTTGCCTCTACAACACAGGCTTGTTTGTTGGGCTAGGGCCGAGCTAATTGACTGGTTTTTTTTCCTGCAGCTTAGTAACCAGACATAGCAACAGCTCAGTGACTTGGACAACATCGTTCTAGGCTTGGAAATCAGAAATGAATTTCTCTCCCCTTCACTTCCTTGTGAGTATTTCATCTCCTAGGATCAGGAGAGCCAGATCCTGCTTTTTTTTTTTTTTTTTTTTTTTATTAGGAGCCAGATCCTGCTGAACAGTGAGATGGGTCAGCAAGAACATTTCCAGAACCTCATCTACTATTTTTCCATATCTCAACCAAAAAGTAAAAAAGGAATCAAAAGGAATTTCCTAAACAGAAGCCTCAGGCAGTATATTCTGCTGTCTACGTTACATGCAATACAGGCAATATATAATGTGCTCCATGTACTAATATAAAGGAAGGGAACTGTCTGCTTATTAGGCTAGAACACACCTTGAGCTTTGTCTGCTGCTTTCACCATACAGTGTAACTGCATGTGCAGATAGCTTTGGTAGAGCAGGTGTTTTCACCAGAACACCATCTGTAGGTTCAGATAAGATTTGATTATTAATAATAATGAAGTGGGGGAAGGGGTCAGTGGCAGATAGAAACTGATATTGTAATTTATCCTGGGTTTGTAGAAGAATACAAGAAGAAGGTGTTGCAAGTGTGGACCCTTAGTATGAGGGGGAGTTAGCGCCACCTGCAGGGAGGTGCCCTGCAGGTCCCCACCATAGGCAGGCGGAGCTGGCAGAAACAGATGCCCAACTAGAGCTTCACCAATACCAGCCCTCATTCCCCTTAGGTTGAGCCCTCGGGTGCCGGGGCTGGCAGGACTTAGGCGTGAGCCTCTGTGGAGGTGAAGATCCATGGCGAAGAAGAGGTTCAGGCCAGCACAGAGAAAGCGGAGTCAAGATAAGCAGCAGTCGGGATGGGCAGCAGGCAAACAGAGTCAGGTTCAGGCTATGGTCAGAGACGGGCGGAGGTCAAGCAGTGTCAAGATTCGAGTAGTGGTCTGGGCAGAAGGAGGTCAAGCAGTGCTGAGGTCCAATCCAAAGTCACGCCTGAAGTCCACTCCAATAATACGAGACACGAAGAGGAGGAAGGAGGACGAGGGACCACAGAAGCAAGATGAGACACCAAAGACAGATGAAGGGAAGACTGACCACGAAGACAAGAACTCAGAAGACAAACCAAACTGCCAAGGAACCAGGAACAGGACACAGGAATTCAGGAAGAACATACAGCAGAATCAGGAACCAAGAAGCAAGGATCAGGAACCAGGAATGAAGAGGCAAAGCACTACTCCAATGGAGTCGACCTATTGCCAAGGCACTAGAGAGGCATTCAGGCAGACTTTAAATACTGGTGACTCTGTGATGTCATTTGAGGGCACCGCGGAGGGATTTCCACTGCGGGGCCTTTAAATCTGCACAGGTCAGGCGTGCATGTGCCTAAGGGATTCCCTGCTGATGAGCGATACTGGCGATGTCAGCCTAGCAGCAGCAGCATAAACCTAACTACACTTTGGTGGGCTGGCATGCTTGAGCCAGAGAGGGCAGCTGCATTGTTGGAAGGACGTCCTGGGAGGCTCAGGCTGGAAGTAAGAGCAGCGGTCCATGGGATGGACCCTTGGACTGCCTATTGCAACATTACGCCCTTCCCTAAACTCCCCTCCTGAGGGTTTAGCTTTCCTAGGGTGTGTGGCATGGAATTCTCTTAGGTGCGCGCATGCGGCATTGGCAGCCTTTTGAAGGGCCTTCGGCGGGAAACCTGGGACCGCCCCAGAGGATGACATCATCAGCGCAGGACTATATAAGTCTCCCTCGGGCCGTACCCAGACGGCTTGGCAACAAGTCTCCTGCGTTGCTTCTCTTGAAGGACTTCTGTTCCAGTACCAGACTCCTGTTCCAGTACCTGACTCCTGATAGGTACTTGTACCCAGTTCCAGGACTGGGCTGTGCGCCTTCCCTGGAACCTCGTCGGATGGATCTCCTGGCTCTGAACCTTGGACTGGACCACTCGTCTACCTTCCAGCAGAAGCGTGGCTCCTGACCATCCCTGGCCAGTCCGCCATTGGTCTTCTGACTCTAGGCAGGCGTCCACCCTCTTCCTCTGCCTCTGCCTCTGGCACCTGAACTCTGCCTGTCTAGCCTTGCCCACCAGCCACTTGCCTCCTATCTCACTCCTGCTCCATCTTCAAACCCGGTACCTATACCATGCCTCAGGGGCCCACCTAAGTCCAGCCAGTCCCGGCACCCAGGGCTCAACCTGTGGGGAACACGGACTGGTATTGGTGAAGCTCCAGCTGGCCCCTGTGTTCTTCTGACCTCGCCTCCCGACGTTGGGGACCTGTGGAGGTTTTCCCTCTCAGGTAGCATCAACTCCAACTCAGGCTAGGGGTCCACAGAGCACACCATGGTCTCTACACAGGTTCAGGCTGTGGTCAGAGATGGGTGGAGTTCAGGCAGTGTTGAGGTTTGAGCAGTGGTCTGGGCAGGTGGAGGTCAAGCATCGTTGAGGTCCAATCTGAGGTCAAGCCAGAAGTCCAATCCTATGATACAAGAAACAAGAGCAGGAAGGAAGACAAGGGACCAAAGGAGGAAGATGAGAAACAGAAGACAGACAAAGGGAAGACTGATCACAAAGACAAGAACTCAGAAGACAAACCCAGCTACCAAGTAAGCAGGAAAAGGACACAGGAACTCAGGAAGAACACACAGCAGAATCAGGAACCAGGAACATAGAGGCAAAGCACTAATCCTATGGAGTTGACCTATTGCTGAGTCACTGGAGGAGGGAGTTCAGGCAGGCTTTAAATACTGGTGGCTCTGTGATATCATCTGAGGGCACCACAGAGGGATTCCTACTGCAGGCCCTTTAAATCTGCACAGATCGGGGGCGCACGCACCTAAGGGATTCCCTGGTGATGAGTGGTAGTGGCGGCTTTGGCCTGGCAGCATCAGCCTAGCTGCATTGTGGCGGGCTGGCATGCTTGAGCCGGGGATGGCGGCCATGTCTTGGAAGGACATCCTGGGAGCCCTGGGCTAGAGGTAAGAGCAGTGGTCTGTGGGACAGACCCACGGACCACCAATTGCAACAGAAGGTTTAATTTAATATGGCAGTATATCAAATAAAACAGCTAACTAATTAAGTTATAAGGCAACCCAACAGCTACATATGAGAAGGAGTAGCCTAGGCTGGGCCTGGTTTTGCCCCATTGCATGCATGGAAATATAATGCCATTTTGTTTAGGGAAATCAGAGCTACCTCTTCATGTGCTGGGGATAAAATCAGGATTTAATCAGGTTGCTCTATAATCAATTTAATGCAAGAGTGGCTAACTCCAGTCCTTAAGGGCCACAAATAGGTCTGGTTTTCAGGATATCCACAATGAATATGGATGAGATATATTTGCATGCACTTCCTCCATTGCATGCAAATCTATCTCATTCATATTCCTTATGGATATCCTGAAAACCAAGCCTGTATGTGGCTACTGAAGACTGTAGTTGGCCACCCCTACCTTAATGACTAATTGCAATGTACAGATAATTAGAACAGGGGGGTAGGCAACTCTAGTCCTTGAGTGCCCAAAGCCAGTCTGGTTTTTAAGATAGAAGATATTAGGGATGTGAATCGTTTTTTGACGATTTAAAATATCGTCCGATATATTTTAAATCGTCAAAAATCGTTAGGGCCACGATACAATACCAATTCCCCCGATTTATCGTCAAAAAATCGTAAATCGGGGGAAGGGGGAGGGCAGGAAAACCGGCACACTAAAACCCCCTAAAACCCACCCCCGACCCTTTAAATTAAATCCCCCACCCTCCCGAACCCCCCCCAAATGCATTAAATTACCTGGGAGTCCTCCGTAGCAGCGGTCCGTGGCTAAATCGGGGGAAGGGGGAGAGCACAAAAACCGGCACACTAGATCGTGAGGTCTTCAGCTGGCGCCATTTTTCAAAATGGCCGCCGCAAAATGGCGGCGGCCATAGAAGAAAACGATTCGACGCAAGAGGTCGTTCCGGACCCCCGCTGGACTTTTGGCAAGTCTTGTGGGGGTCAGGAGGCCCCCCCAAGCTGGCCAAAAGTTCCTGGGGGTCCAGCGGGGGTCAAGGAGCGATTTCCTGCCGCGAATCGTTTTCCGTACGGAAAATGGCGCCGGCAGGAGATCGACTGCAGGAGGTCGTTCAGCAAGGTCCGGAAATCTCGCGAGGGTTCCGGACCTTGCTGAACGACCTCCTGCAGTCGATCTCCTGCCGGCGCCATTTTCCGTACGGAAAACGATTCGCGGCAGGAAATCGCTCCTTGACCCCCGCTGGACCCCCAGGAACTTTTGGCCAGCTTGGGGGGGCCTCCTGACCCCCACAAGACTTGCCAAAAGTCCAGCGGGGGTCCGGAACGACCTCTTGCATCGAATAGTTTTCTTCTATGGCCGCCGCCATTTTGCGGCGGCCATTTTGAAAAATGGCGCCAGCTGAAGACCTCACGATCTAGTGTGCCGGTTTTTGTGCTCTCCCCCTTCCCCGATTTAGCCACGGACCGCCGCTACGGAGGACTCCCAGGTAATTTAATGCATTTGGGGGGGGTTCGGGAGGGTGGGGGATTTAATTTAAAGGGTCGGGGGTGGGTTTTAGGGGGGTTTTAGTGTGCCGCTGGACCACCAGGTAATTTAAAGGCATGTGGGGGGGGTTCGGGAGGGGGGGGATTTAATTTAAAGGGTCGGGGGTGGGTTTTAGGGGGTTTTAGTGTGCCGGCTCACGATTTTAACGATTTTCATGATACTTTAAACACCCAAACGGCAACAATACGATTCCCTCCCCCCTCCCAGCCGAAATCGATCGTTAAGACGATCGAGGACACGATTCACATCTCTAGAAGATATCCCGCAAACCTGACTGACCTGTGTTACTCCAGGACAGCAGTTGCCTACCCCCTGAATGTATTTGCTAATGTATTGTTGATCTATTAAAATTGTTTGTAATCAGCTTTGAGATCATTCTTGGGAAAAAAAAGCAGAATATCAAATGGTTGTAAGTAAGTAAATAAATAAAGACTGCATGGTCCTTTTCCTGTCATATTGGAAAACCACAGCTCTCCTTGATCGCTAAATCAATTTAAACTGTGCTTCCCCGCCGCTAGGGCTCTTCTTTATTTATGAATTCCGAGATCATTTCTACCTCTGCCGCCTTCCATGAAACCCACCATCCTTTCTGTAAATAAATGGGATTCCATGCATTCCTCCTGGGTCTCGCCCCTCCTGCCCCCTTAGGATGACTTATTGAAAGCGAGTCAGCAGAGGAACCCTAAAGTGCTCTCCTGATCTGCAGGAAGGTGGAAGTTTGTGCTGAGAATAAAAAATAAAAGAACTTGTTAACATTTCAGCAGGGAACTGAGATGGAAGCTAAGACCCAAAGCCCCTTACAACGTACAATATAAATAGCTAATTCTATTTTCTTTTTAGATCTATTTAGCCCTTTCATCCACAGAGGCTTCCTGAGCAATCTCCAAACCTAAACAACTCAGAAACACCCATTCAGCCATCTCTAGTGCGGAGCGATGAACACCTTTGTGTTATAGTTTTTATATGCTGTACTGAAGTGGAGAAAGGCTTATTTCACACTGAGTACTTAGTATTACTACTAATTAACACTTCTATAGCACTACTCAACATACACAGCACTGAACAAAAAACATAAAAGAGACATTCCCTTCTCAGTAGATCTTACAATCTAATCAAACATAAAGGGCCAAAGAGACTTGGGGAATTTAATAAATTAAGGCAATGGTTAAAAATTAATGAGACTACAAGCAGGACAATCAGGGGTTAGGATTTAAAAGTGCCTCAGAAAGATGGGATTTAAATAAGGCAAGAGAGGGAGCATATCGTACCACCTCAGGAAGTTTATTCCAAGCACATGGTGCAGCCAGGTAGAAAGCACGGAGTTGGGAATTAGTGGTAGAGGAGAAGGGCATAGGCAGGAGTTATTTGCCTGATGAGTGGAGTGCACAAGGAGGGTTGTAGAGAGAGATAAGAAAGGAGGGGCAGTGAGGAGCTGCAGAGTGAAGGCTCTTGTAGGTGAGTAAGAGGAGTTTGAACTGTATATGTGTTACGCTTGCCGACCCCAGAAAGCCGCAGTCGGCTTCACTCACACGCCCCCTCCTGACGCCGGCTAACCAAAGTGGGCCGGGGCTCCCTGGTCGCGGTGGGGAGTTGCCACCGTAGTCATTCTGCCCTACTGGACCCCAGCGCTCCTGCTGATGCCCCGGGGCCAAGCTCTCTCCCGCACGATGCCACGCCGCCCTCTCCATCCCTTCTGCCTGGGCGTCTCCTTAGGCGCGCCTGCGTGGCACTTACTCAGCTTTAAAGGGCCCATGACGGGAAATCTCCCGTGGCCCCTCCTGATGACGTTTCCCTCCCTCCTGTATATAAGGCAAGCTCTGACAGTCAGAGCTTGCTTTGGCAACAGGTCTCCTCGCTCTACTTGAGCTGTGTTCCTGTTCTCCAGTGTTCCTGTTTTCCAGCACCCTCACCTACCTCATTCCTGCCTTCTTGCTCGTCTCTTCCTTGGACGGACTTCCAGCTTCTGACCTTCCGCTTGAACCTGACTACGAGTATTGCGTCTGCTTCTGAACTTCCGCCTGGACCTGACTATCAGCATCGCCACCTGCCCTATCCTCCTGCTCGGACCTGACCATGAGTTTCCACCTGGCCGCCTTCCTATGGGATCATCTACGCAGAGGCCTACCTAAGACCAGCCAGCCCCGGTACTCAAGGGATCAACCTGCGGGGAACGTGGGTTGGAATTGGCGAAGCTCCAGCTGGCTTCTGCTTCCCGTCCTGCCTTGCCCGCCAACGGTGGGGTCCTGAGGGGGTTTCCCCCCCAGGCAGCGTCAACTCCCCATCGGCCCAAGGGTTCACTCCTCCAACAATATGGGAATGGATAGGGAGCCAATGCAGTGACTTGAGGTTATATGGGTAGAGTGACTTTTGCAAAAGTTAAGTTGCACAGCTGAATTTTGGATAGATTATAGTTGAGAGAGAT
The DNA here is from genome assembly GCF_901001135.1 of Rhinatrema bivittatum. Taxonomy (NCBI): domain Eukaryota; kingdom Metazoa; phylum Chordata; class Amphibia; order Gymnophiona; family Rhinatrematidae; genus Rhinatrema; species Rhinatrema bivittatum. The sequence continues at coordinate 174,540,290 of NC_042618.1, forward strand.
GGCTCACTGAGTGACCTGTGAGGAGCAGGTTGCAATAGTCTAAGCAGGAGGTGATGAGATGGTGGATATGGGTTCTGGTAGTGTGTTCAGAAAGTACAGGACAGATTTTGGTGATTTTAGCAGTGCTGTGGATGTTTGTAGAGAAGGAGAGAGAGGAATCAAAGATGACTCCAAAAATATGGACTGAGGAGTTACGGAGGATTTCAGAGTTATCCACAAAAATAGAGAAAGAAGAAAGAGGTCTTTGAGGGAGACATAAGGAGCTCTGTCTTGGCCCTATTGAGTTTAACATGTTGATGGGACATCCAGGCAACAATACTAGATAAGTAGGCTGGGATATGGGACTGGATTTCTGATGAAATTTCTGGTGTCAAGAGGTAAATCTGGAAATCATCAGCATAAAGATGGTATTGAAAGCTATGAGAAGAAGCACTAAGGGAATTAGTATACAGAGCGAAGAGAAGAGGGCCAAGGACAGAAACCTGAGGCCCACCAATAGATAGTAGGATGGCAGTGGAGGAGGATCCACCAGAGAAAACATCAAAAGTGTGCTTGGAGAGGTAAGAAGAGAACTAAGACAGGACAGAGTCCCGAAATCCAAGTGAGGACAAGGAATAGATGGTGAACAATAGTTTCAAAAGCAGCAAATAAATCAAGGAGGATGCATGAGTAAAGGCCTTTAGTTTTAGCCATAAACAGGTCATTGGAGACTTTAATAAGGGCTGTTTCTATGGAATATAGGGGATGAAAACCAGACTGGAGTGGATCAAGAATGGCTTGAGATGAAAGAAAGTCAAGACAGTGGCAGTGAAGAATTAGAAATGGTACAGAGAAGGGCAACCAAAATGATAAAGGGGATGGGATGATTCCTCTATGAAAAAAGGCTAAAGAGGTTAGGATTCTTCAGCTTGGAGAAGAGACGGTTGAAGGGAGATAATAAAGGTCTATAAAATAATGAGTGGAATGGACCGAGTAAACATTAATCAGTTGTTTACTCTTTCAAAGAGTGCAAAGATTAGGGGATACACAAGGAAGTTACTAAGTGATACATTTAAAACTAATAAGAGAAAATATTTTTTTTACTCAATGCATAATTAAGTTAGAGGTTGTGCTGAAAACTCTAGGTGTGGCTACATTTTAAAAAACAGTTTGGACAAGTTTCTAGAGGAAAAGTCCATAAACAATTATTAAGGTGGACTTGAGGAATCCACTTCTTATCCCTGGGTTAAGCAGCCTGGAATTTATCTATCCCTTGGGATCCTGCCAAGTGACCTAGATTGGCCACTGTTGGAAACCAGATAGTGGGCTTGATGAACCTTTGGTCTGATGCCCGTATGGCAGGTCTTATGTTCTAAGAGCATGTTCAAGTAGTTTGGAAGCAAAAGGAAGGAGGGAGAGGGGATGAGGGTAGGATCCTGAGAGGGTTTTTTGAAGATGTTAGGAAATGTGGACCCTTGACCCGAGGTGGGGTTGGCGTTACCTGCGGGGGTGAGCCCCGCAGGTCCCCACCATCGGGAGGTGAGGCTGGCCGGGAGCAGAGGCTATAATAGGAACTTCATCAGTACCAGGGCTGAGGTTGAGCCCTTAGGTGCCAGGGCCGGCTGCTCTTAGGTGGGCCTCTGGGTGGCTGGTCCCGGAGAGACAGACTGATGAAAGCAGGGAGAGTCAGAGAGGTCAGGTCCAGTACAAGGTCGAGGTGCCCTCGAGGAGGGAGAGAGAGTAGGCCCTGAGGGACGAGGTGCTACAGCAGTTCCTGAGGCACTAGAGCTGGATCACGTGGCACAGACTCCATGGAGATAGAGTGCGAGAGCAGGAGCCTGTGGTGCGGAGCCTGTGGTGCGGGAGCAGGATCTTGTGGAGTAGAAGCGCTGAGGCAAACCCCAAGGATCAGCAGCGCAGTAGCAGGATCCCGTGATGCGGAAGCACTGAGGCAGGTCCCGAGAAGAGGGGATGCAGGGACAGGGCCCTGTGATGTAGAAGCGCTGAGCCAGGCCCCGAGGAGCGGAAGCGCAGTGACAGGGTCCTGTGATGTAGAAGCGCTGAGACAGACCCCTGAGGAGTGGGAGCGCAGTAGCAGGATTCCGAAAAGCTGAAGCAGGGCAGGAATCCGTAGAGCAGGAACAACAGGTCCGGAGTACTGGGGCGAAGCGCCAGAGCAGGAACCAAGGAACTCGTTGCCAAGTCAGCTAGTGGAGGAGAGAGGCTGTCCTTAAATATCCCGGGCCTTTGATGTCATCAGCCGGGGACGACCCTGAAGTTCCCGCCATTGGCCCTTTAAAAGGAGGACTGACGGCGCGTGCATGCGCCTAGGGAGGGCCCGGGTCGGAACGCTGGTCGGCAGTGTCTCAGCCGCCACGTGGAGTCCCGGAGGCTAGGCGGAACGTGGCAGCAGCGGCTGGCTGCGGCCACGATAACACCCGGAGCAAGGACCAAAGTATGACATGAGATGAGTTGAGCCGGCTGCGGGTTGCCGCAGCCGGCTCAACTCTTCTGTTACGTCAACCGGCTGCGGGTTGCCGCAGCCGGTGGACGTAACAGAAGAGTGGTGTGATCACAACTTATTTGAAAGCAGCAGGAATAGTGGCAGTGGAAAGTGATAGATTGAGGGCATGAAAGATGGAAGGGATAACTGCAGTGGTGACAGAGCAGAGGAAATGGGTGGGCATGGGGGTCAGAGCAACAAGCAATGAGTTTGGAGGAGGAGAGAAGATGGGCAGTTTCCTCCACTGTGACTTTAGAAAAGAAGGTGAGCATGCTGGAGGCCAGGAGAAAGGTAGAGGAAAGAAATGGGGGAGAGGGAGGTAGATGTGACCTCATTGAAAACTCAAGTCTGGGCAGAGAGTTAAGTGGAAGAAGGAGATGAAGGAAGCTGAGGAGGGAACTGAGTGTGGGAAAGAGATGCCAAGGGTTGACTGTAAAAGAGTTTGTTAGATGGATGTAATAGTCTTGCTTGGCAAGTGCAATAGCAGACTGCATTCAGATCAGCATGAATTTGAAATATATGAAATCTGTATGGGTACAGAGTTTTAGCCTGAGATTTTCTGCAGAGCGAGCACAGGAACATAGGAAGTGAATTCTAGGGGTGGAGCCAAGGCTGGGGTTTGGTGCACCTTACAGGACGGATAAGGAAAGAGGCAAAAGTGTCTAAATCAGTGTTGTAAGAAGAAATTGCTTTGTTAACTGATTCGGGCAATGTAGTGGAGGGAAGAAGAGATAGAACAGTAATGGAGAGGATACAAGGATCGACAGCTTGGAGATTCCTGAAGGTGTTGGTGATGACAGGACGAGACTGTGGGGGAGGGTGGTTTAGTGTGAAAGTTATCAGATAATGGTGTGAGATAGGAAGAACTGAGGTTGAAAAGCCTGGGAGATAGCAGTTGGAGGAAAGGGTTAGGTCAAGGCAGTGGCCATGCTTGTGAGTAGGGGTGGTAGAGCAAAGTTGGAGATCAAATGAGGAAGTTAAGAAAAGGAGTTTTGAGGCATTAGAGACAGATGGATCATCAACATGGAGATTAAAGTCTCCAAGAATAATGGAAAGGGAAAATGGTTCAAGGAAGAAGGAAAGCTAGGAATTAAAGTTGGTGTGAAAGGAGGAGGGGGATTTATCAGGCCTGGATTTGTCAATAGGCATACTAAGTCTGTGCCTAGGGCAGCAAATCTTGGGGGGGGGGGGGGGGGGGGTGGCAGCAGGGACAGCAAAATATTTACTACCTTGAAGAAAAAAAGATCCCCACTGCTTCTTTGATGTGGCCCGGAGAGGAGCAAAAGAGGCATTGCCTCATAGTCAATGAACCGATATCAGAGGAGTCACCACCTCCTCCTCTCCTAATGTGGTCTACAGCGAGGCCAGAGTGACATCACTGCCTGCGTCCCTCCTGATGTAGCTTATAACGGGGTCAGATGGACATTACCACCCACCCCCTCCTGATATGGCCTATAGCGGGCCATAGTGAATTCACCACCCTTCCCCCTCCCAGTGTGGCCTGGGAGAAGGCACTGCATTTCCCTCTCCCGATGCTGCACGCAGGGGGGCCCAAGGAAGAAAGCCACCACTCCACCCGCCTCACGTTCCATCAAGCGCAAGGAAAGAGCAACGCCCTTCTCAAACTCTTTCATCTCCCCCCCTCCACAATGCAGCCCAGACTGACAGGAAAGCAGGTTGGCAACTCAGCCCTTCTAACTCTTGTGCTGGCTCCTCTTCTCTCCCATGCAGTTCAGATCAGATGTTTGAACCATACTAGAGAAAGAGGAGCTGGGATAGAAGTGAGGAGCCCATGCCTTGCTGTCCTGCTGGCAGGGGCCCACCACAGAGAGGGGGGTCGGGGGTGGGGGGTGGGGATGAGGCAGCTTGGGAGACAGGGAGAGATAAGAGCTCTGGGATGCTGGAGGAGCAGCTTTCGAGCTCTGGGGAGGGGATTCAGGGCCAGATTTGGAGGGACTGAGGCACTGAGTGGGAATTAGAATGAGGAGATAAAGAGAAGGCAGCGGAAACAGGGCAACTGGGAGGGGGTAATCAGCAGGGAGTGAAAGAGAGGACTGGGAATGTGAGATGGGGGTAAGGTGGTGGGGCAGAAGGGTTGAAAGAGGTTGCAACATGATGTGATGGAACTGAAGGGCTAGGAAGAGAGTGAGAGACAGTGAAATGGGGGCAGTGAAGAGGGTGATAGAGGATGGGGCGGGTTAAAAAGGGAGTGAGAAGCAGTGAAATGAAACCGGGGCGGTGAAGGGGGTAAAAGGATGGAAATGGGGAGGGGAATAGGAATGGGTGAAAGAAATGGAAAATGGAGGCAGAGAAGGGGGTGAGTGACAGGGAAGGAATTGGGATTGGTGAAAGGATGAGAGGAGGAGAAAAATAGATGAGGCTGGAGAAGGGGTGACTACAAGAAACCAGGGAGTGAGTGAAAGAGTAGGGAATGGGAGGGGTGGGGTGGGGAGCAGGTGAGAATGGGAAATGGAAAACTGGTAGGAAGGCAGGCAGTGAAAAGAGGGAGATGAGACAGGACGAGGAAGACCTATGGGGATAAGCGACAAGTGGAATGGGGGAGATGGAGTAAGATCAAAGATCAGGAGGGGTGAGAGAGTGACAATTACAAATATGGAAAGATGGCACAGAGGCAGAGATAGAGTGGTGGTCATGTGGGAGTGATGGATTTTGGGAGAAGGGAAAGCTTGGAAGGGCGTGATAACAAAAGGGGGTAGTTTAATAGAGAGCATGTGGATAATTTTGGGAGCAAGAGCTCAGGGAGCCAGAAAGATCATGGCTATTGGGGGGAGAACTGGAGGCAGAGAGATGACATCCAGCTATGAGCAGATAGAGAGGCAGAAGAGAGGGAAATGGAGAGTAAGGGATGAAAGGGGAAAGGTCAATGTCAGAGGCAGGTGGATGAAAAGTAGTGAAAAAGGAAGAATAGTGAAGAAACAGATAATAGAATAGATACTCTGGACAAAAGTTAGAAGACAGACAAGAAGAAAGCAGAAAAGAAAGCTGGAATCAAAATGATTAGAAAAATTAATTACCTGGAACAACAACAGTAGAACAAAATCCATTTTATTTTCTGTTTGGTGATTGGAATATGTCAACTTCTGAGAAATGTGCATCTATGATATCTTTGTATTTTGCTCAAAATAAGAGGAGATTATTGTCTGTTTCTGTTTCTCCAATGTTGCACTGTATACAGAGTTCGGCTTCGCTGGGTTTCCATGCCAGTTTTTGACTGCACATTTCTAATTTGTGGTCATGTATTCTTTATTTGGAGAGATCTTTCTGTGTTCTGCATGTGTAGCTGAGGTGAGGTATTCTGGCTTCGGTGTTGAGATTTATAGCAGTCCAGCCTGTTCTATTTCTCCAGTAGAAGGTGCATTGGTGTTCTATGGCCTGTTGTAATATTTACAGTTTTGCTTTTTTATCGGTAGGGTTGTTGCTTTTTGACTCCTGGGAGTTAGTGCTGTTTGGTCTGGTAGGTTTGCTCTATAGACTATGAATGGCTTTTTGCAGGGCTTTTGTTTTTCTTCAAAAAAGTGCCTGGTAGTGAAGGGAGTTTGTGTCACTGCTATTGAAGTAAAACCAGAATTCTCTTTTTTTTTTTTTTTTGTATGGTGAATTGTAAGAAAAAGCATTCAGGTTCTGATCTGACTCATTCTTGGGGGAGTTTATTTATTTATCCCATTTTCTGTACCACCATCCTAGCCTGAATCAGATTGCCCAATGCAAACTGGCTATGGAAGCAGATTATATTTACAGAATTAGAGGGGTAGGGTTCTGTCCCATTCTGTAGAGACCCCAGACTTCATTGCTGTTGTTCAACCTTCCTTGGGATTTGGGCAGGGGAGGGCGTGATGGCACTAACAGTGCCTAAGGATGGCAAAATCCTAAATCCATCATTGGGATTTATCGGGGGGTGGGGGGTCCCCAGTAAATAACAGTTACCTGGAGAGGTGGTGGGGTGAATAGGCATTTGGAGTGGGCCTTAAAGGAAGAAAAAGAGTGGGATTGAGGTGGAAGGAAGGGATAAAACCTACAGGAGAGGGAGAGCAGAAGTCCAACCCTACTACTGCAGCCTACTGTGCAAGGTGTATGGGAGAAACGATAACCTCCATGACAGAGAGCAGCAACTGAAGCAGGGGAAAGCCAGTCAAGGCAAAGAGATGAATAATATGAGAGAGAAAGAGGTCATGAATGTAGGCAAGCTTCTTGGAAATAGAATTCGCCTTCCATAGGAAGCACGAGAAAGGAAGAGAAGAGGGAGGGAGAAGGAGAATAGTGAGAAGACTGGAGGCGCAACGGTTTGATATGCACCAATGGGGTGAAAGCTGCCTTGGAGGGCCAGGATAGGGATTGATATCCCCAGCTGAGGGTATGAGGAGGAGCAGGAGAATGCAAAGAAGAGACATAGTGGTGTGATGACAGCGACAGGGATAAGATGCTGTCAGGGAGAGTGGAGATGGCTGGATGAGAGGAAGAAAACATTGAAGTTTAAGAGCAGTGGATAGTGCAGGTGACAGAATAGCAAGGGAGATTAAGATTTTAGGAAATGGGGAAAGTGGACTTGGTGTTGGTAGTGGCTTGCAGGAGCAGGGAATAAGAATAGGGAGGACTAGGAGGGGAAAAAATCTAGTAAAGCTATAAGAAATAAAGAGAGAGCTGTAACCTCCTCAGTGCCTGGCTGGCTACTCACACTCGAGATGAGTTCTGCTGATTTCTAAAGTCAACCACCAAGGAAGCTGGAAGAGGTAAACAAATAGGCTACAACCTCCCTGGTCACCTGCTTAGGAAAGATGGGGTGGGAGCAGCTCAGACCCGAGGTGGCTTGTGGTAACTTGTAGAATCAACCATCAAAACAACTAGAAGTAAGTAAACAAGCTACAGCCTCTCTGGCCAGCTGCTTGAGCAACACAGGGTGGGAGCAGCTCAGGCCCAAGGTGGGTTACGATGACTTCCAGACTCGACAGCCGAGGCAAGTGGAAGAAGAATGCAGATGGACTGCAACCTCCCCAGTGTTTGGACTTAACAGCACACAATAAACATGTTCCCAGTTACTCTGATATGCTGTGCATTGCCAAAAACGTGATAGCTTAAAATACACATGCTGATAAGTACATGTTTCAACTAGTAATTGAATATATGGTATTTTTATAGTGGATTGAATATATGGTATTTCTATAGTGAAACAGATTATCTTTATTATTTTTGTACCTAAGCCATCAGACGTCATGCTCAAGGTCATATTGAAGGACAGCCAAGGATAGGATTCAATCAGCTTTCTTTTGTGTATTGCCCTAGTCAGCTCCCAGCTATCTGTGCGGTCCTCCTGCAACTGCTACTCCCCCTTATCATATTGCTAGGATCAGTATCAGCACTGCTGCTGTGGCTGGGGTTCTCTTCTGTTCAGTTCTTCCTGCCTAGGGTAAGGAAGGAGAGCAGAGGCAGGCAGGGGACAGTAAGGAATACAGTTAGCCTAAGTGATGGAGCCCATGTAATGAGCTGTCCATTAAAACTGGGTGCTGAAATTCAGTACACAGTTTCTTCATGCACACAGTAAAAAAAACCCAAAACATTTTAATTCCTGATGCAGTAAGCTAATATTAGGGTAATGCATCGGGAGCTTAAAAAATGCGCTGACCTAAACAATGTGCACGAAGACATGCTTAGCACACATAAAATATGATTTATGGGCATAAAACATGTTTTTTCTGCACAGAAAACATATTTTGTGCACACAGTTTGTGTCTTCTGCACATACAGCATGATTTAGGAACACAAAACACGATTTAGGAGCATAAACCATGATTTCTGTGCATAAAAAGTTGGGCTCACAGAATGTGTTAGGAGTATAAATTGGCTCAGAAAAGTCGTGTGCCCGAAACACACATCACGCTATATGGGGCGGATTTTCAGAGCCCTGCTCGCCTAAATCCGCCCAAAACCGGGCGGATTTAGGCGAGCAGGGCCCTGCGCGCCGGTGAGCCTATTTTACATAGGCCTACCGGCGCGCGCAGAGCCCCGGGACTCGCGTAAGTCCCGGGGTTCTCTGAGGGGGGCGTGTTGGGGGCGTGTTGGGGGGCGGGCCCGGTCGTCACGGCGTTTCGGGGGCGTGTCGGCAGCGTTTTGGGGGCGGGTATGGGGGCGTGGCTACGGCCCGGGGCGGTACGGGGGCGTGGCCGCGCCCTCCGTACCCGCCCCCAGGTCGCGGCCCGGCGCGCAGGAGGCCCGCTCGCGCGCGGGGATTTACTTCTCCCTCCGGGAGGCGTAAATCCCCGGAGAAAGGTAAGGGGGGGTGTAGACAGGGCTGGGCGGGTGGGTTAGGTAGAGGAAGGGAGGGGAAGGTGAGGGGAGGGCGTTAGAGGATTCCCTCCAAGGCCGCTCCGATTTCGGAGCGGCCTTGGAGGGAACGGGGGTAGGCTGCGCGGCTCGGCGCGCGCCGGCTATACAAAATCGATAGCCTTGCGCGCGCCGATCCAGGTTTTTAGCAGATACGCGCGGCTCCGCGCGTATCTACTAAAATCCAGCGTACTTTTGTTTGCGCCTGGAGCGCAAACAAAAGTAGGCCTATTCGCGGAGTCTGAAAATCCGCCCCTATGTGCATAAATCCCAAGTGCAGGCCACAGACTCCAGGCTCAGTCCCAAAGACTAACAGTAGCCCTGTAAAATTTACTTCATTTCTGACCAGGAGATAAATTTCCAGACTTAAGAAAATCTGAGTAAATCTTATGCACCTCTCTGCACTGGGGAGTAACAGCTAATACACGGGGCTTGAATGAAGAGCGCTAATCTGTGTGCATATTTTTACTCGTGGTAGTGTACACATTTTTTGCACATAAAACTCATTGCTACATCAGAAGTAAAGTACACAGAACCAGGCGCTGCCATGTGTGCACAGCCTAGTGCATCTTATTACATCAGGGCCTGAGAAAGCCTGACCGTATTACAAGTCAGGCTATCCCTGGAAGAACAAAAAGTGGCAATCGTATTGTTTTCCCCAGCACCTTTGCAACGTTTAGTACTTTCACATTAAGATGATTTGTCTTAGAGGTGTCTCCTGCTGGGGGACTGATTTCCATTTAGCATATGGCATGCATGTTATTAAGCCAGTAAATTATTGTAGCAGATTGCTTTTCTAGTACATGTTTGCTGGATCTTTCCCACTCTCATCTCTTTTGTCGAGTAAAATCCGAGACATCTGAAGAAAAGGCCCAGGAGGCCCCAAGCACTAAAGTGTAAATAGCATCTATGTACTGGTTATTGTTGGTCCAACATGGTATCATAATCTCCAGAGTACCATTATAAAAGGTAGACAGAGATTCATTTTTATCCTCCACCTGCTTTCCATTGTTTTCTCTTGTGATTACCATGAGTAAAGCAAAGTATTTAAAATGAATTGTAGCAACTCACCAGAATTAAAGGGTGATCTTTCCTTTTGATTGGTTGTGATTCCTTGGGCTTATATGGATGTCCATGTATTGCATTTTTATACTAATCTTGCCATATATTTCTTGTGATTATGTTTGTGGTTGTGTTCTATTTAGCATCCTGCTGTAAAACGAATTAGCCTGACCTCTGCTCATGCAATAAGGTTAACGATCTTGGGGGAAGTTTGGTAGTAGCTTAAAACTGGCCTAGCTTGTCCCCAGCATATTCATTCTGGAACTGACTGGATCTGCTGGAATTTTCAGTCCCTGCAATCTACATGGGTTTTTTTTTTTTCCTGAAGTTTCAGGGAGCTTTCAGCATCTCAAGGTGCGTGCGTCAATCTTCAGCCAAATCTGCAGATTCCCAGCAAAATCCTGAACAACCTCTAGCAATTCTGGTGGCCTTTGGAGAAGGAGAGATTTCACGAACTGCATTACAGGAATTTCTGGGGGCATTTTTTTTTTAAATATGCAATAATTTTTTTCTGTCAAAAATTGTAAATTTTACATGAGAACAGTGGAAGAAGACAAAAAAACAAAACAAAACAGAAAAAGATTCAATGGGTACATCCAGTAAGCTCTCCTCAAGATCATGGGGTTTTTTTTATTGGCAAGCGGTGTTTTATGTAGATTCCACTGCATGTGATGTTGTATACTGGTTCAGGTCTAAAAGTCTCTCCAGGTAATCTTTGCTGGCCTGGTGTTCAATGTCTTTAACTAACCAGTCATATCTAAAATATAACCACAGGACTCATCACTGACCCAACATCACACAAGAACAGCTACAGTAAAAAAAAAATTAAAAATTAAAAAGTATGACAGCAAAACCCACTGTCCTTGCAAATAATGTGTATAACTGCAAACTGAGCAGTGGTGGCTCGAGTCATCATCGAGGCAACAATGCTTCTTAACTTAAAAGCCAGAATTAAAGAAAAGGAAAGGCTTTCCCCATTCTGTGGCCCACAGCAAAATACCTTTAAAAACAGCATCCTGTAAGTTTAGAGGGGGGGGGGGGGAAGCTCCTGTGTTATGTCTCACAAACATTAAATATAAAAAACAAGGTAAGCTGCTACACTAGCAGTGGCTGGGGAGCCTGGCATTGCCGTTAAGAGATACTGTAGTATGGATAAAGTTTGGCTTGTTTGTGACAATCCTGCTAGCTAGTGCGGTGGGTGCAGCAAGGACATTTCCAAGATTTTGCTAAAGCCCTTTTGCTTGACCTGTTTTTCCTTGTTGCATGCAAAACAGGTCAAACAAAAGGGGGGTGGGGAGGGGGGGTCGGAACTACAAGCCCATGCATGCAGTGAGGCAAAACCAGGACTGAATGAGGCCTCTTCAAGATGACTTGGGTGAGATGGCTGTCTTCCTCACCACTATGGCCAGTCAAGGCAGTGACTGTATAGCTCGGGATTGAATATTCTGCACATTTAGACCTGGTTTAATGGTGCCTGCTTTATACCAGACACTTAACTGGTAATTGTTCTTCTAAGATGAGTCAGACTTGACATGTTGATCTGACCTTGTTTCTAACTGGCAGCGGAGGTAAGAGGTTATGCCAGCCCTGCACGATCTGAAGACCCAGGGTCCATTCTTAATTCCCACTACTCACTAAAGTGACGTCCATTAAGTCATTTATCACCACTCCCACACCACTCCCACTGTGTTCAGCCTTTGCTTATTATGCAGAAGAAGATCTTGTAACCTCCATGAAAATTTGGAGGCAGGCAAAAATATAAATACGTACACAGGTAAGTTCTCAGGAGGCCAAGTTGAATATCCCCGAGACAATCCAAACATCTATTACTGAGCCTGAGACAAAATGTCACATTGGTGTTTATCCTATGCCCATTTCTCTAGAAATAATACAAATGACCTCTTTTGACAATCCTAATCTTACAAATGCACCTAGATAAGGCCATGTGTTTTCCCTGAACCTTGTATACTACCCATTCACCCTGTACTGGATTCCAAAGCACAAAGGTCAGGGGGTCTCTAGTGTGTGTGTGAGTAATTTGGAAATGTGTTGCCCAAATTCCATCTTCCCCTTTGTCAGGGAGTTGATATATGCAAATTCACATGGTTTAATTTAGCAATTTGTTGTTATGGTGCCTTGTGAAGAAGAGTCTCTCTGTCCACCTGTCCACCTGTCTTCCCTGGAAAGCAATGGGTCAATTTTGCTTTGCCAGTTTTTATCTTTTTCTTGTTTCCAATTCCACTATCACAGTAAGATGCCTGTGTAAAATGTCCAGAATGAGGCATCTGCTTCAGAGCATAACAGGATTGATGGGATAAAAACAGCGATATTCTTTAGAGCACTGCTAAGAATACAAAATAATGCATTTCTGGTTTGATTCTTACCCACAGCCTTTTCTCCTCCGGTTTCAGGGAGTAAATGAACTCAAAGAAGAAAGTACACATCTCTCTTTGTGTATGTGTGTTTAAGTGTGCAGACATAAGTGTGTCTAGGATTCTACATGTGATATTTGATCACAGAAATGTAACTTCATATCTATCTGCTTATTCGTTACACTAGCTTTAGCTTTGTGTCTTCAATCAAATTCACCTGGAATTGCATAAGTGGTTTCACATCTGGTAACATTGATAATTATCACTATTCCCTCCTGGATGGAGGAAACTGTTAGTCTTTGAATGGAAGTTTTCCAACGAACCCTCCTTTACCTATACAAGTGTGACACCTATGTACCCAACGACATGAGTGAGGGTGCAGCAGAACCAAGCCTTCTGTGCCCTATAAATAACATCAAAAGCTGTTTTCCTTCGCAGAGCTTAACCTAAATCACAGGTACACACTGCTGCACTTCCATTGCTGTGTGTTTCTCTACAGCATAGTTCTCATACTTACAGCTATACAACATTTCAAGAAACCCATCAACATGAACCTCCATGCATACATGTAATGCACTGCTCTGATTCCTTACATCACATGCTAATACTTTTATGCAAGGGAGTTGATATATCAAATACACATGGTTTAATAATGCTTATGCACACACACACACACACACACACATGTACACTCACATGCATTTCTTTGAGTTCATTCTCTTCTGCGAAATGACGTTGGGAAGGTGTGTGTGTCTATACGTCAGAGTCACCTAGCTGACTGGTAGGGGAGCTGAGTTTACATGATTACGTTGAACCATCTGTCGAGACAAATAAGGAAGCATGTACTCGCAACTGGCAGACTAGGCTTATTATGAGCAACTGGACAGAAGTGGCGATGCTTTGGAACAACGGAGACCCACTGGTGTTCACATGCTTGTCTGAAGATCCCCATTGAGCAGAGTCCTTTGTGTTTCTGTAGTTTCATTCAGTCTAGACTTGTCCTGCTTGCTGTCGCTTCGGTCCGCATCATCCATCCCGCTCACCCTGACAAGGCAGAGGACATTCTGAAAGCTCTTCTTGAAGTTGTCGGACAAGAAGGCATAGAGGATGGGATTAGCACAGCTGTTGGCGTAACTCAGCACTACCACAAAGTCCCACATGCCCTTCAGGGCTGGGGTGACTGTAATAGGGATGGAGACAGAGGTGACATTAAAAATGTAGAAAGGAAGCCAGCAGAAGATAAAGACCGCAACTACTATGGAAACCATCCGAGTGACCTTCTTCTCAGACCTTTTCCTCTTTGAAGAGCCCACTCTGATACCAGAAGACTTCACCTTTATGATGATAAATAAATAGCAAAGACAAATAATGCTAAGGGGCACGAGAAAGCCCATGATGAAGGCGTAGATGATGAAACCTGTGTACCAGGATTCGCCTGGCCAGGTGATTGTGCAGCTGCTTCTTCCATTACGATTTTGAATGTCAGCATAAATCATGATGGGCATTATGACCAACAGGGAAATGATCCAAACAGCAGCATTGACCATTTTGGCTGTTCTTGGTCTTCTCCACTTGGCAGACTTGATAGGATGGACCACAGCCAAGTATCTATCTATGCTCATGACAGTCAAACAGAAGATGCTGGTGAACTGATTTATTCCATCCACTGTTGTAATAAGCCTACAGATGGCTTTGCCAAAGGGCCAATGGACCAATGCCACCTGCATGGCAAGAAAGGGAAGTCCGAGCATAAAGAGCTCATCTGCTATGGCCAAGTTCAAGATGTAGATGTTGGTAATGGTTTTCATCTTGGCATAGCGCAGGATGACGTAAATTACCAGGGTGTTGCCGCCCAGCCCTACGATGCACACCACAAAGTATATGAAGGTGAGGATAGCATTGCTGGTCATGTCAAAGTGAATGCTTGTAGTATTCTGGGATGCATTGGTGGGCATCTGGGTGGAGATATTATCAAACTGATGAGGTGAGGCAATCCAGAATTCAGTGGTGTTTGCCAGTTCGGTGTAGTCCAGCTCCATTTTACTTCCTTTGCTTTTTAAATTAAGTAAAACAAGATCTCATGTTTAATGACCAAGATTTTGAGTGTGCAGTATCTAAAAAAAAAAAAAAAAAAGCAAAAACAAAAGCAAGAATTGACTTGATTTACAAATCAAAGTGGAACAATCTTATTTCTTGTTTCACATTAATATCAGCTTGAGGGCTAAGGAGGAAGGAGGGGTTTCTCTTGTATTCACTATTACCTGTATGGCTCTGTATTGATTCATCCTTACACTACTGCGCTGTCAGTGGTATTTAAAGAAAAGCTCATTTCTTTCGCCTACTAATTTAATATAAAAATGGTTCCTGTACAGAACATGTCATTTTAGAAGAATAAAGAACACCTTTTTGGGTTATTACAATTGATTAGACTTTGACAAGTCAACTTACCAAGTTATTTCTGCCAAAAAATATGTCTTTCAGATGAATTGGGGGTGGGGTGTATATTAATCTATACTACGTATATTTTAATTTATAGCCCTAGTTTTTGACTAGTGAAGTCTGGATTGTTTAATAATTAGGAAAATTCGTGCCTTAATATCAATGTATGCCAATTAATAGTTCCGCTGGAATAATCTTTAACAGACATTGACGGGCACACGGTTTCGTTTTGCCTCCGCACCTCCGAGAAGCAGCAATATTCAGCGGCTCCCCCATCTCTGAATCACTTCTAAAGAAGAAAAAAAAAACCCCACAACCACCCCACACACCTCTAGAAACCCTACCCCTGGTAAGAGAACAGTATTTGCTAATTAGAGCCGAGTTAGTCTGCCGCAGAACTGAGGATCGCCAGCGATTTGACATTTTAGCTGCAAAGTGAAGGGGGGAAACCCCTGCAAGGGGTTTCGATTCCCCTTTAGGCAAGGATTTTCGCACAGACAAAAAAACAACAACAACAACAAAACCAACCCCTCTGTTATTTGTTGACAACAACTGCTCGAACTCCCGGAGGGAAACAGCTGGAAATGTTGGGTGCAGGGAAAGCCCCTGGAGCCAGTCCTCAGGTGCTGTGCCGTGTTGGTTGTACGGAAGGCTAAAGAAGATTATTCCTGTCTTCAAATGCTACTTCTCCTGACTCTGGGTCCAGCACTGCGGGCAACGCTCGAGTGAAGGGATCCCGAGGAGAGGAGCGGACCCTGCTCTCCAGAGCCGCCAGACTGACTGTAACACCCCCCCCCCCCCCCCTATTCTTCCCTTCTCTTCAGAACAAAAAAAAAAACAACAAAAGACCAACAGAGCCTCTCTGGGCTTCTCTCGGAGAAGTTTCCACCTGTGGCTGCCTGGCGGCTGCCCCTCCGGTAATCTGGATTGGCACCGAAGTGAAAAAGAAAGAAAAAAAAAGCGCAAACAGACCTGAGGCACCAGCACTTCCATGCGGTGGGTCTCCTGGTCCTTCTCTGGTCGTCCAGGGGCCAAGGAAGCGCGCAAGGTGAGCCTTGCCCGGGCAGCGGAGCTGGGCACCACCCCCCCTGAGGCTTCTTGGACGAGCGGCAGCGGCGGCGGCGGCTTCGGCTGTTCACACACAGATGGAGCTCAAAGCTAAAAGGAGCCTTTAAAACGGCTTCTCCAGTGCACTGCCACCCACCCCATCCCCATCCCCACCTCCTCCGTGCCCCCACCACGGCAGCCAGCCTGCGTCACCGCTTGAATACTGCTCAGCGAAATCAACTGCTTCAATATCGATATAAAGCTATGTCTACACAGAGGAGGGGGGCATTATCTCCTTACTTCATGGGTTTTCCACATAGATCGGGGTTTGTTTTTTTTTATTTTTATTTTCCAAAGAATGCGTTCACGTTAAACATTTGAGCTCTGTGTTGTCAAAGAAGGTTCGCTGCATCCTGTGCCTTGAGATCCTGTCTCATGGGTCTCTTTCACACAACCAAAATGTGAAAAAGTACATACATGGATTTATATACATGTTCTTATGCGCCTTTATACGACTGGCTAGTCCCCTGAGCCCCGATTTTGCCCCTTTGGCAGTGCCAGTCCTTTATAACTCTTGAAATAAAAGCGTGCATCTAACGGCTAGAGATAGCCAAGTTGCTGCTCACTGGCAGTCCATTAAATGAAGGAACTGGAGTTGCCCCTGGACCTTTCCCATTGTCTCTGGGCTGTACCCAGACTAAAGCCAGGTGATCCCAGACCTAACCTCAAGAGGTCACTGGTCAGCTCTAGGTGCAATATTCTTCCATCTGTCTCCTCTCTTCTCCCCAGCAATCACTACAGCACAATCCCTGACTGTTATGTCCAGCTGCCTTGTGTACAGTGAGTGTTTCTGTTAAAAGCATATTCATGTATTTAATGTGCTAGTATGTTGGGGAGGTCCGACCAGCACCCCCATAAGTTTAGATTACAGCACAGACAGCTGCTAATAGTCCCCAGACAGGTCCAGGATTTCATGGGCATTCAACATGAAACATAGGGAGCACACCTTTCTGATGCTTTGAAGGTGTCGTACACAAAAAAATTCAGCAAAAAGATATAATACAATCAATACAGCCTACACAGCCTGGGTAGACAAAGAAAGCTTTCTGCAATAAAATACTTTAGGATTTGAATCCAGTCAGAAAAGAACTTGTGTGATTTGAGAACGCTCACGTGTACCAGTTACAGAGACATTTGATTGCTCACCAGTACTAGGTAGGCATTCAAACTGCCCACATAGATGTCACGCTTTGAGGTGATGCATTCTCTGTTTAGCACAATGTAACAATGCTCCACTTGGTCAGGCAAGATCACATGGCAAAAACAACCTGAGCTATTGCCCATGGACAGTTCTTGTATCCAGCCATAATCCACACCATGGTGTCATTAGACTTTACCTGCATTTCTTTAGAACATCTTTTAAATCAAATATGGACTACCACTATTAGTCAATAATGTACAAATATTGGCCCTTTATCTATTTATTTAAGCAAATTTATACCCCGTTGATCCACAAATCTCAGTGGGTCACAAGCAACATATTTAATCATTAAAACAACAGAACAAGCAAGGCTCTACTAACATATATATAATTATAGAGACAACATGACAAATGAAGGAATGATCATTTCAAAATGAATATTGCCCTTGTTTTTCAACTTCAGACAATATGATGGACTGCCAGTCACTATTCCCTCCCTTGAGGGTCAGAATATTTTACTTATCTTCACTGGCAGTCCATATAAACTATTAATTGGGAAATAGTGCATGAGCATTGCTGGTTGGATAATAATTCATTTTATCTTGTGATGTTTTCTGAGTCCATTATTACACATTTAAGATGTCATCAATTTTAGTGTATTTATTTCTTTGGATTTTGTTCACACCTTTCCATTGGTAGCGCAAGGCAAGGCACAATTTCAATCAGATACACTTCCCCAGAGGACTAACAATCTAAGGGACCACTATATAAAGCTCCCCCACCCCCCCTAGACTCAGCAAAGGAAAAAAGCCTTAAGTTTGTACCTGAGACAATAGAAGGTAAAGTGACTTGCCTGAGGTCACATGGCATGTTAGCAGGATTTGAACAGGGGCTTCTCTACCTGCTGCTCTAGCCACTAGGCTACATCACCTCAAAGAGCACTATCTGGTCTAATAGATAAAAAGCTTTACTTTCACATATGTTACATTTATATACCATCTTCCTTGAACAAAATTCAACCCAAAGTGGTTTACAGCAGAAATAGTACAATAACAAATACATCATAATACAGCAATAAAAATAGATCCATCCACAGTCCAATAAAAAAATGGTACTGGTGGAGACTGACCTGAACATGCTTTTATTTCTTTCTTTAAACAGTTTTGTACCACTCTGTCAACCATATATGCATATTCACACTTCATAAAATAACAAATAAAACATAGGCATAATAAAACAGCCCAAAATATTACATACATAACTGCTGGGGAGGATACAATCCCATGAGAAAAAAAAGGGCATTTCTGTGATAATTCAGTGTGAACTAGAACCAGACATGATAACATGAGCTGATAACATGTTTTAAGGCTCCACTTTGCTACACTTTGTAGAGGCTCCATAATCAAATTTAGAAAGTGTTATCAAGAGGAAACTTCAAACTCTTGTTTGTGAACAATGTGCATATACCAGACGTGTGAGACAGGACCAAATGGTCAAGTGATTTGATCAAGTTGCTTACTCATCTCAGCTATTTGCACATGTGCCTGTTTGAATTTTGAAATTGCTTCCTTTTCAAAGTACTATGGGTGTGAATGGCTGAGATACGTGGGCAGCTCAGGCAAATTCAGGAGCATTTTGGAAGTAGAGCCCATTTTCTATATGGCATATTTGGATGGCATTTGATGTACAAGAATTTTCCTGTTTGCTGGGTTTGCTTTGATTGTAATTGTCAGAATGTCTTTATGACATCTTCAACTACTGTGATAACAATGGGCTTTGTGACATCACTAACATCTAACTGGGCATTCCAATCCAAAGTAGAACCAAAGACAGTCATGCCATATGTGCTGGAAGTTTATTTAATGGTTTATATAATGAACTATAATGTAATATAAATTATGTAAGCTGTACTCTAAGATCAGAAAGCATTGGTTTGATGATTGAAGGTGGGACTAAAGCTAGATGTCTGCTTTTCATTCTAAACACAGGGGGCACAGAGAACTGTGGTTACCATTTGAATATGTAGAAATAAGGGTCAACAAACAAATTGTAGGTGAGATCTTTTTATTGAACTGTGTCTTGTTTTTCTGCAGAGATGGTGTAGAGAGAATAGTAATGACTAACTAATGCTCCCACTGTGTACTAATCAACTGAAATGGGTATGGTGTCAGGCATTAGAAAGCAAAAAGATAAAGAAAGTGCAAAACAGTGTACATATCTGATGGGTAAAAGACCTAACAGAGGCATTTGCAGCTTGCTGATATTGCATCCCCCATCTGCTTCTGTTTCCCAGAAAGATGATGACATAAGATGGCTGCTGCTTTTTGTTGTTATATTACATTTATAGATCACTTGCAACCCAAAGCAGACTGCAGAACAAAATAGGATAGTATATCAATAGGCATATAATGATATAATAAATATACCACAATAATATAATACATCATTAAAAATACAATCAATAAAATGCAAAATGGATTATCAGTTTAAAGGCATAACTCAGCTCACCCCACTCTCACTAGGGAAACTAAGCTGCTGAACAATTAATAATAAAGCAATCCACCCACAGCATCATAATATCCAAAGCCCCATCCCTAAAACTAATAAATCCCTCAATCCCCTTGACCCCTGATCACCCCTTAGGTTCATCTCTTCAGGAATGACCCATCCCTGCTGCAGGCCACCTCTTCAGGGTGGCATGTGGTGACATCAGCAGGAAGGGTGGGATCTGAGTACCATCAGCATCCTGGCTGCATAGGGAGCACCAAAAGAGGTACCTGCCTCTTCTCTGGGGGAAGCAGATGGAAGAAACCTTTCCCAGAAGACAACGCAGGCAGGTCTTGATGAAGCAGAATCTTCACCCTCCTGTTGTGGGCTGCCTCTTCAGGATGGCCCATGCTGATGTTAGCAGGACAGGAGGGGGCCTCACTACCACCAGCATCCCAGCAGCCTGACCAGAAAATACAATGAATGTACTACATCAATTAATCTAGCAAACAAGATAAAGTTGCAAACAACAACAGCATGGTATTTATTTATTTTAAGTTTTAATAATCTGGCTAAACAAAACAATTCGTTGTAAGCAGATCATGGCTTATTCAACAGCATATATTAAACAAACATATAACAAGCAACACAAAAATATAACAAACATACATACAAACAAACATATAACAAGCAACACAAAAATAGTAGCATTTAAAACATCTCTATAGTTAAAATTCTTCTCTTCAATTGAGACACAAAATTGGTAGTCACAGTTCATAGAAATTAATAAAATGTTTGCTGAAAATAAGCTTTTAACAGTTTATAAAACAATTTATAGTAAAAACTATCATGGAGTTCTAGATGAAATGTGTTTCACAACACTGGCCCAGCCAGTGGAAACGCCAGCCACCAGGTATCTTGAAGATGAGCAGATTTGACAGAAGGAATTACTGAAAGGTTCTTATCCTCAGAGTGTAATGCAGGACCTGGAATATATATACACTATATACACATGCAATAAGACATGACGGTATTGAGGAGTGGACAATGTTTTGTAGCAGTTGGAGGAAGATCCTAGCGATTAGAGCAGTGGATTGAGAAACAGCAAAATCGGGTTTCAGATCCTGCTTCTTCCACACTGCTGCTGCTGTGACCTTGGGCAAGCCATGTCACCCCTTTATTTCATCACCTACAAACTTAAGATTGTACGTTCTCTTAGGCAGGGACCTACCACCTATGCAGGGCTGGATTTATATTGCCAGCGCCTATAGGCAGTGATGAGGAGGGGTTTGTCCATGTTCATCGCCCAACAGCCCTCCTCCCTTCCCCTCTGCTGAAATGATAACTCCTCAACTGTATTGTTGTATCTGTGGATACCACAAAAACAAATCTTACTTCACAGTATAAGGATGTGGGAAAGAATGTAGCTTCCAATTAAGAAGAATGACCATCATGCAGCACAATCACAGGCACATCATACAGGGCTATAAAGCTGCCCATTCCAGTGCTCGAGTTTTAATCATCAGTCATTCTAAAACTAGAGTGAACTAATTCAAATCCACCCAGTGTACAGTCCAATATTCCCCCTTTTTTTTAAAGGATGAATTGTATATGCAGATAAAATAATTTCTCATATGCAATGTATAATAAGTCCAAAAATACTTATCTGAAGAGTAAACCTTATAAAGACAAAAGGGATGCTGCATAGTGTCAGTTCCGCAGCCAAGGCAGGATTGGCTCTACCTGTAGGGAGGAGCCCTGCAGGGTTGAACCTTAGGATGCCGGGGCCAGCAGGATTTAGGTGGAGTCTCTGCTGTTGGCAGAAGAGTAGATCCGATATTAGCTAGGGTTGTAGGCAGGAGGTGGTGCCTGTCCTAAAGCCTATTTGTTAGAGGGACACCTAAATAGAGAAAAAAAAAATAACCTCACCAGAGCTGCCACGGGTTAACCGTATTACTACACTGGATGGTGCTTTCTCAGGAATCTGCACAGAAGAGATGGGGACATGCAGGGAATCCATCCTTAGGGGGCTCAGAATCAAAGAACAGGGAGCTGGGTGAGGACTGTGTACAAAAGGGGAGAGAATAAAGCTTCAGCATGCCATCACAGAACTTCAGCAACAGGCCCAAGGTAGTCTTGCTATGTGCATATTTATAGATACCAGAAGTTCTTACAAGCTGATGCAATATCGGGCGCTGAGGTCAGTGGGCCGCTAAACACGCGGTTGGATGCGCGTTTTGGATGCGCTAGACTTACACCCGATGCAATTCTGGGATCAGCACGTAGCTAATAGCGCTCATCACTTGTAAATTCCATGTAGATGAGACTATTAACTATTACCGTCCGATTAAAAAAATTACGGCGCGGCCAATGTGCCCATTCTAACGTGGCAAATTTAACTCCAGCCCGGGAACAGGCGTTAAGGATTTCCATGGTCAAGGGCTCTACCAAAAACACAAAAATCATGCTTTCTGTGGTTCCTCCTAGTAGCATTGCGCAAAAAATAAAAACTTGAAAAAATAAAATTCTGAAAGCCCAACATACATGGTCCAGGCTGTGTATACTGTGCATGTTTTTTTGTGCCGGCAGCTGGAGAAAATGGATGCTGGTATTGAGCGTCCATTTTTCTAACCCTCACTGACAGCCACGTCTCCTGGGTGCCCGATGCAGAGGAGGCACTAGGGATGTACAATTTCCCCTAGCGTCTCCTTTTTTATGTGGCAGCTTATTACCCTATTGAATCATGTGCCCGGGAGAGGTGGGTGGGCACACATTAGGAAAGCAGGCGCTCAATCAAGAATGCCCATTTTTCGCTTACTGATATTGCATCAGCCTGTTAGAGTACTCAATATTTAGTCCTGGGAGAATTCTGTGCTACCATGGAGCGCAGAATTTATGCATAATTCCCCTCCCATTCAGAATTTCGTTTTTGCACAGAATTTAAGAAAAAAAAAACCATTTGTGCCACGAGCAAGCGGAGTCTGTCCCGCTCGCAGTGAAGATCAGGCCTGGGGTAGCAGAGAAGGCCCAGCTTAAGAGTCAAGAAAGCTAGTGAGCCTGTGTGAGAGAGGCA
Organism: Rhinatrema bivittatum; assembly: GCF_901001135.1. Classification (NCBI taxonomy): domain Eukaryota; kingdom Metazoa; phylum Chordata; class Amphibia; order Gymnophiona; family Rhinatrematidae; genus Rhinatrema; species Rhinatrema bivittatum. Next base: position 174,562,789 of record NC_042618.1, read on the forward strand.
GTGTGCTTGTGAGGGTGCCGGGGTGCGTGTGAGTGAGAGATTGGGATCCTGTATGTGTGAGTGAGTGAGGGATTGTGTGTGTATGAGAGAGAAGGGGGGAGCCTGTGTGAGGGTGTGTGTGTCTGCGTGCAACAGAGAGAGGGTGCTTGTGTGAAGGAGAGTGAAGGAGCCTGGGTGATGGGGTGTTTGTGTGAGAAAGACAGGGAGCTTATGTAAGGGTATGAGTGTATGTGAGAAGGACACAGGGAGCCTGTGTGAGGGTGTGTGTGTGTGTGTGCAAGAGTGGGACAGAGAGCCTGTGTGAGGGTGTGTGTGCATATGCAGAGAGAAAGAGAGGGAGCCTGTGTGAGAGAGTGTATTTGTGTGTGACAGACAGAGGGAGCCTGTGTGAGGGTGTATGTGTCTGTGTGTTTATGAGAGGGACAGTGGAACCCTGTGTGAGGACCTTAATGAGAAAGGGGTCAAACTGTGGGCATGGAGGGCTGAGGGATGGAAAAAGAATGGAAGGACTTGAGCATGGAGAGGGAGTAAGGAGAAAGGAAGGGACCATCTTACAGTGTACCTCTAGGGGAATTCTGCTCAAAATATTTAGAACTCTGCATTTTTTAGTAATAACTTTACTGTATTGCATTTTAAATTCATTACTTAAAGACTGTGATGTGTATTGTGTTATTTTAACTAATATAAGGTATGCAGAACTTTGCAGAATTTTAAATTCTTGTGTGCAGAAATTTTAATTTTTTTTGCAGAGAATTCCCCCAGGAATAAATATTGCTATACTTACACTATATAATTGCGGTTAGAATTGTTCAACCAAGTAACCAGCCAGTTGATCTAGAAGGCTGATACATACTGCATAGTTGACTATTTTGCACAGAGTATTTCACTTAATTGGTGTTTTGTTCACTGTCTTTTTTTTTATTTGCTGCTGGTGAGTTTCATCTTTCTACTGCCTTATTTTGAATTGCCTCCAGCACTGACTTCTATTGTCAGCGTGTTTGGATATGCTGAACTGAGGGGAAACATTACTGTTCAGAGAATCTCTGTGGGGGGAGATCCAAGTGTGGTATTGGGTCTGTCTGACCCCTTCAAGGCAAGTGAGCCCACAAGAATATATTATTGTATTTCTTCTATGGTTAACTGTCCCTTCCTTGGCCTGGGTAACAAACTACCTCAGAGTGGGGTTACATGGAAATCTTCCTTCCGGAGTTCATAGGCTGGATTATGTACTAAAATATCTAAATACACCTGGAAGTTCTTTTCAACCAGACCAGTGGCACCTAATAAATTTGGGACAATTTCTGTATCTTTCTGCCACATTTTCTTCATCTCTGATTGTATTGTTTGGTCCTTGAGAATCTTTCTCTCCATAGAATAGCTGCTTGGTACTGACATTTCTCTCAGCAATGCTGTTCTTGTGCTTTTCTCCTTTACCACAATGTCCGTTTTTTTGTTTTTTTTTAGCATTAGGCTTTTTATCTGTTGGAATAGGCATGTCCAAGTTAATCATAAAACTTCTTCATTCGCTATAATTCTCTCAGGGTCGTGATCCCAGTGCTTCACTGGTACAGTGATGCTATAATGTTTATACGGCTTCCAGTGGATGAGACGTGCTGCCTCATTATGCCTTTCTATATACAGGCCTTCTGACTTCAGCACTTGATATCTATTGAAAAGGTGTAACTGTTTTAACAGAATCGCATTTATCTGTTTTACTGTTGTTGTTTTTTAATGTTAGCTGTGAACTATCTACTATCCTGCGCTGCAATTATCAATCTTACCTTCAGGGCTAAGCTCACCTATCCTTAACCATTCCTGAGTTAGATTTTATCCACCTGGGGTTTCTGAAGTAACTTTCTGTATTTCCAACTATATTTGTGCTTTTGCCAATTGTTTTCCTTGTCTGCTAGTCAGATTCTTTCAAGAATTGTTTTCTCTTGCAAGTTTTATTGCTTCTTTCCCCTCATGGGCTGGTAGATTCTCACTCATGCCTTACTATTGTTGAAACGATCATTCGCATTTAAGGATGGAGACTTATTTTAGCTATTTACTTTCATATTTCTGCTTGTTTTAACTATTGTGGTCTGTTGATGCTGTTAGGTATGCTTGAAAGCCTATAATAGCATTTCTATGTGTATAATGTACTTAGGAACATAAGATATGCCACACTGGGTCAGACCAAAGGTCCCTCAAGCCCAGTATCCTATTTCCAACAGTGACCAATCCAAGTCACAAATACCCAAACATTAAATAGATTCCAATGTACTAATGCTGGTAACAAGCAGTGGCTATTCCTTACTGATTAAAAGCAGTTTATAGATTTCTCTATATTAACTGTCTTAACCACATCTTCTGGCAATGAATTCCAGAGCTTAATTGTGCATTGAGTGAAATTTTTTTTTCTCTAATTTGTTTTAAATGTGCTACTTGCTAACTTCATGGAGTGCCCCCTAGACTTTCTATTATCTGAAAGAGTAAATAACCAATTCACATTTACCTGTTCAAGTCCTTTCATGATTTTGTAGACCTCTATCATATTCCCCCTAGGCTGCTCTTCTCCAAGCTAAACAACCCTAAACTCTTTAGCCTTTCCTCATAAGGGAGCGTTCCATTTTGGTAGCCCTTCTCTGTACTTTCTCTCTTTTGAGATGTGGCAACCAGAACTGCACACTGTATTCAAGGTGCGGTTGCATCATGGAGAGATACAGAGGCATTATGACATCCACCATTTTATTCACCATTCCCTTCCTAATAATTCCTAACATTCTGTTTGATGTTTTGACCATCATAGCACACGAAGTTGATGATTTCAATGTGTTATCCACTATGACGCCAAGATCTCTTTCCTGGGTGGTAGCTCCTAATATGGAACCTAATTGTGTAACTACAGCAAGGGTTATTTTTCCCTATATGCATCACCTTGCACTTGTCCACATTAAATTTCATCTGCCATTTGGATTCTCAATCATCCAGTCTCACAAGGTCTTCCTGCAATTTTTCACAATCTGCTTGTGATTTAACATGAGACTAAATACAAAATTGAATCTTTATGGGTAGAAATTCCTTGTGTGTCGGGGAACACTATAGTGGTAGGGGTATACTACCGTCCACCTGGTCAAGATGGTGAGATGGACAGTGAAATACTAAGAGAAATTAGGGAAGCTAACCAAATTGGTATTGCAGTAATAATGGGAGACTTCAATTACCCCAATATTGACTAGGTAAATGTATCATCGGGATACGCTAGAGAGATAACGTTCCTGGATGGAATAAATGATAGCTTTATGGAGCAATTGGTTTAGGAACTGACGAGAGAGGGAGCAATTTTAGATCTAATTCTCAGTGGAGCACAGGACTTGGTGAGAGAGGTAACGGTGGTGGGGCCGCTTGGCAATAGTGATCATAATATGATCAAATTTGATTTAATGACTGGAAGAGGAACAGTTTGCAAATCCAAGGCTCTCGTGCTAAACTTTCAAAAGGGAAACTTTGATAAAATGAGAAAAATTGTTAGAAAAAAACTGAAAGGAGCAGCTACAAAAGTAAAAAATGTCCAAGAGGCATGGTCATTGTTAAAAAATACCATTCTAGAAGCACAGTCCAGATGTATTCCACACATTAAGAAAGGTGGAAAGAAGGCAAAATGATTACCGGCATGGTTAAAAGGGGAGGTGAAAGAAGCTATTTTAGCCAAAAGATCTTCATTCAAAAATTGGAAGAAGGATCCAACAGAAGAAAATAGGATAAAGCATAAACGTTGGCAAGTTAAATGTAAGACATTGATAAGACAGGCTAAGAGAGAATTTGAAAAGAAGTTGGCTGTAGAGGCAAAAACTCACAGTAAAAACTTTTTAAAATATATCCGAAGCAGAAAGCCTGTGAGGGAGTCAGTTGGACCGTTAGATGATCGAGGGGTTAAAGGGGCACTTAGAGAAGATAAGGCCATCGCAGAAAGATTAAATGATTTCTTTGCTTCGGTGTTTACTGAAGAGGATGTTGGGGAGGTACCCGTAATGGAGAAGGTTTTCATGGGTAATGATTCAGATGGACTGAATCAAATCACGGTGAACCTAGAAGATGTGGTAGGCCTGATTGACAAACTGAAGAGTAGTAAATCACCCGGACCAGAAGGTATACACCCCAGAGTTCTGAAGGAACAAAAAAATGAAATTTCAGACCTATTAGTACAAATTTGTAACTTATCAATCATTAAAATCATCCATTGTACCTGAAGACTGGAGGATAGCAAATGTAACCTCAATATTTAAAAAGGGCTCCAGGGGCGATCCGGGAAACTACAGACCGGTTAGCCTGACTTCAGTGTCAGGAAAAATAGTGGAAAGTGTTTTAAACATCAAAATCACAGAACATATAGAAAGACATGGTTTAATGGAACAAAGTCAGCATGGCTTTACCCAGGGCAAGTATTGCCTCACAAATCTGCTTCACTTTTTTGAAGGAGTTAATAAACATGTGGATAAAGGTGAACTGGTAGATATAGTATACTTGGATTTTCAGAAGGCGTTTGACAAAGTTCCTCATGAGAGGCTTCTAGGAAAAGTAAAAAGTCATGGGATAGGTGGCGATGTCCTTTCGTGGATAGCAAACTGGCTAAAAGACAGGAAACAGAGAGTAGGATTAAATGGACAATTTTCTCAGTGGAAGGGAGTGGACAGTGGAGTGCCTCAGGGATCTGTATTGGGACCCTTACTTTTCAATATATTTATAAATGATCTGGAAAGAAATACGACGAGTGAGATAATCAAATTTGCAGATGACACAAAATTGTTCAGAGTAGTTAAATCACAAGCAGATTGTGATAAATTGCAGGAAGACCTTGTGAGACTGGAAAATTGGGCATCCAAATGGCAGATGAAATTTAATGTGGACAAGTGCAAGGTGATGCATATAGGGAAAAATAACCCATGCTATAATTACACAATGTTGGGTTCCATATTAGGTACTACAACCCAAGAAAGAGATCTAGGCGTCATAGTGGATAACACATTGAAATCGTCAGTTCAGTGTGCTGCAGCAGTCAAAAAAGCAAACAGAATGTTGGGAATTATTAGAAAGGGAATGGCAAATAAAACGGAAAATGTCATAATGCCTCTGTATCGCTCCATGGTGACACCGCACCTTGAATACTGTGTATAATTCTGGTCGCTGCATCTCAAAAAAGATATAATTGCGATGGAGAAGGTACAGAGAAGGGCTACCAAAATGATAAGGGGAATGGAACAGCTCCCCTATGAGGAAAGACTAAAGAGGTTAGAACTTTTCAGCTTGGAGAAGAGACGGCTGAGGGGGGATATGATAGAGATGTTTAAAATCATGAGAGGTCTAGAACGGGTAGATGAGAATCGGTTATTTACTCTTTCGGATAGTAGAAAGACTAGGGGCATTCCATGAAGTTAGCATGGGGCACATTTAAAACTAATCGGAGAAAGTTCATTTTTACTCAACGCACAATTAAACTCTGGAATTTGTTGCCAGAGGATGTGGTTAGTGCAGTTAGTATAGCTGTGTTTAAAAAAGGATTGGATAAGTTCTTGGAGGAGAAGTCCATTACCTGCTATTAAGTTCACTTCGAGAATAGCCACTGCCATTAGCAATAGTAACATGGAATAGACTTAGTTTTTGGGTACTTGCCAGGTTCTTATGGCCTGGATTGGCCACTGTTGGAAACAGGATGCTGGGCTTGATGGACCCTTGGTCTGCCCCAGTATGGCATTTTCTTAACTACTCTGCATAATTTTGTGTCATCTGCAAATCTGATCACCTAACTCATCTGCAAATCTGATCACCCCTTTCAAGATCATTTATAAATATATAAAAAGCACCAGTCCAGATCCCAGAGGCACGCCACTGCTTACCTTTTTCCACTGTGAAAACAAACCATTTAATCTTACTCTCTGTTTCCTGTCTTTTAACCAGTTTACAATCCACATAAGGGCATCACCTCCTATCCCATGACATTTTAGTTTTCTTGGAAGCCTCTCATGAGGGACTTTGTCAAATGCCTTCTGAAGATCCAAATACACCACATCTACTGGTTCACCTTTATCCACATTTATTCACCCCTTCAAAAAATGTAGCAGATTTGTGAGACAAGACTTCCTTTGGGTAAATCCATGCTGGCTGTGTTCCATTAAATCATATCTAACTATATGTTCTGTGATTTTATTTTTTTATAACAGTTTCCATGATTTTTCCCTATACTGAAGTCAGGCTCACCAGTCTATGGTTTCCCGGATCACCTCTAGAATCCTTTTTATATATCAGGTGTGACACCTTTGCCACATAGGTTATGCGTGCTGTCCGCGGCAGACCAGCAGCACGGCCTCCTCACCTCTCTCCAGTGCCTCCAGTGACTGGTGCTTCATCTCTGGCGGCAGTAGGCTGCTGGCTTCGACCTCGGGCAACCTCTGGTGCCTCTGGCTCAGCTACAGATCCTGGTATCTCCAGTCCAACTACTGCTCCTGCTGACCCATGTCAGGCCTCTCTGTGTGGCCCGCGAAGAGACACTGCTACTCGGCGCTGTGCCCCTCCCTAGGTGTGTGCGTGCGCATCACTGAAGCTTAAGAAGGGCCCACGGCGGGAACCAAGCCACGGCCCTGGATGATGACATCAGCAGAACACTGGTATATAAGCCCAGGCTCTGCTCCCTAGCTTTGCCTTTGCAACATGTCTCCTCGCTAGTCGAGTACTCGTTGCCTCCTGAGAGATTCATCTCGTTCCTGTGTTCCTGATCCTCGTCAACTCCTGTTCCTGATTTCCTCATTCCTGCATTCCTGCACTTCAACCCTTCCTCGTTTTGCCTTCACAGACTTTGACTCTGCTTTGCCTAACCACGCGGTTGACTCTCTCCAGACCCGGACCTCTGCACTGCCTGACTACTCCGTTGCCTCTCTCCAGACCCGGACCTCTGCATCGCCTGACTACTCCGTTGCGTCTCTCCAGACCCGGACCTCTGCATCACCTGACTATTCCGTTGCCTCTCTCCAGACCCGGACCTCTGCATCGCCCGACTACTCCGTTGCCTCTCTCCAGACCCGGACTTCTGCATCGCCCGACTACTCCGTTGCCTCTCTCCAGACCCGGACCTCTGCATCGCCCAACTACTCCGTTGCCTCTCTCCAGACCCGGACCTCTGCATTGCCTGACTACTCCGTTGCTTCTCTCCAGACCCAGACCTCCGCTTTGCCCGACTACGTTTGACTATCTCCACGCTCAGACCTCAGCCTTGCTTGTCACTATTTCCAGATTGCCACCAGCCCTGACTCAAGCTTGCTCTATGACACCTCTTCAGCCAATGTCCTGGACTTGGCCTATTCAGGTGTCGGCCTGCTCTTGCTCGAGCGCCCCCTGTCTGACTTTGTTCCTTTGGCGCCCCGGTCTCCTGGACTCTACCTCATCCAGTACATGACTGTACCAACTCTCTGCTGTTGTCTCTGGGCTGACCTCAATCCTTCCATTGATGATGACATATGGAGGCCCACCTAAGTCCAGCTGGCCCCGGAACCCAAAGGCTCAACCCATGGGGAAAGAGGGCTGTTATTGGTGAAGCGCCAGCTGGCCTCTGTCCATCAGTCACTCTGCCTGCCGATGGTGGGGACCCGTAGGACCCTTCCTATGGGTTGTGTCATCCCCACCTCGGTCCTAGGGTCCACTTCCGGCGCAACAGGTTGCAAAGGCCATGGACTCGGCAGAGCCATGTGCCCTCCAGGCCATTCCTGGCCTGGCCTCCAAAGTACAAGAACAACAGCAGTTTCTTGAGGCATTGGCCTCCTCCTTTAAGCGTCTTCACGCCCGGTTTGATGCATTAACCAGAAACCCACTTGGCAGGAAGACTGCCTATGAGCCATCTACCTGGATAGGCTTTCCTCGCAGTTGAAGGATGAGCTGGCAGTGCAGGAGCTCCCTTCCTCTCTTGAGGACCTTATACACTTGATGGGCTGAATTGATCATCGTCTCCAAGAGCGTCACCGGGAGAATCAGATGCCCAAGAAGCCCTCTCGGGTTTGTTCCCGTTCGCCACCCACCACCAGCCCTGCCTCTGGTAGGGTCTCTATTGTGGTGAAGATGGAAGAGCCCATGCAGCTGGGCTGTGGGTGGCGACAAACAGGTCTGTGTCTATATTGTGGAGCACCTGGCCACCACCTACAGGTCTGCCCAGTCCATCCGGGAAACTTCCCAGCCTAAGTTCAGTTGGGGTCCTGAACTTGGGCACTACGTCACCAGCCCCTCAGTTATCTGTACCTGTCACCTTGATCTGGGACTCCCGGTCCTTTCCAGTTCTTGCTCTGGTGGATTCTGGAGCAGGAGGCAACTTTATCCTCAAAGATCTAGTTCAATTACTGGGTATAAAAACCCGTCCTCTGGAAACCTCCTTGTGCATTACTTCCATCTATGGAGAACCACTTCCTGGTCGAATATCCCTGACCACAGAGCCAGTTCAACTTTGTACTGGCGCCCTCCACACTGAAGACATTGAATTACTAATACTGGAGAAATCCATTCACTCGGTAGTCTTAGGACTACCCTGGCTCCAATGTCATTCCCTGTTGCGACCGTCGCTGCCCGACGTCTCCACTCTGCCCACCTTACCTCTGTGGCAACTCCCTCTTTGCTTGCTGGATGTTTGGCTGCCGCGGCATCATCTTGCCGGCCTCTTCCGGCGTCCCCGGACTGGCTGGACACCGCACTCCGCCATGTTTCCCAGAAGCCTAAGGGCGCACGTGCGGCACGGCCTCGACTCAAGTACCAGCAGTGGTGCGAACCTCAGGGGCGTCCCCCTGAGATGTCATCCACACCAGATATTTAAGGTCTCTGAATTCGCTAACTATTGGAGTTAGCAAGGAAAGGAAAGGTTTTCTTACACTCCTAGCTACTCTGCCTCCTCGGACTTACCAGGGGTACTCGCTCCTCGGGGGCCTCGTTTCTCTTTTGCCTTTCAGGTCGCAGTCTGGAACCGGTACTCACTCCTTGAGGGCCCAAGTTCTCGGACCTGCTTCTGAATATCACTTCTGCCAGGAAGTCATCGCTGCCTACAACACCAGTGAGTTACCATCCTTCTCTCAGAGCTTTCCCTGGAACCAGGTACTCGCTCATCGAGGGCCTAATCCATTCCAGCTCCTGGGCTGCTTCAAGAGACTATCAAGGTTCTATTCCTGAACTCTGCATACCCTGCCTACTCACTATACTTAGTTTCTCTACAGCTCTTCCATCCTGGGATTGCTGTTCCAGTATCTGAGGGACTACAGCCCAGCCGGGCGCTTCCAGCTCACTACTGCCACCTCTGGTGGTTCAATATAATAAAAGAATTAACGTGTGTCTGTCTCCAAACTCTAAGCCTGATCAGTGGTCTCTCTCGGGATCTTCCCCCGGGGGCGTGGTCATCTGCCACCGGCCCAAGGATCCACCCACAACTATCCCAAACAATAACACTCCCCTCAATTTGATTGGGGGTCGCTCCAGCTGGTGGAATGGGGTTCCACCTGCCATCAGTCTTGTTTATGTAAAGTGGTGCCACCACCCATGGTTCCTCTCGCAGCCACCTCTTCAGGTGTACCCGCTCCCTATGTGGATTTTGAAGACGTGTTCTTGAAGCAAAAAGCAGACCTTCCTCCACCTCTTCGGAGGTTTGACTGTCCCATTAAACTCCTCCCAGGGACCACGCCTCCCCGAGGGCATATGTATCCTCTGTCTCTTCCCGAGACTAAGGCCATGATGGAGTACATTCAAGAAAACCTTGCAAAGGGGTTCATCCGTCCCTCCACATCTCCTGCCGGTGCAGAATTCTTCTTCGTCACGAAGAAGGATGGGTCTCTCAGGCCGTGTATTGACTACCGCGGCTTGAATGCGATTACTCGCAAAGACAAGTACCCTCTGCCTTTGATCTCGGAACTATTTGATCGTCTGCACAGGGCCTCCATATTCACCAAGTTGGACTTACGTGGGGCGTACAACTTGGTGTGGATTCGCCCTGGTGATATCTGGAAGACCGCTTTCAACATCAGAGACGGACATTACGAATATCTGGTGATGCCCTTCAGCCTCTGTAACACACCCGCAGTATTCCAACGAATGATGAATGAAATTTTCAGAGACCTACTATACACCAAGGTTGTGTCATACCTTGATGACATCCTTGTCTTTTCCAAAGATCTGGCTATGCACCGCACTGACATCCATACAGTCCTTCAACGCCTTCATGAGAATCACTTATTCGCTAAATTAGATAAGTGTTTGAGAAGTCCAATCTGCCATTCCTCGGGTACATCATTTCAGAACAAGGATTTTCGATGGATCCCGCCAAGCTTAAAGGAATCCAAGATTGGCCACAGCCCGTGGGTCTTAAGGCACTACAACGATTCTTAGGATTCTCAAATTATTATAGTCATTTTATTTCACATTATTCAACCCTGGCAGCCCCTCTTACTGCATTGAATCGTAAGGGCCAAGATACTCGAAATTGGACTCCAGAACTATTACAGCCTTTTGTCGCCTCAAAGAAGCCTTCCTAGCGGGTTCCTGTCTCCATCATCCCGACTCGAACTGCCCCTTCCTGGTTGAGGTGGATGCCTCCGCGATTGGGGCTGGGGTGGTCCTGAGCCAATGTTCCACTTCTGGATCTGTAGTCCTGTGTTCATTCTATTCCTGTAAGTTCTCTTCAGCAGAATAAAATTATAGTATCGGAGATTGCAAGTTACTCGCCACCAAATTGGCTCTGGAGGAATGGTGCCTATGGCTAGAGGGCACTCAACACAAGTTTATTGTTTTCACAGCTCACAAGAATCTGGAACATTTGAGCCAGGCCCAACGTCTCAACGCCCGCCAGGCCCGATGGGCTTTATTCTTTTCCAGGTTCAACTTTGAACTTTGTTATCACCCATCTGGGAAAAACCTCTGGGCGGAAGCCCTATCACACTCTTTTGAGCCAGAAAATACTGTGGAAGAACCCGGTCACATAACAAACCCCGCTAGTATTTGCTTGTCTGCAACTCACTAGTCCCTACTGGGAAGACTGTTGTGCCTCAACAACTCCAAGAAAGAGTCCTTCAGTGGGCACATGACTCAAAGTTTGCTGGTCACCCAGGATGAGCGTGAACCTTGGCACTGCTCCAGCGGTTCTTCTGTTGGCCTACTATGGTCTCTGACGCTAAAGTGTACGTCGATTCCTGTAACACTTATGCTCAACAAAAACCCCCGGTCAGTCGACCCTGGGGTTTGCTTCAGCCACTTTCAACTCCCAAAGAACCGTGGACTCACCTATCTACGGATTTCATCATGGACTTGCCACCATCTAAGGGCCATACGGTCATATGGGTTAAAATAGATCGATTCTCAAAGATGGCCCATTTTGTCCCCCTACCAGGCCTACCATCTGTTCCCGAATTGGCACGCCTGTTCTTTCGTTACATCTTCAGGTTGCATGGTCTACCCAAGGACATTGTCTCCGATAGAGGTCCACAATTTGTTGCCAGATATTGGCGTGCCCTTTGTCGTAAATTTGGATTTAACATCAGTCTAACAACAGCCTACCACCCTCAAGCCAACAGACAAGCTGAGCGTATGAACCGCTCCTTAAATGCTTTTCTTCTTGCCTATATAAACTATTGGCAAGACAATTGGTCTGAACTCCTTCCTTGGGTGGAGTTTTCCCACAACTCCCATAATGCCACTGCTACAGATACTTCACCTTTTTCTATTGTCTATGGGAAGCAACCGCGACCACCATTGCCCATACTGTTACCAGTACCTTCTCCTGCTGCGCAGGCCACTGCTGATGCCCTCAAGGCATTATGGGAACAAACAAACCTTCGCTTACACCAAGTCGCTTCCCAGGCCAAGAGATCTGCTGACAGTCACCGACGCTCGGCTCCTGAATTCCTTCCTGGCCAGAAAGTCTGGTTGAGCACTCTCTATATACGGCTCAAGATACCTTCTCAAAGGTTTGCACCAAGGTACATTGGACCTTTCTCAATCACTCGTCGCAGTGGACCAGTTACGTATCAGTTTCGGCTGCCACCTACGCTGGGAATCCACAATACGTTCTATGTATCTCTTTTAAAACCAGTGGTTCTATCCTGGCCTTTGCCCAAGGGTCCACCTTCGGCACAAGAACATAATGTGCATGTGGTTTAAAACAGTTGTAAAGATTTGATAGTAGAATGCAAGATTCCTCTGCATGGGAGCCTTGAATGGTTGTAAATTGTGTGTAAACATCTGCAGGAAGTGCACAGGATGTGGATGGAGCAAGAGGTAAATCTGAAAGCAGCACAGGAATATTCCAGAGCCCTGGGTCAGCTGTGTGTCAGGGGATGTAACCTGCCTTCTTGACAGACAAGAGGGAGTGCATCCCTTTGGGACTTGGTGATGAGCAAAGGTAATTAAAAAAAACCCCTAACTCTCCTGAGTTAGGGGCTGTTCCAGGTTGCAAGGAAAGAGAGTGGATAGAGCTGTGATCCTCACTCCAGAATCTCAGAAGGGAGCAGCCAGGAGTGCAGGGATTTTCCACTAAAAATTCCCAGAGGCTTGAGAGCAGAGGATAAGCAGTAAAGAGAACAATACAGCCTGGAAGTTAACAGAGTGAAAGATAAAAGCTGCCTTAACTCAAGCAGAGTCTCACCTGAGCCAGGAAGCCAAACTGTGGCAGGGGGAACTTATTTTGGGGCTCGGAGGATCCTGAAGCTGCACCAGAAGGGATTTTTTTCCTTGAGCTGAGCAGGACATTTTGTGAGTAACTATTTTGTTAACTAAGGAGACTAAAGAAAGAACCAGGCTAGCTTGTGCAAAGACTAAGGAGAAAAGAAACAAAGTAACCGGGACTACTGTGTTGCTGTAAAAAGAAACTGTTATTTAAAGAGAGGAGCTTTAAGGAGAAGAGTGAGATTTCTGGAACTGTAATTCTGTTTGATTCTGCATCCACCTGAACCTTTGCTGTCATTATGTTTGATCCTGAAGATTCTGCAGTAAACTATTTATTATTTGGTGCACAACTTGAGTCTGGAGAGTGATTTATTTATGTGGAGTGTTCTCAGCCTGACACTGGCCCTGCAGGTTATCCTGCCCCCAGCTCACGGCCCCCATCTCGGGACAGTAATCACAATGCTCCCCGAGGCTGGGTAGGTGACCCCTAGTGAAGGGGGGTGGGGGAGGGTTTACACACGGTTAAATTGTTGTATCTGAAGATTGGAAGGTGGCCAAACGATTTTAATGATAGGTTACAAATTACTTGTAATAGGTCTGAAATTTCATTTTTCAGTTCTTTCAGAACCTTGGGATGTATACCATCTGGTCTAGGTGATTTGCTACTCTTCAGTTTGTCAATGTGGACTACTACATCTTCCAGTTCATCTGAATTGTCACCCTTGGAAACAGTCTCTGGAATGGATATTTCCCCAACATCCTCCTCAGTAAACACAGAAGCAAATAATTAATTTAGTCGTTCCACAATGGTCTTTTCTTCCCTAAGAGCCCCTTTAACCCCTTGATCATCTAATGGTCCTGTTGTGCCTCGCATCCGCGGACGGCCGCGATCCCCTACCTGACTCGTGGTGTCAAGACCACCGCGGCAATGTTGGGGAGGGCACCGGAACCCAGTCTTAGTCACCCCTGCTCTTCAGTGCCTCCCCTCGCGGCGTCTGGCTGCTCTGCTCTTACAGGATTTAAAGGTGCCTTGTCCTCCAAATTGACTTCACCTGTGCCTCCGCTCACTCCTCGACTTGGCAACTTCGTTGTTCTTGTCTGCTTGCTTTGGTGAGTCTTATGGTGCTTCGGATTCTTGATTCCTGGTTCCTGCTTCTTCTCGGTGATTCTTCGGTGTGTGACTTCGGACTGGCAAGCGGTGATTCTTCGGTGTGTGACTTCAGACTGGCAAGTGGTGATCCCTCAGTGTGTGACCTCAGACTGGTAAGTGACGACCCTCTGGTACTCAACCTCAGACCTCTTCTGGACCATCGTCTCCAAGGGCCCACCTAAGTCCCAGCGGCCCGGGTCCCTACGGGCTCCTCCCGGGGGGACTGCGGGCTTCCAGTGGCGAAGATCCAGCTGGCCCTTGCACCGACCTCACGACTCCTCGACCTCTCAAAGGTTCACCTAAGTCCCAGCGGCCCGGCTCCCTATGGGCTCCTCCCAGGGGGACTGCGGGCTTCCAGCGGTGAAGATCCAGTTGGCTCAACTCCGACGTCATGCCTCTTCGCTCTCTCAATGGCCGTCTCAGTCTTCAGTGCAGAGGGACAGCCAGTTCCATCTTCTGTTCCGCCTTGCCACCCGACGGGGGAACCTAAGGAGCCACCTCCTAAGGTATACCATCCTCCCATTGGTCCAAGGGTTCACGATCTCTCCTGATCCTAACAGGTCCAACGAACTCCCTTGCAGGTTTCCTGCTTCGGATACAATAAACATTTTTATTATGTGTTTTTGCCTCTATGGCCAACTTCTTTTCAAATTCTCTTTCAGACTGTATTATTGTTTTACATTTAACTTGCCAATGCTTATGCTTTTTCTTATTATCTTCAGATGGATCCTTCTTCCAGCTTTTGAAGGAAGATCTTTTAGCTAAAATAGCCTCTTTCACGTCACCTTTTAACCATTCCAGCAATTGTTTAGCCTTACTTCCACTTTTCTTAATATGTGAAATACATCTGGACTGCACTTCTAAGATGTTTTAATTTTTTTTTTAAACAATCTCCATGCCTGTTCTACACTCTTAACCTTAGTAGCTGCTCCTTTCAGTTTTTTCTATTTTTCTTATTTTATCAAAGTTTCCTTTTTGAAATTTTAGTGCTAGAGCCATGGATTTACCTATTGTCCCCCTTCCAGTCATTAATTCAAATTTGATCATGTTATGATCACTATTGCCAAGCAGCCCCACCATCATTAACTCTCTCACCAAATCCTGCCCTCCACTAAGAATTAGATCTAAAATAGCTCCCTCTCTCATCAGTTCCTGAACCATTTGCTCCATAAAGCTGTCATTTATTCCATCCAGGAACTTTATCTCTCTAGCGGGTCCTGATGTTACATTTACCCAGTCAATATTTGGGTAATTGAAATCTCCCATTATTACTGCACTACCAATTAAGTTAGCTTCCCTAATTTCTCTTAGCATTTCATCATCCATCCCATCATTTTGGCCAGGTGGACGGTAGTATACTCTGATCGCTATACTCTTCCCCAACTCATATAGGATTTCTACCCATAAAGATTCTATTGTGCATTTAGTCTCTTTCATGATCCTTATCCTGTGGGAGTTTATGCCCTTCTGGACATAAAGTGCCAACTTCCCCCACCAAGTTGCTCCTCCCTATCATTCTGATATAATTTATACCTTTGGTATGGCAGTATCCCATTGATTATCCTCCTTCCACCATGTCTCTGAGATGCCAATTAAGTCTATCTTATCATTCACTGCTATACACTCTAATTCTCCCATCTTACTTCTTAGACTTCTGGCATTGGCATACAGACATTTCAAAGTGTGTTTTTTGTTGGTATGAACAGCCTGCTTTTCAGTTAACAGTGATAATTTGGAGTCTTTTAGCTCAAGAGAGTCTTTACTTTTAGGAACATGGACTACTTTTGCTATTATTGGAACCTCTGTTGGGATGCCCTAACTCTCCTGTTTCATTAGTATCCTTCGAAGATACCTCCTTCCAAACCATGTGCTATGTCGGCTTTCCCCTTTGGTCTAGTTTAAAAGCTGCTCTTTATAAAGGTTAGCCCCAGCAGCCTGGATCCACTCAGGTGAAGGTGGACCCATCCCTTCAGAAAAGACTCCCCTTCCCCAAAAGGTTAACCTGTTCCTTACAAATATAAATCCCTTTTCCTTGCACCATTGTCTCATCTACACATTGAGGTTCTGGAGCTCTGCCTGCCTCTGGGGACCTGTGCGAGGAACAGGGAGCATTTCAGAGAATGTTATCCTGGAGATTCTGGATTTCATCTTTCTACCTAAGAGCCTAAATTTGGTTTCCAGAACCTCCCTCCCACATTTCCTATGTCATTGCTGCCCATATGTACCACAACAGTCAACTCTTCCCCAGCACTATCTAAAATCCTATCTAGGTGATACATGAGATCTGGTACCTTTGCACCAGATAAGCATTTTACCAGGCAATCCTCTTATCCACTAGCCACTCAGCTATCTACATTCCTAATAATCAGCGGCGGATTCTCGATGAGGACCGTCCCGGGATTCGCTGCCCAGGCTGGCCCAGGAGATACCACGTGATCTGCTGAGTGCGGCTCTGTCACGGCCGTGCTCAGCAGACCACGTGACTAGCATGACCGGCCCACCGGAGGATGCCCGATCCCCCGATAGGCCAATCTGCCCTGCTAATAATCGAATTACCAACTATGACAGTCAACCTAACCCTTCTCTCTTGGGCAGTAGCCCTGGGAGTCACATGCTTGATGCAAGAGGACAATGAATTACCTAGTGAGCAGGTCCTTGCTACAGGATCACTTCTTGCTGCACCAGGTGTGTGCTCTCTGACCAGGAGACCTTCCTCCTCCGAGGCAGCACCAGGGTTGCCAGACTGGAGTTGGGACTTGGCTACTATGTCCCTTAAGGTCTCATCTATATACCTCTCTGTCTGCCTCAGCTCCTCCAGGTTTGCCATTCTAGCCTCTCAGAGATTGGACTCGTTCTCTGAGAGCCAGGAACTCTTTGCACTAAGTGCATACATACAATCTCTCACTGGAAGGCAAAATATCAGATATGTGACACTCGATGCAAAAGACTGGAAGGCCCCCCTCTTGCTGCTGGATTGATGCATTCATCTTAATTATTGTTGAGCTCCTAGTTAAGTTTAGGTTGCTATGGGAATAGAAATGCGTACAATTAGAATCCTTTAAATTTATTGTTATATTCACTAACTAATCTAGTAGTGACTTACAAAGTCTTGATAAAGCCTGGGGCAATCCTGTGTTATAGATGAAAGGCTGATTGATTTTTAATGTGAAAGTATCTGTTGCTACCGTCGCTGCCCGATGTCTCCACTCTGCCCTCCTTACCTCCTCGGCGACTCCCTCTTGCTCAAGTGAAAGGTTGGCTGCCGCGGCGTCTTCTGCCGACACCCTTCCAGCGTCCCCAGAATGGCTCGACGCTGCACACCACCATGTTTCCCAGCAGCCTAAGGGCACGCGCGCGGCGCAGCCCCGACTGAAGTACCAGCAATGGCACAAACCTCAGGTGACGTCATCTTCACCGGATACTTAAGGTCTCTGAAAATGCTAACGTATCGAGTTAGCAAGGAGTTGGATACGTACAAGGAGTTCTAGAACTTCGGGTTCTCTCCAAGCTACTCTGCCTCCTCGGACTTACCAGGGGTACCCGCTCCTCGGGGGCCTCGCGTTCTCTTTGCTTTTCAGATCACAGTCTGGAACCGGTACTCGCTCCTCGAGGGCCCTCATTCCCTGACTCGCTTCTGAATACCACTTCTGCCAGGAAGTCATGGCTGCCTACAACACCAGTGAGTTACCATCTCTCTCTCAGAGGCCTTCCCTGGAACCAGGTACTCACTCCTCGAGGGCCTAGTCCTTTCCAGCTCCTGGGCTGCTTCATGAGACCATTGTGTGAGTGTTACCATCAAGGTTCTGTTCCTGAACACTGCATACCCTGCCTACTCACTATATTCAGTTTCTCTACAGCTCAGTTATCTGGGATTGCTGTTCCAGTATCTGAGGGACTACAGCCCAGCCGGGCATTACCAGCTCACTACTGCCACCTCTGGTGGTTTAATATACTGTTTAATAAAAGAACTAGTGTGTGTCTGTCTCCATACTCTGAGCCTGACCGGTGGTCCCTCTCGGGATCTTCCCCCGGGGGGCGTGGTCATCTGCCACTGGCCCAAGGATCCACCCACAACTACCATGAACACTAACAGTATCTCTTGTCTATAAATCAAAGGATGAGCTAGGGGTGGGTGGGACAATGGTGGGAGGGAGGGAAAGACAAACACAAACAAACTAAGAAGTTTTTCCCACCTTATGGCTAGATTTTTATAACAAACACACACAAACTAAGTTTTTATTTTCTTATTGCTATATTTTTTATAACACACACACACACACACACACACACACACACTAAAGCATATACCCCAATAGGTTACCTCTCCCCAAACCTTTTTCAGTTCTAAAGTTTCCAAAGCAACCGATCCTCTTCAGCCACTTGCAAGGTGATCCTCTCCTCTCAGTGGTCCCACTGGATTGAAACTCCCCCTTCATAGCAGGTCACCTTCACAGCCCTGGAGAGCAATGAATTTGTCAACTAAGGTGGAGGATAAGAGTTTCTGGATTCCATGGAATAGGGGCAGAACATGCCTGCAAAGCCACTGGAAGGGCAATTGTGTGATGAGTGGCATGAAAGTGAGCCCTGGTTGCTGTGGCATAGTTGATGTAACCTCATAGGTGAACTTAGGAGGCCTACGCTGACAGCTGGTGAATGTTCCTGGAAGCGGGACAGATTGGAGTTTCGCTTATACCAGCCAAATCTCCATAAGTTGAGTTCTGGCAGCCAGCAGGACTCAGGTGGATTCTTAGGGCAGTAAAGAGAGCAAGGGTCCAGAGGATTTGCAGGGTCAGGGCAGGCAGCAGACTGGAGAGACTGGAAATAGGCCAGTGGTTGGGGCAGACAGCAGGCAAGCATAGACAGGGTACAATGCAAGAGGTCAGGTCCAGGTGGCAGGCAAGCGTGGTCAAGTTCAATGCAAGACGTCAGGTCCAGGCAGCAGGCAAGCGTGGTCAAGTTCAATGCAAGACGTCAGGTCCAGGCAGCAGGCAAGCATGGTCAGGTCCAGGAGATCAGGCCAAGGATGGATAAAGACACAAGAAAGACACTGGTCAAAACAGCTGGGCAAGGCAAGGCTGGATGAAGCAGGAACAATCAGGAACGCAGGAGCAACACGCACTGCTCAAGGCAGGAGACCTCTTGTTGCGGTAAGGCTTTGGTGCGTGGCTGAGCCTTATATACCCAGCCGCATGTTGTTAGGTGGCACCTCAGGCCCTTTAAATGATGGTGCAGCATGCACACAAGCACCTAGGAAGCCCACAAGGGAAGAGATATAGCATCATGCTGGCAGTGTCCTGCCACAGAAGGAGTACATGGTAGCTTCCAAGTCATGCTAAGAACTGGGGCATCAAGGGGATGAGTGATGCCAGTCTCAGGTGGGTCATGTGACTGGCAAATGTAACATAGTGTTACCTTTTTTGTTGCCCTATGCAAACAATTACTATGCTGCCCCTCCCCACCCCATTAATGAATGGGCCTACCAAAAAGATCCCACCTTCCTCTAGCAACCTAAACTTTAAAAACTGACACCTCCCCTCCAGGTCTTCAACCCCTCCTCCCATGGCAAGTGCAAGGATATTAGGTGCTCTAGGTGAATCTTATAGCCCTGCGCACGCACACACACAATTAAGAATCATGCATTTATAATATTTTACATGAAAAAGAACAAAGTACAGTATTCTGAGGTAAAAATATCACTTATATTATATTTACATGCACTGCTGTGATGCCAACCTGAAATCCCTGCAAAAAAGATAGCTGGATGCCATATTGGATTAGGCCTATTGTAACGTGTGTTGGGTGTGTGCTTGACCTCAGAAAGCCATTAGTAAATTAAGTTACAATTACAATATAATAAACCTCTCAAACCAAATCAGCACTAACTGCCAGCACTCAAACAATATCAACCCTATATGTGAAAAGGCAACACTGCAAATATTATATCAGGCCCTAAAACACCAATAAATCTCTTTTCAGGAGAATACCTCACCTCAGTCACACAAGCAGAACACAAACACCCTCAAGAAATACAGAACAGAACAACCATAAAAGAATAGACAGAAACATGCAGACAAAAACTGAACTGAAAATTGGAACAAGCCAGACTCTTTGTGCAGTGCAACAATGAAAAAACACAGAACCACCACCATTTCTCAAACATCAAACAATAAAATCAAGAAATACAATAAATACATAGGGTGCAATTTCCTGGCACAATTGAGACCTTGAAGAATAATGGCCTAGGTCAATGAGAGACTTTGACAGATAATGGCCAAGGCTAAGAAGACATGAGGTGAATGCTTGTCAGCCCCACTGCTTCTGCTGCTACTGGGTGTTGTCTTCCTAGCCAGGTTGCTGCTTACCATTCTGGTTTTCTGGGCCTTGCTGTCTCTGCCACTTGTGAAAAAGGGCAAGGTAGTGAGTGAAAGGATAATAGGGAGGAGGAGGGATGGGCAGAAGAATAAATAAAGGGATCAGAGGAAAGAGTGAGGGTGGAGGAAGGGCAAGAATGTGTGAGGAGATCGGAAGGAGGGGAGGGCAAGTAAGTGAGGAGATTGCTGGGGCTGTGGATTGTGTGGAGGGGAACAAAGTTGTGGGGTGTGAGTGAGGGGATCAGAGGGACTGTGAGGTATGAGTGAGACAACTAGAGGGAGCAGGGAAAGAGTGAGTGAGGAGAGAACATGGTGCTACTTCCTTATTTCTCCCCTGAGGAGGCAAAGAGCAGGATGCAATTTGTATTCCAGACCCTCTCCCACCCTGTCTGGAGGAGAGCAGATGATGCATACCAGTCTACCCCCAGGCCCAAGGTAGAGGAAAGCCAGCTGAGTCCAGTTCAAAGAAGAGATCTATGCCTTACTAATCAAGGAGGGAGAGGAGAGAAGTTGCTGGAAAGAATACTTTTCCAGAAAGGAAACTTCATGACAATTGGGGGCATGGGGGTTCGAGAACCATCAGGGAGTGGGGTGAGATTTAGGGGTTCTAGGATTACTGGAGTAGGTGAGGACCACTAGAGGAATGATGGGGGTGGGGGGCTTGGGATGGAAAACCAGATTTACCAGGGCAGAGAGGAGGAGGAGGGTAGAGAAAAAGGGCCCCATTCTCTCTACCCTCCTCCTTTATTCATTGACTCCCAGTTGTCCTTCACCCACCAGTGCTTACTGAGTACTGGGGGGCAAAGAATGGTTAGGGGTTAAGCACTGGTTTGGCTGAGGATGAAGGATCACTGAAATAAGGAGGAGGAAAGGTGTGAGAGTGTGTTTTAGAAAAGAGAGGTCATACCCGGTCCTAGTCCTGGCCCTTCCCTGCCCCCCCCCCCTTAAAATCATAGGTCACACCCTTTTCTGGTGCCACTTCTCCCCCACCCCCAAGTGCTCCATAGGTCCACTTCCTTTATGTTTAAAAATTAAGCCCTGAACATAATAATAAAAATATTTTTTAAAACCCTGATAATTAAAATACACAATTTTTTTTTAAATTTTCCAAACACCAATAAAATATTTAAAACCAGCAGACACATCAAATAACAGCCCGAAATTAAAACTATTAAGGATAAAAAAAAAAATTCACGCTCTCCATACCTGGGAACTTTTGAGTAGTGGGAGTAGGGTGCACAAACTTTCTCCTCTCTCTCATATATATATAAAATCTCATATAAATAAAATCATATATGAGGATACATCAAACACATCCCACTCAATTTTTAACCTTTTTATTTCTTCATATTTTTCCACACACATTTTTATCAAAAAACATCTGTATAGCAGAATAGCTTCTTGCTAAAACATATAAATCTACTCTATAATCATTACAAGCATTATTGTTTCTCAAAAGAGCCCACCACTCTGGAAACAGTCCATATTTATCTTTCACACCCAATCAAGCTTAATCAAGTTGTATCATCCTTGTTTTCTTTTTCTTTATGATTGCACCATATTCACAGATGTGTTCATAGACGTGTTTCCAAAGGTTTAGACACACCAGAATTATTCACAAACGTATTTCCACAGGTTCACACACCTCAACATAAAGGCCTCGATGTTTCACCACCCAAACGGCTTCATCAGGGGGAATTTCAACAATAATTTTCATCTCATATAGAAAGTTATCTCATTTAAACTTTTGGCTCGGTTCAGTTTTTACCTTCCATTTTCATATTTCAGATGTGATTCAGTGACTCTGCTTTCCCCAAAAGACTCGCCTTCACTCAGGCTACAAATGCCAGTACTGGCTGCTTCAATTGTGCAAAAAGGCTTCAATTGTTAAAAATTAAGTGGGATGTGTTTGATGTATCCTCATATATGATTATATAGTTAATTAAGGTGAGGATTTGCTAATGAATTAGTGATCTGCCTTTTTGATTATACTATATATATACACACACACACACACACACATACACACCCACGTACACACATGCTCCTTCTCACACACACACACCCTCTCTCACAAACATGCTCACACAAACACATGCTCACCCACATACATGCTCCCTCTCATACACATGCTCAATCAGAAGATGATACAAACACGCACACGCTCCCTCTTACACACATTTGTTCCCTCTCTCACACACACCTGTCTCCAGACTCCAGCTCTTCTTTGGTTGCAGTCTATCAGCCCCAGGCCTTCCTCTTCACTTCAGCTACCAGTGGGTTGGAAACTGCCAAATGGTCCTGTAGCCTTCTCAACATTCTGGCTGCAAGTGGGATGGATTACGCTGGGTGGCTCACATTCTCCTTGTTGTCCTGGCTGCCAGTGAGATAGGGTCCATCAGGTGACCCATGGCCTCCTCTTAAATGAAGCCACCAGCGGGGTGAGATTCCCCAAATAGATCTACAGCCTCTTCTGGATTTCTGCCCCCAGGCTGCTGCCCCCTCCAAGCTGCCACCCTGGTTGTACTGGCACTGATCACTGGGGAGAAGTTACCTCTTAAATATCAAAACATATTCCAGACCAAGATTATGTTCCAAAGAAAAGAAAATTTACTTAGGAAAAAATAGCTCAGTTTCAGCCAGTACAAAAAAATTCCAATCCAGAAATAGTAGAACAATCCAGACACAAGAATGCAAAGATCAGTATTCCTCCAAAACCATACTCTCTAAGTCTCTTCAAGCACTAGCACTTTGCTCCTTCTCCCACAGATTCTCTGCTGCTCCCCAGAAGCACTCGAGTATCACTATTATTGTATTTTTTAAAAATTTTCTTTGATAACCTTGTAATTTACTGTTTGTCTTTGATTGAGCCTTGTCTGTCCTAATATGTTTTACATTTTATGCTTTATGTCTGTTCTGCTGTTACCCACCGAGAACGGACGATCGAGCGGGATATAACATTTATAAATTAGAATACATAAACTTACAAGGTCTCTCGCGTTCTTTCCCACCTTACGTCTCAGTAGATGACTCCAGGTGAAGCCTCTGGACTGTCCAAGGCAGGGTTCTTTCTCCTCCCACAGACAATCCAAGCACTGGAGAGGCAGGCCAGGACAGCTTCTTGTTGTTGCGCCCTTTCTCCCAGCTCCTTACTCTTTAGGCTGTTTCTCTCCCCCTCTGCACAGCATACACCTGTCTTTCAACATCTGAAGCTCCCAACCAAACTTTGTTTTTTTTTGGTGCCTTGTGGGATGAATTTTTTTGTATGCTCCCTACTTAGTCCTATCCCCCTTTGGGGGAAGGTATTCACCATCACTCACCAGAAATACAATCGTCCCGTGGACTTCCCACTGCTAGAAGGGTCCCGTTAGTTTCCAACCAATACATCCACTTTAACATTTAGTAGGACTTAAGCTGCCCTAGTAGAGAAATCTATTTCTATAAGGCCAATACCACCATCATCTTTTTGAATGTACAATCCCAGCATTCATTGATTCTGTTTGTTCTGCTTAAGGTCTTTGTCAGGCCAATTTACAATTCTAAAACCACAGGAGAGTATGGGAAATGCAAGTTCATTGACAGCTTGTATTTTGTTTCATGTCGTTAAGGTACTTTTCAAAATCAGTTTCAGTCTCCTATAGTACTCTTTACTGGTCTTTTCTCTCAGCTGCACCTTCAACTACCCCCTAGATATTTATTACATATACTCCTTCCTGCTCAAGTTCTTTTACATTACAGTCATCTGTCAGAGGATTGTTTTCAGTTTTGCTTAATTTTCCTGTATGGAAAGTCACCTTAGCACATTTGTCCAGGCTGAATGTCACCCGAGAAGCCCTTCACTACCTGAAGGGCATTCTGCTCAATAACAAACACAGGGTCTTCAAGTCATCACGTCACTGTGGTGACGTGAGAAAGATCGTCAGGCATGATGTTAACCAGGACAGGCAATCATTCTGTTGGACTGCACCATGGTAGCCTTAATGGGTGGTCTACCTATTAAGTGCCTCATTGCAGAGCTGATACCATCAACCCAACCTTTTGGAAATGGAGTACTCTTTTGATTCCAAGTATGCATAAAAAAGGCCTTTTTTTTTTTAAGGGTCAGAATACTAGCCAAAATAAATAAATAAATAAATAAACAGTACAGCCTCTCTTTTACTAATTAGATATTTTAAAACAAGTCATTACAGACATTAGAGTATTTGTAGGTAATGTAGCCAAGATTCATTAGGTTCACTTTAAATGCAATCCCTGCATTTCTGAGTGGGGTGGATGATGTGTAACATTCAATTTAAATACAGAAAGAGCAGAATATCTTCACTTCAGTTAAAAGAGCAGTACCCATGATTACCAATGATCAGTAACTGAAGTACTGCTGCTCACCCCACAACGGAGCTAAGTATTTTATAATTCTTACACTCATACAGCAATAGTCTCTTTGATTCAGTCACTTCCTTTCTAACAGGCCGATACTGTAAAGTGCGCTCAGCTGAGTGCACTGTTTAAAACGCTGTTGGACGCGTGTCCACAACCCCTTATACAATAAGGGCCGGATTTTTAAAAGGTTACACGCGTAAATCCGGTCTTACGCGCGCCGGGCCTATTTTAAAAAGGCCCGGCGACGAACATAAAGCCCCGGGACACGTGTAAGTCTCGGGGCTTGCAAAAAGGGGCAGGGAGGGGGCGGGGAATGGGTGGGGCCAGAGGCTCCAGGCACAGTGGCCATTTGCCACTGTGCTTGGGATTGTGCGCTGGCAGTGGCCAGCGCGCGCAACTTACTTCAGCCCCAGGGCTGAAGTAAGTTTAGCGACAAAAAAAAAGAACTCAAAAAAGGTAGGGAGGAAAGGGTGGGGGAGGTAGGGGAAGGGAAGGTCCCTCCGAGGCTGCTCCAATTTCGGAGTGGCCTGGGAGGGAACGGGGGCAGGCAGCATGGCTCGGCGCACGCAAGGCGCACAATTGTTAACCACCTTGCGCGCGCTGAACCAGGATTTTATAACATGCGTGTGCCTGCCTGTGCTCGTTATAAAATCGGGCGTACATGTGCGCGCCCCGTGTAGTATATGCACATGTACAGCCTCGCGCAACCTTTTAAAATCTACCCCCTCCCCCCTGAAACTAATAGCGCTCATCACATGCAAATGCATGTTGATGAGACTATTAGTAATTCGAACCAGATACCGAAAAAAAATGTGTGCCCGATCCGCACATTTTATGCTCAGAAATTAGCGCCTGCCCAAGGGCAGGCATTAATTTCTGGGAAACCTGAAAAAGTGTACAGAAAAGCAGAAAATATTGCTTTTCTGTACATCCTCCAACTTAATATCCTAGCAATATTAAGTTGGAGGAACCAAAAAAGGTTAAAAAAAAAAAAGTGTGTCTGTGGATCAGATTAGGGAAACAGACGCTCAATTTTATGAGATCCATTTTCCTAACCCGTGACTGTCAGAAGGTTTGGAAAATGGACGCTTGTAGAAACGAGCGTCCATTTTCTAAGCCCTCTTGACAGCCACCTCTCCTGGGTTTCCGCGAGCCCTCATTTAAATACCGTATCGCGTGCCCAGGAGAGGTGGCTGGGCGCGCGTTGGGAAAGCGGGCGCTCAACACTGAGCGCCCAGTTTCTCACACACCTTACAGTATCGGCCTGTACCTGAGATTTGCAAACAAATCTCAACCTGAGAGGATAAACACTTTATTTATTTATTTATTTATTTTATTTAGACATTTTATACTCCGTCGTTCCAAAAGAAGATCACAACCGTTTACAAAAGTAACATTCCTACTCTAGATCAATACATCGGGGATTTTCTAATACATATTAACTAAAGGTCTAGGACAGCAGGTTTGTAGTAAAGCACGTGAATCTCCAGTTGACTTCCAATGGGATGAAACCTAAATCCTGGATGGAGTTATGCCTGGAGGGGGTGGGTGGGGGAGGGTGCTGCTGGCCAGTGCATGCTGTCAGCCACAGGCTCTGCGAGCAGGCACTGTTAAATGTTCCTGTGACACTGAGACCTGGATCCCTAGACTGGGCAAAAGAGGAAAGTGAGATAAAAGGAAATCCAGGCTCCTCTTTCTCTCTCTTTCTGTAGCAGCTGAAATCAATTGGAACATAAATGTTGTTGAACATATTTTAATGAGCAAAAAACCTGACTGTCTTCTTCCTAGCCTCAGATAAATGCAGAAGCTGTGTCTCTTCCTCCCTCCGCACAGATTTCTAAAGCTGAAGCCTGTTTGCTTTTCTTTCCCTCAGACTTATCACCCATGAACTTCCAGCTTTTAAGCTGAAGGGGTTTTGCTGTGCTCTTAATATCGCTTAGAAATTTGTGACACTCTGGTTAAATCTCTTCCCTTCCCCCTCCCCCTACCACAAAAAAAAAAAAAAGGAATCAGCTGTTTTGTTTATTACAGTGACAACTAAATTACTTCATCTCTCTGTTGACATCTGGCAGTAAGACATTTAAATCCCCTTTTGGGAAGCTTTGTTGGAAGAACACTTTTTTTTTCCCTATTCTGTGTCTACGGAAGAAATCTTTCTTGCAGAAGGCCCTTAATGAGGTAGTGGAGGATGTCTCGCCTTTCAGCAACATGGGAATGTTGTTTTCTTGATGGTTAATGCCCTACTCTATCTTGTTTTAGAAAGGGTAGTGAGGTATGACAGTTTTTTTTCTCTGTTATTCCCCATTTCCCTTCAATCAGCAAGAGTGGCTGGCATCAGCAGAGAAATCTGTCCTATCCGTCAGGGATGGCAGCGCAGTCGGTCGCGGGCTCTAACAGGTAGCTTTTTTAAGAGCGCTGCTGATGCAAAAAAACGGCCCCATACACGTGTATGCGTGCTGCGCGCGAGCAACGTGAATTTTAAGAAAGCTGGGATGTTCGCGCGTACAGACTTGTGCACGCGTCGAGAATAAGGAGGCAGAAAAGGGGCAGGGAATGGGCGTTCCGGGGTGCGTAACCCCGAATTTTGCAAGGCTGAACATGGCAACGCGTGCCATGTTACCTGTATAACTTTATTACTGGTCCTGATGGGGCGCAAGTCTGGAGATTTTGGCCTGGAGGGGGGAGAGAGATAATCTGACACTCTATATATCTCCCACTGTAAGAGGGGCACTTTCAGCTCAGGATGGGTTTTGGGGGTGATGGTGTCACATTGGTCTGCCTAGGGTGCAAGGGGTCTGTAGACCCTTGTAACAACCCCCTCCCCCCCCCCCTGCCAACCCACCCTGAGTTGAAAGTGCCCCTCTTACAGTGGGAGATGTTATGACTAGTAGACAGTTATGGGCAGGGCTTCCCAAACCTACCCTGTTAACCCCCCCAGTCAGTTGTGTTTTCAGGATATCCACAATGAATATGCACAAGATAAACTTGCATACGCTGGAGAAAGGCTCAGGTACACTAAGTACCTTTCTGCTAAATTCCTCAAAATATCAAGCAGCACCTTTCTTAGTTATGTATAGTTTGGTCTTATTCCTGGTTCTCCAGTATTTTATACTAGTTATCTAGTCACGCCAAAAGATGATTTATATAAAAACAAATAAAAGAAAACAAAACAACAACAACATATAGTTAATCTTGGTTTAAGTATGAATGTTTTAAAATCTGGAATGGGAAGAAGCCCGGCAAAGTGCACAACACAGCATTCCCAAGCTGCTTCTTCCTTCCAAAGCTTGCTCTGCTCCCCTGCAGTTGTGAGCATCCTTCTGGGAGGACCTCTCAGGCCCTAGTGCTGTGCCTGAGCTGATACATCTCATAGAAAAGCACAATAAATGCCAAATTGTTTTCTATGGCAGCCCCGTCATGCAAGTCTAGGCCCTAGGGATGTGCATTTGTTTGAAACAAACGGGTAAAATGCAACAAATGAGTACATTTTCATTTCATTTGTGGACATCTGAAACATATGGAAGATGACCAAAAATTTAAACAAAAATTTGTTTCATTTGTTTGTTTCCCATTGAAGTCTATAGCACAATCAGAACTGCTCTAGTCAGAAAGCTACAGGGACTAATTGGTAGCTATAGCAATCAACCCTTGCATGTGATATAGGAATTGGCCTCCCACACAACAAGAGAAGACAACAGATTAATCTGATATCAATTGTGCTAGATCAGTGGTTCTCAACCCTTTTTTTGTCGGGACACACCTGACAGATGGTTCTCACAGGCGTGACATACTGAACACGTGATCGTCACGGGGCTAAATGTAAACATATATTCTGTATCTACAGGATCCACCCTGACCCCCCCCCCCAACAATGGCTACAGAACAGAACTAGGACATTCCCTGTTCAATTTACCATACAAAAAAGATATTTCTGGTGTCGTCTCAGTAACAGCAACATAAACACTCTCGCCTACCAGGTGTACTGGCCCTCCTTATGAAAAAAAACAGTAATTTACCACCAATGCATGTTCTATTGAGAAAACACAACAAATAATATTGATACAAATGCCTACATGCTAGTAAAATACTTCACCTCGGTCACATACATAGAATCGACCTTCACCAAATATAGAAAGACCACAAATTACAAATATGCTATCAGAAACTGGAATGGAAACCCAAAAAGCCACTCTGCATTCTGTGCAAAACAGAAATATAGCACCTAACAGACTTCCAGGATCTGCAATAAATGTACACAAACTAATGCTCACAAAGTTACACCTGCATTATGGAACTCAATCCTACCTATGAAAAGGCAGCACTGCAAAAATTACACCAGGCCCTAAACACCAATACACCTCCTATTAGGAAAACAGAACAAGCCAAGCTGCTATAGATCCCTACACAGAAACTACAAGCGCGCACTATACCCTTAGCTGGATCACACACGCAGAACACAGACAGACCCTCACCAAAAACAAAATAAAGTGACCATAAAGCTAATGTTTTTGTTTTTGTGTTGTTGCACTGCATACAGAGTTTGGCTTCTTGCTGTTCCAGTTCAGTTTTTGTCTCCACATTTCTATTTATTCATTCCTTGAGAAATATAAAATAATTTTAAAACTAGAATATAATAAATGTTTCAAAAGAACTGATAATGGAATAACATCCAAACATTAAATATTTTCAAAATTATTAAAAATTCTCCAAACACCAATAAAATATTTCTAACAGCAGACACATCACATAATACCCAATAATTAAAATAGCAGTTAATCATGAAAGATAAACTTAAAAAGCCACCTTTACTTACCCTTTCCAGTAACTCTCCTACTCCTTTCCCATGTAGGCCAATAGCACATAACAGAAGCAGCAAGGGCTGCTGAAGCTCTGTCCTCCCACTCTTTTTCCTTAGGGCCCATGACTAGTCTATTTCTCTCACACACACACACACACACACACACACACACACACACACACTTTCTCTCACACACCAGTCACCTCCCTGACCAATGTCTTTCTCTCTCACACACACACAACCAGTCACCTCCCTGACCAATGTCTTTCTCTCTCACACACACACACACACACCAGTCACCTCCCTGACCAATGTCTCTTTCTCTCTCTCTTTCTCTCACACACACCTCCCTGACCAATCTCTCTCTCACTCTCTCACTCCAGTCACGTCCCTGACCAATCTCTTTCTCTCACATACAACAGTGACTTTCCTGAGCAGTCTCTTGCTCTCACACGTTTTCTCTCTTACTTACACACACACACATAATCTCTCATACACTTACACACATGCTGGCTCATTCTCTCTGTCTCACTCACTCACCCCCATCCCCACCCACAGCACACAAAAGCAGAGTCCTGACAGGCTGGAAACTGCAGCAGGAGACCTCCCCTGCCCTGAAGCGGCAAGAAGGCAGCACTCAGCTGTTTTCTTGTGCTGCTATCACGGCACAGAGCAGTCAGTCTTGAAAGTAATTCTATGCTTTTTCTTCTCCCCACCCCAGCCTTTTTTTTTTTGCAATTTGATTATTATTATTTTTATATTTTCTTGCTGGGGTTATACTGGTGAGAGAAGAGGTCGGAACCAGGGCAAAGGGGGGGGGGGGGGGGCAGCGGCACCTACTCCTGCAGCCCTTGGCAAAGTGGCCAGCCAGCACCGATTTCCAGCTCTGGGTCCGGGCAGCTAATGGATGGATTTCCCCAACAGCTGCGCAGCAGGAAATCCCAGCAGCCACATTCTCAGCTGACTGCTCAGTGCCGCGATGATCGCAGCATAGGCAAACTGCTGAGTGTAGCGAGGCCGAGGAGAACCCTGGGATGCGATTTCTGCAGCATCAGCATGGCCTTTTCTTCTTCCCACTTGCCCAGTAAATATCTCTTCCTCTTTCGGGCCACGGGGCGGGAAGAAGAAAAGGTCGTGTTCCTGTTGCCGGCTTCCACAAACATTGCTGCCATTCCCCTCAGCGCTTGAATGTGCTGATAGCCCGGGCAGGAACGGCAGCAGTGTTCGTCTCGCTGAGGTGAAAGGGGGAAAAGAGCAGTGGGTACGCGACACCCCTGCTGGTACCTCATGACACACCGGTTGAGAACCGCTGCGACACACCGGTTGAGAACCGCTGTGCTAGATAATTAGCAGGTATAAAAAAGTGTGAATAAGTTTCCTAATGTATTTGCGTACATCTCTTATAAAATAGCAACTTATGTTCATTTCTCTTGGCCCCACCCCAGAACACCCCTAGATTATCCCTTTATTGCACAGGTAAATGTGTGCAAGCATTTGATGCTTATAAAATAGCATGTATACAGGTACAAGCTACTTATATGTGTATATGCTAATTTTATGCTTGAAATTCCTTTGAAAATTAACTCTTAACATTTTAAAAAGAAGGCATTGCAAAGGTTTTTTTTCAGATCTTCACTGCTGCAGTTGGTGGTTTCACTGTCTGTGACAGAGAGACAGAGGCACAGCTTTCTGTCTGTTCACAGAGACA
Organism: Rhinatrema bivittatum; assembly: GCF_901001135.1. Taxonomy (NCBI): domain Eukaryota; kingdom Metazoa; phylum Chordata; class Amphibia; order Gymnophiona; family Rhinatrematidae; genus Rhinatrema; species Rhinatrema bivittatum. The sequence continues at coordinate 174,593,847 of NC_042618.1, forward strand.
GGGTAGGACTGGGGATTAAAGCAGTTCCAGCCAGTCAGGACTGATTCTTTTTGTATTTCCATCTGTCTGATGCAGAACAAATGAATAAAGTGCACTGCATAGAGACTGAGATGAAGAGAAGCGCAACCTTGCCACCTTTTCTAACCGTTTTGTGTCTGCAAAAAAAGAGTCAATCAGCAGTATATATACACACTTCAATCTCAATTCCAGTGCCAGCAGCTGCTGTAGTCTCCAAAGAATGTAAAGAGGAGATCACACAAGATATCCCAGGTGTGGAGACACTTTAAAAAGTTAGGGATGACCTGCGTTTTGCTCAGTACATTAACTGCAGTAAGGCCATTTGTTAAGGGAAGGAACTGGCGCATCTGACAAATGATGGCATGCAGCATCACTTAGAGCAGGGGTTCCTAACCTTTCAGGGACTGTGGACTTCTTTTCAGCCTCAAAATGTTGTGCGGACCCCCATGCACTTGTCTTTAATGTTTGCATGCCATAACAAAACAAATAATACTATGCAAGCCAGAATCATTCATAATGTATAGAAGTTAATATTAAATAATGCTTACTAATCTAAACTGAATATATAGGGAGAGAAATTTCCTAAGCTATTTAAAAATTGCCCTCATAATTTGAAGGTTGAGGCCAATTCACCCCCATTCAACCAACTCATAGGCTTTTTCGTAAAGCCGATGAGGAATACAACCAGCAGAAGTAGATGGTGTATCCAGTTACACATTTATGTTTAGCATTAGGTTTTATTGTCCTGCTTTTTTCTCATTTCTCATTTTTTTAACTATTTATTTTTTACATTTGATGCATTGTTATATTTAATTATTTTTACAAATATGTTTTTATGTCTTTTGTTATTTGAAGTATCTCTCATAGTTAAGAACTGCTCTTTTAAGTTTTCTTGGCTTTTATGGTATTGTTTTATGTCTATTTTTTTATGACACTGTAAAGCGTTGTGATGAAACCTCTCTGAACAAAGGTATATCAAAGTTTATAAATAAAATAAATAAATTCTGCCCTCTTACTCCATCTCTCTCTACCTCTGTCCAGCATGATTCCTGGGGTGCTCTCCTTTTTTCCCCTGATAGGTTACTCTCTACTCTTACTCCCCTTAACCAGGTCTATCATGGATTCCTGTCTCCCTCTCTATCTTCCTTTTCTTCCTTCATTCCTGCCTCATTCCTTCTCCCCTCTGTCATTCCTATATAGTAACATAGTAATAATGGCAAAAAAAAAAAAGTACAAATGGTTCATCCAGTCTGCCCAGCAAGTTTCTAACGGTAGTAATTGCCGCTCTGTACAGGTTACCAGCAGTAACTGCTGCTCCGTGTAGGTTGCCTTCATGCCTTATGTTAAGGGTAGTAATATTAACAAATCAAAACCAAGTAACTGTCAAACCCATAGCAAAATACTGCTAGCAACATTTTTACAGGGTGAGCAGTCTTCCTGATAATTCCTCTCATATTGTTAACCCTATTCTCATTTCTTCCTTCCTCTCAGTCATTCCGCTCACTACTTTAGTACAGTGCTCTTCTCCTTTCCCTCTGTCAGGCCAGTGGCAGAGCACGCGGCAGTAGCAGGAAATGCTGCTCACTGCCGTGATCACCTTGCTTTCTCCTGCTTTCCTCAGTTTGCAGTAGTGATTGCGGTGCCTTTCTTCCCCACATCCTTACAACGTGCAGCAGTGGGGATTTGACTATCAGGGGCTGCAATCGGTCCCCCTTTCTCCTCCACCTCCACAGGGCATTCAGCAGTGCGGTTTCATGCTCCTAGTAGTGGGTGCAAAAGGTTCTTCTCTGTCGCTCCTAATCCTGGTCTATTGCAATGTGGGATGAAGATTCCAGGGAAGCAATAGGCTCCATTCTTACTCTCCTAGCCTGAGGCAGCAGCTCAGCTAATCACAGGTAACAGCAGCCTGCTCTTCTTCTCCCCAGCTAAACTTTCTTGCATCTCTTATGATGGAAACACTCTAGGATGGTCTCGTGGACCCCCCGGTTGGGAGCCACTGACCTAGAAAAACACCACCTGCTAGCAGTGGCATCAGGGGATGGCAGCAGTACTCGTCTAGGGTCCACCCCCTCCCCTCTGCCACTCAATGCCAAAGCCATAGCAAAGTGGTTGAAAACAGGAAGACTTTTTCCCCGAGCTGCACCCATGGCCACTTCCTCCAGTCAGATGGAAAGGCCAGCAGCCCCCTGCCATATGTCTGCAGCGACAAAGCACCATAGAGGAAATGGGGTGATCCACGAGTAAAAGGGAGTCTCATCCTCAGGTACCAGCATCTCACTTACATGAAAGAGAGGGTGCATGAACGTGAGCACCAGAGGCAGAGGAATAGTGGGGATGTAATGCAGGAAAATGGCCTCCCCAGAGAGAGGTATGAGCATGAGCAGCACCCTGCCAGCTATCAGTTCTTCCCCCCTCTCAATATGCCAAAGCCATATGTGCCCACAAGCCAGAGTTAAAATGTGCACTCAGTACATTTCCATCAAGAATTTTAGAAAATGAGTCAAAACTCATTTATTTAACCTATCTTATTGTTAATATCATTATTTTCTTTTATTTCCATTTTTATTGTTTTATTATCTGTTACATTGTCTGTCTGTTTTAATTTACTATATTTTATATTTTAATTTAATAAATGTACTTTTTATTTGATTTCATGATTTTATTTCAAAATACTATTTGGAATGTATGATGCATTATTCTATTTGAATGGATTATTTATTTTTTTATTTGATTTCATGATTTTATGTATCATTTTTTAATGAATGTTTATATGTTTTATTATGAGTGTTCCTTTGTTCATCGCCTAAACCTTTTAAGTGTTAGGCAATTCATAAATTTTAATAAATGCAAATGTATTTTCTCATCAGCACACTTTTAAAACTCCCAATGCATTAACATACCATTAGCTTATTGAATTAGGAGTTAAAAGAAAAATGTTAATCTGTGCATTAAAACTGCGCACTGAAATCCAGCACACTAGTGTTCCAACACCCAGATTCCTGCATCAGTTTGTGATTACGGACTGACACGAAGGGAAAGAGTCAAAAAATCAATCCAAGGATCTACTTTTGCATCAGGAGTGTGCCCACTGAAGAGGGTCCAGCTTCACAGAAGGAAGACAAATTTGAGCAGCAGAGAAAATATCAGTAAGAGAAAAGACAGTATGAACTGTCGCATTCTGATTTTACTGTATTTTCTTTCTCATCTTGGATAGGAAATCCATGTTTGAAGTTTTTGAAGACTCTCACTGAATCAGGGTGCCACCATGAGGATTGTAGCCGGCACTTTCAGCTAGCCCCAGGCCTGACGAGCTCCAGATAAGATATCAAACTGCTCAACAGGGAGGGGGGGAGGAGGATTTTTGAAAACACGGGATATGGGTCAGGCTTAAAAAGTGACCTGGAAATTAGACAAGCACAAGAAGGGAAAGGAAAAAACCAGGCAGTTTGCTACTTTAAGGAAAACTTGTAGTTCCAGCTGATTCCATATCTGCTGTCATACATGTTGTGCAGTTGTATTTCTGGACTACTATAGAGCAGAGAAATCTTGCACTGTTATTTCAGGACATGAGCTGTCAATGCAGCAGCTGTAAATGCAGAATCGAATGCAAATCTGGAGGTGACAAGCAGGAGGTTTATTGGAGCACCTCAGTCCTCCCGACCTGCAACATGTCTGGAGATGATGTATTTTTATTTCTAGATTGCCTTTTCAATTTTAGTTCAAGTTTGTTTACAGCAATTTTTTCAGGTGCGATAAATTCCTTCCCCAAAGAGCTTACAATCTAAGGGCCAGATTTTAAAACGTAGGTGCGGCCATAGATTTGTGCGCGCAACAAAGCACGCACAAATCTACGCCCGATTTTATAACATGCACGCATGTTATAAAATCTGGGGTCGGTGCGCGCAAGGGGGTGCACACTTGTGCGTGCCATGCCCTAGGGGACCCCCGATGGCTTTCCCTCTTCCCTCCGGCCCCCCCCCTCCACCTTCCCCTCCCTAACCCCCATCTAAACCCCCCCCCTCACCTTTGTTCGCGAAGTTGCGCCTGCCTCCGGGCAGGTGTAGATTGTGCGTGCTGGCACCGGCCGGCCCGCAATCCCGGGCACAGCGGCAAATGGCCACTGTGCCTGGAGGCTCCAGCCCTGCCCCACCCATACCCCACCCCCTTTTTCAAGCCCCGGGACATACTCGCGTCCCGGGGCTTGCGCGCGTCGTGAGCCTATGCAAAATAGGCTCAGCACGCGCAGGAGCGGGTTTTCCTAACCCTTTGAAAATCCGCCCTTAAGGGGGTCATTTACTAAGCATTTTCCCCGTAGACCCAGAATGGGAGAACACTTTTAGTAAATGAGATCCTAAGGGCGTACCCGAGGCAATGGGAGATGAAGCGACTCACCCAAGTTCACAAGCACTGCCAGCGGGGGAAGTGGCATTGGAATCCTTGTTCACAGCCCATTGCTTTAGCCACTAGAGCTCCCTTGCCTGTTGCACCATACACCTCACTCGTGTCTCAATGTGCTTCTAAAAGAGGCAGTTTGGTGGGGGAAAATAGTTTTCAGTCTTGCAGCTGACTGGGGCAGAGCGTTTTGGGGATCATTGTGCAGTAAGACAATTCAAAGGGCCACGTGATTTCCCCCCTCCCTCCCTTTATTTTGGACAGCTCTGAGGACGCCGGACCGAGCTGGGCCAGGAGAGCTGAATAAGGGGACAGATGCAATAATATCTTGCCAAGCAAAAAGAAAAAAAGGCTTCACTTTGTGCAAAACGGCTGCCAGCAAGGTAAGGTTTGTAGGTGAGAGGTCAGCAAGTGTCCTTATTCCTTTGACTTTGGGAGTTGCATATGGATGTCCCACCACTTGCATCTCATTTGCGAACCGTGCGCTAACCTGTAAACACAGATTATTGGCCTTTCTATCACTGCATAAACATTGGCATAGTCAATCCAACCTGTTTGACAGTGCAGTGCACACACAGGAGCTGTTACATTTATTCCTAAACTGTGTGATCTTCTGGCAGCGACATCTGATCCTCATGGGATTTGGGCTTATTGTCATATTCAGATCAAGAAACAAACGAACGGGGAATTAAATTAGTATGATGTGTTCTGGTGTCCGGTAGCACTCGTGAGTGTGATAACCATATTGTGGTTAGAACAACTGTGATAGTGGGGTAGATTTTCAGACGAGCGCGAACAGCCTACTTTTGTTTGCGCTCCAGGCGCAAACAAAAGTACGCTGGATTTTAGTAGATGCGCGCGGAGCCGCGCGTATCCACTAAAATCCTGGATCGGCGCGCGCAAGGCTATCGATTTTGTATAGCCTGCGCGCGCCGAGCCGCGCTGCCTCCCCCCGTTCCCTCCAAGGCCGCTCCGAAATCGGAGCGGCCTCGGAGGGAACTTTCCTTTGCCCTCCCCTCACCTTACCCTCCCTTCCCCTACCTAACCCACCCACCCGGCCCTGTCTACACCCCCCCCTTACCTTTGTCGGGGGATTTACGCCTCCCGGAGGGAGACGTAAATCCCCGCGCGCCAGCGGGCCTGCTGCGCGCCGGGCCGCGACCTGGGGGCGGGTACGGAGGGCGCGGCCACGCCCCCGGGCCGTAGCCACGCCCCGTACCCGCCCCCAAAACGCTGCCGACACGGCCCCCGCAACGCCGCGCGCTCTGGCCCCGCCCCCCGACACGCCCCCCTCCGAGAACCCCGGGACGTACGCGAGTCCCGGGGCTCTGCGCGCGCCGGGAGGCCTATGTAAAATAGGCTTCCCGGCGCGCAGGGCCCTGCTCGCGTAAATCCGCCCGGTTTTGGGCGGATTTACGCGAGCAGGGCTCTGAAAATCCGCCCCAGTGTGTACCGTTTTTTTAATTTAAAAAAACAAAAAATGTAGTGTCTCTCAAAAAAACTTTTTTTTAAAAATTTCTTTACGATTTAATTATAACCCTAAGTCTTTGACTTGTGTGTTACTCGGCGGCATTTGCTCTCCTTATCGATCAACACCTAAGGAACAGTGGCCTACTACATTCTACCAAGATAAGTACAGTGATCTTTACAAATTTCTAAACAAGTGAGTTGGGTTGATCGGTAAGGAGAGCAAATGCCGCCGAGTAAGACACAAGTATGTAATTTTTAAAACAGAAAGCTATGTGTAATAAAAGGACTAGGGGGCATTCCATGAAGTTAGCAAGTAGCACATTTAAGACTAATCGGAGAAAATTCTTTTTCACTCAACGCACAATAAAGCTCTGGAATTTGTTGCCAGAGGATGTGGTTAGTGCAGTTAGTGTAGCTGGGTTCAAAAAAGGTTTGGATAAGTTCTTGGAGGAGAAGTCCATTAATGGCTATTAATCAATTTTACTTAGGGAATAGCCACTGCTATTAATTGCATCAGTAGCATGGGATCTTCTTGGTGTTTGGGTAATTGCCAGGTTCTTGTGGCCTGGTTTTGGCCTCTGTTGGAAACAGGATGCTGGGCTTGATGGACCCTTGGTCTGACCCAGCATGGCAATTTCTTATGTTCTTATGTATTGTTGCTGTCCACAATCTCATCCTTCCCCAGCCTGCCCTGCGGAACAACACATATCCTTTCACCTGCATATGAGGAGAGCGGGTAAAATACTTTTCTACCCACAATGACTTTGAAAATTGCCCTGCAAGTGACATTTCTTCATATTCCTCCATCAACACAGGGACCGCGAATGGGCATTCGAGTCATTGTGAAGACAAAGGAAGATAAGCCGGCTCCCTCTCAGGAAATGGGCAGAAATTACTTCTAGATATAACTAGCAGGAACCTTCGTGGCCCGGAGCAGTCACTTGCCAGGCAGTTGTTAAACACGTGTATGTGTCAAGACAACAAGTCTGGTTTAGTTGAGCGGGGATGGAGATGTGTGGCTGTCGTGCGCAACACTTCTTCCGGTTGTGTTTGTGACAGAGGTAGGCCCTTGTGCTGTGATGTGATTGGTGCAACTTGGAGAGCGAGCCGCCTAGGCCCACACCGACAGCTGGCGGAGGTGCCCTGGGATGGGACTGATCAGGAGCTTCACCTTTAGCGACCCCTTTCCCTGCAGCTTGAGCCCTTGGGTTCCGGGGCTGGCAGGACTTAAGGCGATGTTCCCATAGGGCAAGAATGGGAAAGTCCGGCGCCCAGCTGAGGTCTGGGTGGCAGCAGACAGAGAATACCAGGGACAGACCAGGGGTCAGGGCAGGCAGCTGGCAATGTAAACCAGGTCCGGGAAGTGATCGGAGGCAGGAGGCAGGCAGTAGCTAAGGTCCAGGCAGAGATCAGTACCAGAAGTCAGTCTTGAGGCAGGAGAAACAGGAAGAGGCAGGGCAGACTGGATACAGGAACACATGGCAGCACATTCTGCTAGGCAGGAGACCCATTGCTGAGGTGCTAGCTAGAAGGGCGGCTGGGGTTTAAATACCCAGCTGCACTGACTTCATCAGGGGCGCCAGGTGTATACTTCCTGCCATGGAGCCTTCTTAGATGGATGCGCAGGCCTAGGGGACCAGCATTGGGAAGAGCAGCATGGCAGCATCCATGTCACTGAAGAGCTGGGAGAATGCTGCCAGTGTTCCTGCCGCATCAGGAAACTACTGGGCTGGTACTGCCCAGAGGTCTCCCGACCCCTAAAGGGGGTGACTCCATGAGTCTTAGTTTAGTTTAATAATCTTGATTATACCACCTTTCATACAATAGTTTACAATAAAAACACATAGCATAAATGATACCAAATATATTCAATAGTCACAAAAAAACCCCCATAAAGATAAAAATAAATAAGAATAAAAAAACAAGCAAACCCCCTAGCCATTACCATCCATCTTCATCTATAAAACAGCAGTTAACTCAAGTGAGCTAAAGGCCTGATGAAACAGCCAAGACTCGATGAATTTCCTAAACTTTAAGAAATTGGATTCTTTATGGAGTTCACAAGATCTCACTGGAAGGAATTTGTCAACAATGGGAGCAAGGGAGAGGCAATAAAGGACTGTGGCTCTCTTTAGCTCCAGGAGGGGAAAGGAGTGTTGCCTTTTCTTTCCACTGGGAGAAGTAGTCTCTCCTTCGGCCAACTGGATTGAGTTCCAGGAGGGACTGTGAGAGCAATACCCAAGAGGGTGAATATTCCCAGGTCTCAGGATTGGAAACTTGTGATCACCAGGAAGGTATCTGAGTACTTCTTTTTCCAAAGGAGAGGAGGATTCTCCAGTTTCTGAGGGGCTTGAAAGGGAAAACTTAACCCACTGGGAGCAAAAGGAGGACCCGGTTTTCTAGTAATGTGCCTCAGTTAACATGATTGGGTCCATATTCAGTAAGCAGGTTAGTGGACAAGTTATTCGACTAAAGTTAGCTGGATAATTTGTTCCATATATTCAGCAGGATAAATGTCCCTCTGAATATGACCAGTTATCTGGCTATATAGAGCGGGATAACAAAAACCTAATTGGCTATGTTTGACCGGATAACAAGCTACTTGAAAAGAAATCTGGCTAAGTAGTGCCTTCATTACCCTATAAAAAAAGGTTAAGACCAGAGGGCTGCCAAAGCTGCTGCTAAAGGCTTGCCAGGCCACTAGTATCCTATCCGCACCCCCAAATGTTTTTAAATCTTGAGAAAGTGCCTGGCCTTGAATGCTGGGTCCCCGGTCCCGATTGTTAAATACCCATTCAGCTGCCTCATCTCCTCCCCCCGCCCCATCCACAATGAAGATTCATGGTGCCTGCCCCCCCTCCACCAGACCCTCCCCTTCCCTGAATTTAGATTAGTTATTCAAGCCTTAGTTTGTGCCCACTTGAATTATTGTAATTCATTATATGGAGGATTTCTAAATTCCTTATGCATATTTTACAGCTTGCACAGAAGGCTGCGCTCATATTAATTTTTGGCTTAAAATATGGTGATAATATGTCTCCTTATTTAGCAAAATTACACTGGTGTCCAATATAGCAGAGGGTGAAGTTCAAAATACTGTTTTTGGTGCAGAAATCTCTGCATGCTGATTCCTTTTGTTTAAAACTATATATATTCCCTTATGTACCTGCTCACCCACTATGTTCTGGTCCTCAGCATTTGTTAATAGTCCCATCTCATACATCTGTTAGGTTAACTGGCACTCGCTTTAAAGTATTTTTTTTTTTTGTCTTGGGTCCTGAATTGTGGAATACTATACCGAATGAGCTTCATGTTATTACTGATTATATGATGTTTTGAAAGGCACTGAAAACCTATTTGTTCTCTGAAGCTTTTAATTAATGTTTATATTTTGTTTAGACTATGTATTTTATTGTACTGTATGTTTTATTGTGTATTTTAGTTGTAATCTACACTGATGCTCTGCAAATTGCGGACTATAAATATGTGCAATAAATAAATAAACAAATGCAGCCCACCAGTTCTGGTAGCACACATTAAACATAATAGGTCTTTAGATATACTGTGTTCTTGCCTGCTCCCCAGGGCCTGTCTAACTCTTCTGGGCTCTGACTCCTCATAGTATGGTGAAGGGAGTCTCCCTATACCCAGAATCCCTTGTAGGGATGATTCTTGAGGAGGACTGGGCCAGATAGCTGGGGCCGGTCCTTTAAGGTGGTTTGAGAGAGTTTTCTGTACATTCCCTTGCATACCCTCCCTCTCAGCTCACCCTTGTTCGGGTGAGCACCTACCTGTAACAGGGACACTTCTCTGGACAGGAAATGGGCACTGATGTTTTCCTTTTCTGCCCTATGTTGTATTTTATAGATGAAGGGCTGCAGGGCCAGGAACCATCTCATCACTCTTGCATTGGATTCCATATTTCTATTTATCCATAGGAGTGGTTGGAATTGTCATCCAGCAGGTAGTACTGCAAGGCCTCTAAGGCCCACTAAACTGCCAAGGTCTCCTCGATTGTTGAGTAACATCTCTCCCATGACATTAGCTTCTGGCTAATGTATGCGACTGAATGTCCTTGACCATCCTTCTCTTGGACTAAGACTGCTCCCAAGAAACCTCTGAGGCATCAGTCTGCACCGTGAAGGATTTGGTGAAGTCCAAACTTATCAGGAACAGTTCGAAGCATAACGCCTCTTTCAGAGCCCAGAAAGTCTCCTCTGCTTTACCTAACCACTAGACCTTCTCTGGTGCTTTCTTCAAAATAGCCTTGTGAGAAGCTCTGCTTTCTCCAAGTAATTGGGCATCAACCTTCTGTAATACCTCATGAGGCCTAAGAGTGTTTCTAGGCTTCATAAGGCCTTTTGTTTGTGGGACTGGCACCCGGGTGATCACCTCAATCTTCTAGGTCTGCGGATGGACTTTGCCCTTCCCCAGGGTGTAACCAAGATACTGGACTTCTTCTCCTCCCAGCAAGCACTTCTTAGGGTTGGCTGTAAGTCTTACTTGCTAATCTGGGCTGTACACCACGATATCATCCAAGTAGACGGCTGTGTACAAGTGATGTGGGTTAAGCAGGCAGTCAACCAAGTGCTGAAATGTTATGGGGGTACCATGGAGACCAAAAGGGAGGACAGTGAACTGGAAAATTACCCCTGGCATCGAGAACAAGGTCTTCTTCACCGCTGGCATAAGAGGCACCTGACAATATCCTTTGTAAGGTCCAGGATAGAAATGAACTGGGCTGATCTCAATCAGTTCATCCACTCAAAGATCGGGTACGCGTCAAGTTTTGAGACCTCACTGACCTTTTTAAAGTCAGTGCAGAACTTTATGCTCCCATCTGGCTTTGACACCAGTACTATGGGTGAAAACCAATCACTATTGGACTCCTCTATAACTCCGAGCTAGAGTATCTCCTTCACTTCAGCCTCAATGACATGGCACCTGGCCTCAGGAATCTGATAAGATCGATGCCGTACAAAAACTCCAGGAAGCATAATGATGTCATGCTGCATCAGCTGAGTAAGACCTGGTAAGTTTGAGAAGATCTTCTTATTTTGCTCCACCAACTGATTTAAGTCAGCTGTCTGTGCAATGGACAAATGTTCTCCAAAAGGAATCTGGGTTTGGTCCACTTCAGGTCTGACCTCTGGACCAAACTCTTCTTCTTGCACCATACTGCACAGCTGTACAACCCACTTCTTCAGAAGGTTTGTGTGGTAGATTTGAGTTTTCTTTCGTTTTTCTGGCTGGGCTATTTTGTAATCCACAGGTCTTGTTTTCTCCAAAATGTCATAGGGTCCTTGCCAACGGGCTAACTACTTGCTTTCTGAAGATAAGAGAAGGACAAGAACATGGTCCCCCAACTGGAATACTCTTTGGACCATGGGACTTGGGTAGCCTGAGCCTTCTCTAAGTATAGGTGGGCTGCCTCCCCAGCTTTTTTTTTAGATGATCCCGACTCTGAGAACGTAGTCAGTGAGGTTCTGCCCGGGATTCCATGTTTCTTGAGCTATGTTCAAGATTCCTCTTGACCTCTTCAAAAGGTCCACAGCTGTGGACAGCACATAGGATAGCAATGAGTCCCTAATTCATCCACAAATTTCTTCAACATTTGCGTGAGCGTCTCTGACTGAAGCACTCAATGGTGCCATTGGTCTGTGGGTGATACACCAAAGTATGCAAAGTTTTTACCTTGAGTAAGGTGCAGAGTTGTTTCACTACCTTGGACATGAATGGGGTCCCCTGATTCCATCAGGATCTCCTTGGGCAGCCCAAGTCATGAAAAAAATTCCCTTAGGGTGGTTGCCACCATATTCCATAGCAGTACTTGCATAGTGGCATAGTAAAGAATTAGAAGGATGTACCTATTTCCTCGAGTAGATCTCTCTAGTGACCCCACTAGGTCCATGCCCACCCTTTCAAAAGGGGTCTTGATGGGCACTGGGATGAGAGATGCTATCCGTACACCAACAGACTTTGTGAGTTGGCTGGTAGGGCAAGGACTAGCAATACAACTGGATCTGTGTATGTAGGCCTGGCCTATAGAACTGTATCAATATTTTCTCTTGGGTCTTTTCCTTCCCCGGGTGACCCCCTAGAAGATGACTTCTGATGATTGGGAACTAGGAGTTGTTCTATCAGTTCCCCCTCCACACTTCTCTTGTGACTCAATAGGTCCCCTTTCATTATAAAATAAGGAGGAATACGGTCTGAAACTGCGCTCCAGGGACTAGCTTTCTGTCCACCCTCTGTATATGCTCCCAGGCCCACTTAAAGGACTCATTTTCACTCTGGGTCTATCCGAAGCTTTCCGGTTCACCCTGATTTTCCCCATTCAAAGGGACTAGATATGCCGCTCTTCTCCCGACTCCGACCCTTCCTCACCAGTTGCCTCTAAATTAGCTGCATAATTGTATTTTTCCTGTCAGCGTTGTCTCCAGGATGTAGGAGTCTTAGAGTCTTTATAATACAGGTCTGGATCTTCTAAGGGGAAGAGCTCTGGAAATGTCAGTTCTTCGTTGTTGGCCTGAAGTGAACCCGAAATGAGCTGGTTCCATAGGATTTTGAAATTTGGACGGTCCCGTCCTGTCACTACAGGGTAGGGAAGCCAAGGAAGAACTCCCAATTCTATTTAGTCCTAGCCAACTGGGGTCTTCAGCTATACTTGACTTGTAGGATACTGCAGTTTGGTCCCCGTGGATATATGTGAGGGTCACGGTTTTCCTGTAGTCAATCTGGATCCTCTTCACTAAGTCTCTCTAAATGAGAGCCAAAGTGGTTCTGCTGGAATAGTTCCTAGACAACCCAGAGTCCACTAATGCCTGGGTTGCAGAGCCCTCTAACTCCACAGGAATAACAAATGTAGAGACTTCCTGATTGGGTACATCCACAAAATTACTATAATGTGGGGCCAAGCAATTAACGTCCATTGGCTCATCTTCCCTGTGGGGACAGTCTCTGGCAAAATGGCCCTTTTTTCCCCACAGCTGAAACATGGCAGTCTGGCTGAGGTTTGCAGTTGAGGTGAAAAGTCCTGCCAGATCTGCACAACTGGTTGTTGGGACCTCTGGCTTTTAGGACTCCATCATCCTTTGCCTGGGTAGAGTGACTTCTCTGGGGACTGTGGCAACTCAGGCATGGTCGCGGCCTGGTAATAGGCCTCCGCTACTTCCAGTAATTTTTCAAGCATAAGGTTTGAGTGTCGGCAGACCCTCTGCCACATAGGCCATTCTAGGTTGTCTATGAACTATTCCAGTAGAACCACTTTGGCTATCTCCACCCCTGTCTTCCCTTCTGGGCGCAGCAATTTCCAAGCAACATCTTTGAACCTGTGAAATAGGTTCCTTGGGTTTTCCCCAGCTTAAAGAACTCCCCGCTGAAATCACTGTCTGTAGGCTTCTGGGGTGAGTTTTGCTCTCCCTTGAATGGTGGCCTTGACTTCCTGGTATGTGGCTCTCTCTTCCAGATTAGCTGTTTAGAAGGCATCTTGACTTCTCCTGGTGAGTAGATTCCCCATATAGGTAGTCTACCTATCTTCTGGCCAGCCTGTCATTCAAGCTGTACATTCAAAGTTTTTCAGGAAACAGTCAGGGTCTTCTCCTGGGGTAATCTTTAAGTAGTACCTGTGACAAAGGAGGTGAGCTGGTCACAGTGATCTGTATGGCCAGTGCTACCTCAGTTAGCACTGTGTTTAGCTGTATAACTGTACAAACGCTAAATGCCCAGCAGCTAAATGCTGCTGGGCATTTAGCGTTTGTAGGTCATTCTGCAGTTGCTGCTGCCTTGTAGCAAGAATCTGTGTCACTTGCTCCATCTTCCCTGCTTTCCGCTGCCTCCAAACTGTGTATCTCTCTGGGGGACAGACAGGAGAAGAAAAACAAACAAAAAAAAAACCTGCTGGCCTGTCTGTCCCTTACTTACTGCTTGAACCCTGACTGAACTGGCAGGGCTTGTCCCCTTGGCCTGCTGTAATTTAGGCTGGGTGAATGGAACCATGAGACCCCAGGAAAAAAAAAAATTCTGTAGGTTTTTTTTCCCCCTGCTGTGGCTGTGTGCTTCTGCCTGTGCTTCCTGCTTAGGCAAGAAGATCAGTCTGATGTCACCATATGTGGTAACTTGGGCAGTCATGGCTTGGGAAACAGCCAGTGGGATAAAGGAGGCAGACTCTGGCTGTTTCCTTAAGTACATTTTTATTTACAGTGAACAGCAAAACAAAAAACAATGCAGCTCACCTTGCAGTTCTGGTAGCACTCAAACAGTAAACATAGCAGGTCTTCACGTATACTGGTCTCCGGTCTGCTCCCTGGGGCCTCTCTAACGCTTCTGGGCCCTGACTCCTTATAGGATCATGAGGGAAGTCTCCCTTCACCCAGAATCCCTTGCGGGGCTGATCCTTAAGGAGGACCTGGCCAGAGAGCTGTGGTTGGTGCTTTAAGGTGGTTTGAGGGAGCTTCCTGTATACTCCTTCACAATGCATTTATCCTTTCCGTGAGCATGGGCTCCGCTGCCCTTGCTTAGACCACTAGGAGCCACTGCTTATTGTCTGATGACATCATGAGTGGGGAGAACTCAGCCTGAACTGAACAATCCATTGTCACTCAGCAGAAATTCAGAAAGTAAAACAGTGATTGTATTTGAGTAGATGTTATCCAGAACAGAGATGCATCAGAATTTAGGCTTGGCTTTCAGCACTGCTGACACACTTTAACATAAAGATAAGATGCTGGTGGCTTGCATGCCCAAAGGGGCACCCATGACCAATTCTATTGGCAACTAAGAGTGGCATCAGTAAGTGTATTTGTTGGTTTACAAGAGCTATAAGACCGGTCATAGGCTGATATGTGTGGTCTGTAGAGATGTGCAGGTAGAGCTGGGCATAGGACATCCAGTTGTTTTTCTGTTTATGCCCCAGAGGGCCACAGGTGCTTCAGTAAGAGACAACTAGCTTCAGTGAAGTCCTGTGATAAAAAAAAGTCAGATGCTTCCCTCAACTCTGTGATTAGTAATCCATCTATAAGAAGGGGCTGCTGCCTCAATGTCCAACGCTGCTGGTTTTCCTTGCTAGTGCTCTGATCAAGGTGATGCAATTAATTAAACTGAATTGCCTCAGTTGATAACTTACAGCTGATGCCATGAGAAATGAATTAGTTATTTGCTGTCTGTCAACCCAGCAGTGATGGTTGATTTTTATTTCCCATGTGAGTTTAATTATGGAGTTCTGGGAAACCCCCAGTGTGGGACTTCCAGGTTACTTTTCAGGATCTCTGGAGGGATGAGGGGATTCCCCAGTGAAGACCTTGCAGTGGTCTGGAAATCTGATGCACTGCATATCTGGATTACTCCAGTGTTGGTCCAATTGCAGCCTGCAAATAATCAGTTTTTTTTTTTTCCCCAGGACCAATATGCCTACTGGAGCTCTTTACTAAAAAAAAAAAAAAAGTCAATAATTATAGGATGAAGCTAACTAGATTCCAAAAATAGTTCTCTTTTCTTTAAAACTTGCTGTCTTCTTTGAATTTTGAGATCTGTAAACAAGAGAACATGTCCATGCTTGGATCCTTTCTGATTTCCATGAAACTCGGGGTTTACAGCAGTCTTTCAGCATGCAATGAAAACAGACCATTCAAAAGAGGCCAAGCTGGGCTATGTGAATTTGGAGTAATGTGGGGCTCTCGGTCCCTGGGAGTGATTGGCCAGTGTCCCTTATGTGGCTGAACTCTTCCTGCATGAGAGAAAACTCTGTTCTCTGCTTCGTGGGGGGTGTTAGCCTCAGCAGAGGGTCTCCTCCATGCCCTGCCACAGAGCCTCTGCTCACTCTGCAGCTCTCTACTAAGCTATCTGTAGTGGAGACTAGATGGCTCCAAGGAATGGCCATGACATTACAGAGCCTTTTGCTGCTAAGTCACCAGCTCAAATCCCAGCTAAGGAGCCCTATGTGAAATCCGTAGCAGAGGTACATTCACATCATGGCTCCTGTCAGATTCTCGTGAATTCTACTGCACACCTCATCGCTGACTTTTGACAAAGATACAATAAGAGAGAGAGAGAGAGAGAGAGAGAGAGATATGTCTGCACAGGACAGTAAAAGAAAGCAAAAAGAAACTGGACAAAGCTAAAAGAAATTGGAATGAAGAGATGCTGCATTCATTTCATTTCCAATGAACAAATAACAGCAGCGGAAGGAAATTGGACACGATATCATGTTTGTGGCTGTTGTAATATATGTAAGTGCACATCAAATGCCCATTGAGTGTATGTATATTATACGTAACATTTGATCTAATCCAGTCACTACTTTCAATTTCCTGGGAAAAATGCAGGCCGAGCAGCCCCAGGCTCTGCACTTCTTATAGAAACATAGAAACATAGAAATGACGGCAGAAGAAGACCGAATGGCCCATCCAGTCTGCCCAGCAAGCCTCACACATTTTTTCTCTCATTCTTATCTGTTACTCTTAGCTCCTTGTTCTATTCCCCTTCCACCCCCACCATTAATGTAGAGAGCAGTGATGGAGCTGCATGCAAGTGAAATATCTAGCTTGATTAGTTAGGGGTAGTAGGGGCAGTAACTGCCGCGATAAGCAAGCTACACCCATGCTTATTTGTTTTACCTAGACTATGTTGTACAGCTCTTGTTGGTTTTTTTTTTCTTCTCCCCTGCTGTAGAAGCAGAGAGCCATGCTGGATATGCATTGAAAGTGAAGTATCAGGCGCATTTGGTTGGGGTAGTAACCGCCGTAACAAGCCAGCTACTCCTCGCTTTGTGATTGCGAATCCTTTTTTTTCTTCACCCCTGTCGTTGAAGCTATGCAGGATATGCGTGAAGCATCAGTTTTTTGTTTTTGTTTTTTTCCCCTGCCGTTGAAGCAGAGAGCTATGCTGGAAATGCGTGATGTATCAGTCTTTCTCCCATGCCGATGCAGCAGAGAACCATGCTGGATATGCATGGAAAGTGAAGTATCAGGCACATTTGGTTTGGGGTAGTAACTGCCGTAACAAGCCAGCTACTCCCCGCGTTTTGAGTGCGAACCCTTTTTCTTCTCCTTTGCCGTTGTAGCAGAGAGCTCTGCTGGATGTGTGAAGTATCAGTTATTCTTCTCCCCTGTCATTGAAGCAGAGAGCTATGCTGTATATGCATTGAAAGTGAAGTATCAGGCATATTTGGTTTGGGGTAGTAACCGCCGTAACAAGCCAGCTACTCCCCTCTTTATGAGTGCAAATCCTTTTTTCCATTACCTCTTGCTGTTGAAGCTTAGAGCGATGTAGGAGTCACAGTAAGCATGTGTATGTTTATTTAATAAGGGTATTGTGTCAATAGCCATCATTCTGGCGAGTCACCCACTCTTCATTGGTGGCCTCTTGACTTTATGGATCCGCAGTGTTTATCCCACGCCCCCTTGAAGTCTTTCACAGTTCTGGTCTTCACCACTTCCTCCGGAAGGGCATTCCAGGCATCCACCACCCTCTCCGTGAAGAAATACTTCCTGACATTGGTTCTGAATCTTCCTCCCTGGAGCCTCAAATCGTGACCCCTGGTTCTGTTGATTATTTTCCTACGGAAGAGGTTTGTCGTTGTTTTTGGATCATTAAAACCTTTCAAGTATCTGAAAGTCTGTATCATATCACCTCTGCTCCTCCTCTCCTCCAGGGTGTACATATTTAGATTCTTCAATCTCTCCTCGTACGTCATCCTATGAAGATCCTCCACCTTCCTGGTCGCCCTTCTCTGTACTGCTTCCATCTTGTCTTTGTCTTTTTGTAGATACGGTCTCCAGAACTGAACACAGTACTCCAGGTGAGGCCTCACCAAGGACCTGTACAAGGGAATAATCACTTCCCTTTTCTTACTTGATATTCCTCTCTCTATGCAGCCCAGCATTCTTCTGGCTTTTGCTATAGCCTTGTCGCATTGTTTCGCTGTCTTCACATCATTAGACACTATCACCCCAAGGTCCCTCTCCTGCTCCGTGCACATCAGCCTTTCCCCCCCCATCGAGTACAGTTCATTCGGATTTCCACTCCCCATATGCATGACTTTGCACTTCTTGGCATTGAATCTCAGCTGCCATATCTTCGACCACTCTTCCAGTTTCCTTAGATCCCGTCTCATTCTCTCCACTCCTTCCGGCGTGTCCACTCTGTTGCAGATCTTAGTGTCATCCGCAAAAAGACAAACCTTACCTTCTATCCCATCTGCAATGTCGCTCACAAAGATATTGAACAGGACTGGTCCCAACACCGATCCTTGCGGCACACCACTTAAAACCGCTCTCTCTTCAGAGAAGGCTCCATTTACCATCACACATTGTTTTCTGTCCGTCAACCAATTTGCAATCCAGGTCACCACATCGGCACTCACTCCCAAGCTTCTCGTTTTATTCACCAGTCTCCTGTGCGGAACCGTATCAAAAGCTTTGCTGAAATCCAAGTAGATGACATCTAGTGCTCTTCCTTGATCCAATTCCTTGGTTACCCAGTCAAAAAAGTCAATCAAATTTGTCTGACAGGATCTTCCCCTGGTGAATCCATGCTGCCTCTGGTCCATCAATTCTCCAGACTGTAGATAGTTGACTATTCTCTCTTTCAGCAGTGACTCCATTACTTTTCCCACCACCGAAGTGAGGCTAACCGGTCTGTAGTTGCCTGCCTCTTCCCTGTTCCCACTCTTGTGAAGCGGGACCACCACCGCTCTTCTCCAATCACTCGGCACCACTCCCGTTTCTAGGGATCTATTGAACAGGTCACACAGCGGACCCGCCAGAACATCTCTGAGCTCCCTCAATATCCTTGGATGAATCCCATCAGGCCCCATGGCTTTGTCCACTTTCAGGTTCTTTAGTTCTTCCCACACATTTTCTACTGTAAAAGGATTTTCATCTATTCCCCTTCCCTCCAGTTTCTTGTTGTTTAGAGATGGTCCTTCTCCAGGGTCTTCTTTAGTGAACACAGAGCTGAAGTATTCGTTTAATATTTCTGCCATTTCTTCGTCTCTCTCTACACATTGATCATTACCACCTTTCAATTTCACTATACCACTTTGGACCTTTCTCTTTTCGCTGATGTATCTGAAAAATGTTTTGTCACCATTTTTTATCTCCTTGGCAATCCTCTCTTCCGCTTGACTCTTTGCCAACTTGATTAATTTCTTTGTCTCCCTCAGTTGATACAAATATTCTTCTTTGTGCTCCTCCCTTTGGGATCCTTTATATTTCTTGAATGCTGTTCTTTTAGCTTTAATTTTGTCAGCCACCTCCATTGAGAACCAGATAGGTTTCAGTTTTCTTTTGCTTTTCTTTACATTTCTAACATATAGAGCAGTTGCCTTGGTGATTGCTCCTTTTAGATTGGTCCACTGCTGATCCACATCTCTCTCGTTCTCCCATCCTTTAAGTTCTTCCTCCAGGTAGTTCCCCATTTCCTCAAAGTCTGTGTTTTTGAACTGTAAAACTCTTTTTTCTTGTCCAGCAAGAGATCCTGGGGGCCTTGGGCCCTGCACTTACCATACAGGCAGGAGCTTCCAGGGGCCCCAGTCTTTTTTCATGTTTCTTCCTATTGGAATAAGTGATCAGTGTTAAGGATATGATGAAGTGCCTGGCTCCACCAAATTTGTCTGCTTTTTTATTTTTTTAAACTCCCAAGTAGTGGACTGGCCAACACGACGTAATGTATTGGTTAGTGCACGCAGATCCTCATCTGATGGAAAAGCAAGGGTGGGTGAGGGAGTTATGGCATTAATTGAGGTGGCTGGCCAGTCCCCTCCTGGAACTGACAAGGGATGGATTCAGGTTACTCTCGCATCCCTGCCAAACAGGCTGTGTGGGGAGCTGAAAGCAGAAACGGAAAAAGGGGGAGCCCTGTTGTTACTACATAAATAAGTAAATAAATAAATAAATACTACATAAATAAGTAAATAAATAAATAAATAAACACTAAATAAATAAATGTATGTTGGATTCAAAGTGGGAGGATTTCACCTGGATACTGAAGTGTGAGTATCAGCACAGTAAGACCCCCAAAAGATAGAGTTTAACCTTTTTTTTTTTTATTCTAATTGCTTTTCTGTTCTTCTAGTGCTTTCATCTTTATTTCTACCTCTTATTGTCTGATTTCTTTTGTGGTGATGACTAAGATCCCTGGAGCCCCCTGTACGGTATAATAAGTGCAGGGATGGGGTTCCCTGGAACTCCTGTGGTATAATAAACGCAGGGACCGAGCCCCCGGGGGGGGGGGGGGGTCGACGACTTCCTTCTGCATAACAAGTTTCCGAATGTTCAGCGCGGTACTCGGCACAGAGAACATTTTATAACAGCAGATGTGTTCTCAGGATGCGGATTCCATTTTTCCCATCAGTGACAAGGTAAAGTAGTATAAAAGTACCATCTTTGCTGCAAACCGTCCTAATTACCGTGGGTACTGTCAGCTTCAAAAAGAAGTGATTTCTGCAAAGGAAGAGATGGCGCATTGTGCAGGGTTTGACTGACTGCTAAAATCGTACATGAAAAAAGAAAAACCAAATTTCCCAAGCTTTTCCAACCCTTACAAGCTGACTACTGTAAAAAGAGAAGTGGAAAGATACTGAGAAATCTCTTACTGCCTCTTCAGTATTTGCTACCACCGACTATAATTATGGGTTTAAGTGTTAGAACATAGGAATTGCCATACTGGGTCAGATCAAGGGTCCATCAAACTGTTTCCAACAGTGGCCAATGCAGGTCATAAGTACCTAATAAGATCCCAAAAGGAGACAGATCCCATGCTGCTAACGCCCAGGGATAAATAGTGGCTTTCCTCAAGTCTACCTGGTTAATAACAGGAACTTGTCCAAACCTTTTTAAAACCTAGCTGTGCTAACTGCCTTTACCACATCTTCCGGCAATGAATTACAGAGCTTAATTGTGCATTGAGTGAAAAAGAATTTTCTCTGATTTGTTTTAAATGTGCTATTTATTAATTTCTTAGAGTGTCCCCTGGTCTTTGTATTTTTTTTTGAAAGAGTAAACAACCAATCTATTCCACACATGATTTTATAGACTTCTGTCATATCCCCACCCCCCCTTCTCCAAGCTGAACAGTCCTAACCTCTTTAGCCTTTCCTCATAGGGGAGCTATTCCATCCCCTTTATCATTTTGGTCGTCCTTCTCTATACCTTTTCCAGTTCAACTATATCTTTTTTTAAATGCGGCAATCAGAACTGCACACAATACTCTAAGTGTGGTCTCACCTTGGAGCGATACAGAAATATTATGGCATTTTCCATTTTATTCTCCATTTCTTTCCTAATAATTTCTAACTTTCTGTTTTGTTTTGTTTTTTTGACTGCTGCAGCACACTGAGCCGATGATTTCAAGGAATTGTCCATGATGATGCCTATATCCTTTTCCTGGGTTGTAATTCCTAATATGGAACCTAACATTGTATAACTACAACGTGGGTTATTTTTCTCTATGTGCATCACTTTGCACTTGTCCACATTAAGCTTGATCTGCCGTTTGGGTGCCCAGTCTCTCAGTCTCGCAAGATCCTCCTACAATTTCTCACGATCTGCTTGTAAATTAACAACTCAAAATAATTTTGTGTCGTCTGCAAATCTGATCACCTCACTCAACGTTCCTCTTTGCAGATCATTTATAAATATATTAAAAAGCACCGGTCCCAGTACAGCTCCCTTGGGCACTCCACTGTTTACTTTTCTCCACTGAGAAAGCTTCTATTCTGTGACTTTTGAATTTTCTCAGAGTCTCTTGTTTAGGACTTTGTCAAATCCCTTCTGAAAATCCATATGCACTATATCCACTGGGTCACCATCATCCACGTTTATTAACCCCTTAAGAAAAATGTAGCAGTTTGGTGAGGCAAGACTTCCTTTAGATAAATCCATGCTGGCTGAGTCTCATTAAAACATTTCTTTCCATATGTGCTGGGACTTTGTTCCTTAGAATAGTTTCCGTGATTTTTCCCAGCAGTGAAATCAGACTCACCGGTCTATAGTTCACTGGATCACCCCTGGAGCCCTTTTTAAAGATCGGAATTATCTTGGCCTCTCTCCAGTCTTCAGGCACAATATACAATTTTAATGACAGGTTACAAATTACTAGCAATAGAACTGCAATTTCATTTTTGAAAATCTTCAGAGGGCTAGCAGTGTTAGTCTGGTGTAACAAAAATGACAAGAAGTGGGTGGCACCTTATAGACTAACCAATTTATTTTATTGAGGCATGAGCTTTTCATTACAGAGTCCACTTCATCGGATGCAGATTAGTCTATAAGATGCCACCCGCCTCTTGTCATTTTTGCTACACCAGATTAGCACGGTGATTAATATGGAAGATTTTCACCACATGGAAGGCACTGGACTCATCCATATGAAGTGGAAATCCATCAACCTTATGAAGAAACTTGCTCGGAGACAAATGGATATCTTCTCCCTATCAAACTGCAAACAGGAGATCATCCCTAAAGGACTCAGGATAAAAATTCTCTAAAATCCACATACCGTACAATCTATGGAGACACATTGTGCTGTACTCTCGCTAAGAAACTATTCAACCACCTAAGTACTCAGCATCCTATACAACTGACAGAGCCAAATCAAGAAAGAACTCTCAGACCTGGAATATCACATAAGGAACCAACATACTACTGACCCCCTTCAAACTATACAGGATTTCTCCAATCAGAGACAAGCCATCTACCACAAACATTTCACCATGCTCAAGAAGAAGAAGAAGAAAGAGAAAGAACTATCCAGCCTCCCATGTACCACACCAGGTCAAACAACGGATACCCCGAATCGAGCCAATATTATCAATTTGACCAACTCCCACACTCAGCCGAGCAGAGAAAGCTGTCTTTACATGGGGATTCCCCTTCTGCCCCATCCAGTCTACACAGATAATACAATTCTGCGGTGACCTGGAATCCTACTTCGGTGGTCTCCGACTCAAGGAATACTTCTGTACAAACCAGCAGACAGCCACACACGGAAGAAGAAGCTGACACACCCTCTCCACCTACTCAGAATGTAAAAAATAGAAACTACCAATGGACACCCTCAGATGGGCATAACACAGGACTGGATCTATACACAGAAGGCTTCCGACAATGTGCCCAATCTGAGATAATTAATAAACAGCATCACTTGCCCCACAATCTCAGCAATCCATAACCTCCGACACAATCCAGATATCATTATCTTACAGCAATAATCTAATGTTTATATTGCTTCAGTTATATGTTTCCAAGTTGTGTTCTAAGTTGATCTTAGTTGTTCTAAGTTGATCTTAGTTGTTTTCCCAATAGATTGTACTTTATTATATATTATCCGTTCATTATTTCAATATGTTCCATGTAAACCGCCTCCCCGGCGATAGTTATCTCTGTTAAATGTGAACCGGAGTGATATGTATTGTATACAGGAACTTCCGGTATATAAAAACCAAAAATAAATAAATAAATAAATCATTATCAAAGAAGCTGACAAAGGAGGAGCCATGGTTGTCATGAATAGATTGGACTGCACATGAGACAACTCTCCAATACAACATTTTACAAGCCCCTGCCCTCAGACCCCTCTGGAGAATACCAGATGGAACTACACAAACCCCTGAAGGGATTCCCCACTGGAATACGCCCACAGACTTACCTGGAGGAGAGAGGATCTTCTTAAGCGGTCATCTCCTCTGCCAGCATCAGCCTGAAATCTGAAGGTGTGGTACTGGTGGGTCCTGCAAGGCTACAAGGCCACACAGACTTCAGACTGAAGCTGGCAGAGGAAGCAGAGCTGCTCACTTTCTGAAGGAGGGAGAAGATTGTGCTGGGCTGGTGGGGGAGGTGAAGCAGGAAAAGATTGAAGCCCAGGACTCCCCAAACCATGGGGCCTTGGAGGTTAACATGATTCACCCCCCAGGGTCGGCACTGTACAAGTTAAGCTGTTTAGTCATACTTCAGGTTTCTTTTAGGATTTTTATTTTTTAAACATGAAAGCTTTTGGGCTACCATGTGCTCTACAGCAGCTGGTATCTACTGTTAGATTACAAGCTCTGGAGCCCAAAAGATTTGATATTTACCCAGGTTTTTTTTTTAACAAACTGAAGCATCAGAGATTTTGCAGCAGCTCAGCAGGATGGGGATCTGCTCTGCTTTCAGTTTTTGCATTTCTGCATCTGCTGTGTGGTCGTAAACAAAGATCGGTCTTTACAGATTCCTGCTCTCCCCAGCCCTGAGAGAATGCTAACCCGAGATCTGCCAGCTATTCCCAGCCATGCGGCGACTTGTTTGATATCCTATCTGGGTTAACAGTTTTACCATTCTTGCAGTAAAATACAATGAAATGCAGTGCGGGTGAAGGAAAGGGAAGGGTCAGCAAGCAGAGGTGACTGCTTCCCAGAAATTAGGCTCTCTCTAGTTTGGCAACTGCAAGAACAGCTGATGCTTTTTTAGGAAGTAAAGGATCATTTTCCTCAAATGATTTGGGCAGTCTTTTGCCCTTCGTTGTTCTCTTCCGCGGTCACCACTCTCCCAGTTACTCAGATCTCAAGGTAAGAACTTCACGTTTCCTCTAGAATGAATGAGCATAATGGGTGATCTCTGCTCTTACAGCATTTATTTTGAAATGTCTAAAGTCAGATCCTTTACTTATAAGCATGTGATAGTGGCGTTCAAAGGAGGACTGGACAAGTTCCTGAAGGGACAGTTCATACCCAGTTATTAGCCAGGCGGACTTGGGAAAGCCAGGGCTTATCCCCTGGGAGCGAGATACAAATAGATCAATCATTGGGGATCTGACGGGTCCTTGTGATCTGGACTGGCCACTGTCAGAGTCAGGATGCTGGGCTTGATGGGCCTTGGTCTGACCCAGCAAGACACTTCTTACGTTCTTAGGATATTCCAGCTTTCCTTAGGGGGAGGCCCAAGGTTGATCACATACAGTAATAAGGCATTAAGTACATAAGTAACAGGCAGTATCTGCTGTGACTGCTGCCCTTATCCCAACCCCTACTTGCAAGTGGAGGTAGGGGTCTAATACTCCTGGTTTCTTCCTTTGCTGCCTGGGATGGATCTCTGCTCATGCTATATGAGATTAGGGATAGATTAAGAGTGCCTTGAGCCCCACATAATATCCTGGCCATGGATATTCACATGTCAAGACTGTTTTATCTTTAATCTGAACCTATAGGAGCCCTCTCGGGGTTTGGGCCTAAGGCAAATGCCCCCATCTGTCTCCTTAATCTGTCATTGCCTAGGATGGTTCTAATAGCCCCAGGTCTCTCTACCTCTGAAGCCTGCGATGGGTCTAATATTCCTGGTCCCCTGCTGACTGGGATGGGCCTGCCTAATACCTCTGCTTCCATGTCCCTGCAATAGGCAGTGGTGATTTTCCTTTAAAAAAAAAAAAAAATGGTACTGGCCTGAGACCAGCTGCAGCCTCCAACTTCGTCCGGGAAGCAATTTGCTATAGTTCAAGATAATTCCAGGTCAATGACCTGGCATAAAATAAGTAGCAGCAATGGGTGTCAAGCCCCAGACTCCTGCCCCTGCATCACATTTATATTTCCCCCCCCCCCCCCCCCCCCCGCAATGGGTCTAAATCAGTGCTTCCTGTGCCCCAGTCCTCCTCCCTGGGCTCATGCTCTGACGCTAACAGATAGGACCTCAAATCTCCTGCTCACTTCCCCAGCCCCTCCATCCTGTCCCCTCGGCAACCAGTCAGCACTGAGAAAGACTGGAGGGGGAGAGGCCGGAGCAGGGAGACAGCACAGCAGCAGTGAATGGCAGAGAACAGCCACTGCTCCCTGCTCCGGCCTGTCCCCGCCCCCGCCTGCTGCCTGGAGTAGAGGGCTCTTTTCTGCTGGGCTCTGTTGGCTTGGAGAGTCACTGCTCCAGGCTTTAGATGCCTGTGCTGCAGGGGACTTCAGACTAAGCTGAGGAGGACGCTGCCCGGAGCTCCAGTCAGGTGAGAGTGATTTATGGGAAGGGACGGGGGTGAATGCTTGGGGTGGGGAGTGCAGAAAGGTGGTGAATATTGGCAGAGGTGAGGAGAGGATGGGAATGCCTGAGGGAGGAGGCACAAGACCCTGACATAGTATTATGTATGCACTGCTGTTCCTACCTGCAAAGGGGGGGGAGGGGGGGTGTCACAGAGAAAGGATTGGGAGAACAAACTGAGGTATATCGGAGGGGATAAGGGGGAGGGGGAGGGAGAGGGAGAAAATTGGGCCTAAGATGAAGTGAGGGAAAAATCAGGAGGGTGAGAAGAAGAGAGAGAGAGTACCAGGGACTGAGAGAGAGGAAGAAGGGAAAAAGGACCCTGGATAAGGTTCAGGATGATGGTGAAGGAAAGAGGTCCCAGGACAGAGAGAGGTACTGGGAAGATGGAGATGGAGAAATGACTCAGGAATAGGGAGAAAAAGGGGGACCTGGAATAGGGAGAGCTCTGGGATAGGGGGGGGGGGGGGCAGGGAGGAGAAAGAAAACTGGAGAGGGAGAGAGAACCAGGTATTAGATGGACTGAGAGAGAGGTTTAGAAAAGAAGAGAGATGGGGATGGTGTGAGAGAAAGAAGAGAAGACCTTAAATTTGGGATTGAGGGAATCCTACAAGATAATGAAGAAGAAAGGGAATGAGGAATGAAGGAGAGAGAAGAGGAGGAGAAGAAGGATTGAGGAAAGGATAGCATCAAGGAAAGAGCAGAAAGGGTGAACAGAAAGTATTAAAATATCCACTCAAAGAAGGAGACAGAGAATAAGGAAAGAGGACACCAGAGAGAGAAGAAAATCTAAAAAAGAAACACAGAGAAGACCAGTGAACGAGAAAAAAAACCCCAACCCAATGATCCAGAAAAGCAAATGAGAGATACCAAAGGTTGGAAACTCATTGGTATGAAGAATCCTGGGTCCCAGCTCAAAGTCTCTGACCTGGAAATGTCTCTCAGTTAGAATTTATATGTTAGGAATAGTTGGATTTTGTTGACTAATTTTGACTTTTTCTAGTGTATAATTCTCTTGTATGCAGGACATACAGAGAGGAAGCGATCAAAGGAGTTTTGAAAGGGGAATAAGGGAAAGAGGGGATGGGGGTGTGTGTGGCTTCCTTCCTTCTCCACCCCATCCCAATCTTCTCTCCTCCTCCTCCTCCACCCCATCCCTAGTCCTCGCTCTTTCCTCATTCTCTTCCACTCCATCCCCAATACTCCCTTGCATTCCACCTTCCCATCTCTGATCCTTCCTCTTACATCCCACTCCTGACCCCTCTTTTCTCCCCTTCCTCCTCTCCTCCCATTCCCTTTCCTTGTGCTCCCTGAATCCCCTATCCTTTCCTCTCTTTTCCTCTGTCCTCCTCCATCCCATATCTATAATCTCCTGCCTAAAATTCCTTCTTATCTCCTCTCTTCCTATTCCCAGTTCTCTTAACTCCTTCCTCCCCAGAGCCAGTTTATGTAAGAGAATGAACTGCTCATTTTGATGGCTGGGAGAAATCCGTGGACTGCCCGCATGGAAAATCGTACTAATCTACTCTCAAAATATAGCAGGGGCAGCGGAACAACTTTTTGGTTGGGGGGTGCCATGAAAAACTGACCCAGCTCCGCCCTGAACTCCACCCCCATTTCTGTCCCCAGCTATCATTCACTACCAGCGCTAAAGGAAACAAGTATCACAGATTCATCCACCAAAACTCTGGTAATCTTACCCTCCTTCCCACTGGGAGCTCTTCGTACCTGTGTCCACCTCCTTGCCAGCTTCTATCTGATATTCAAATGTGTGGGACCCCTGTAAACTCACAGCACTCACTGCAGTGGCGTAGCCAGAACTGAATGTTTTGGGGGGGCCCAAGGTTAACATGGATGGGCAGTAGACATACAGATCTAGGCCCTACTGGTTGTACTCTTATTGATAAATAATGACTTAGCGTGCATCCTACAATGGATTTCTGCGTAGTCTGCAACAGTCATCATGCATGAGTGACATTCTAAAATATTTTAATTCTATTACGTCAAGCGCTTACCAACATTAAAAATGCCTTATTAATCTATATTAATTTATTTTATATTTATTGCAGTTTATAAATATACAATATCATGTAAATAGTAAACAAAGAACATTTTAGAAATATCAGATCCAATTGCTTAATAAAAAAAATATGAATATATTCTTTTATGAATCCTCTTTCCAAAAATGCATACAACTACAATAAAACAGCAATAATCATAATAATTGTTACGCTTCCCGCCCACGGCCTTCTCGCGCGCGGGCCTGCTCACCTCCATGGTTCCACAGCGGGTCCCGGGACGATCTCCCTCGCGGTAGCTGCCAGTCCAGCTAGGCCCCTGCGTCCTGCAGCTGCGGTCGCCGGGCCTTCCACTGCACGCCGAGCCTCATGCCGAGGTTCGGCGTCCTCGGCCATCTTGGCCACACCCAAAAATGCACGCGCGGACTGCCCAGACTCATATAGAACCAAGGGCGGGTCCTAGCTCCGCGGCACGCCCTGATTGATCCCCCAATATAAGGAAGTTCCTGTCTCTGCTTCCTTGCCTTGGCAATCGGGTCGGTTTGTTCTGAGATTACCTCCGCGCTTGTGCTTGTTCCTAGTCTCGTTCCAGGATCCTTCTGTTCCAGTCCTGTTCCTGATTCGTTCCTGCATCCTAGTTCCTGTATCCTGCTCGTTCCTGTGTTCATCTGTCTGTCTACCCAGGTAGTACTCTCGGACTGTCTTACTGGTACTGACCTCAGCCTGTTGCTGCCCTGCCTGCCGCCTGCCTCAAAGACCACAGCCTGTTCCTGACCTGCCTGCCTGCCGCCTGCCTCAAGACCACAGCCTGCCTTGACCTCCGGTATCTGACCTCTGCTTCCCTGACCACTCCTCGGACTGACCTCTGGACATGGACCTTTTGCCTGCCTGACCTCGTCTCCAGATTCTGGCTCTGTTCCTCACCTTGTCATCACTAACGCTGTTCTGGTTTTCCCTGGTCCAACCAGCAGCCACCTTTGAACCCGATCGCACTTCCCCTGTCTCCGTGGGCATGCCGGACTTTGACTCTCTTAGGAGACCTTGCGAGGCTCACCTAAGTCCAAGCGGCCCGGGTCCCTACGGGCTCCTCCCAGGGGGAACCTAGGGCTTCCAGTGGTGAAGCTCTTCCTAGCCTCTGTCTCCTCCAGTGCTCTACCCCCTGGGGGCAGCTACCTCCTGTTCCCTTTCAGGAGGCATTCCACCTCTGCCCCAGGACAAGGATCCACCCCCGAGCACAACAATAATCATCATAAAAAGATTTGTAACAGGTGCAGAACAGAACTAGGACATGCAAAAGGCAACATTTTTTTTTTTTTACCTTTGTTATCTGATCTTATTTTTCTAATCTGTTGGACCCAATCTTTTTTTCTCCCTTGTCTGGCTTTTCCTTGTTTCTTTTTCAGGGTCTCTTTTATTCTGTCTTCTTTCCTTCCTCCTTCATACATACAAACAGACTTTCTCTCACATGTTCTCACACACACACACTTTCTCTCACACAGGATCCCACTCTTCCATGTTTTCTCTTACATACACATATATAGGCTCTCACTCTTACATGCTCTCTTTCATGCAGGCTCCCACTCCCACAAGCACACACACAGGCTCTCACTCTCACATTCAGGCTCCTGTTCCCACTTCCATACATATCTACACACACAGGCTCTTACTCTCATATGCGGGCTATCACTCTCACACAAACACATAGGATCCCACTCTCACATGCTCTCTCTCACATGCAGGCTCCCACTTCCATATACACAAGTTCTCACACCCACATGCTCTCTCTCTCACATCCCCTCTCAGGTAGGCTCTCATTCACATCCCCCCCCCAAGCAGGCTCCCATTCACAAACACAAAATCACCAACCACCCAGGCAGGCTCCCATTCACACACCCCAGCCCCCCAGGCAGGTTTCCATTCACACAACCTCCAATCCCCAACCACCCAGGCAGGCTCCCATTCACACATATACACACCAAGACAAGCTACCATTCATATACACACACTCACACCCAGGTAGGCTACCATTCTCATTCGCACACACGCCCACCTAGGCAAGCTACCATTCACACACACACCCAATCCCCGGCAGGCTACCATCGACATGCACGCTCACACCCAGTCAGGCTACCATTCACATTCATACACTCATACCCAGGCAGGCTCCTATTCACACACACCCACCCCAGCTCCCATTCACACCCCCCACCCCCAGGCAGGTTACCATTCACACACACACAGGCAAACACAAAACACAGGCAGGATCCCCATCAATAGCAAAAGAGAGAGCCTGTTCTGCTGCTGCTTCTCGTGTGCCTGCCCATGGTATTCAAAACTTGTATGGCTAGCACCCCTCTATGCTGATTTCACAATGCACAAGTTCAGCATAGAGCACTTGCTGGCCGCACAGATTTTGAATGTGGGCTGGCATATATGGAGGAGCAGGAGAATGGGCGCCTTCCGGTGAGTTTTTTTCTTTGGCCGCCAGCCTCCCGGTCCTACTCCTCTTCTCAGCCCCGGTGGCCTCACAAGCCTCTTCCTCTTCTCGGCCATAGTGGGATGGCGTCCACCGGTGGCCTCACTCAGGCCCGGTGCCACTGAATGTGCAAACTGTGCAATTGCTCAGGGCGGCACACCCGGTGGGGTGGCATCAGGAGTAGGAAGAGGCCTGTGTTATTGCCAGTGGACCCAATCCTACCGGCAGCGGAGACCCGTGGTGCAGCTGGTGGACCTGATCCCACCGGCGGCGGAAAAGCAGGAGGCCTGTGGTGCTGCCGGTGGACCTGATCCCACTTGTGGCAGAAGGAGCAGGAGGCACCAGTAGAAGAGGAAGCCTGTCCGACATCTCCTTCACATGTGCTGACCCCAAGGTAATTCAACACTCGCGGTGCTAGCACTTCCTGTATTCTCATCTCGCGATGCATGTGATGAGAATACAGGAAGTGCTAGCCGGTGGACCCAATCCCATCAGTAGCGGAAAAGCAGGAGGCCTGTGGTGCCGCCGGTGGACCTGATCCCACTGGTGGCATGAGATGACAATACAGGAATTGTTAGCACCATGCGTGCTGAATTACCTCGGGGCCAGCACATGAAGAGGAGCTGCAGGACGGCTGCTCTCCCCAACGAAGAAGGTACAGGCTGGCAGCAGCAGCAGCAGCGGAGGAGGAATGACCCGTGGACCCTGACTGCCTGGTCTGCCTGTGTGTGTTTGTGAATGGGAGCCTGCCTGTGATGGGTGTATGTGAATGAGAGCCTTCCTGGGATGAGTGGATGTGTGAATGGAAGGCTGCCTGGGATGTGTGTGTTGAATGAGAGGCTGCCTGGGATGGGAGGGTGTATGAATGGGAGTCTGCCTGGGTTGCATATGTGTATATGTGTATGTATGATTGGAAGCCTGCCTGGGATGGGTGAGAATGTGTGTGCAATCATGCATGTATGGGAGCCTTCCTGAGATGGGCAGGGTGTGTGTGAGAATGGGAGCCTGCCTGGGATTTGGGTGGCTGTGAATGGGAGCCTGTCTGGGGTGTGTGGGTGTAAATGGGACCTTGTCTGGTGTGTGTGTGTATTTGTGAGTGAGAGAATGGAAGTCTGCCTGGGCTGTGTGTGTGTGAGAGAGAGAGAGAGGGAGAGAATGGGAGCTGCCTGGGTTGTGTGTATTTACCGTATTTTTCGCTCCATAAGACGCACTTTTTTTCCCCCAAAGGTGGGGGGAAAATGTATGTGCGTCTTATGGAGCGAATATAAAAAAAAAACCAAACAAAAATCTAACAAACACCCCCCCCCCCCCGACACCCCCAAGACCTGCCGACTTAATTTCCTACGACCCCCCCCCCAAGACCTGACAAATTAATTTCCTGCAACCCCCCACCCTCCTGACCCCCCCAAGACCTGCCAAACGTCCCTGGTGGTCCAGCGGGGGTCCGGGAATGATCTCCTGGGCGTGGGCCGTCGGCTGCCAGTAAACAAAATGGCGCCGACGGCCCTATGCCCTCACTATGTCACTGAGACCGACCGCTGCTATTGGTCGGTCTCAGTGACATAGTGAGGGCATAGGGCCGTCGGCGCCATTTTGTTTACTGGCAGCCGACGGCCCTATGCCCTCACTATGTCACTGAGACCGATCGCTGCTATTGGTCGGTCTCAGTGACATAGTGAGGGCATAGGGCCGTCGGCTGCCAGTAAACAAAATGGCGCCGACGGCCCTATGCCCTCACTATGTCACTGAGACCGACCAATAGCAGCGGTCGGTCTCAGTGACATAGTGAGGGCATAGGGCCGTCGGCGCCATTTTGTTTACTGGCAGCCGACGGCTCACGCCCAGGAGATCGTTCCCGGACCGCTCCTGGACCCCCGCTGGACCACCAGGGACGTTTGGCAGGTCTTGGGGGGGTCAGGAGGGTGGGGGGTTGCAGGAAATTAATTCGGCAGGTCTTGGGGGGTGGAGGTTGTTAATTTAAAGGGTTGGGATGGGGGGGGGGGGGTTTGGGGGTTCCCACAGAAAGAAAAATTTTCTGATCTGGGGAGTGGACCGAAATGGCCCTCCCCAGACCCGAAAACAAAATGGGGAGAAAAAAAAAAACTATGCACTCCCCTAATTTGCTCCATAAGACGCCCAGACGCAGAGCCGGTTTAGCACAATTATTTTTTTTTTAAATTTTCCCCCTCTGAATCCTAGGTGCGTCTTATGGTCAGGTGCGTCTTATGGAGCGAAAAATACGGTATATGAGAAAGAGAGAATGGGTGCTGCAGGTGGATTCCAACCTGCCAGCAGCTGAAATGAAAATGAAGGCCTGATGCTGCTGGTAGATCTCAATCAAAGAAGAGCTAGAGATGCCTGTGGGTTTGTCTGAGTGAGAGCATATGTGTATATGAGCTTGTGTGAAAGAGAGGAGAAAGTTTGTGCATCCCACTCCCACTAAGCCACGAAAATCTCAGGTGACCGTAAATCAAAGTTCCCAGGTTTGGAGAATGTGAATTTTTAAAATCCTTTTTAGTTTTATTTTTCAGGTGTTATCTGATGTGTCTGTTGTTTTGAAATATTTTATTGGTGTTTGGGACATTTAAAAAAACTTGTATATGAGTTTTTAATTATTTGATCTTTTATTCATCAGCTTTTTTTAAATAAATATTATTAGTATGTTTTATTATTATGATTATTTATTTATTTTGTTTCTTGATTTTATTGTTTGATGTTTGAGGAACACTGATGGTTCTGTTTTTTCATTATTGCACTGCATAGAGCAGGGGTCAGGAACCTTTTTGGCTGAGAGAGCCATAAACGCCACATATTTTAAAATGTAATTCCATGAGAGCCATACAATATGTTTAAAACTAAATACAAGTAAATGTGTGCATTATATGTAAGATCACACTTTTAAAGTATAATAAGTCTCTGAAAATATTACACCAGGCCTTAAGACACCAATACATCTCCTATTAGGAAAACGGACCAAGTCAGGCTGCTATAGAGTCCTACACAGAAACTACAGGCCAGCAGAAAACCTCACCTGAATCACGTGCTGTCCCTCACCTAAGATAGAATAAAGAGACCAAAACGCATAACAAGAAGCATGCAGAAAAAACTGAATTGGAAACTGCAACAAGCCAGAGTCTCTGTATGCAGTGTAACAAAGGAAAAAAGAAACATCACCCATCCTTATAAAACAAATCAAGAAATATAAAATCATCAGCAGTAAAACTGTACTAACAAAAAGAACATATTTCGAAACAGCTGATGAGTGGAATATCCAATAATTAAAAACTCATATAAAACATTTCCAGATTCCAACAAAATATTTCAAAATAGCAGACACAAAGACCCAGTAATGAAAAATAAGGATACAAACATTTTTTTGCTCTGCATACCTGGGAACGTTTGATATCCAGGTGTCCTGAGATTGTTCTGAATTAGCAGGAGGCGGGGTGGTTTGCTTGGAACTTTCTCCTCTCTCAGTCACATACCAGCGCTCTCTCTCACACTGGCTCTCAATGACATACCTATACACAAATGCTCTCAGTACTCACATATACACATGTTTTTTCTCTCTCACTTATATAGGCTCTTAATTACACATTTACACACATGCTGTCTATCTTTTCACGCTTACACACGCACACAGGCTTTCAATCACATAAATACATGCTGTCTTTTTCTCTCACACACAGACTCTCATTCACATGCTTACAAACATGTCCTCTCTTTCTCTCATTTACACACAGGCTCTCAATCACATACTCACATGCTCCCTCACCTAAATCAGCTCTCAATCACACACAGACACACATGGTCTCTCTCTCTCATTTAAACACAGGCTCTCAATCACATACTCACATGCTCCATCACCTAAACCAGCTCTCAATCACACACTGACACACATGATCTCTCTCTTACTTATACACACAGGCTCTTAATCATACATACACATGATTTCTCTCACACACAAAGGATCTCAATCATACACACATATTCTTTCACACAAACAGGTTTTCAATCACAAACTTACACATACAGGTTCCCAATGGTAAACTTACATTCATGCTCTCTCTCTCACAGGCAGGCTCTCAATCACAGACATACTCTCTTTCACATATACAGACTCTCAATCATTCACATACATGCAATCTCTCACTCACACACACAGGATCTCAAACACACATGCTTGCTCGCTCATTCACTCTCTCTCTCCACCACCCCCACCCCGGGAACTCGCGGCAGCACCAGCAGCCTCCTCCCAACGCTAACCTCCTTCATTTTCAGCCCTCGTGGAGGCGGAGTCCCATCGGCGCCGGTTGAAGCTCTTCATTTTCCTCCGAGCCGCGCTGCAGTCTTCTTTCATCGCGCACGCACCTGATGCTCTCCATTTCCTCTTCCGGGCCGTGGGGGGGGGGGGGGTGGGAAGAAAAGAGCACGCCGGTGCCGCTGACTCCAGCTGTCCTGTTGCGTTCCGCCCGGGCTGACAGCATTTTAAGCCCAGGCGGAGGAGGACCGGGGAGCAGCTGGGTCAGCGGGGGACTGGAAAGTGTGGCGACACTTGTCTGCGAGCCAGATGCAGCTCTCAAAAGAGCCATATCTGGCTCGTGAGCCATGGGTTCCCGACCCCTGGCATAGAGTGACTGGCTTCTTGCGGTTTCAGTTCAGTTTTTGTCTGCATGTTTGTATTTCTACTTTATGGTTGCTCTATTCCCTATTTGGTGAGGGTCTATTTATGTTCTACATGTGAGACTGAAGTGAGGCATTTTCCTAACAGGAAGTGTATTAGTGTATTCGGGCTTTCAGAGGGTCAAGCCCTACCCAACACACATCACAATAGGCCTAATATCATATGATTTCCAAGTTACTTTTTTGCAGGGATTTCTGGTTGGCTTCACAGCAGTGCATGTAAATATAATGTGAATGATATTTGTACCTCAGAATACTGTACTTTGATATTTTTCATGTAAAATATAAATGCATCTCTTAACTGTGCGTGTGGAATGGGGCGGGAGGCGTCATATAAGGCTATAAGTTTTGCCTAGGGCTCCAAATACCCTGTATCAGCCATGGGTTTGTGGGGGTGGAGGAGGAGGAATTGGTGTCAGTTTTTAAAGTTTCATCATTGAAGGGAGCTGGGTGGTTTTTTATCAGGCCCGGGACAGAGAATGAATCAATGGGGGAGGGGGGGGGGGGGAGAACAGTAATTGTTAGCACAGGGCAGCAAAAAAGGCTAGCATCGGCCCTGGCCACGCGAGTTTCTTCCTCTTCTCGGCTGTGGTGGGATGGGGTCCACCAGTGGCCTCGAGGACCTTCCTTTTGCCTGACGTGTCCACTGCCACCCTGTGACAAGGCCTCTCTTCTTGAGCTGTCAAGCACCACTGATTGGGTAAGTCTGAGCCCAAAGTGACCCATTGGTTTCGCAAGTTCAGACGTCATATTGAAATTGGCAAAATGAGGCACACACAGGTAAAAAGTGTTACTTTCCTGCTGCAGTGGAAGGGAGAGAGAATTATACAAAATTTGATTTGATGTACCACAAGGATTGAATAAAGTTGAAAGTATGCCCCAAAATAAAAAAGATTGAAAAACATTGGTCTAAATCCCGCAAATCCCTGCCTCTGCTCTGCAGCACAAATCTAAGGCTGCAATTCGTGAGGAGTTACACTGTCCTCATCCCTTTGCTTACCCCTTCAATGGTCTAATACCCCAGATCCCTGCAGTTTGGGAGAAATGTATACTACCAACCCTTTCCGTCTACCCCTGTAATAGCCCTAGTATCCCCAGCTCTCTATTCCTATTACCAGCCAGCCTCCTTCGCCTGTCCCTTCGAGAGATCTAATGCCCTACAACTCCCAAACCTCTGCAATCTGCAAGAGGTTTATAAATCCACCAGTTCACTGAAATCCGCCTCTCCTTTCTCGGACACGTGGGCATCCAAAACGGAGATTCTACCCCCTCCTGCTCCCAGTGACTGCCACCCTCTGCAACCAATAGGAATTTGGGTGGGTGGGTCCTCTCGTGGAGCCGATTGGTAGCGGGAGAGATGGGCGCGAGGAGAACCGCCCAATGGTGGCAGGAGTGGGCGTGGAGACGGGCGAGCACGAGCCACGTGTTCACTGTGTACCCGGAAGCCGGAGCCGGAGCCGGAGGTGCTGGGACAGGTGGCTACGGGCGCCGGGAGCTGTGAGTTGGGGGCTAAGCCGCACCTTTTGCCCTTTTGTTTTCCGATGGGGATCCGTGTGATTCCTGGCAACAGAAATAAGAGGACGCGGGATTGGGGATGGGAGGATACAGCTTTGGTGCTGCTAGCCTTATGTTCTCTGCTATAGATCCAGTCATATGTGCTTTAGAGAGAAATACAAGGAGAATGCTGAAATGTTTTGCGTAGGGCTAGCGCTCCTGCATGGATTTGTACAGTTCTGATTATTCATGCTGAATTTGTTTGCTGCTTTATTTGGATTTATCATTGTGATTTCTATAAATTACCCAGGGGTAAACATACTGGTTTGTGGGTAGAAAAGAGTTTTCTGTATTTTTGTTGTCAGGGTTTGGAATTCGTGGAATGCACAATTACCGAAAAAAAAAAGAAGAGAATCATTAATCAGGAGAGCCACAAGGAGTCAAATGCCTTATGTTCAACTGTCAGGTCACACAGAATCAGTAACAGAGCTCTGGGTGACTTCTGAATCGTAGGCCAGTGCTGTAATCCCTAGACAGCTGTCAAGTTTTTGGATTTGAGATGTCCTATGTACATTAATATCTATATATGTATGGAGAGAAAACAGCTTATAGATATGCAACAAAATGAAATAGCATGTGCATTGGGACCGGTAATTTTAGAGAATGTAACATGCATCTCTGGTTGTGTGCACAGAGGGGATTGAATAAAATAACAAAACACTTTTACCTTGTAACATGCAGCTATGTTTCTTCTCAGTAAGGAGCATTTATGAGACTGGTATCCCACCAAACAGGAAGTTTATAAAACAAAAGTTATATCCTACTGAGGTGATCTAAGCTGTGTTTAGTCGAGGTATGGCGGAGTTCTCATTATTTCCTGACATGGCCTGGATGCTGATAGTGTTGGTGGTGCTATTGCTTGTCACATGAATAATGGATTTGACATGTTAAGACTGTGCATTACCACCTCTTCCTTAGAGACCTGAGAAGTGGAACAATGTGCAATATCTTTGAAATGAAAGCTAGTAACATTGCTTTGCCAGTTCTTTCTATACTCCACTTTGCTTTTGAAAGAGCTTGACCATTTTATAAGCTCATCGCCCCCCAGTATGAGATTAGCTAATTTGCCACTAAAGCCCCCAAGTTCATGACCAGCAAATCTTTTCCTTTTGGCAGGGTTCTTACAACTCCCATCATCTCATGGTCCTTTTCATTTAGGATCATGGCCTTCCAGCTGATTACATGATATTTAAACAGATTTCTGCCCAAGGCTGGGATAGCCCTAATCTTTTAAGACCCAAATCAAAGATGTGTCTAGGATATCCAGAATTAATATTTTACATGCTAAACCTGCTTTAAGAAATGTGAATGAAGTTCGTTTTCCCTGCTTAACCTGAATTGATGACTAGCATTTCTGTTCTACCCTTTCTTAGGTGAAAAATTATAGATTTTGTGGGGGTTTTTTTTTTGTAAGATTGCTCTTAATAGGGGTTAACAATAAATATAAATGGCACTTGGCAATGAATTAAATGTGATCTGTTGTTGTGCTTTCACTTCCCTAATGCTTTGAACTTTTATTTGCTTTTTTTTCTTGTTGTCAGTAAAGCAGGTGTTTCTAGCATGATCCCAGGTTATGGTCCAGTGTTCCAGGCCTTGCTGGGAACCTTCTTCACGTGGGGTCTCACAGCAGCTGGCTCTGCCCTTGTTTTCATATTCTCCAGTGGACAAGTGAGTCTCATTTGATATTGTACAACTGAAGAACTAGGGGCCTAGTGTCTTAGTTGACTGATTCAGTGACACAGCAGTTTAATCTTTAGGACTGGATGGTTCAGAGGGGAATATGAAGCCTGTTGTCTCTATGATTGGATGGTTCAGAGTTGACCCAGGGACCCGCTAGTACTCGTTTATTCAGAAGATTTGCCACTGATAGGCTAAACCAGTTGAGTTAATGTCTATGTATAGTGCCTAGTGGACAGGTGCCATCATTAATAAAACTGGGTTGAGGCACATTAGGCAGTATCAGAGAAGCTTTCAGGGCCATTTCAAATTTCAGTATCATCTCTGTTGTGGGGGCAGTTTACATTGTTCTCCGTGCTATACCTGTTCTGTGGTATGTGGGTGTGTGAGGGAGGCTGGCACTGATTCTGCCTGTGCAGTACCTGTAAGCATTCAGGAAGAGGACAGTAGATCAAGGATAGTTAGCCTACTTCCCTTTCTCTTATTCTCATACCCCTCTTTTCCCTCAGAGCTGGACATGGAGGGCTTTGGCAGGTTATATACACATATGGTAACAGAATGTGCATTCTGAGGTGGGGACTGGGTCTTTGGATGCAATCTCTTTGTGAGAGGGGTTTGTTTGCTTTCCTGAAGGTTTGTTTTGAATGTCAGGTGATATATTTTGACACGATCATCCTAGTTCTAATCCTTTTTTTGTCTTGCTTGCTTGCTGTTTTGAAAATCAAAATGCTCATCCCTCACATCCCACTGTGTAAAGACATGGTATTATTAACTGATATTTTATGTTGCATTGTTCCAATTTTTATACTCATCTTTTCTTTTGTAGTCACTGAATGTGTTGATTTCTGACCATCCTTTCTTTCTTTCTCTGATGTCATTTTATCGTATAACATTATGGATTATGCTGTTTAAAGAATAAAATTGATGCCTCTTTTTCATAAAATGCTTTTTCCTCTCATAAATCCTCTCCTCTAAATAGTTCTTTACAATCTCGGCATCTTTTTCCATTCCTTAAAGCTAACTTAGACTTTGCATGGAGAACAAATGCCATGCCCCAGTTTGTTTGGTTGGAAATGGAGTTGTCCCAGTAGTTCATTTTAAAACAAATTGAAGAAAATTCTTTTTCACTCAGCGCACAGTTAAACTCTGGAATTCATTGCTAGAGGATGTGGTTACTGTAACTGGGTTTAAAAAAGGGTTGGATAAGTTTCTAGAGGAAAAATCCATAAACTGCTATTAATCAATAAGGAATAGTAGCTTGAGATTTATTTAATGTTTGGGAACTTGCCAGGTACTTGTGACTTGGATTGACCACTGTTGGAAACAGGATGATGGGCTTGATGGACCCTTGGTCTGACCCAGTATGGCATATCTTATGAACTAAATGGGTCTATTCACAGTTCTGTTGACTTTGGATTGTGTATTTCTGGAGGTGTGCTCAGATGCACTGTCGACCCTGGGAGAGCAGTGCTGGGTTAAGGAAGTGGAAGAAAAAACAGTATGAGAATTTTCATGCAATATTAGTTATGTCCCTATCTACTTGAGGGAAACATTTAGAATCAGCTTTGTTGGGGGGTGGGGGGGATAGCAGGTCAATAGAGATAACATGTCTGAGCTTTCCCTGCACCCACACTCAGCCAACTACACACAAAAGTACTGCAGCAATGGAAGGCACCTGTACCAAATATCCAACTGCTGCTGAAAACCTCTGGTTGGGTACACAGGAAGACAGCGCAAGTGTGAAACTCTGAAGCAGTAATGTCATGGTGAAAGCTTCTGCCCTGGTTGCTTTTTCATTCACTTGTAAGTCTTTTTTTTTTTTGTGTGTTTGCCCAGCAGCAGCTCAAGCTGCTCCGTAGGATCTCACTGTGGGTAAAACACATGAATTCCCAAGTAGCTTGAATTGGCTGTTAGTACAGTCCTGTGGGAAAGTGTTGAACCAATATCACTATCCAACAGAACAATTTACTAGCCCAAGGCTATAGGATCTCTGATTTTTTTTTCATGCTCTATTGAAGTAACTTGTGCATGAATGAAACTCCCTCTCTTAGGTGGAATTAATTATTTTGGGGTGCTGTACGCTCACATTTCAAGCTCCTTTTCAGAGAGTAGTCCTAAGATCCAGCTGGGTTGCCGATGCCTTCTCAGGGACAGGAAAGGGAAAACAGAGGATTGGGTTTGCCACTATCAGATAGCTTTAAGGTCCTGCTTTGACATCGTCTGGTTTGTTTCCTCCATTTTGTACCCTCTAGAGGGAGCAGCATGTGACATTGACTTTGCTATAATGTGCTCTCTCTCCCGGTGTATCAAGTAAACATATTGCTTTGATTTTTTTTTTTCCAGAGATGGATTTTGGATGGGAGCCTTGGCTTTGCTGCAGGGGTGAGTGCTGTGCACCTTATGAGGGGCAAATGGGGCAGTTGTTTCTGGAATTGTTGTGTGTGTGTTCACCCAGATGTCTTCTAAGATATATTATAATTCCTCTCATTCTATGGGAAGGGCCTGGGACCTGGGGGGGGCCTTTGGAATTTTGATAGGCCTCTCTCTGGCTGGCGGTGCATTTAGCAGCTAGAATGCCTTGCCTAAGGTCATCTTTATTTCACAAAAGATGAGAGGCACAGTGCAGTGTTCGGCTCTGGCCTGCTCTTCATCCAGTGTACAGAACAAGGTCTGCGAACCGAGGTGCAGTGAAGGCTTCTGGATTGCTGAAGGGCAGTACGGAGAAACCAGGTATTCTTCTCCTCTGCAGGGCTATTGTATCACCTCGCTGGTGGCCTGCTCTGTGTAATAAACCCAGGGTAGGGGAGCACTTAAAGGCAGAACGGCGGTCTTTATTAAAAGAATAGAACTGGGATGCCACAGGACCAATTAAGGGTAATAGTTTGTAAATGCCTTTTGCATTTTTCCTCTCTGATTTAATACCATCTGTTAGTGGTGTTATTGTTTGAGACTGGCAAGAGATCACTTATGGTTCTAACATTTGTCGCTGCATTCAAACTGTTGAAGCCTCTTAAAAGTTAAAAAAAAAAAAAAACAACCCACCAGAAATTTCCTATAGAAGATGAGTAAGGTCCTGGCTTTGGGGGTGGGAGCAAATGGAAATGAGCCCTGCTTTAAATGTGAGGCCTGAATAATTTATTACGCTTGTGGGAACGCCCAGCCTAAGTGACAAGGGGGAAAACCAGCACCGCCCTGGCATCCTCGCGCCCCTGACAGCACAAGTCCTGTGCATAGCACCCCCTGCTTTCACACTGCCTCCCCGCCAGCCTCTTGCAGTAGGGTTAATGCTGCGTGCGCTTTCACCTGCTGCGAGGGCAGGCGGCGCGGTGGTCCACAGTTTACGCATGCAGAGGGCTCCTGACCTGTAGGAAAGGTGTAAACAGCCAAAATCATTGAAATTACATTTCTTCCATCATTAAGCTTCCCAAAGCACCATGCGGTGAGTACTTTTGTTCCTGTGGCTGGTTTCAAAATGAAAGTACATGTGTCCTTTCGTGCTGAGAATCTGAGCCCAGTCTACAGAGTAAAAGGAGCTGTGGACAGTTTAAAAAAAAAATTACCCCCTTAGAGGTCATTTCCTGTCTAGATGCTGGACTTTGCATATAATTTTCAAAGGGAAAATGCTCAGATACTTTCCCTTTTAAAATTGCCACTGCTTTTTGTGTGGGAAAAGTTTTGTTGTTTTTCTTTAAATAGAAAATTAAAGTGTGTAGGTTTGAAAATATAGTCTGCATTATTTTCTGATCCCATCTAGAACACGTCTCTCCTCCCCCCCCCCCCCCCCCCGTGAGGATGCCTACCCTCTAATATGGCTCAAAGCACATGTGTTGTGGAATAGCAGGGGGTACTTTTCTCTGTGCAGAGGGTGAGTAATTTTCACCCAGCCCATTTCACCTGGGTGAGTCGCTATTTGCCCATGTAAATTGCCCAGTTCTTATGAAGGTGGAGTTTAGGTGCAACACAGGAGGGAGGGAGACGGATTAGTAAGCTGCTATCTAGTCCAGTCCTGTGCCACCTCCTGAATACAGTCGATCTGATCCCATCGCTGTGAATAAGAGATTAGAATCTGGATGTCATCTCCATGAATGTACCGTCACTCCAAGGGGCCTAATTAAGGTACCCAGTGAACAAAGGTACATATTAAACAAAACAGGCAATAGACCCAGTCCCATCGCAGATAGCCCGGGGGACTGACTCAAACTGGCCTGACCCATAACCACAACCAGCATCCTGTCTGACAGGAGAGACTCCAGCCATCAGCCTACCACTTCATCAACTCCAGTACCCTTCATGCCCTTCACCAGGATCGACCAAACAAAAGGCTGCTGAGGGAATGAGGAGAACTAGCAAACCTATATCTCTGTGATCCCTCAGCAGCCTTCAAGAGCCAATAGTACCGTTCCGGTGCTGTACCCCAGCCTAAAACCGTCTGTGTGGGATAAAGTGCATGAAGTGCCTCTAGAAAATCCTGCAACTAGTGCTTCTGTAACTTTTTTCCCCAAACAAGGGCAGATTGGAGATAAGACTGTAACTGGGAACAGCAAGTTGCATCCAAATCCATCTTTTTCAAAAGAATCTGCACCTCTGCCGCCTTCAACATGCTAGGATAAATATCTTTCTTCAAAGAAGCCTGCAATGCTTATGCTCTTACATCCTTAGAAGAGCCCTGTGTCAGCCTGGTAAATGCAGAGCAGAGGCCTGGAATGTTCTGCCGGGAGACTGGCAGAATGACCTCCAGTCTCTTTAACAGCTGCCAGGATAACTGTGGACAGAATGCTGGGTACCGAGATGAGATTTAGGCAGAATACACACGGGAGGAGCACACATGTATTTAGACCAGGAGCCTATGCTGGCATTGAAGCAGAGACGTGCCTGTAGTTTTACAAAACCTCATTATTCATAACCACACTTTTGCTTCTATAAAATC
This sequence comes from Rhinatrema bivittatum, assembly GCF_901001135.1. Classification (NCBI taxonomy): domain Eukaryota; kingdom Metazoa; phylum Chordata; class Amphibia; order Gymnophiona; family Rhinatrematidae; genus Rhinatrema; species Rhinatrema bivittatum. Next base: position 174,637,050 of record NC_042618.1, read on the forward strand.
AAAGGCAAATTGAGAGGTCTGAATTCTAGCATCATCCAGAAGCTTTTTACTAAATAGAGAGGCCCACTCAGTGTAAGAGCAGACATTAATCCGGATACAAATGCGTTCCTTTATGAGATCTGACAGACTCTGTGCTCTTTGGGGTTTTCGTTTGTGAGAGGGCTTTAATAGCCTTCGGGTATAGTTGGAGCCGGTTTCTTGTAGAAGGGGAATCCATGCACTCATGGTGCTGCTTTTATTTTCAGTATGGCTGTTCTTCCACACCTTTGCAGTGATTCCTGTTGACTCGGCAGAAGAAAATTCTGTTTTCTAAAAAAAAAAAAAAAAAAGAGCATGTGATGCTGTGAGAAGAGCTGGACGTGCTATCGATTGGCTCCCTCCAGGCCTGCTTACCATCCTCCCCCAACCGGCTGAATCTGGTGGCATTTGCTGTGGCTCTGGATGAACTGACCCTGAGGAGCGAGTGCAGATCAGGCCAGTATTCAGCTGAGACGGGATATGTCCACTCGGCTTGCAAGGAAAGAAAAAGATAAAGCTTGGCCGGTGGATCCCAAAATGGCCAACAGTAAAGTTGAGGGAGTGACAGAGTCTGATCAAATAGAAGCCTTGATTGCTGCGGTTACAGGGCGGTGGAAAAAGCGATTGACTTTAAATTGGATGGGAAATTTGAGGCTTTCTCTGAAAAACTCGATACCCTCTCTGGTTTGATTGACTCTACCGTGCAGTGTCTGACTGCCATAGAACAACGTGTCTCGGATTTTGAAGATGGCACGTGAGGCTCTGACATTGTGTTTATCAGGGCAGAGAAGCAGATCGAGACTATTGAGCACAAGTTGGAGGATCTGGAAAACCGCTCGCGCCACAACAATCTTCGGTTTATGGGCCTTCCTGAAATGTTGTTGGATAATGAGCTGGGAAGTCTTGGAGAAATGGCTGCCGGCATCTTTGTAATTCCCTGATATGCTGGGGCCACTACGTATAGAGAGAGTGCACCACATAGGCCTGAGGCATTAAAATCATGACAGACCATGTGCCGTTATTGCTTGTTTCTTAGACTTTACACAAAAGTCTGCAATTTTACAAGCAGTGCGTCGGGGGACTATAACCTCGTATGCAGGAAGAAAGTGCTGATTTTTCAGGACTACTCGGTGAAACTTGCCGGGCTTCATAGGGCCTTTTCCCTCATCTGTTCTTCCTTGTTTCAAAAGAAGGTGTGTTTCTCCCTCCAATACCAGGCCAAGCTGTGGGTCACTACTGCTGGTATTACCTCCATCTATACTATGTCAGCAGAGGCTCAACGGTTTCTCCAGTCGTTGAACAGGGAATGACGGCTCACCGCAGGAGGGATACCATTTTGGATGTTAACCGGAGTAACGAGAGTTTTACTGTGGACTTATTGTTAGCCCTGCTGTACATATATGGATGGAGTTTTCTAAGTTGGCTGGATTTTCTCCTGCTTGGTTCTAGCGTTTGGAGCTGCTATGGGATGTTGATATCCTGTTGTCTTTGTCTACTGAGATAGATTTGACTGATTTTGGAGTCTCTCACAGCTAGTTCTAAGTTTCAGAAAGTTGACGATGTATGTCTTCCCCCACATAGATGACTATTGTTATTAATTTTTTGTTTTTACCTTGATTGCTGTTTTACTGGTGGGGACATTGGTGAGACTCTGGACTATGAGACTGCATACAATTATGTGAACTTTCTGTGGAGGAGTAGTTAATGCACAATGCTGTGCTTTTTTGTTTTGGCATATATATATATATATATTCTTTCAGAATGTTCTTCAAGCACTTAAAGACTTTATATCAGGACCCTTGGTGTTAGGGCATGACTTCAATGTGGTGAGTGATCCAGGACTGGATAAATCGCACCCTGGACCTTCTGATGTGCTCTGGAAGTGTAAAGATGTCCCATTATTTTGCAAAGAATTGGATCTGCTTGATGCATGGTGCGTTCTGCATCCTACAGAACCCGATTATACTCATGTTTCGAGGGCCCACGCGTCACAGTCATGTATTGACTACTTACTGTTATCTACTACCTTATTCTCTAAAGCAGGAGTCAGGAACCTATGGCTCGGGAGCCAGATATGGCTCTTTTGATGGCTGCATCTGGCTCGCAGACAAATCTTTAATAAAAAAGTAAAAATCTAACAAAATCCCCCACCCTCCTGACGCCCCTCAAGACCTCCAAAATTAATTTACTACAACCCCCACCCTCCTGACCTCCCCAAGACCTGCCAAAAGTCCCTGGTGGCCCAGCGGGGGTCCAGGAGCGGTCCGGGAGCGATCTCCTGGACTTGGGCTGTCGGCTGCCAGTAGTCAAAATGGCGCCAATGGCCCTTTGCCCTCACTATGGGGTAGATTTTCAAAAACCGCGAATAGGCGTACTTTTGTTGGCGCTCCAGGCGCCAACAAAAGTATGCTGGATTTCAGTAGATACGCGCGTAGCCGCTGAAATCCGGGATCGGCGCGCGCAAGGCTATCGATTTCGTATAGCCGGCATGCGCCGAGCCGCGCAGCCTACCCCCGTTCCCTCCGAGGCCGCTCCGAAATCGGAGCGGCCTCGGAGGGAACTTTTGCCCTCCCCTCACCTTCCCCTCCCTTCCCCTACCTAACCCACCCGCCCGGCCCTGTCTAAACCCCCCCCTTACCTTTGTTGGGGGATTTACGCCTCCCGGAGGGAGAAGTAAATCCCCGCGCGCCAGCGGGCCGCTAGCGCGCCGGGACGCGATCTGGGGGCGGGTCCGGAGGGCGCGGCCACACCCCCGGGCCGCCCCGGGCCGTAGCCACGCCCCCGGGCCCGCCCCCGGAACGCTCCCGACACGCGCGGTTCGGGCACGCCCCCGACACGCCCCCGACACGCCCCCTCCGAAAACCCCGGGACTTATGCGAGTCCCGGGGCTCTGCGCGCGCCGGTAGGCCTATGTAAAATAGGCTTACCGGCGCGCAGGGCCCTGCTCGCCTAAATCCGCCCGGATTTGGGCGGATTTAGGCGAGCAGGGCTCTGAAAATCCGCCCCTATGTCACTGGGGTCGACCAATGGTGGCGGTAGCCCCTTTGACATAGTAAGGGCAAAGGGCCGTCGGCTGCCAGTAATCAAAATGGTGTCGACGGCCCTTTGCCCTTACTATGTCACAGGGGCTACCGCCGCCATTGGTCGACCCCAGTGACATAGTGAGGGCAAAGGGCTGTCTGCGCCATTTTGATTACTGGCAGCCGACAGCCCAAGTCCAGGAGATCGCTCCCAGACCCCCACTGGACCACCAGGGACTTTTGGCAGGTCTTGGGGGGGGTCAGGAGGGTGGGGGTTGTAGTAAATTAATTTTGGAGGTCTTGGGGGGCATCAGGAGGGTGGGGGGTTGTAGTAAATTAATTTTGGAGGTCTTGGGGGGCATCAGGAGGGTGGGGGTTTTTGTTAGATTTTTACTTTTTTATTAAAGATTTGTCTGCGAGCCCTGGACCCCCGCTGGATCACCAGGGACTTTTGGCAGGTCTTGGGGGGGGGGGGGGTTAGGAGGATGGGGGGTTGTAGTAAATTAATTTGGCAGGTCTTGGGGGCGTCAGGAGAGTAGGGGGTTGTAGTAAATTAATTTGGTAGGTCTTGGGGGAGTCAGGAGGGTGGGGGGTTGTAGTTAGTATGGCTCTCACGGAATTACATTTTAAAATATGTGGCATTCATGGCTCTCTCAGCCAAAAAGGTTCCCGACCCCTGCTCTAAAGGATCTGCCGCATTGATTGGGCCCATGGAGGTTTCCGATCATGCTATGATTTGGGTGGATGTTGGCTGGTTGGATGCTGGGATGTGATGCCATCATTGACACTTCCCGGCATATCTTGCTAATGATTCTAAATTTCAAGTGTTTCTGCATCAGAAGTGGGACGAGTTTCAGGAGCACAATAATGAGCATATTATGGACCCTGCCCTTTTTTGGAAGACAAGCAAGGTGGTGCTTCGAGGGGATATTATCGCCTTTATAGCCCATAGATATAGGGCTTTAGACGCTAAGCTACAGAAATTGGAAAAGCAGGTGCATTGCAACAGATTGCGACTGGCCGGAAGGCGGTCTGAGCAATCCAGGACAGATTACTTTTTATCCCTGGCCACGCTGAATACCTTGATCCACCAATGTACAATCAAATCATTGTTTTATTATAAATTTCAACTTTCAACATGGGAGTAAGGTAGGTAAATTATTGGCTCATATGATCAAACGTAAAATGGGGGCAAAGTACTTCTTTGCAGTGTGCAATAAAAAGCACAAAATAGTTAATTCCCTCGAAGGAATAAGGGGGTTTTTCTCGACTATTTTCAGTGGCTTTATTCCAGGCAGCCGGGGGATATAGTGGCAAGAGAATTTCTTTTCAAAAATAGCACTTCCGCAGCATACAAATGTACAGCTTGATAAGTTAAATGCTCTGATATGCATGGAGGATGTATAATATGGGATTTTGGATTCTCCTGCATATAAGGCCCCAAGGCCTGACAGTTATAGCGAAGAATTTTATAGGATTTTGCAAGAGTGGGTATCTCATTAGTAAGCGGTGTTTTCCATATAACACAAATAGTGCATTGTTAACTCTTATATCCAAGAAAGATAAAGATCTGCTTTTAGCAGAATCTTATAGGCTCATTTCGCTGCTGAATTTTGACATGAAATTATTAGCTAAAATATGCACGCATCAGTTAGTGTGTGTTATTCCGTTGCTGGGGAAGGATCATGAGGTGGGCTTTGTGCAGGGGCGGCATTTGGTATTGAATGTCAGAAGGGTATTGGCATCTATTGCGTGGAGTACGTCCCATGTGATTCCTTCGTTATTGATTAGTTTTGATGCTGAAAAGGCCTTTGATCGAGTGGCCTGGGACTATCTCTTTTTTATCTTAGAAAAGATTGGATTGCGTGACAGATGGATCTGCTTTATTTGGATCCTAAGGCTCGAATTTTGGAAAATGAGTACCCTACGAGTGAGTTTGTCTTACAGCAGGGTACGTGGTAGCGATGTTCTCTCTCATCCTTATTTATTCTATCTTTAGAATCACTTTTACGAACGATTCAGCAGAATGTTCGTATTTCCGGTGTCCAGGTCGGTCATAGTATATTTAAAATTTCCGCTTTTGCAGATGATTTGCTTGTCCATCTTAGTATCCCGCCAGAGTCATTGACCACTCTGATGGAAGAATTTGTTGCTTTTGGATCCTTTTCTGGGCTCAAGCTGAATATGAGCAAGTCTGAGGCAATAACGTCCTCGACCCAGTGTCTGTCGGTGTGGGGTGAGAGTTCCCCCTTAAATGGGCAGGGAATTCCTTTTGATATCTTGGAGTGCAGGTATCTATGAATCTTGCAGGGATTGATGCTTTAAACGTTTTGATAAAAACGTTAAAAACTAAGCTTTTGGAGTGAGAGGATTTGCCCCTTTCGGCGACAGATAAGGTGAACTTATTCAAGATGCTTCTTTGTCCTCAGTGTCTGTATGTTCTACAAATGGTTCCTTTGGATGCTGCAGAAGCGGGATATTAATTTGATTTATGTCATGTTATCTCGCTTTGTGTGGAGGGGTAAATGAGTGAGGATTCCGATACAGAAAATGTTAGGATCTTGGCAGAAGGGTGGCTTGTGGATTCCAGATGTGGAAGAGTACAACATGGCGTGCTTATTACGACATGTGAAAGATTGGTTATTTAAACCTCTTCTTTCAATCCTCTGGCTCTGGAAAAAGGAGATGGTGAAAGCTTTGCAGCTTTGATTTGTGTTGTATGCTAAACTGGCTCAGTTGCCACCGGAGGTGCGTGGAAACTTTGCTATAGTTTCTTTACAGAAGGCATGGTTTTACCTTTGTGGCAAATTAAGACATAACCCTCGAGAATCGATTTACCTGCCTAGGATTTTTCACCTGGCCTTCAGGCTCGGGCATTTGTACATTGGGCAAATCAGGGTATATATTGCAGGTGGTAGACTCGCAGGACACTATGTTACCCAATCAGGTACTGCAAACTCAATTCCATCTTTCGTCTGTTTTTCTTTGCCTACCTTCAACTGAGACATATTTTATCATTGCAATCTGTGTATCTCATGGATGTCTTTGTGGGTCAGGTTGAAGAATTTTTTCAAGTTGAAATTTGTACCAAAGTTGGGATATACTGCAATTCGTAAATCCCTGGTTCATCTTAGCCCAGCGTTTACTGGTGCTCTGTTATGTGCTAGGCAGAAAACTGATCTGCTTGATAACTAGGGAGATTTCCCTGTCTCCCGCTCCTTTAAACACATACATGAGCTGATGGCAGATGCAAAACAGAGAGTTGCAATATAAATGTCTACATAGGGCGTATTTTTCTCTTTATCCGGCTGCAGAGAATAGGTTTTTTGGATTCAGAGCTATGCAGTAAATGTCAACAGACCAGGGATACTTTGGGGCATTGTTTCTGGCTTTGTCCAGTAATTCAGTCCTGTTGAGGAAAAATTGCGCAAGTATTTATCTTTTCTGGTGGAACACACTGTGTTTACTCCTGAGGGCGTTCTATGTGACATACCATTATATTTCAGACTCGGGGGAGGGGAAACCATCTTTTGCTGAGGAAAAACTGTTTAATTGGCAGGCAGGCTATACTTTTACAATGGTGTGAGTGGGAGCCCCCATCCTTCAGGTTATGAGGAATAAATTTCATGGTCTGATGTAGATGGAAAATCAATGCAAGAACCGGTCCTTTAATTATAGGCAGAAGTTTGTTGACGTTTGGCCCCTTTATCTACAGCATTTATCCCCGCGGGCTAGGAGTGAGGTCATCGATTATCCATGAGTATTAGTACCTTACTGCTTGGATTTTTGATGTCTGTGATCCCTTGCTGATGAGGGGCTGGGTTGGGGAGGGGCGACTGTAATCTTGAGGTTTGAATATGGGTTTCTGTGTGGAGTAGGTCATTAATTCAGATTTCTGTTGTATGGTGTTTTGGTATCATTTCTGCTCTGCCCCTTGGGTAGGGGATGAGATAGATGGGTGGGAGTCAGTGACATAGTGGGGGGGAAGTGTTCTCAAATTATGAATATTCTGGATTACTTGTTGAATGTTCTCAATTTACTACGTGTTCTGTTTTGTTTTTTTTCCATGTATGTCACATTCTGGTGCTTGAATCCTTAAAATAAACAGTTTTACATTAAAAAAAAAAAAGTTAAATATAGCAAGCTAGAACAGCAGTATAAGGTGCGTTTTGGTTGGTTTTGTTGGGACTTAGGAGCAGTAGGTCTTCATTACATGGCAATCTGCCAGTTAGAATTAGAAATACAAAGATACCCCAATGTACTTACACAACATATGATTCGTTGGAGCCGATTTTGTTCATTTCCTAGAGTTGAAAAGTCACTGTGTAGAACTGGCGATACTTTTCAGTTACATGTGTGTATCTGCACTGCCACGTGCCATTCCTGTCCGTTTGTTGATAAATTCCTTTCTGCACTCGGTTACTGCACAGAGAATGTGGGGGCCGGCACTCAGGTTGCATTCTGTCTTTAGCCGATGTTATTGGAGAATGACTTAGTCTTGGGTTGATGACATCGGCTGTGGAGCTGTGCTAGCATGATATGGTGCAGTGAGAGCATTTGGGGAAACATTAAACCAAATCTGTAGATACAGCAGATGATCATTTATTTCCTAGAGCCTTCTTTCATAGAGTATGTTTTCAAAGCTTCAGGCATATTTTCTACGTGTAAAAATAGTTAACCTGGGGGAGCCCTGGTGGTAGAGAGCACTCAAATGCTGGTGAGATCTGGGGGTCAGAGAGTCTGCCTGGAGCCACATCATTACTCAGGATCCTGGGACACCTTAAAGCTGGCTCTTCTGTGGCGCACTGCTGCTGGCATGCCGAAGCCGCGTGCCAAAGGGGCACGCCCCTCCATTCAGTTTTCTTCTTCACTCCCTTGATTCTCCTTCGATGGTGAAGAAGAGGAAAGGCACTTTGCTGTGCCAGCCAGTGTAGTTGTCACACTTCTGGGTCTTCAGACAAGATTGAATTCCTTTATTATTAGCTTAATGCAGTCAGGGGATTGGGAGTGTGTTGGTTATCTCGCAGCCCTGACTAGACCGCCTCCATTTCAAGTAGGTGATAATACTTCTGTACTGGTGGGGCAGGATTCTCCCTTTACGATCAATAGTCCTATGCCTCAAACTGGTCCCAATTCAGCTACGAACAAGAGCTCTGTTCCTGAGGTCACTGGGTCAGTGACTACTTCAAGAATGTTGGGGAAAACACTGCCCCTATCCCACTTGAGTCATTATGATCTGCTGTGACTAATCTAGAACAGTGGGTCTCAACCTTTTTCCCATCGTGACACACCTGACAGGCCACGCTCACATCTGTGACACACTGCTCATCACAATTCATGGCGGAAATAAAAAGTAAAGCTCCGGTAATTATTTTTATTGTTTAAAATGACAAGGAAAAGATACGTATTCTGTCTGAACAGAAACTGCATAAATAGTAAACATCCCACACCAAAACAGCACCAATTTCCAGCACTTAAACAGTAACCACCTTACCTAAGAAAAGGCAACACTGAAAATATTACACCAGGTCTTAAGACACCAATACATCTCCTATTAGGAAAACGGACCAAGTCAGGCTGCTATAGAACCCTACACAGACACTACACGCCAGCAGAAAACCTCACCTAAATCACATGTGCTGACCCTCACCTAACAAGGAATAAAGAGACCTAAACGCATAACTAGAAGCATGCAGACAAAAACTGAATTGGAAACTGCAACAAGCCAGAGTCTCTGAATGCAGTGCAACAAAGGAAAAAAAGAAACATCACCCATCCTTATAAAATCAGTAGCAGTAAAACTGTACTAACAAAAAGAACAGATTATTTCGAAACAGCTGATGAGTGGAATATCCAATAATTAAAAACTCATATAAAAAATTCTAGATACCAATAAAATATTTCAGAATAGCAGACTCAAAGACCAAGAAATGAAAAATAAGGATACAACAATTTTTTCTTCTGCATACCTGGGAACGTTTGATATCCAGGTCTCCTGAGATTGTTTTGAATTAGCAGGAGGAAGGGTGGTTTGCTTGGAACTTTCTCCTCTCTCTCAGTCACATACCAGCGCTCTCTCTCACACTGGCTCTCAATTACACACCTATACACACATGCTCAGTCACTCACATATACACATGATTTTTCTCTCACTTATATAGGCTCTTAATTACACATTTACACACATGCTTTCCATCTTTTCACACTTACACACAGGCTTTCAGTCACACACATACATGCTGTCTTTTTCTCTCACACACAGACTCTCATTCACATGCTTACAAACATGCTCTCTCTCTTTCTCTCATTTACACACAGGCTCTTAATCACATACTGACATGCTCTCTCACCTAAACCAGCTCTCAATCACAGACACACATGCTCTCTCTCTCTTACTTATACACACAGGCTCTTAATCATACATGCACATGATCTCTCTCATACACAAAGGATCTCAATCATACACACATACTCTTTCACACAAACAGATTTTCAATCACAAACTTACACATACAGGTTCCCAATCGTAAACTTACATTCATGCTGTCTCTCACAGGCAGGTTCTCAATCACAGACATACTCTCTTTCACATATACAGGCTCTCAGTCATTCACATACATGCTGTCTCACTCACACACATACACACACAGGATCCCAAACACATGCTTGCTCATTCACTCGCTCTCCCTCCCCGGAACTAGCGGCAGCAGCAGCCTCCTCCCAATCCTAACCTCCTTCGTTTTCAGCCCTGGCGGAGCAAGAAGTCCCATCGGTCGTGGGAGTTGACGTTCTTCTTCATTTTTCTGTGCGCCGCGCTGCTCATTCCTGAGGCCGCGCCTCTCTTCTGTTCTTCGGGCCGACACTGACCACACTAGCGTGGTCTCTTCTTCCCGCGCAAGCACCCGCTGCTCACCACTTCCTCTTCCGGGCCGCGGGGGGGGGAAGGCGGGAAGAAGAGACCGTGCCAGTGCCGCTGACTCCAGCTGTTCTGCCGCGTTTCGCCCGGGCTGACAGCATTTTAAGCCCGGGCGGAGGAGGACCGGGGAGCAGCTAGGTCAGCGGGGGACCGGGAAGTGTGGCAACACACCTGCGTGTTCTTGGCGACACACTGGTGTGTTGCGACACACCGGTTGAGAACCACTGATCTAGAAAGATCTCTCATACAGGCCAGTGCAATTCCAACACGCTAAAATGTACAATCATATCTCCTGGGTGCTCGATGCAATAGGTAAATGAGCTGCTGTGCTAGAAAGGACGCGCTAGAGGTAAATTGTACATCCCTAGCGCATCAGTGGCATCGGGGTGCCCGGGAGAAGTGACTGTGCGCGGGTTAGGAAAATGGATGCTCAATTTTATGAGCATCCATTTTCCTAATCTGTTGCACAGCCACAGGTTAGGAAAACAGACGCTTGTTAATTGAGCATCCATTTTCCTAAATTGACTGCCGGCAAAACATTTATTATAATTATAACATTTTTTTTTTTTTACGTTACTCCTTTTTTCAATTCCTCTGACTTAATATCGCCATGCTATTAAGTCAGAAGAACCACAAAAGAGCCGTATTTTCGGCTTTTCTGTTAACTTTTGGCGATCCTCAAGACGTAACGCCAGCTCCAGAACTGGTGATAATTTTGAGGGTAAAAATGTACGCGTCAGGCGCATATTTATTTTTTACATAAAGGGTAATAGCTAATTGCCTTATCAACATGGTATTTACATGCGATGAGCGCTATTAGCTACACGTGCCCAACCGTGGGTTAACCTGTGCACTAGCCTGAGCACATGGTATTGCATCGGCCTGATAGAAGTGATAAAGCCATGTAATCATTTGAACAACCTCATTTACAAGTGGGTAGCCAATCACAGATCATTCAAGCAATGCAGAGTAAAATAGGAGCCATAGAAGATCACATTCTGACTTCCCAGACCTCTTCTTTGGCTTTGATAAAAGACAATGATATTTTGCATCATAAATTAGAAAATAGTGAGATTTGACTTGCATTTTATTAGTTTACCTTTCTCTCCTTTAGTATCTCCTAGAGAGATGGTGTTGACATTTTACTCTGAAACGTTGAAGCTTTCTTCTGTTGTGATACCTCCGATTCTGAATATTTTTTATCTTCCATTGAAAAGCCTGGAGATATGTATTCTCGACATGTTAATGAGGTTAGTCCCTCTGTAGTAGGTAACAATTCTTTAGCTCCGAACATTGATTTCTTATTCTGCCTCTAGTGCAACATTAATTGTAACGTATGTTTTAGAGCCTGAGCGACAGCAGACTCGAAAGCTTTTCTTTAAATTAAAAGATAAATCTTTTTTGGGTGGAATAAATTGATGGTTTATCCAGATGTAACTGAATCTGCACAGTTAAGACTCAAGTTATTCCTCCAAAAATGACAGACAGCTCTAGGGGCTACCTTTCAATTGTGCTTCCCTGTAAGTGTCATATCAGGTTGGCTGCAGCACAGTTCATTTTCTCTGACCCAGAACAAGTAGAGAAATTCCTCCAAGATAAAACGACTCTTTCATAGGATTGAAGGGCTAAAATTATTATGCTGAATTTCTTTTATTTTTTTGCCTTTATATTGTGCTCTCTTGGTACACACTTTGATTGCAGTGTCTCTACTTACTATTGTATTTCATGGTCTTTATTCTATTGTGATCTACTCCTTGGTTTCTAATTGATGAGATTCTGTATTTTCTTTGCAAATACTAATAAATAATGAAAAAAAAATAGTTAACTCGCTTAAACCAGCTATATCTGGCTAAGTTGATGTTTTTTAGCTGCCCAAAAATAAGAGCATAAAAAAGATGCTCTCCAGTGGACATTTTATAGCTGTGTTGGAAAGCTTTGGGTGTACTTCTAATAAAAAAAAAAAAAAAAGCATGCATGTGTTATGACTGTCGGTCGCAGACGGCTGCGACCGCTATTACTCACTTCGTGCCTCGCTGCCCTCTCTCCTCTGGGAAGACGCGCGGCTGTGGTTAGCTGCCTCCGACCCTCATGGCTCCGTCTCAGGTCTCCCCAGGGCGGCGAGGATGCCGCCGACTGCCATGTCTCTCCCGGGCCTTCCTAGGCGCACGCACGCGCTCTATGGTCCTCCTTTAAGGATGCCAGGGCAGGAACCTCAGGGGCGTCTCCCCTTGATGACATCACTAGCCCTGGACTCTTAAGTACCATCAGGGCCTGGCTCTAATCGACTTGGCAGCGAGTTCCTTTTCTGATTCCTGCTGTTCTTGCTACGGACGCTGGTTCCTGCTTCTCCTGGCGTGAGACACTCTCCGATACCCGCTCCTCAGAGGCCCTACTCCTGTCTCTGGCTATCCGCTCCTCGGAGGGCCTTGCGCCTTTGATGCTCTCTGCCATCTCGCCCGCTCCTCAGGGCTACTCTAGGAACTACTCTACCTGTGAGACTCTACTTCAGTGTACCCTGCTCTGTGGACCATTGCTGTTCTACTCTACCTGTGAGACTCTACTTCAGTACCCTGCTCTGCGGACCATTGCCGTTCTACTCTGCCTTGTGGAGACCAACGTGGGCTACTGCCTCACTGCTCTGCTTCGTGGAGACCTAGCGCTGGTGTACCCTGCTCCGCGGGCCATTGCCACCACTTGTGACTAAGCCGCGCCCCCGCTTCTCGGGGTAGCACTTGTGAACTTTGGACCGAGCCGCGCTCCCCCGCTCCTTGGGGCAGCACCTTGTATACTCTGTTATGACATTCTGCTCCCTGCTCCTCGGGGTAGCGTTCTGCCTATCTCTGAGACTGTACCACACTCCCCCTCTCCTCGGGGTATTGTTCTCTTGCATTGCCAGAGATCCCTAGGCTTCCCCATGTCCCGGGTAAGCCTACGTCTTAGTCCCCGTGCTGACTCTTTCTGTGGCTCCACCCCCTGGGGTCGCCCTCGCAAGCGCTCCTCCATACCCTGCCTGCATTCCCGCTCCTCGGGGTCTGTTCAGCACTTCACCACTAGGGGGATCTATTCTGGCAAACCTCATCCACACCCCAGTCTCCTGCTCTTCCTGTACTCGCTGGGCTGTGTCACCTGTAGCTCAGACATTGCCTCCCGACAGTGAGGCTCAGTGGGGCTTCTCCCCGTGGGCGGTACCATCTCTCACCTCGGGCCAAGGGCCCACCAACCTACGAATCCTAACAGCATGCAGTTTACGCTCTCTTAAAATCTGTAAGCACACGCATGTACTTTTAACCACATTAACAACCTGATATTGAAATGCATTCTACATGGGTACCTTGAATTTGTAAATCAATCTTGTTTTGTGCAAGCTTAAAAGGGGCGGGGGTGGAGGTGGAGGGATCCAGATAGCAGCAGCTTGGACCGCGCTGACTTGTGCAACTCCGACTTCAGTAACAACTTTGTTTTATTTTTGCCTGTGTGGGGAAATATAAGGGTAAAGTGCCAACCTACTCAGGTTGTGTCCCCACATTTCGTTGTTGGGTTACTGGATTCATTCTGTTCGCCAGCTTCCAGCACGTTAACTTCTCGTTATTTCTGTGGCTGACTCAGGGTGTGTTGTGCGCACTTCCGGGATTGAAGTCCAGGGGGATTGAATCGCCCTCCTGGCATAATGTCAGAGGTTCTGGATTCCCGCAGTGGTGCAGTGACAGAAAGATGCCGGCGAGTTATCACTCTTTGGGGGATCCATTCCCAGCTGCTCTTTTGTCAATGTTGGAGGAGTTATACAGACTGGCAGTCTATCTGTGGAAGAGTTAGGTGGGTTTGGGCTCCATGCTCCTACTCCAACGATTGTACAATTCAGTTGGAAGAGCGTGCTTGCCTCTCTGAGGACCATCTGGCTGGCTGTCGTGACTTTGAGACCTGTAGTATCAGGTTGTATTTCTAAATTATCCAGGTTTCGTTTGTCGATTGTCTAATTGTTCTTCTCAGGATACAGTCTTGCAGAACAATACACATGAAATTGAGCACCCCGAAGGGCAAGCTTCTGCTCTTCAAGCAGAGAATACTTGAATTATTAAAAACAATTGTGTTCTGTATGCAAAAATGGAAATGCTAGGAAAGGCCTCTTGGAAGAACATCATGGCTATTCATAAATTTCCCTCTAGAGGTGGCAAAGCTTCGGCCTTTGGTAGGTATAAGCATTATATGATAGAAATCTTGTTGATGCCGAAGGAGGCAATGCCACCTGCATCACAGGAGCATTCTTTCCCCTCTGCTAGTCTCAGCTCTCTTGATTTAATCCAAATCCTGAACAAGGGAAGAGATTGCCAAAGCTATACTCATGGCTTCTGGTTTTTTTTTTTTGCCAAAAGGGACTTTTTATCTATGAACGTGTAAGATCAGGGTCTTTCCTGATGTTGAGAAGACCACACCGGTTAAGAAGAAATTGTTTTAGCCCATATACAGGAGGTTTTGACTCTAACTGCTACTTTTTCATCTTATATTTTCTTGTAAATATCTGGTTTGTAATAAAGCAAACTAGTACATCTTTTTGGGAACCCTGCCCAACTTCTTGTGATTTTGTTTTACAAGATAGGAAATCTATAATGAGCTCTTCCGCATGATGCCAAGACATCCATGTTCATCCATGGGCAGACCCGGGTATCTGTATACACTGCTGAATGTAGCTGGATAAATCAAAGGGGTCCGGGTCCGGACGGGATCCAAGATGGTGACCTAGCTCTACACGGCTTCGCATCTCGCTTCTCATTTTGTTTCCCGTTTCGTTTATTATGCCTCATTCTAGCCACAAGCGAAGGGCCAAGGAGAGGGAGGTCTCAATGCCCCCTCCTGAGGGTCCAATTGTTGGCCCAGTGGATATGCATGTGCAGCGAGGAGTCCGCTTGCCGGAGAGTGAATCGCTGGAAGAGAGGTGAGAAGAAGAGGTACTCGACTCTTTCCCAGATTCTGTTACATCGCTATCCCCGGCGGAAAGGACGGCTCCTGTTAATCCCGCTGTGGCAAGGATCCTCTCACTGTGCCGGAGCTCGGCACATCCTGATTGTGTCACGTCTTCCGAGCCTCGTTCTGAGACTGCGATGCCTGTGACCGTTGCTGCAGAGTCCGGCTGGTTTTCTGCCAGTGTCTCAGGTGCAGTTCCCCTCTGAGGTTGTCAGCAGCATTTTGAAGAGGAACCCCTCATGGAGAAATCTCATCTTTGGGAATACCTTTTCTTAATCCCTTTGTTATAGTAAGACCTCCTATGTTCTCCTTAGAAACCATATGGGAAGCAATTGTGACTTTAAATTCTAATATAATTGCCCAGCTGAATCCCTTGGTTAAATAAGTCACTCAGATTGAAAATCAAGTTCAGACTTTGAAAGAGGAGAATGTGGGGCTTAAATTGGAAATTGATAATGTGACTGAGTTACAGCGAGCACTCATGAAAGAAAATCAGGTTTCGACTAACAGGATTGAGAATTTATAAATCAAATTCGTGGAAGGAATCTGCGTTTTATTAACTTTCCTAAAGTTTTCTACACTTCGGCAAAGGATATGAGGAGGAAATATTAAAGATTCCAGAGAATGCTATTCCACCAACTGCAAGGATTTATTATTTACCACTTTTGAAGAAAAAACCTGATGAGGGACAAAATATGCAGTCTCTAACTCCAGTGGTTTCTGATAATTTTAAATATTTCAGAGGTCCTTGAGAATTCTGATAGTGAAATAGTTCAACCAGTGACCTTAATTGTTTCCTTCCTTTTGTAATCAGATAGTGATTGGACTCTTAAGAATTTTTTAGACATCATTTAGAGCTTTTCCTTAATCTTAAAGGTCAAGTTTTTCTGGACTTAGCTAGATATACGCAGAAAAAGAGGAAACAATTCCTCTTGATAAGGCCTAGAGTTCTACATTCGGGTGCCCTCTTTATATCCATGTAAATGCCTTATAAAATATAATGATGTTTCTTATACTTTTTTTCACCCATCTCAGTTATGTGGAAGGAAACCCACCTTCAAATGCTAGCAGTCCTCCTATGGGTTGGGAATGTGAGTCCTTGTACTAGATATGATACCCCTCTGTAAGCTAGTTTTCTCCTTTATATTTGCTTTCTATTTGTTCTGGAATAGTATTTGGATCCTAATATTCGAGGACTTGGATTATTGTTTGGCATTAATACATTTTCCTATATTGAGTTTTTGATGGCCTATATATAGGTTATCTTTATATATAACTATGTCAATTATTTTCTTTTTCAAGTTTTGCTTGAATGTATTCTAAAATGCAATAAATAATTAAAAAAAAAAAAAATCAAAGTTGTCCGGATAACTTTAGGACCACTCCACAGCATAAGCAGACTCATCCAGGTACTGCTGAATATCAGCGTTATGTGGCTAAACTATCCGAGTCAGTCCCATTCCTGAAGGCCTCTGACTTATCCAGCTAATATATATATATATTTTTTAATTTATGCAATTTCAGTTACAATTCAAGAATAAACTTGATTATAGAAATAAACTTGTGAGGATACAGAATCATTACACGAATCACAAAAATCCACCATACTTCTAGAAACCTTGTACATTCCAAAAGTCCACAGATCTGTGGGATCCCATTACAGAATTCCAGGAAACAAAATAAAGATTTGAATAGCAGCACTATTTTTACGGGATTCACATTTACATTTGAGAATCCATCTCAGCTTAACTGGGAATCAGGTACAAGCTACAATTAAGATTCTTCTGAATACACAACCTAATCACATAGAAACTGTGTTAACTGAGAAGGTAAAATAAAAAAGGATATGACACATATCTTTATATTGGATATAGCATTTACAAGGAAATTTTAACAAAAAGAAAGCTCCAATCTGTAACATTCTGGGTCTACGTCAGTGGTTCTCTACCAGTGTGTCGGCAAGCACTCACAGGTGTGTCGCCACACTTCCCGGTCCCCCGCTGACCCAGCTGCTCCTCTTACCTGAGCAAAATAGGTCCTCCGCCCAGGCTTAAAATGCTGTGATAGCCCGGGCAGAACACAGCAGAACAGCTGGAGTCAGCGTCACTGGCATGCTCTCTTCTTCCCGCCCCCCCCCCCCCCCCCCGTGGCCCGGAAGAGGAAGGGGTGAGCAGCGTGTGCGGGAAGAAGAGACCATGCTAGTGTGGGCAGCATCGGCCTGAAGAAGAGAAGAGAGGCGCGGCCTGAGGAATGAGCAGCGCAGCTCGGAGAAAAACGAAGAACAACTTCAACCCCCGCGGCCGATGGGACTCCTTTCTCTGCGAGGGCTGAAAGTGAAGGAGGATGCTGCTGTCTTTAGGGTTGGAAGTGGAGGAGGCTGCTGCTGCCGCTAGTTTGGTGGGGGGGGGGAGAGTGAGTGAATGAGCAAGCATATGTGTTTGAGGTCCTATGAGTGTGAGTGAGACAGCATGTATGTGAGTGATTGAGGCCTGTATATGTGAAAGAGAGTATGTGTGTGAGAGAGAGTATGAATGGAAGTGTATGACTGAGAACCTGTATGTTTAAGTTTGTGATTGAAAACCTGTTTGTGTGAAAGAGTATGTGTGTGAGATTGAGATCCTTTATGTGTGAGAGAGATCATGTGTATGTATGATTAAGAGCCTGTGTGTATAAATAAAAGAGAGACCATGTGTGTCTGTGTGTGATTGAGAGCTGGTTTAGGTGAGGGAGCATGTGAGTATGTGATTGAGAGCATGTGTATAAATGAGAGAGAGAGAGCATGTTTGTAAGCATGTGAATGAGAGTCTGTGTGTGAGAGAAAAAGACAGCATGTATGTGTGCAATTGAAAGCCTCTGTGTGTAAGTGTGAAAAGACAGACAGCATGTGTGTAAATGTGTAATTAAGAGCCTATATAAGTGAGAGAGAAAAAGCATGTGTATATGTGAGCGATTGAGAGCCAGTGAGAGAGAGAGAGAGGAGAAAGTTGCAAGCAAACTATCCCTCCTTCTGCAAATTCAAAACAATCTTAGGGCACCTGGATGTCAAATGTTCCCAGGTATGCAGAGCAAAACATTTTTTGTATCCTTATTAATTTTCATTATTGGGCCTTTGTGTCTGCTATTTTGAAATATTTTATTGGTATCTAGAAATTTTTGATACGAGTTTTTAATTATTGGATATTCCATTCATCAGCTTTTTAAAAATAATTTGTTCTTTTTGTTGGTATGGTTTTGCTGCTATAGATTTTATATTTCTTGATTTGTTTTATAAGGACTGGCGATGTTTCTCTTTTTCCTTTGTTACACTGCATACAGAGGCCCTGGCTTGTTGTAGTTTCCTATTCAGTTTTTGTTGGCATGCTTCTAGTTATGCTTTATGGTCTCTTTATTCTTTGTTAGGTGAGGGTCAGCACATGTGACTGAGGTGAGGTTTTCTGCTGGCATGTAGTTTCTGTGTAGGGCTCTATAGTAACCTGGCTTGTTCCGTTTTCCTAATAGGAGGTGTATTGATGTCTTAAGGCCTGGTGTAATATTTTCAGTGTTGCCTTTCCTTAAGTAAGGTGTTTACTGTTTGAGTACTGGAAATTGGTGCTGTTTTGGTGTGGGATGTTTACTATTTATGCAGTTTCTGTTCAGACAGAATACTTATCTTTCCCTTGTGTCATTCTTAACAATAAAAATAATACTGGGCCTTTATTTTTTATTTCTGCCGTGAATTGTAATGAGCAGTGTGTCACACATGTGAGCATGGTCTGTCAGGTGTGTCACAATGGGGAAAAAGGTTGAGAATCACTGGTCTAAGTAATAAAAATTGCTTTCTCTTCTTTTAAGTCTGCTTGGATACATCTGGGAAAACCCTGACCTGAAAATGCAAAAAGGCCGCAGACCCTTTGTCTGAAAAATATCCTCAAAACTAGTCTCTGTTCAGTTCCATTACAAGTGTTACTATCATAGTTGCTGGATTCGTTGGACACTATCCGAGATCTGCAAAATATTGGTAATATCCAAGTTCAATTTTTTTTGTAGGTGTTCTCTTGGCACCATAGATTGTGATTCAATTTGTAATTCATTATCTTTTTTTTAAAAGGAGGCAGATAATATGCCTTTGATATTGGAGGGACTGCTTGTTCCGGAACTTTCAGTACTTCAACCAAATATCATCTAAACATATCTTGAGGCAAAATATAGGGTACTTTAGGAACATTGACAAAACGGAGATTCCTTCCCTGTACTAGATTCTCTAAGTTCTCCGTTTTATTAAGCACCAAGGAATTTTCTTTAATGAGGGATTCCTGAACAGGTTTAATAGTCCCCCATTTCCTGTTTAATTTCTTGAATTTGTTGAGATATATTTATTTTAGAGATTTCCAAGATTTGAAGTCAATTACCATTATCATTGCATTTCAAAACCAAGGAGTTTAACTGAGCAGTGATAGAGTTACCAAGACCCTCAATTGCTTCCCAGATAGTGTCCAGTGTCATTTCTACAGGTCTTACCAAAGAGAAGTGCTGGGGTATAGGCAAAGCTCCCATAGTTGGAGTCGAAGATAGGTGAAATCTTTCATTTTCCATTTTCTGCCTTCCCAAGTCTAATAATCCCGCTCCCATGCCAAGAGAGTCCCGCTTAAAGTCCGCTGTCTCTCCCCTCTGAGGTGAACTCTCTGCCAGGAACTCGGGGCTAATGGCATCATCATCCCGCCCCCATTCCAAGCTCACATCTGGGTCCCGGACTGCAGCTGGGTTAGCCGGAGAGATTCTCATCATCGGAGACAGGGAAATGAACACGTCAGGGGGGAGAAGCCTGCACCTCGTCTTCAGGTTCACCTCCCAGTGACTCCACTTCCGTTATCGTTGCCCGTGAATGATGTGAGCATTCATGGGGCCGATACGGGGTTGCTCGGAGGGACCGCAGGGTAAGTCCTTTCCTTCGCCCTCTTTTTGTGGCCAGTATGAGGCATTTCAAGGTAATAAGCAAAAGTTTTTGTATCGGAGCAAACCTCACGCCGTCAGTGCTTGATCTATCTTTCCAGTTAAAATTTTATCTGGATAGAAACTTACCCAGATAAGTTGGGGGCGGTGAATGTGGCAGGAATTTAAAACCTGTGGTTTTTCTGGCCCGATAAGTGGTCTGAATATGTACTTTTCCTTGGGGGATGGTGGTGGGGTATCCTATTGCTTGTTCAATATATTATGTGATTGTCCAAGTGTTTTTCCTCCTTTTTGTATATTATTTCTTTTCTTTATTTAGGGGTTTTATTCCTCCTTTCTTTTTTGGAAGGGGGGAGGGTAGATTTGACTTTCTTCTGCCCCTACCACTCCTTGGGGGATTGTACAGGATTTATTGTCTTTTTTTTTTTTTAACTTTTTATTTATGCAATTTCCGATATATATATCAAGATAAACTTGAACAAAGAAAATCTGAGCTGATAACAAACCAGGAAAAAGAAAAAAAAAAAAAAAAGAAGAAAACATATGACCCCTCAGCAAAGATCAAGTCCGTAATTAGGAGAATCCAAGATCTTTGTCTTAATGGAAATAGAAGCAAGCACTAGCACCGGGGACAACTAACAAAAAGAATGCTAATACACCTACGAAGAAGGCTATGAGGCAGTATTATATTTAATAATGTGTTGATGATTTTTGGTAGAATTTTAGTTTCGATTTCTGTTTTTTTCAAGTGTTATACTTAGACTTGAATTGCAATTTACATACAAATAAAGACAAAAATTACTCGGTTTTATGCACATAAATGGGCTTTTGAAAATGAACTGGAGACCTCGGCACACAAAAGCGTCTGCGAAATCATGTTTCGTTCATGTCTTTGTGCACAACAGCAAGAGGCATTCCTGGGGGCGGGGCAAAGATTTCCACGCATTCTTTCAAAAGTATATGTGCGCATCTATACTAGGAAGGTCACCCCTTCTCCCCAAGCAGGTGTAACTTTGTGCTTGCATGTCTAGATGCAGAACTGGGCAAACTACGAATTTTCTGAGTGGAGTTATACATATAAATATACTTTGAAAATTAGGGCTGAATCTTGCAAGTGCAAAGTACCTGTCGACTTAGCCCCTATTTATGCTGTTTTGAAAATGATCCTCTCTGTGTCTTCAGTGCATGCAATCTTGCTGAAGGCAGATTGATTTTCTGAGACGGCTATTAAGGTTGAGTATCTTGACAGTTGGCTTGTTGTGCACAGGCTTTAAAAGTAAGTGGGTAATTTGGCAGCTAGGGTACTTTACCAACAGAGGACTTCTGTGTGGTTCAGATCCTGCCCCTGTACAGTTTATCACCTGAGCACAACCAACTGAATACAGCTGGGATTCACAAAATTTGCTATTTGTTTCTCAGCCCACTCTGATCATTAGTTATTATTTAAATGTTCTTAACCTTCTCACACCTCCCCCCCAACCCCCCCCCCCCCTAGTCTGGAGAAACCTTCCTTCAATACCAGTCCTAAGTTTCATCTAACTGAAATTTGGTGAAACCTGCCATACTTGCCGATCTTCCCACCCTTTGGAAAGTGCTTTAATTTGCTGCCTTCTGGTGGTGTCTCCCAGAGATGCGCCTCCATGTCTGGGCGGAAGCCTTGATATTGGTGCTCCTGCTTACATGTTTCAAACTTGTATTTATGTTATGGCCGCTGGCCACGGCCGTCCGCGGGAGGCTCAACTCACGCCATGTCAATCTTGGCTCACTACTCCCGGTACACTTGTGGCGGCGGCCAGTCGCTGCCGCCGCGTACCTCCTGGCTTCCCATGCTCCACGTGGTGACTGGGACGCCGCCGACCAGTATTCCAAACCCTGGGCCTTCCTAGGCGCGCGGGCCATCTGTCTTCCCTTTAAAAGGCCAATGGAGGGAACTCCAGGCTTGTCCCCGGCTGATGACATCACGGGCTCGGGATATTTAAGGTTTACTTCCAGCCACCACTAACCGACATGGCAATGAGTTCCAAGATTCCTGTCTGGTGCCTGCCTCCAGTATTCCGGACCTGTGTCTACCCTATGGATCTCTGCGCTACTCCACCTGGGTTCCTGTCCTGACGCTTCCCGCTCCTTGGGGCCTAGCTCAATGCTTCTTCACTTGGGACCCTGCCTCGGCACTTCCTGCTCCTCGGGGCCTGGCTCTGCGCTACTACACTTGGGATCCTGCCACAGCGCTCTTCGCTCCTCGAGACCAGCTTCAACACTTCTACATTGGAGATCTTGCGTCAGTGCTTTACTCATCAAGATCTGGCTCAGCGCTGTAACAATTGGACTGTGTCTCTGTGTCCCCGCTCCTCGGGGCACCCCCCAGCACTCCTACTACAGAGGGTCCTGTCACTGCATTGCCGTCTCTCAAGTAGTTCCTCTGCGTTGCTACTCTACTCGCACCTGCTACAGTGGATTCCCCGCTCTAGCCCTATTTCTGCATACCACAACCGAAGCCTATGCACCTGCACTTCCTCACCTCGAGGCCTTGCCCACATGGTTCTGCTCTACAGTCTTCGGAGCTGCAGTAGTCTTTCACCCCTTGAGACTCTCTCTCCTTCTCTCTCCGAGAGTGCCTCAGTCTTGGACTGTACCTAACCTCACTGACACTCTCTATACCCAGCCGTCTATTCTCTCTGGGACCAGCCACGCAGAGGTGCTCCTAAGACCAGCCGGCCCCGGCACCCATGGGATCAATCTGTGGGGAACGAGGGCCGGTACTGGCGAAATTCCTGTTTGCCTCTGTTCCCGGCCAGCCTTGTCTCCTGACAGTGGGTACTTGTGGGGCCCAACCCCTCAGGTAGCGTCAACCCCACCTTGGGCCAAAGGTCCACAATTCCTAACAGTTTATTTTAAAATGTTTGTATACCGCTTTTACAATGACTTGTTGATCAAAACGATTTACCGGGTAAAAACTTACATAATTAAGATAACATCATAAACCTTCAAATACAAAACGTAAAAACAGAGTAAGACAGAATGTGTAAAAGGACAGGTAAATCTTTACAGAAATTAATATGCCTGTTGGGTTAAAAACGGGGTGAGTCAGAGCGAGGGAGGGGCTGGTAAGTATTTTAAGTGCTGAAGGGGTGTGTACTGATGACAAGCTTAAGACGCTGAACCATTTGTAAAGGCAATTTGAAAAAAGAAAGGTTTTAAGATTTAAAAAAAATTCTTTATGATTGGTGATCTGCCTTAGGACATCAGGAATAGAGTTACAGATAACTGGCCAGCTGCAGAAAAAGCGTGTCTTCTGGTGATGTCAAGTCTAGCAATGTGTATTGTGGGGATTTGCAATAAGTTTTCATTCATTGATTGTAGATTCCTGTTGGGTTGGTATATGCGAAGTTGAGTGCATAACCATGTAGACGAGTTGTTATGTAGTAAGTTGTATGTGATAGAGAGGATTTTGTAACAAATCCTAAACTGGGCTGGTAGCCAGTGTAAGGAGTACAAGATTGGGGATATCTGATCTGTGCGAGAAGTACCAGTTAGGATGCGGACTGCGGAGTCCTGGGCTAGTTGTAGGGGGCGAATAGCATTATCAAATAGACCAGTTAAAAGTGCATTACAATAATCAAGACCGCTAAATATTAGGGGTTGTTATATTGTTCGGAAGTCATCTGGATAGAATAAGGAACGTGTAGTTTGAAAAAATAAGTTTTTACTATTGTAGAAATGTGATGAGACATGGTTAGCTTGGAATCTAATATAATGCCGAGGTTTCGCGCTTTGGAGACTATGAGGATTGAGGTACCATCTAGTTCAAGTTGAGTTGGAGGGCTACAAGCTGATTGCGGTATGGTGGATAGATGTAGAATTTTGGTCTTAGAGGTATTAAGTTTGAGACTGTTATGTGAGAGCCAGCTATTAATTATCTTTGGTATGCATTTACATTAAAACAGTATTTGGCCGGGAATTGGTGTAAGGAATGAAAAACTGAATATCATCAGCATAGATCTTGAATTGAATGCCTAGATTATTTAATGGGTGACATAGGGATATCATATATGTTATGAATCCTCCTGTTAGCAGTGCTACGGGAGGCTCCTTACCTCTTCCTGGAGGCCGCTTTGAAGCCGGGGTCTCACCTACGAACTATCCAGGATTTGCTCCAGGGCCTGGGAGGCCGCAATGTTCTTGGGGCCTGACTGAGGCTTGCTTGTGTCTGCATGGACTTCCTGGTTTGGGCCACGCCCTTCTCCCTAGGGGCCGGCCCGCAGCACTCCTCCGTAGTTATAGGGCCAGCTAGGTGTGGGCCATCTAAACTCCTTCCAGGGAGTTGCCTGTCTGCAGCCCTATAAAAGGACTTCAACTTCCAGTCAGCCTTGCCTTGCATCGGAGTTACTTCGGCTCTGGAAGCTCCTGCTGTCCAGTGCTCCGACAGGCTCTTGTCTTCTTCGTGGAGCTCCTCGTCTCGTCTTCATTGCCTGAGGTCCCCATCCAGGTGTCCTGGTGTCTGATCTTCCTGATGTCTCTTCCTGCAATGTTCCAGCTCTCCTAGTCCTCCAGGTGACCTCCATTAGGGTAAATCCATTCCGTCTAGTTCCTGTTCCGGTCACTGGAGCCTCTGCCAGCTGGATTCCTTTCCTGTGCTCGTCCTGCTCTCCGCGTGGTCCTTGACCAGTCTCCTTAGGCTGTGTAGGGTGCGCAGTGGGACAGGGTGGTCCGCGACCAGCCCATTGGGTCCACCAGTGAAGGTGGGCTGTGTAGGGCGCCCTGAGAGACAGTGCCAATGTCTTCCTTCCCAGCTTCTCGTCTCGTTTGGACTTCGTCAAGTTCCTCATCTCTGATGCCGTTGCATCCGCCCTGGTGTCATGTCTTTGCCTCAACCCTCATCTGTGATGCCGTCGCATCAATCTTGGTGTCATGTCTTCGTGTCAAGGCCTCTGTCTGCCCTCATCCTCAGGCCGGCCTGCTGCTCCATGCTAACTCAAGCGGCAAGTCCGAAAGGGCTCTGAACAGTCTGAGGACCGTTCCCCTACCAACATCATCTGTTGTTGGCTCTGGGAGCTTGCAGGCCTGGCAGAGGGTAAGACCGTGTTCTGCCATGCTGGGACACGTCGCCAACCCTCGGTTTGGTCCTGGATCCGTCTGGGGTCGGGCTGAGGCCAAGGGCACACTGAAACACCCCCCGTTTCTAACAATATAGATGTTAAAGTGTGTAGCAGAGAGAGAAGAACCCTGAGGTACGCCTGTGGAGATTGTGTACCAGTCAGAGAAATGAGTGCCTATATTTATTTGATAGCTGTGGTCAGTTAGAAAGGATACCAGAGTGCTATCAAGCTAGGGTGAGAGAACATTGAAGTAATCTGTTTGTACACTCTGCATGTAAAACTGGCCCTAAAACCCTACACCACCACCAAAACCTCACCTCCAGCTACTAGCTGGCCCTCCTATAGTGGTATAAATAGTTGACTACTATGTGAGCTACCTTATAGATTCTCTCTCTCTCTCTCTCTCAATCGGAATTTGCAATATTTATCACAAATTGCGTTATGGTCGTTTCAGCCATATCACACAGCTTAATGCCTGCAAAAAAAGGTGTAGTTATTTCTGACATTAAAAGTATGCAATAGTGTGCGTTGCACTATTGCACAGTGCGATAATGCCCCTAATTTTCATTAATTCTGCCCAAACCCCTCCCCAGTCCAACTCCTTTGAATAAATTTGCCAAATTTACATTTGCGCTGCGATGAATATTGTGTGTGTTATGATGTTATCACTGGGCTTAACGCCATAACGCATTTTGATGAATGACCCTGCTGGAGCCTTAAGTTGCATCATAGTCCATGTAGCCAGGCGGCTGTGCATCGGGGTGAGGAAATTTATAAAAGACTGCTACAGATGCAGGTAGCTATAATAATTATATGGCAACTCAGGTGTGACACCTGGCAGGCCAGAAGAGAGATCAGAAGAAAGCCATGAAGGAGATCCAGGAGAAGGTGGTGGTGGTATTGGGGGATGTATATATAAACTCATTGTGAATATCTGTAAAATGAATGTAATTCGGCTCCAAATTTATGAGCGAGTTCTGTTGAATCCTTAATGATGAGCAGGTCAGCCCCCAGCCATGGTAACCTTTTATAAGCAGCAAGAAATCTGTTCCAGCTATCCCCTTACAGTAGGCATCCAGTTTGGCCATGAATTATTCCTATTCCGTGAATTGCTGTCTCTTGCCGCCTAAGACCTACCCATGAGGTGCTTTGTACCTGATTATTGGAGGAAGGCTCAGGTGGAGCAGAATCTTATTGCCGGCATGAGCCTCCCACAGCCTGCAGATCGGCCCCTCGCAGCATGTATTCCTGGCTGGTTGGTGACGGGGGGGGGGGGGGGGGGGTGCTCTGATGCTGGCTGAGAGCGAGGATACCAGACTCGCGGGAGAATCTTAATGACAAGTGCTTGCTTTGCCAGCGAGGCTTCTAACCCAGAAAGAAACTCTTTCATCTAATGTGTGAAAATGGCCAAGGTTTTATGTTTCCTGTACCAAATTAAAAATGCAAAGGTTGGAAATACAGTAGCGACACTGAGCACTGGTTATTATGGTGACTGGCAGTGGAGATGCTCTTTCTATGGTAATCTATTTAGATTTAATAAAAAAATCAAAAGCAAAGATTTTTGGCAGCTTCTCTTTCTGTATGCATATTAGACCTGAGTTACATTAGATACCTGTATATTCTAGAATAGCCTTCTCTCACTTTTCCCCTGGGCCGATAAGCCTGGCCCTGCTCCCTTATTAAGATCTGAGGGCTTTTACAACTAACTGAGGGGGTTTTGCTCTACAATCTTCTGAAACACTGTGGCTTACTGTCTTCACGAGAAGAGAGCATTGTAAAACTGAGGCACTGCTGTGAAATCCTCCTGTAATTGTAAGCACAGGCTATTGCTTTTTATGTTCTCTGGCACGCCTGTCCTCAGGCTATATTTTTGTGGCTGGGGCATTGCAATGGATGAGAAGAGTTGGTTTTTAAAAAAAAAATTTTTTTTTCTGTGAAATTGCACATGTTCCGGCTAATCGTTCCTCATGGACATTTCTAACTCAGTCTTGCATGAAATAGATTTTGGAGTAAATATTTTAAAACGGACCCGCTTTTGTCTACTGAAAGGTGTTTATAAAATGCTTATCCTAGGCTCAGTTTTTGGTAAACTCGGAATGTCTCTATGAGCACAAACCATAATACTCTGACATCAGAGACTGACATCCTGCAATGAAGCAAACCTGGCTAAGTTCACAGAAACTGCAGTCCCAATCGGTGCATTTACATCATGACCAAAATTGTTTGGTGGGTTTCAGTACAAGGGATCTGTTGTAGCAGTCTATGCCATTGGTGGTTAAATAGGAGCAGCAGCTGACCCTGCTTCCCTTTTTTTTGCAGATATTACATTATAATTCACAGCCAGTTTTAGCTGTATATTTTAAATTGCCATTTTTTGTGGCTGGTCAGTTGTTTCAAAGCAGATTACATTCAGTGCTGTAGATAATTTCCTTTCCCCAGAGGGTTCACAATGTAAAGGCCTGATTTACTAAACATTTTCCCCATAGACACAGAATGGGAGAAAAGCGTTTGGAAATAAGGCCCTAAGTGGTTAATTTAGTAAGCTGCAATAAGGGTATAACATATGGAAAACAGCGTTTATTATGCCATCTACCTATATAGCGGCAATATTACGCAATGTGTAGGCCTAAAACCTGCCCCAATTAAAATGAGCTACTTTGCATGTGATTTGCATGCATAAACTGTTTAATGCATGCAAAGCAACTCATGCATACCTAAATCTAAGCTAATCAAATAATGTGACTTGCCAGAGTCACGTTATTTGCTGAAAACTACAAATCAAAAAGTGTAGCTAACTTTTCCCTGGATCATCAGGGCATTAATGCACATCCCGACACTCCGGATCTGCTATTTAAAGGGCCACCAGCAGCCAAAAAAAATTCTCCATCCACCATGAGAAATCCCCACCCAGTGGGGTCTGGTTAGATTTCCCCCTCCCCCGCCGCCTCTAGAGGCGGCCAAGCAGGGGCAAAAGTCTAAAAAAAAAGATAGATTTAAAAATCATTCGGCAACACTCCACCATCCTTCCCAAACCCTCCCCTTTCCAAAAAGTCACCTTCTTTTCAAACCCTCTGCCCTCCCCCCCCCAATTCGAAACCCCCTTCTGGAATGCCTGCTGTGAGCCCCACTAGACACCAGGGGTTTCTTCAGAGGTCTGGAGGGTGGGTTAGGGGGTGGGGTCCCCACTAGTCACCAAGGTTTTCTTCTAAGGAAGGGGGATCGGGGGGGGGGGGCTGAGTTTGAACTGGAGGAGGGGTGTTTGAACTGGGAGGAGATGTTTTTGGAAAGGGGAGGGGTATGAGAAGTGTGAGGGTGGGGGTGGGAGGGGCAGGGTGTCACTGCACGAGTTTTAAATCTTTTCAAATTTATGTCCCTGCTGGGCCATCTCTAGAAGCAGCAGGGGGTGGGCGAGGATCTAACAAGACCTGCGGGGGAGATTTCTCATGGTGGGAGGAGGGTCATTTTAAGCCGCTGGTGGCCCCTTAAGAGGATGGAGACCCTTTGTGAAGGGGACCGCCATTGCATGTTTTTCACAGGCTCCTTGCAGTATTTTTTTTTGCAGTTTTTTCATCAAAAAATATCACAGGGAGGGGGGGGTGGAAATATCATGGGAATGTCCTTCTGCGATGAAATATCATGGCATGGTAAATGACCCTCTAAGTTTTGTATCTGAAGCAACGGAGGGTGAGGCGACTTGCGCAAGGTCAAAAGGAGTGTCTGCCTGCAAGAATCTTCACTCTTTTAGGTCTTGGTGTACCTCAGTCATGCCCCGCAACTACCCTGTATTGAGATCCCCATGCACAGATCTGCCAGCGCACCTCACCCCTGCTCCACAGCTCCCCCTGCTATTCCCCTACTGAGACTCCATACACCAGTCTGCCATGCACCTCACTCCTGCCCAACAGCATTCCCTGTTATACCAGTACTGAGATCCCCCCACAAATAGCTCTTACCGGTGCACCTCTCTCCTCCCCTGCAGTACACCAGCTGTTCCAGTATCGAGACCCTCACACACAGCTCTGCCATGCACCTCACTCCTGCCCAACAGCATTCCCTGTTATACCGGTACTGAGATCCCCCACAAATAGCTCTTACCGGTGCACCTCACTCCCCCCCTGCAGTACACCAGCTGTTCCAATATCGAGACCCTCACACACAGCTCTGCCATGCACCTCACTCCTGCCCAACAGCATTCCCTGTTATACCGGTACTGAGATCCCCCACAAATAGCTCTTACCGGTGCACCTCACTCCTCCCCTGCAGTACACCAGCTGTTCCAATATCGAGACCCTCACACACAGCTCTGCCATGCACCTCACTCCTGTCCCAGGTCCCTAAGCTGGGAGACTAGTGCACTCTGTTTTTCTGTAGTGCCCTCCACATGCTGAAGGGAACAATTTCTAGCCTCTGCCCTTTTGGGGAGAAATCCTCCCAAGGCTCCAAAAACTCAGCTCTGTATATCAGGGCAGAGACTGGAAATCGTGCCCGTTAGAAGACCCCCTGTGAAAGGGGCCCATACAGCTTTCTGCCCCTCATAGCTGAATTATGAGGCATCAGAATTTTAAGGCCCTTTTACTGTTGGGTTCTTAATCGGGCCTCGTGAGGTCTGATAGGAGGGAGCTGCCATGTTTGATTACTGTTGCACTTCGCTGGCGGATGCCTCTGCTCACTAACCTTTCCTACTGGCATTTACATAATGAAGGGAATTTGTCTGGCAGAGCTGGAGACAGTCGGTGGAGGCTTCCATGGCAGGCACACAATGGAATGTAGATTTCTTTGGAACAGGCGGTTTTAATTAAAATGCTGTAACTACATTTATTTTGCCTGTCGATAGTCTTAAAAAAAGAATTGTGCAGTAATCTTCACATGCTCGATGCTCCAGAATGAAATATCTCTGATTAGTGTGGCGCGGCACAGAAAAATCCTGGAAGAACATGGTCCGATGATGCTTGCCTGTAATTTCCCGTTGGGATCCAGCTTTAACTAAGATGCACATTTTATTTGCATAATAATGTAACTGCATTTACCTGTGCAGGGATGACCCCCCTGGGCCCAGAGGAGGTGCAAGCACATGCTGTGCTCGTTCGATTTTCAGCAAGCTCACCCCACTTTCACAGAGAGAGAGACAGAGGGCTTCAGGGATCCACTGAGAGAAGAAAACCATCGGATCTACTCCCTGTTCCCCGTCTGGGTGGCCCACTACCCTGATATTTTTCCTCTGTCCCCATTCAGCAGATGCATCTTGCTTCGGGCCCCAGTGAGCAAAAGCTCCAGTTCCTGTACGTGAGTAAAGGGTGGCATTTATCCCAGAAGAGTTCTCTTGAATGGAGGCCTCTACCTCAGCAACCTTCTTGACGACCACGCCCACTTTGCCATCGATTATTAGAGCTAAGTTTATGAGACAGACTCTGAAAACATTTTCTGAAGCATTTTGTTGGTATCAGATGGCGTGGAGGAGGTAGGGCCATTCCTCGTCTGAGTCCTGGGACTACTGCAGCATCAGGCTTTTCAGAGGCAACTTTCTTGCCAGATCTCTGTGGTTTGCTTGCCTGATCCGCCCAGAAAGCAGGAAGAGATTTCTTTAGTGGGTTTTCTCAACATTATAAGCAGTTCTAGTTGCAGATTTAGGAAGGATCAGAGAGGATAATAATCAGGGATAAGAGGAGCTCCAGGCTAAAGCATCTGCTTGCAATCAGCTCGCCATGTGACATCCCCCCTCCCCCCCCCCCCCACACACACACATGTCCACATTGTTAACAAAACAGTTGTGATGTACCGGGCACATCCGTGGTAGTGCTGGTCATTAAGGGGTTTGTTTTCATGAAGCCTCGATCACCTGATTTAGTTGAGGTTAACTGATAATTCGCCTGGATTTAATTTCATTGGCTAAAATCTAGTCAGACACTCAAGGGGTTTTAGAAATAGACCAGTGAGCGGCTACAAAAAATGTATTCGCCTAATTTCAAACCGTCCCTGTTCCCCCATAAAGTCTTGATGTGAAAATCACACCCTCCCCTGGTCTCTGGGGGAATGAAATGATATGGCACGGCTTTGAGGGAGGGGGGTGCCGGAATAGTGCGTTGGTTTTCACATCTGGGCTTCATAGGATGATCAGGGGAGGGTTTGTTTTTGACAGTGGAGCTTCTGGGCGAAGAGGATGTGAGTTTCAGGTAGGGGAGGGGCCTTTTTAGATCAGGGCTTTGGGAAGGGAAGTGGGGAATAGGTTTGGCTGCCTCTGTTAACTGGCTATCAGTGAAAATTGGCACTAATTGGCTAACATTCCTCTTCTCCCCACCTCCGGGTCTGTCCAGCAATTTAGCTGATCAATACAGTTACATTTTCAAAGGCTTTGATCTAGCCTCCTAACTCTGTAATGAGGTGGCTGGATCCCTCTGAATGTCCTCCTTTAAGTTTCACTTTCTGGACCCCAAGTCCCATTAAACTCCACTTAAGTGGTTGGGTGTAATCAGATTTTCCAGAAAGATGGAAAATAATTCTTATTCCTGACTTGTAACATTGAGCAGTTTTCCTCTTTATTAAATGCAACAGGAATAGCTGAAGGATGGAGGCATCTCCATGGAGTATAAGAGCTGCATTTTTACATGATCAGTACCCTGAAATATGCGAGATAATGCATTTGGCGAATTGTGCCGCAGTTCTTTAGATGACGCTTTTCAAGTTTAAGGGAAGCTGAACTTATTTAACCTCTCTTTAAATTGGAAGACATCAGGTTCTAGCAGCAGAAATCAAGTCTGACAGCCCCTGGGTTAACAAAGTTAGCTTTCCAGGAGACAAATCCAAAAACAATTTGATGACTGTCTAAACACTGGGAAAGCAGATTAGCATTGTATTGAAAGGTGGGGGTGAGAAAGCAGTGGGTTGCATGTGGATAATGTCTGAGCAGATGATGTGCTGCTGTTCTCTCTTCTCTCTTTCCATTTTGGGGAAGCTGAAGGAAGAGAGAGAGAGAGTGAGTTTGCCTGGCAGGTTGGGCCTTCCTGGATCTGGATGCTGCTGCCTGCAGTGTGGGGTCTGAGCTCTTCATGTCTCACGTCAGTGACTCCTGGGAAGCCTGGGTGCAATGTAGCTCAATCCAGAGTTGGTCTTTGGAGGTCGTGGAAGAAAGTGCCCCAGACCACTGGGTTTATTGCTCCTCTCTTTGACGCTTGACATATCTGATGGTGGAGTGTTGCACATTGATCGAGCTCTGTGGAAATCACCCGTCCCCTCTTGCCTTCATGTTTTGTGTGAAAACCCATTAAATCTGGGAGCTGAATGTGTATGATGTCAAAAGAGGCCATTCTTACATTATGTGAATCCTGCGCTGTAAAGTAGGACATATGCCACATCTTACGTCCTAAGGCTTCTTCTGGGTTGAAGGTGTTTTCAGATTTCCTCTGGCCTTCCTCTAAAATATTCTGTTTCTGATAATTTTATTTATTTATTTATTTAAAATCTTTTCTATACTGTCGTTAAGCGGGTGCCATCACAACGGTTCACAATAAGGCACAAAAACTATGTTGAATAAAGTGTCTAGAATTCTAATCTGTAATCGGGAAGGTGTGACTATGTCTCATAGGAATGCATGGCACAAGACTAACAAATTGACTGGTAAGAGCAGAAAAATAATCTTTTGTTGAACAAAAAAGTAACCTCTTCAGCTCTTGAAGAGGCTTACTGGAGAGCCCAACTGTGTCTATTTTTGGTCTAGAATTATTTTTTAGCTCAGGTTGAGGAATGACTCTCAAGCCGTTCCTCGTCTTCTACTGCTGGACTTTGCTCTTTGATTTGCTGTTTCCAGTTCATTGGAGGTGGTACTTGCCTTGACAAACGCAGCTGAACTTGCTTCGACAGTGATTGTTTTTTTTTTTTTAAGAGGTCGGCAGTTAAAAACAGTGGATACCCAGCGGCACCGATGGCTGAGATAAATTCACTTGACAGCAAAATGACTTTAAAAATGTAGACTCCTACTCTTCAGTTTAGTCTGTTGGATAAATTGGTGAGGTCCTGCCTGTTGTTTACAAGGACAGACCTGGTGGTAGATTACAAATGATGTATCTTCATTGATATTGAGAGGAGGAGTGATCTGGTGAGGATGAACTTGACTGTCTGTATTCCCAGTCTGTCCATGAGTTCAGGCAAGTCACATGACGTCCCTGCACAGCTGTGATTGGCTGATAATATTCTCTTTCCCCTTTTTAAAGCATGCTTACTGTGCCCAAGTGCTGAAATCATTTGCAAGGCAGGCCATCAACCCCAGAGGTGACTATGTGTCCATCTTTGATGTGTTCTGAAGGCAGTGCATGCTGGGATTCTATTTGGAGAAGTATTTCTTTGAGGTGTGGGGCAGGTGGTGGTGGTGGGGTTGGCTTTTGACAGTTTTCTGCTTCCCCTTTTGGGATTTCAGCTTGATCAGAGCCAGGGATCTTTTCTTTTAGTGTAATGTCTAATAGCTTCTGCTAATTGCCGGGAGGTGACTAATTTCTCCTGCTAGTGCAGTGTCAGCAATAAAAGCCAGTGACCTGGGTCATTAGGAATCACATCTTAAGCTAGTGGTTCCTAGACGTGTTCTGGTGACCCCTATAGCCGGGTCAGGCTTTACAGGATATCTACCGTGAAGAAGCATGAGAGAAATTTGCATATACCTGGTCTCCAGTGTAAACAAAATTCTCTCATGCATATTCATGGTGGATATTCTGAAAACCTGGCTGGCTGAGGGGCAGAGTCACTAGGACAGGTTTGGGAAGCCCTGTCACTGGGGGGAGGGGGGGTTGTCACTTGCCTGTGAAGCATATAAAGTGCTGTCCTTCACAAGTGGGGAGAATTTTCAGTGAAATGATGACATTTGAAAGCTCATGATGGACACTTTTTGTGATATTTTTAGTTGGAATCTCTTAGTTAATGCAATAGGATTTGTATTGCTATCTATGAGAAGAAGCTCTTTTGCAGGTGTTAATAAAGTATTTTCTAGCCTAATTGGCATAGAAGCGCATTACTGACTTTGATTAGAGTTG
Organism: Rhinatrema bivittatum; assembly: GCF_901001135.1. Lineage (NCBI taxonomy): Eukaryota > Metazoa > Chordata > Amphibia > Gymnophiona > Rhinatrematidae > Rhinatrema > Rhinatrema bivittatum. The sequence continues at coordinate 174,671,002 of NC_042618.1, forward strand.
AGGATAATATAATGTGGCCTTTGCACCCTGGGTAGGGTTCATAATTTATGGCAAATGTTTTTCAAGTGCCTCCTGTGCACAGAAGAGCTTTGTTTTTCTTAAAGAAACCTTAACATATTTAACTGCTTCTCCTGGACGGGGACATGGCTCCATTCCCTTTTAACAAAAGGAGCAGCTCATCCCCGGAAAATCTGCATCGGAATATAAGGTTGTCCTGTTGGTATCTCTCCTACCTTTTGTAGACCCTGGCTCGTCCCCAGGGCATCCCTGTGATTGTGATATGTTGATTCCATCTGGAAGGATGGTTTCTCAGAGGGAGAGAACTATTTATTAAGCTTTTTAGCTTGGTTTAAATCTCAGTTGTCTGCACCATGCATTCTGAGCTGTCCTGGCGTCTTGCGTTTGGAGTTGCTCTGTGTGCTGTGCAATTTTGTGGAAAGTTAATCAGTTTGGTACTTGTTTATCATCTCTCCTTGTCTGTCTGTCTGTCCTTCTCTGTCTCTCTATAAATATTTTTCGAGTCTCGTGTAGGTCACCTTTGCCTGGATCTTCTCTGTTTTCCTTGTTCTTGCTCTGTCTGTGCTGTTAGTCCCCTCCCTGTGTTATGTACTCCATGTATCTTATCTGCCCTCTCTCACTCTCACACAGCATTTTAGGAAACCAATATCTTGTACCCTGGCATCTCTCTTTGTATTGAGAAGAGATAAAGAATTGCAGAGATGTGAATTGCTTTTTTTTTTTTTGTTAAGGGCTTGCTCTGTGACTCCCGGTGACCCTCTGCAAAGAGAGTGCATTTCTTCCCAGCTCTGGTTACTCCAGGGTCCAGGAATAGGCTGCCTCCGTTCCCTTATCTCTTACTGGGGCATTGAATGCGCCCCTCTTGATGTAGGTCTGAATGGCGCGGAGGTTTCGTAGCCTGCCGCGCTGCTGATGCACTGCCGGCAGTGAGCACTGTGGGCCCCCAGCCTTTGCTCCTTTCCGTCAGTGGTGGGCAGGGCAGGATGGGGTGGGGGGGGGGAAAGGTCCATCTCGGTGTGTTCTGCCAAACAGGGGAGGGATAGAAAAAGGGAGGTCAGTGAGTTTCTGAGATGGTAAGAAAAATGTTTTGGATGAAATGTGCATTTGTCTTCGTGCTCAGAGTGCACTTACTGCTGAAGGTGCTTTTTGTCACAGTGCACTGTGTGGGCAGATATGGGAATATATATTTGAGAATTAGTGTGCGTGGGAGACATTTAGGAGTGGGAGTATATCTGCAGTGGAAGATGGATGTATTTTTTTTTATAGCATGTTAGCATCCGTACATACTTTTTTGATCTGTACAGATTGGAGGGCATCTGAGAAGCTGCATGCCTACAGGCTATTGATGAGTGGCTACAGAGATAAGATACAGGGATGACTACATGTGGGGGTAGGGTTTAGGATTTTAAATGTAATTACTTGCCTTTCCAAACCTGTGCTCAGGATGAACTGCATTCAGCTATCTTAGCTACTTTCTGTCCCCTGAGGGCTTACAATCTAAGCTTGTACCAGAGGCAGTGGAGGGCAAAGTGACTTGCCCAAGGTCACAAGGTGTATCAGCTTCCATGGTTCACAGCCTGCCGCTGTAACCACTCGGACACTCCTAGGTTATGACTTTTGAGGTGTGCACGTGTATTAACAAAAGCTGAGTAGATGTATTTGCTTGTGTGTGGATGGACATGGGACTTGGTTTACACGTGTGCACACTGCATGCACACAGTGTGCCCTCTGTTTCATGCCTGCATATGTGTGGTTGGGTGTGAGGTGCATGTTTCTTGGAATGATTTGCTGGACTGCAGGTTTTGATTCTGTCCCTTCCTTCAGGGTCTGAGTCAGACATTTCTGGTTGCTCTTTCTAATGGATGAGAAGGGAGATGAAGGGTTTCCCCACTATTTTTTGCTTGTGTTGAATAGAGATGTAGCTTTAAATAGCTCCAGCAGCTTATCTCACTTTGCAGATGATGTCTTGATCACACTAACTGATCCTGAATTAACCCTACCAAATTTGACCTCGGCACTAGAACGTTTGAGTGCGGTTTCTGGATTCCGGATCAATTGGGATAAATCAGAGATCCTTAATATCATCGTACATCCTAATCTGGTGCTACAACTTAAATCCCATTTCCGCTTTAAATGGGCGCACACACAATTAAAATATTTGGGAGTATACATTAGCGCTTCGCTAGATCTGTTTAAATTAAATTATGACACACTTTGGCTTAAGATCTCTCGGGACCTGGAGGAATGGAACAGATAGAGTATATCGTGGATAGGTAGAATTGCTGCCATTAAGATGTCAGTGCTACCTAAATTTCTGTATTTGTTCCAGACCTTACCGATTGCAGTACTGAAAGGGAAATTACTGTATTGACAAAAGAAAATTGTCTTACATTTGGGGCAGGAAAAAACCTCGCATAGCATGCACCACCTTGTACAAACATCGTTCCCAAGGAGATCTGGGGGTTCCCAACTTAGCAAATTACTATTTGGCTGCCCAGCTCCGGTTGCTCGTAGACTGGCATAGAAAGAGTAATCCTAAACCTTGGGTCCATTTTAGTCAGCAACTATTAAGAGCCATTCCTTTATTCAGTCTTATCTGGCAACCCATAAAAACGTGGTTAATGCCACTACGTGAGATATTGCCCCCCACAATGACTATCCCTCTGGACCTCTGGACAGCACAAGGGCACTTACTTGAAGGCACAAGAGAATATCATCACAGTACCTATCTATATGCAAATAACACCTTCTCTCCGGGTTACGAAAACCCAGCCTTTCTCGGTTGGCAACAAAAAGGAATTCAGATTTGGCAACAGCTTTTGGGCACTGGGGGATTGATCCCGTTTTCGGTCTTACAGTTAAAATATGATTTAATGGATGTGGATATTTATCCATATATTCAATTGAGACTCTATGCCCAGTCCTCGCTGCTTAAGGGCCATTTACAACAGGGAAAATCGGATTTTGAATCAATATGCTGCAAGGCAGACCATACCATGAAATTGCTTTTGATTATATATACCTTATTGGGGAGGGAGGTCTTTATGAAAAAGCCCCTATGTTGGCCTGGGAAGAAGACCTCCATCACACTTTTGTTCAAAAAGCTTGGGAGACCATTTTTAAATATATGGGTAAGGGGCTTATAGCGGCTTATTTGATTGAAAACTCCCTGAAATTGCTATTCCGTTGGCATTACTACCCAGCGAAATTAAATAGAATGAATTCTGCCATACCTAATCTCTGTGGGCGAGGCTGTCAGACTGTAGGGACATACTTCCATATGTGGTGGGAATGTGTACAGGTTAACCTACTTTGGACACAGGTTGAAGAGTGGATACAGCCGATGACGGGAGCCCGTATGTTGCTCTCTCCTTCCCTGGCTCTTCTAGATGTCTCCTCTCCCTTGTGTAAGCAGCCAGAACTTGGTTTGGTGCAATACATTTGCACAGCTACTAGAATTGAAATTGCACGGAAATGGAAAACAACTTCATTGCCTACTTTACGTGAAGTCCAAAGTAAAATGGGGAAACTATATGTCTTAGCAGAAATGACCGCACATTCTAACAAATCCATTGGACGATTTAAGAAGGTTTGGTCGCCTTTCTGCTCTTGGAAATCGGAGCTTTAGACTGGAAAATCTCACAGAATGCCATGCTGTTTTACTAATTCTACAGTCACTTATCTCTTTGTGTCTCTTTGTGGAAGTTTATATTTTATTTTTTCTGTACCCATACCTAGTTTCTATGAACCACCTCAGCCTTTATCGCGAGGGGAATGAAGAGGGTATGGGGGGGAGGGGACAGGGTTTAAATGCCTCGTGCAGAGTTAAAATGACACACAGCATTGTTTCAGTGATTGTTGTATTGACATTTTATACATCCATACTCATGTTGCTATACGGCGTTTCTGTTTTACATGTATTTCACGTGATGTAACCGTTTAGTTATGGGTATTTTCATGCACATGGTTTGTTTGATTGTATACTACTGTGTCTTAATAAAAATTTAAATATAAAAAAAAAAAAAATAGCTCCAGCAGTAGATGGGAACTCGCTAATGACAGTCCCCCATGGAGTTCAGGACAAACTAATAGGCATTTACTTGGCTCTCTGCCTTCAGAAACAAGGACCACACAGAAAATAGACATCCTCCCCCTCCCCCCACAGTTATGTAATTTTGAGTTTAGGGAGCAGGCTGCATTCTGCCTCCATGCCCCTGTAGGACATGGGGCTGGGGGAGGGGGGATGTGCCCATTGAGTCCCCTGTAAAAGTCAGCGTTTAGGAGCTGTATGTAGTAGGCATTTTCCCCAGGGAAACCCTAGTGGGAGAAACCGGTTAGTAAATCATCACTTAAAGCGAGAAAACCACATACACACACACAGGCACATGGCTCTTTGTGTTTTCCATCTTTAAGTTTATATTCTGTGCTTGGTGAATGGTCGGCCACTTTATTTATTTATATTATTTTTATTTGAATTTTCCATATATAACAACAACTTGAACATAAAAAGAACATGATACACTGTATGGCAGCACAATAATTCTTCAATCCAACATATAAATGGGAACAAACATGTTATCCGTTTAATTGGCATGGAATCGTGTGATATAGAATTCTATCGAGAACACTGAAGTAGAACCAAACGACCATGCGGATCTACCTACCAGCAAACGCTCCCACGTGGGTGGTAAGGGCTACTAACCAAGTAACCCAGTAAGATTAGCAGAAAAATAAAACCCACGTCAGCCTCTTTAAAGCAGATTAAATTCTGGTTCCGTAGGTATTTCCTTTGCCCCAGAAGGCTCACAATCTAAGGGCCTGATTTACCGTGGCTTTTCTCTCATTCTTGGGTCTATATGGGGAAAAATGCTTTGCAAATGAGGCCCTGGGTTGGTAGCTGAGGCAATGGAGGGGTAACATGATTTGCCCAAGAAGTGTCTGTGGGATTTGAACCCCGGCTTCCAAGCCTCCTGCTGTACTCCTGGATGGGTGACTAGGGTATACACTTAAATGGTGTGAAGAGCTCGTACCTGCTCTGGACGTGCTCAGAATGCCGGATTCTCCTTTTCTCTCAGATGTGGGGCTCAAGATTAAAGGCTCTACGCTCTATCTATCACTGTTCTTTCCCCATGATTTTGTTTGCTGGAGCCAGTGACTACCTACTGAAGTTGTTTGTGTGACAGTGCCGACACTAGAGAAGGGTGCTTAGCAACAGCACTCCCGCAGAAGGCTGCCCATTATGTGTGCTCTTAAATCTTCCCTGTGTTTGACCCTTTTTATCTAGTTGCACTTAACGGTGTGCACGGTTTCTGCAGAAGCCTGGACCTGAGCGAGAGAGCTGGGAGCAATCTGTGTGTCTTTAATAAAATCTGTTGTCCTTGTGTGCACTCCCTCCCATGCCTGCTCCTCTGGATCTGGCTGTCCTCAGGGAGCCATCACGTGCAGCCTCCCTTCTCACTCTTTTTTTCACATTTGCCACCTATGGGCAGAGCATTTTCTCTCTCTTTTCCATGTGTGTGTTCCGCTCCGATCAGAAGTCCATGCTGGTACGTTCACAGGACGCTTCTGTGTACATTGTTCTCTGTGATCAGAAGCCCGTACAGTACGATATCTTCACTGTCTCACAGAAGCGCATGGGGGGGGGGGGGGAGGGGGGTGCTATCACCAGCTGCTAATATCCGAGCGCATGCTGATGCTGCCTTATGTTTTTATGCAGAAATTGGATAAAGGAATCAGGTGTAGAGGTTCCCTGACCTGCGACCATATTGCTCTCAAAGAGAACATGGGTCCTCTTCCACGTGGCCATGAGGTTTTTAGAACATGCAGCCACAGTGGCTGCTCACTCGCTTTAAAACCTCATTGAGCGTGTAGTGCAGTTGCCTGGGATAAAGTATTCAGTGTCGACTGGCAGTGGACTCACTCCATGGAGACATGGCAACATCTGGGGGGGTGCGCCGGGGTTGCACGTGTTAGGGTCCATAGGAACATGCACCGCCTTGTTCCCTGCCCAGCTGGGTTACACACTAGCTTACATCATTTTAGTGATTCGTTACCACGGCCAGTCGCATTTGGCCCAGCTGTAAAAGTGACAGCTGTCACTGGACACTTGTTGGGAAAACACACCAGGCCCAGCTAATAAGGTAAAGAGCTTTGATGATGACTGTGGTTCCCGACCATTGACTTCCAGGCTTCATGCACACTAAAATTGGGAAGAAATGATTATGGGGCAGGCTGTGTGTGTGTGTGTGTGTGTGTGTGTGTGTGTGTGTGTGTGAGGGAGGGTTTTGGCGATATTACATTTTTACAGCCTAAGGAAGTCATCTGACAGCAAAATGTTATTTCATGGGTAATGACTTGTTTTATAACAATTTTACAACTCTGTAAGTACATATCGGGTGTTCCTGTGAGGATGAAATGAAATTTCTTTATTAAGACATAGTGGTAGGGAAGTGGAAGAACTCATGTGACCTTTTTTTTTCCCAGTAACAGCCTAAATAATGTTATGGGGATGCAATTACATTTTCAAACAGCCAGGGAGCTTCCATAAAAAAAAAAAAAAGGGAAACCTACAAATGATAACATAAAGGTGGTGGTGGGGGAATGAGTTTAAAAGGTGTTGTTTGACACTTATATTGCAAACAGCACTGTAACGTTAAGTACAATGAAAAAGATTTTATTAAAAAGGATTTTGGTTTCAGAGGCACAAGGGGACGTTTTATGCGACGGTCCCGTGGCTGAAGATTGTCACTCATGAGCCATTGTATTTGTGAACTGAATTCAAAAGAGCCATTTCTGCACAATAATATTCCCGCTGCGTTCCATGTGGTGTCCTTTTGCTAATGCTTTGGTGTGTAAAAAACCAAAATAACCCCCCCCCCCCCGAACTGAGTCATAAAACAGTGTTAGGCTGTCTCTTTACTTCCTGCTTCTGAACTGCGGGTGCAGATTAATCAGAAGACGCCAGAACGCTGGCGTTTTATTTGCTTGGTATTATTTCAAGCGACATGATGGCTGATTTGAAGTGATTTACTGAAACTAGGCATGGGGGAGAGGGCAATTCGCATGGTGCCCAAGACCCTGGAACCTTTTTCCTAGGGGCTTTGCACCAGCTTTCAAAGAGAGAGTCCGCGTGTTCCTTTTTGCTCTGAAATTTTCTGGGTACGTCTGCACAGTGTGTTTGTTTGGGCGCTCTCTCCATTGAAAAGAATGAGATCAACATGCAAAGGCATTTTTCCGGCTCATTTTAGGACTGATTTCCAGCAGCCCTAAATTAATCTGGCAGTGTCAGCCAAATAATGCTGAAAATCGACGTTTATCTGGCTGGATGCCCAGCCCAGTCCTGCCCTTCCCTGGAACGCCCCTGCCATGGCCTAGACTTGTCTGGATAATATTTTAGCTGTTTTTATTTAAAAGTTATTTATAAACCGCCTTACTGATTTAAATAAATCGTCCAAGACAATGAACAACAGTCAAATAAAACAATCAATAAAATATCCAACATCTGTAATATACATAGGCTGAGCTACTCTGTATTTCATTTTTATCTTATCTCCAAAGACCTTTCTTTAGTTGTCACCTTTAGTCATTAGCCAAGTTTTAATTTATTATGAAATTTTAACAGATCCTCTTCTCCCCTAAGAGCTAAAGGCTGCCCATTCCACATCTTGGGGATGACTATAGAGAATATCTTTATTACAAAGCTTGACATGATAAAAAGCCTTACTGGTGGTAATTGCACCTGATATTGCTGTTGAGATCTTTGTAGTCTACTTGCTGTTTGCCAAGTCAATCGCCCATGTAAGTACGGTGGACCTTTACCTTTCAATATTTTGAAAGCTAAGGCTAACACCTTAAATTTACACTTAGATCTTATTGGAAGCCAATGCAGCTTTTCCAATAAAGGAGCTGCAGAGACATGTCTTGAACAGCCTAATACCACCCTAGCCGCCATGTTCTGAATGATTTGTAAATGTCTCATTAGTGATCCATTAAGTCCGCAGTAGATACCATTACAGTAATCTACTGTGCTCATTATCAGTACATGTACTACTGATTTCAGTACCTATACTTTTAAGAAAGACTTCAGTTGCCGGGCCGTTCTCAAGACGTATAAACGCCATCTGCATGACTTTCACAATTTGTCTCTCCAAACCCCAGTCCTCATCAAGCAGTTCACCTTTAACTAATGCCATTTCATCACCGACAGATGATATTTCTGTAGGTCTTCTCCAATTTGTAAAATTTCAGTTTTTTTCAGAAGTTAGAACTAAGCCATTCTGATTCAGTCAGTCACTCACTGCAGAAATACAGTCCTCACAAATTTGTAAAATTCTTATCGGATCTGACCCCAAAGCTACTAAAATTTGTATATCATCTGTGCAAAAAAATGGGACAAATCCAAAGGAGCAAACCAGTCATCCCAGCGGAGACAGATAGGTATTAAAAAGCATTGGGGATAGAGAGGATCCCTGAGGGACCCCAGCCTTCACATTCTGGAGCAAAAAACATTCCTCTTGAAAATACACCATCTGTTTCTTGTAAGAAGTCAGCCATTTTAAAACCTTTTATCCCTAGTTCTACACAATGAGACAATAACCTCAAATGATCCACTATATCTGGAGTGGTCAGGCTGTTGGGATTTTAATCCTGTGGTTTGTCTGGCTAAGGCCTGGATTTATCAAAATGCGGTAAATACCGCACGCGATAGGAAAAGGGGCGTATTTTATGCTAATTGCGTATTTATCGCAATTGGCGATAAATACCTGTGCGAAGAGCTAGTGCGATACCAGTTCATATTCTGCGATAAGTGCCAAGTATTTCCTGCAGTCAACCAGCTATTCTGGCCAGGCTCTCTCTCTCGCTCGCTCTCTCTCTCTCTCCCCCTCCCCCCGGGGCTCTGGAGCCTTCAAATTGTCTAAACTAAGCCTTAGGGACACATCGCAAATGGCGAAGACACTTCATCACATGGTCACGGCTGCTATCGCACAGCCTAACGCATCTGAAAGAGGTGTTGTTAAAATTAGCGTTATGGCTGTGCGATACCTCTTCGCAGCCAGCCTAACCCAGCCCACTCTCCGCCCCTACTCCTCCCATTTTTGTAATTTGCATCGCACCATACGATATGGTGCGATCGCATGCGGTAAACACGTTTTTGCATGCGTTAAGGGCTTATCGCATGCAATAAAAGGCCTATCGCATGCGAAAACGGGGCTTTTCGCATGCGATAAGCCCTTAACGCATGCGAAAACGCCTTACCGCAGTTTGATAAATGACCCCCTAAGTTTGGGATGTAGCTGGACAAGCCACTTTCAATATTGATTTCTAAGATATTGTTAAATTAGTCTCCATTTTCCTTTGTACATTTTGTAATGTTTTGCTCTGACCTCATTCTGTTTGGACCTGAGAAAAGGAATGGAATTCCTGAAAACTATTCAAGATTTGTATTAAGTTAGTCCAATTAAAAGATACCACCTTTATATTTTCTGTTGCCCTGTATTTACTTTATAAATTTGAAAAGGCTAATATTCAGAAAAGCAGTGAACAGACAACTGATCCAGCTAAAGTTAGCCAGATAGGTCGTTAGTGACATTCAGGGGGGTCATTTTATTGTGTTTTTATCACACTGAATTTTGTATTGGTTTGTGATTTGTGATACGTGTTTATTTATGAATGTGTTTATGTGAACTGAAGTTGAACAATTTTATTGGAAATTTCTGGAATTGAAGAACCTATAAATAAATGTCCCACTGAATATTTATTTATTTATTTAAAATATTTATTTGCCCTTCAGTATACTCGATTAAAGTTATCGAGGCAACGTTTTCCAGATAACTTTGCGTTTAACAGACTATATTCAAATATAGCCCCCCCCAAAAAAAAACCCCCACCGAGGGCCTATAATCTCGCCTCTCCCCTCCCCCCACACAGCTAAAAGATTACAACTAAGGTGGGCATTAGTGTCTGACTTAACCCTTCCAATTCCCCCAAAATATTTTATACATAACGGCATTACCAATCCAAGGAGTCCCTACCTAAATTCTGAAATTCACTATAGCCTCTGGATCCCCTCCTGAAGCCCCCCCCCCCCCCCCCACCTGCAAGCTGTCTCGCACCCTCAAACCCAATAGGTCACTAGGAGCATGGTACGATGTCATGCTTCCGGCAGTGTCCAGTGTTGCTGTCAGAGAAGGAGAGAGTTTTAGCTCTAGAAAACTAGTCAAATGTATTTAGTCCAATAAAATAGTATATATAGTAATAATAATAATATAATAGTATATATTTACAAATATATATATATATATATATGCATGTGTGTGTGTATTTGTTTTATTTATTAATCTTTATTTCTCAGTCAAGTGAATTAACACGGCAACCACACTACTTTATCCAGAGTATTATCCTGACAGCAACACTGGAAGCTTGTACCATGATTTTGGTGGCCCTGGGGGTTTTCGGGGTTGGGTAGGAGGGTTTTGGTTTGGGATGAGGAGGGGGCTCAGAGGCAAAGATATTTTGAGAACTCGCGGGGGTAGAGTAATGAGTTGGGGGTGGCTCTCGGGCTGATAGGTCTGCAACTTTATTACTATTTTTAGGGGGCTTGAGGGGAGGGGGAGATCAGACACAATGCTTGTCACTGTTTTCCTCCATTGACAAGCAGGGCTGAGTTAACCATGACGCGTGGGTGGGGTCATCCAACAGCACTGAACGGTCCTTTCTGTATAGCTCATTAGAGCTTTTAGACTCTACTGAGCATACATAGGAGTTCCTGCGTATTGCCTTGTGAGCCTCTTCAGTCTTTTTATCTGTGCAGCAGCATGGACAGTTACTCTCTCTCTCCAGAGTTTTTTTGCAATTTACACTTTTTTCCACCATTTTTCCCTGCATCAGCAGCTCCCCAACAGCAGTTTTCAGTGCCAAAAAGAAAAAGGGTTGAAGAATCAAGATGCCAGGGAAAGGCTCTGCCCTGAGTGCTTCTGGGACTTTGATTGCAGTCAGATCATGTCCCATTCTGATGGGCATGTGGTTTGCTACTGCTGCCTCAGCCCTGACTACAATTCTGCCAGTTGCTATCACTGTGGCAGACTATCTCCAAGAGTGCAGAAGAACAGAGTCTATAAGTTGGTCCAGCTCCACTGAGCCCTTGAACACAGGCACCACTTTTCCTCCTGCTTGTTGGGTTCCAGGAAGGAATCAATCTATTTCTCTTTTGGGCCCTTCTGGATCTTCTGGGTCATTGGGGTTGAACAAATTGAAGAAGCATGGGATGCTGGAGCACCCTGCCTCCATGCTATGTTGCCTGACCTTCTAAGGTCTCCGGCAAAAAGTGCCACTCATCTTCAGAGAAATCCACTTTCAAATGAGCAGGCCATATAGGGTATTCAGTGCTTTTGACGCACTCTGTGCCATTGGTGCATGTGGCACTGACAAGACATCTGCCACCATTGATGCTCCCAATGCTGACGAATCAACCAGCACACTCTGTGCAAATAAAGCAATTGGTGCAGCTGGCGCCATCAAAGTACTTGGCATCACCGAAACATCTGGGACTGCTGCCATTGATGCATCTCAAAAAACAAAATCTCCACTAGAAGGCGTAACTCTAAACAAAATGGTATAAAAAAACACCCTCTGAAAACCTTCCAAAAATGGACTAAAATATTATCGAACAAATATCAAATAGAAAGGGTTGTTAGTTTCATATCAGGTTGATCCCCCCCCCAAGGTGATCAAAACCAGTATCTCATCAACTGCCAACCTCCTTCCAAAAATTCTATTTTTTGAAAATTTTTTTTAAGCAATTAAAAAGTCTATATTGCACACCACAAAACGTGAAATCAAATTTTTTTGAGGTAATCTCTTAACAGTGCTGCCTTTAACTTTTTATATTTGTAAATCCACAACATCGAACAAAACTTATAAAATTGTCTTACTGCCCTCCCAACGAGGCCATGTTTCAGGCGGTATCTTTCATCAGGGGAAATCTGTCCAGAGGAAAAGTGTAGACGTGATGAATCTCAACTATTTAAAAAGGCGTTACTTGCTCAACAGCTCATGTTTTCTAATGGCATCCAATTCTTTTAAATAACCCATGTAACCTGGAAGAATCCAGTCAGGTATTGGTAAAGTCTGGATCCAACAATTTGAGTCTTAATCGACATTATCATAATAGCGCACCTAAATGTTCAGATGTTCATAAACATATATTTAAATAAAATGCAATAAGAGCTGAAAAAGAAGCCACATTGGACTTGCTTAGATGAAATTGAATATAAATTACAAAATTAGTAAAATATATAATCGGATTGCAAAAAAAAAAATGCCCGATCATATCAAACCAGTCCAGTCTAACTCCTCATTCATTACTAATGGAGCTATTGTATTCAAAGTGTAAATCCAAAATGCTTCACAGTAATTTAGACGTGACTATATATCTCCACCATGTATTGTTGGTACTACCTGCTCAATAACAGTCCATTGCAGACACTCAAAAGTGTGACCAAAGTCCACATAGTGTTGGACCATAGGTGCACTTAAAACATTTGTTCTCAATCAAGATTTATGTTCTGTGAGATGCACCTTAATAGAATGGATAGTGCACCCCACATACAATTTAGGACAAGAGCAGATGACCACATATACCACATGAATTGATAGACAATTTGGTTGGTATTTTCTTTTAATGCGATAACCTATGATTGCATCTTGCCAAACTGAATCTCTTTGATACTTTGGCAAAAAGTACAAATCCCACATTGGCGATGATGTCAGTCTGTAGAAGAAATTGTGTCATCTAATAAATGTAAATGCACTACTTTTATCCCGTATATTTGAACCATGTGACATAGCTGTTAGAGGAAGTTCCTGAAATACCCCATGTAATGCCAGCACATGCCAATATTTTCTAATGGCAGAAGCTATGAAAGCTGATGATGTGGGCTGTTTTAAAATACAGACCAGTTGTGAATGATCCTTCATCGGTTTGTATTGTAACAAAGACTGTTGATCATTATATTTGGCATCCTACACCTATGGCTTCATCTTTTTATTCCCTAAAAGGTACTTGTGATCCAGGGACAGCACAGGCAAGTTCCATTAAAATCCCTTTCTCCTTTCTGGCTAGGAAGATTCCAATGTTGCCTTCTCACCTTTTCCCATCAGACCTCCAGAGGGTCCCTTCTGACCTCCTGATGCTGGCTGAATTCCCTGGATCTGATATGCTCGATCTTGCCCCTCATATCTACCAGGGCAGCTGTTGAGACCCCTGGGAGTATCACAGAAAGAGGAACTGATCCTGGTCTAGGAAGAGGATGTTTCTTCCCCAGCACCAGCCCAGAGGACACAGCGGCTCATGGACCAAGTTGCTGAGTTAGTGAAAATTTTCATTACCTCCCTGATGGACTGTTCCAGAGAAGGCATGTTACACTGATTCTAACCTATCAGTGTTACAACCCAAGGGAGTCCCTCCCACCAAAGTCCTTCAGGCAGGACCTGCAAATGTTCCCACTCCGGATGCCCTGATCTCCTCTATTGGCAGGGTAGCTGGGCCTACCTTTGAGGTTGACGTGGTGGATCTCCGAGATCTAGACCTGCAGAGAGGTCTCCTCTTCGAGATGTCTGAGACATGAACCCTGATCGCCTTCATCAGTATTGGAATGCTGGGTTAGTGTTTACCTCACCTATGAATCTGAGGAAGAAGGTTTAACGGGATATTGTCTGACCCACTGCCTGACACCCTGCCCCCCGAACACTCCTCCCTACCTGAGGACCTCACTTAATGCCAAGTTCCTGGTTAGAATGGCAAGGTGCTGGAAGTCACTGTATGGTAGGATCCCAGAATGGATGTCTTTGGTACCCTGAAAATCTTGGAGACCCCAGCAGAGCTGGCGGCCATGCTCATTTATAAGATCCTGCGGGACGTCCAACTTAAGATGTGGGGGAATCCTTTATCATGCTTTCCAGTCACTTGTAAACTCAACCTCAAGTACAGAGTTCAACAGTCTCCTGGGTTTAGAGTGGTACAATTCCCCATCAATTACTGGTGGTCAAATCGGCTTTGAAACTAGCCAAGAAATCATTTTTTTCCAACACCACTCCAGGAAAGGACCTGAAATTGTTGGACAGATTTGGAAAGAATGTATTTCATAGATCTATGCTCAGTGCTAGAAATGTGATCTTCCAATTATATATAGTGCAATACTTACATGACTGTGTGGAGAAACTAAAACCTCTGATACTCTTCCTGGAGGGGAGCAGGAGTCTTACTGTCAGATTCTACTGGACACAGAAGAATGTCAATGCCACCTGATTATGAATTTTTTGACACTGCAGCTCGTTCGTTGGCCACTGCCATTGTAGCCCTTTGCATGGCTTGATTTTGACTTTGGACTAGCAGCCTTAGGGAGGACATCCATGAGAAGCTTGCCAATATTCCATGTGCTGGTGACAAGGTCAGAGATACGGTTGCACAAATTAGGTAACAATATGTGGCCATTCAATTTCTGTCGGGGGCAACAGAACAGCCATCAACACTGAGATATCACTTCTTCTCTTATAAGTGGCCCTTCTATCAGCAACACCTTTTCTGGCCTTTCCAGAGATACAGGGCCACAACCACTCTGCCTCCACAATAACTTATGGTAAAAGGATGCCCAAGGGAATGGCTCAGCCAGAGCAGAAACCACAGGCCCAACCAAAGCCTGGCCCTAGTTTTTGATGATCCCGCAGTCACAGGTCCTGGATTCTGCAGTCGGAGACAGTATCCAACAGTTCTATCCAAATGGAAGAGCATCAGCAAGGACTGTTGGGTCTTCAGAATTGTGGATTGTGGTTACCACTTGCGTTTTTCCTGCACTCAGTGCTTGTTTCACCATTCAGTTTTCAATGCAGACCTGCCTCAAGCAGTTCAACCTCATTCAGACATGGAATTATTACTTTGCCTAAATGCAGTTGAGTCAGTTTCACCTCAGGAGCATGGCCAGGGATTCTACTCCTGATATTTCCTTATTTCCAAGAAGTCAGGAGGCTTGAGACCCACTGGAAGTTGCTTTGTTTTGTGGTGGACGAATCTCACTATCACTACAAAGTCCTTCCTTTCGACCTTTTAGTAGCCTCAAGGGTCTTCATGAAGTGTTTATTGATGGTGACAACGTTTCTTTGTATTTTCATTGTGTCTTTCCATATCTGGGCAATTGACTTGTGATGGGCTTGTCTCAAGAGAGAGTTCTCGACTCCTGAGACAGAGCTATAGACCTCCTCCAGTCCTTGGGATTTATCAACTACTGCAAATAACAATCCTTTTCCAACCCTATGGATCAAATTTATCGGAGCATGGAAGAGAGCATTCCTACTGATCAATAGAACTTTCCGACTAAGGTTCCTAGCCTCTGACTTGTCACTCTCAAGCCACTGGGTATGCCATTCTAGTGGTTGTGGGCCTCAACATGAAATCTCTATAATGGTGCATCCGCCTGCAGTGGGATCAACTGACTCGGTCCATCTCTAGGACAGTCTTTATAACCTGGATGATGAAGTCATTCTTTTGATTGTGAATGAACGCAAATGCTTTGGAGATGGGATTCCTGCTAAGACTCCTGCCATTTCAGATGATAATAAGTACCGAGGCATTCATTGAAGACTGCGGAATGCACAATGGGACAATGTGCACTCTCAAAGAATGTGGCTCAGGGCAGAGAGTCAGCTTTACATCAACTTGTTGGAATTGAGAGCTATTTGGAATGCTTTCAGAGTTTTCTTCAGATCTCTTCACTGGATAAGAATTCTGATCCAGACAATCAAGTGGCCATGTTCTATTATCAATAAGCAGGGGGGCATGGGTTCTTGGGCCCTCTGTCAGGAAAACCAGTTGATTTGGCAGTGGGTGATAAACCATGAAGCCTCGTTACAAGTGGCTTACCTCCTGGGGACCATGAATACGCTAGTGGATCACCTCAGTTGGGTCTTCCTCAGGAGTAGTCGCTGAGCCAGTCTCTAGCGGGTGACCTTTTAAACTTTTGGGGCAGTCCCGTGGTTGATTTATTTGCCATGGAGAGAAACAGGAAAGTAACAGAGTTCTGTTTCATCCACTCAGGCAGCCTTTTGACTAGTCTCGGATACCTTCCTGATTCCATGGGACATAAAGTTCCTCTATGCATTCCCAACTCTTCTGTTAGTGGCAAAAAACATACAGAAAGTGCTCAAGGACAGAGTCCACCTCATTCTCATTGTACCGGCCTGTCCCAAACAACCATGTTTCTCTTATCTCATCATCATTTTGCTCGCCGATTCGCCTGGGAGCAGACCCCTCAATGATGACACAGGAGGATAGATGCCTGTTGTATCTGGAAGCTCCCATGCATGCTCAGTAGAATCTAAAAGTTCTGCTGAGCTAGAGAGTGCTGTGGGATGACATCATCCACCTGTCATGGCTAATTCATCCTGTTGCCTTCATAAAGTACTGTTTTTGATAAGCAAACATGCGTTTATGCATTTATTGGGGTCAGGGGTGGAGGATTGGGCCTACAAGCATGCAAACATTTTAAAACCTATTCATTTTTGGCACTTAGCCACTATCTAATTTTGAATATAGGTGGTTACACATACTTGGATAACTTTAATTCTACTCTTAGGCATGTCCAGGTTTTGCCAAATAATGCATTCAGCTAACTCTGACTATCAGAGTTGGCCAGATAAGTTATCCCGCTAAGTTAACTTGCCCAGAATGCTTCCAGTCTTTCCAGATACATTTTAGCCAGTTAATGAATTAGCTGAATAAAATGTATCCAATTAAAGGGGCTAGATATTTAAATCTTAGACAAACCCCTTTGATTATGGACCTGTAGTGTTTTGTGCCGGCCATGGCGACTGAAACAGCCAAGGAAGACAGCTTGGCTTTGCTGTTGTGGTTAGGAACAAAGGTTTATTTACAGGACTTCAAAGAAACAGAAAAACAAAAACAGTAGCTCACCTTGCTTTAATCATCCAAAACAGTTATACATACCCCATACGCGCATACCATGGACTTGAAGCAGCTCCCTGGGTCCTTCCTAAGCCTTCCGGGCCCTGATCCTTTATACTGTTAGGAAGAGATCCTCCCGGGACCCAAAATCCTTTGCGGGTTTGCGCCTTAAGGCAGACCGGAGCAGATGGCTCTAGCCTGTGTTTTAAAGTGGTTTGAGGGAGCCTTTTGTATACTTCCTCACAGGACCTCAAAGTGTATTTTTAGGATGCTAATGTCTTTTAAATGGTATGCATCACTAATGTGAAAGATGCTGCAAATCTGACTCTACCTACTGCTCATTTCAGTTTTCTCTTTGTGCGGCAGGTTATGCTCGCAGCTTCCTACTGGTCGCTCCTGGCACCTGCGATTGAGATGGCAGATTCTTCGGGAAGTTATGGAGCCTTTGCGTTTTTCCCAGTAGCTGTCGGCTTCACCTTGGGAGCAGCTTTTGTGTACTTCGCTGATTATTTGCTGCCACTGCTGGTGAGTAACTCTCTTGTGCATGCTTTCTTAGTGCTCTCTCTCTCTCTCACACTCCCTCTTGCTGTCTAGCACCCTCTTTTGTGCTTTCTCTCTAACTGCTTTTCGTTGTCTCTTTGTGGTAATATCTTTGGATCTCAGCTCAGTGCCTGTGCTGTGCCATATCTCCAGGGGATTGGGTGGCTGCAGGATCCTCTTACTGTGTTTTGTCTGGGTGCCGCTTATATTACTAAGAAAAGTAAATCTACAAGTCTGCATGTAGAGGTGGTAAAGTCAGGACTGACGAAACCAAGTTACCACAAGTACTGTAATGTGTAGAAGAGACGCTTATAGTATATATTGACCAGTCATAATAGGCTTCATCTTATAAGCAGCATTGCTAGATGATTGGCCTTATTCTTAATCATCGGTCAAAGTCCGAAATAATGTGTGAAAATATTTTTGGTATTTTCATTTGCAATATGTGTACTTCATATTCATGCAGTTCATATAACTTAGCTTGTAAAATCGCTGAAGCCATAAGTTGTCAACATGCCCGACATGGGTCCAGCATTCGAAACATGGACCCATGTTGGGCATGTTGACAACTTATGGCCTATTATGACTGGTCAATATATACTATAAGCATCTCTTCTACACATTACAGTACTTGTGGTAACTTGGTTTCGTCAGATTTGTATTTTACCTCAGTACCAATACTTACTAAATATTGGGTTTCATGTGAGTTATTGTTGAAAGTCAGGACTGAACCAGCCGAGTGGGGTGAGGGGGGGGGGGGGGTGAGGGGAGTGTAGCCAGCTGGCATCCCCACTCTTCTGAAGCAGCAAGATAAAACAAATTCACTTTCCCCTTTCATTTTGTAAAGCTTGGAAGATCACAGATAGTTGTGTCTGAGCCAGAAATCCCCGCTGAAAAAGAAAGTTGAAACTTTCACTTTGGAAAGAACATATGTCTCTAGACTGTGTAGGATGTGACCTTTTCACAGTCTCTCGCACAGATACATAATTCACTCTTCGAAAACAAAGGTGGCACAGCAACTGTGGAGCATTAATCCTTCTGTCGTTAGGATGTAAATACAGAGAGAGTTACTGCGGGCCTCCAGGATAGGAGAGTACATTCGCAGTCATGGGGAATCACTGGCACCGGGGCAGAGCATCCTCCAGTGACGCAGTGCCCCTGCACTCCCAGGCTTGCCTGCTTGCAATAAGGGCAAGCTTTTACAAGGGGCATGACTTACTGGTACTTTTTAAATGTGTTCTTATGTCCTTTATTATAGAAAATGTATAACCGGAGGGGGGGGCAACAGTGAACATAACCCAGAAGCTTTGAGTATGAAATTTGTTCAGACATCAGATGAGATAAAGCCTTCTTTGTATGTTCCTCAATACTGGAAGAGCAGGGGGTGCTGCGTGGCAGGAATGAGGTACATTGGCAGTGCTCTTGGGGGGTGGGGAGCCTCAGTTCTGGAATTGCAAGGGGTGATCCATAGTCCCTTCGTGCCTCTCCCTGTTTTTTGCAAGACTTCGCATCCATGTGCTTACTGTGGGCTGGATAATTTATATTCCCACAGAACATAGGTAACCACGGTCGCAGCTGTGTAGGTGCTGTGTAAGAATTGTTCTTGAAGGGTGCTGTTGATCCCTCGGAAAGCCTGACTGCATTACACGAGGGGCAAAAATGAAACGAGAGGACTTTGATTGGCTTTGAACCATTGACTAGTTGTAAGGCCTTGCACGCAGACTCCAGGAGAGCAGTAGAAACTTGACTAACCAGCCCCAAAATTACATTGCATTTCAAAGTGTGCGAACATGTCTGTCTGAGTGGGAGGATGAGAAAGGGGAGAAAGGCAGTGGAGCATTTTCCACTGCCTGGCTGGGTTAATTGCTATTGCAAAAGGTTTAAATGATTACAAATATACCTTCATATCTGTTTCCCCACCCTTTCTTGTTTTTCTTCTTTGTTCCTGAAACGGTTCCCTCTCTCACCGTATTTTTTCCTCCTTTGCATCACGCTGGGGGTTGATGATTGGGAGGGATGCAGCCCTTGCAGGAGCCTTTGTGCAGTTTCCTGGCATGCCGGAAGCTGGAGAACACCTTGTAAAGTGAATATCTTGCTGCGCATCTCGCCATCCCGGGCTGGGAGCTTGGGCCCCTGGAGTAACCCACAGACCGAGGCTCCATCATAAAATCAGGTGTAAGAAATGGGACGTTACCTTCAGCAGAGCCCTTCAGTGCTGGCCAGTTTAGAGTATGTCCTGGTAGAGTTGTTTTGCACAAGTCTTCAGCTGCACAACTTAGACAAATATCTAGAGGGATTTGACCTTCTGCCTTTTTTTTTCTTTTCTTGCCTCACCAGGATGCAGATATTTGGCCCGGCTTGGGAAATATCCAGCTCTGTCCTGGGGGAGATTTAGTCTAGTGTGGATGTATTTGCACACTCCTGAGTTTCGCAGAGTAGGGGGTCATTATTTCTATTGTATTTTATGCGATGGAAAATCCAGACTCCTCCTGGTGTCAAAAAGCAAAACAGGAGGGGATTTAGTAGAAATCACTGTAGAAAACTGCAGTGTGGGGATCTACAAAAAAAATGTAATTTAGAAAGGTTTGTTTAGCAGCAGAATCTGTGATTTAAAATTTTTTTTTTATAGTTTTATGGGTTTTGAGCTGCAGAACTGGGAACAGCTGGGCACAGCTGGGCTTGGACAGGCTGCATTGGCCACTTGACTTTTTCATTGTCTGAGATCAGAATGGACTGAATATATCAGTTTGGGCAGTGGTTGAGTGTCGGAAATAAAAGCAGCCGAGTCCAAGTAAAGACCAATTCTTCTTTATTTTTAATATTAATTACAAGGAGAACCTTGGAAGCAATATGCTTACAGATGTCCCCTTGGCCTGTTACCCGTGGCACAGCTGGGAAAAACTGCCTTGATCTAAGGAAATACTTCCATCTAGGGATTGTGGTTAAATTTAAATGTGCACGACTCTGTGCTACTTACCAGGCCCTCAATAGCAGTGTTTTCTGCAGTAATCTCCCTTACTTCCTTTCTACTTATATGTGTTCTTCTTGAGTGCAGACATGCTCTTATACTATTAGTATCCGCTCGCGGGGTGCTGTTAGTCTTCTCTCAAGATGGATAAGGTTGGAAAATCTGTAATTGGTATGCATTATGCAAACACCTTGAATCCGTGGCTATTCAAACTTCACCCAGTCTTCACTACCTCATTTAAAATTTTAATATCCGCATAAAGCAGTCTGTTCGAGCTGTTTGTCGTGTGCATCTTATCTCTGAATCAGGTCTTTCATGTATGTGGATGTGTTTCTCTCTTTTGTCACTCTCTTTTTTTGTTAGATCTGAGAGAATAATTGAGTAGTATATTTATCTGTGGGTCGGAGGAGAAAAGAGGGAACTGTTTAACTCTGGAACCAGGCTTTGTAGGAATTGCTGGGAATACCGCCTTAATATTAACAAGGCACCGTGTCGTTATATTTCATTCTTCTGAGTCATTAATTGGTGGGGTGGGAGGATCCTGAAAAGAATTATCTGATGCACTCATGGTATAAACAACTGACACTTTTCCAAAGGAACCCAGGGAAATTGTAGAGAAGGCTTGTTATAGTGTGGCTTATTTTTGTGATATGTTTTGCTTAGTCCTTAAATTGGACTTTACCTTGGGGGGGCAGGGTAGAAGTCAACATGTGTAAATTGACCATGAGTTAGTGCCCTTGCAGGTAAATCAGTCTTATGTGTTCGAAGCTGATATCCTGAACTGCAGACCTGCCCTTGGTTGGGAGAGATTCTGGCCTTAGGGGACGGTTTCCAGTTAGAGAGACATTTCATTTATTTTTTCACAGTGCATTCTGGGGGTTAATGCCTTCCTTCAGCTTTCAGTCTACTAGAATAATTACCAAGTGCATAGGTCTTTTCCAGAGCCCTTGCACTGTAACCAAACCTGGTAGTTTTCACTTTTTTCCCCACAACACCAAATGGACTCTATTATAGAAGACAGAGTGAAACCAGAGTTTCCCAAGAGTGAAACCAGATGGAGCAAAGATAAGATCGGTATATGCGCTTTCCAGACACCACTCCATTGGGAAAATGTTTGTCAAATGAGGTTACTCTAAATGCACCATGTATGGAAAGGCGTCTTGTTCACAGGAGACATGCGGCTTGACAGCTTGAAGAGGAAGCTTCACACTGATGGAAGCTTTAAAATCTCTCAAGTGTAAACACAGATCCATTTGCCTTGGGTTTATTTTTTGTCTTTTCACTTCCTGTGAAAAGTAGGCTGAGTGGTTTTATATTACATCATAGAACACTCTACACACACTCTGGTAAAAGCAAAACTTAATTTACTAAGTTACTGCAACATTGTTCCCTGCTTAAACGGCAGGGGCATAAGAGGAATTTGATTCAGACGACAACTGAGGGCCCCGACTGTTATGCTGACATAAGGCAAAAAGCACAGGTCTGCTTCTATGGCCAAGTCCTAAAGGAAACGAAGAAAGTGTGCATGGGGGTTACTTGCTGATTGGGCGGTTACTACCCTTAATCAAATAAACCTTGATACTTTTGATGCAGCTCCACATTGCGTTCTGCTTCAATGCCAGGGAAAAAGGGAAATTGGATTTAGACAGCAACCATCGAGGGCTCTGACTTTTACAATCTGTAGAACTGATGAGCATGGGAGTAACCAGCACAGTGCAGCAGTTACTACCCTTAGTAGAAGCATGGGATTATTACCCTTAACCAATAAGCCTTGATGCTTTTGATGCAACTGCAACATCGCTCTCTGCCTCAAAGGAGCGGGGTGGGGGCTGTAAGGAATGAGAAATGTTGATTCAGGGACAGCCAACATGAGCCATGACTTTTTTTACAGTCTGAGGTACTGATGCTCAGACATTAAGAAAAAAATACAGGACTGCTTCTATGGCCTAGTACATGAGCAAAACTGATTGATACATGGGGGCAACCTGCACGGCGTAGCAAATGTTACCATGGCAAGCTTGCTGGGCAGACTGGATGACCATCAGTCCTTTTCTGCCGTCATTTCTATGTTACTAAATGTTGTAAATATATGGTATGAAATCAGCAAAGAGAAACAATATCATAATGAATATCAGTAGAAGCACACAACACCACAGTAGGCATTACGTAGATTAAACAAGTAAATAAGATTTTAATCACAGAGATAAGAATAAAGAAAAGGTATTATACAAAGAATACTCTCCTCATAGGTCCTCCTTGCTATGGAATTGTGTATTCTTGAAACAGACTGTGCGACATTGGGAACTCCACATATAGAACCAGCTATTCGCTCTCGTGTTCATGGCTCATTCAAATACTCACCATTGCACACAGCTTTATATATCTTATTCTCTCTGATTTTAGTCCAGTGTCTGCAAGTTAGGTGTTTCAATTTGCATCCATAGCTCTGATAATCATTTGGAGTTGTCAGGCTATAGCAATTAAGACTCACAGTTACAGTAAGATTTACGACTCCAGCTATGGCTGTTAGGGAGATATCCTGTACTAGTCTCCTGAACGCTGACTTTCATCAATGTTATCTCTTAGAACAAAAATGTTAGAGGAACCAAATGTCTCTTGCCTCCTACCTTATCAGCTTATCAGTAACAGCCAGAGACAGTGTGCTTAGACAGAGTCTTAAGCTTTAATATTTCTTATGCTTAAGCTGTGCTAAGCCATGTGCAATGTACATATTGATCCACATTTATCAATTTATTGGGGGTTGTTTTGATCCATAGCTAACACCACTTTCTCGTTACAATGTCTTCCGGAAATCTTTAACTAGCTCCTAAAATAATCTTCTTACACTTCCTACTTCTTTTCTCTCTCTTCAGAGCTGGAGGTGTAGAGTAGAGTTGAATGGCTGGAGGCCCAGGCTCCATTTGTACACTTGCTTTTGACTCAGTGTGTGAACACTGGCAAGTCATCTGACCCTTGGGTACCTCAAATAAAGTGATGTCACAACATGGCTGCTTTTATATAGGGACCCTATTATGCCATCTTCTCACCAGGCTATCCATAGGAATTAAATTGCAGTCAAGGCATTAAGAGTGCATTAGTCGTGGCACAGTGTGACAATGACACCATAGAAGCAGTAATGATGATAATTATTTATGCATATTAATGAAGGGCTTTTCCCAGCGTTCATCTTTTCTCAGGGGCTGTAAAACAAAGGACACTCTGGTCATGGACATATAAATGTAAAGGAAAAATCAAAATTAAATTAAACATTTACGAGATTGAATTTGAAACTAATTAACCCAGCATTCCCTTAACTCAATTTTGCATTTCTGCAGTGGGTTCTCAGTTTAACAGTGTAACACACTGTGCAACAGTGGATGGTGACATATGAATATGTGCAAGATGTCTCCGCATTATATTAAGGTCAGGGGTTGTATAGTAAATTTTGTAACCTTCAGTGTAATTAAGCAGGACTTATGAGTGACCATCACAATGGCCCAGCTAAGGTGGGATAAACCTGACTTGGCTGGAGATGTAGTGACTGTTGCAAGGCTACACAGATTTTGGTGTCAGAGCTGAGATCTGAATCTAGGGGTTAGATTAGTCTTAGGGTATAATGCTGAAAAGATATTGCAGCAACTCCTGTTGGCTATTAAGGAAGGACCTTTAAAGGTGCTTTCTGAAGTGGGGAGGGCATTTTCTCAAAGGAATTTATGTGGATAAAAAAGTATTGTACCTACATTAATTGGCTGTCTGACCACTGCCCTTCGTTGGTGCGGCTAAACGCCTTGTGCATTGTTACATGCTGTGTGTGATTTTAGCCACACTGGTCCATGTTTATGTTGAGAGAGGAAAAACACATGCATAGATGACATTTTTTTCAGATCTTTGCATGTACTTTTTCTAGAAACACTTTGCCCCCCCCCCCCAGTGCAGGTGCTAATGACCATGTACGCTCCATACCTGCAGCAATAAAATGCAGGTGCCGATGACCCATATGTATTCCATACCTGCAGCGAGTTGCAGAGGCAAAGTGCATGCATACCTGAGAACTGGTGCAAAGCCGGCGGGTAAAAAGTGTGGATAGTATTAAAACTGACCCCAGTTTTTTTTGCTATACAGATTTGTTTCATAAACGGTGAAAGAGCATTAGGAGTTCAGGTTGCTCTCTCAGGCGACGGCATCCCTTGTGCCTTTCTGCCTGTTGATGTTGGCTCTAGAAATAATTTACGGTTTTCCATTCCAGTGAAGGTGCACTTCTCAGCCGAGAGTCGCGTTAGTTAACCCCATCTGGCAACGATATAAGCTTTTGGCCTTCCAGTCCATTACCTGTTCTCGCTTTGCACAGACACACACGCATTAAAGGAAGCGTGGCTAGAGAGGCTAAGAGGTATTAAATGTGTGTATGTTTATACTGGATGTCTGCAGCTAACAGCAACATTAATCTTCTCTGCCTGCGATACTCTTTGTAGGTGTTGGAAAAATGTGACACAATTAGTCCTTGACCGTGGGCCAGCAGTAGCTGGAAAGGCTCAGGGGCACACACATCCACTCCAATACTGTGACCGGTGTCCTATGGAAATGACATTCGGTGGCAGATACTGAGCCGACCCCGGATTCCTGCATTGCTGTCAAGATGGGGGTTACTTAAATCCAATTGCACAAAGGGTGCCGACGGGCAAGGATTGCAGATGATACCCAGGACACACACACACACACGCCAGAGAGGAGGATGTTTATTAAATTATCAAACCTGAAGGTGCTGGTCATGCGGCCATGTGCTGTGTGCCTTTGTGTGACGTTCAGACCTCCAGGGGGCACTTAGTAATGAAATCACGGTTGCCTTCCACTTTAACTGGCCCTGACGGTGCTTGTCTGTGGTGGTGGATGTTAGTGAGGAGCTTGCACCTTTTATGTGGCTGCCTCGAATTTGCTGTGGGATTCCGAATGCTGACCGTGCATTCTGCATTGCGTTTGAGTGCAGGGGCAGATGACCGAAGATGCATAATTAATCATCGCACGTTATTACCTGCTTAATCACGAGTGCTGGAATTCAGCAAAATCCTGCTGGGCTTCCCTTGGTATTTACAGGTGTGTGTGTGTGTGTGTGTGTGGGGGGGGGGGGGGGGGGGCGTGTGCATGCAGTGATGCATTTTTCATGGGAGAAATGGAGACTTCAGCAGCCGCACCAAAGATCTGCTGAAGGATGAGGTACAATAAGCAGTGTAAAGCAATCTCTGCATTTTCTTCTCTCTGCTGGTGCATCTTGTGTACATCCACTGTTGTGATTAGTTATGAAATTGTATTTCTTAGTGCTTTTCAACATGTGGTGGAAAATCATTTAGAGTGATGATCCATTCTGTCCATCTGGAGAAACAACTATTAGCTGAGGAATCCAATACAGCTTGGTATCAGACTTGGGTTGAAAGTCACCTAGAGACTGGCAGATAGCCCTGTTGCAAATGTCCTGACCCTGATGAGAATACGGTCATTATCAAAAGGTTCAGGTTGAAAAGCACTTGAAAACCCATGGTTTCTTCTCCCTTGTTTGTTTTAATTAGGCCTCTCTTGTGCAAATAGCAGGTGGCAGTTGAAGAATGGAGGGCATGAATTAGTTCTGCTGTACCATCTTCTCTGCGTTTTATCATTGAGGTTGAGTATTAATATTGGGGGTAAATTCCAGGCTCTATCTCTCTTGTTATCCTCATATCAGCTTCTTTGGAAGAGATATGACCAAGTTAAGTAGCTTCTCTAATCGGCAATGGAATTCCTGTTCCTTTTATAAGCTTGGTTAATTACGTTGCAGAATGCATTAACAGTTTCATCTCATTTACTGTATTTCTATTTATCTGCGATCTCCCCTAAGGAGCTAATTAACCTGAAATTATACATTGTAAGCAGATGTGGTTTCTTTAGTGTCTCATTGTTCGCGTAGGAGGCCAGTTTCTTGATGAACTAATACATTAGTTCATGTAACTACATAGAAATAAAGGTCTTTATTAGCTTGTTATTCATATTGGTTCTTTTTTCTTTTATAGCTTTTTAGTCGGTTTGTCTGTAAAAGGCTTCAGATCGACAGTAGTAGAGATGGGATGTCCTTTCATCTGCACAATGGCTGGAACAGTGGTTCTCAACCCAGTCCTCTGGGGCATCCTGACTGGTCTGGGTTTCACACTTGCTGTAATAACTGTTAAAAAGATTTTAATCCTCTCAGGACTGAGGGGCCAGCTTCAGGGATTCATTCCATAAAATACCATATGTTGGAACCTATTCCTACGTAGATATTGCCACTTTATCTACCGCTGCAAATCCCCCTCTCCTCCCATGATTGTACATTGGCTGCTGTATGTATGCCCACTCTTACAGGCCCTGTATTTTTTTTTCCCATCCTGGTATATGTTCTCCCTCCTGTTTCCAGCAAGTGCGAATCCTGACTTGAATAGAAAGCTTTATTGCATCAGGTTTCTAGTTGAGTATGAGCTTACTCCATTATTTGGCACAATACTTCAGCCCTACACTGGGTCTTTCTCCACTGCGATTCTTTGCATTGTCCAGGAGTATCTGTGCATCTCCTGTTATCTCCCCTCCTCAGTGTCCGCAGCGAGACAGAAGGTATCTTTTCAGTCCCATTTGTGTGCATGCACTATCTGGTGATACCTCCTCATTAGATGTACGAAACTTACCCCAGTCGCTCTCTTGGTTGCATGATTTAAGCTTCTCTTTGATTTCTCATGACTCAGATGCTGCTGCTGCAACCTTCTTCTGTTATATTCTTACTTACCTTCATAAAAAGTAATTTTCCTGTCATTGCTGGGCTATGATCCTCAGATTTGTGATCGCTCATGTTTTCGCTTGCTTACTTTTCAATGGCAGGTTATGTTTCATGGCAGATAGCTTAATTTTGCTTTAACATCTGTCTAGAATTGTTCATAAAACGAGATGAATAACAGCACTCTGTGGATAGGTGGTAGGGGCTCATTCTGTACAAGTAAAGGCAAGCGGCCAAGTCATAATGTTTTGGGTTATTTCTGAGCCTATTCAGGTGGGAAGAGTTTTGATTTGTGGGCAAAACTTTTCTTGCAAACTCTTCTTTTTCAGACAGTCGGTATGATGCTGCTTTTTTTTTTCTTTTCTTTAATAAAATGTGTCCTGGAACAGTGCAAAGACACAGAGGTGGGTGTGAGGGGTTTAGATGACTTGCCTCTAATTGCATAGTCAGTAATGCAGGTATGGATTCACTCTCATGCCTCTGGGCTTTGTAAGTGTATCCTCAATCAGCCCTTGTATAAAGCACCTTTTATAAAACCTGCCTGGTTTATGTACGAGCTTTTGATCTGGTTTGATGTGCTGGAGAAATATTGCACTTCCTCCTTACCAGCTTCACCCATACCACTGTATGAGGCATTTTGTCTTGACTGAGATTAGCATGGAGAGGGATGGGACGGCGGGGGTTTGCAGTCCCTCAGTGCAGCTTGCAGGTCCACGGTTACTTTTTTAGTCACGAACCTGCAAGCTCATTTTCAAAGGGAAACGTCTCATACATATTCATTGTGGAAATCATGAAAACCAGACTAACATGCACCAGCTTTGAGTGTTCTTGTGCATTTTGAGGTCCATATTCAAAAGCATTAAGCCAGATAACTCTGGAGTTAAATGAAGATGTGGGCACTTATCTGGCTAAATTCTAGCCATATAATAAGTTATATGGCTAGAATTTAGCTGGATAAGTTAGGGATGTTCTGGGGGCGTAACTGGGAGGAGTTGAGTTAGCCAGAAAAGTTATCTGGCTAACTCTGGTCAGCCAATAGTGCTGTCCTAAAGTTAGCTGGATAAACATAACTGACAAACTTTAATATAGTTAGATATATTCAGCAGTGCGGCCGCTAGTTTATCCAGCTAACTAGCCGAGCTACACAGTGGGTGAATATGGACTTCTGGGTTTTGTTTTTTTTTCTCTTCCACTTTAAACTCCAGTATACTGCTGCGATAGGATGTTTCTAGGTTTTTCTCTTTTATTCCTTTCCTGAAGGGTTTTGGGCTGAATGCTTAGTGTTCTTGAAATGTGCCTGAAACCAGCCTCCTCCCATTATTGATGGTGTGCCCTGCTCCACCTGTGTGCCTGAACCCTGCTTGGGGGACCAGCAGCAATCCCTGTGGGTGGAAAGTAAGCGATTCTTCTGTCTGTTCAGTTCTTGGTCTCTTTGAGCCTAGCAGGGGTTTGCAGCAGGGGATGCTGCCATAAGTTCAATCTACTGCTAAGTCAGATGGAGTTTTGCTGATGTGCTTGGTAAAGGAGTGCATTGACGTGTTTGGTAAGGCATCTCCCAGTACTTCAGTAAGAGGTTTAGCTGCCCGAAATGGAATCGTTCCCCTTGGAAGCGGGAATGCTATATAGATTGCTCAGAGTATATTCACTTGATTGGTAAGATTTCTTCCTCTCTTGGGCTCCCTTCTTTTTTTTTTTTTTGTTCTGTTTTCTTGTGCATTTGTTCTTGGGATGGCTGTAAAGCAATGCGATTTTTGTTATAACCTCCCCTTTCCCTGCTGTCTGTGCTGTATTCATGTTTTTGCATGGGGATCTGGTGAGGATCAGTTGGCAGCACTGGCCTCTCTTAGAAATGGAATGAGAATCAGCATGGACAAGAATGACTAATAAACCTTGGGGTTTATTTAAAGCACATTTGATTGTAATTCAGCACCATGGGCTGGACAGCTCCAGTGACAGACAGGGTTCTTCATTTTCAGTTTAAACTAATTTTTCCTCCATAAATTTGCAGATTTTTTTTTTTTTTACAAAGGTGACAATTGGTTTAAACTGATTTTCACTCTAATTTTAGGCTAATTAAAGATCAGCTTCAGAGCTGCAGATGCAGCATTTCAAGGCTTTCCCCCTCTGCCCACCACTGCTGGAAGCCAGTGTGGGCCAAAGCGCATGCAGTGTTTCAAGCCCCACCAGCGAATGAAAGTGCTTGCCCTTCAGCGCTGCTGATCTCGGTGTTTCACGTCCTGTATCCCTCCCCTCCCCTCCCCCACCTCCCAACCAGCTGGACGTGCCTGCTGTTTGGTGCCGCTGATGTGGCATTTGAAGCGGATCTCCTCCAACCTTCCACCAGAAGCACGTCCCAGCAGGCTCCCTGGCCCCGCACAAAAACAAAACTATGGTACTGCAGCATGCAGGAGCCACAGTAAGCATGCTGCCAAGAAAGAGGAGCCACCACTAGTAAAAATGATTGTTGTTGCAGTGGAGAGGAAAGAGGGAGATTTTTGGTGGGGGGGAGTAGAGAGAGGGACCTGATAGGCAGGGGTTGGGATAGAGAGGGGGGGGATGCTGCTGAGTGGGAGAATCTGCTTAATATTGTTTTATCTTCCTTGCTTCTGTCCACCAAAGTAAACTCCAGTATTTACTCGGGAAAAACGATGAGTCATTTTTTTTCACTCTTTTTCACCTGTTTTCATTCTTGCCATAATAAACCATGCTAAATTCCCATGAAAAAAAAAATTAAAAACTGCAAATAAAGGCCTAGTACAGACAGATAGCGGGGGTGGCCACCTCAAATTCAATAGCGCTTTAAAAAAAAAAAATTTTGAAATGAGCTTTATGGGGCATGCTTAATGGCTTTGTTTAACTGGTAGCCTAGTTATTTTTAAACTTTGCTTTAGAAGAAGGCATTAGCAGCCTTGGGCCTCTCAGGCCCGCTAATGCTTCATGTTACGGTAGACTTGGTGGGTGCTAATTTATTGGATGCTGTAGCCCTCTTTATCCAGGGTCCTTGTTTTGCTCTGTCTGGCTGGGATGGGTCAAGCTCTCCCCCCTTTCTAGCTTAAGGCAGAAAACATTCAGTATTTTGGACTTGAGAAAAACCCCAGGACATCATGGGAGCGAAACAGCTACTTGCGCAGTGGGTGTGTGAAACACTGTTCTTTAAATACAGTATGTACGTATTGGAATCGATATTCCGTCTAGCAAGTTGAATGGCATTCATGATTTTCAAAAATTTGCTGTGTAAGTGAGATGAAAGTTACTGACTAAAGCTGCTCCTGTTAGCTTAATATGTTCTGAGGTTAGGATCAATGCTGTGTCAGCAGAAAGAGTTGGAAGGTTTGGAGGTCATAATCCTGGTGCTGCCTCAGAGAGTTTGGAGCTGACCCAGCATGGCAGTTCTTATGTTCTTTCCTATTCAATTGTATACTTTAGTTATTCTGGTTTAGAAATTTGCTTTCCAGATGCATGGCCATCTACTAAAAAAAAAAAAATGCTAGCCCATGCCAGCAGGGCAACTCTAAAAGGGTCCTGCCTAGGTTGGAGTTGATAAATATGTCAGTAGCAAGGGTGCCAAGACAGGGGAAAAGGAAAGCCAGCTATTCACTTTCATATTCTGGTTGTAATCAACAAACAAAACTGACCTTGGCCTGTATACTGCAAAATTTGGAAGTATGTGGAAGAGTAAATATCTGTGTGGCAGGGCCAAATATCCCTTGAACCAGACCTAGCTGTCTTCTGCATCATGAAAAAAATCTGCTAGGTGTGGAGTATCTCCAGGTATTTGTCCGTTTGTATGTGGCTTGTAGGACAAGGAAGAAGAGGGAGCCTTGTGATGGGAGCTGAAGAGAAGGTAAATGGTGATCAAGCAAAACAGACATTGCTGGATCCTTCCAGAACTGGGGTGCAGCAACTGAGACAGGAAAAAAAACCAGGGGTTGAAAGAGGAGAGGAAATGGGAAAGTGATTGAATAGTTCAAGGAAGGCTATTTTGAAGTAGACAAGACTAGAGACATCTAAATCAGATTGGTTTTCAGGATGG
The DNA here is from genome assembly GCF_901001135.1 of Rhinatrema bivittatum. Lineage (NCBI taxonomy): Eukaryota > Metazoa > Chordata > Amphibia > Gymnophiona > Rhinatrematidae > Rhinatrema > Rhinatrema bivittatum. The sequence continues at coordinate 174,702,284 of NC_042618.1, forward strand.
GTGATAGATGAATGACACAAGTCAGCATATACAAGTGATGGGACCTGGGAAACTCATGGAAGACTTCTACATATCGGGTTTTTTTTTTGGGTGGGGGAGGGGGGTGGTTATAAGCCAATGCTAACTTTCTCCTTAGAGATTTTCTCATTTATATTCTTAATTTTCATTATTGTTTCTGGCACGGTGTAAGTTAGCCAACCGTGGCCGTGAGAGAGCAAGATGATGATCCTTTGAACACTTACTGTTTGCCGTTTCATTGGCGTCCTTCCCGAAACAGATAAAAAGCAAAAATTATTGTTTTTCCACAGACTGAGATTCAGATGACAGTAGGTTTTAATTTCACAGAACTGGTCAGAATGAAAGTGCTCATGTTACCCTTGTTACAAGCATTAAGTGCTGTAATTAAATTGTTTGTGTTCTAATTCTCCCGCATCCTTTTAAGCATTGCTCACTCACCTTCCTATGCCTGTATTTTTTGAAACTGCTCAGTCAAAAGCATCTTCAATTAGAAAATTGAGAGGGCTAACTTCTTTGTTTACAACTGCTGATTTAGCTAAGAGGATGTCTTTGATTTTTTTTTTTGCTTCATTTCAATAAAGGGTTTATTTGTACATTTGACAGCTGCATTTGCTCTAATTTATTTTTGGTTTTCCTGTTTCGGATCTTCTCTTCTTTGGCTGATGTGTTTAGGTAACTGGATCTGTCATAGTTAAGGCCCCAGTCTCCATGGGGGCAGGTGTGATGAGCAGAGGGCAAGATGCCAGGGCTGGATAAAGTTTCTGGCTGGTTTAGTGAAGGCTGCAGGGAATGAGGCAGAGGTCCTGTTGTTCGTGACATGGTGATGTTGGCTACCTCTGGTTGTAGGGAGTCAAAACTGCCACTCAGAAGGTGAAGGGCTCCTCCTGGCTAAGTCTAGGAGACTTTTTTTTCAGGTCAAAATTGGTGTATGTGGTACTGAAGAGTCTAAGCTGCATTGCAGCATGAGTTAGGAAGATATCATATAACATGGTTATTCTTCTGGTGTTTGAGCTGCTTGCTCAATGCCCATTTTGTTGCCTGAATTCTCACAGGATCTTGCTGTGAATTCCTGAGAGATGCTGCTTATTTATTTGAAAAATGTATATACCGCATAAGTACAGAGACAATAAAAGTGGTTCACACTTTCCATACATAATTAAAAACAATACAACCAGTAAGACCCCCAACAAATCCAAAGCTGCCTATTACCACCCTCCCCTGTCAAGAAACAGTTACGATACCGCCTTCACTGTCTGCACTAAGATGGAAAAAGAAACATTTTAATCATCTTTCTAAACTTAAAATAATTAACCTTGACTCTAATAAAATCTGGAAGGGAGCTCTAAACCCGAGGTGCTACTGATGAAATGGCCCACTTCCCTCCTTTATGAGATCTAAACTTATGCCCATATGAAAACTCTAGTCATGCCCCTTGAGATACTCTTAAGGGCTCGCTCAGGCTTATGTCATGCCAGGTTTGCTGACAAAATACTTTTTGCTGTATGAGAGTGGATGGTCTGAAGTAAGTGATAATTTAAATTTAACCCGTTCTTCAACTGGAAGCCAGTGCAGATATGCTGACAGTGGGGACACTCTCCTGTCTAGACTTCCCACACAGCATTCGAGCAGTACTGTACTGAATGAGCTTTCATTACTAAGTATTAGGCAAGTCTACCAGAAGAGCATTACAATAATCCAGAAACTGCAATGACAAGTGCAAGAATCATGTGAAAAAAGGTTTTAGTTGATTGTACCCTCTTTAATTGGAAGCATGCTTTCTTACAGGTCTGGTCTACAAAAGCATCCAGTGAAAAGGCAGAGTCTAAAGTGACCCCCAAGACTTTTAACTTTAAATGAAATGGGAATTTCAAAATTACCCACAGAAAGCTTAATTGGCAACACCAAAGCTTCCTTAAAGATGTTCCCAATATCCAAAATCTCCATTTTTTAAAAATTATTTATGAGATTTTAAATTACAGAGTTAATTGCTTGTTACAGAAACACATGAATTTCGACAATAGAAATCAAAATATAAAGAAAAATGCAATTTCAATGTAATTATCCAAATCAAAGCAGAAAATACCAGGAGAGAGGAAGGAAATAACAAAAAGGAGTATACTGAAGATAACCATAATCAAAGAAATGGCAATAACATAGTAATAACCAGCGGTGTAGTACTAATAGTGCTAAGATACTTAGGGTACAGGAAGGAGGTAAGTGGCCATCGGGCCTCTATAAAGTATTGTATTTCTTCAGGCAGGAAGAAAATAAAACATTTGTCACCCCTTTTAATGACACATTTACAGGGTTAACGGAGTACAAAGGAAAACCCAAAGGAAATAATTTCCTGCTGAAAAGATGGAAAATCTTTCCTCTTAACTTGAGTTGCTTGAACAAGGTCAGGGAAGATCCTCACAAGCTGACCATAAAACAAAGCAGGGAACTTCCTAAAATAATTACGCATCACATTATTTAAATCCAAAGTTAAGATAAAGGAAACTAACAAGGTAGTCCTATCTAACACCTCCAATTCGGAGTTTTCAAGAAAATTGGACAAATTATCCTGAAATTCAACATCTACAGCCAGCCCAGGAGTTTTCCTTTTAGGAAGAAAATAACATGAATTTACAGATGGGATAGTTTCGGGCATGAAACCTAGAACTTCATGAAAAAACCTCTTCAACATTAAAAAGGAATTTCCTTAGCAACTTTGGGGAAATTCAAAAAACACAGATTAAGGTGTCTCACATTATTTTCTAAGAATTCAGTATGCCTGGAAAGTGCAATACGGACTTTCATAGTGGTAATATTAAACTCCTGGGTAGTTTTAATCATATCTTCAACTTTAGAAACTTTAGAAATAATGGAATTAACTTGTTCCTACAAATCTGACACTTTTTGATGGCAATTTGAAATAAAAGGTCCATCTTTGAATTAAGCAACTTTAGGGAATTCCAGAAGCCTGCTACCAAGTCCCACAAAGCCTCAAGAGTCACTGCCTCAGGGCGAGGTGGAACAGCAAAGGACTCACCACCTCAGTGACCACAGCTTCTTGGGATAAACTAGGCAGAGAAGGTCCAACTCTGGCCCCAGACTCGACGATCCCGTTGCCAGTATGGCTCCGGTAGCCCGTTCGATAAAATCACTATTGTTCTCAGGCAGGGAAGATGAAGCCAATCCAGCCGGTAGAACTCAGGAAGGCACCCCCTCCACCATGAGTACAATCAGTGCGTCATCGCTGTGCGCAGTGGGAACGCTCTCCTGGGAGTCTTGATGTGCTAGAGCAGTGCTTCTCAACTGGTGTGTCGCCAAACACCGGCAGGTATGTCGCATCTCCTGGTGTCCCACTACCCTGTTGTACTTTCCTTCTTCCTTTTTCCAGCCCCCGCGGGCCAATTGAAAACCTCCTTTCTTCCTACCCCCACTGCCCAATGGGAAGCCTCCATTCTGCCTAGAATTCCCTCTTGCAATGAAGTCTTAACCATGTCAACCAACCATTCTAAACCACTTCAGCCCAAAGACTTAACCAAATCTGAAGGACATGAATCCAAAAATTATCCAATGGATGCATATCTTTCAGTAAAATCTTCAAACTAATTACAGAAATTACAGAACAATCCCCCAGTCTGCCCTGGCCAAAATTCCCATCCAGGACCCCTGATTCAATTTGCCTGTCGTCCAACATTTTCCTCAAAATACCAACCTTATTCCAAAGGTTTTCTGCAAAATCTGTACAAGAGGGCAAACCAATAGGCAGCTCCCTTTTCTGTTGACCCAAAAGTCTATCCACTGCACTAAAAGGTTTCTTGGTTGCATTTTTGCTGATTTTATGCATCTTAAAAAAAAACCTTCCTTTTTCTACATACTACTTGCCTCTATAACTTTAGTAGACTTCTCCAGTCCCTAAATGGTTCAACAGATGTAATCCTCTTCTTCCTTCTCTCAAAACCCCTAACTTTACTACACTCCTTATGCAAATCATCAAACCACGTAGTCGACTGAGAATTTGTTTGAATGTATTTCTTAGCTGCTAGCTCATCCAATACTGAAGTAATCTTATTACAGTTCATAAGTTAATCTTCCAAACTCCTTCCTCTCTATCTAATATTTGTTCCTCTAAACATGAGCTAAAAGCTGGCCTGTCCATCTTCCCCCAACCCTAAAACCCCAGCTTTAACCCCTATGCTCTTCCTCGCCCATTAAAAGAAAAAAAAATACTGCCCTGCGATAAGAGTAAGGGACTAAGTCCACACCCTTCCAGCATAATCTAGGAGAAAAAATTAAGTTGACCTGATTCTAGGACCAAGTCTAAAATATTACCAGCATCATGGGTTGAAGCAGCCAACACCTGCATGTGACCACAATAATCCAACACATTTCTAAAATTCTGAGCATTCACACAATTAACAACATCAAAATATATGTTAAAATCTCCAACAATCATCAAGGAAGGAAATTTGAGAGCTAACTTTCAGTATCAGTTCATGAAGGTCTGTCATAGCAGATACCTTTGAAGAGGATGGGCAATAAAGTACTAAAATACCAACAGATACTTCTAAATTTAACCTCAACAAGAGGCATTCACAATCTGATATCTCCATGCAAAGAAGTTGTAAAACTGCCCAGGTATTCCTGAGCATACAACTCCTCCTCCCATCTTCTTCTTTCCCTATTGGATATGGCACATTTGGGCCTCATTCAATTCTGACAGCCATGTTTCTGAGAGAAACAAAAATTCCAAATTATGTTGCTGAACAAAATCATGCACATAAACAGATTATACATTCAGTAACTAACAATTAAAGGAAACCTTCATCTGTTGCTGTGATCTGAAATGTACATCTTATACACAATTTGCAATTCTTTAACATTGAACCCTAGGACCATCCTTCTGAAAACCCACCCTTGACAACTCACCATATCTACCCCTCTCCTAAACTACTGAAATCTCTTCAATCTCAATATAACCCAACTTATTTCCAACCCCCTTATGCCCAAAAATCCCAAATTAAAAATAATACCCCTATAAACCCTCCAACCTCTCTATTCCTTCCCCAGCCCCCAAACTCACCACCAGCACTCCTAAACATTAGCCCATGGAACCCACAGTGGCCACTGTCATGCATGAAGGAGAGCACAAAGGGCGAGTACGATGCCTTCAGCTGTGATACTGATCTGTTGATATCATCCAGTGAATGGGATGATTCCTTACAGGTTATGATACTTTATATTCTATCAATGTAAGACTCATTTAGCGATGGTGTAGTGCATGAACATGCATAGATCCCATCTTCAGATGTAATAGAATGGATAAAAACTGTTGCATCTGACAGCATACAGTATCTTCAGTGTAATTATTGTAGTTTTTAGAGTGCACTTGCAGTGCCTTTCTAGCCACAGTGTACCTATGCATTGAAATATGCATCTATAGTGTAGATATTGAACAGTGTATGTACAATAATTTGCTATGTAGTGAATCTTGTGTACAGTAATTTAGCTAATTTAAAAAGTGTATCTATAGTGCGAATACAGTGTAGTTCAGTATTGGACAGCATATCTGCAGGATAGCATTGGTACAGGACTCCAGAAACCTGTCCTGAGGACCCCACAGCAAGTAATGTTTTCAGGATATCTGCAATGAATATGCATGAGATAAACTGGCATACTTCAGAAACCCAGTATATGCTGATTTATCTTATGCATATTCATTGGGGGTATCCTGAAGACCTGATTGGCTGTGAGATTCCCAGGAAGGGGTTGGGAGGTACTGCATTAGTGTAATATAGCTACATGGATTATGAATGAACACCCCTCCTTCATGCCCTAGTAATGCTACCCCCAATATTTGAATAATAATGCATATACAGTTGTGCTTAAAGTTTACATACCCCTGGCAGAATTTGTAAGATGTGTAGCATTTTAAGAAAACATGAGCGGTCAGACAAAACAAGTTTAATTTTAATGTGTTTCAAATTAAACTGTTATGCATTACAGAATAGCACAATCAATAAACCATATCAATAAGGGAAATATTAAAATGGTCCTGTCCAAACGTTTGCATGTTTTTTAATGTTTGGGCTGATAATATATACTCAAGTTGACACACAGATTGAGATGGAATTGAAGGGTAGGTATCCACACCTGTGCCTTGTTTAATTGTAGTTAGTGTCTGTGTATAAATAAATCAATGAGTTTCGTAGCTCTTGAGAAAACCTTGTGCATTTCAATATGGGCTGCACTGACTTTGGTTACTGAAGCATGGGGAAAGCAAAAGAACTGTCATAGGATCTGCAAGCAAAAGTAGTTCAACTTTATAAATCAGGAAAAGGATGTAAAAAGATGAAAATGTCATGCAGTACTGTTCAAACTCTGCTAAAGAAATGGAAAATTATGGGTTCTGTTAATACCAACGTAGATCAAGAAAGATTTCAGACACAACTGCCAGGAAAATGTCAGGACGTAAAGAAAAACCCACATGCAACTTTTCCTGAAATACAGGCTTCTTTGAAACAAAATGGTGTGGGTGTTTCAGCATGCACAATAAGGAGATACTTGAACAAAAATGGGCTGCATGGTAGAGTTGTCAGAAAAAAAGACATTGCTGCACCAACACCACAAAACAGCCCACTTACAATAAGCCAAACAGCACTTAGAGAAGCCTCAAAACCTCTGGAACAAAATAATTTGGAGTGATGAGACCAAAATTGAACTTTATGGTCACAACCATAAACACTATGATGAGAAGCACACCATCCGTACCATGAAGCATGAAGGTGGATCTCTGCAGTTTTGGGGATGTGTGAGTCACAAAAGACTGCAAGCCGTCATTGATGCAAAAGAGGGCAATGCGCGATATTAAGAGCTAAAGTTATACAAACTTTTGAACAGGACCATTTTATTATTTCCTTTATTGCTACGGTTTGTTTAATGATTGTGCACAATGGTTTTAATTTGAAACACGTTAAGAATAACAGATGTGTTTTGTTTGATCACTCACATTTTCTTAAAATGCTACCTATCTTACAAATTCTGCCAGGGGTATGTAAACTTATGAGCACAACTGTATTATGCAACCTTTCATAACATGTCTATCAAGGCTTCTCATCGATCTCTCATTTACAACAAATCAGAGACTTGCAGAACTTCACTAGGAAGAAATAATCTACTAGTACTCATTACCAGGTAATAACCTGTAATAATTAGGCACTGATCAAACCTTTCTGTTTACTTTTTGCCTGGGGAGATCAAAACTCTTTGCATAACAAATGGTTAAAGTGTTATAAAAGGAGACGTTGCTAGGATACAAAGGCTGGGAAAACAGCAGGCAGCATTAGGCTTTATCAGATACTCAATGAAAATGATCTCCATTACCACTGCTTGAAGAGTTCCACGTCTATTTTAAATGGATTACAATCACAAATTAGAAGCCCAGAGTTATAGCCTGAGGTTTCCTTCACTAGCCCAGAGCTGCTCTGCTGGCCACACACACTGAATCAGTAGATCCTCTACCATAGCCAGACTTTAATTCATGACCAGGGTCATCTGTAGTCCTCTTGTCTTTGAGCCTATATGTGTGTGAGAGGTGTGTGTGTGAGAGGGGAGGGGGTGGAGAAGGGGGGAAGGATGTGAGAGCAGTGGGAGGGGTATGTGAGAGAGAGCAGGGGGGTGCTTGAGTGTGGGTGCCAGAGAGGGAGCCTATATGAGGAGATTGTGAAGGAATTAACAAGATGGTGGCATGCTTTTTACGTATGGTAATTCCCCCTTGTACAATGAATATTCTCACCGGGATATGGTCAGGCATGATAAACCCATGGATTTACATCATGTGATAGCAGACGAAGACTGCTAGGCACACCTTGTGAGCCTGTTTTCTCTATGTCCTGCCATACGTCAGACTTTCGTCTACAGCTTTTGTCTTGTTTCTCTACCACTCCTCTGTGCTTGTCGCATGCGGTCTCAAATTCTTTTACCACTTTTGCCATCACCTTCGTTTGGCAGCTATGTCATGCATCCTCCCTCCTGGTCAAGAAGTGATTTTTTATGTTACTCTTGAATCTACCCCCTACCAGCCTCCTACCATGATCCCTTGTTCTAGAATTTTCATTTCATCGGAGAATGTTTGCCTTTTGTGCATTATTGATACCTCTCAATCATATTATCCTTCTCTCTTTCCAAGGAATATATATTTAAATCCTCGAGTCTCACTTCAGTCTCTTGTGATCCAGACTCCTCTTATAATTCTGTAACACTTTTCTATGCATATGTTTAAGCTTCCTTTCTAATCTCAGTGGGTGATCTTTTGAACCATCCACAGGCCTACAGTAGTTTCAGGTAGCTCTGTCCCATCTTGTTAAAATCCTTTGATGTATTGGCACTGGAGTCATCAGGTCTTCTAGTCCTGGAGGAATTCTGCGCTACTGCGGACCACGAGAATTTGTGCAGAATTCCCCAATTTTGTGCAGAAAGTGGCAGAGGAGTCCCTGGCATGCTGAGAACAGAGTGGTCCCAGTGAGAATGAGTGTGTGTGTGTGTGTGGGAGGTGTGTGTGTGAGAGGGGAGGGGGAGGAGGAGGGGGGAAGGATGTGAGAGCAGGGGGAGGGGTATGTGAGAGAGAGCAGGGGGTTGCTTGAGTGTGGGTGCCAGAGAGAGGGAGCCTATATGAGGAGATTGTGAAGGAAAATGTATGCGTGTGAGAAATTGGAAGCTGGTGTGTATGAAAAAAGGATCATGTGTATGTGAGGGTGCTAGCCTGTGTGAAGGGATTGTGATGTGTGAGACAGAGCCTGTGTGAAGGGGTGTGTGAGAGAGAGACATAGGTAGCCTGTGTGAGGATGTATGTGTGAGAGAGAAAGGGAGCTTGTGTTGGTGTGTATTGTTTATAATTTCTGGACTCAAAGCCAGGGCAACAAGAACACTTCTTACTCAGCAAGAGGTTTTAAAATATAATTTATTCAGCTGTTTAAAAGAGAGTCCAAGACAAGTGTTCCTGGGAGATGCGATATAAATGCCCTCTATCTGTAATAACTAGCATCTCCATGAATATATGACATGCCCTGACTTATATAATCAAAATACAGCACTGCCGAAGCTTCCAGAATGAATGAATGACGTGACTGCCCAAAGACTTCTTTACAAAGATACATTATGCTGTTGTCATGACAATTTATCATGTATAGGAAATGCTTGTGAGGACATCCTCCATTCAGTTGTAAAAATCATTCTTTACTAGTCTCCCCTGAAACCACCCTTCCATGATAAAAGTTCCTTTATCACCCAGGCTTTGATGCACTGTATTCTTCTGTTCTTCTTTTGTTGTGTAAACAGATAGCAGTCTTAGTCTTACATAGAAGCTAGGCTTGAATTCCGTCGGTTGGCACCAGGATTTAATTTAAAGCTGTAACCTCAAAGGCATCTTCTTTTTACCTGGTTCCTGTCCGTTGAGATAGTCATCTGCAAGACAAAAGCCTGCATCCTGGTTTCCTGCAAAACAAGTTTCCCTGTATTGTGGTGCAGATATTGTCATTGAAGCCTTTCTGGCCTGTAATTATAGAACCTGCCAGTAGGTCGATCTCAGGGATATTCTGCAAGTCATGCTTAGAAAGGCACTCAGATTTCATTCACCTCTGACAGGCCACAGTACAGCAGAGGCGTCTGGGTATTTTTCCTCTTAATATTGTGTATCTGATCAATCATATTCTTCAGTATGCAAGAGAGAGAGTCGCTGTATGAGGGGATGTGTGTGTGTGCACTAGAGAAAAGGAATGTGTGTGAGAGAGAAGGACAGAGGGAGCCTTTGTGAGGGGGCAGTACTGAGAACGGGGTCAAACTCTGGGAGTGGCGTTAGAGTGGAAAGGGTTGAGCTTAGAGGTGGAGGGGAGAGGAGTTGGGGCCTGAGAGGGCAAAGTGGCCAGGGGAGTAGGGAGAGAGAGTGGAAGGGACACTTACAGTGAATTTCTAGGGAAATTCTGCTCAAAATATTTACAGTTCTGTATCTTTAAGTAATAACTTTTTTTCTGTATTAATTTAAAATGTAATTACCGTACTTAAAGACTGTCATGTAAATTGTGTTATTTTGTCCAATATAAATATGCAGAATTTTAGGTTTTTGTGTGCAGAATTCCCCCAGTAGTAGGTCTTCTCTCCAGCTTTGTTTTTCTTCTACTTCTAAACTTTGTTACATTGGTCAAGTTAAGTACCACTTGCCTTTTGAACACACAAGTAAATGGTCTGTGCATGGTGGAGTGGTGCGTCTCTGTCCTCGGAAGGTATTGTTTATCCTATTGATTATTATTCTATAGTTTATGGATTTTCTTGCAGTGTATTCTGTAATACCAGGGCTTAATTTGTAGACAAAAAGGAAATGAAACCATGGAACAAGGAGAGAGAGTGGAGGTGGGGCCAGCTTTTCCATAGACCAGGACTGAGCACTCAAAGGTTGAGGTGGAATTTGCCCCTCCCCTCACTTGAATAAATTTGCATAAAATATCAATATAGTAAGAGCAGGAGGAAATGGCTGGTGGCAGATGAGAAGGAAGCTGAGGGGAGGGGAGGGGTCAAGAGCAAGAGGCAGTGGGGATAGGAGGAGAGAGAAGAGGGGGCTGGGGTGGGGGGAAGAGACATCCCTCCCACCACCAGCTTCTTCCCCTTTCAACAAAATCCTCTTTTCCCTTCAGCACCTCCCCATCCCCATTGTACTTGCTGCATGCCCCCTCCTCCCCACTCAGTCCCCTAGACTCTCCCCATGCCTCTTCCACCTCTTCCACCTCTTCTCTCTTCAGCCCCTCTCCTTTCCCCTGCTCTCAGCTCCCACCCCTTTGTTCTCTCTTCTCCCTGCTCACCTCACTTGCTCTCTCTCTCTCCCTCCTGCCCCTGCGCCTTACTAACTGCTTCCCAGCTCTCCTAGTCCTTCCTATACCTGGTCCTGGGGGTTTGCGTGTCTCTTTGGTTTGGAGTGGTGCTAGCTGGACAGCAGCAGACAGGCGACAGCAGGTCTCGACTTCCACACGATACAGCATGCACAGCAGCAGCAGCGGCAGGCCAGCAGCACTGTCAAAAGTAAGGCAGCAATCCCCATGGCCATGACTACACTCAGTCAGATGGCTGCCGGTGGCAGCAGCACCGCATGGCACTTGTGGCAAGAGAAGGCCGGTCCTGGCTGCTCAGCAGTGGTGGCTGCAGAAGGCTGAGTTAGCAGCGGTGGCTAGCAGTGAGAGCTCTGGCCGCAAAAAGGGCCAAATCGTTGAGCTGCTGCTTTGCTAAACTTGCTTGTGGTGGAAATTACATCTTTAAGATGTAACTTCGATTGTAGGAAAGGGGGAGGCTCAGAACACCCGACTCGTCAGCAATCTAATTGGTGGGGGGTCATTGCCACTGTGGACCGCTTCTTTCCGACTCCCATGCACTACAGCCTGAACATGCTCAAACTCCTTTCTGTTCTCTCCTGCCTGCAACCAGCCAGCTGCCTAAAAGGGCATGCAGCTGATTGGTGTGGCAGCTCAGATCAACAGATAATTTGATTGTCCCCCAGCCTGGTCACCATATTCTGGCTTTCTGCTGCCTAACAAGGACTGAATTACATAGTCTGGGTAAACAAATAAGCATGGGTGTACCTTGTTTATTGCAGCGTTTACTACCCCTAACTAATTAAGATAGATATTTCACTTAGATGCAGTTCCAACACTGCTCTCTACATTAATGGTGGGGGTGGAAGGGAAATAGAACCAAAAGGTTACTAAGAGCCAAGAGTAACAGATAAGTATGAGAAAAAAAAAGTGTGAAACTTGCTGGGCAGACTGGATGGGCCGTTTGGTCTTCTTCTGCCATCATTTCTATGTTTCTATGTTACCTTGACTGGATTTTATGGTATTCAGTTACACTTAGAAACATGACTGCAGAAAAAGATTGTTTGGTCCATCCAGTCTGCCCATGCATCCAAATAATTTAGCATTATAATTCTCATCACTTCCTTAGAGATCCCCTGTATTTATCCCATGCTTTCTTGAATTCAGATACTGTTTTTGTCTCTACTACTTCCACTGGGAGGCTGTTCCATGCATCCACCATCTCTCTATAAAGAAATATTTCTTAGGATTAGTCTTCAATCTACCTCCTTTCCACCCTTATCTCATGTCCCTTCGTTCTAGAGCCTCTTTCCAATGAAAAAGACTCACCTCTTGTGCATGAAAACCTTTAAGATATTTGAATTTCTATCATATTTTTCTTATCTTCTCATTCCTCTAGGGCAGTGGTTCTCAACTTTTTTTTTCAGCCGGGACACAGCTGACAGATGGTTCTCACATGCCTGACACACTGAATATTTGCCGTTACGAGGCTAAATGTAAACATACATTCTATATCCTCAGGAACCCCCTCAACCCCCAACAATGGGTGCAGAACTAGGGCATTACCCGTACAATTCACCATATAAAAAAGATATTCTGGTTCTGATGACATCTCAGTAAAAGCAAAACAAACTCCCTTTACTACTAGGCACAATAGCCCTCCTTATGAAAAGACAGTAATTTACCACTAATGCATGTCCTATTGAGAAAACACAACAAATAAGATTGATACAAATGCCTACATGCTAGTAAAATACCTCACCTCGGTCACACACCCAGAACAGACCTTCACCAAGTACAGAAAGACTACAAATTATAAATATGGAGACAAACTGGAATGGAAAACCAAAAAGTCACTCTGCATACAATGTAAACCTGGAGAATTGGAAAGAGAAATATAGCACCTAACATAGTCCCAGGATCTGCAATAATGCATACAAACTAATCCGCAAAAATTTACACCTGGATCTTGGAACACACTCAAACAGTAACCACCTTAAGAAAACATAGAAACATAGAAATGACTGCAGAAATAGACCAATCAGCCCATCCAGTCTGCCCAGCAAGCTCCCACATTTATTTTCCCATACTTATCTGTTTCATCTACCACCAAGTTAAGGGCCCTTGTTGGTAACTGTTTGATTCAAATTTCCTGCCATCCCGTCATTGATGCAGAGAGTAATGTTGGAGTTGTATCAAAAGTGAGCATAAGGCTTAATGGTTAAGAGTAGTAACCGCCGCATCAAGCAAGTTACCCCGATGCTTGGTTACCCAGACTGTACAGATCAATGCCTTGTTGGATGTTGTCTGAATGTAAAACCTGTTTTCCACATTTCCCCCTACAGTTGAAGCAAAGAGCAGTGCTGTTTATGTTTTCAAAGTGATGTATCAGGCTTAATTGGTTTAGGGTAACCACCGAATTAAGCAAGCTACCCCCACTCTTATTTGTTTACCCAGATTGTGAAGTTCAGTCCTTGTTGGTTGTTATCTGAATGCAAATCCTGTTTTCCATATTTCCTCTTGCTGTTGAAGCAGAGAGCAGTGTTGGAGTTGCGAAGGCTTATTGAGTAAGGGTAGTAATCATCAGGTAGTAGCCTCCATTCCAGTACTCCACCCCCATGGCTCTTCTCTTCATTCCCATCCTCTAGCCTTTATGGATACAGTGTTTATCCCATGTCCCTTTGAAATCCTTCACAGTTTAGTCTTCACCACTTCCTCCGGAAGGGCATTCCAGGCATCCACCACCCTCTCCGTGAAGAAATACATCCTGACATTGGTTCTGAGTCTTCCTCCCTGGAGCTTCAAATCGTGTCCCCTTGTTCTACTGATTTTTTTTTCAATGGAAAAGGTTTGTTGTTGACCATGGATCATTAAAACCTTTCAAGTATCTGAAAGTCTGTATCATATCACCCCTGCTCCTTCTCTCCTCCAGGGTGTACATATTTAGGTTCTTCAGTCTCTCCTCATAAGTCATTTTATGAAGATCATCCACCTTTTTGGTTGCCCTTCTCTGGACCGCCTCCATCCTGTATCTGTCCCTTTGGAGATACGGTCTCCAGAACTGAACATAGTACTTCAGGTGAGGCCTCACCAAGGTCCTGTATAAGGGGATCATCACTTCCTTTCTGTTACTCTATATTCCTCTCTCTATGCAGCCCAGCATTCTTCTGGCTTTAGTATCGCCTTGTCACATTGTTTCGCTGACTTCAGATCATTAGACACTATCACCCCAAGGTCTCTCTCCTGCTCCATGAACATCAGCCCTTCACTCCCCATCAAATACAGTTCTTTCGGATTTCCACATCCCATATGCATGACTCTGCACTTCTTGGCATTGAATCTCAGCTGCCATATCTTCGACCACTCTTCCAGCTTCCTTAAATCCCGTCTCATTCTCTCCACTCCTTCCGGCGTGTCCACTCTGTTGCAGATATTAGTATCATCCGCAAAAAGATAGGCCTTACCTTCTATCCCAACCACAATGTCGCTCACAAAGATATTGAACAGGACCGGTCCCAACACCGATCCTTGCGGCACTCTGCTTAACACCGCTCTCTCTTCAGAGTAAGTTCCATTTACCATCACACATTGTCTTCTGCCATCAACCAGTTTGCAATCCAGGCCACCACCTCGGCACTTACTCCTAAGCTTCTCATTTTATTCACAAGCCTCCTGTGCGGGACCGTATCAAAAGCTTTGCTGAAATCCAAGTAGATGACATTGAATGCTCTTCCTCGATCTAATTCCCTAGTAATCCAATCAAAAAAGTCAATCAGATTTGTCTGACAGGACCTTCCCTTGGTGAATCCATGCTGCCTCTGGTCCAGCAATTCTTCCGACTGTAGATGGTTCACTATTCTTTCAGCAGCGAATCCATTACTTTTCCTACCATCGAGGTGAGGCTAACCGGCCTATAGTTTCCAGCCTCTTTTCTGCTCCCACTCTTGTGAAGGTGGACCATCACCGCTCTTCTCCAATCACTTGGCACCACTCCCTTTTCTAGGGATCTATTGAACAGGTCACACAGCGGACCCGCCAGCACATCTCTGAGCTCCCTCAGTATCCTGGGATGAACCTCATCAGGCCCTTTGGCTTTGTCAACTTTTAATTTTCCAAGCTCTTCCCATAGCTTCTTTTCTGTTAACAGAGTTACATCAACTCCACTCCCCTTCAGTTTCTTGTTAACTAGTGATGGTCCTTCTCCAGGGTCCTCTTTAGTGAACACCGAACTGAAGTATTCATTTAATATTTCTGCCATTTCTTCATCTCTATCCACACATTGATCCTTTTCACCTTTCGATTTCACTATACCACTTTGGACTTTTCTCCTTTCTCTGATGTATCTGAAAAATGTTTTGTCACCTCGCTTTACCTCTTTGGCAATCCTTTCTTCCGCTTGACTTTTTGCCATCTTGATTACTTTCTTTGTCTCCCTCAGTTCCATCAGATATTCTTTCTTGTGCTCCTTCCTTTGGGATCCTTTATATTTCTTGAACGCTGTTCTTTTAGCTTTTATTTTGCCAGCCACCTCCTTCAAGTACCAGATAGATTTCATTTTTATTTTGCTTTTCTTTACTTTTCTAAGATATAGATTAGTTGCCTTGGTAATTGCTCCTTTCAGTTTGGTCCATTGTTGTTCCACATCTCTCTTGTTCTCCTAGCCTTCTAGTTCTTCCTCCAGGTGCTTCCCCATTTCATCAAAGTCCGTCTTTTTGAACAGCAAAACTCGGGTCTTCGTGCTTCTTCTCCATATCCTGTTTGTGATATGGAGAAGGCAACACTACAAATATTAAACCAGGCCCTAAACACTAATACACCTCCTATTAAGAAAGCAGAACAAGCCAAGCTGATCCCCATACAGAAATAATTGTAAAACTATACTAATAAATGTTACAAAACAGCTGATGATCAGAATAACATCCAACGATTAAGAACTGATAAAAATTATTAAAAATTGTCCAAATATCAATAACTATTTTAAAACAGCAGACACATCACATAATACCCAATAATTAAAATGGCAGTCATCAAGAAAAATAAACTTAAAAAAGCCACCTTTACTTACCCTCTCCAGCAACTCTCCTTTCCCTTGCAGGCCAATAGCTCACACCAGAAGCAGCAGTGGCTGCTGAAGCTCTGTCCTCATAGTCCTCATCCTTAGGGCCCACAACCAGTCACTCACACAAGGTCTCTGTCTCACGCACACCAGTAACCTCCCTAACCAGTCTCTCTTTCTCACACTCACACCAGTCACCTCCCTGACCAATATCTGTCTCTCACACACCAGTAACCTCCCTGACCAGTCTCTGTCTCTCTCTCACACACACACACACCAGTCACCTCCCTGAACAGTCTCTGTCTCTCTCACACACACACACACACCAGTCACCTCCCTGAACAGTCTCTGTCTCTCTCACACACACACCAGTCACCTCCCTGAACAGTCTGTCTGTCTCACACACACACAGCAGCCACCTCCGTGAGCAGTCTCTGTCTCTCTCACACACACACCAGTCACCTCCCTGAACAGTCTGTCTGTCTCACACACACACAGCAGCCACCTCCGTGAGCAGTCTCTCTCTCAATCACACACATGCTGTCTCACTTACATGCAAGCTCTCAATCACACACAAATGCTCTTGCTCCCATTCTACCACACACACACAAAGCTGCCAATCACGTACCCAGGCACTCATTCTACCACACACACCCACAGAGGACGTTTCCCATTCATTCCGCTATCCAGGATATGATTACAGTGGAGTGATCCACACTGGACCTAAGATTGTGGAGTAGGAAAAATATGGAAAGTCTGTATGTAATGGATCAGACAGGGAGAGAGAGTTTCCTAGCTCTCCCTAGAGTGGATGCAGCAGGGTCTGCAGTCTCCAAAAAGACATCCTGGTTGAAGGAGGGGGGGGGGGGGGCACCTTTTAGGGACCTGCAGGATAGGAGGACTGAGACACGGAGGAAAGATTCTGAATTGGCTAGCTTAGCTCTATGGTCAGCAATCTGCAGGAGCTATGCGGCAAGGGCTCTGCTCTGCACACTGCAGCCGTCTTCACAAGCAATTCACAAGGTTAAAAACTTTCAGGAGAAGTGGATGCTGTTTAAAATTGCGATTCTTGAGGTCCAGATAAAATGTATTCTGTGCATTAAAAAAGCTCAAAGGAAAATGAAAAGACTGCAGCGTGGTTTAATAGTGAGTTGAAAGAGGCAATTCAAGTGAAAAAGACATCATTCAAAAATTGGAAAGCAGACCCAAATGAGTAAAATAGGGAAGAGCATAAGTACTGGAAACTTAGATTTAAAAAGTAATTAAGCAGGTTAAGAAAGAATTTGAAAAGAAGCTTGCCATAGAGGTTGATATGTGTGCCTGAGTCTGAGACCAACATGGAGTTATGACTGACCCAGAATCTTCTGCTGCCTTGGCCTGCTTGCAGTTCTGGCCATGGGAACCTTAAGAACATAAGAGCGTGCCATACTGGGTCAGACCAAGGGTCCATCAAGCCCAGCATCCTGTTTCCAACAGTGGCCAATCCAGGCCATAAGAACCTGGCAAGTACCCAAAAACTAAGTCTATTCCATGTAACCATTGCTAATGGCAGTGGCTATTCTCTAAGTGAACTTAATAGCAGGTAATGGACTTCTCCTCCAAGAACTTATCCAATCCTTTTTTAAACACAGCTATAATAACTGCACTAACCACATCCTCTGGCAACAAATTCCAGAGTTTAATTGTGCGTTGAGTAAAAAAGAACTTTCTCCGATTAGTTTTAAATGTGCCACATGCTAACTTCATGGAGTGCCCCCTAGTCTTTCTTTCTATTATCTGAAAGAGTAAATAACCGATTCACATCTACTCGTTCTAGACCTGTCATGATTTTAAACACCTCTATCATATCCCCCCTCAGCCGTCTCTTCTCCAAGCTGAAAAGTCCTAACCTCTTTAGTCTTTCCTCATAGGGGAGCTGTTCCATTCCCCTTATCATTTTGGTAGACCTTCTCTGTACCTTCTCCATCACAATTATATTTGGAGAAATTTCACATGTAGCAAGTAATAAAAACTTTTGCAAGTACATTCGTAGCAAAAAGCCTGTGAAGGAGTCAGTTGGGCCACTAGATAAAATGGGTGGTCACTAGATAAAAAGGGTGATAAGGGAGGACAAGGAAATAACAGAAAAACTAAATAAATGTTTTGCCTCTGCTGGAACTGGATGGTATTCATCTTAGAGTTCTAAAGGAATTCAGACATGAAATTGCAGACCTGTTTCTGGTGATGTACAGCCATAGTACCAGAGGACTGGAGGGTGGCCAGTGTGACACCAGTTTTTCAAAAGAGCTCCATGGGTGATCCAGGAAACTATAGACTGGTGAGCCTAACATTGGTGCTGGGCAAAATAGTAAAAGCTCTTCTTAAAAACAAAATTACTAACCACATAGATGGACATGATTTAATGGGGAAGAGTCAACATGGTTTTTGCAAAGGAAAGCTTTGCCCTACCAATTTCTAATTTTTTTTTAAATGTAAATAAACATGCAGATAAAGGTGTGTTTGGATGTTCAGAAGCCATTTGGCAAAGTTACTCATGAGAGACTCCTCAAGAAACTGTGAGGCCATGAGATCAGAGATTGTGTATTGGTAACTGGATAAAAGGCAGGAAACAGAGGGTAGGACTAAATGGTCAGTTTTCCAATGGAGAAAGGTTATTAATGGAGTACCACAGGGATCAGACCTGGGACCTGTGTTATTTAGCATATTCCTAATGTTATGGAGAAAGGAACAAGTGAGGGGACCAAATTTGCAGATGATACAAAATTGTTTTGAAACATTAAAACAGCGGTGGATTGTTAAGAACTGTAGAAGGATCTGGTGAGACTAGGAGACTGGGCATCTAAATGGCAGATGCAATTTAATGTGGGTAAGTGCAAGGTAATGCATGAAGGGAAAAATAATCCCAACTACAAGTACATGATATTAGGTGTTAGAAGCCAATACCGAGGGTAAGGATCTTGGAGTCCTTGTGGATAGCCTTGAAATCTTTGACTCAGTGTGTGGCAGCAGTCAAAAAGGCAAATAGAATGTTAGGGCTTATTTGAAAAGAAATAGAGAGAATAAAAGTGAGAATATCATCATGCCCTTGTAGATCCATGGTACAGGAGGGTAAATAAGGAAATGTTATTTACCATTTCAAACACCACCAGGACTAGGGGGCACTCCATGAAACTATCAACCAGCAAATTTAGTACAAATTTTATGAAGTATTTTTTCAGTCAGCGCAAAATCAGGCTATGGAATCTGTTGCCAGAGGACGTGTTCAAGGCAACTGCTGTAGGCCTGGAATCACTAAGCTCCAATATTTTATTGTGGGAGGGGCCCAATATTGACCCTCCCCTTTTGTCTCACGGAAAATCCGCGCAAGAAAAGAATGCGGCTGAGACCTATTCAAAGCGCGATGACGGCTCCCAATGCACGGGGTCACCATTGGTTTAAAGGGCTCTGTAGCCCACCTTGGATTCCCCCCCCCCAAGTAACGAAAAAGTCATTGGGGGTCTTATTTAGACCCCCCTTGCCCACCCTGGGGCCGCTATTGAGGCAGCCTCGCAAAAATAAAAGTTAAATAATAGATTTATGGTATTGTTGATGATGCTCCCAGCCAACCCCTTCCTTATAGACTCAAAACCGCCAAAGAGAGAGTTTTTCACCCCCATCGTACCCCTCCTTCTATATAAATAATAGGCCGGTAGTGGCTCCCTACCCTCAACTTCAAAAAATAAAATTGGTGGCCTAGTGGCCCCCCCCCACCTCGGGCCCTTCCCACACCCCTTTACCTTAAAATCATCTTCGGTGTTCAGGTTGAGATCCCAGGGTGCCATTTTCCCTGCCTGTTAAGTGTGAAAAGAAGTGGTGGAACTGCATTCTGGCTGTTCCTCCTCCCCACCCCAAATTAAGCCCTGTGTAATGCTTTTACTTTTATATTTTATTTTTACTTTGCAGTTTTAAATATCTACTAAACTTGGAGTCCTTAAAAATGGGAAGTTTAGAACACTCACAAATGGAAATCTTCCAATTATTGGTGGAATAAATAAAGGAATGGGGCAGTGGCACAAAACCCCGCATTTGATTCGGGCTTAATGTCTGTTCACTCCTTTAAACTGTAAGGGGCCAGTTGATACTAACTGTGTTCAGAGACGATGGAAGGGTGTTAGGTGCCTTAGGTCAGCCTTACAGCCTTGTTCCCAGACCTCTCTACATATAATTAAAAATTATGGGGCCAGTTTTCAAAGGCTTTAAGCTCCTAAATGGGCCTTTTTGAAAACGTACTAGGGTTGAGTACCTAAATTAGGCTCTTAGTTTAATTGAGCTCCTAAATTTAGGATAGCACTGATTTTCAGACCTAGGCACCTAATATAGGAGCCTAAATCTAGGCAAATGAATAGCAGGCCTAAATGTAGAACCCTAAATTTTAGGCTCATAAGTTCATATGAGAGGTCCATATTCAGCTGCTGTGTCGGGGGATCGTGCACCAGCAGCCTGGTCTGGGCTTCCAAGATCCAGTTGCGCCTTTCAGTTTTTTCCTAATCATTTTCCTCATTTTATCTTTGAAAGTTAAATGCTGTTGCAATACATTTTAGTGCTCTGTCTCCAGTTATTAAGTCAAATTTGATCATGTTGTGATCACTGTTGCCAAGTGGCTCCAACAATGTTACTTCTTGCACCAAATCCTGTGGTCCACTAAAGACTATTTCTAAAATAGTTTCTCTTATTGGTTCATGTACCAGTTGCTCCATGAAGCATTCATTTATTTCATCTCTCGAATGTCCTGATGTGACATTCACCCAGTCAATACTGGGATAATTGAAATCACCCATTATTACTTGCTACTGATTTTGTTAGCTTCCCTAATTTCTTTTAGCATTTCATTATCTGTTTGTTCATTCTGGCCAGGGGCATGGTATAACATCCCCACTGCTATTTTATTCCCCTTTTCACCTGGAATTTCTATCCATAAAGATTCAACATTACATTTTGTTTTCTGCAGAATTTTGTATCCTGTTTGACTCAATACCCTCTTTCACTATAGTGCCACCCCTCCACTAATTTGATCCATCCTATCATTTTGATATTGTTTGTACCCTGCTTTGACAGTGTCCCATTGGTTATCCTCCTCCACCAGGTCTCTGAGATGCCAATTATATCTACCTCTTCATCCAGTGCTATATACTCTAACTCTCCCATCTTATTTTTAGACTTCTAGCATATGTATAGACATTTCAAAATATGTTTTTTGATTGTATTAACAACCTGCTTATCAGTTGACAAGGGTAATCCTGAATCTATCTGCTCTTTACTTAAAGACACCTGGTCTACTTTGGCATTTATTGCAACCTCTCTACTGGGATGCCCTAATTTCCCTGTTCTCTTAATATCCTTCAAAGATGCATCATTCTGAACCATGTGCTTCTGAGCGACTGCTTTCTTCTTTGTTTTAGTTTAAAAGCTGCACTGTCTCCGTTTTAAAGGTTAGTGCCAGCAGTGTGGTTCCACTCTGGTTAAGGTGGAGCTCATCTATTCGGAAAAAGGCCCCCATTTCCTCAAAATGAATCCCAGTTCCTAACAAACCTAAAACCCTCTTCCCTGCACCATCATCTCATCCATGCATTGAGACTCTGGAGCTCTTCCTGCCTCTGGGGTCCTGCACGTGGAATGGGGAGCACTTCTGAGAATGCTACCCTGGAGGTTCTGGATTTCACATTTCTACCTAAAATCCTAAATTTTGCTTCCAGAACCTCCCACCTATACTTTCCTATTTCATTGGTACCCTCATGTTCCAAGGCTCCTCCCCAGCACTATCTAAAATCCTATCTATGAGATGCGTAAGGGCTGCCATCTTTGAACCAGGGAGGCAAGTTACAAAGCAATCCTCACGTCCCACCAGTCACCCAGCTATCAACCTTCCTAATAATGAAATCACTAACTACAATAGCTGTCCTAACCCTTCCCTCCTGGGCATGTGCTCTTGGAATACTATTCTCAGTGTGAGAGGATACAACATCACCTTGAGGGCAGGTCCTAGCTACAGGATTGCTTCCTGCCACACCAAGATGAGTCTTTCCTTCCAGGTGACCTTTCTCCTTCAAGGCAGCACAGGGGCTGCCAGATTGGAGGTGGGAATTGTATACTTTGTCTCTGAAGGTCTCCTCTATATACCTCTCTGTCTTCCTTAGCTTCCCCAGGTCTGCCACTCTAGCCTACAGAGATTGGACTTGTTCTCTAAGGACTAAGAGCTCTTTGAACCTAGTGCATACATACACCCTCTCACCAGCTGGGAGATAATCATGCATGTGGTACTCAGTGCAAAAGACTGGAAAGCCTCCCTCTGGCTGCTGGACTACTTTCTGCATCTTAATTTAGTGGATTTGTTATCAAATTAAAATTTTGTAGGAGTGTAAAGATAATCTAACGTACTTTTAGTCTATTGTTTTATTTAATATTTGTCTGACAGTGACACTTAAAACACTACAATTAATCAAGATATTAATTATCCACCTTATTAATTCTCATTTTGAATTAAATTCTTTCTGTATAAAATCTGAAGTAAATTTATAGTAAGGAATCTGTGGAGCCTGAAGCCTGGATTCGCTTGTGGTGTCCTCTGGAGTCTTCTCCTGAGGGCTACTGGGTAGGATATGCAGATGAGCCTTCTGGTTCTCTTCTGCTGCAAGGGGTGTGGGGCCTCTGGAAGCGGGGGCTGTGGAGCCTGAATCCTGGATTCGCTCGTGGTGAACTCTGGAGTCCTCTCCTGGGGGCTGCTGGGTAGTATATGCAGATGAGCCTTCTCATCCTATTCTGCTGCACATAAATATGCTCTCTCTCTCATGCTGGCTCATTTATACACACACACACAAGCTCTCTCTCTCACAAGCTGACTCATTGACACACACACAAACACGCTGGCTCATACACACGTGCTCTCTCTTGGAAGCAGCACCCTCTGCCTTGGGCCCATGCAGCATTAGGACATCGGTTTCTGGGGCAGAGACTACTTCTCCACTCTGCAGCTGCTTGGGTCTAACCAACAATCAGGGCCGGATTTCAAATTATGGCACCCATAGGTAGAGAACAGGGTAGGGGAATTTTCCCTGAAAATCAGAGAACAGATAGGGAAGTCCCAGTTTTTTGGGCACCTTTGTAATTTTGCTCCCTAGAGATTTGCCTATCCATAAATCTGGCCCTGCTAACACTTCTCCTGCTCCTTTGGCTCTTCTTGTCTGCCGACATTGCTCGTCTTCTCTTCAGTTGTGCGGGGATGGCCAATACTGCTCCCCTTCCTGAAGCCCTGTGTGGCTGATGCCGATGCCTTCAGCTCCTTCTGGCTGTGCCGATTGGCCCTCCATCTGGCCTGTGTGGGCCCTCGGGATACAATTTTCTCTTCTGGCCGGCATGGATGGGGAAAAAGGAGGCAAAATCGCCGTGGTCTTGTCAGCTGGAAGAACCCTGCTTTGCTGTCTTGAAGACAACATCTGAGCAAGACTGGTGGAAGCACTGGACAGCCACCCCCAAACCTGTGGTGCTTTAGGCAGTCGCCTAGTTTGCCAAGTAATTCTACTGGCCTTGACTGTAATTGTGGTTGGTGATGTGGACAGCTGTCCTTTGGGAACTTGGCTGAGTAGCCCATCTCTTTTCTTTGAGTTACATGTTGTCCATCCTGGTTTTGAGCTATTAATGACTTGGTTCAGGTCTGATGTAATTGTCTTGGGGATGACGGTAAATGGCTCTCTGTTACTAGTGTTCCACTATTGCTTTGTTTCTGATGCAATGAGAGGTTGGCTTGATATGTGTATTTTTTTTTTCTTTTTAATCTTTGGGACCATAATGTAATTGAACAGTCTTGAATTATGGATGACTGAAATGTTATCTGTTGAATGCTAAGAAGCTGAATATCTTCTGCTTTGCTTCCTCAGAGGCCAGTGTATTAATCTGCGCCAAAACTTGTAAAGATGAGTCTGTGAGCTACAATTGCTGTTACTGCACATTATTCCATGAAATGTGCACTATTTGCCATTTTAGAGCATGTAATTACCGTAATTTGTTTTGCAAACAGCAATTTTACATGCATGTTTTGTGGCATATGTTAAATAGTTAAAAAAAACCCAAAACAAAACCCCAAACAAAACAAACTCTAGACGTAAATAAAAGTTTCATTGCTAACTTGCCACAAAAGGCCAAAAAAAAAATTAATCAAAGCTAATGAGTAACTGTGATTCAAAATTATGGAAAGCAGCTAATTAGTTCTAAATACAGTTAAATTATGTATACAAAATATTCTGCTTTGAAAAGCACTGTTGCTTATTGTTATTGTTTTTTAATGTTATATTTGTTATGAATTTTTTTTAACCCCCTCAGAGTATTGAAGTGTTTGGATTGGAAATAAATGTAATGAAATAGAATATTAGAAAAGTTGTAGGTATACTTCAGGAAGGTGTAGTTACCCATTTTGCAATAAAATATGAAGGTCAAGTGTTCATTTGCATATAGTGCCCAATCGCAAAATAACATATGCTAAAACCAGACCGCGTGCGCACTTTTGTGGCGCTTCACACGGCTTAGGACATTGGCTGCTTGGTGTTCTGAAGCACCAAATCCCTCGTCTCTTCCCAGCAAGGTCTTGCTCACCTTTGACTTGTTTGCTTTTTAAAGCTGGGCTCCCGCCCCATAACAAAAGTACAGAAATGTGCAGAACTGAAAATGATCTGAGGCAAATCAGAACTTGAACTGGGAGAACAAGTGCTTTGGTAGAAAATGGATGTGAGCATGTGTCTATTTTTCTTTCCCCTTTGATGCCGTGGAAATCCCATTATGGATTTTGTTCTTGCTCATGTTGCTTTCCATTGGGGGGGGGAGCGCAGATGTTTGATTCTTTCTCCTGTCGTTTTCATTGAATATAAATATAGTGCAAACCTGCGAGAAGCAACAGAGTAAAATGTTGATATTCTAAAGGACTTATAGTGACAAATGATCAATCTGTGTCATTGATGATATTGCTGCTGAGCAGAACGTCTCTCTCTCCTTGTTTAACTGAACTAGAGCGTCCTAAAGGGAAATAAATACAGTATAATTGCACAGTTGTGTTGATCTTGCCCACCTGTAATCTAGTTACCTGCAAGAATACCTGAGATCCATAGAACCCTGCCTGCTTCCGATAGCCTATTAGGGATGTGCATGGAAGAACGCTTCATTGTATTTGTTTGTTTATTTTTTAATATTTCTGTTTTAGGGTACAGTAAAATGTTTAATGTACATAAAGGCATCAACAAGTTCCTTTAAGGAAGCCTGCTTGACTGGCTGATATTGCTGCCACTGCCTTTCCCTCCCAGGGCCCCTACACTTATCCTTATGTGCTCCTGTCTCCTTTCGTATCCTAATGGGCAGGAGCAAACCCTGTAATACAGCCGGCGCCATTTGGATTACCCCCCATCTATGATGTCAGGTGATCTAGCTGACATCATTAGCCAATGTGTGACATTACAAGCCACAGAAAGGGAGATGTTCTGATTATTAGGCTGAGAATTCTATAGTAAAACTGGGAAAACAGCCAAGGAAACTTGTTAGGTCATGTTTTAGTCTGCCTAAAGCGAGATACAGTTCATTTTTTTTCCCACTAATGCTCCCCCAGTTCTTAAAAGTAAAAATAAACTCCTATATGCTCTTGTGATGCATAGCTGCTGCTGTTGACATAGGGTGGAGTTTAACATCTTTGTGGTGCTCTACTTGATTAACTGCTTGTCAGGCTCCTGAAAGCTAGTCAGAGGGAGTCCTGGGAGATGCTGTAACACTTGTGTGACTTTTACAGCTACAGATTCCCTGAGATCTGGGGAAGGAAGATGAGAGGAACATTCCCAAGTGATGCCAATCAAAATCAATTAATTTATTGAATGCGAGGAAGTCTGTGGGACTTGCTCTAGTGGATATCTTTTTCATCTCTTCTGAGACCGAGCTAAAGACTTTAACCCCGCTTGGTGATCAAATATTCTGTGTGATTTACATGGTACCGAATGAACTCAGTGACTGAATGTATGCACAGCCTTTCCTCGATGTCTGCTTATATTTACGGTAGTTAATCCTGCCCCTCCTGGGGCATTTAATTGCGGTCTTCATGGATGATAGTTTATTTCAAAGTCTGCAGTGGATCTTCACATCAATTAAATTGTTTGTTGCGCTCCAGATAAATGATTGCACTTGTGGTTTGTGGCTTGCATTTTAATGAAGAATGCCTTCTGCTTTGCCCAAGACGTTCTTCCCAACAGCTCTATTGCAGCCTCCAGTCTGTTCTTTTTATGCCCCTTGCCTCTCTGCGCCTGGGCCCCCATAATTTCTTGCCTGAGCACCTGTCTTGAAACCAGTTGCACTTCTTCATGTGTGATAGACTATTCACTTGACTTTCAAACCTCCTCCAGCCTTTACCTGCCTCTTCTTTACATCTCCGCATCCACATCTCCGCCCCCCTCTCTGCATGCAGACCGTTTACTTGTATTTCACTTGTTCTGCTCATTTCTTCCATGTTTTGTGTTACAGTAGCTACTAAGACCCTTTGTTGTATATGATGCACCTAGGGAAAAATAACCCTTGCTGTAGTTACACGATGCTAGGTTCCATTTTAGGAGCTACCACCCAGGAAAGAGATGTGGGCGTCATAGCTGATATTACATTGAAATCGTGGGCTCAGTGTGCTGCAGCAGTCCTAAAAGCAAACAGAATGTTAGGAATTATTAGGAAGGGAATCTACTAGATAAATGAAGCTTGACCGACGTGCCGCAAATGCGCAGTAGAGAGCAGCTCTACCGCGCATACGCGGGCGAGCACGTCGGTCAGAGCTTGCCTGTAACAAAAATGGCGCTGGGAGGAGCAGTAGCGGCGGCGTGCGCGAGGGAGGGAGGTACCTCCCCCGGAGATCTTCCGTTTGTGCCATCCGAAGGGGTTGTGAATGAGCTGAGAGGAGGGGGGAGTGACTGAGGGGAGGAGGGAGTGACTGGGGGGAGGGGGGAGAGGGGAGGGAGTGAATGAGGGGAGGAGGGAGTAACAGGGGGGGGGGGAGGGACTGAGGGGAGGGGGGAGGAGGAGAGAGGGAGGGGAGGGGGAAGGTGAGAGGGAGGGAGGGAGACTAGAGGTGGGAGGGAGAATAGAGGGTGAGGGGAGAATGAGGGGGGAGGGGGAAGGAAATGGACCAAAAAAAACATTTTAATGTAGCCCGTTGTTACGGGCTTAACGGCTAGTGGTGAATAAAACGGAGGATGTCATAATTCCTCTTTATCACTCAATGGTTTGACTGCACCTTGAATATTGTGTGCAAGTCTGGTCGCCGCATCTCAAAAAAGATATAGCTGCACTGGAGAAAGTACAGAACAAGGTGACCAAAATGATGAAGGGGATGGAACGCTCCCCTATGAGGAAAGGCTAAAGAGGTTAGGGCTTTTCAGCTTGGAGAGGAGACGGCTGAGGGGGGATATGATAGAGATCTACACAATCATGAAAGGACTTGAAGGGGTAAATGTGAAAAGGTTATTTATCCTTTCGGATAATACAAGACTAGGGGGCACTCCATGAAGTTAGCAAGTAGTACATTTAAAACAAATTGGAGAAAATTATTTTTCATTCAGCGCGCAATTAAGCTCTGGAATGCGTTGCCAGAGGATGTGGCAGCTAGTTTCGCTGGGTTTAAAAAAAAGGTTGGATAAGTTCCTGGAGAAGTCCGTAAACTGATATTAATTAATAGGGAATAGCCTCTGCTTGTTGCCGGCATTACTAGCATGGGATCTCTTTAATATTTATGTACTTGTTAGATGTTTGTGACTTGGACTGGCCACTGTTGAGGCAGGATACTAGACTTGATGGACCCTTGGTCTGACCCAGTATGGTATATCTTATGTTCTTCTATCCATTACTATTGTTCCCATCTTCTATAATTATTTAATTAGAGACACTATTGTACATGGGAGTGCAAATCTATAATACTCTATAAAAGTACTCACAATGCATTCAGCAGGATTTGGAAGGCACCTGTCCTTCCAGTGTTAATGTAATGGGGCTGTCAGTTAGACTTCATGTCATTGTGGGTTTTGGACTAGTCTAGCCCTCATCCCAGTAAAGTCAGGTCCCTGTGCTCAATCTACAGGATTTCTGTGAATAGACAAATCACAAAACTATAAAATATGGAAACCAAGTAGAGCAGCATTGGCAAAACAGAGAACAGGAAATACCACAAAAGAACAACAGAGCTGAACTAAGATGTGGGGAAGTTGAAACAGTAGTTTGAGGCTGCTGTCCTACACTTACTTCTGTAAGTAAATCTTCTCTTTTTTCATTGACATAACCAGCATAACAATCTTTGCAACTTTATGATTTAAAAATTGCTTTTGTTTATGGCTTTTAGCAGGATTGAGTCACACACCTTGTTTTTTTTAAATGATTCATTTTATCTTAATTTATTCATTCACTTTTTGTAAGTATGTTGTATTTTTGAGACTTTAGCAAATGGCAAAGTAAAGGACTGGCTGCATAATACACATGCCCTTGGCTGCATCCTAATATGTTTGGCGGCTTGCAGGACATCCCCGCGAGCTGCTGCACCCACCCCAGGGGGGACCTAGCAGTGTTGCAGTAGAGATGCCACCCTCGTGCTCTCTCCTGCAGCTGAGCCCCGGAGACACCGACGGGTCCCTAGTGGTGAGGACGCCGCCTAACTCTCCTCAGTGGATCCATAGGCATGAGCACTCCTGATGCCTCTGCTCTTATGGGCCCTGGGGCGGGAACTCTCTCCACCGGCGATCTCAGATGATATCATGCGGCTGGGTATTTAAACCCAGCCGCGACACCAGCACACTGCCTCAGCAACTGGTCTCCTGCATCATTGGTGTAGGGTGTATTGCTGCTTCCTGTGTCCTGCTGCCTTGTCTCTTCTCTTTAGCCCAGTCTTGCCTCATCTCTCCGGTTCAGCCTTGCCTCTGCTCTCAAGTCTGTCTGGTCTCGTCTTATCAAGTTCCTTGTGCCTGCCTACCTTACCTGCTGTGACAGCTCCGCTTCTCGTCTCCCAGCCTTCCCTTGGACTGATCTCTGGCTTTGACCCTTGTCTGGACACTGACTATTCTTGATTGCTGCCTGCCTCTGACCCTTGCTTAGTCCTGGACCTATGCATCACTTCCATAGAGACTCGCCTAAGACCTGCTGGACCCCAGAACCCAAGGGCTCAACCCAAGGGGAAAGGGGTTAGTATAGGTGAAGTTCTTGTCCAGTCTCTTCCCTGCATAGCGCCGCCAGCTGTTGGTGAAGGCCTAAGGGGCCTACCCCATAAGGTGTGTCAACCTCACCATAGCAATAAGGGTCCACAAATCTTACAGAACCATGCAGTTACTATCCCTGTTCCCCACCCAGCAATTTCTAAAGACAACATTACTGCTGGCAATGGTTTTACTTTCCCTTGAGTGAGTTAGTCTCTGCTGTATCACAGTTTCCCACACTGGTACTCATTGCCCAGTTCTTCAGAACGCCTTTAGCCTTTGTGCTTTCTTGGTGACATATTGGGCCCCAGACATATTACGGGAACCCAGTTGTGTTTGGGGCAGTGAAGTGTGACTTATAAGTGCCTTCAAAATGCATCCCTGACTCCTCTTTGCTGCTCTCCTCTTTTGCTTCCAATATTGCAAAGCCAGGGTACATTGCATTTTCACTTCTTCTGTTTTATTGTATATGATTAAATTGCTGGGCCTGCCGGCAAACCCTGATGTTATGAAAATTGACATGAGCCAGTTGGAAATAAAGTGAAGGATTTGCTTGGTGGTGCAGATCTGAGAGGACGCCGGATAAGCGTCCTTCTTTTTCTGTTGTGCCATAAAGACGATGCAGAGCAGAATACAACATCCATCAGATGTATGCTGGAAGCTGTTAGCTGGAGCTGTAATTTCATAACCTCGCTGAGCCGTTAGTGTTGTAAAGGGAATATTCTGAGCGATAAGATATGCTTTCTCACTCTCTGATACTCAAGCAAGGAGTCAGAAATTAATTCAGCTGGATGTTTTAAAAACCTGTGTTGTTTCAGTAAAATAAATGTACATTACATTTCTTGGCTGCCAGTCCCATACGGCCCCCGGGATTTTGGAAACCAAATCATTTTCCCATCTGTTGGACATTTTGATAGCCTACTTGAAATGAACTTGTGGTCCCTGTCCAATTCCCAGTAGATTCATCGCTAGAATTGCCATCTCGGTAGGCACTAATTGGCAGGTTTGTTGGCAGTCTCTGGAGAGGGTCCAGGGACTTAATGAACACAGAGATAAAAACACACCCTAGGTGCATTAGGGCTATGGTTTCACTGGGGCAGTCCAGCTCTGGAGATAAAGTGAGCCTTCAGCTCTCCATGGCTATTGATGTTGCACCTTTCACCAGCAGAGAGATTCAGCTTCAGACACAGACGTGGGAAACTGAGATTACTTAACTGTAAAGAGAAAACCTTCCATGTGTATTTGTGAACTGCTTCTTAAAGCATGGCATTTTGTTTTTTGGTATATCGGTCCTTTCAGAGTTGGAAATGCATATATGTTTAAAAAATGTCCTGATCCAGCTAATGTACATCTGCTGTTTTTCGATTTACCAGATGGCATACAGGCATTGTGTTGGTGGGGAAGGGGGCAGGTACTTATCCAAATGTATTAAGGAGCTGTAAAAATGAATCTGTTGGCTCATGTGTGAGGAGGAGGAGGAGGTGGTTTAACTGTGGGCTCCTTGGGTTGCTGAGTTAGACACGTTTTCACCAGCAAACCATTTTGTTTCAGTTCCATCCTCCTCCTCGGAGGGAATTCTCCTCATCCCCCCCCCCCCCCCTCTGTACAGTCAGTTGTTCTGGAGATGAGATGATGGTTCTTTATCTGGTTCCAGACAAGCAATTTGGTCTTTGTTGTGTTCTAAGATTGCTGATTGTTGAAGATTTGGATGTAGATTTTAATTTAAATTTAGCAGTCTTTGACATTGGCTTGCCTGTTGTTCTTTTGAAGGAGATGGACAAACTGACAATTGCTTTTTAAACAAGTTTACACAAAATGAATTTGCACACATGACAGCATAGTTTTAATGTAGATTTAATAGCAAGTGTTTTTTGTTTTTTTTATTAACATGAGCATCCAGCCAGGAGGAAGATGCACTCAACTGTTTGGGCTTTAGGACTGCGCACTGTTGGCATGAAAGATTTGCCTTTTAGGGATTGTTTAGGATATTTATCTGTAGGGTTGAAAAGTTTAAATGTACCCTTAAGTCCAGCTGTAAGTTGTTCTTCCTGACACTGTAGGCATGCTTTATAAGAGGGGAATGAAATCCTTGAGCAAGACCAAGTAGATACATATTTGGGAGGAGGCTTAGCAGTTTACTTCTGCTCCTTTGAACTTCTAGCTTAGTTGGAACCATAGCTGGGGTACAGTGCTATGAACCTTTATTCTCTGTCAGCAAGCAAGCATAAATCAGCACAGCTATTACAACTATCAATTCACAACTCTTTTGAGATATTTCCTAATTTTATATTCCCTCCCAAGTCACTTAGTCAAGTCATTGCAGGAGCAGTACTGCAGGGACCATGCACCAGAGTTTCTTTGAGAACCCTGAAATCATGGACCTTAAATCTGGCTACTAGAGGTTGCCATTGAACAATGACTGGGAGTCCTTCACCAGCAGGGGCTGTGAACACTGTCACTGCAGCATCCTCAGCCCTGGCTGACATGGGGAGTGATAGAACTGAGCCAGAAATCAAACCAGGTTTCCTATAGCAGTATTGTCACTTTTCTGGCCCCCAAACCAGGTACTATATGTTTTCCTTTTATCCCAAGGATAAGAGGTGAGAGTATAATAGTGGGGATATATTACCTACTTTTAAATGTTTGTATGAAAATGCCAGCAGTCTGAAAAATAAGACTGGATTGTTAGAATGTATGGCACTAAATGAAGATATAGACATAATAAGTACCTCGGAGACCTAGTGGAAGGAGGATAACTAATGGGACACAATGATACAGGGGTAACAATTTATATCAACATGATAGGGCAGATAAAATTGATGGAGGAATGACACTATTTATTTATTTATCTATCGAGTTTTATATACCGTCATTCGGTTTCGCCATCATAACGGTTTACAAAAAATACAAAGGTTACAGGGTTAAGGAGGATAACAAGGGTTTTGAAAAGGTTCAAAAGATTGCTAACATAGGGATATCATATACAAGTTAGTTGTTAAGTTTTTTCACGTTTCAGTTCTTTGTTATAATCCATACTTGTGTTGTTTCATTTTTCTTCAGGTTAGACCAAAGGGTGTTGGCGTTGTATTGTTTATTGTTAACTATATGTTAAGGATGACATTGAGTCAAGCAGGATGAAAGTTTTGCAAGAAACAAACTTTACTATGGAATCCTTATGTATTGAAATTCCAAGGTTAAATGGGAAGAGTAGCATAGGGGGGATTTACTACTGCCTGTTTGACCAAGATGAGGAAACAGACTGTAAAATGCTTAGACTGGCTAGTAAAATGGGCAGCACAGTAATAATGGGACACTTCAATTATTCAAGTATTCATTGGGTGATTGTCACATAAGGACATGCCAGGGAGTAAAGTTCCTAGATACTGTCTATTACTGCTTCATACAGCAGTTGGTTATGGAGCCAATGAGAGGGAAAATTCTATTAGATTA
This sequence comes from Rhinatrema bivittatum, assembly GCF_901001135.1. Lineage (NCBI taxonomy): Eukaryota > Metazoa > Chordata > Amphibia > Gymnophiona > Rhinatrematidae > Rhinatrema > Rhinatrema bivittatum. The sequence goes on from NC_042618.1 coordinate 174,734,869, forward strand.
GTCAGTGGAATGTAGGAAATGTTGCAAGAGATAACGATGGTGGATCTGCTTGGCATCAGTGATCATAATGTAATTAAATATGGCATAATCATTAGAGGGTGAGTACGAAGGAAGACTGTTGTAATAGTATTTAACCATAAAAAGGAAGACTACGATAATATGAAGAAATTTGTTAGAAAAAAACCAAGAGGCACAATCCACAAAATTAAAAACTTTTAAGAGGCATGGGCATTGTTTTAAATTACTGTCCTTGAGTCCCAGACAAAATGTGTTCCATGCATTAAAAAATATCAAAGGAAAACCAAATGACTGCCAGTTTAGTTTAATAGTGAGGTGAAAGAGGCAATTAAAGTGAAAAGGGCAACATTCAAAAAATGGAAAGCAGACCCAAATGAGGGAAATAGGGAAGAGCATAAGCATTAGCAGATGTAAAATAATTAAGCAGGCTAAGAGAGAATTTGAAAAGAATCTCGCCATAGAGTAAAACAAGTAATAAAAACTTACTATAGAGTAAAAGAAAAGTAATAAAACATTTTTTCAAGTACTTTTGAAGCAAAAAGCCTGTGAGGGAATCAGTTGGGCTGCTAGATGAGTGAGGGGTAAAAGGGGTGCTCAGGGAGGACAAGGAAATAAAACAAAAACCTAATATGAAATTTTTGCCTCTGCTTTTACTGAGGAGGATGTTGGGGTCATACCCACACTGGTTTATGATGGTGATGACTCTGAAGAGCTAAATGAAATCACTGTGAAACTGAAGGATGTAATAAATCAGATTGACATACTAAAGAATAACAAATCACCAGTACTGGCTGGTATTCACCCCCCGAGTTGTGAAGGAACTTAATCATGAGAGGTAAATATTCAAAAGATATTTGGCTAGGTAAGTTAGCTGGATAAACATATGTGGCTAATTTAGCTGGGGCTTTCATTGGTGCGGCTGTGCTGCTGAATATACCCAAATAACTTTGAGTTAGCTGGATAAGTTTATCTGGCTAACTTTAGACTTGCTTAATATCAGGCCTAATTTTTCCTCTGACTTAGGCCTATATTCATCAAACTGCCATGTTTTTTCACAGGGGTGGTCCCACTGTCGTGGAGGAGTGTTGCCGTGGTAATGGGGCCCCTCCCCTGAAAATGTGTTGGGGCTTGATAGCCCATTCTTTTGGGACCGCCATAGTCTTAAAAGGTTGCTGGCTCCCAAAAAAATATAAACTGCGGCCAAACAGGGAGGTTGAGTGAGGGTCAGTGCCGATTCTTGTTTCAGCCTGGGGCTGCCAGTCGAGGTGCTGATGGCACTGACCAGGACGGGTACGAGGGTGCACCCGTTCTTGACGCGGGATCTAGGATAAGCTAAAGCAGGCTCTGGAGGGGGGCGCAGGGGTGGGGGGCCACCGCCCGCATAACTAAACTTTTTTTCTGTTTTTGGGGAGTACGGGCCACCTTAACTGGTGGCCCCGGATTGAGGGTCAGCAGTGATCCCTGCTCAACCTCCCCAATTGGCTGATTTTTTTTCACCCCAGCTAATGTGTGGTGGGAGTCTCGGGACCCGGCTGCGACAAAATATTTGCATCGAATTGACTAGTAATATCCTTCTTAGCATGCATTTGCATTATTCATGCATGCAAATCACTTGCAAAGAAGGTCATTATAACAAGGGAGGGTATTTGGGCGGGGTGATGCAGAATATTGCGTATATTGTGCGATATTTTTGCAGTACTGCACTATCATGATGATATCGTGCGGTATAACACATGTTAAAGCCTTATTGAGACTTGATGAATGACCCAGTTAGCTGGATAAGTAGCTATGCCCCAAAACGCCCCCATCTTGCCCACCTCTTAGATGGATAGTTATCCAGCTAAGTAGTGACCACTGAATATGACCAGATATTTAGACATTTACCTGGCTATGTGGCACTGAATATAGACTTTGAAATTGCAGACCTGTTTCTGGTGATTTGCAACCTATCATTTAAAACAGCCACAATACCTGAAGACTGGAGGGTTGCTAATGTGGTGCCAATTTAAAAGGGGCTATAAAGGAGATCCACGGAAACTATAGACCAGTGAGCCTGACAGGTGCTAGCAAAATGGTAGAAACTATTCTTAAAATCAACACTGCTGACCATATAGATAGGTGTAGGTTTCATAGGAGAGTTAACATGACTTTTGCAAAGGGAAGTTTTGCCTTACCAATTTACTAGATATTTTGGGAGATGTAGATAAATATATGGACAAAAGTGAGCCAGTTGACCTAGTGTATTTGGATTTTCAGAAGGAATTTGACAAAGTCCCTCAGGAAATTGGGAGGTCATGGGATCAGTGTCTATATCCTATTGTGGTTACAGAGGGTTGGATTACATTTTCCAAATGAAGAATGGTCATTAGTGGCGTGCCCCAGGGTCTGGACTGGGATCTGTTGTATTTAGCATAGTCATACATAACCTGGAGAAAGGAAGATGTGAAGTGACCAAATTATCAGATGATACAAAATTGTTGGAAGCTGTTAAAACAGCAGCAAATTGTGAGGAACTGCAGAATGACCATGTGAGAAAGGAAACCGGATATCTAAATGGCAGATGCAATTTAATCTAGACAAGTGCAAAGTAATTCATGTAGGGAAAAATAATCCCAATTACAGGTACACAATGCTGGGTTCCGTGTTAGGAATTGCCACCCAAGAAAAGAACTCCAGAGTCCTTGTGGAGAATACCTTGAAATCTTTGGCTCAGTGTGTGGCGACAGTCAAAAAGGTTCATAGAGTGTTAGGAATTGTTTGGAAAGGAATAGAGAACAAAACTGAGAATATAATGGTGCCCTTGTACAGATCCAGGGTGCGACCGCATGTTGAGGATGGGGTGCAGTTCTGATTGCCCCATCTCAAAAAAAGACATAGAAAAGGTAGCTAGAAGGGTGACAAAAATGGTAAAGGGGTGGAAAAGTTCCATAGCGGAGAAAGACTAAACAAATTAGGGCTCTTTAGCCTGGAAAAGACACGACTGAGAGGAGATGTGATTGAGATTTATAAAATTATGAGTGTGGCAGGCCAGGTAAATACCAGCTTAGAACTGAATATAAAGCGGGTTATACATTTTTAAATAAATAAATAGGGAACAGTTATTTACCCTTTCAAACAACACTAGGTTTGGGGACTCTCCATGAAATTAGCAACAGGCAGATTTAAAACAAATCGTATGAAGTATTTTTTCACTCAGCGTGCAATAAAGCTGTGGAATCTGTTGCCAGAGGATGTGGTCGAGGCGACTAACATAGTGGGGTTCAGAAGAGGGTTGGACAGGTTCCTGGAGGAAAAAAAAAATCCATAAACTGATATTAGCCAGTTAGACTTGGAAAACCAGTGCTTGTCCCTAGCAATGAGATACAAAAAATAGATCAACTATTGGGGATCTGCCGGGTATGTGTGACCTGAGTGGCCACTGTTGGAGACAGGATGCTGAATTTGATGGACCTTGCTCTGACCCAGCATGGCTGTTCTTATAATCTTTTTGTTTTTAACACTATATTTATTTGGTCATTTAATACAAAATACAAACAAATATGGGCCATATGCAAAACAAGAGAAAGTAGAAGCCAGTTACAATGCAAGGCAACAATCCAATGACCACAATTTTAATGAAAGAAAATAATCCCCAATTCACACCATTTGCCCATCCAAAGACATAGGCATATCAAAGACGAAGAGAATATAAAGCTTGTCAATAAAAACAATCCAAGCTAATAGTGCTCCATCTCAAGTATCATTTCTCATTTTCTCCTAGAGCTGATAATCTGCTCGTTGAATATATGTACGTCAGGTACAAGTGATCTCCATTTGCTCAGCAGTTCCAGCATAGCAAGATGTTTGATTTGTGTTTTCCAGGAGTGGAAAGTATGCTGCTTCTCATCCTTCCAAGATAATAAGATAATTCTTTTTGCAAAAGCAAAGACAGAGCAAGAAATATTTTCCTGCCAGGAGGCAGAACCTGATTATTTCAAAATAAATGCAAATATATGATGCATCCAGACCAATTTAAAGTACGATTCAAAATTCTTTCTAAGTACACACAAACCTGTCTCCAGTAGGAGCTCAACTTATGGCAGTCTGTGAACATATGACAGAAAGTACTAACAACATAATTACATTTCACACATAGATCAGAGTCCCAAAGTTTCATTTTGTCACCATCTCTCTAGTTAAATATACAGTATACGATGTATAATTTTGAATTGTATTTCTCATATTAGCTGAAGAGAGATAACGATAAGTTGCACTGAATGCTTGACAGATGTCTGATTCACATAGCTGGACTCCTAAATCAGCACTCCATAGGGAAGCTAGTTTGCTCAGATGTGGGAGTTTCATAGTATTAGCTAGCATAGCACACCAAACAGCTATCCTGTTGTATTTAGGGATAGTGTCAACAAAAGATTCTTTAGTTTCAGTGACTACAAAAGCATTAATGTCATCTTTATATGAATCAAAGCAATAGTGTAGAGCCTGAAAGTAAGCAAAAAAAAAAATAGTAGGGAAGTTCTATTGGTTCCCTTTCTTGTTGAAAAGACAAAATACAAACTTGCTTAGAATGCACCATTTGTCCTAAGCACCTTAAACCCACCATTTCCCATCTGTAAAAAGAGGATTGCCTAATACAGCAGGAAAATCTACATTATCCACAAAAGATTAAAAAAAAAAAAAAAAGTCGTCCCACCATTTCCATGCTTTCCTCATGGAGACAAGCCAACGCCTGGGACTAGCTAAAGAGGGCAGTTTAACATTCTGAGTTCAGAGGGATAAACCCATTCTTCCAAGAAATCCTCTACATCACATTCATTTCCCAGGGAAACCCAGTCTTGAATGAAACAAAGTAAACAAGCTACATTATAAAATCATAAATTTGGCTACGCAAGCCCTCCTCATTTTTTTTTTTTTAGCAGATACCAGCGTTTCAAACATCAAGCATGGTTTTTCATTCCGCCAAGTGATAGCAGAAAGCATAGACTTAAAATGTTTAAATTCAGCATGTTTAATCCAAATAGGAAGCATTTGCAACGGACATAATATCGTAGGAAGAATGACCGCTTTCACTAGTGCAGAACGTCCCATAAGTGACAATAGAAGAGCCCTTCATTTCCCTAATAAGAAATATCCTCCAAAATTGTAGTAATATTTGAAAAATACATCTCAGTCCGTGCACACGTTAATTTGATGCCCAGATAATACATTCTCTCCATGGCCCATTTCAGAGGAAAGGGTCCTCTCCGTGTGTCTTTTAAAGATGCATTAATTGGGAAGGCCTCAGATATAATTAATTTCTCATCCAGACATGGTCCCAAAAGCAGTTACTTCAGCAATAATCCTATCTTAAACTACTTTTGGGGGTTACATGCAAGCAATTATATATCATCTGCAAACATTCCCAATTTAACCACCTTCCTGCCCAGCTTGATCCCTTGAAAAATCGGTAGGTCTAAGGGCTGCATTGTCACCCTTACACAATGTAAGGGTGACAATGGGCAACCTTGATGCGTTCCTCTGTGAAGAGCAAATCTGTTTGAAAGGACCTTGTTAACCAAAAGCTGTGCCAAAGGCTCGCAATACAATAGTTGTACCCAGGCAAGGAAAGTATCTCCAAAATTAATTGTTTTTAAAAAAAATCCAAAGTAAGTATTTCTAATCAACTCGATCAATTGCCTTTTTGGCATCAAGGCTGACCAGTAAACCTTCTTTATTAGCCCGGGAACGAGCTTGGATGGCTAGTAATGCTTTTCAAAAAAGTCTGCCCTTTATGAACCCAGTTTGCTCAGTAGAGATGAGAGAATGAATACATTTGTTCGCTCTACGGGCCAATTCGGCTGCTACAATTTTTATATTTTGGTTAAGGAGGGAAATGGGCTTATAAGACTCTGGGTAGGACCAGTCTTTTCCCGGCTTGGGAATTAACACTACTGTGGCAAGATTATGCCCCCCTTCGAAAATTGCAGACTGAAACAACTCTAGCAAGAGGGTCAAAATAAGATCTCCCAAAATTCAATAACATTCTGTCCCCAAGCCATCAGGCCCAGGAGTATTTGCCAGTTTTAATTGTGTAATAGTCCTTAGCATCTCCATTGCTTGAATTGGAGCATCAAGTTCTAATTTTTGCTCAGCACTAAAGCTCAGGTTTATCAGAAAACATAGACTCTTGAGAAGCACTAGAAGACGATTCTGCAGAGTATAGCTCTTTATAATACTTTTCAAACGCTTCCGTATTCATAGAAGTGGTATCACATCTGTTACCCCTAAAATTAAGATGGGTGATAAATTAGCTGATTTGAAGCTACTGAAACTTTACCTTTGATAAACTGAATGATGCTGAGCTATCACCGCTAGCAACACAGCATGCCTGTACAGTGTTTATGACAGCATTCCCCCCCTGGGGAAGCCAGCATTGGCGAAACATCTGAAGGCCTGTTCGCGGGGGTATGTTCGGTGCTGAACTTCCACCCTCTTTATTATGATAGCCTTCGCAGTGAACAGTTCATTTCACACGGGTTTATAATGGAACAGCTTTCTTAAGCAACATTTGTGCTGCACATATTTTCAAACATCAGGTTCTCCTACCCCACAGGATTTATAAAGGCTTTGCATCACCAACATCTCTGCATAAAGACATTTTTGGACTTTTACCCTTTTCAACATCTGGTGCTAGCCAGTCCTTTTCTATATTGTATTATTTTCTATAATTGTAAAAAATTAATAAATAGATTTTTTGTTATTTTTATGCCAATCCCTAAGGTGTTCCTATTCTTCTATATTTACTATATATATATATATATATATACTGTATTAGTCAAGACTATCTTAGAGCCATACAGCAAGTGTATATCTGCCATAGACATGATGGATTTGACATTCCATTTCAGAAAGGATGTTCTTTTGAATGAGAATAGCAACCTCCCCTCTGTCTAGAGTAGAAAGATGACAAAAAGCCTTGCCCTATCCATTAATAATGTAACTTTTGATGCTCTAGGTCTTCTAGATGGCTCTCTTGAATGAAAGCGATATCAGTGTTATGTTTAGCTAACATTTTCTTACATTTAATAGGTGAGGAGAGTCCATCTCTGTTTAAAGAAGCGATAGCAGTAATAGTCATTATCAAAAACTTCAAAAAATTAATAAGCTAAATTCCTCAATAACAAAACAAGAGGAACTCCCCAGCCTAAGTTCTCCCTCCACAATAGTTCATACAGAAAGGAGCATCTTAACAAAGGTATCAATAAGTGTTGGAGAACAGAAAATGAAAAGATAAGAAAAAATACATCATACTCCAATGTTCATTCCTTACACGTACATCCCCATGACCCTCTTCCTTCCCCTATTTATTTTCAGTGTCCCATAACGCCAAAGTTCGCATAGGAACCATAGCTTATCACATGGCTTTCAAATTTCTTTCAAAACCTGGTATCCCACACAAACTCAGGAGGCTCCAGAAACCAGCAATGACATTTTGGAACCAAAATTACAAAAATGTGAATGTTAACCATCACAGAAGATATAATGCAGGACAAAAAGCACGAAGAAATTCAGGCAGCAGTCTCTAAGTTCAAACAGAAATAAAAAGGCTTAACAATGCCAAGAAAAAGATCAGCTGGTCCACAAATAGGACATTTTTTAGTATTCAGACATGTTAATCCACACCAGTGAGTTATGCACCTCTACCAGTAGATTGAGGCAGAGCACAGATGACATCATGGTATATATGCCCCTGTACCGACATCAGTCTGCCAGTATTCTGTCTCCAGAAGATGGTGGATGTGCATCTACCTACTGGAGATTGCTTAAAAAAAATTAGAAGGAGAAAAAAGAAGGAAATTGATTCGCTCCACTCTTCTGTGGTAATACCTTATGATCCCTCCCTCAGTCGAGTTTTCCTGAGGTGATATCTGCGGATCCCTCCCTCAGGAGAGTGCCTCGGCCCTATAGCTAGTTTTCTGTGTGGACTTAGCTGTAGAGAGACAGACAGCTGAGAGGCTAGCGGGTGCAGGAAGCCAAGCACGGCAGTGAAGGCCTTTACCCTCTCCCCTGCAGCCAGAGGCCGACTCTGTACTTGGCTGGGACAGGCTGAGCTCAGGTAAAGATTAAATATATTAAAAAAAAAAAAAAAAAAGAAGGTGAGTTAATTTTAGGGATTCCATTCCTTTTCTCATCTCTGAGCTCGGCGCATCTATCCAACATCCATTCCCGTCACTGTGGGAACTTGGGGAGTCATGGCAGCTTGGCGGTTGAGCAGCCATTTTGCCTAGGCCTTCTCTCAGGCTTTGCTTAGATTCCGCGTGGTAGGCCACGGCAGTGTTCTCTTGCTTTTCTACATGCAAGTCTGCGTGAAACAGTGTCTAACAATTCGTGCTCGCATGCCCGGGTATGCACTCAGGTGGGCGCCTACCTGGACTGCGTATTGGGTGCCTACATTTTGGGCATCCATAATGTGCGCTTATTGGACAGAGCTTGTTTTTGGGTGCCTTATCCAGGCTTATTTGTGTGGTGCGCAGCTGGGCGCAAAATTGTCAGATGCATTTGGGAGCATACTGCTAGTGGGTGTTTATCTATGGTGCCAGTAGCAAAGAAGCCTTTGGTGCTGCTTGCCATATTTGGGCATCACAGCCTGGCCTCCCCCCCTAACTTGTGTCAGTGCTGCTTGGAGGCTAATGGAGAGTTGTCTCCGACTGATTTTGCTGAGGCCAGCCCTTCCCAGCATGATGCGGGAATGGGACTGGAGGGGGAACTGCCAGAGGGTTTTGGGGCTTCCCTAACTAGTTCGTCAGCAGGGGAAGGCATCTCAGTGGGCGCAGGACCCGACACTCCCTGGTTTTGGTTTGAATCCTTCTGCTTTTTCTTGGGTGGAATTTTTTCAAGGGTTGCAGTCCTTTCTTCAGGCGCAGTCAGCAGCCCCGGCCAAATTTAAAAGTTCAGGATTGCAGGCTGCAGATTCCCGCATGCCTGGTGCCACGGGTAAGCATCGGAGTATGTCTAGACTTGCTGTGGGACCCAGATGACAAGGATGATGACAAGGATGATGAAGGCGATCCTTACTCCCTGGAGGACGGGGAAATTCCTCAGGGGTTGGAGCCATATGCAGAACACAGACAGACCCTCACCAAATACAGAATAAAGAGATCAGAAAGTATAAACAGAAACATGCTGAGAAGAAATGAACTGGAACCTACTGGAACCTACAACAAGCAGAGCAACAGTGGAAAAACAGAAACATTACCATTCTTCATAAAAACATGAAATAATAAAATCAAGAAATGTAAAACAATCATAATAGTAAAATCATATTCATAAAAAGAATAAATATTTCAAACTGTTAATGAATAGAATGTACAAAATTTCCCAAACAATAATAAAATATTTCAAAACATCTGATGAATAAAAAATCCAATAATTAAAAAATGTTCTATTCCCCCCCTAAAAAAATTAAATATTTCGAGAGGAAAATTATCATATTACACCCTTTAATTAAAACTAATAAGGATTAAAAAAAATCTCTTGCTCTCTCCATACCTGTGATCTTCTGATTTTCATTCAACCTGAGATTGTAGTGGATTGGGGGAGATAGGGATGCCCAAATTTTATCTTCTCTCTCACACACTCGCACATTCATTCTCTCACACTCCCTCTCTCTAACATACACAGGCTCCCTCTCCCTCACAGATACATTACGTGTGTGTGTGTGTGCCTATGAGAGCCTATATGACACATAGACTCTCACAGTCACACAAACATATGCCCCGGCTCTCACACAGACACACACATGCACAAGCACACAGGCTTCCAGACACACACATGCTCTCAGTCAGTCATACACATGCCCACATGGCCTCCTGTTGTTTTCGGGCCATTATGGAACGAGCTCCACCATGTCCCTGCGGGCCTCCTGATGTCTTCGGACTGTACGGCCCACTGGCCTTCCAGATTTGGGGGGGGGAGGGGGAGAGAGAGAGTGGAAGCTGTGTGTGCGCACTGAACACGGACCTCTGTACCAGCCGCTGGTGGCTTGAGCGCCGGCGGTTTGCAGCCTCTCTCCTGCTGCTGCTGGCTTGCCGCCTCCCTCGGGTGTGCCGTCCCATGCAAATGCACGGTATGCGCACCTGGTCGCGCTGGGCCTGATCATTGGAAGTCCATGTTCTTTTATTCACCATGTAGTTTAATTGGACCAGTACACAATTAAGAAAGATTAATCTGAAGTTTAATTGTGCAACAGTCAGAGAACTGCTAGTAGCGTGGCCTGGCAGTCCTATGCAAATTGCAGTTGAATCAGACAGATTCACTGGAAGCATGTTCAGGGCATTTTTAGTTGTGTTTAAAACTGGCTATAAAATCAGGGGCAGCCCCTAATGCTCATGACCCAAGCTGTCACTGATGGGAAGAGTTGTGGAGGTGATACCAGGCAGAATTCAGCCTTTGCCGCAGAATTGGCTGGCTTGTCCAAATTGTGGTGGAATGCTGGGGGCTGGGTCCTACCCAGAAGAGAAGTGGGAGTCAGTGGCACATTGCTTATCTTTTGACTCTTCCTCTTCCCGCAAGAGAAGCAGCATTGGTGGCAGTGGGACTGCGTTGGTGCACAGCTTCCCTTCAAGCTCTCCCTCCCCAACCGATCATTTCACCTTCAGTATTGGGGATAGGAGGAGCCACATGCAAAATCCCTCAGGAATAAACTTATTAAGTATCTTTTCAAAAGAAATTGTGGGACTGTCAAACACCAGCCTCACAATATAGTTATCTGGGATTATATAACTTGTTGGTCCCTTTGCATATTATTTAACCCGTGTTCATGTGTCCAAAAGTAAAGTGCACACTCATCATAAAACCCACTTAGCTCTGTGCAGCCGCTTCTTTCATCTGTAGAAAGCCCAGCTTCAGGGGAGGATGAGGGGATGGTGGGGCAAGGGAAGTGAGTGAATGAAGGGAGAGTGAGGGGATGAGGGGTGGGTGGAAAAGTGAGTGAGGGGATTAAGGGGAGAAAGTGAATGAGGGATAGTGAGTAAGGGGACTTGGGGCTGGGTGGACGAGTGGCTGAGGGAAAGTGAGGGGTGATAGAGGGGGAGAGTGAAGGATAGATTGAAATGACTGAGGAATAGCAGAGAGTAGGAGAGAGTAGGAGCGAGGGCCATTATAAAAGTGGGGGAGGAAATGGGGGCAAGAGTAAAGAGATTGGAGTAGGTGTGGAGTGTGGATGAGGGGATCCCCCTGGATGCATGTGTTAGGAGAACAAAAAGGGGGTGTAGATATGAGCGAGAGGATTGGAAGGGGCATCCTCTCTAATTCCACCATCCTCTCCTCCCTTTAAGCTTCTGTCCGCCTCCTACCCTTATTCTTGTACCCCTCCTACCTCAGAGTCCTTCTTCATTTCCCTCCTCTGAGATCCCCTTACCTGTTTTGAGATCTCCTTTCTCCCCATTCCCAGATGCCTTTTCCTCTGATAAAAAAAAAAACCAAACAAGCATAAATTAACTGGATGCAGAAATGTCAGGAAATTTTATTTTTATAAAGTAACTAGGGGTTGTGCCCCTGTTTGCTTCGCTTGCTAAAATCGCTGCTAGAGGAATGTGCGCAGAAGGGATGTGGGGATGGTATGTATGTGATGTGGACGGGGTGAGCGGGCGATATGTGTATGTATGGTCGGGGGGGCACATTTTCTCCCTTCCACTCTCCACTTTGTCCCTATCTCCTGACCTTTGTGTGTGGGGGCACATGTTCTCCCTCGCACTATCCATATGGTCTCCATCTCCCTCTTGTGGTCTCTACTTTGTAGCCCTCTCCTCATCCCCCTGGTGTATGTGTATGTGCTCGGGGTACTCTTTCTCCCTCACACATTCTCGTATTCATCACTTTGTACCCGTCTCCTTCTCATAAGAACATAAGAAATTGCCATACTGGGTCAGATCAAGGGTCCATCAAGCCCAGCATCCTGTCTCCAACAGTGGCCAATCCAAGTCACAAGTACTTGGCAGTCAACTTAATTAATAGCAGGTAATGGACTTCTCCTCCAAGAACTTATCCAATCCCTTTTTAAACACAGCTATACTAACTGCACTAACCACATCTTCTGGCAACAAATTCCAGAGTTTAATTGTGCGTTGAGTGAAAAAGAACTTTCTCCGATTAGTTTTAAATGTGCCACATGCTAACCTCATGGAGTACCCCCTAATCTTTCTATTATCCGAAAGAGTAAATAACCGATTCACATCTAACCGTTCTAGACCTCTCATGATTTTAAACACCTCTATCATATCCCTCCTCAGCCGTCTCTTCTCCAAGCTAAAAAGTCCTAACCTCTTTAGTCTTTCCTCCTAGGGGAGCTATTCCATTCTCCCTCCATATGTGTGTGGAATGGGTTTAGATGAGATATGGGGAAGAAGAGGGGTGGGTGTATATGTCTGGGAGCCCCTTTTTCTGCTGCTAGCTCTCCATTTTGTCTTCTTTTTCTCAACCTTGTGTGTGTTGGGAGGGGAAGGAGGAGCTGGTGGTGTAGATGGGATGTGTGTGTGGGGAGAAAGGGAAACCAGGTGGTGATGGGGAGGTGTGGGTGTGTGTGTGTGTAGTTTGTCCCTCCTCACACTCTCCACTTGGTAGCTGCCTCCCCCTCTCGCCCATGCATATCCACTAAATGCGAAGAATTGGCACTCTATTTCCACACTAAAATTGCAAATATCCTCCTCAGTTTCCCCAACATTCCCTACCCCATCCCCCCCAGTACTGGCCCAACTACCGCCACCCTCGACTCCCTTGGTAAGGAAATTGAATCAATTCTCAAAAATATTAAACCTGCCATCTATCCCGCAGACACCATCCCTACCAAAGCACTCCTATCTATCCCTAACTCCATTGCCAAACCGATAGCTGACATCATTAATTGCTCACTCTCCTCCGGCATAGTCCCAGACACCCTCAAGCATGCAGTGGTTAAACCTCTACTCAAAAAACCATCGTTAGACTCTAACGATTCATCGAACTTCTGTCCCATCTCAAACCTCCCATTTATCTCCAAAATTATGGAAAAGGTGGTCAACTCACAACTCATGGATTACCTCGAAAACCACAATATTCTTCACCCTAAACAATTTGGCTTTCACAAGCACTTTAACACGGAAACCCTCCTTCTCACCCTCTCTGACCATCTCATCAAAGGCATGGATCAAGGCCACTGCTACATCCTTGCCCTCCTTAACATCTCCTCTGCATTTGACACTATTAGCCACAACCACCTCCTCTCCCGTCTTGCTGACATTGGCATCTCTGGCTTAGCCCTCTTGTGGTTCAAATCTTACCTGTCTAATAGAAAATTCTCTGTCAAAATAGGTAATGCTGAATCTACTCCTTACTCTCTCTCACAAGGGGTCCCACAAGGTTCCACTCTCTCCTCCATCCTTTTTAACATCTACCTTACATCCCTCTGCCAGCTCCTCTCAGACCTTGGCTTAAAGTTCTACCTATATGCCGACGATGTCCAAATCATCATACCGGTCCATGACTCTATCTCTGATGCCCTAACGTTCTGGGAAACATGCCTTTCCTCTATTAACACCTTACTCTCAAACCCCCACCTTGCCCTAAACACTACTAAAACAGAACTGCTCTTCATCTCCCAACACCAAACTCCTAAACCCTCCCTGGCAAATGACCCAGCATTCAGTTCCATTTCTGCTCAACCATTTGTAAGTGACCTTGGGGTCTTCATAGATCAGCAATTGAACTTAAAGAAATACATCAATAACATCCTCAAAGAAGGCTTTTTCAAGCTCAATGTTCTAAAAAAAAATTAAAACCCTTACTCCATATCCACGACTTCCGCTCTGTCATCCAAGTCACCCTATCTTCTAAAATGCCCTCTTAGGGCTTCCCTACTCCACCATAAAACTGCTTCAAATGCTCCAGAATGCAGTTGCAAGGACCATTACAAATGTCCGTAAATCAGCCCACATCACCCCCATCCTTAAAGACCTCCATTGGCTCCCCATCCCTTCACGTATTCTATATAAAACCCTCACCATCATCCATAAATCAATATACAGTCACAATTCTAACTGGTTCGTTGACCCATTCTGCCTTACACGCTCCAACCGCCCCACCAGAGCAAACAACAAAGGTGCCCTCTCTCAAAAAGGCACACCTCTCCTCTATGAGGGATCGTGCCATCTCCATTGCAGGTGCCACACGATGGAATTCATTACCTACAAATCTCCGACTCGAGCCTTGCACCACCAAATTCAAAAAGAAATTAAAGACGTGGCTCTTTTAAGCAGGCTTACCCTGATTAGCTCCCTCCCTCATTAACCTGATGCTGCGCCATTTTTTGACCTGTACTTAGTTTGACTTTTTTGATTTTAGATTTTGTTTTTGTCTCTCATGTTTTTTATATTAATATCTTCTCCTGTTATTTATATTGATCACTGCTCTGTGTGCTCTCTTTCGGCCTCCTCTTTCTGTTGTCCCCCCTCCCCCCAGCTCCCTGTTTTATGTATTTTCCACCTTTGGTTCAATTGTGAACCGGTATGATGTACCCACTAATGCCGGCATAAAAAAGTTTTTAAATAAATAAATATGTGTGGGCAGGGAAGTAGTGTAGGTGTGGTTTTTTGCCCTCATCACACACTTCATTTTGCTCCCCTTCCCTGCATGTGATCACGTATGGGTGGGAGCGCATTTAGCCCCTCTCCTACGTGTCTGTTTGTGAGGAATGGGGTAGTGGTGTAGGTAGGAGGTGTTTGTATGGGTGGGGGCACGCTCTCTCTCCCCTTATCCGGCGGGGTGTATAGGGGAGGGAGGAGAGGTGTGTGTAAGCGGGAGGTGATGATGTAGGTGGGAATGTATGGAATGTTGTAAGAAGTAGGTGGTTGTGTGCAGGGGTGCTCACACTCTTCCCCCCCCCCTTTCCCTTTTTGTGTGTGTGTGAGAGAGGTGGTAGTGGTGGTGGTGGTATGAGATGTGTGTGTGTTGGGAGAAGTTGGGGGAGGGGGGTAGGTGTGAGATGTCTTTGTGTGTGGAGGGTGGTGATGGTGTGTGTGTATGTATATGAAGGGGGGTGGGGGTGGCCAGGTGTGAGGTGTTTGTGTGTGTGTGTGTATGAGATGTCTGTAAGGGGGTTGTGGTGTGTGTGGGATGCAAGTTTGTGCAAGCATTGTGGTGGCGTGGGGAGTGGGGTTAGCGAGTGCAGGGTGTGGGGTGTGAGGGTGGTGGTGATGTGTGTTGGATGACTATGGGTGGGAGTGGTGTGTGGGGCATAGTGGAAGGTCGTGTGTGTGTGTGTATGTGTGTGTGTGTGTTTGTGGGGTGGAGGTGCCATGTTGTTTGGGGGGTGATGTGGGTGTCTGTTGGTGGGGGTACCTGTTCTCTTCCCTTCTTCCTTGGCATTCCTGCCGTTCCCCTCCCCTCCTCTCCTATTCTGGTACTCTTTAGTAACCTTGCCCCTCCTCTTCCTCCCTCTCAGTTCAGCAGCTCTCTCTCCCCCTCTCCCCTTGCCCCCTGCCGTTTCCTTTGGCTGGTAGGGGCCTTTCTGAGGCTGGCCCGATAGCAGATCGGGCCTCCGTTCCATTCACTCTCCTATTTCCCCTCTTCCCTTACACTTTGGTCACTTTTCTGCTGTTCGTGCGGCCAGGGAAACCCCCCACAGCCCTAACGCCACCGATGCTGCGGCGTTTGTTCTTATCTTCGGCTGGTGGAAGCCAGGGAAGCTCCCCAGCCCTGATGCTGGGGAGCTGCGGTTGCTGGTTTTTTTGGGGTTTTTTATCCTTATCTTCTATTAGTGAGGCCCGAGGAGCTCCACCAGCCCTGTTGCCATTGCCGCTCTTATTTTTTTTTTTTCTTCCGCTGGTGGGGCCAGGGAACATCACCAGCCTCGCTGCTGCCCCCCCCCCCCTTTTTTTTCCTTCTGTTGCTGGAACCCGGCGACCCCCAACCAGCCCTGCCACCACCACTTCTGCTTCATTTTTTTTTCTTCTGTTGGTGGGGTGTGCGGAACCCCACAGGTCCTCCCGCCGCTGTGCCTTTTCTAAAATTCTCTAAGTCCGCGGTGTGGCTCTGCAGCTTCTGCCTCTCTCCATCCATGGCGGCCCATGCTCCTGGCAAACATTGCTGCACACGTGTGTGCGCAGACACGCTGTGTTGATCACGTGGAGCCCTTGGTATTCATATTATATATATATAGAGAGAGAGAAAAAAATCATCATTTAAATTGCAAATATGTGGGAAATTATGCAAATTTACCATATCATTGCCACAGAATCTGCTAACTTGCCACAGAATCCTGAAAAATCAGCACTCAATTTTTGCATCTGCAAATTATTTGCCAACAATTGATAGGGGGCGAAGCTAGAAATAAATCGTTGAGAAAGTAAAGGATGCTTGAGTGACAGCTTGCCAGGGTTTGCAAGGTGCAAATCCATCAAAATGTTCATGGATTGGAAGCTGGAGAGTATTCACTTATCGATTTGCGGTCTTGCATCTGCTACCGTGAGAGCACGGCAGTCATAGGACTCAGAGCTTCAACACCGTGGATGAGTGATAACCGGAATGATATTGGGAGGGAGGTGGAAGTAACTGCGCGACAGTAAGGACCACGGTGCTCTTAAAAACTATTAAGCCAAATGTTTGTTCAGATATTTATTTGCTAACAATAGTATAAGATCTTTGTGTGAGTGCGATTAATACTCGTGCCACTGGATTCTGCTTAGGCTGCACAGACACAGTTAGCGGGGTCTCGGCTCCATGGGGGTCTCCTTGAGATATGCACGGTCAGTAGCCCCCCTTGTGCTAGAAAGACTGCTCGCAAAGAATCTGGCAGTCCTGCCGCACATCTTGCTGAAAAGACAAAATGGGCTTTTTCAGACAGCTCGCCTCCCGCATCTGAATGCCAAGTGCGGATGTAGTGCAGTATTTGAATTCTCATTTTTATACAGTTTGACTTTATAGTTTTAAAATCTGACCTTTTAGATACAAAGAAAAATGCCCTGCTCTTTCTCCTTGCCAAGCTTCTGTTCCTAGCATCGACTCCGTGACATCTGGCATATGAATTTTCCTCAACCTGTTGGCTCTGTGGTGGCGTCTGTTACTTTGTACATCATTAACTATTACAGGAGAGAGCCATGGTGATCGTTTTATTTTTCTGGCGACCACAAACTTAGCAGTGTGTGACATATGGCAGTATAGAGCTGCCCCTAAAGCTGGCATATTCTCTAGTGTCCACCATCAAGCATGGATATCAGGGCGTGAAATTTCAGGTCCTGCTGCACGAGCCCTAAAAAAAAAAAAAATTAGTTTCATTCACCAGACTTGCTTTACCCTGAGATTAGCATGGTAGTAGGGAGGGAGGGGAAAGGTATGGGCTTTCAATTTTTTTGGCTTTAATGACTCACCTTTCCAAACCTGTGCTCAAGGCGAATTACAGTTCACATATAGAAGGCAAATCCCTACCCCCAGAGGGTTTACAATCTTAAGTTTAGTACCTGGCACAACCCAGGGTAAAACGATTGCCCAAGGTCACAAGGAGAATGGATGGGAGAAGCAAGATTTGAACCTCTGACTTCCTGGGTTCTCAGCCTTGGCTAGTTTGCAGCCTTAATGGTTTCCAATCTAAGCTGTTTGTTTCCCGTGGGCGAGATGGGCTCAGGCTCCAGGGCTATGCTCTCCTTGCTGTGGCTGTGACTGACCTTGCTGCCTTGTCTGCGGGCGATTCTCAGTGGGTCTCTGCTTCACATACCACATACCACAACAACATGACAACTGGAGCCTGCGTGGAGGGTTGTGGATGATTTTAGGAATAAAATTCCATGCCTCTGACATCCTTTACAATACAAGTGAGCAATGCAAACAATGCTGACTTGTTGCCTGTCAGGTGGAGTGAGCCGAGCATCTGCAGGGTTGGTCTCTGCAACTCTGGACCAAGGACAAAATTGTATCTTTGCTCCTTCTCTGTAGTTTCCAAGTGAGTGAAATTCAGGGAAAGCTGCAGTGGGTAGGGAAAAACCTCTGGTTTTGTTTTGAGGGCTATGCTGAATGCTGGCTTTTGCTTAGCAGATTGTAGCATCGTGGCATCTGAAGACAAACTCATTAATGTGAGCTGTTTTCTGACTTTCTCACTTAATACTCCTACTGCTTTATTTTCTTCCAAAAGCATCCCCCTGCTCATTTAGGCTACCATTTCGATTGGACCCAATCTCTACTGATAAAAGAAAAAGAAAAGTACCCAGTTATTTTTTTTGCTCTGTAAAACGCAGCCTTCCAATCCAGTGCATTTTAGAAGAGCTGTAAAACGGTGCAATTTCCGACACTATCGAAACACTGACGGTCAAGAGGTTAGAACAGGGGGGGGGGGGGGCTGCTGGAAGCTGCTTTCGCCGCCGGCTGCCCCCGGGAGGCAGGGGAGCCACAGGGTCACAGGAGCTGACCACAAAGGGAGGGGAGCAGAAAGAATTAGGTGCAGACCAGGCTGATGGGTGTGAAGGCCATCCATAGGGAAATTTGGATGCACATGGATGAGTTCAATAGGAGGAGTGGTGGAAAGAGGAAGTATAGAGGTGGTTAGAGTCTGTCTTTTGCGTAGGGTGAGCAGGGTGATCGCCCAGGGCACTGGGTGACGAGGGACACTGCTGGTCCAGGATCACTACCAACATTGTCCCCTGTGGTGCGCTCCATGTGCGGCTGAGCAGGTGTTCCTTAAGCAGCAGTGCACGCTGCACTTTAGGCCGTGCAGACCCAGGCCCAGACCTAGCTCTTGACCCCAGTGGGATATCTGGAGAAACAGCAGGGGCTGAGCCACTGCTCCTTTCCATCTGTGTCAGCACTGCCAGCATGTTCAAATCTCACGTGCACTGTGGGATCATCATGCAGGAAGTGGCCACTTGTGAGCTTGCAAAGCCAGTGCAGATGGGGGAGAAGTGTTAGTATCAACACTGCTGTTAGATATATATTTTGCCTGGGGAGGAGGCAGGGGGAATGAGCGGATGTGGTGGCTGCAGTGGGAAAGGGTGTGCAGGCAGATTCTGCAGCAGAGATGATACTTGAGATGGGAATAAGTCTGGGAAGAGGATGCTGGGATGGGGGATAAGAAGCGAGGGTAAGGATGCTGGGGATGGAGGGCAGGCAGCGAAAGTGCATGAGCGCACGCCATGACCTCGGACGTCCAGCCGGGCGCTCAGGTCACGGCATGCGCTCATGCGCCTTTGCTGCTTGAGCGCCCAAATTGGACGTGCGTTCATGCACCTTCGCCGGCAGGGCTGCTGGAAGCCACTTGGCAGGGGAGCCGCGGTGCGCGCCTCGGGAGGAGGGGAGAGAGGACTGGGGCTGCTGGAAGCATGCAGTAAGTTTACTTTTGTTACAATTTCTATTTGCTTTAATAACATGTCGAGTCGATTTTCACCCTGCGCCTTGCTTCGGGAGGGGGGGAGAGAGGACTGACAATCCCCGATGCCCGAGCTTAGGAGAACCAGGCCACACCATGTTACTCGCTTGCTCCAACCCACCCACTTATTTGACTGGAGCCTGCCTATTGCTGTCACATCCCTCTAACGCCAGGGTCAGGGTAGGCGGTAAATTAGCGGGTTAAAGACGCGGCAAAACAGTTGGTTAAAAAGGCGATAATCGGGTCGCACGTTACTGTATGGGAGGGAATAGCTAATCCGGTCGTTTACATCTCATATACATGCCGCGGGCGGAAAGGGAAACGCATCGATTTAAAGAAGCGGTAAGGATTGGTAAAAACGGATAATGAATCGCGGGTTAGACTTACGCGGCCAAATTGTGGGTACAAAGCGGGTTAGAAACAGGGTAACTGCGGCCACGCTTTACTGTATCGGCCTGTGTGTAAGGGCCCTGAGCTGTCAGCTGTCACATCACAATGACTTATATCCAAGAGAGCTCCCTGATGCCATATGTATAGTTATGGAGCAGACAGTGCAGTCACTTGATGTCTCCTAGCCTGCTATGGTATGACATTTTTACTGACTTGAGCTGTAATTTTGTTATGGGGTTGATCCTGAATTAGGCCTAATGGTGCTATTGTACCTTGATTAAAGCAGGGTGAAAATCCTGCCTCTTTGATTGGTTTCCCGTCATCCCCAGGTCTCCTCTGTATCTTTATTGTGGGCTGATGGCTGAGCATAATGGTTTATGCATGAAAATGTAAAGCAGGGGAGTGTAGTCATCTTCCCCTATCCACTCCACGCTGTAGGATCATCCTAAGTTGTTCTCAGTATCTCATGTCTAGGTTGGAAGCTTTTAGGGCAGGGACATAAGAATGATTTTGTGCATTGCTGTGTACGCCATTAGCACTAAATCATTTATTCACTGGTATTATCTTCTGGTTCTCAGGGAAGGTAATGGCCAGCGTCCCTCACCAACCTGCCATTGCCTGGTAGCATTTGTCCTGTTCTGTGCCTGTGGGGATACCTTTGAGAAATTGGGCTCAGTGGCTTGTTCTGTATGTTTGAGGTGGTCACTGATGTTGATGGAGCAATAGAAATCTTAGAAAGGTCATAAGAAGTGCTACAAATTTAAAGTAAGGCCTGAATGGTGGCAGAAATGATGCAGAGTAGTAGCAAATGCTAGAAATCACGTTTCCTTAACAACTGAGACAGACCAAAACTGATCTGTTGAGAATGCGGCACAGCATAGTGCAGGCCTAATTTGTGGGATTGTCACTTACCTCTCACAAGCATGTGGTATGAGCACGGTTTCTTAAACGTGTCCCCTCAGTGAGCAAGTCAGAGTGGTGCTCAATATCATCTAACAAGAATTTTAGTGGAGACTCTTGACTACCTCTTGATTCTGTGCGATGCCTGGAATAGGGCCATTGTCTGCCTTTCCTTATTAGAAGGAAGGGGTCAGATGATGAGTCTTTGAACCGAAGACTTTGCCTGTGATTGGTCATCACACACGGACCCTGAAAAACTGATGCTTTCCTTGGGGAGTTATTCAACAGCATTGCATTGCCATGGCCTCTTCTTGTGTGCACATCTTCAGAGAAACAATCTGTTTGAAACGGCATACAGCTAGATTATGTTTAATACATACAGAATATACACTTTCACTGTGTGTAGGAATTTATAGAGTTGTTTTCAGCTGCTGCCATTTCAGCACCACTCACTTTGGTTAAATATGAGCCCAGCAATTATGGCCTGGTCATAGGGATGACCACCTGCCTGGCATTTGGGGGGAACCATTCCTTGCGGTGGATATTACGTTATCACGGGTACCTCGTCCCCAACAGACTTTCCAAAATGTCTTCCAAAATAGCATTAGAAAGTTGGCCAGCCTATTAGTGACTGGAACACACAATGTCTTCCTCTGAGAAGAGAAACCTAAATGTGAATGTTGTCACTTCAGTGAAGTTTATCTGGTTTATCATGCAGTGCTGTCTCATCCCCTCTCCTCTTTAATTTATTTCTTGCCCTACTCCCTAAGGTTATACAAGAGCGAGGTTTCAGCTGTTATGTTTATGCTGACGATGTACAAGTTGTAACGTCCTTTAATTCCGACTCAAGTTCGGAGATGGCGAAATTGAACAACTGTTTTAACAAGATTGTAGGTTGGTTGGGTGAATCCCCAAAAGCCAGAGGACATCTGGTTTGGTCAATATATGTCTAATATCAAATTGGCCCCTTCTGTGAAACATTTTTATATACCTCTTATTCAGGAAATTAAAATACTAGGGATGTATTTGGAACATACATTATCCATGGCTAAGTAGGTTTTCTGTTTATTGAAGTCAGTCTTCTTTAGTTTAAGAATGATCCGCAGATTAAAGCCTTATTTGTCCTTATCATATTTAACCATGGTGTCATGTGCCATGGTCCAATTCAAATTGAATTTTTATAACTCTTTATATTTGGTATCAGTGAATCTAATTTGAAATGAATACAGTTGCTCCAGAATACTGTGGCCAGGATGATCAAGGGGATTTCTAAATTTGACCATATTTCTCCTATGCTTAAAGGTCTACATTGGCTCCATGTGAGTTGTATAATTATTTTTAAAGTTCTTTATTTGACTCATAAAGCACTGGCTATAGGGACTCCTGAGTATCTTTTTAACTCATTGATCCTTTACCAACCCTCACGTTGCTTGAGGACATCTCATAAGTGACTACTTTGTCTACTTTCTCCAAAGGAAATTTATCTGTTTCAGTATTAGGGTCCATTGCCTTGGAGCTCATTGCCGTTGGGCATTCATTTGGAAGGCAATTACCTGAAATTTAGGAAACTGGTTAAATCCTGACTTTTTCCCCAAGTTTTTGTTTAGTCAATAAGATTTTAATTTTGTTATTCTTTGAAGGACTTCTGTATTATAGTTTCTGATCTTCTTGAGAATGTTTATCTGATGTTGGTATGTTTTAAATTTAATTTTTAATTAATTTGTTTTTTTAGTATAGATTAGTCTAGATGTTTTGTAATTTTTTTATTTTATTTGCTCTTATAAATTTGTTTGCAGTGTTTTATTATTTTATGCTTTTATTGTACACCCTTTTGAAGTAATCATGAAAATTGGTTAATCAAAATAAATATTGCCATTACCTTTTAATGCGAGTCCATACTTACTACATTTGACTGTCTTGGTTCCTAAACCATTAATTATAATTCACAAAGGTCAATTTCTGATACTTGGATAGACTCTTTCTTTCTTTGAACACTGTATGGTCCATATTCAGTGCGTTTGTCCGACTAAGTTCGGCGCTTAGCTGGACAAATGCCGGGATTTAAAAATCCTGCTGGTCTGACTGCTCCTGACATAGTTGTATAACTTGTTATCCAATTAAAAATGTATCTGACTATATCGGGGCAGTCCAGATGCATTCTGGGGAAAAGTACAAGTTATCAGACTATGATAGCCAGATAATGCAGATTTTCAATACACAATGCGACACCAGCACAGCTGCAGAACCTGTTGAGCCACTGGGAGAATGATGACACTAGTGAGGTCGTAGGACTCCATGCTGCTTGGGGGCTGAGACACCAGTACCCACCCTACTGAGAGGACATGGTACAGGTGCTGGTCCTGCCAGGGCCACACTGGAGATAAAGATGGGAGGAGGCTTCTGTGGAGAGAGGTGGAGGAAGAGACTGGAGAGGGAGAAGAAGGCAGGAGAGGATAGAGGCAGAGAAAGGGAATTTTAACCAAAAAAAAAAAGTAAAAAATTATTTTTGCAAAAAAAAAAAATTAAGGTAAAAAAAATCCTGCCATCAATATAGCACCCCCCCCCCCAAAAACAAAAACAACCCCAAAATTCTGTGAGTTGTAAAGAAAAAAATAACATATATATATATATAGGTAGATTTTCAAAAGTAGGCGCGCGCATACACATGGATGCGCAATTTTATAACATGTACGCGCTGGTGCGTGCATGTTATAAAATTCCAGGTCCGCGCATGCAAGGGGGCTCTAATTTTGCAAAATCGCATGGCGACGTAGCGGGGCCTTCCTCAGTTCCCTCCCAGTCTGCTTCAATTAAAGAGCGGACTGGGAGGGAACTTCCCAATCCCCTACCCTAACTTCCCTTCCCCTTCCCCTATCCTACCCTCCACCTATCCCTATCCTAACTACCCCAGTTTTTTCTGTTTTTACCTTTTGCTCCTGCAAAAGAGCAGGAGCAAGTTGCGCGCACAGGTGAAGCGGCAAATGGCCGCTGTGCCGGGCGCCTCTAGCCCTGCCCTGCCTTCTGGACCGCCCCCTTTTAAAGCCCTGGCTCTTACAATCGTCCCGGGGTTTACGTGTGTGGGGTCGGGCCCGTTTGAAAATTGGCCCGGCACGCGTAAGGCCTGGCCACGTGCATAAACCACAGGATTTAGGCACGTCGGCGTTTTAAAATCTACCCCATATTATATGGCGCCTAACTTTTAAAAATATTTTACCACCTGTATATTGGACATTATTTTCAGGATAGCAACTTATTATTATTGTCCATGAAGTGCTGTTGCTGTTTGCATGTAGGACTTTCAAGCCCTTACGCAAAGCATTTGCCAGGAATAATCTGCCGGGTTTAGATCTTTCAGCCTCTCTCTGGAGGGCTCTCTTGCAGAATTCAGTGTGTTGGCTGTGCCGGCTGGGTCACTTTACTTTTGTGAGGTTTTTATTTTTATTACAAGGTGTGCTTAACCTCTGATCCTCAGCACAAAATGAAGTGTCTGGCATGTCTTTCTCAGCTGAGAAGTGGTGAGAAAAGACGTGGAGCGGAGCTGTGGAGTAAATGTTTATAATCGGCTGCATTTATGGCGGCTTTATTTCTCTTCTGTAGATGGATACGAGTGTATATTCTGGAGCACATACTGTAAACCACTAACCCGAAAATGAGGTGAAAGGCTGTGGTGGGCGTACTGCGTCGTGGCTTTCCCATAACATGTGCAAACCACAGATATTTACGCGCACACAAGAACTGATAGGCTGATGCAGTAAAGTGCTCTCAGCTTAGCACACAGATTCACGTGCGGTTGGACACGCTAGACTAGCACCCGATGCGATAAGGAGGGATAAAACGGATGCTCGCATTGAGCACATGTTGCTGTTCTGGGCGCCTGATGCATTTGAGCGCTAGGGACGCACAAATCTTCCAGAGCACGTCCTTTTTACCGCAGCAGCTCATTTAAATATGGCATTGGGTGCCCAGGAGACATGGCTGTGCGCTCGTTAGGAAAACAGGCGCTCGAAAGTGAGCGCCCGTTTTGACACTTGTCTTATTACATCTGGCCGTGAGAGAGGACTCTATTACTAAGTAATAAACTGCAGCAGGAGTTCAGGTGACGTTTCAATAAACTACAAGACAGGAGCACGAGTCATCCGAGCTCTGGTGTGCAGTTCATCGTGCGGGCAAATTCTGGGCCATTGTGACCCCCCCTCGCTTGTGAATACCAAGTCATCGTGATACCACTTACAAATGATGGAGGTTTATTTTCCCCTGTGAAGTTACAAGCCAGTTTTCAAGCGTTACCATTCTGTAATTGTATTATCGCCTGTCATTGTTAATAGTTTATTCTTGGTATAGTAGCATCTCATGGTGTTCAGATGATTCCTGGGTAACTGGTGCTGGCTGCAGATGCACAGCACGTACCTCGCCATCGGAGCCTGCCCGTCTCTGTGAAATCTCTGCCCCTGAACCTCTGGGCTCCGGCTCTGCCTCTTGTGTAGCAGTAACTGGGCAGAAAGCAGCTGTGTCCTGGCCAGGGGAACAGACGTTTGGGCTCAGAGAGACGCTCTCCTTTGTCACGAGAACTAATTGCATGCACCCTTCTGTTTGCAAAAAAAAAAAGCAAATCTCGCTTCTTGATGGAGTTTTTGGCATAAAACATTTTGAACCTAGGGAAACAATTTTTTGTTCTCGTTGCTGCTGTTTTACCGGGGAAAACAGATTTGGTGATCTGCCTGTGCATAGTTATGAAATATACCATATGAACACTTGTGCAAAGAGGCTGGAAACTTCTGCCATTGGCATAGTACAATTGATAATAGCCTTGAAAATAATGTGTGTAATATAAACACTGACAGTTCCTTAACTAGCAAATCTTTCTGCCCTTTTTGGGCACAGAGAGAAACTGTAGATTACTCTCAATTGACAGCCACCTTGTCTTCTCTGGTCTCATGGAGCACTTTGGCTTATTGAGGATAATCAGAACCAAAATGATAATGCAGATGTAGGTACAGAGTATTTTGGGGGGAGGGGGTGAGGGATGTGGAGCAAGAAGAGAGGTGATTTAGGACTAAGATTCTCAAACTGGAACAGATTATAAGCAATAAACCCAACCCATATCCAGGATATAAGTGGAACTGAGGAGCATTGGGTTATGAGTGCTGCTGCATGCAGGAGTGCTGAGTTTTTATCCACATCGGTGACATTGTAAGATTCCACATAGCTCAGCTGACTTATACAGTGACCCCTATGCACTGTAATGGTTATTTCACTGCTGTGTAAACCTGTCTATTAGGAACTGGGCCGTGACATCCTCTGCTCCCAACCCGTTGTCTTCCTCCCCCCCCAATTCATATCATCAACTGCTTTACGGCTGCCGGGTGACTGTGACTCAGTCGCTGTCTCTCTTGAGCTGGGTCTGAACTCGTGTCATGGAGCAGAGAGTCTCTTCCTCTGCCCTGTGTCCATTCCTGAACGTCGTTTTACTATTGCTTAACATTTCCATAGCACACTTAGCAGTGTACAGATGCACGAACCAGACAGTCCCTGCTCCATGGAGCCTGCAGTCTGCTTGTGACACGCAGACCCGACAAATTTATTTGTAGCAATCAGTCAAGCCAGAAAGCGAGAAGGTGGGGGCTTGAATGTGGCCAGAGAAGGAGGGAGACTCCCCAACTCAGGAAGACTGTTCCAGTGCTAGAGGTGAAAGGCTCTGTATCCCTGCGCCTATCCCCTGAGCCCTCCAGTCTTAGAGGTAACGGGCTCTGTGTCTTTTTGTCCGAGCCCTCCAGTCCTAGAGGTGACACTCTGTTTCCTGCACCCATCCCCTGAGTCCTTCAACAGGTGTCAGGCCCTTTATCTTTGTGCCCATTTCATGAGCCCTCCAGTCCTAGAGGTGACAGGCTTTGTGTCCTTGAGCCCATCCCTTGAGCCCTCCAGTCCTAGAAATGACAGACTCTATATCTCTGTGCCCATGCCCCCTGAGCCTTCCTAGAGGTAACAGGGTCTGTATCCCTGTGCCCATCCCCTGTGATGGGCTTTGTATCTATACATCCAATCCCCTAAGCCCTTCAGGATCTGTATCTTTGTGACTGTCCCCTAAGCCCTGCAGTCTTTGTATCCCTGTACCCATCCCCTGATCCCTGCAGTCCTAGCAGGGACAGATCTGTATCCCAATGCAGGTTCTTTCAGGTATGATATTATGTTTAAACTTTTTTTTTTAAATTAAATCCATAATAGCAAACAATTATCTGGCATACAGGGGCTCTTATGCACACCAGAACGGACTACATTTGTTATGACATTAATTTTTCTGTTTTCTCCCCTAATAACATAATTTAGGCTTCAGACGTAATACATTTCACTGTCTCCAGCTTTTGTAAACAGCAGAGTCAGATTAATTAACAGCAATAAAATTTTCAACAACATTATAGCTTACATTTTCCAACAACAAAATGTTACACAATATAACTCTACACAAAAGTTCTCTACCTTTTAATCTCTCTGTCCCCAACCTTCCCCCAACATTTGAACCTCTCTTGTAGTGCCTGGAAGAACTGTTACTCTTCTGTATTGAGTTATCTTATACAAGCCGTAAAGCCCGTTAAAACGGGCTACATCCCTCTGTCTCTCACCTCCCCCTCATTCTCTCTCCCCTCACTCTTCACCACCCCCCTCCCCCACCCACTCCTCTCCACCCTCCCTCTCCTCACTCAGTCCCCCCTCTCCCTCACTCCCTCCCACTCAGTCCCCCCTCTCCCTCCCACTCACTCAGTCCCCCTCTCCCTCCCTCCCACTCAGTCCCTCCCTTCACCCACCTCCATTTCCTCCCGGCGCCGTAAGCGCGACTTCCCGCAACCCTCACCCGGCTCCATTGACTCCTCCCGCTCCTGCCGGCAGATCTCGGGGGGGGTGTCACTCCCGCCGCGCGGCAGTGACCCCCGCGAGATCTGCCGGCAGATCTGGGGAGGAGAAGTAGCGACACCGCGCGCGCGCGGTGCCGCTACTTCTCCTCCCGCTCCTGCCGGCAGATCTCGGGGGGGGGGGGGGGGGCGCGGGAGTGAGACCCCCCCCCCCCCCCGAGATCTGCCGGCAGATCTGGGGAGGAGAAGTAGCGGCACCGCGCGCGCGCGGCGCCGCTGCTTCTCCTCCCGCTCCTGCCGGCAGATCTCGGGGGGCGCGGGAGTGACACCCCCCCCCGAGATCTGCCGGCAGATCTGGGGAGGAGAAGTAGCGGCACCGCGCGCGCGCGGCGCCGCTGCTTCTCCTCCCGCTCCTGCCGGCAGATCTCGGGGGGCGCGGGAGTGACACCCTCCCCCCCCCCCCGAGATCTGCCGGCAGATCTGGGGAGGAGAAGCAGCGGCACCGCGCGCGCGCGGCGCCGCTGCTTCTCCTCCCGCTCCTGCGGCCCCACCGCCATTTTTTTTTTCCTGATCGACGTCCTTGCCCGCACATGCGCAGTAGAGCTGCGCTCTACTGCGCATTTGCGGGCCGTCGGTCACAGGCCATTTATAAGGTAGATTGAGCATCGTAAGCGGCCACCAAAAATTAACAACTTAAAACATCACTTCGGGATCTCGTAAGGAGAATATATTTTTTCCCAAACAGCCAGGAAGGATTTCTGTCCTAGACAAACAGAATATACTGGCTTGGTTTTCCATTTGCATCACATTACCAGTTGTTTCTGTCATTGCCGATATTTACTGTTTGGGATCCTGCCGGGTTCTTGTGGCCTGGTTTGGCCACTGTTGGAAACAGGATGCTGGGCTTGATGGACCTTTGGTCTGACCCAGCATGTGTTCTTATGTTCTAAGGTGGAGTAGATTCCCCCCAAACCAACAATATTACTTTTTCCCCCAGTAAAAATGGCCTTTCTTAGGAACGACTGACTGTCCTCCTTTATTCTTAATTTTCAAACGGGTGGTGTCATCAAACAGTGTACCCTGTGCAGAGCACTTTCAGTATTTTACCAAGAAGGCTGGTTAGTTTATGCCAAAAAGATTGTAGGTGTGTTCATGACCCGAATACATGTGCTAGAGAGCCAACATCCCTCCAACATCTTAAGCATATAGATCAGAGTCAGTTAAATTTGGCTTTCTTGGAAAAAGAATGCGCTATATAAAAATTTGTATTGTTTCCCTCAGTGGCATCTTATTTATGATGTTCCTAATACACCTAAAACGGTGGTCTAAAGAGTCCGATGTAGTTGAGAAATCCAGGGCACCCTGCCACTTAGTTGCCAAGTCCTCATAGGATGGTTTTAAAGAAATCCTCTGAAAAGGTTTATGGAGCCCAGAAATATACATCCTTTCCATTTCTTCCATTAAAAAAAAAAAAGCATCCACTTTAGACATCGTTATGATTGAGGTATCATTTATCTAAAGACTGAATATAATGTCTTAATTGTAAGTATGCAAAATAATATCTATTCTCGAAACCGTATTGTTTTTTATTCAGCTGTTGAAAGAAAGCATATCTCCCTTTTCTGTAGTTACTTGATGTGGATGTGTTTAAGGCCTTCTTTAACCCACCTATAAAATGTTCCAGCGTGACCGCTGGGTGTAAAATCCAAATTGTCTTGAATTGGAAGAAAAGGGGAAGTGCCCTGTGGCCTTGAAATGCCAGAATTAACGTTTTCCAAGTGTGACTCTGAGGGGCCACCAAAACAACACTGCTAGTGGACAGGGGTAGCTTCTTACTTGCATGCAAGATACGTCTTAATTGCATTGGTTCCATCAGTGCAAATTATTTCTTTAAATTAGTATAAACAGAGGTCCCATAAACACAATCATGCAGTATTCTAGAAATACATGCTATAGGCGTAGATTTTAAGAGTTACGCGTGGGCTACCTGGCGCGTACACATGCACGCCTGATTTTATAACATGCTCGCATGTAATAAAATGGGGGGTCGGCGCACACAAGGAGGTGCACAATTGTGCACCTTGTGTGCGCCGAGCCGAGCTGCCTTCCCCTGTTCCCTCCCAGGCTGCTCCAAAATCAGAGGGCTGAAGTAAGTTGCACGCGCCAGCTGAGCAGCAAATGGCCGCTGTGCCGGGAGCCTCTGGCCCTGCCCCGGACCGCCCCTTTTTGCAAGCCCCGGGACTTACATGCGTCCTGGGGCTTTATGCATGTCCTCCGGATTTACGCGCATAACCTTTTGAAAATCCGGCCCATATTGTATAACTCCAAATCTGGTAACCCTAATCACCCCTCCCTCTCCCCCCTGATTCCAATCTGTTTTTAATTGCTTCTAAAGGATTCTAGATTTGGGACCCTTCTACAGGAAAGTCAAAAGTAGTTTATCTAAAGTTTTAGAGGTCTATATTCAGACACAGTCTGGATAGTAAAGTAACTTTGGAGGCATATTCAACAGTGCAGCCACACTACTGAATATAGCTGGCTAACTTAGGGGGTCATTTATCAACATGCGGTAAGGCATTTTCGCAGTTGCGTTACGCCATGCAATAGCTTGTGTTACGGGGCGGTAAGGTTTTATCGCATTTCGCAATGTCTCCTACAAGGCTTGTTTTAGTTGATTTGAAGCTCCCGGAGCACCAGCGTAGAGAGAGAGAGAGAGATATGTTACCATCACATCTAATCTTTGGGTGAGTTTCCTCACTCCGAAATCTTCACAAGAGACCACTGTTCTGTTCGTGCATATTACGTTGAATGTCAAAGTGGCCCCTAACCCCCTACACTAATACCTAAACCTCACCTTGAGTTACTAGGTGGGCCTACCAAAGGGATACAAATACCTGTCTAGGGAGAGGACACTTTGGCTAGGCTCTCTCTCTCTCTCTCTCCTCCTTGGGACCATTTAAAATGGTCTCCAAGTGGTTGAATGCAGGAAATACAACAGGTCTGGCACTTATCGCAAAGTCTGAAAATGTTATCGCAATTTGCACTAACTTAGCTCTTCACATAGGTAATTAGCGCAAATTGCAATAAACTGTATATTAGCATAAAACACGCCCCTTTTGCTATTGCATGCAATACTTATCGCATTTTGATAAATCCAGGCCTTAATTAGTTAGTCCGCTAACTATAGCCGGTTAACGTTAGGACAGTTCTTTGGCTCAACGACTTAGCTGCCTAACTCACTCCTCCTATTGCATTATTCGTCTAAATGGCTTTTGAATATGGACCTCATGATGAGGGAGCGTCTGCATAATATATATCTGATATTTAAAAAAATATGGGATATTTTAATGTGTTTAAACTACTTGTGGATTGTCTAATTTATCACCTCTTGAATGACATCTGACATTACATGTACCACATTAACTGATTTATAATTAACTGCTATAAGTACAATAGAAAGATTTTTTTAAAGGTTAAAATCATTGGACTAAATCTCCTGATTTTTATATTCTTCTTTTGAAAGGTCATAGAAGAGTAAATCCATCTTTAGCTCCAGGAACACTGGTTTCCATTATGATCCCTTCACTACAGTGAGAAAATTACTGAATTTTTAAATAAAAGGTTTTGATAATTGTGCTAAAAGTATTTTGAACTGTATTCTGCCAGTACGCATGTAAGAGTTAGCAAGAGGCATGAAGGGGTTCTGCTTCTCATTTGTTGATTTGAGTGTAGAAATGTCAAATTAGGTTGTCTTCAGCTACCACTGCCACTACTTTAGCACTTATATAGCATTTTTTCATCCCAACAGACTTCTAACAGGCTTTATGACATAAAGCTTCAGGAATTGCGTGTAGTTATTCCTGGCTCCAGCACGACTTTGAACTATTTCCAAAAGGGCTGGGGAAGATGGAATATCATTGTTCTCAGAGGACAAGCAGGATGGTAGTCCTCACACATGGATGACATCATCGGATGGAGCCCCGATGCGGAAAACATGTCAAAGTTTCTAGAACTTTGACTAGGCACACTGAGCTTGCCCACCATGCCCTATACCATACTCTATACCATGCAGGGTCTCTTTTCAGTCTCTTCTTTTCCACAGAGCTGTAAGCCTCACAGTTTGATTGAGATCACTTTAGCTGTTTCTGGCCTAGTGGAAAACTTCATTTTTCATCGCAGTTTTTCGCAGTTTTTAGTATCGTTCCATTGCCAGGCCATGGATCAGCTCTTCTGGTTGAGGGTCTGAGCCATCGGCATCGATGGACCTTGGAGCCACACCAATGGACACCATGCCATCGACATTGGCAGGATTGTCTGTGCTGTTTGCGAATAAGGGTGCCGGAGACCGACCGTAGTTAATTCCTCCAGGCTGAGGAAACCCGGGTTCATCGTCTTCAGCCTCTGCACCGGGGAAAGACTGGGCCAAGCATCGAAAGAAGCCTACAAGCATCGGCCCTTGTTGATGCACTGTGCTGGGCTCAAGGATACACCAGCTTTTGCTGCAATGCCCCTGAAGCAACCCTGCAACGAGGAAGGTCCATCCTTTATTGGTGCTGGGAGTCCGCGATGGTCTCCATCGGTCCTGTGCCAGTCACTGATCCACCTCAAAGGTCTGAAGATCAGCCACCCCTCCTTCCTCCCAGTCAGTGTTGGCATCGGCAACATTTGAGGAGGAGCTGGATCATCGAGTCCAGCTGGCATTGGATTGGGCACTGCATGGCATTGGTGCTATGGCACTGACAGCACCAAAACTGGTGCTGCCTGGCATCCTACTGCTGCTGGAGAAGCTCAACATGTTCATTGATGCATTACCAACCCAGCTGGTGCCTTGGTGACTATTGCGGCAGAGATTCAACAGAACCAGCAGATGTTAGCCTGGCACATGTTCAGACTGTAGGCCCATATGGCCACAACCGTACATGTTACTCCTTTGGCACATTTACACAAGCGCAAAGACTAAAGGACCCTGAGGTCAATGTGGCGCCAGGGAACTCAGTGTTGAGTTCATGCCTGTTCTCGCCCTCGCTCCACCCTCTCTACCTTAGAGGTGACTCCCTTCGGGTCTGACGGACAGATGCTGCTGTGGCTTCTCCTCGCCGTACTTTCTGGAATCCCCAGGCTGGCTGTTCCTGATGACATAAGGGCGCGTGCTCCAGAGTTTGTACCGGCAAGGGCGCGAACCTCGGGGGCATCCCCCCGTAGTGACGTCATCCGCTTCCAGCTTAAAAGGTCTTTGTTTGCAACTACGAATCGAGTTAGCAAGGGGTTTGATTGTGGGGATCATTCCAACCTGCTTCATCCTCCGCTGCTCTGCCTCCACCACCTTACCTAGGGGTACCCGCTCCTCGGGGGCCCCGCTCTCTTGTCTTGAATTCAAATTGCTAAGATGGGATCCGGTACTCGCTCCACGAGGGCCTACGTCCCTGAATGCTCAGAAGACTCCTTACTACCTGGAAGCGATCGCAGAAGTGAACCCAGTGAGTTCTATTACAGATAGGAACCGGTACTCGCTCCAGTAGGGCCCATGTTCCTAAAACCTTTCTCAACTCTCTTCTATATTAGAAGCTATCATATACCTATATCTTGTGCACTACTATTATAGATTGCAGATAGGAACCGATACTCGCTCCACGAGAGCCTATGTTCCTAAAAACCTCCAAGACTCTTCTATTCCATAAGCCATCTCATACTCAGATATTGTGAGTTCTCATTCCAGACTGCATATAGGAACCAGCACTCGCCTATGGCTTCTGTTCCTGAATATACTGAAGACTCTGTTGCACAGAAGCCATTACAGATATCTACAATTGAGAGCATATCATCTACTACTGGTTATGTATCCAGTATAGTCTCTCTCTACAGCTCAGCAACCCAGAGATCGCAATTCCAGTATCAGAAGGTCTTCAGCCCTGCCAGGCACATCAGCTCACTACTGCCACCTCTGGTGGTTCTACTTCCTGTCTAATAAAGAACTATCTGTGTTTGTCTCCATACTCCAGCCTAGCCGGTGGTCCCTCTCAGGATATCCTCCTGGGGGCGCTGTCATCTGCTATCGGCCCAGGGATTCACCAATTTATCTCAAGTGTCATTCCTTACACTACTAGAGTGGTATTGTATGACTGCCACTCTGTGGGAAGCCAATCCACCACAGATCATTAACTCCGCCTATGGAGTATTACAATTGTTAGCTCTTCCCCTTGGCAAGGTGACCTATAACAGATTGCTAATTCTCTGGCGGACTCATAACAGATTGCCACTCCTAGCAGCAAGGATTGATAACAGATTGTTAACTCCTCCCTCTCCAGGAGGAGATCCATAACAGACTGCTAACTCCTCCCCCTACAGGAACAGCTTGATAACAGATTGCTAACTCCAAGCAGCAGATTTATGACACTCAGAGCCTCAAGGATTGCATCTGAGTTACCTTGTCTGTCCGGGACTCATTATCCTGGTGGAGGGTACTTTCTAATCTGGAACAGTGGATTTAGTTTCGGGGACTCCCTGCTCAAATTGTCCTAAACATGGATGCATCTACCTTGGGGTGGGGAGCTCATGTACATGGGCTTGATACCCAAGGTGTCTGGTCCGCTCAGGAAGGTTCTTTTCAAATCAACTTCCTGGAGCTTCGGGCGATCAGATACATGCTATGGGCTTTCAGAGATTGGCTGTCCAGCAAAGTTGTCCTGATCCAGACCAACAACCAGGTAGCCATACGGTATGTCAACAAGCAGGGAGGCATGGGATCGTACCTCCTGTGTCAGGAAGTGATCCAGATCTGGTCATGGGCCCTGTCCCATGAGATGGTGCTCAGGGCCATGTACCTGGTCGGGATGGATAACATGGTAGCGGACAAGTGGAATCGAGCCTTCAGATCATACACGTGGTCCCTGGACCAGGGGATAGTGAATTGGATATTCTGCTTTTGGTAGAGTCCGAATGTACATCTGTTCACATCCCCCTGCAAAGGAAGGTGCCTTGGTTGAAGGTCATATTTTTGGTGGTAGTCACTTCAGCATGCAGGGTCAGCAAGCTCCAGGCCTTAGTGACTTATCCACCTTATACTAAGTTTTATCATGACAAGGTAGACTTGCGTACACCCCATAAGTTCCTGCCAAAGATGGTGACTGATTTCCATCTTAAACCGGTCACTCGTCCTACTAATATTCTTTCCCAGGCCCCATTCACACCAAGGCAAATGAGCACTGCACAGTTTGGACTGCAAGCGAGCCTTAGCCTTCTGTCTGGAGCGGACCGAAGCCCATAGACGTCCACCCAACTTTTTGTTTCTTTTGATAAGAATAGGTTGGGCGTTGCCATTGCTAAACAGACACTATCCAGTTGGCTAGCAGATTGCATCTCCTTCTGTTATCCCAGATGGGACTGCATCTTGGGAGTCATGTCAAGGCTCATTCTGTCAGAACCATGGCAATGTCGGTGGCCCATTTGCAAGCAGTTCCTGTGGAGGAGGTATGCAAGGCTGTGATGCAGAGTTCTAGCTACACATTCACATCTCATTATTGTCTGAATAGGGATGGCCGATGTGACAGTAGGTTCAGCTAGTTTGTCCTTTGGAACCTGTTTGAGGTGTAGAACCCTACTCTACCTCCTAGGGCCCATTGTTTGGGTTCAATCTGTCTCCCCCTCTGTTACCAACAGCGCCGGTGGTGTTGTGCTTGATTAGATGTCTTTTGGTCCCCTTTTGTGTTGGGGAGCAGCCTGTAGCTAGGGATTCACCCATGTGTGAGGACTACCATCTTGCTTGTCCTCGAAGAAAGCAGAGTTGCTTACTTGTAACAAGTGTTCTCTGAGCACAGTAGGATATTAGTCCTCACGAAACTCGTCCAACATCCCGCAGAGTTAGGTTTCTCCTATTTTTTATTTTGTCATTATTCTATGTTACGAGACTGAAGAGGGACCCTGTGTGGTATAGGGCATGCTGGGCATGCTCAGTGTGCCTACTCTAGAAATGTTGACTTAAATTTTGCACATCAGGCTCCATCTGATGATGTTACCTATGTGTAAGGACTAACATCCTACTGACCTCAGAAAACACCTGTTATAGGTAAGCAACTCTGCTTTCTTTTTCTATTTCTCCAGTTCAGCACTGCATGCAAAGTGACTTTGTTGGGTTTCCGTTCTAGTTTGTCTCCATATTTGGAATTTGTGGTCTTTCTATACTTGGTCGCTTCTGTGTATGTGACCGAGATGAGGTATTTTACTAGCATATAAACATTTGTAACAGTCTTATTTATTGTGTTTTCTCAATAGGACATGCATTGGTGGTAAACTGCTTTCTTTTCATAAGTAGGGCTATTGCACCTGATAGTATTTATGTATTTACGATTTTTATATACCGACGTTCATTTCAAAAAGAGATATCAAAAAGAGGGAGTTTGTATTGCTGTTACTAAGTTGACCCCAGATCTAGAATATCTGTTGTATGGGCAATGCCCTAGTTCTGTTCTGCTCCAATGGTTGAGAGTCGGGGGGAGGGGGTGTTCCTGAGGATGCAGAGTGTATGTTTACATTTATCCTCAAGTCAGTCATGTGTTCAGTGTGTCGCGCATGTGAGAACCATCTGGCAGGTGTGTCCTGACAGAAGAAAGGTTGAGAACCACTGTTCCAGGGCACTTGGTAGCAGCAAATTTTCTGGTGCACCACCAGCTTCACCAGTCACCCTATACCCCTCTGCCCTTTAGGTCGCATCTCTGAAAATCGTCTAAATATTTGTGTGTGGGGTTGCTAAGTATAGTATCTAAGTAGGTACTTGGGTAAAACGGGGGGCTGTAAATTGCCTTCCCTCGCTGTGGGTAAAATTAAACAATCCAGGTACTTTTACACTCACTACAAAGGGGTGGCGGAGGGTGAAACCAGCAGACAACATTTGGGGATTTCAAAATGATTTTCGGTGTAGATTTTGCACCTGCTGCAGAGTATAGACATGGTGGCGGCCGGCCTCATATTTTATAGGGAAACTGTGCAAGGACTTTCCCTTTGAAAATGTGGTTTGCAACCCCCCTGCAGGGTTTAAAAATTACACCCATAAAGGGATAAGGTAATTTTATAAAGAGGATAAGAGAATTAAAATGCCTCTTACCGGTTTTCTTTCGTGATGTAGGCAAATATATTTGTGATTGGTTTCTAAATCAAGTTACAACTGAGTAGTTTTGGATGTAATATGTTTTGTGTTTTCAAAAGTAAAGCTTTGTTTCCAAGCTCTCCTGGGGCATTCTGGGTAGTGGCAGCATATAACAGCCGGCATGATCTCCCTGCAGCCTTAAAATGAGGAGGCTAAGGCCATTATCCTGTTTAAGGCCTATGTACTGTGCTGCTTAAATTAATTAAAGTTTAATAACCATTACTGTTTTTTTTTTTAAATTGAGATGCTAGCTTCTGACGTCTTGCCTTGAGCCTTTGAGCCTGAGCCCCCACAGTGATCAGCAGTGGCAGCATAACGTACTGTGCAATGACATCATAGTGCATTGAAATAAGAATCTGACCTATGTTGCCAGCTGATTGTAGGTTATAAATTAACTTGCTGGTGGTCACGTGGTGCTTTGAGAGACAGCAGACGTTTGCTGATTTCTCTCCAGGGGCCCTTTCCTATTTTCATTATATTCTGTAATAAGATTTTTAGTGAAGCCTTGATAAATAAATAAATATGTGCTGCCAAACTTAGTACTTATCATTGTTCTCACATCTTTCCCAAACCCCTGAATATTAGAACAACTCCATAAACAATGGATAAGTGATGCCTGCATGCTTCCACACTTTAGGCAAATATTATCTGCTATCGATCCCATTTTTTGTGCCTATAGGAGTGAAAAATTAGTGTGCTGAAATATTCTCAACTGCAATTCTCTTAAACCAACATTGTTTGACATATTTTATACTAAATCATGACAATCTCTGAGCATAATGTTATCCAATTCCCCCTCTATGTCCCCTTGCCATCTGTTTTCTAAATTCTCAAAGATTCGATATTTTTTATTTTGCAGCAAGAAATGATAGAGATGAGATAATGACCCCTGTTTGGCAGCAAAAAGATTTAAAAAGCTTGATATGATGGATTACTCAGCTCACCATCCATTTCAGACATGACTTTTCTAAAAAAAAAAAAAAAAAAAAAAAAGCACGTATTTCTCCATATAACAAAAAATGGCCTTGCTGAAAGCTTAAGAGCCTTTGGCACTGATCAAATTATATAGCTGCCCTGTATTGCTATCAAATAAATCATTTAATTGACAATCAGGAGACACCTTCAAAGTATGTTTTTTTGGCAATACATAGGAGGGAAACCGGATTGCCTTGCAGGGGCATATGAAGTGACACAGACACTGCCAAGGACATAGCCCTACGTACTAAACACCATACTTTTCTAACTAACCCAATCAACAAAGAGGGCATGAGTATACTACACAACTCTTCTGTTTAGCATGCAAGATATATTTTTTTTTTCAAGGAGAGCACAAAGTGCCTCAGCCAACTGATAATCCATATAATTAGATGTACCATATAGCCATTCTCCCAGAAATCTCAGACTAGCCGCCCAAAATTACATTTTGAAGTCAGGTATCCCCATACCTCCCTTCATCCTGGAGGCCATCATGGTTGAATAGGGTAATCGTGCTCTCTTCCCTTGCCACAAAAAAACTCCCAAATCTCTTTTGTATAGCTCTCAGGTCCTTCAACTTAAAAAAAAAAAAAATTGAGCGCATCTATCTAAGTATTAGGTGCTATGACCATCTTGTTAACGCAATTCGCCCCTGTAAAGTCAGAGGAAGTTGCCAACTATCCAACTTTTTCCGTATCTTCTCAATCAAAGAAGGGATGTTAGAAGCATATCACTGATCAATCTGCCTATGAATTTGCAATCCTAGGTACTTTAATCAATCCCCAGCCCATTTTATCAGGAAATTGTCCCATTTCTGGTGAAGTGTATTAGATACATCTAATACCTCAGTCTTATCCAGGTTTAATTTAAAACCCGATACTCTTCGATATTGCTTTTTAATTGATTTTTAGTATTTTCCATCTTTACTGCTATATTCTTCTTTTCCTTTATCATCACAGTCTGAACTTGTTGAAATTCTTTAATCTGTTCACTATTTGTTTTCACTCTCTGTTCCAAGTTTACA
The DNA here is from genome assembly GCF_901001135.1 of Rhinatrema bivittatum. Classification (NCBI taxonomy): domain Eukaryota; kingdom Metazoa; phylum Chordata; class Amphibia; order Gymnophiona; family Rhinatrematidae; genus Rhinatrema; species Rhinatrema bivittatum. The sequence goes on from NC_042618.1 coordinate 174,773,520, forward strand.
TTTGTTTGAGTCAGTGTTTCCACTTTCTCTTCCATTACTTTTAAACTAGTGTTTATCGGTTGTAGTAATCGCAATATAGAAGTTTTCATCTCTGTTATGGTTTCCCAGATCAACTCTAAGGAAAAAACAGTGGGTCTTACCCCAGTCGCAAGTAATGAAGCCATTAGGGAATCTTCGAACATATATTTATTAAGCACAAGGAAAACTGACATTTGGCAATGAATAACAAACAGCAACATTATTACCTCCATTTCATGCCAAAATCATTTTGAACAGTTATACATCAACACAATAGAAAGGTTCCGCTAAAAAATTCAGACAAAACAAAATAAATAAAAGAGACTCAAAATACAACACGAGGCAATATAAAGTTGTTAGGGCAACTCAGTATGATCATTAGCTGTACATCCAGAAGTCCCAAATGATATAAAATACATCTGATGTTATCTTGCACCTTGTTAGGTAATGAACCAATGTACTGTTCCCAAAGTTTGAAAAAACAAAACAGGTTTTTGATTTTAAAGGTTAATTGTACTGAGGTTTTAAAGTCCACCAAAAGATCTATCATACCCCCTTTCCACAAGGCAAAGTCAGAGGCCTTCCCGTCTAGCCATTAGCTTACAGCGCTCAGCAATCAAGCAACCTCTGTGCAACAGGTAAACTATGTGATTTACTCATAAAGACATTATCTGACAAATGACCCAAAATACAGGAAGCAGGAACACTTTCCCCCCCATAATAGTTATAAGCTAATGTTTATAATTCAAATGTTTGCCAGAAACTTTGAATTTTAGGACATTCCCTAAAGCAATGATATAGGGTAGCTTTCATCTTTCCACCTTTCAAATAATGATCTGAAATAATTATGCCTGCTCTGCTGGCCCTGTATGGAGGAAAAATGATTTGATACTGAATCCTCAGTTGGAACTCATGCAACTTAGTGTTTTCTGTAGTGTTATATATTACAGGATTACATTTATGTGTATCCTCCTCTGTCAAACTGACCTGTAAATCTATTTGCCATACGTCCACCATATTTTGAAGATTGGTATAGTTCTTAAGAGTATATATATATATATATATATTTGTGCAAAGACAATGAATGCTTCCCAGTTTTACAGTATATAAGTGTATAAGCCTTTGGAAGCTCCCAAAAGTATATGTCAATTGTACTTAGCTTAAAAGTAGAGAGAATATAACTTTTCGGTAGAAGGTAGGTGAAGAAATCTCTTTTGTGGAAACAGTAATCAAAGGAAAAGACTTGCCCTGAATTATTAATAAATCCCTGCACTGTATTGACACCAGATAACTCTAATCTTCTAAATATGGGGAAAATAATGAATTGTCAAAGGGAGAAAGCAGGAAATCTTCCATGGTAAATTCACCAAATTCCTAACAAAATTGCATTGATCTAATAACCATGGAATAAGAGTATGCTGCTGGTAACGCTTTTCTTTTAGCATGTAAAATATACCGTAAGATGAAAGGTGAGACCCGCATTTTTTCCATATTGATATCTCCTTATAAATTCCTGTATCCAACAACCAGTCTCCCAAAGCTTTCTTAAGGCTTGCAGGTTATATAGTCTAAATTTTTGGAAAGCCATACCACCTCTTTCTTTAGGGTACCATAAGTTTATTAATAGACAATCTTGCTCTTTTTCCTTCTCATATGAAGTGTGAACAAATCATCTATATCCTCTGAATATGTTTCTTAAGGAGAACAAAAGGAATCTGTATAATGTAAAAGTAATTTAGGTACCAAAATCATTTTGAGTGCTAACCTACTGAATAAGGATACAGAAAACTGCATCCAGTGTTGTATTTTGTATTTTAGTCCAATAATAGGTCCAAGAGCAGGGATCAAAGACATCTTTGCCTGGTGCTCCTGGTAAGATCAAAGGATTCTGACATATAGTTGTTGGCCCTAATTTGGGCAATCAGGTTGAAATACAGCACCATGATAGAATAAAAAAATAGGATCAGAAATCCAAATGTTTCCAAGACAAATCTTTAAAAGGGCCTTAAGGATCTATCAAAAGGCTTTTTCTGCATAAAACCCCATTAATGTACACAGGCTTCTAACACGAGCAGCAACCTGCGAACGTTAAAGCTGGATGTCCTCCCATACACAAACCTTGTTTGGGTTGGAGAGATCAAACTGGGCACGACATACTTAAGATGATTTGTTATAACCTTAGGAAAGATTGATTATTCTTATTTATCAATGAAGTGAGCCTGTAGGAACCCGAGTGCCGGGCTTTTCCAGAACAACGACTGTAGCCTTGCACAAAGAGTCTGGCATCTAGTCCAGGTGTACCTCAAATAGCACCCTAAGGTATATATAATCTGCTTGAATTTCCTTATAAACACTAGCATTCAGGCCATCAGGCCCTGGGGACTTGAACATTTGCAACTCAGCAATAACTTTTGGAATTTCCTGCTCATATATCGGCACATTAAGCTTTTCAGGTTAAAACTGAGATAACTTTTGAATCTTAAGGCCCTGCATAAATTGAGACCACATGGTAAAATCATCCTCTCTTGCTGTATACAGTTCTTGGTAAAACTGTTTGAAAATCTTACAAATTGATGCCTGCAAATTGTATAACTCCCCATGTTTGTCTCTCGGTGTGGTCAAGTAATTTGGGATTACTTGAGTTCTGAACAAGCTTGCTAGCATTTTGCCTGATTTATTCCCATGAAGAAAAATTGTGTGTTTCAAAGCCAAACACGAAGAACCAGCTCTCTGATTAAGTTTATTGTTAAATAATTTTTGAGTTGTTAACAACTTCTTCTTCCTCATTCCTGCCTAGGGGCCTGGCATTTTACATTTATATATTTTAAGACATTTCCCCAGCTCAGTAATGTCTTTGTCCATGGCATGTTTCCTCGCTGCAGAATAGCCAGTGATATCTTCCCTTATAAATGCCCTTGCAGTTTCTAATTAAGAAGAATTAGATTATCTTTATGTTGCTTGTTAGCTGCTTTGTACAGCTTCCAATTTTGCCACAAAAATTATTTGAAGCTCTTATCCTGATATAGCCAAATGGGCATTTTCCAGTTACTGAACGACTTACTGGCTATAGCTGCATGATCATAAATCACCATGGTCTCAATCTGTGCCTTCTATAAGGCAAAAACAAAGTCAGAAATTAGTATAGAGTCAATTCTAGATTGAGTATCATGTGCCCATGCATAATGTATGACGTCTTGAACGAAAGGGTTTACATTTCTCTAGGCATCCAGCAACCGCAGCGTATCACAAACAAAATCATAAGACCATAAGAAGCTGCTAGACTGGGTCAGATCGAGGGACCATCAAGTCCAGCATCCTGTTTCCAACAGTGTCCAATCCAGGTTACAAGTACTTGGCAAGAACCCAAACACTAAGAAGATCCCATGCTATTAATGACAGTAATAGCAATGGCTATTCCCTAAGTCAACTTGATTAATAGCAGTTAATGGACTTCTCCAGGAACTAATCCAAACCTTTTAAAAATCCAGCTACACTAAATGCCTTATCCACATCCTCTGGCAACAAATTCCAGAGCTTAATTGTGCATGACTGAAAAAGAATTTTCTCTGATTTGTTTTAAATATGCTACTTGCTAACGTCATGGAGTGCCCCCTAGTCCTTCTGTTATCTGAAAGAGTAAATAACCAATTCATATTTACCCGTTCTAGACCTCTCATGATTTTATAGACCTCTATACCCTTGTTTCTCCCCATAGCTGGAACTGAGGATTTAGAAAGTCTATCCAGTTGTGTGTCTGCTACCAATTAAAGTTACTCCCAACAATAATAGGAGCTGAACCCAAAGATGTTATGGAATACATCTCTGAGGTAAAAAAAAAACAAATGATCATATTGATTTGCTGCATAGAGAGATCATATGATTGTATCAACTCCAAATAGCATACCCAAAACTACTGTATATGTACCCCTTGGATCAAGGATACATTTTTCTAAATGAAATGAATGCTTTTCTGTAACAACGTGGCTACACCTGAGGTTGAAAAAAATTTGGGATACCCATTTCCTTTTTAACTTCTGCCTGCCATATGGGTTTCCTGTATAAAAATAACATTCCATTGTAATTGTTTCAAATGTGTTAAAAACCTTTTCTGTCTCGATTGGTGAACCCATACTTGCCACATTCTGCGCAAGATTCTTAATAAGGACTGCCATCCCAAATTTCAGTAGCGAAGAACATTGAAATATGAAATTTCTGGGAGGCTGCACAGTCCCAGCTCAAATAGCAGCCACCCAATATCACCGCATCTGCTCCCATAAACGTACATATCTCGCCATGCGCAAAGATATGCGCTATTTTATAAGCTATACGCGTAGGTATAAAATACTCTTCACGTGCATATGTCTACAGCTCTGCGCACATATCTTACATGCACTTGGAGAGAGAGAGCAGCTACTGTACAAATTAACTCCTTTTCATCACTTCCACCTATTACTTCGGCGAGATTAACTCTAGTGCGCGAGAGAGCTATCTTATTAGCAGGCCCAAAATATTGGAATGAGTTGCCCCCTGAATTAAGGATGCAATCTGATTTTAAAGTTTTTAAAAGAAATTTGAAAACCTGGTTATTTAAGAGAGCTTATAGCAGTACTGACTGAGTCATGTTTCTGTCTCATTCTTTTATATTGTTTTATCTCTATTTTATGTATCTGCTTAATTTTAACCTTGATAGTGAATCATACTGGTAAGATTCTTTTAAAATTAGTTTTACCTTTCTATTCTTATGTATTTACAGTTATTTTATATTGAAGTGGTGTATTTATTTTCTTAATCATGTAAACCGTTGTGAAAGTTTTTACTAAACAACGGTTTAGAAAACCTGCTAAATAAATAAATAAAATTCTTTACTGATGTCAGTTTTACTATGAATACCTCTGAATGTGTCTGTAACACTCCCAAACCCCAACCCACCTCTCGAAAACTCACCCTGAATCGAAGTGCCCCATTACAGTGGTCCATATATAGAGTTTCAGACTGAGCCTTATAAAGAGTCTCTCTCTCTCTCTCTCTCCCTCCCTCCCTCGACTGTTACACCTACTGAGGAGCTGTAGCAAAGTGGCACATGTAGCATATGCGCTCCGGCTAAGGAAAATTAGGGGTTACGCGCGTCAGTGCTGGTCCCACCTCTGGAACGCCCATGCCCTACCCCTTTTCTGCCTACTTTTTCTGGGCAAGTGTACATCAATGTACACGCGCTCTTCCCAGCTATTGAAAATTTGCGTAGCTCCCGCTTGGCCCATGTACGCACGTATATGGCCGTTTTTCTGCGTGCAAGGCTTTTAAAATCTACCCTATAGAAATTAGTTGCCTGTTAAGTATTATTATCTTAGAACCTTCTCGTCACTGAAAAACCCACCCCCCCCTTGCTCCCACCCTGTCTCTGCCCTAATCCCAACCAAACCCAAATAGCAAACAGCTTGAAGGAGATGATCCTCCATGTGTAACGGTTCTTAAAAAAGAACATGAGAACCAAGATGCATTTGGGTACCACCCCCACACCAAAATTAAACTCCCCATGAACACTGCCACATAATATATAGCATATAAAACATAGCATAAAAAAATGAGTATACAACATAAGACTCGTAAATCCAATATGCCTTACTACTGAACAGTATAAGAGTCACTTTTGGGGAACAAGATCAATGCAGACTCACAGGTCCTATTTCGATCTTACAGAGAGCAAATTGTAAATTAGTCAACAAGAAAACGATGTTCTTGCCTTAATAACATTCGTTGTGACTGCATACCTGCGGCCCATTAAATCAATGCAACCTTAGTGGCAGACATTTTGTTCTCTCCTCACTTTCCTTATTTACACTGACCCCATGAAGTTATGGACGATAGCTCTCAATGCCGTCAGTGAAATATTTGTAAGCCATGGGCAAAAAGCATTGCTGAAACAAGAGTCACCACTTATGAGCAATCTTCCATATCAGCAGTGAATAACCCAGTCAAATTCTGAGAGGGGGGGTATCATTGACTGAAAGCAGCGAGGGTCACATCGCTAACTTGTGAAAAGTGGAAAAATGCAAGGTCCACATTCATTGAACAAAACAAGCATGCATACTTAGGTACACACACCCACACATACAAAAAAAACCCTGGTGCAAATCCTCATAAAAACATTCCCCAGGAAATATATCAAATGGCTGGATAACATGTAGCAATACAAATTATCACTCACAAACATGTTGAAGACGTTGTTGCACAGGAGTAAACTTTTGCTTTCCAAATTAGACTTATTACCAAGGTAGCCCATTCAGTTTCTTGACTATTCAAAGTCATTAAAAAAAACTTTTCGCTGCTGCAAGAACATAAAAAGTATATGTTTCCTCTTGGTGCCTGAGAGTTAGTGCCCCTAATGTTCCCCTGTTTACCTGTGCCAGGACCAGGTTAGACGCCTGGTCCACCTTAAATCCACTAAGGAGAATATGCCTTGTGGGTGGGATCCTGCGGAACAGGTGGAGCTCAGAGGTCATAACCAGAGACTGGGCAATAAGAGCTGGGCTCCAGGTGGGGATAATGAGACCAGTCCCAGGTCTCCAGGAGGAAGGCAGCTCATGTAACGTAACCCTGTCCAAACACTGAGCGGAGATGAAGCTGAACTATGAGTACGGAGGGAAGCAGTACTGAACTGTAAGTAAAGAGAGTACATTGTTCTGAAGGGAAGGCAGTCTACGGTTGTGCATGTGTGAAGCTGTAATAAAGATATACTCTTTTAAGAAAGGCTGGAATTAGACTACTTTGATTCCAGGCCTGTGGGAATCACTGTTCGTTCCTGCAGTGCTATACTTTCAATTTTACTGAAGTGCAAATCTTATGTTGTGGTTCACCAGCACAATGCACACTGGCGCGAACTGCCTTCATTGATACTGACTCGCGTCTTGAAATATCAACACCTTTGTCCCTTGATGATGTAGGTCTCATTTCCTCTAAAAATAATCAGTGTGTTAAACATAGTTTAGCAAGTCAACAGTTTTAATGCTAAGCGTATGGGCTTGCTCGAATTTTACTTTACAACACAAATCTTGCAGATTCAGTTCCTCCTATAATCATGTTTGCAATAAAGTTATCAGTTCATGGTCAGCAATATTCTCTGATAAATCAACAAATTTCAAATTACTACAGCACAGGTGTTTTCTAAATCCTCTAACTTTTCATCACATTCCCCTGCTGCTTTCTCCAATATTTGTTTTCTCTTTCATGTTTTTATGTCATCTTCTGCAGGCAATGCATGAGTTTCCATATCATCCATACATTTTCCACAATGAGCAATTGAGCCTTTAATATCACTTAATTGCTCATATAGGGGCAGATTTTATAATCTGCGCGTGCGGGGTACATTTGTGCGCGCTACCCGGCATGAACAAATGTACACCCGATTTTATAACATGCATGCGCAGCCACGCGCATTTTATAAAATCCGGGGTCGGCGCGCGCAAGGGGTGCACGCTTGTGCGCCTTGCGCGCGCTGAGCCCTAGGGGAGCCCCGATAGCTTTCTCCGTTCCCTCCGAGACCGCTCTGAAATCGGAGCGGCCTCGGAGGGAACTTTCCTTCCACTCTCCCCCACCTTCCCGTCCCTTCCCCTATCTAACCCACCCCCAGCCCTACCTAAATCCCCCCCACCTTTATTTCAGGATTTACGCCTGCCTACCAGCTGCCGGCACACCATCCCCTGGCATGGCCGCTGTGCTGGAGGCCTCGGGACCACCCCCGGACCGGTGCCCCGCCCATGGCCCCGCCCCCTTCCCACCCCTTTTTCAAAGCCCCGGGACATATACGCGTCCCGAGGCTTGTGCGCGTCGCCGAGCTTATGCAAAATAGGCTTGGCGCCCGCAGGAGCAGGTTTTCAGGATTACGTGCGTAACACAAAATGAGAGAAAAGCCTTAATGAATCTGCCGTAAGTCTGAAAGAATATGGGGCAGATTTTCAAAGGGTTGTGCGTGCATGTTATAAAATCGGGCATACATTTTTGCGCGCTGGGTAGCGTAGGTTTTAAAATCTGCCCCATAATGGGGGGGTGGGATGCAGCCTAAGAGCTGCATGTCTGTCTGGGCTCACTGCGTCACGTGATCTCCAAAGCTGCTGTGTTTTATACATAGAGAACACAGGCAGTATCTCCTTTTTTTTTCTCCCCCTTTTATAGAGGTGGCTGGATGCGGGGACCCCCATAGCAAGAAGTCATCATTGTGATTAGTGCCAGTGTTCTTGTAGAGGATGTTCTATTGTTTTGGAATGGTTTGGGGTAATAGTGGAGGGTTGGGGGGGAGGGGAGGGTTCAAGGATGGGATTAGGATGGAAAAGAAAGGCGGGTAGTCAGATGATTGGGGTTTAATCTTTAGTAGCATTTCTAGGAGACAGTGACGCGATGTTTTTTATTTCATGTCTATATGTAAATGAGCTGGGCAAGGGTCTATGTTGGGGGATTTAATGTTCGTTGGTATCTGAATGAAGAATGTTTTTCTTTTCATGATGTAAATGGTTAATCGTGTAAATGGTTAATCGTGTCAAATGTCTTACATGGAATGCATGTGGCATTGGCTCTGTGGTCAAATGGTATAAGTTGCTGCAGTCGATGAAGAGATTTCATATGGATATTGTCATGCTGCAGGAAACTCGTTTGAATGATCTGGAACATTCCAAGCTAAAAAGGAGTGCATAGTATAGGTTTTTTTTTTTACACCTGTTCTGCCCTTTAAGGACGTCCACACAATCCAGGATCCTGAGGGCAGTTATGTTTTTGTAGAGGGGCAGTTGTTTATCTGGGTATCATATATGCCCTTAAAGTTTATAATCACAATCTCTTTATCAGTGAATTTACGAACGCGTTATAGTCATATTTCATTATTATTGGGGGGTGATTTTAATATGGTTTTCAGCACTGAAATGGACAAGATTCTTGCTAAGACCTACTTGTTTGGATAAAAGGTGGGGTATTCCTTACTTATGTCAGCATTTAAGGTTACTAAATATGTGGAGGAATATGCACCCTATGGAAAAAGATTATATGGCATTTTTCTAGGGTCGATGACTATCAATCCCTACTTGATTACTTTCTACTTTCAGATAACTGGTTTTCCCAAGTAGTGGAGTCTGAGATAGTCCATTGGAGATCTCAGATCATTCACAAATATGGATAGAACAAGAGGGATTCCTTACTGGTGCTGGAAATGTCCTTCATATTTATTTCAAGATAAGAAATTCCATGAGTATCTGATCATGAAATGGAAAGAGTTTGAGGAATTTAATATAGTACATAAACGGCCAAAACAGTGATGAGAGATGAAATAGCATATGCAACTAGGGAAAAAGGGCAATGATTAAGGAAATATTTTTCCTGTAAAAAAAAAAAAAAAAAAGTTAAAAATTGATGATGACTCATAAATCACAATTTTTAGCAATGCAAGCTGCTTTAAATATATTATTGCACAAAAAAGCAAAGAAAAGCTTACTCTGTTATAAGCATAATGCTTTTTTGCTTGATAATAAATTGGGGTGAATGTTGTCCAGAGTCACTGGAAGCTGTAATGATCCCCCCTACCAGTAGAGGTCCTCGCTGAGCCATGTGCGCTCCTGCTGTATACATGCCCTTGAAGGCTCCATGACTTATCAAGGCCAGCCCTATTTAACCCTGCCTCTCCCACAACTTGAGGCCTCATCAATGAGTCACCTTGGCTCCTTGCTTGACTCACCTTGCCTTTTTTCTGCATGGCCCTCGTAGCCTTCTTGTCTAGCCTTTCCCTGCCTTGTAGCCTTCTTGGCCTTCTTGCCTTGCCTTGTTTTCCTCATGGCCTTCTTGTCCTCCTTGCCTAGTTCCCTTCTGGCCTTGTAGCCTTCTTGCCTAGTCTTGTTTTATCATGGCCTGTTTAGGCCTTCTTGTATTGTCCCGTCTTGACCCTGAATGTTTGTTGCCCTTGCTCCTTGTTCTTGGAGCCTAGTCAGGGCTGGTGCTAGCTTTTTTGCTGCCTTGTGCGAGCAATTACTGTGCTGCCCTGCCCAGCTCTGATTCATTTAGTCTCTGTCCAGAGCCTGTCAGAAAAAGCTCAGCTCCCTCCAGCAATGTATATTTTTAAAATCGGACACCCGCCTCCCCTACCCACATAACCCATGGTCAGAGGAAGAGTATTAGTTACCCTCGGCAAACTTTATACCCTTGCACACAGGCCTACCCCACTCCCACACTCTCTTCAGACACACATTTAAATTATGCATTTATAACAGATTTTACATGAACAAGAACATTCAAAAGTACAGACTTCTGAGGCAAAAATATCACTTGCAACATGCATATTATATTTACATACACTGCTGTGGTGCCAACCAGAAAACTCTGCATAAAAGACTCTTGGAACTTATATGGAAGTAGACCTTTTGTAATGCATATTGGATGTCAGCTTTGTTCTCAGAAAGCTATGAATAAACAAAATTATCTTTACAGTACAGTAAACCTCCCATATCAAAACAACCCTAGCTACCAGCATTCAAAACCGTAATAGCCTTATCTATGAAAAGGCAACACTGTGCACTTTACACCAGGCCATTGAACACCAATACATCTCCTTTTAGGAGAAACAAATCAAATTTGCTATGGATCCTTACACAGAAACTGCATACTAGCAAAGTACCTTACCTTGGTCACACATGCAGAACACGGATGGATCCTGATCAAATACAGAATAAAGAGACCAGAAAGAATAAATAGAAACATGAACCAGGCAGGAGGGAAAACTCTGAGACTAATACATTTTCCAGGGGTGCCCCTAGTCTCGGCCAGAGTCTCGGCCAGAGACACACGAGATATTGAAATTTTCCAGTCAGACAATGCCGCCGTTGACAAACATTTATTATGTGCCACCGTTAAAAGCAAAAATCAGTGAGGGCCAGGAATTCCAAGAACTTTCTCCTTTAAATATATCGGAGATACTAGAGACCTCTGATACAAGCTCTGCACAGCCTGCAACAATAATTGTTTCCTTCCTGTTGGATTCGGATAGGGACTCGGATAGTAATGAAAATGTATTTTAGAAATATGAATGAGATGTTTCTTCAGATGAAAGTACAGATTTTCCCCGATGTAGCGAAGAGGACTCAGGAAAAAAGGAAGCATTTTTTGCTTATGAGGGCCCCAGATATTAAATATGGGAGCTAAATTTAAGTTAAAATTCCCAAGTAAATGCTATATCAGGTATCGGGAAATCAATTATATATTTTATACTCCATCTCAGTTGTTGAAATTCTTATCAGATAGAGTAACTCCTAATACAGAAACAGCTAGTCCAGATGTATCTTCCCCTCAGTAAACTGAGAAGTTCTATAAATATAAAGTTGTAAGTCCAACTACAATCTCTTGATAGTAAAAATATGTAGAAGCTCTCATGAGTAATTGGATCTCCCCACATATTGAGGACTATGTTATACAACCAGTTATGAATTTAAGAATATATGTTGACTTAGGCCTGGATTCTCTAAGTTCTGGTGGTAACGGGGGGCAGGGGGGCGAAGGGGGGGGGGGGCAGTCCTGCGATAGCGTTAGAGAATGACCCCCTAAGTTTGTCATGAACTTATTTGATTAAATTATGGATAACTGGTTGTTATATTTTCTGTTCAGTCAAGATTATTTGATTGTTAAATGTAATAATCTCAATAAATAAAAAATTAAAAAAAAAAAGAATAAATAGAAACATGCAGAGAAGATCTGAACTGGAGCCCACAACAAGCCAACCTTTATATGCAGAGCAACAATGGAAAAATAGAAACAATACCATTCTTCAGAAAACATTAAATAATAAAATCAAGAAATATAAAACATCAATCATAATAGTAAAACCATATTCATAAAAATAATGAATATTTCAAACCAGTTAATGAATAGAATATCCAAAATTTCCCAAACACCAATAAAATATTTCTAAGCAGTAGACTCATCAAACATCAAGCAATAATTAAATACGAATTTTTAAAAATCCCTCTCTCTGTACCTGGGAACCTTTTGTTTCCAGATGCCTGAGATTGTTGTGGATTAATGGGGGAGAGGAGGGGAAGACACACACACAAATACACACCCACCCCCAAGCAGGCTTCCATTTGCGTGCGTGCGCGCACACACACACACACACACACACACACACACACACACACACACACACACACACACCCACCCCCCAAGCAGGCTCCCACACACACAACCCAAGCATGCTCCCAATCACACACACACACACACACACACACACACAACCCAAGCGGGCTCCCAGTCACACACACACCCCCACAACCCAAGCGGGCTCCCAATCACACCCACACACCCACACCCACAACCCAAGCGGGCTCCCAATCACACACACACACACACACAAACCCACAACCCAAGCGGGCTCCCAATCACACACACACACACACACACAAACCCACAATCCAAGCGGGCTCCCAATCACACACACCCACAACCCAAGCGGGCTCCCAATCTCACACACACACACAAACCAAGCGGGCTCCCAATCACTCACACACACACACACACACACACACACACACACACAAACCAAGCGGGCTCCCAATCACACACACACACACACACAAACCAAGTGGGCTCCCAATCACACACACACACACACACCCACAAACCAAGCGGGCTCCCAATCTCACACACACCCCCGAAGCAGGTGCCCATTCTCACACACACATATACAATGCAGGTTTCCATTCTCACACACACATATACAATGCAGGCCTCCGTTCGCACACACACACACACACACACACACCCTAGATAGGCTCCCATTCAATCATATATACACACATCCCAGGCAGGCTGCCATTCACACACACATAACATCCCCCATGCAGGCAGGCTTCCTTGCTCTCTCACACGCACATATAAGCAGGTTATTCCATTGCTGCTTCCGGCACCAGGCCTCTTTTCATTTTCAGTTGCCAGTGCCTGTAGCCTCTGCTCACTTTCGGGCCGATACAGTAAGGAGCGGTAGGAAGAGCTGCGTTAGTGCCCGGCGCACCCTTGTTTGCCGCACGCACAGTCCGGCTCACCTACCGCTCGATACTGTATTTAAATAGCTTGCAAATGCAAGCCACGTGCGTGAAGCGTTAGGCCCGCGCAACCCATTTTACTGTATAGGCGCTTTATACAGCGCCTATACAGTATCCTGGGTGCGTTGGTACCTGTCGTTTCAAATGACATTTGAAATGACATTTGAAATCCCCTCGCGACTCGACATGTAAAGTTTAACTTACTTTTCTTGCAGCCCTCCCCCGGAGACGGACCGCGGCCCCCCACCCCCTCCCGGGGGCTGCCCCCTGCCTCACTCTCAAGTGACATCCGAAATCCCCCCGCGACTCGACATGTACAGTTTAATTTACTTTTCCCGCCGCCCTCCTCCGGAGACGGACCGTGGCCCCCCTGCCTTCCGGGGGCAGCCGGCGGCGAAAGCGGCCCCCGCCGGCGAAGACAGATGCCTGCACGGGCCCTCTGCCACGATCGCTCCCGGGCGAATTCCTTACCAAAGCGCGGCCTCTCTGAAGCTTCTCCGCCCTTCTGCCGTGATGTCAATTCGGGCCCCCAAGCCAGCAAAGCGCACAAACGTGGCATACGCCCGTTCGTGCGCTTTGCTGGCTTGGAGGCCCGAATTGACGTCACGGCGAAAGGGCGGAGAAGCTTCGGAGGAGAGGCCGCGCTTTGGTAAAGAATTCGCCCGGGAGCGATCGTGGCAGAGGGCCCGTGCAGGCATCTGTCTTCGCCGGCGGCGGGGGCCGCTTTCGCCGCCAGCTGCCCCCGGGAGGCAGGGGGAAGCCCCCGGGGGGCAGGGGGGGCCGCGGTCCGTCTCCGGGGGAGGGCTGCGGGAAAAGTAAGTTAAACTTTGTGTGTCGGGTCGCGAGGGGATTTCAAATGTCGCTTGAGCGCCCAAATTTCACATTTTTTGCTTTTCGTTGCTTCGGGAGGAGGGTAGAGAGGACTGGGCTGCCCCGGAGACCGGCACCCATGGACGCGGCCTGGGCAGGTGAGCGAGGGCTGGGAGAAAGTTTGCCACCTATCCTTACCCCTGCCACCTACCCTTACCCCTGCCTCTAACACAGGGGTAGGGGTAGGCGGTAAATTAGCAGGTTAAACGCACGGCTAAACTGCAGGTTAAAAAGGCGATAGTCGGGGCGCGCGTTACTGAATGGGGGGGAATAGCTAATCCGATCGTTTACATCTCATATGGTTACTCGTTGATTTAAAGAGGTGGTAAGAATGGGTTAAAGGGGATAGTGAATCGCGGGTTGGACTAACGCGGCCAAATTGTGAGTAGAAGGCGGGTTAGAAGCAGGGTAACCGCGGCCGCACTTTACTGTATTGACCTGTTTGATTGCTGACAATTTGGGCTCCGCCAGCAGCCTCTGTTCATTTTGGCCATTAGTGGGTGGGGCTGCACCTGCAGCCTGAGGCCTCTTTTGATTTTCAGCTGCCGGCACAGGCTTTGCTTAAGACCCTGCAATCTTTCCTGTTGCTGCTACCCCCACCACCTAGGAGTGCCACCCCATGAAAATGCACGGTATGCACATGGTTGCATGAGGCCTGATCCTAATCTGTATACCTTGCCTTTGTTACTTGTTCCTGGATCCTTGCCTTATTTTGTGCATTCTCCTGCCCTGTTTAGGCTTCTTGCTTACCCACCTACCCTGTCTACTCTTTTGTCTGTGTTCCTTGTCTTGTTTGGGCCTTTCTGATCTGCATGTATTCCATATCCTGTCCTGTCCAGAGCAAGCCCTTGGTTGCCTCCCTTGTCTGTCTGTTCCCTTGTTGTACTCCTGCCCTGTTCCCTGTGAGTCTCTTAGCGGCCCTCCTGTTCCCTTGTGGGTCTTCCGGAGACCCTCTGTTCCCTGTGGCCTTCTGTTTCCTATGAGTCTCTCTATACCCTTGCCTGGTGTCTTGCCAAGACCTCCCAGTGGCCTAGGTCTTCTGTGTGTTCCTTGCCCTGCATCCTGTTCCATCCTTGCCTTGTCTTGTGTCTACGTATCTCCTTGTCCTGTTGGTGCACTCCCTGTCCACTGAGAACCTGTTCTTCACTCAGTGTACCGCCTCCAGAAATCCTGCTGGCCCCCCAGAACCCATGGGCCCAATTCAAGGGGAAGCTGGCAGGTCAGGTGACAACCGCTACTTGCCTGACTACATCCTGCCAGGTATTATTCCAGGAAAGACCTGTCAGCCACTAGAACCTGTGGACTGAACCCAAGACTCTGCCTGCTCTGGCAGAGAGCCCTGTTCTGCTTCTGTAAGATGAATCCCCTTATCCAGCTAGCCAGACCGTGACAGAAGCTGGAGAGGGAGAAATTATATAATGGTTATGAAAAACAGTAAAGGCCAAATGGTGCATGCTAATCAGTAAATGGAGTTTTTTTTTTTTTTTTTATAAATATTAATATGCATTTGTGCAAGGAAGATCCCTCTGATCCTCAGGCAGCAAAGGATTATTTGCATTTTTCCAACCTCCCTAAATTGTCAGAGAATGTACAAGCTCTGAATGCTCAGGCGGCATGGTCAGTTATTAAGCAATCAAAATGATTTAAGGCCCCTGGCCTGGATAGGCTTTCAGGGAAATGTTTACAAATTATTGAGAAACCAAGTGTACCTTGGTTTTTGAGGCCTTATTAGAGGTTAGAGAATTCCTCTTTGGCTCTAACAAGGCAACCAATTGTATTGCCCAAGCCTGGATGAAACACTAGGATCCCAGCATCTTATAGACTGATTTCCCTATTAAATTATGTCATAAAACTCCTGGCAAAAATGATTGCTGACTTTCTATCCACTCTAATGCCAGAGTTTGTATCACAGGAGCAGGTGGGCTTCGGTAAGGGCAGGCATGCAGTTTTAAATGTAAAACGTTTATAGCTTCTATGAAACATTCCTCTACATTTAAATTACAGTCTTTCAGGGTCATTTATCATTTTGCATTAGGGCCTTAACCCTACCCAGAGTTAAAAGTGCCTCCCTTACAGTGGTATAAATATCGAAGTTACATATTGGTCTCTAAGGAGTCTCTCTCTCTCTCTTTTCCCCCTCCCCTCCTCCCTTTATGATAAAAACGTTTTCAGTTGGTAACGTGCCTGCGGTGGATTAATCAGCATGCGATGCGAAAATTAGCGCTGGTGCGATAAATTTATCGCATCTTGTGGAAATTACCTGTGCGATGTGGGAGCAGGGAAATTAGCCTAACCACGCCCTCCCCCCCCCCTTTTATTTTTAGCACGGGTGTCGTTATTTTCACTATACTTTTTGAAGAATCTAGACCTTTGTTAGTTTTAATGCTGAGAAGGCTTTTGATAGAGTGAATTGGACCTTTTCACTTGAAACTCTTCTAGCCTTTGGTTTTCAAGGAAAGGTTTTAGTTTTTATACATGTTCCGTCCAAGAGTCCTACGGTGGTGGTTTTTGTTAATGGGGAATTTTCTGTGGATTTTGTTTTGCAAGGAGGCACAAGACAGGATATCCATTATTTCCACTGCTTTTTGTCCTATCTTTGGATTCTTTTCTTTGAGCAATCATTAACCATAAGGTTATTTGTGGAATTTCTATCTGGGCGCAGCAATTCATGGTGGCAGCATTTGTTGACAATCTCTTGATTCATATCACTATTCTGCTTTGGGAATTGTGTTTAGCAGGGCCGGTGGAAGCCCTAGGCGAACTAGGCGATCGCCTAGGGCGCCAAGCCGCCGATGGCCACCGGTGGACCTCATCCCACTGGCAGCTGAGCAGTGAACTACTGCTGTGCTGTGTGCCGAATACACACAAGAAGATTGGCAGGGCCGTGGTGGAGCTCACGTCACCACGGCCTGAAGAAAACAGTCGCGTCTAAACGTGCAAGTGCTCCTCCTCCTTCCTGCTCGCGCGGCCCCGTAAGAAAAATGTTGCCGGAGCCACGTGGGCAGGAAGGAGGAGGAGCATCAGCCACTGCAGGTGCTTCTCCTCCTTCCTGCCCGCGCGGCCCTGGAAGAAAAATGTTGCCGGAGCCACATGGGCAGGAAGGAGGAGGAGCATCAGCCGCGTGCAGAAGAGGAGCAGCACGGCCCGAGAAGACCAGGGCCGCTGCAGAGCCCATCCTGCAGCGGCCCATGAAGAGGAGGCCCAGAGGTGAGAGAGAGACTGAGGGTTTGTAGAGTGTGTATGTGTGCGTATATGAGATGAGTTGAGAGACTGTGTGTGGGAGTGAAGACCTGAATGCTTGCAGAGATAGCATGTGAGAGCCTCTGTGTGTGTGAGAGAGACAGCATGTGCCAGTGAGAGCCAGTGCTTGAGCAAGACAGCATATGGAAGTGAGAGAGAGCCTGTGTGTGTGAGAGTCAGACAGCATGTGCCAGTGAGAGACTGTGTGTATGAATGATTGTATGAGAGAGAATATGTGAGAGTGAGAGCCTGTGTGTGTGGGTGTGAGAGAGAGAGAGAAAGCATGTGAGAATGAGAACCTGACTGTGTGTTTGAGGGAAGAAGACAGATGGAGAGAAAAGAAATAGAAAAAACGATAATATAAAAGGAATTGGCAAAAAAATAAGAAAAGGAAGGTGCAAAAAAAAAGCCTGTGACCAACCGATCAGAAAACTAAGATCAGACAGCAAATGTAAAAAAAAAAAATTACTTTTTACTGATTGGCACATGTAATCTTCGGTAATTTATTTATTATTTCTTTATTTATTAGATTTTATATACCGGGGTTCCTGTATGGGGATACAGATCACCTCGGTTTACAGTAAATGTTAACTTTGCTCATGGGCTGTACATAGAACAATAGAAAACAAGAACAGTAGAAAACTTCGCTCGTAGGCGATACCAATACAGAAGATAACGGGAATTGGCACAAACTGGTACAACGGGTACATTAACTTCGCTCATGGGCTGTACATAGAGCAATAGAAGCCAAAACAGTAGAAAACTTCGCTCGCAGGCGGAGCAGATAACGGAAGAAACAAGAAATTGACAAAAGCTAGTACAACGGGTACAATTGGTGCAACTGATAGGGAGGAATACAAGAACTGGTCCAGTTAGTATCTAGAAAGAGAGAAATATAGCAGGGGGCAGGTATTAGCGTAGGGGCAGGTATTAGAGTTGGATGTAAAGTAAGGAAAACAAAGGTGGGACCAGACTGGGGAATCCCAATGAGGAAATGGAGGAGGGGTTACTACAAGAGAAAGGCAACAGAAGGCAAATGAAGGTGAAGTAGAAAGCTTCATGGAAGCTGATGGGGAAATAATCGCACACACCCAGATGATGAGGGAAGAAACGGGGAGGGGCACGGCTGTTAAAACAGTCCGAGGTGGAGATTAGGTGTCAGGGATGGCTTGGGTGAAGAGCCAAGTCTTCAGCTTTTTTTTTAAAGTTGGGTGGCATGCTTCCAGTCGAAGGTCAGGAGGGAGAGCATTCCATTGGTGAGGGCCTGCTGTAGATAGAGCTCGCCTCCTTCTTGAAGTTTTCGCTGGAGGGGCATACAGTGTGCCTTTGTATGTGGATCTGATGGGTCTGGCTGATGTGTGAGGTCTTAATTGGATGCTTAGCGAGAGTGGGGCGAGGTTGTGCGTCGCTTTGTGAATAATTGTGAGAACTTTGAAAAGGATTCTGAACTTGATGGGCAGCCAGTGCAGGGAACGTAAGATCAGGGTGATGTGGTCTCTTTTTTTTTAGAGTTGGTGAGGATTCTAGCAGCGGCATTCTGTACTAGAGATGTGATTCGGAACCGGAATCGGTTCGGATTCTGGTTCAGATTCACATGTGGGTTTTTTCCCATCGGGCCCAATCGCGTTTTGTTTATCGGCTGCCCAGCTGATAAACAAAAAACCCACCCCGACTCTTTAAAAGTGTAACCCCTTAGCTTCCCCCACCCTCCCGACCCCCCCCAAAACCTTTTTACAGGTACCTGGTGGTCCAGTGGGGGTCCCGGGAGCGATCTCCCGCTCCGGGCCGTCCTCCGGCTACCGGGCTGTCCTTTGCCCTTACCTTGTGACAGGGTATCCGTGCCATTGGCCGGATCCTGTCACATGGTAGGAGCACTGGATGGCCGGCGCCATCTTGTTCTCCTACCATGTGACAGGGGCTGACCAATGGCACCGGTAGCCCCTGTGACATAGTAAGGGCAAGGCTATCGGCGCCATTTTGGTTCCTGGCACCCGACGGCATGAGTGCAGGAGATCGCTCCCGGACCCCTGCTGGACCCCCAGGATCTTTTGGCCAGCTTGGGGGAGCCTCCTGACCCCCACAAGACTTGCCAAAAGTCCAGTGGGGGTCCGGGAGCGACCTCCTGCACTCGGGCCGTATTGCCAGTATTCAAAATGGCGCCGGCGCTACCTTTGCCCTCACTATGTGACATATGAGGGCAAAGGCTAGTGTAATATTTACTCTTGCTTATTCACAGGTAGGGTTATTGTTGTTTGAGTCCTTGGTGTTATTGCTGTTATGTTATGAAGGGATTGCAGTACAGATTTTGAGTGTCTTTTTTGCGGGGTTTTGTCTTAGTTCACAATGTGCCTGGCAGTGGAAGGTGTTTATGCTGCTGTTACTGTGAAGTGACACCAGAATTTGAAAATATCTTTTAGTATGATGAGCTGGAGGTGCAGGATTTATATTGACATTCCTTCCTATATATTCCAGACTTCACTCTCATAGCCATATAGAATTAGTTGAATGAGGCTATCAAATAATTTTATAGTGTGAAACTGGCCAGCTTTTTAAAATTACCCTTTGGACTTTTTTATTAACACTTTTTTTTATAACCAGTTTTAAAGCAGGATCCATGCTTTAAAACTGGGTGGGTGTGATGAAGAAATGTCATTTTGGCTCCCCATCCCCCAAATTCTTCTGTCTAGAGATGCCACTGATTTTCTGTGACCTTAAGCATTAGTACAAGAAGGATTAAGGGGGGGATGCTGGAGAGGCACACACATGCATTGGCCCCCGGGCGCTGGAGACCCTTGGTGCACCACTGGGTGCGAGTCATATGGGGCCGCAAGTGGCGGCAAAGAGGAGTGGAGATTTGGCGAGCAGCGAGCAGTGCCCAACCTGCTCGTGACCCAGAAAACCACAGTCAGCGGGTGTGATCGAGAATGAGGTAGGAGTTGGGGCCGAGACTGGGGGGTGGTGGCGTGACCGGGGGAGGGGGCACAAGGGATTTGGCTCGCCTAGGGCGCCAGATCCCCTTGCACCGGCCCCTGGTGTTTAGGGAGTTACCTAAGTAGGGGGAACTTGCAGGGCTAAAGTTAAACTTGGAAGAGGCCAGAGCTCTGCTGTTGGAAGATTGGCGCACATATAGATAGGAGGGTTTTTTCCCCTCTCAGATGGGTGAATGAAGTGTAGAAATATTTAGATATCTAGTTGCTGGGCGATATTTTTAAATTCCATAGTCTGAATAGATCAAGATTATAAGATGTCACTAAAAAAAAATGAGAAGCTAAACACACGGCTGGCTCTTTCTCTCCTAGGTAGAGTAATTCTGTTTAAAATGGCGGACCTTCCTAAATGGCTTTGTTTTTGGGGTTCTCCCTCACTTTCATTGGCACGGGAAGAAACCATTAAAAGTAAGGGTGATCTGGGTTTCTCTGAGATTAGAGCATATAAGCAGGCAGCCAATATCAGACACATGGGGGACTGGTTAATGAATACTACCTATTACTGTGATAGAGATACAGTCAGCATTGATTTCTTCTCTGAGTCATAATTTTGAACTACATGCTGAGACGGCTCAATTCCCTTTTAATTTTGAAGATCATATTTTAATATTGCTTTTACGGAAAACATGGAACTGGGTTACCACTAAATTGCAGTTAAATTATAGGATATCGCCTTTTTTACCCATTGAGGGCAATAGTGATTTTCATCTCAGCATGTATCCCAGTGTTTTTGATGTGTGGATAAGAAAAGGGATGGTTTTAGTTGATCATATCTTGGATAGTAAGAGCAATGCATTGTTTATTGGGGGGATTACAAAGAATATTGATTTCACAACGGGATTTCTTTGATATTTTCAGTTTAGACGTCAGTGCTTTGTCCATAAGCACTGCTGATCTTAATGCCGTTAATGGCATATTTTCAAAGGTTGGTTTGATTTGGGGAATCCCTGTGAGCCCTTGTTGTCTTCTTTATATAAAAGCCTTCAGAATTCTTAAATAAGGAGTGGGAAATTAACACATTATGGGAAAAACGGACACATGAACTATACAACCAGATCTTCAGTAACAATTTTGTTCATCATTTGCTGAAGTTCACAAGCTCACAAACCATGTAAATATATGTGAGCCTCAGTACAAGTTCTTGACGAGATCGTGTATTTCACAGAGGCAGGCGTGCCGTGCCCAGGCTGCAGCATTGGAGCTGTGTATTACTTGTCCATCTGAAGTGGGTCACCCTTTTTGGTCGTGGGTGAAGAGGCAGGTATTTGCGTTTGTGGAACAAGCTCTTGCTTGGCTTTGTTTGGGGACTTATGTTTTCTGTCTACAGGTAATGTGCTCAAAAGGTTATGGATCAACAAGGTTTTTCTTTTGGCCAAGAACTCTATCCTGCATTGTTGACAGCAAGCTGAAGCGTCTTCTGTTATGCATTGGAGAAATAGTGTTCATCATCTATTGCTTATGGAGCAAATTTCCAGTAAATCAGGGTCCCCTAGGAGAAAAGAAAAGGACTTTGGATATCTGGATGCCTTACATCTCCTTGTTGCCACATAGAGCACAACGTATATGCAAGTGCATTATTCTGTGTGTGTGCATATTGGGGTAGATTTACAAAAAATGCGCGTTCGCGTACTTTTGTTGGCGCACCAGTCGCAAACAAAAGTACGCTGGATTTTAGTAGATACGCGCGTAGCTGCTAAAATCCAGGATCGGCGCGCGCAAGGCTGCCGATTTTGGGCAGCCGGCGCGCGCCGAGCCGCGCAACCCGCCTCCATTCCCTCCAAGGCCGCTCCGAAATCGGAACGGCCTCGGAGGGAACTCGCTTTCGCCCTCCCCTCACCTTCCCCTCCCTTCCTCTATCTAACCCACCCCCCCGGCCCTATCTAAACCCCCCCCCTACCTTTGTCCGGGGATTTACGCCTCCCAGAGGGAGAAGTAAATCCCTGTGCGCCAGCGGGCCGCTAGCGCGCCGAGACGCGACCCGGGAGCGGTTCCGGAGGGCGCGGCCATGCCCCCAGACCGCCCCGGGCCAAAACCACGCCCCCGGGCCTGCCCCCGAAATGCCGCGTCCCGCCCCCAAAATGCTGCGTTGATCGGCCCTGCCCCCGACACGCCCCCGACAAAAAACCCCGGGACTTACGCGAGTCCCGGGGCTCTGCGCGTGCTGGCAGGCCTATGGAAAATAGGCGCGCCGGTGCGCAAGGCCCTGCTCGCGTAAATCCGCCCGGATTTACGCGAGCAGGGCTTTTAAAATCCGCCCCATTATGTATAATACTAGTAGAAAGCACATAAAAAATAGCAGGATTTGACAGCTCAAGTATTTTGAAGTGTAGTACATACTCTGTGGATTCCCTCGCACCCTGTCCTTCCTCTACTACTCTTCTCTCTCACCTTCCCCTTCCTTCACAGCAAACCGATCCTCCCTGCCAGCAGGAGGAGAGAAGCACGTGATGCAGGGTCTGGCTCTTCCTGTCACAGATCTGTAGACTGAACTATAATATTGTAAAAATTGCCGTCATTGCAGGACGGATGAGCAGAATTTAAAGGGAATAGTGGGCTTTGGGCTTCAGGGGTTTTGAGGTGGCTGGGGAAGGTTAATGAGTATAAAAGAAAATGTTTTTCACATGTTGTGTTATGCTTGTGGTTTGTACAGAATGTAAACTCCCCACCCCCCCAAAAAAAAACCAATTGTGTGCTATGCAATGTTGCACACCTTTCTCTTTCATTAAACAAATTTAAATATAAACGTAGATTGTTTGGTTTGCCATCGTACAGTGGCTACAGAAGATGTGCACTTCATAAGAGGCAGAGTGGATATCAGTTCTTGCAGGTTACAAGAATGTTTGAATTTCTCTGGTGCTTAATTACTACAGTTGTTGTTTGTTCAGCTTCTGCATTCAAAGCATCCAAAATGTGGATATGCAAGTGCATTATTCTGTGTGTGTGCATATTATGTATAATACTAGCAGAAAGCACATCAAAAATAGCAGGATTTGACAGCTCAAGTATTTTGAAGTGTAGTACATACTCTGTGGATTCCCTCGCACCCTGTCCTTCCTCTACTACTCTTCTCGCTCACCTTCCCCTTCCTTCACAGCAAACCGATCCTCCCTGCCAGCAGGAGGAGAGAAACACTTGATGCAGGGTCTGGCTCTTCCTGTCACAGTTCAAACGGCCAGTCTGTCCTGGGCAGCAGGAGGAGGAGGAGAAGACGTTCTCTGTATGCTTGTGCCATCCTGCTCCTTCCCCCCCGCCACCCGATGGCCGATCTACCCTCTCGCCTCCCTCTTCAGTTGATCCAAACCTCGCTCTGGAGGAGGACAGGAGTACTTTGTGCCCTGTCTACCTTCCGGGCAGAACTTGCAGCTCTTGAATGGTGGTTACTGTGGCCATCATTTTTACGATGCATGCTTGCTCCCTGGGGTTTGTTTTACCCGATAGGAAGCCAACTATAGTGTTATAGATGGGCACAGGATTTCATTATATGTAGGGACCTTCGTTTTCAGACTTTATTTTATTTTGCCTGGTAATTTATCGGTGTTTATTACAACAAAGACAAAAGTGAGTGGAAAAAATCACTCTCCATTTTTCTAGGCAAATATGATTTTTGTTCTTGTTAAAATACACATTGATAAATTGCCAGGTTAAATAAAATAAAAACTGAAAACGGAAGCCCATAATTATATGGGATGACATCCAAGTAACAATATTTTATGGGATGTTTTTATTCTAGGTAGGTTCTTGTTTTAATTTCATACATCATCAAATTGTTGATTTGAGAGCTGCAAAAAGAGCTGGAGATCTTATTCATAGTAACATCATTGGTCTTTTTCTGTCATCATTTACAATCGGTTTATCTCATCTGCCCACTTCTTTCTGTCCACAGTACAAGGCTATATCCCAGTTTCCAGCCATAGAAGTTTGACCACTTGTTGATCCTTATTCGGTTTTTTTCTTCCTCTGGTTCACTACCACCCAGGGAAGTTGAGCATACAAGATCCCATACTTAATCCATGTCTCACCACCAAGCTTTGTAACAGCTACCAAACCTAGTGAGACTGTCTCCCAAACATCTGGCTTCTTGCATTCCCATGGCCTTGCTGAGGAGTACCTTGCGACCATCAACCTTCCTGCACCAACTTGCTTGGTTTCTGAGAAGTTGTGCCTTGTCGACACCAACCTGCATGACCTGCAGTAACACTAGGTTATGGTTCCTTTACCACCTCTCCCCTTGCTTCTGCTCCCGAGGGAGTGAAGGATGAGTTA
Source organism: Rhinatrema bivittatum (assembly GCF_901001135.1). Lineage (NCBI taxonomy): Eukaryota > Metazoa > Chordata > Amphibia > Gymnophiona > Rhinatrematidae > Rhinatrema > Rhinatrema bivittatum. Next base: position 174,797,962 of record NC_042618.1, read on the forward strand.
TCTGTAGTACTACAACCTCTCAACGCTGTTCCTACCGCTGTCACAGAATATGGACCAGCTCATTCCTGGTGCGGTGTCTGTTCTTTGCCCCTAGGGAATCCTCCTGGATCTTTCTGAAGTAACAAAAGTCAGAGCAAGCATGGTGGCCAGACAGCCTGAGCCAGGGATCCTGTAGCGCTGAAGGCATTGCTTCATTGGCCATCTGACTCGTGCAGGTCTGGACATGCTGCTTTTGATGTGACGCCAGACTTTAAATAAATAAATAAATAAATAAATAAACAAACCAAATAGATTTTTTTCCACCTGCTGAAAGGCAGTTTCCCTGCTGTGGCCTCAGTTAGAATCCCAGTGTCAAATGCTTTAATAAGATATCCAGAGCTAATGATTACCGCAAGGCACTGCTCCCCATTGCTTACAATTCAGCATTTCACATCGGGTGACCTTTTAAAGCGGCGGCCAGCTGTTGCATCCTTTCAACCTTTCAAAAATAAATTACCAATTTCCAAAATGTAATTTCAACTCTTTATTTTTGCTTCTGTAATTTAATGCGCTGGGCAATAAATGTATGTACAGGAGTAGTGAATTCATATAATAATGATGTGCATAGTAAGGTGGAAGCGGACTCTCAGAAGCTGGCATGCAGCCGGTTCTGGGGTGCAGGACGCTGGAACTGATGCCTTTTTAAAAATAATTTTTTTTTAAAGGTGCTGCACTCTGGCCTCTGATGGTAGGAACAGATGTACAGTTATAATTTCAAGATTGTCCAAGTTATCAATTGTTTTGTATCTTAGTTCTGTTCCTGTTTCTTTTCATCTTCTTCTGAAGTCTCCTGTTTGACATGCAAGGTTGCAAACCTTTCATCATGGTAATTCCATAATGTGAGGAATATCTTCTTTCCTCGGCCCACCCTTCGGTAGCTCTTGCGCCACGTAGTGCATGCACGCATCTGTGCAGTAACTGCGTGGGGTTGTGGTGTCTGCCGTCCTGACTTGCGGGAATGGCTGCCAAGATTTTCAGCACTAATATCTTCTGGCAAATTTAATTAGACACCTGAATGGAAAGGGTGAGATCTTAATCATTTTCTTCCTTTCACTCACTCACGGAATTCCCTGGTTGGGTTTGGTTTTTTTTTGCCGGTACCTCTGCTGTTATTGCACATGGACAAATGTAGAAATGGAGAGAAAGCGCCAGGTCGTCAAAGTCTGACAGTCAACGGGAAGATGGGGACAGCTGGCAGGTTTCTGATGCTCTGGTATTCATTTGCTCTGCTCTCCCTCTGCTGAGATGGAGGTCTGTGTAACCCTAGTGCAGTGCATAGAAATTAATAACAGCTAGTAACTTTTTCATAATGTAAAGTTTAGTAGCACTGGTCCGCCTACATTACTTTTTTGTTTTTTTTAATTATTTTCAAGGATTACAGTTTTCTTACACTTGACGAATTACATGCAGAATCTGCAGTAGGGGACCAGCAAGTGAGCTGCATAGGACGCTGGTGCATTCCCAGGCCCTTTAAATGAGAAATGAATTCTCTATTGCCTCTTGCTTGGACTGCGTGATTTTTACTGATTGTGGAGGCACCGAAGCCATTTTCCCCCTTTCCTGTGCCAGACGTGTCCCTGCCACTGCAGGCATCGCGCACGGATTTGAGAGAACAAATGAAACGACTTTTTAAAAGGTCACAAAATTAATTAGGGAACTTTGTACTCCTAACAGTTCATAGAAAAAAAAAGTTAGAAATGTCTTGGTAATTTACAGAGGGCTCGTCTGCCTGCTGGCAGCCGAATGAACTTGGGAGGGGGGGGTTCTCTGGCAGGCTTGGTTTATCAGATAATTTAGTTGCAAAGATTAATTGTTCAGCTGTTTGCTTCGCTGTGGTCCCTCATTATAATTTTAAAATTAATTATTGCCTTGTAGTCTGTATAGTTGATTAGTTCTGGTGTTTTTTATTTTCTCCCTTTGTTTTTTTTTGTCTTGGCTGGGGTGCAGAGGCGGCCAGGGGTGGGAGGGATCATGTCTGTGGTTCTTCTTTAAACCGAACACAGAAATCAGGGTCAAGGAGAGAGGAGTTCTGAATTTTGCAGTGCTGGGTGCTTTTGACCTGATCTGGCCACTGTCGGAGACAAGATGCTGGGCTCGTTGGACCTTATAGTCTGACCCAGCATGGCATTTCTTATGTCATGTTCTTATTTAATAAAAGCACAATTTTTCTTTTCTTAATGCATTCTTTTTCTAATTAAACAGGAAATATCCACATTGTTATGGTTATATTCTGGGAATGCCACCCGTGCCCCATCTCCTGTTCTCTCTTCATTGATTGTGTGAGAGTAACAGCAGGGCAGGGAAACACCAGCAGCCAAGCTGGCTACTTTGATTCTGGAAATAAACATCATTTATGAAACACAATTAGGATCTTTCACCCGACGCCGACCTTTTCTGTGCCAAGTTGTGTCTGGAGATTTGATGTGCAGGTTTGTAGAGCTCTTCTGAACAGACTCAAGGCAGGTGCCCCTGCCAATGAGCTCATCTACCTGGCTGGGTGGGAGGGGGATGAGACAGCTGGCACACAGCCACCCTGTGGCTTTCTCTGTGGAAAATTTTAGTATTAAACCCCCCCCCCCCCCAAAAAAAAAAACGGTATCCCATCCTGATTACAGTGAAAGTGTGGAGCAGGATCCAGCATGTCCCCTTTCCTGCGCTGATGGCATCAGATCACATTAGCCTTGGAATAACGGCACATCCTCACCTATGTATTTCATTGTCTATATGAAGTAATGGAGTGTGTACATGAATATATAATTATATTTTATCTATTTAATTTGCTATATTTGTATGTTGTTCGCTGTCATTTGTGCTGCCTTTTCAGGACATTTAATGATTGATTTAATTTCCTTACCATGTACTTTCAGTATCCCAGTAAAAGCTTTAATTGAAGATGAAGTATATTAAAAAAATGATTTCCTTTTGGGACCCACACACAAACAAAAAGGTGTTTATGCATGCAGACCAGTGTTCTGATTGTTGCCCAGCCTCCATGCCTAGAATTCTATTCACTGCATGAAGTGCACATGCCGACTTGGTACGCGTTTGTCTGCTGGGGAAAATATTCTTGCTTCCTTTTGACCACTGAGAAAAGAGTGTTCCCAGGGGTGTGGGACATCAGGAGAGTACACATACATGCATGCATGTTTTCCCTGTCATTTTTGACAGGCTCTTCATATAGCTATCTATAAGAACCTAAGAAAAGATTTGCCCTACTGGGTCAGACCAAAGGTCCATCAAGCCTATTATCCTGTTTCCAATAGTGCCCAGTCCAGGTCATAAGTACCGGTACTTTGACAGGATCCCAAAAGGTTGATAGATTCCATGCTGCTTATCCTAGGGATAAACAATGGATTTCCCCCAAGTCCACCTTAATAATGTTTTATGCACTTTTCTTCCAGGAACTTGTCTAAACTTTTTATAAACCCAGAAACACTAACAGCTTTCATCACATCCTCCAGCAATGAATTCCACTGTTTAATTATGTGTTGAGTAAAAAATATTTTCTCCTATTTGTCTTAAAGCCCCAAGCTTTGGAACTCCCTCCCAACGGAACTAAGAACACAACAGAATCTAAAAACATTCAAAAAAGAGCTAAAAACATGAATGTTTACAAAAGCTTACCAAAACTCACAAGAACACTAGACCAATGACTTTAAAAAAAGAGACCAGCCTAATACCTGAAAGACTCGTTGAAAGAGTATACACTCGTATGTTAAAAAAGCCATGTTATAATTTTATGTCTGTAGGAATATAGAAATATACGACTACAGAAATTGATCCTTTGTAAACCGTTATGATGGCGAAACCGAATGACGGTATATAAAACTTGATAAATAAATAAATAAATATATCACCTAGTAACTTCATTAAATATATCCTAGTCTTTGTACTTTTTGAAAGAGTAAACAACCAATTTGCATTTATCTATTCCTCACCACTCATTATTTTATAGATCTCTATCATATCTCCGCTCAGCCATCTCTTCTTCTAACCTCTTCAGTTTTTCCTCATAGGGAAATCATTCTATCCCCTTTATCATTTTGGTTGCCCTTCTCTGTACATTTTCTAATTCTGTTATATCTTTTTTGAGATGCAGTGATCAGAACTACACGCAATACTCAATGGGGCGGATTTTAAAAGCCCTGCTCGCGTAAATCCACCCAGATTTACGCGAGCAGGGCCTTGCGCACCGGCACGCCTATTTTGCATAGGCCGCCGGCGCACACAGAGCCCCGGGATGCGCGTAGGTCCCGGGGTTTTTTTGAAGGGGGTGTGTTGGGGGCGGGGCCGGATGACGCAGCGTTTCGGGGGCGGGACCGGGGGCGTGGCGCCGGCCCGGGGGCGTGGTTCAGGCCTCCGGACCAGCCCCCGGGTCGGAAGACGGCGCGCCAGCAGTCCGCTGGCACGCGTAGATTTACGTCTGCTTCTCACAGGCGTAAATCTAGGGACAAAGGTAAGGGGGGGGTTTAGATAGGGCTGGGGGGGGAGGTGGGTTAGGTAGGGGAAGGGAGGGGAAGGTGAGAGGAGGGCGAAAGAAAGTTCCCTCCGAGGCCGCTCCGATTTCGGAGCGGCCTCGGAGGGAACGGAGGCAGGCTGCGTGGCTCGGCGCGCGCAGGCTGCCCAAAATCGGCAGCCTTGCGCGCGCCGATCCAGGATTTTAGAGGATACACACGGCTATGCGCGTATCTTATAAAATCCAGCGTACTTTTGTTTGCGCCTGCTGCGCAAACAAAAGTTCGCGATCACGCTTTTTAAAAAAATCTACCCCACTGTGTGGTTGCACCGTGGAGCAATACAGAGGCATTATGATATTTGCTATTTTATTCTCCATTCCTTGCCTAATAATGCCTAGCATTCTGTTTTCCTTCTTGGCTACCGCTGCACACTGAGCAAAGGATTTCAACATGATGATGACGCCTAGACCCTTTTCCTGGGTGGTGATTCCTAAACTGGAACTTTGCATTATGTAGCTATAGTTTGGGTTGCTCTTCCCTACATGCATCACTTTGCCCTTGTCCACATTAAATGTCATCTGCCATGTGGATGCCCAATCTCCCAGTTTTGCAAGGTCCTCTTGCAATTTCTCACAATCCTCTTGTGATTTAACAACTTTGAACAATTTTGTATCATCAGCAAATTTGATCACCTCATTCGTTGTTCCCATCTCTAGGTCATTTATGAATATGTTAAAAAGCATCAGTCCTAGTACAGATCCATGGGTCACTCCACTATTCATTTTTCTCCATTGATAAAATTGACCATTTAATCCTACTCTCTGTTTTCTATCTTTTAACCAGTTCTCAATCCACATTAGAACATTGCCTCCTGTCCCATGTCTTTTTAATTTCCTCAAGTCTCTCATGAGGTACTTTGTCAAAACATTTTCTGAAAATCCAGATACACTATATCACCTGATTCACTTTTATCCACATGTTTATTCACACCTTAAAAATAGATAACTAATATAAATATATAGATAGATATGTATAGATACAAAGAGAGATTTTGGAACGATCATTCACCCAAAGCAGGGTACAATAGCTTAATTCAATAAGGTGCTACAATTTGAATACATAAAATATAAAATAGCTGGTACAGTGAGAGGATAGGAACTGGAAGTCATACAGAAGCTGCATATTGCAGCCCATAATCTTGTTTTTTAAGCGTGACTTTTAGCACTGGAGTACACTTTTGAATCCACTCTTGGACTTGGATACAAAGCACCTTAGAGAGGCTTCTGTTCAGTTCTTAATAAGACACAGTAGCCTGATGCCAGAATATAGCCCAAACAGCACATTCCTTTTGACCTTCTCTAACTTAGCAGCTGCAGTATGTATAGATGGAACAGAGACCTCTGTCCTTCACTATCTATTTGCCTCTGATCGGCCACAGTGTCTGTCAGGTGTCAAAATATATTGCCATATATGCACCCATAAACTGCCTTCCATCCACAAGCAGATCCAGCTTGATGCTGAAAATATCCAAGCAACCGCAACCTAGTCTGAGACTAGACTTCATAATTTAAGTGCTTTAATTCTGATAAAAATTGTATTCTGTGTAATTGAATTGAATTTTTTTTTTTATTTCATCCAACAGTTTCCTCCTTTTCTTTTCAGGCTTCCAATTTAATTGAAGCCAGCCTCTATTGGGCTACAGCGCCATTAGCCTTTACAATTACCTGGGGTTATTTTGTCCTACTTTGATTCCCTCCAAACCCACATAACCCACTCTTTGCAGTGACAGCCAGGGGTGGGAGGCCTGCACCCCATGGCTCTCTCTGGAACTCTACTGCTAATGTGCCGCCGTTGCATGATGGCCAAGACTCCCTCCCCCGAGGCTGCAAATACCCATGCTACTGAAAACCTGAGCCAGAACTGCACCCATATTCTCCTCCTGGTAGCACCTGCCACTGAGTTACTGGGCTGGCTCTGATCCTTTACTTTCTGAGAGAGCTTAAGAACATAAGAGCCTGCCATACTGGATCAGACCAAGGGTCCATCAAGCCCAGCATCCTGTTTCCAACAGTGACCAATCCAGACCATAAGAACCTGCAAGTACCCAAAAACTAAGTCTATTCCATGTTACTGTTGATAGTAATAGCAGTGGCTATTTTCTAAGTCACCTTAATTAACAGCAGGTAATGGACTTCTTCTCCAAGAACTTATCCAATCCTTTTTTAAACCCAGCTACACTAACTGCACTGACCACATCCCCTGGCAACAAATTCCAGAGTTTAATTGTGCGTTGAGTGAAAAAGAACTTTATCCGATTAGTTTTAAATGTGCTACTTGCTAACTTCATGGAGTGCCCCCTAGTCCTTTTATTATCCGAAAGAGTAAATAACTGATTCACATTTACCCGTTCTAGACCTCTCATGATTTTAAACATCTCTATCATATCCCCCCTCAGCCGTCTCTTCTCCAAGCTGAAAAGTCCTAACCTCTTTAGTCTTTCCTCATAGGGGAGCTGTTCCATCCCTTTTATCATTTTGGTCGCCCTTCTCTGTACCTTCTCCATTGCAACTATATCTTTTTTGAGATGTGGCGACCAGAATTGTACACAGTATTCAAGGCGCGGTCTCACCATGGAGCGATACATAGGCATTATGACATTTTCCGTTTTATTCACCATTCCCTTTCTAATAATTCCCAATATTCTGTTCGATTTTTTGACTCCCGCAGCACACTGAAACGACAATTTCAATGTATTATCCGCTATGATGCCTAGATCTCTTTCTTCGGTGGTAGCTCCTAATAAGGAACCTAACTTTGTGTAATTATAGTATGGGTTATTTTTCCCTATATGCATCACCTTGCACTTATCCACATTAAATTTCATCTGCCATTTGGAAGCCCAATTTTCCAGCCTCACAAGGTCTTCCTGCAATTTATCACAATCTGCTTGTGATTTAACTGCTCTGAACAATTTTGTGTCATCTGAAGATTTGATTACCTCACTTATAAGAACATAAGAAAATGCCATACTGGGTCAGACCAAGGGTCCATCAAGCCCAGCATCCTGTTTCCAACAGTGGCCAATCCAGGCCATAAGAACCTGGCAAGTACCCAAAAACTAAGTCTATTCCATGTAACCATTGCTAATGGCAGTGGCTATTCTCTAAGTGAACTTAATAGCAGGTAATGGACTTCTCCTCCAAGAACTTATCCAATCCTTTTTTAAACACAGCTATACTCACTGCACGAACCACATTCTCTGGCAACAAATTCCAGAGTTTAATTGTGCGTTGAGTAAAAAAGAACTTTCTCCAATTAGTTTTAAATGTGCCCCATGCTAACTTCATGGAGTGCCCCCTAGTCTTTCTACTATCCGAAAGAGTAAATAACCGATTCACATCTACCCGTTCTAGACCTCTCATGATTTTAAACACCTCTATCATATCCCCCCTCAGTCGTCTCTTCTCCAAGCTGAAAAGTCCTAACCTCTTTAGTCTTTCCTCATTGGGGAGTTGTTCCATTCCCCTTATCATTTTGGTAGCCCTTCTCTGTACCTTCTCCATCGCAATTATATCTTTTTTGAGATGCGGCGACCAGAATTGTACACAGTATTCAAGGTGCGGTCTCACCATGGAGCGATACAGAGGCATTATGACATTTTCCGTTTTATTCATCATTCCTTTTCTAATAATTCCCAACATTCTGTTTGCTTTTTTGACTGCCGCAGCACACTGCACCGACGATTTCAATGTGTTATCCACTATGACACCTAGATCTCTTTCTTGGGTTGTAGCACCTAATATGGAACCCAACATTGTGTAATTATAGCATGGGTTATTTTTCCCTATATGCATCACCTTGCACTTATCCACATTAAATTTCATCTGCCATTTGGATGCCCAATTTTCCAGTCTCATAAGGTCTTCCTGCAATTTATCACAATCTGCTTGTGATTTAACTACTCTGAACAATTTTGTGTCATCTGCAAATTTGATTATCTCACTCGTCGTATTTCTTTCCAGATCATTTATAAATATATTGAACAGTAAGGGTCCCAATACAGATCCCTGAGGCACTCCACTGTCCACTCCCTTCCACTGAGAAAATTGCCCATTCAATCCTACTCTCTGTTTCCTGTCTTTTAGCCAGTTTGCAATCCACGAAAGGACATCACCACCTATCCCATGACTTTTTACTTTTCCTAGAAGCCTCTCATGAGGAACTTTGTCAAACGCCTTCTGAAAATCCAAGTATACTATATCTACCGGTTCACCTTTATCCACATGTTTATTAACGCCTTCAAAAAAGTGAAGCAGATTTGTGAGGCAAGACTTGCCCTGGGTAAAGCCATGCTGACTTTGTTCCATTAAACCATGTCTTTCTATATGTTCTGTGATTTTGATGTTTAGAACACTTTCCATTATTTTTCCTGGCACTGAAGTCAGGCTAACCGGTCTGTAGTTTCCCGGATCGCCTCTGGAGCCCTTTTTAAATATTGGGGTTACATTTGCTATCCTGTAGTCTTCAGGTACAATGGATGATTTTAATGATAAGTTACAAATTTTTACTAATAGGTCTGAAATTTCATTTTTTAGTTCCTTCAGAACTCTGGGGTGTATACCATCCGGTCCAGGTGATTTACTACTCTTCAGTTTGTCAATCAGGCCTACCACATCTTCTAGGTTCACCGTGATTTGATTCAGTCCATCTGAATCATTACCCATGAAAACCTTCTCCATTACGGGTACCTCCCCAACATCCTCTTCAGTAAACACCGAAGCAAAGAAATCATTTAATCTTTCCGCGATGGCCTTATCTTCTCTAAGTGCCCCTTTAAACCCTCGATCATCTAACGGTCCAACTGACTCCCTCACAGGCTTTCTGCTTCGGATATATTTAAAAAAGTTTTTACTGTGAGTTTTTGCCTCTACAGCCAACTTCTTTTCAAATTCTCTCTTAGCCTGTCTTATCAATGTCTTGTCGTATTTCTTTCCAGATTATTTATAAATATATTGAAAAGTACATGTCCCAATACAGATTCCTGAGGTACTCCACTGCCCATTCCCTTCCACTGAGAAAATTGTCCATTTAATCCTATTCTCTGTTTCCTGTCTTTTAGCCAGTTTGCAATCCATGAAAGGACATCGACACCTATCCCATGACTTTTTACTTTTCCTAGAAGCCTCTCATAAGCTTCATCTTATAATATCCATGCTTCCTGAGCCTGGCACATCTCAAATGTTGGGTGACGAGCAAAGGGCAGAGCCATTGGCTACTAACTGACCAAATGTGCCCTCTTCCGGTCATTGATACTGAAGTTCTGTGTACAAAATAGAAGATGTTGCCTATGCTTAAGAACCAGCTGTTGTTTTTTTTCCCTTCTTGTTGTTAGCATAGGTAGTTTGTAGTGATAAGGTCTGCACATTGTGATCAACTCCAGGTACCAGGAGCTGTCAGTGGAAATGTCTGATTGCGGGAGGTGACAGCAGGCACGAATCCCGCCCCTTCAGCAGGGCTCTTGTCTAGCCCATGTATTCACTCTTGACAACTGCGATTTAGCCTTGTGAGGGACTCCGATAGAGAGACGGACTCTGATGCACGTTTTTCCAAGTGGTATAAATTCGGAGGCACAGAGACCTGCCCCCACTGATGGTTTCTCTCACTTCTTTCTGATTAGGCATCCTCCCCTTAAGAAGAGTCTGGAAATATTTTCCTGGCTGCTTGGGTAGAAAATGTTGATGAGGTCTGCAAACATCTCTCAACTAATCAGCTTCATCTAGAAAGTGGATCCAAAGAGGGGGAGAGAGAGATTGGACAAGAATGATTGTATTTAGTCCCTGCAGTTGAGTTAAACCCCTCTTAAAGAGTTCTGGGTTCTAGTGGCCATTGTGTCACCAATTTACATCCTTTGTCTGGGTAATTAGTGTGTAATGAATTAAAAGTTTTATTTGAAAAGTAAAAATAAACTGGGTGTATAGAGAGTGCTGTCTGGGGCAAATGATGCTTTGGGTGAAAACTGTCAATGGTGCCTATCTCCCCTCCTCCCATTCCTGCCCCAGTCCTTGGTGTGGATTAATGGGTTGGGGGTTGAGGGTACACGTAAGCTTGCTCTTCCTCCACCATCAAGTTGGCATGGGGCGAGGAGGGTGGACTTTCTCTCCAACTGCCCTTCTCCTGACTGACTCAGTGTCTCTTCCTTTTCCCTCCCCAGTGATCACATATTGTCGCGTGTGAACTGTGGCTATTTGAAATTCCTTGTGTCCCTTCCCTTGAAAATTTTGCGGACCTCTGCTACACAGGATGGGAAAGAATTTATTTATTTATTGAAGGTTTTTCTATACCGAATTTCTTGATGCAGATCAAATCAACTCTGTTTACATCGAACAAAAGTTTTAACATTAACATAGCCAATAAACATATTACAATAGGCAGATGATGGCAGAGTCAAAAGTTACATTATAACAAGGGCGAGCAACTGGGGATTAGGAAAAAGAAGGGGGGAAACAAGAGTATACAACAATCGGAGATTTTATACAGGGAGTGAGGGTGGCTAGAATAGCCAATCTCTAAGGATACTTCTAAAAAATTAAGACATCTATGTGATTTAATGAGTGATTATGTGAAGGGTAACGACAAACAGCACATTAAAAGTTCAGTGCTGTAAAATTTGGTCTAGGCGCACGGAAAGGCTCGGCCGAACAACCATGTTTTGAGTTTCTTTTTAAAGGTTTGGAAAGAATCTCAGTATAAGCCCTGTAACACACTCCACATTCCCCAGTAATGAAGTTAGGGCATTTCCCCTTACAAGTCATCATACAAAACAAGTCTAGAATTGCATGGAAACTTCAAAGAGTGACTCCATACCTGCATATGTATGTCTTGCAGTTGCTCCAGGGTGGTTGGCAGGAATTGGAGAAGTGTATATGCAGTGGAAGAATTATAGAATACCTCACACACTCTTTTGTACCCTCTGCACTTCAGCTGACCTCATGATCTCTTCCCTACCCTCACCCACTCTCCATCCTCTCCACCCCCTCTTTCCCATTCATTCACTGCTGCTTTCAGCCAGCTCCCCTTTCCTCTCCCACTTACATTCTCTCCTCCATATCACCCCATTCCACTCTCCTCTCCTCCACCGCAGTCACCCCTAGGCTCTCTTCCCATGTGCTCTCACTATTCCCCACTCTTACCCTCCTTGCACTTTCCTTCCCTTCTCATCTTCCTATGCATTCTTCCCCTCATCCCCGTACTCTCGCTTTACCCTACTTCTCCTCCTCATGCTCCCTCTTCCCCCTACCTCTGTTGTCGACTACACAGCAGCTGGAGAGAGACTCCAGGGCAGACCGTGGGGGCAGCTGAAGGAAAGCTGTGGCTCCTCTAGGTGTTTGCCAGTGGAGTCTGGGGATCCCTGCTGGCACTTTTATTTCCTTGCCGGGGCTCCTCAACTTTGGCCAGTGGGGCTTGGGCTCCCTGCCAGGCCGCCTCTTTTTTTCTCCAGTGCCAGGCTTCCTGTTCGCTTGGGAAGCCAGAGCTCTTCGTTTTCCTCTCGTGCCCCAGACTAGATGAACGAGCAGCACCTCGGGTAACTGCTCAGCTTGCACTGCCCAAAGGCCGGAATTGGGTGTGTGTGAACCACCCTCACATTGGGCAAATGGGATTTAAAATAGATTAGAAGCCTCTCATGTACTGTGAAAAAGGTTCATCTATTGTGGAGATAGTTTTCATATCCATTAACACTATTTTAGCATTACTCAGATTTAGTCATTGTTACCACATTCAGCCAGCCCCCCAATACTCACCACAAAGGCCATGTGTGAGCTTGCTTCCTCCTTGGTAACTTAAATTGGCATGTTTAATGTTTTGAAATTAATACAAATTAAGTTTTGTTAACTTGTCCCTTCTATCTGACTTGGTTTGATGTATCCAGATTTTTCTATTAAGAAAAGTTTTGGTTTTTTTTGCTCATCCTGCATTTTTTTGTTTTGGCTATACTCCACAATTACCATCTTCCTTTCCTGTTAAAGAACTTGGCTTGTAGAACTCAGCTGAGGCCAACCTAGTTCACGTCTGGGTGCGCCTGCTGACAGAAAGTGCTGTGTTTAGAGAACTTAGAAAGACTGTGGTTCTTCAAATGGACATAGCTCCTCCCCCCACTTCAACAATAAGCAGTCTCTGACTACTGCACAAAAGCATTAGCAATGAATCCATATGTTCATAGGCGAATGTGCCTTCTACTGACTTCAGCCGTAATGTCTATCAGTCAAGCACCAAGAAAATGACCAGGGGTAGGCAACCTCTGGTCCTTGAGGACATCTGTCCACTTGAATTTTCAGGATATCCCTAATAATTATAATAATTTATATTATTTTATCACTCTGCAGTTGTTATCGTTTTAAATCTTTCCTGTCTTCCATCTCCCATGTTTTTCGCTCCCTGTTTTTTGTAACTTTACCTTCTACTTAGCTGTTAATTGGTTTCCCCTGTTATATTGTAAACCGGTACGATAAGACCTTGTCTTGAGTATCGGTATAGTAAAAGAATTTAAATAAAATAAATAAATAAATAATTATGAACAGGAGAGATTTGCATGCATACTGAATCACTTGCATGCAAAACTATCTCATTCATATTCATTAGAGATATCCTGAAAACCCGAGTGGGGTTGATGTCCATGAGGACTGGAGGTTACCTGCCCCTCCATTTATATTCTGTTAACTAACATTTTTAGATTGTTTTCTCAAAAGTACAAATCAAAGAGGTTTATAGTGCTTCACAAAAAGCCCAGTAAAAAGACAATTGTACAAAAATAAATAGTAGTTTTTAGCTGCTTTTGTACTTAACTTTTGTTGTATATTTTCAGTTCAAAAGTGAGCCAGAATGAAAAGTAAAATGCTATTTCAACAGATTTATACTGAAATAAAACAATGCCCGTCTTCTATGACACCAATAAACAAAATGGCTGTCCCCATGATTGTTGGAAGCAAACTATTTTATGTCAAGATTTTCTTCTGCAAGACACAAGATTAGAGTCTGAGCCTGATGCCAGTTCCTTAAGACCTACAATTAAAGCTGAAAATAATGATTGGGAAACATGCTTGCTGTAGCTTCACTTAGGGGATCATTTTAAAAGGAGCTACGCATGTAAATGTAACATACTGTTATAGCAATTTTAAAAAGCCATTTACAAGTGTAAAGTGCACTGACACGTGAATATCCTAGGAACAAATCAGTGACATATTGTAGCAATTTTCAAAAGCCCACTTGCACGGGTAAAGTGCATTTACACATGTAAAACCCAATTTTAAGAGTGTAAATGCTTTTTAAAATCAGGCCCTTAGTGTACATGGAATACATTTTTGTGTTTTACACCTTTTCCGTCAATAAGCAGGTTGAATTAGCCACGCTGAATCAGTGACATCAGGCGGCACTAAGCAGAGCTGTCTTTCAAAGCTAAGGCTTTTTTTTACCGTACTGTGCATGTGCGGCAGTTCCTGCGCGAACGAGCCTTCTAGAAGTCTCCTTGATATTTTCTCATCTGTGCTTCGCACAGCATGGAATCTATCTCTCTGATTCCTCCTCAGGTTTAATCAACATTTTTCTCACTTACACGACCTCACAACAGCACATTTAAGTGCTACCATGGTCCAGAAGAAGATCCGGAGGCTTTAAGTATTGTAGTTGTTGCCACATTATGTCCATGATTGTTGGCCACAACTACTGTTATTTGTGCCTGGGCCTGGATCATGACCAGGCAAATTGCCGTGATTGTGGCAGGATGTGGCCCCGGGCACAGAGACAGCGAGCAGAAAAATAGCTTGACAGCGGAATTGGACCTTAGCCCAATTCTCAGCCTCCTCGTCATCCCTGGAGGAGGTAGGAGAGCTCCTTCGATCAGCTTAGTCCCCCCTGGGCCAGCTACGATGCCCTCATGCGCCAGAGCGCTGATCAACCTCTGTAGGCACAAACTAAAGTGCTCAAGCACATGGCTCAGCCCGAGGCAACTCTCATGACCTTGCTTCTTCCGAAACCTATACCGACATGCGAAACGCCAAAAATATATGCTGGAGACTACACATTCGGCTCTGATGGTGCATCCTGCGCCAAGTCTGATGCACACTACACTGAAGACAGTGTACTCAGCGTCACAGGCGAAGCGCACGGCACATAAGGTGGCACATTCGATGACTCGCATGACACATACAGTGCACATGCTGGCTCATATGGTGCATACGGCGCTGAAATTGCAAACACATAGAGCTCACAAACCTCTTATGGCACTGAAGGCAGCTAAAAAATAGACGCAACATCCTTCATGTTCAGTGCATATTACGCAGGACACTGGGCATGGGGCAAAAGCATCGCAAGAATACTGAAAACGGACAAGCACATTTAAACCACATTTGGTATTTCCCCCCCCCCCCCCTCCCTCAAAGAAAGACAGACATCATACAGAGGAGCCATATCCTTTGGCCAAGGAAAGAACTGAGGAAGCTCAGTATCATCCTTGGTCCCCTTCCACGTCAAGCTCATCTGGTGACAGTTTTTCACCTCTGCTTCTCCAGAGGCTAGGCAAAAGGAGTGGCAGGAACCTGCCCCGCCTGGTGCATTGGATATTCTAGCAGCAGCAGTTCCACCACCTAGGATACCCAAAACCCTGTATCAGCCTCTGATAGTGCCACCTCAGCTTCCACAAAGTACTTAGGTCACCATACTTCCTTCAACTTTATGGCACCAGGGTTTCAGGCTGCCTACACCCCAGTCTATTTGCTTTCTCTTGCCTTTGACTCCCGCTGTGGCACTATAAAACTAGCAGGACTTGGAGCAGGAAACCCTACACTCCATTCTCAACGCTACCAACAAGCAGTAGAACAAATTACAGACATTGTTTGTAACTTTTTTTCATTACTGCTTCCTCAAGCAATGCCTCCTTCATTCCCTCCAGTTTACCCAATTCAACCACTGGAGCCTACGGCCCTCAAGTCTCTAAGGAAGATCTTCTCTTATCTCTATCCTCTGGGGACTGTTCGCCGTCACTATCCCGGAGGTCAACTAGACTGATACTGCCTTCCCCTGGGAAGTTCTGTTCTAGCTCAAAAGGGTATCCTTTCCAAAACACCAGAAGCTATACCAGACCACTCTTCTCCAGAAGACCTGACATACTCTTGCTCTGTTGAGAAAATCTGTTCTCTGCTGAAGGTGGATATCCGTAAGAAACCTGACTCCCACTTGGAAGTAATTACTTTGCTACGAATCCAGGAGCTTCCAAGTGAGCCCACAGCGTTTGTCTCATCTGGTACTATAGAAATCTTTAATGAAATTCTGGGAAACCCCTTCGTCAGGAACAGCAGTAGCATGGAAACTGGATTTAAAGTTTTTTGCATGCAAAAATCACCAGGGTACGGGATCGTTCAACTTCCACAGAACTCGGTCTTGGTGCAGTTGGCCATTTACAAGGCAAAGAAGACCAGATTCCATTCCAACTCACTCCCGGGAAAAACTTCACAAGCTTCTGGACAACTTTAGAAAGAAGGTTTTCCAAGGTTCCATACTGTCGACCAGGATACATAATCAATTCTACCTTGTACAGTACCTGTATGAGTGTCTCCAGCAGCTAAAACCATTTGTGCGATCAGAAGAGGGTGAGGTAATTGACCCACAACACCTTCTTGATATGGAAGAGGGCTTACGCCACCTGTTACAGGCCATTTATGAAGGGTTTGATATGGCAGCTAGAACCCTGGCAGCATCCATTGCAGCATACAGATTGGCTTGGCTACAAGCTAGTGGCATTCGAGAGGATGTCCACGAGAAATTAGCAGACCTCCCCCGCACTGGAGAGCATCTGTTCTGTGATAAACTGAAAGAGACTATTACCCAAATAAAAGACCAGAACCTAGCAGTGCAGTCACTGTTGGCAGGAGATCACTCTTCAGGATCACACCACTTCTATCCGCAATATAGGAAATCATACTATCAGCGGAGATTTTACCTGCCCATATCAGGGCTACCATCAGCTTCCTTTCCAGTCTCCACGGCCTCGGCAACAATCTACGCAGCAGAGAGGAAGGCAAAGAGATCGGCGACAGCAGAAGCAGCAAGCATGAACAGCTTCAAAACCAGCAGAAACAGCTTCAAAACCCCAACAGGGTTTTTAAGGAACCCTCCGCCACCGCTGGAAACATCAGTAGGGAGCAGACTACAGCTATATGTGGAATCCTTGCCCAAAATAATATTCGACCAGTGGGTTTGTCAATAATTCAACAGGGATACTGACTCAACTTCAAGACCCAATCCCAGATCCCCCACCTCTGCACTCTAGTGAGCGATCACTCCCAATAGGATCTATTGCAATAGGAGGTGCAATCCCTCCTCAATCAGAATGCCATACAGGAATTAACCCACACCTATTGCAACCAAAGCTGTTATTCCAAATACTTTCTCATCTCCAAACGAACAGAAGGGCGCTGACCCATTGTGGGTCTCAGAGTTCTCAACTAGCACCTTTGTCGGAAAACTTCAAGATGACCTCCCTGGGCACCATCCTGCCATTTATGCAGCCATGGACTGGATGTGCTTATTGGACTTCAAGGATGCATATGCACACATCCTTATGCATCCATCTTCTTGGTGTTACCTTTGTTTCAAAGTGGGGAACAAACATTACCAATACAAGGTACTCCATTTTGACCTCTCTATTCCTGAGAGTATTCACGAAATGTCTAGCTATGGTGGTAGCACACCTGGGCAAATTTTGAATTCACCTGTTTCCTTACCTGGTTGACTGGTTGATCACAACTTCCTCACAAGAGGCTTTACATTCAGACACAGTGTTAATAATCCACTGTCTGGAAGAATTGAGGTTTGTAATCAACTATGAAAAATAAAACCTACATACAACACAAACAATACAGTTCATAGGGGCCTGGATAGACTCAATCTCATCTAGGGCTTTTCTACTCCAGAACCGAGCTGAAACCTCCGGGACCTAGCAAAGATTCTCCTTACATGAGCCATGGCACCTGCCTGCCTTATACTTACCTTCCTGGGCTACCTGGCAGCAGCTATTTACCCCACTGTAGTCACATGTAGTGACTACAGTGGGGTTTGAGAATGCAGTGGAATCAGTTCCAACAACCTCTCTTGACAAGAGTAATCATAACCAATTTCGTGAAGACCAGTATCAAATGGTGGCTCCGTCTGGGCATCCTAGAAGAAAGACTTCCTCTTCAACCTCAACCACATCAAATTATCTTAACCACAGATGTCTCCACTTGAGGCTGGGCCATGCACCTTCTCCAATTCAAAACACAGGGATTATGGTCCCTGACAGTGTCATATTACCAAATAAATCTCCTACATCTGAGAGTGATGCAGCATGCCCTTAAGGTGATCCAGCACATTCTCCATTTGAAGCACATAATGATTCATACTGACAACCAGATCACAATGTATTACTTGAAGCAGCAAGGAGGGATAGGATTTTGGACTTTCTACAAGGAGACTTTAGTCATATGGAACTGGGCAAAAATCCACTGGGCCACTCTCGAGGCCGTCTACCTTCCAGGAATCACAAATACGAAAGCAGAAAGACTCAGCAGAGTTTTCCGGCCTCACAAATGGACTCTCTCTCAATCCATCGCAAACTAATTATTCCGCATTTGGGGCCGACCTTGGATATATCTGTTTGCAACTGAACAGAGCAGGAAGATAACCCATTTCTGCTCTCTTTACCTAAGCCAATACAGGGAAGCGCCAGATGCTTTCCTAATTTCTTGGTCCTTAGGGCTAGTTTATGCCTACCTTCCAATTCTGCTCATAGCAAAAACGGTACAGAAGTGCATGTGGGACAGGGCCAAGATGATATTGATAGCCCTAGTATGGCGAAAACAACCATGATATGCATATTTCATTCAACTTTCAACAGAGCCACCGCAAAAATCTAGGATTAGCTCCTTCCCTTGTAACTCAGGAGAATGGATTACTCCTCCATCCGTTGTAACCTTCTCTCAATCTCACAGCATGGAAATTGAGTACTCGACCCTAGCCCACTTTCACCTATCATCTGAGGTCGAAGTCAGCCTAGTCTCAGCAAGGAAACTGTCCACTTGTCATAGCGCTTCCTTTAAATGGAAACAATACACCAGATGGTGTGAGGAATGAGCTATAAACCATTCACATGTAAACCTCGACTGATGTTGGATTACCTCCACTACTTATTCCAGAAAGGTCTCGCAACATCCTCCATTTGAGTACACCTAAGTGCTACAGCTGCTTACCATATCTTGGAGGAAGGAGCTTCCATATCGCACCATCCTCTTGTTTCTCTAAACATAAAGGGATTGCCACATTTACAGCCCCCTATTCAAAAACCTTCAGTGCATTGGGATTTTAACAATGTACTACAGGTTCTGATGGAACCATCTTTCGAACCTCTAGATAATGCCCCTCTAAAGTTCTTAACTTGGAAGGTTGTCGTCTTAGTGGCAATTACGTCAGCAAGAAGAATGAGTGAACTGCAGGCCTAGTACATTTTCTACCTTACCTACAGTTCTTCCATGACAAGGTGGTCTTGCGAACTCACCCGAAATTCCTACCAAAGGTTGTCTCTGCTTTTTACATAAATCAGTCCATTACGCTTCCCACATTTTTCCTGAAGCCACATAGACATTTATTTATTTATTTATTTGTATATACCGACGTTCGATCGGGATATCACATCGGTTTACGCAAGCGATAAAAAAACAGATAAGGCATATGCATCTTATTTCTTAAAGTGTAAATTAATGAACAAGCAGCAAACGGCAAATAGCAAACAGTGGGCCGTATAAAATAGTATTAGAACACCCTTATGTAAATTATACAGAATAGATTAGTCATAGTATAAACAGTATACAGCAAATGGTTGGAACAAATAAGGCATATGCATCTTGTTTCTTACAGGATAATTTAGAAAACAGTGTGAAACATTGTTAACTTTTTATATAAATATATGGAAGAACTTAGTAATGGTAAAACAGTCTTATTTAATTATTTATTTACATGTTTTTATACATTGATAGTTGTTGTGAACATCTCATCGGTTAACCAGAAGCAAAAGGCAGCAACAGGCTTTACAATGAACAAAAGAACTCGCAAATGTAACTTAATGCATGGGGGGGGGGGGGGGGGGGGGACTGTATAGCGAATTTGGAGTATAGGTTAACAAAGCATGGTCGAGAAAGGAGATTGCATTCGCTAGACTTCAAGAAGCCTTGGCTTATTATGAACATCGAACGCAGAGTCATAGGAAATCATCTCAACTTTTCCTGTCTTATGATCCCAATAGATTGGGAATGCCAGTTGCAAAGAGAACGCTCTTCAATTAGGTTACAAATTGCTTTCAACATGGTTATGCAACAAGATCCCTTATTCTTAGGTATCATGTGAAAGCATATCAAGTCAGAGCAACGGCAGCTTCTCTTGCGCCTCTGGGAAATGTGCCAATTGAAGACATCTCTGTCCTCTATCCATACATTCACACTGCACTATTGCCTAGATGAGCAGACTAACGCAGATGGATCACTGAGAAGAGCAGTTCTCCATCATATGTCATCCAGTAATAAGCTGTCCACAGAGGAGTCCAGATTGGAAAATAAATAATAAAGATAAGAAACAAAGAGGAAAAAAACCTAACAACCAGTAATAACCTCTGTGATAAAAGGATTTTTTGTTTACAGTCTTCAGCTTGGGACTTCTCATTCAGCATGGCTAATTCAACATGCTTATTGACAGAAAAAAAGAAGTTTGCTTATCATAAATGGTGTTTTCCATAGATAGCAGGATGAATTAGACATGTGTTCCCACCCTTCCTCCCTGGACAGCATCTCTACACTTTCTGGTTGACTTCTTTCGCTTTGATATGAACTGAGGAGACTTCTAGAAGGCTCATTCACGTGGGAACTGCCACGCATGTGCAATAGGGTAAAAAATGCCTTAGCTTTGAGATAAGAGCTCTGCCTAGTTCCGCCTGATGACATCACTCATCCAGCATGGCTAATTCATCCTGCTATCTACAGAAAAAAATGTTTACGGTAAGCAAACTTGCTTTTCTGTATCATCATTTGGAATTTGCAAGCAGGCATCGTGGAAAATTCAGCTTTCAGAATGCTCTTTATTCACTTCTGATTAATTTGCAGATGCGTACCAAATGTGAAAGATGCATTTAACCCTTTCCCCTTCAAACATCAGTGGTACCTAAGTTCTTTAGATTATCAAACTTTATTTCTTGGCTGATATGCTTGAACACTTTCCTTTAATAAAAGACCACACCCCAGTTTTTAAAATTCCCCTTCACTAAGGCCACTTTTTCACTGCCTGTGCTGTATTCATGTGTTAAATGCATTAGTATAATATCTATATTAAATGGTGGAAAAATCAGCTTAGCAATGGCCTCATCTATTCTCCCTCTCCTATTTGCTTGGATTCCTAAGATGAGAATGACTGACTGAAAGGAGCCTTCAAAGACTTTAAATCCTAACATCTCCTCAAAATTAAAATGAAATCAGAGCAAAAGGAGTTATACATTTTTTTTTATTTTTGTTTTATTTTGCCACTGAAGAAATGTATATTTCCTTGCATATGCTACTTTCAAGATGAAGTGCAGGAAATTTAGCTACTTCATATGAACTGAGCTGTCTTGGCAGCTTTGTGAATATCGTTAGTATGTGCACTATTGAAGCCACTAAATTTAATATTGATGAGTTGAGAGGATTATGCATCTTATCCAGAAATATCCTGCAGCACGGCAAACAATCTAAAGAAAAAAACCTTGAAGCCTTGAAAGTGACAGATTGAATGATAAGCTTTGCTTCGTACAAAATAAAACCGTTAGGAGGAACTAAATGGAAAAACCTCAAAACTGAACATTTCAAGGATTGATTTCTTAGACCTCTTTTGGGCACAAGTAGAGATGGACAAATCCTAAACTGACTATTAGTCCATCAGTATGCAAGAGTCTAGAACAGGGGTATTCACGCTCAGTCCTAGAGATGCAAACAGTTCAGGTTTTCAGGATATCCCTAATATGCATGAGATAAACTTGTATGCACACTGCCTCTATTTTATGCAAATTTATCTTATGCATGTTCATTAGGGACATAGTGAAAATATGGCCTGTTTGCGGCCTTCGAGGGCTGAAAGTGAATACTACTGATTTAGAAGATACCAAGAAATACATTCATTTCCATTCTCAAGCTACTTAAAAGTCCTGGGAAAGCTACAGTGAGGATTGTGTGATTATGGTGTTTTGGGTTTTAAAAAAAAAATTCTTATTACTAGCATGTTTCTTCTATTCCTCTATATTCTAAGGCTTATATACATCCTCTCTTTGAAGAAGATTTTTGATCCAATATGGTTTACAAAGATCAACATGGAAATACAGAGAAAAAAGATACCTAACATTAGTATCCCATTCCTCATTCGCTGGGGGAAGGCAGGAATTGTATCTGTTAATTAGACAATCAAAACCCCATAATAATAATGATAAAAAATAAAATACAAGTAAATAAAAATACAATAAAATATTATATCAATAAAATTATCAGCAAATACATGAAATGAATCAGTTAACTTACCCATCCTTATCACACTTCTCCCACGGGTCAGCCAGCCCACACACATTCCTTAACCATCAGAAATCATCACCTGCTATAAGCTAAAATATTCCCAGTAATCCAAAATAGACCCGAGTTTTCCTTTGTGGCTCCTTTGCCCCTTCAGAGGTATCCGCCAGGGGTGACCCACCACCCTCAGCTGGCATTGATCTTAGGTTTCTTGGGTGACTTTAATTCTAAATACTTGACGTTCACACAGTAGCAAAAGGTCAACAGTACATAAACTAGTTTAATATGTAGTTTTATGAAAATTCTCCATAGAAACCTAGACTTGTAATCGAATGGTTTATAATTTCTTGAAAATAAATAAATAAAGAGGGAAATGAGGAACAATGCTAGATTTTCCATCGATAAGCAGGCTTAATTAGCCATGGCATGGGTGATGTCATCTAACGACACTGAATGGACTTCTCTCTCCTAGCTAGTAGAGCTTTGCGCTCTACTCAGCATGTGTGGGAGTTCCTCATGAGCCTCCTCAGTCATTATTTGTCCAAGCACAGCACAGACATCTCTCCAGACATTTTTCTCAAAATCTTCAAATTTCTTTCTTTCTTTTTTCAATAATCTTCATTTTTCAGTTGCCTTGCTGCGCCTGCAGCACTCACAACTACACTTTTCAGTGCTACAAAAAAAAAGAAAACAACGACCTTAGTTTTTGTCTCTTCAAGATGTCCAACAAAAAGAAAAACACATTGGTTTTAAAAACTGTATCTGCGATAAGTTAATGTCCCTCACCGATGGGCAGAAATTGTGCTACCGCTGCCTTGGTCCAGACCTCGATTAGGTATGCCTGTAGATGGATGTCCCCTGTATTCAACACTTCAGGGCTAATAAAATGTAGGAGCTGTGTAAGTCTCTCAGATCCTGCAATTGCTCCTCCACCTGCAGTGCAGCATCATCTGCCTCACCAGGTAAAGAGTTGAGCAGGGAATATGGGGCAGAGTTAGATCAGTGGAGGGAAAGGACATGCAAGATTTCATTTTGAAATTCCAGTGCATATTTTGCACCTGCCTATTAGCCCAGGAAATCTCATAACTATTAAATAGATCTAATTTTTGGGATGATAGCAAGTGAATTTAGCTCAGATATCGTAATGGGCTGAGGGTCCATTCTCTCATGCTTAGGAATGTGTTAGATATCTGATAGCTTAGCATTGTACACTTGCTAGCTGCCAGAGCACAGTTTGTTGATATTTTGTATACCCCTAAAGCAAAATTTCAGTTCTAGTTATAGCAATGTTTGACCATGCATGGAATCTGTTTTTTTTCTAGCATTAGCACAGTGTTTTATTTTGCATTAGGTCTTCTGAGACTCAGTAGCGGGTCAGGGCAGGATCATGGCATCTGATTCCTGTTACAGACTTCATTGTCATTCCTCACTGAACAATTTAACAGAAGAAGAAATTGAAAATACTACAAAGCATGCAGGACTATTTTTTTTTTCAGTAGATGAGAGATTTATTTTTTCCTATTATGCAGAATAACTTGTAGAATATCAGATGAGCATTTTTTTTTATTAAAACTGTGGTCTTATCACAGTAGTAAAACTGATGTATGGTAATGAGCACATCCACTTCTAAGCTTTGGTGCATATGGTACAAGAGAGAAGGGGTTGAGCAGGATGTGAAGCATTTCAGTGAGAGCCACCATCCCATGTGTCTTCTGCACATCTGCCTGAGCAACATGATGGATGCAGCCTACCAAATGCACTTTGCCAACAGAGGTGCCCTCTAGTCATTACAGCCCCAGACAAAATCACCCCATGCAAAGAAAATAAATTTAAGCCATCTGCTTGACTTTTGTGCTGCAAGAGATAGCTTGAGAACACGTATCTGCCCACATGTTTCTGCTCTCTTTCTCCTCACCCCTTTGATAATGGGAAGCAGAGAACTCTGTGGTGTTAGGGTGCTTTATTCAACCACAGCAGTGGTAACAGCCAAGTCTCTGCTTTTTAATCACAGACTGGGTCATTTAGAATTTCACGTTAGGGTCTTAACGTGCGCTAATATGAAAATATCACATTAGTTATGCAACTGGCAGGAGTTTGGGCGGAGTTAATGGTAATGAGTGACTCCTAATGTCAAATGCGATAGAGTAATGCACAGCAACGTGGGTTTTAACGCCGGAAATAACTACACTTTTTTTCTGTGCGTTGTGCCCGTTACCGACCGAAAAGGTTTTTATCGCACATGCTGGTTTGGGAGGGAAGGGGAGAGAGAGACGACTCTTTTACCTTTCATCGCTCCAAGTGACAGAAAATCTTCAGTGATGTCAACTTTGCTGTCCATTCCTCTGACTGTGTATGTAAAACTCCCCCCACCCCAAACCTACCCCACCCCCCGAACCTCACCCCAAATTAAAAGTGCCTCCACTTACAATGATAGAAATAATAAATTTACATATTGGCCTCTACAGAGGCTCGCTCGCTCGACCCGGCATGTGCGATAAAAACCTTTTTGGTTGGTAACGTACCTGCAGTGGATTAATCAGCATGTGATGCAAAAAATAGCGCGGGTGCGATAAATGTATCGTGCATTGTGGAAATTACCTATGCAGGAGCAGGGATATTAGCCTAACCACACCCCCTTTTTTTATTGCAGGCGCTATTTCTGCTATATTTGGAGCATTTTGATGAATCTAGGTCAGAGTTAGCTGCCATAGCCTGCTGACCTGGTCGCCTGATGTTAGTGGGCCCTTCCATCCTTTGATGCCAGCGTGCTTGTGTCTTGGTGATATTGTATAAGTCTTACATGTGTCTGAAGGACAGGCGCACTGTTACAAACGGCACTAGAGATTTCGCCAGGACAACAAAGACCACACGACACAGTGGAATGGAAGATTTGACTTCAAAATTGGCCAGAAATGTTATGACTCCCTTCTTAAACTGGAAGGCAGTGTCTGGAAGGCTTTGAAATAAGAGTTAATAAACAAAAAGTGAGCCAGAAGCTTATGATGAGACAAAGTTAGGTTGACAGTATCTCAGTTTAGGTTCCTACTGCCCTTGGAGGCACATTATCTTCTTTTCTTGTTTTGGGCCAGAAGTTTGTTGAGGTAGAAATTTTCAAACATCTTTACATCTTAGTTACGAAATATAAGCAAGGCTACTTGGGGCTCAGTTTTGTTTTATTTTTTTAAATAGGGCTATGAATGCACCAATGAATAGTAAGGTTTGTATTTGCTGGGCTAGTACAGAATCGCTAGGTAGAGATGGAAAGTTGAATTGAAAGATGCCCTTTTATGGATGAAGTTATTTATCTGTCTACTGGATTTATCTACTGTTGTTCTGATGGTCACAGCGGTTAACAACTAAAGCATTCACAATTGTTGATAACAGAATATGGCTGACAATATCACTCTTTATAGAAAAAATAACACACTTCCATTTCTTAAAAACAATACAAGTATCTTAAATAGTGACAAGAATTAAAAGTAGTAAAATTCACAAATAAATAAATGAATAAACTCAACTAAAAGCTCCCTAAAATACTAAAACAAACAAAGTAAAATCATAAAATTAATGTTTGGAATGAGCTGCCTCCATTTTCATGATCCTGAATTTAGATAGTTTTTTCTTGAAACGTGAGTCTAAAAGGCATTTCATGATCCCAATTTCAGGTGGTTGTTTCTTCAAACGCAAGTTTGAAAAGCCACGTCTTTAGGATCTTCTTAAAACTTTTCAGGTGTGTTACTAAATGTAGGTGTTCCTGCATCTGATATTGTTCTGTTCCTGACTTTACCTAAATGGGCCTGGTGTATGTTAGGAACTACCAAGAATCCTTTCTTAGAGGATCTTAGGGCACTTTGTGGAGTATGGACATGTAAAAATGTCCTATCGAGTCATCATTATTGAGGATCTTGTGTATTAGTGCTAAGATTTTGTAATCAGTTTTGAATTTGATTGGAAGCCATTGAAATGCTGCTCATGTTGGGGGTTATGTGATCATATTTAGGTAAACCAGTAAGGACCCTAGCTGCAGTGTTCTGTAAAAGTTGAAGAGCCCATAAAGAACTTGCTGGGATTCCCAGAGGCAGAATTACGGTAGTCTAAACGTGTCCATTCCCTTGAGCAAATATCTGCTGTAAATGTAATCGCTTCTGTTCCTAGCAGTCAGCAAGGAAGTGAGTGATTGATTGATTTGCTCGAGAACTACTTATGCTCCATCTTTTCCCTCTTCAGTGATGGCTGTGGTAACAGCTAAGTGGTTTCTTGAGAGCAAGGCTGAAAGTAGTGTGAAGGAGTTGGTATAGCTGCTGGCATGTGACCCAAAGATGCTCTTCCTGTCCTAACCCAAATGGCCAGTCTTTGCAACACTCCCTTATGCATCCTGGTTTGTAATGCAGAGTGCTTGCTGCTCTATGAGGGATCTAGTGCAGAATAATGCATCCGACTTGTTGAAAGCTGCAGTGTGTGTGTGTGTGTGTGTGTGTGTGTGTGTGTGTATGGAGAGTATGTTCCTCTCTGATGTAAGGAGCTACTGATAAGGCACTATTTAAACACACAGAGAATGTGATTATTTCTGTTCACTGGTGTTAACAAATAACTTTCTACTGAAATTTGTCTTAAAATTCCCAGTTTGGGTGAATTCAGCCCTGCATGAATAGATATAATTTTTTTTCATTTATCAGTTTGTATAGGCTTGCAGTGCTCCAGGCTTTTCATTTTCTTCCTCTCTTTGTGCAGGGAGGAAGGAGCTAATGGGTTTTATTTCAGATGTCTGTCCTTGAATTGTATAGCTAATACTATAATGTTCTAATCCTCAGGTTGCTTGCAAGAGATCTTCTGCACTGTTATACCACCTTTTCTATTGTATTCTGTTCTGACCTGAGGAAGGAAGCAATAGCTTCCTAACGCTCGTCAGGAAGTGTCTTAAGTTAGTCCAGTCCTTATTTTTTTGTTTTTAAACTTTTTTGTTGACCATTATTTCTGATTTATCCAGCTGTCTGTTTAAAATCTTACTAACATTTTCATGCAAAATGAATTAATTCCATTTTTGTTAAATGCATCTTTTTTATCCGTGATTGGTGACATTTTTGTTTCTCTTGGCCCTCCTTCTCCTTGCATCTCAGTTGAAACTGGCCTTCATTGGGCTGGTGGCAGTGGCGAGTTGTGATCCAACCTTTGAGGTCTAGCCAAGGTGCTTTTTGGAAGTTAACTTCTGCGAAGTTGATGTGAAAAGCCCATTTTAGGTTAAGGGGGCCTGTCAGCTATGGCTCCACTGCTGTGGCATGATTTACTTCTTGATAGTAGATGAGAACTCAATTACCTGACCTTCGGAAAAAGCTTTCAACATTTTGTTGTTGTTGCTGCAGGTGGGGATTGACTTGTGTTGCTGACTGTATTATGGCTGTTGAGGTGGCTGATGATTCATTTGTCTGACTGGTTGGATGGGCTACGTTTCTGGGATTCTGGAACTTGGTCTTTGTTTCACCTTCTGGTGATGGGAAGGCCTTTTCTGGCTTTTGGGGTTTATTAAAGTATGATTTCCAAGGTTTGTTAATGTATATTTTCCGGCTAGAGTTTGTTAGAACATAATTTTTTAGTGGGTGACTTTGGGAGGGTAAATGTTTCTGGAACCTTTCAGGAGTTGAGGATTATATAATCTCTTGGCAGTGGGGTGTGTTATCTTTTATTTTAGGTGGTAGTTAATAACATCTTATACTGTTCCATGTTGCAGAGTTTTTGTTTTTTTTAATTTTCTTTATTTATTAAGTTTCCAAATGTATACATTTAATTGATGTGTATTTTTTATTTTTGTATTTTTTCCATTCTGCTTTTGAAATTATGAGCTATAAACCACTTTGAATAGTTTTACTAAAATTTCAAGTTTTATGGCGTTTCTTAAACTTGACAAAGCATAGGACCTCAGCATGTCTTAAAATATTTCTGAGACACGAGCCGGCCCTCATTTATATTTTTAGTTTATACATGAGGACTTGTCTCCACCACATTAAACTGTGAAGAAAAACAAAAAGCTTCCAGTTGAAAGAAATAAGCTGAATATTATAGTAGCATCTTGGTTTAGATAATCTGGAAAGACGATTAAGAAATCCAGGTCTTAGTGGCTCAAAATAACATAGAAACATAGACTATGATGGCAGATGGAGACCATACAGCCCATTTGGCTTCCTTTGCAGTGCTGTAGACCAGTTGACCTTGACTTCTCTTGTTGTGCGCCATATATCAACCACCATTTCGTGAAATTTTTTTTTCTAATGTTACTCCTGCATTTACTCACTTTGATCCTCATTGCATGACCTCCTTGTTCTAGAATTTTCTTTACATTGTGAAGGATTTGCTTCTTGTGCGCGGTTTATACCCTTCAGGAATTTGAACAATTCTATCGTATTCCCCTGCCCCTTAGTTATACAGATTTAAAGAGAACAGTTCACATCCCCTCATTTATAAACTTGAAAATCATATAGTGAGTCAAGAGAGGAGAACATACCCAACTCTAGGCATGCTCTTACTATAACCTGCAATGGCATTATGCTTCTTAATATGCAAGGGTTCAATACAATTATGGCTTGTCAACCTTTCTGTCTGAAAGCCCACTACGTTGGTGTCGTCAGTGGTTTTACAGGTCAGACGGTTTACTTTAATGTTTGGTATTTGGTGGGGAATACAAATGGTAATATGCCAGTAGGCATTCCACTCAGTTCCTGTTTCTGCTCGGAAAACAGATAGATCTCTGGTTGCTTTCTTAGAATTGGACAGTAATCCCAGTTCCAGTGATGTTGGTGGTCCTCTGATGAAGGATACGGGAGATATTAAGCGTGAGAAATACCAGACTGCGGCAGTGAATAAAAACAACTTGTCTTTAGCAGAGGGCAGCCTTCCCTGTCACTGGGTTAATGGGAGAGCAAAAGCTTCCATTATACTCTATTAGAAATGGATCACAAATATACAATTAACATGCATCTCTCAGGTTAGAATAAATTATGCAAATGAGGAAAAGTAAATGACGTCCTGATTGCTGACTTTTTATTCTCTGCTCCCGTACTTAATTAAGAATTTCTCATTACTGGCTCCGATTGCTCAAGTCATTATTTAATAAAAGCAGATGCTCTGCCTTGCTGCTGTTCTTCTAGTGGTACAAAGCACTGTTGCCTCTTGGATTCAGGGGTGATTAAGTGCCACTGAGTTATTTGTGCATTGATAAATGCTGTAGAGAAAAAAAAAAAGAAGAATTAAACAAGCCCAACCTGTGAATAACTATTCATGATTTCTGCTTGGATGCCTCTCTCTGACGGTGACCGCCTGGTGATCCAGATCTCCTGTCCTTTATCTCCCCCTGTGCTGCCTTCTCTTATCTGTCCCATAAATGCATGAACTCTGTCTCCTTTTCAGCAAAGAAGCCTTTACTCACATTTCCTCCTTTCAGCTTCTTTGAACTTCTTTTCTTTGGAAACCCGCTGCCTTCTGGGACTTTACTGAAACCTGCTACATATCTGTTATGTGTGACCTTATCACACTTGCCCATGGAAGATTTGCTGAGAGAGAGAGAGGGATTCATTGTCTTAATCTTAATTTGTGTTGGTGTCGAGGAATGTTTAGGAGAGAAATAGCAAAAAAAGAAAGTGGAATTATCAGATGCTTTTGGAGGTTGCAAGGATGGTGTGGCGCAAGAGCTTTTGAGACCGCTTGAGGCCCCTTTCAGATGCCGCACCTGATCGGTGTCTCAACCCTGCAAAGACCCTCCTCATCGTCAGCGCCTGCGAGGCCATCTGATGTAGCCAGCAGGCCTCCCCCAGCGACGCTTCAAACTCTGTAGCACTGGGAGCCCCTTCGGTTGCACTTACAGGACTTTCTGTCCCTGCCTTTAGGGGGGAGTAAGTGGCGGAGATGGACTTTGGACTTGTCAGTGTCAGAGCTATTAGCTTAGATTTTGTAGGCAGCCTGACCTGTCCTTCCTTGTTCTGCATGGGTAATTGCTCTCCCCTGGACAATTTGCACGTCCCTTATATGTCAGAAAAAGAGCAAAAAAAATTTTTTTTTAAAAGCCACCTTAAGTAGACAATCGTATGGCTCTGGTTTCTAGGAGAAGGGCATGTTGTATCTGTGCACTGCATAATGGATGACTTCTATATCTGTAACAGCTTAAGGCAGGAGGATGACGGATGGTTATGGGCACAGTGACCTGTCTAATTTGTCTTTGTAAATGGATTCAATCATTTTCCACCCATACATTGCAAGGAAAGATTGCGTAGTAAGAAGTAACACAGGGTTTCTGTCTTTATCACAGCTAAGCCCTGGGTTCCCCGGCAAATACCCGAAACCTCTCAGGCTGCAGCAAAGGGGACGCTTCCAACCATGCTGTTTCTTCTCTTCTTTTTCAGGGTGTCGGGAAGGACCCCCATGCAGTCTTTTCTGTGCACCACAACCCTAAATCCTTGAAGGAAAAAGATGAAAGTGAGCCACTCCACCAGGATACCGAACTCTCCATCCGGATAGGTAGAACCGGACTTCCTGCAGGCAAGCATCCTGTCATATACCAAGCTGAAGTCAAATATTCCCTGATTTGGAACGTGCTCTGCTTCTTTTTTTTTTTATTTGAATTTTGAGTTCATTGACGCCGTACATCCTTTCCTTCTCCTCCTCTTTCCTCCAATTCCCCATCCCTCCTAAAATGGCTTAAAAGGTTAGCAGACTGTCTCCCTTGTCCCTTGAGTTCTTCTCAAAACCATTTCCACGGCTCTTCAGTTTCAATGTATTATCAGCAATTAAAAGCCCTAATTGGAAGTAGAAGCCCCAGCTGGGGAGGCCTCACCCCGGGAGGTTGTTCTTGGGAATCCATCTTTGGTTTTGTTACACTCTGTATTTCATGGCAAGTAGGTCTTGCTCACCTGTGATTATGCGGCACTATTCTTCAACACAGTGACCCTCCTGGAAAGGCCCTTTCTTTGTCAGAGCTTACATGCAACAGATTGCTTACCGTGTCAGCATTATAATGCAGTATGTCCCAAGCCTGTCCTAGGGGATCTCCTGAGGAATCTTATTTTCAGGGTGTCTGAAATGAAAAGGTATGCGAGAGATTTGCATAGAATGGAGGCAACGCATGCAAATCTATCTCATGCATCTTCACTGTGGACATCCTGAAAACCACACTGGAGGGCAGATCCACGGGGACCGAGGTGGAGACCACTAAAGCAACTGATATTCAGCCAGTCAGTTCTCTGGAGCCACTGAGAAGGCTGAGAGATGTACTTTTCTAATAGGGATGCAAGTGAATGTCAGCTGTAATATGGTTGGCTAAGTGGTGAGGTTTTCTGGTGCATGGGGGTCTGTTATGTGCTGTCCTGCCTTGGTGACCTCAGGGGCCACAAATAGAAATCCCATTCCATAGCAACTTGAATCATTCAAGGTTTTACTGTGGCTGTAAGCGAACATGCTTGGTATAGCCGTGCATCATCAATACAATTTTATGCCTTCCCTTGTCTCAGTATTATGTGTATCATGTTAACGCTAACATGAAATTCTCTACATGTCCCCATTATACAAGGGCTTCCTTAGGCTTTATTGCTTGGCAGTGGAAGTCTCACCTACATCTCTGCGATCAGCATAAGACTTAGAGAAAGCTTAAATGAATCAAAGGGAAGTTGAATGTAAACTTAAAAAATATATCTTCAGTCTTTTCCTGGGCGGAACCAAACTTGGGCATGGAGTGACCCATTCCCAGAGGAGTTCAAGGGTCACAGATGCAGATCACCTGCAGGGTAGACTCTGGTGTCCACACTCTTTTGCGAGTCCCTCATGGGACGAGTCAACCAGGGTGTCAGGATGGACAGTGTTGATTTATCGCAGGGATAATCTTAGTTGGTCTTTGCAGATGAGAAAAAAGTGTGGAAGTGGTTTTGAGAAAGGAAGATGCCTAAAGAGGCTGATGACTCTCTTATCCTGAAATTGAACAAAAAAAAAAAAATCAATAGAAAGCTTATTTTCTTCAGTGATTTTATTCCCTTGTCTTTCACACTTGGAGATTGCTCCCATATTTCCAGAAGAAGACAGCATTAAAAATAATAGCCCACAGACCGTGATCATCGAGTACAATGATCTGCACTATTTATGTAGTGCAGTAAAGGCCTCGAGCATTGCGTTGGCGGTTTAACTGGCGGGATCATCACAGAAATGAGCTTTAGCGTTTGTCTGTCTTCTTGTGAAAATGTTCAGGCTGCCTGGCTTGGCTGCTCTCCCTTTCTGTTGCCCCCTGGGGTTTTCCTGCTGAGGATGCAGCTCTTACTGTGCTCAGAGGCTGGGGTCTTGAAGGAGGCACTCCCTGTTCTGTGCGTTTGCTGAGCCTTTACCCAAGAGGCAGTTATCACTAAAAGGCAAGTAATTTAAGACAAGTCTGGTCACCTCCGCTGCAGAGTCAGGTCACAGGTAAATCATTTCACTTAGAGAATCATTTCACAGACTGGCTATTTCACCTGAGAGTAACAGCCAGGGGCACAATGGACAGTTCAAAAGAGGCTCCATTTTCCAGGTAAATTAATAAGATATAACCTGTATGAGGTAGGACTGGAGGGGAAATGTCCCGTTGGTATGGGATTTTCTGGGGAAATTCTCATCTCTGAGATGACAGTGTCCCACAGGAGGTCTGCAGGAACGTACCCTGTATGTGCGGGAGAGACTGCAGGGGAAATGCTTTGCATGTGACGTGAGGATGTATAAAAGTGCCCCAAATATGAGAGCTGGGAATTGCAAGGCTAAAGCCCTGAGGGTGAGAAGAGACTGCAGGGGGAATGAATGGCATGTGAGGGAAGAGACTACAGAAGGGAAATGCTTTTGGTGAATGAGGTTGCCTATGAACCAAAGTAAGCTCATTTCTTCCCATAAAAGTCCTTCTGAAAAAGGCTTATTAAAAACCCCAGTCCTCCTGTGTTTTGTAGGTAATATAGGAGTTGGAAAGGAGGCGACGCTTATCTGGAGGTATAGGGGTGTGTGTGTGTGTCCCCTTCACTGAGGATGATAGTAACATAGTAAATGACAGCAGAAAAAGACCCAATGGTCCATCCATTCTGCTCAGTGAGCCTTTTTTATTTTTTTTATTCTTCCCAGTAGATGCGACTCTCCATCTGCTGAAGTAAATGAAATGATTGCATGAATAATGTCCCCTTCCCACCGTAGAGAGATGGAGGACAGCCCATTAAACAGTGCAGATCCCCTAGAAACCCAGCTCCACTTTGTCTTTTTCTTTCTAGGGCTGCCAGCTGTGATCCCGTTGTGTAAAGACAGGCTGATCCAGTCCTGGCTTTATCCCAAGGCAGACATGCATGAATTTGTCCTCACTTCCCAAGCAGACGCAGGACCAGGTCTTTGCATGTAATTGGCTAAAGCCTGGATTGAATCAACATGTCTGGTAAGGTGGTGATCCTATGTCTTCCTTCGCATTCTTTCCAAGCAGTACGGTGGGCTGGTCTTTCTCTCACACCTCCCTCTACATCGGCAGCAAGGAACTAGTTTATATCCCGTGAAATGTTTGCCAGCGGAGTTTGGTAGTATTGGTGCGTGGTTAGAGCATAGAGAGCTCTGTGACCTTGAGCTAGTCAATTAAACTGTTTCTTCTCAGACTGAAAAGGTGGACAATTTTTTTTTGCAGCAGGGATCGGTTGGGTGTGTGCATTATTTGGAACAATGCCCTGTACACCGATGGCATGTATTTATTCTTTCACCTACCCCAGAGGGAACGGTTACAAGTGTGGGTTGTGAGACAGCTTGAATTTTCACGCAGCTCGTTTATTCCGTGCACCGTGAGTGTGCACGGTAATGGGTGCTCTTCTGCAGAAGTGAACACGAGCTTCTGTTTCTGCCAACACATTAATGTGTCCGCGCTGTCTGCTGGGCTATATTAAGTGCTGAAAAAACCCATCATTGTCGGCTCCCAGTGGCTATAGGTTTGCCAGCCATGAAAAATGTGCAGTGCCTCAGACTATTTAAAGAACATTGTACTAAGGAAACAAATTGACATGGTTTTTGAAGCAGTGTTCTGAGTAATTACGGATGCTGCCGGTAATTAAAAAAAATATTAAAATATACATCGGCATGGGCATTTTACTTTATCACTGGAAAGTTCCTTGCTTTCCTAGTAGATTATGGGAAGGACAAAAGGCTAAAAACTCATAAATTCTGTTTTTTTTCCATTTGGTTTGCTAAATCTATTTAACATTCGAGTGCTGCAGCATCTTCAGCTGAAAACTGGAAGCTGTCTGCTGGTGGCATGCAACAGGGGCTTGAGAAAGCGTTTTCAGACTTCATAGAGCTGCCTATGGCCACCTCAGGGTTTCAGCAGATATCTGATGGTTTTCCATTGACTTTGTAGAAAGATAGAGGGTGCCTATTGCATATTCTATCTTCAGTGACATATCACTGGTGATATATTCACGGGCTGATATTCTGTAGCAGTTCTCCCATGAAAGCACTATGACTTTGCAGAAGGAGCGAGTGTTCCTGTTGAAATTATCCCAAAATAGCAGAAGTGGTGGTGACAAATATCTGCCATGATGGAACAGGGACATTGTAGAAAAGTTGTATTTTCCCTGACAGACTGGGAGGTGTGGGAGAGAGAAGAGGTTCCCTTTGCATATTCCATTTTCTTCTGATCATTATAAAAAAACAGAATATCATTTTTTTCCCTTTCTTGCACATAAACCTGCTCTTGGTCATTGGGTTACTCTACTTGGTACTTTTAAGACTGTAAAATCCCTTTCTGCTTTGCTCCTATATTTTAGATTTATGAGGATAGCAAGTTTTACCTTAGCTTGTCCTCCCAGCTGCGGGCTCCACTTCTTGGCGATTTCATTAAACAACTTTTGCTAAAAAAAAAAAAAAAAAAAAAAAGTTTCACAAGTCATGACTCATTATCTGATCTATTTCTTCCTCGCCAGCCCCTGCATACAGTCAGGTTTGGAGACCAGCCTTGACTCACAAGCCTCTTGCTTGGCACAATGCGTATTTTGCCAACTCTACATCATAGAAGCATTCGTTCCCCAGTTTTTGCCGATGCTTTAAGAATTCTGACGCTTTATTTTTGCTCAATTTCACCTTGTGCTACTCCCACCCACCTTTCTCACCCCCCAGCAAGAGTGGCTTACGCACAGCCTAGTCAGCTGGTCAGTGCCCTTAGTTCAGTTGCAGGGTCTTATTTTATTGTATTTTTTTTTTTTGGTAAGTGTATTTCCAAGTGTTTTGCCAGGTTTAGTCCCTGTCTTCATAGGATGGCAATGCACTGTAAATCTCCTAGTGCACCAGGCTTTATTCTCCTAGGACAAGCAGGATGGTAGTCCTCACACATGGGTGACGACATTGGATGGAGCCCGGCACGGAAAACTTATGTCAGAGTTTCTGGAACTTAGACTAGGCATGCTGAGCACGCCCAGTGGGCCGTATACCGTGCATCCATACGGGGTCCCTCTTCAGTCTGTTTAAGCAGGCTTTTTATTAAGCTATGGCACTATTGCAAGCATGTCCTGATTTGGCCACTGTCTGTCCATGTTTAAGTATATTTGCTGATACAGGTATGTAATGTATAATATTGTATGTATGCTTTATGCTGTACATCGCCTTTGTTTTTTTAGGTGATTAATAAATGTAGATAAAAGATAAAGAAGACTTAACCTTCACAGGTTCTGTGCTGTGGATGGCTGAGGCCATTCCATTTCAGTTGTTAACGGGAGGAGGATGCCAGACACAAGATGCTGGAAATCCTCCAGTTCGTGGAGGCTCCTAAGGAGATCGTGTTGGTCCTGGTGCATAAGATCCTTAAGGAGTTGCTGCTGGAAATCTAAGAACACCTCCTCACAGAACCTCCCTTGAACAAGAAGGCGGATGGGGTTTGACTCGTCCAGGAGGCTACTGGATTCGAGAAGCGTCAGCTGTTACACCAATCGGTGGTGGTCGAATCCGCCCTCAAGGGGGCCAAGCACTCTCGGACCCACGCTTTGGCACTCCTGGGGAAGGATCACAGGGCGATGGATACTCTTGGGAGGAAAATATTGCCTGCATTAACTCCTACTAGCTCTACGTGAGCCAATACTCACGGAACCTCTGGAAGCAGGTGCAGGAAGTGGCTGAGCAGCTGTCTCAACAGCAGCAAGACACCTTCATGTTGCTGGTGCATAAGGGCCTGGAGTGCGGAAAAACACGAGGTTCATTTAACCTACGATGTTCTCGAGATGGCATCAAGAGTCTCTGCAGTGGGAATCGGCGCCTGCAGAATGGCATGGCTGCGGGCCTCGGATCTCCGACCAGAGGTATGGGAAAGGTTCACTGACTTGCCGTGTACGGGAGACATTCTCTTTGGAGATAAGGTGAGGGATGTGGTAGCCCAGTTGCGGGACCACCATGAGACCCTCCAACAACTCTCTGCCAGCACTTCAGACCCACCCTCTTCAGCAAGGAGGTCAGCGTGACAGGGTCAGAGGAAGTCTTTCTACCATAAGAGGAAGTACTATCCTCCTGCCCCTCACTCCCGTTCACAGCGGGTTAGCTTCCGCAGCCGTCCCAGGCATCAGAGAGCTCCCAAGCCCCAGCTGGCACCCCAATCAAACCCCAGGATGGGGTTTTGACTGGATCGTAGGTAGCATAAGCCAGCCACATGTACCCAAGATGTTGGATTCCAGGTTAAGGTTCTTCGCGGATCAGTGGCCCAATATAACCTCGGACCAGTGGGTTCTGTCCATCGTCCGTCAAGGGTACCAATTAAATCTATTGGATGTCCTGCCAAATTGTCCTCCATATCCATTTTGGGGGCCAATAGTGAATCAGGAGGTACTGATAAGAGAGCTCTCCTCCCTCTTAATGGTCAGAGCAATCAAACCTGTCCCACCAAGGCAAAAAGGGCAGGGATTCTACTTCTGGTACTTCCTAATTCCAAAGAGAGCAGGAGGACTCCATCCCACCCTAGACCTGAGAGTCTTGAACAAGTTTCTAAAAAAAGAAAAGTTGAAGATGCTTTCCCTAGGCACCTTGATTCCCCTCTTGCAAAAAGGGGACTGACTATGTTCCCTTGATTTGAAGGACGTATACACTAACATCGAGATCTTCCCAAGTTACCGGAAGTATCTTAGATTTGAGATACAGAGTGTTGCCATTCGGGCTTGTGTTGGCCCCACAGGTCTTCACAAAATGCCTGGCCGTGGTGGGAGCACACCTCTCCAGA
This sequence comes from Rhinatrema bivittatum, assembly GCF_901001135.1. Lineage (NCBI taxonomy): Eukaryota > Metazoa > Chordata > Amphibia > Gymnophiona > Rhinatrematidae > Rhinatrema > Rhinatrema bivittatum. Next base: position 174,835,263 of record NC_042618.1, read on the forward strand.
CTGGGAGTGCATGTTTTCCCTTACCTGGACGATTAGCTGGTCAAGAGCACATCTCAGGCAGGAGCCTCTTGGCCCATGCACTTGACCATCCGGGTGTTGGAGTCACTAGGGTTCATCATCAACTACCCGATGTCTCATCTCAGCCCTTCACCTCGATTGGACTTTATAGGAGCCCTGCTAGACATGGCTCAGGCAAAACTCTTCTTGCCGTGATCCAGGGCGGTCATCTTCACGTCCAAAGCAGTGGTGATTCAACAGAGCCAACAGGTGTCAGCTCGGCACATATTGAGGCTGTTGGGCCACATGGCCACAACTATCCATGCACCTCCCTTGGCACGTTTTCACATGCGCAGAGCCCAATGGACCCTGTGGTTGCAGTGGCACCAGGCCATGCAGAGCCTCTAGGATCACATCCCGTCTCTCTGGAACTCTTTGTCCTGGTGGTGGGTACTTTGAAATTTGGAACGGGGAATATCCTTTCAAAGTCCTCTTACCCAAATTACCCTTACCACGGATGCGTCAACCCTGGGGTGGGAAGCTCATGTAGAGGGGCTCCACACCCAGGGCCTCTGGTTCACCCAGGAAGCAAGTTGTCAAATCAATTTCCTGGAGCCCTGGGTGATCAGGTTCATGCTGTGGGCTTTCAGAGATTGGCTGTCTAGCAAAGTTGTCCTGATCCAAATAAATGACCAAGTAGCTATGTGGTATGTCAACAAGCAGGGAGGCATGGGTTCATACCTCCTGTGTCGAGAAGCAGTCCAGATCTGGTCCTGGGCCCTGTCCCATAGGATGGTGCTCAGGGTCATGTATCTGGCTGGAACGGAGACTGTGATAGTGGTCAGACTGAGTCATGCCTTCAGATACCACGATGAAGTCACCCACATGTGAGGACTAACATCCTGCTGGCCTAGGAGAACACCTGTTACAGGTAAGCAACTGCACTTTCTCTTAGACTCTCTCTCTATCTGCATAATTATAAAATGTCTTGCATGCAGACTTGGGCACCAAATGCACTTTCTGTCAGAAGTGGACCCCGCTGCTCTTGCCGTGAACTTGGAGGATTCAGCCTTTCCTGTGAATTCTTCTTAGGATGGTTGTGAATTGTTTTCTGTATTATAAGGTGGAAAATTGAAGCCAGACTCCGATATGCCTCAGTCTGCGGCAGGTGCAGAAATGAAATTCCACAGCGATCTAATCCCCCCCCCCCCCCCCCAACACTAAAACAAATACAAATTTGGTAGGAAATTCCTGAAGGGTGTCTGACATGCTTGGAATAGCTGATGGCAGCTGAGCCAGTGCAGGTTCACTGGATCAAGTTTCTTTAGGGGCAGTATTAGAGTGCAGCAATACAAATATGATTTGGTGGGTGAGGGAAGAAGCTGCATCAAATGCAGATATGCATATTTTTAAGCCTATCTAAACATAAAATAAAATACATGCTCTGATACTGTCTCTCCCTCCTTGTTTTGTGGAGGACCTGCGGGGGCTGTGGTTCATTTTCACCTCTACTGTTTATATTTTGCCTCAAATCTCATGGTTTCTTTCCAATTAAAAAGAAAAATTTGAAAGGGTAGGTAAAAAATTCAGAGCTTGAAATGCCAAAATATTTCATAGAAACTATTGTAATAAACACAATAGTTTTTTTTTTTTTAAGAGGAATGGGGGATGAGTTAATTTCACGGTTTTGACCTGATCCCTGCTCTCCCAAAGGCAGGGCTGGAAATACAAGTTTAATACAACATTCTTTGCATGCATATTCATAGAAAAGCTCTGATATCTCGTGTCTTACTGGATCTTGACTTGCATTCCAATTCAGATGTAAGCAGTGAATAGGGGAAACCAGCAATAAATCATCCTTCAGGGGGATCGGTGATGTCCTTTAATGTTGAGCACACACCCATTTCATTTAAGCAGGCCAGACATTTTGACTGACTTACGAAAAAAAAAAAAAAAAGTATTTTATTTAAATGTATTTTTCTATGCTGTGGCCATGATCAGACAAGGGAACTGCCCCCAGCTTTATTCTCACCTTCTGAAATTGATGCTGCAGGTGGGCTCTTCGGGGCCTGGCTCTAATTCACAATTCTTGGACCTTGGTCTGTGTTTCTCTCTCTCTCTCTCTCTCTCTATATATATATATGTATTTTCTTCTTTGCCTATAGGTTTGATTTTGCACGTTCATTTTGGATTAAGTTCCCTCATGCTAAGAATATTTGTATCAACTTTTTATTAGCATGGTATATGGCACAGGATGATGATATATTCCTTTTCCATTGGTTCTGTATATAGATTTTTTTCCTAAAGGAATTAGTTGCAAATGCACATATTGATTGTTGAGACAGAACATGTGCGTCCACCATAATTTGCTCTTTAAATCATTTACACTCTCTGACATACAGCCCCAAAGCCATATTTGTTTTCCCCCTTTGGGTTTCCAACTCATTTAGAACTGGCTTCTGTCAGGCTGTGGCACCTGAGTCTTCATTTTTGACTACCTGGGATTGTTTCCCCCTAATTTATATCTCCTCTTCCCGCCCCCCCCCCCCCCCCCAACTCAGTCATTTCAGTAACAGTCCGGGGTTAAAAATGGCTAATGCTGAACCTAAGTCCAAGCACTGGGTGTTGATGTTGAGTGATGAGCAAAATTGCCTTCCAGTCAGAGGCTGTGAGCATGGCCTTTGCAGGATCCCCAGTACTTGCCAGTACTAGTGAGCAAAAAAGAGCTTGAAATGGAGTTGAGGTCATCTGCCTGCCCAGTTCAGGACTACCACAGAGCCACCAGGCCAACCCAGCCATTTTTTTTTTTTATAGCTGACCTAGGTCCTTTGAAGTTCCAACTCAATTGAATTTGATCTCATTCACAAGTACCAGTGGTTGTTATCCCTATTTTCAACCTTCTTCCTGTTTAAAACCAGCCTACACTGTGATAGTCTTTGGCAAGGGACCACAGCCAGTGGCTCCCTCTGAACCCCAAGTTGTCGCTGCCAAGCACTGGCTGAGATTCCAGTGGCCTCTGCAACGTCAACGTCCCCGGCCCCGGCCGGCCCAAGTTGCAGCGCTGTGCTCTGGGATTGGGCCTGGATCTCCTGCACATTAGCATACAGCGCTGCCATAGGGCTGGTCTATACTGTCACTAAGCTTGATGTCTGTGTAAAACTGAAAAGAAGAGAGAGAGAAAAAACAAAGAGTGATTTAGCATTATAATCTTCCAAAAAAAAAAAAAAAAAAAATGAACAGACTGATTCTAGAGGATTCTTATTTCCCCATGTTTGTCTCTATGATTTACTAAGGAAACTTGCTTTTTTGACCCCCCAGATTTGTATGATTGCATAATATTTGTGTAATCTCATTGAGAATTCAACTGGCTTGTGCTAGAACTGTGTGCTTGAGAGTGTGGAAGAGGAGACTGGCTGAGATGTGCTTCCTAGAGGCTTTTTAATATGTCTTGGTTTCCTGGATCGATTAGAAGATAAGAAGATGAAATATCGTTAAAAAGAAAATTGACTTAGGTTCCAATCAGTTTGACTGTTTGGGATTCAGGACATGAATCAAGCAATGGTCCCCATAGCAGAGAGCGCTGTCTGCCTTCCTCTCACGTTCTCTTCAGCTGAAAGCGAGTGTATTCGATGAGACCAAAGGCTATTATCTTGTCTCTTGAACCCTTTAGCGAAGGAGACTACTGCTTGACAGAAAATGGAATTTGAAAAAATGGAATTAAATAACCCAAAAAGTTTTTCTCTTTACTGCTCCATGAGCTGTGCGGTTCCCACTGAAACTCTGCTGCCTGATTGACTTTCATAAATATTACATTTTCACAGCCTTTACAAATATTCTGTTTCAGCACAACATTGTGTTCCATCATTTATTTATTTTAGTTTAGTTTTTCTTGTACTCCTCTATTTACATTGATTATACCGTTTTTTTTTTGTTTTTTTTTTTTAAAGATGGAACAGAACCTAAGGAAACCCCCTAGTGCAGACTCATTTGAAGCTTACGTCAGCCATGACACCACCTAGGTTGGACATTCAACAGCAGTTGGTGGCCTGTTAGGCTGGAGCCCCCTGGACTTCTCCTTCGCTCAGCATCCCTCCCAGTGGGGCTGTGAGAGCGTGCCCCTAGCTTTCCCCTATAAACCTGTGCAGGACCAGGCTAGATGCCGGGCCCACCTTAAATCCCCAAAAGGGAGAGCGCTATAAGGGCGGGAGACCCTGTGGGGCAGGAGATGCTCAGTGGGTGTGACCAGCTAGAGGGAAATAAGAGTGGAAGTCCAGCTGGGATAGAGAGGCCCAGTCCCTCCAGGAGTGGGAGCTCCGGAACCGCTCTGGGAAGTTGTGTGTACAGAAGATTGCGAAGGTAGGCAGTATTGTGAAGTTTATTTTGCCGTGTGAAGTTAACAAAGTGAAATTGCAAGAGAAAAGGCTGGAGACAGAGTGTTGACTGCTCCAGCCCAGAGGATTTTGCTTGGCCAGCCCTCATAGGGGCACCAACCGTCGGTCAGCATCCATTCCACCTAGGGATTGTTGTTCAATTATGTAATAGAATGGGAGTAAGAGATTAAATTCTGCAGGGCTTGCGTAGATTCTGTTTTGATAAAGTAAACCTATTGGGAGAAAATACTTTCCGTGCGTTGAATCTGAAATTTCTTATGGCTCTTCTAGTACTTGGTTAAAAAAAAATGAGAAAGGACAGGCTTAGAAAGAAACTTCCAGTGCATGGATAGGTAAACTTTCTTATAAAATTAACCAGATAGATAAATTGATCTGTTAAGTGAGTAATGGTGTTGTCCTTGTCACCCCACTAGCCATGCAGCTCACAGAATTTGGTTATTGTCCTTGAAACTGCCCGACCATGCAGAATCTCCTTTTTGAACACATTTTCCTATTAAAAAATGTGCATTATTTCTATCTAATTGGTAAAAGAACCATTTTCTTTTCCTGCATAATGATTTTCATTGTTTAAATGGTAATGTATGGGCAGATTTTATTTTGCAAACATGCTGCAGAATGTTAACACTGTGGTTCCCCTGATTTCTGTACGCATTGATGCAGAAGCTGCCCTCTGGCTGCTGTAGAGCCAGCATAGAGTCAAATGTTAGTTATTTAGGTTTGTGGCTGTTTTTACAAATGTAGTTGCAATCAGAGCACAAGGTATACCCTGGCACCAGTCGTCGAGAACAGGACTACAATTAGCCCCTGCAGAGGTGAGTTGGGCTTTCTGTAGCCAGCTGTGCAGGGGCTTTAGTCACTGGGAATGACCCTTTACATGGTCAGAATGCAGCTGGGTCAAAAGCTGAAACTGGTGGTTTGGCACGACTGCAGTATAAGCTATACTGAAAAAAGGCACAAAGCATTTTCTCCTGGCAGCAGCAAAGGGAAGGACATTTTATGAAACCTTCTGTGAGTTTTATTAGTAGCTGGTCTTTAATTCTCTCTGGCATGGAAAATGACCAGGAAAAATATTACAAAGAATAGATTGGAGGTCTTCAGGTTGCAGCCTCCTGGTTTTACACGTTGTTGAATTCAGGCCAATTTTTAAAAAATTCATAAAGCGCTCAGAATTTCCTGTAAATATCTCGAGGCATGTTCTTTATAGTATGAAAGAGGGCTGATTAAAATATTGAGAGTTATGAGATAGAAAAAAGTGATCTGAACAGTCGGCAGTGATGGAGCTGCAGGACGGATGAGAGGGATCAGTTTAGTTTACCCAAGGGCAGTCTAGAGTTTGAAAGCTGGGCTGAAGAAGGCCTTTGTTTTAGCAGTTAGATGCACTGCTATATTGCTTTAGCTTATACCTGTTTGTGAGCGTAATTTTCAGTAGTCTATGTAAGTCAGCACTTGCACGTGTAAGTTGATGAGTCTAAAGTTGCAACAGTATTTTATATTCAATGAGGATGAGCAGGATGGCAATCCTCACGCATGGGGGACAACATCAGATGGAGCCTGGCATTGACTTCAAAGCTTCTAGAAGCTAACTCTGCTCCTCTCAGTTACGTCCCCAGAATGCCCCTAACTTATCTGGTCAAATTTTAGCCAGGTAATACGTTATTCAGCTAGAATTTAGCTGGATAAATGCCCCAATATTAATTTAGCTGGATAACTTCTGAGTTATCCAGCTAATGCTTTTGAATAGGCAAACTGAAAGTGGACAAGTCCTTGGGGCCGGATGAGATATACCCCAGGATAGTGAGAGAGCTCAGAGATGTTCTGGCAGGTCTGCTGAAGGACCTGTTTAATAGTTCCCTGGAAATGGGAGTGGTGTAGCTGGATTGGAGAAGAGTGGTGGTGGTCCCACTTCACAAGAGTGGTAGCAGAGAGGAGGCTGGAAACTACTGACCAGTTAGCCTTACCTCGGTGGTGGGAAAATTAATGGAGAGTCTGCTGAAGGAAAGGATAGTGAACTGTCTACAATCTGGTGGGTTGCTGGACCTGAGGCAACATGGATTCACCAGGGGAAGGTCCTGTCAGACAAATCTGATTGATTATTTTGTTTGGGTGACTAGCTAATTCGATCGAGGGAGAATGCTCGATGTGATCTAACTTGGATTTCAGCAGAGCATTTGATACAGTCCCAATAGGAGGCTTGTGAATAAAATGAGAAGCTTGGGAGTGAGTGCTAAGGTGGTGGCGTGGATTACACACTGGTTGACTGATAGGAAACAGAGTGTAATGATAAATGGAACGTACTCCATGGTAAGTGGAGTGCCACAGGGTTCGATTTTGGGACTAGTTCTGTTCAATATCTTTGTGAGTGACATTGCGAAAGGGATAGAAGGTAAAATTTGTCTGTTTGTGGATGATAATAAGATCTACAATAGAGTGGATAAGCCTGAAGGAGTAGAGAGAATGAAAAGGGATTTAAGAAAGCTGGAGAGTGGTTGAAGATTCAGCAGCTGGAATTCAATGCCAAGAAGTGCCAAGAAGTGCAGAGTGTTGGGAAATCTGACCTGACCACGGACAGCCGTGGTCAGGTCCCCCTCTCTTACCAGCAGACGCCGGAGCTCCCTGCTGGCTTCCTCACTCTGGCCCGATCTGTGTCGGGACCTTCCCACGGCGTTCTCCCCACGAGGGAGACGCCACCGACCTCTTCGGGGGGACTCTGCCCCTTAGGCGCGCACGTGCGCTGAAGCCGGCAATTTAAAGGGGCCGCAGCGGGAAAACTCGGCCTGGCCCCAAACCTGACGTCACCAGCTGAGCCCTGTGTAAGGCCACTTCTACCTTTCAGCTTTGCCTTGGCAACAGGTCGACTCTCCTGAGTAGCTTGTTGCTGTTCCTGATTCTGTTCCAGCATTCCTGACTCCGCTCCTGTGTTCCTGACTCCGCTCCAGTGTTCCTGCGTGCTCCAGCTTCGTTCCTGTCCCTGTGGTTCCATTCCTGCTCCCGCTCCTCCCTTCGCTTGCTTCTTCGGTTTTGACTTCGGCCTGGTTCCTGGATTCCTCTGTCTCCTGCCCGTCCTGACCTCTGGCGTATTCTCTGACCTCGGCTTGCCTGCTGCCCCGAGCTCTGGCTTGGCTCCTTGTGTTGCACCATCGCTGCCCACCTCGACTCCTGGACCGTCTCCACCTCTGCAGTCTTCTGCTAGCCTCGACTTGGACTGCCCTCCGGACTCCCACTTCCAGGAGACCTTCGCTTAAGCCCTGCCAGCCCCGGCACCCAAGGGCTCAACCTGCGGGGAACGAGGGCTGGTATAGGTGAAGTTCCTGACAGGTCACCTGGTCCAGTTCCACTTCTTGGCTATGAGTGCCACTGTAGGGTCCTTCAGTGGATCTTCCAACTCTCGAGCTGTCTCAAGGGTCCATGCTCACAACACAGAGTGAGTCATGCATCTGGGGTGCAGTAATCCAAAAGAGCTGTATGTGATGGGGTGAATTGATGTGCATGGACCAAGAGAGAGAGATCTTGGGGGTAATAGTGTTTGGAGATCTGAAGATGGTGAAGCAATGTGACAAGGCAGTAGCTAAAGCTAGAAGAATGCTGGGCTGCATAGAGAGAGGAATAACCAGTAAGAAATGCCCTTGTACAGGTCCTTGGTGAAGCCTCCTTTGGAGTCCTATGTTCAGTTGTGGAGTCTATATCTTTAAAGGGACAAAGTCAGGATAGAGGCAGTCCAGAGAAGTGGGACTAAATTGGTGTGGGGTTTGTATGAGAAGACCTATGAGGAGAGGCTGAAGGATCTGAATATGTATACCCTGGAAGAGAGGAGGTGCAAGGGGGATATGATACAGACCTTCAGTTACCTGAAAGGTTTTAATGATGCACATTCGACAAACCTTTTCCTTTGGAAAGAAATCAATAGACCTAGGGGTTATGAAATGAAACTCTAGGGAGGACAGCTCAGAACCAACGTTGGGAAATATTTCTTCATGTAGAGGGTGATGGATGCCAAGAATACCCTTGCGAAGGAGGTGGTAAGACAAAAAGAATTCAAGGCATGAGATAAACACTGTGGATCCCTAAAGGCTAGAGGATGGAAATAAAGAAAATAATGAATGAGGGTAACTTGGTGGGGCAGCAGATACTACCGTTAACCAATAAGCCTTCATACTCTTGATGCAACTCCTTCAAAGTTCTCTGCTTCAATGGCAAGGGGAATAGGGGAAATGGATTTGAACAGCAACCAACGAGGTCCCCGAATTTTACAGTCTGGAGAAACAAATAAGTATGGGGGTAATGTGCTAATGTGGCAGTTACTGCCCTTAACCAGTAAGCCTGATGCAACTCCAACATTGCTCTCTGCTTCAACAGCAAGGTGTAATGGGAAATTGGATTCAAACAGCAACCAATGAGGGCCCTGATTTTTACAGTCTGGGAAACTGCTAAGCATGGGGATAACCTACATGGTGCAGCAGATACTATCATAAGCTTACTAGGTAGACTGGATGGACCCTTTGGCCCTTTTCTGCTGTCATTTCTATGTTTCTGTGAATATGGACCTCTGGTTCCATTTCCTTTAACAGGGTTCTTAACCCTCTGTTACAGTATGGGAGAGCGCAGTAACCTACCTCAAATACCCCCAACTTAGACTGAAGTTGGGGTTTTTTTGGTGGACATACCTTTCAATTCCTCTGGTTGCAAAATCATATGTAGCCTGTGAAGGACCTGGGGAGTCTTGATCCTCACAGATCCTTATTAGCCAAGACATTTTTGGCTTATGCTCCCTTGAGAGATGTTCAGCAGGGTTCCTAACAGTTTCGGGATTCCTCAAAGATGACCTAGAAAGATTGGGACCAGCTACACCTTCCCAGCATTGGGTTCGGGCCCTCCCAGCCTAGATGTCAAAAGAGTAATCCTACAACTCCCGTTCTGTCTGATGTGGATACTCTTATTCCTCTGGTATCCATGGAGTATTTCAGATCCTTTCTCCAGCTCTACACAAAAATCAATTGTGTACCTTCTACATTTTCTCTAGTTGGTTTGGTAACCAATGCATTTAAGGTTCACCTTGGTGAAGTTAGTGCCTTTTACTGCCATGTAGAAGGTAAATCCATCTCCGTACATCTTTTAGCTGAATGTTTTTATGTGGGGTTGGCTTCAGCTGAAGTCCCCCATCGAGCCTCCCACTGTGTCATGCAGTCTTAGCTCACCTAGATATTTAAAGCTTCTTTCAAGATTCTGGGCTCTGGTGAGTTAAAGTACTTGACCTGGAAGGCCATACTTTTGATGATGGTCACTTTGGCTTGCAGAGTCTATGAGCCTCAGGACCTTGTGACTTCCACCTTACAGATAGTTTTGCAATATGGCGGATCCATGCACGTTCCTAAGTCCACAATGGTAAACTGACATTGCAATTTAGATTACAGCTGATCCATAGCCTTCCATCTGGAGCAATGGGAAGTCTTCAGATGGTCCTCCCAGCTTTTATTTCACTGTCACCAATAAACCTGGATTTGCTATAACCAAAAACTCTTTTTCTCTTGGCTAATAAATTGCATCCCTTTTGTCACGCTCAGGAAAGCTTGGGTATGGTGTGGCATGTTAAGGCTTTCAAAACTGGAGCCTTAAAGGCAATGGGGTAGATTTTCAAAAAGCGCGCCTTCGCGTACTTTTGTTGGCGCATCAGGTGCCAACAAAAGTACGCTGGATTTTAGTAGATACGTGCGTAGCCGCTAAAATCCTGGATCGGCGCGCGCAAGGCTGCCGATTTCGTGTAGCCAGCGTGCGCCGAGCCGCGCAGCCTGCCGCCGTTCCCTCCAAGGCCGCTCCGAAATCGGAGCGGCCTCGGAGGGAACTCGCTTTCGCCCTCCCCTCACCTTCCCCTCCCTTCCTCTATCTAACCCACCCCCCCGGCCCTATCTAGACCCCCCCTACCTTTGTCGGGGGATTTACGCCTCCCGGAGGGAGAAGTAAATCCCCACGCGCCAGCAGGCCGCTAGCGCGCCGAGACGCGACCTGGGGGCGGTTCCGGAGGGTGTGGCCACGCCCCCGGACCGCCCCGGGCCGAAACCTCGCCCCCAAAACGCCGCGCCGATCCGACACGCCCCCGCCCCGCCCCCGACCCGCCCCCCTCGAAAAACCCCAGGACTTACGCGAGTCCCGGGGCTCTGCGCGCGCCGGTAGGCCTATGGAACATAGGCGCACCGGCGCGCAAGGCCCTGCTCGCGTAAATCCGGGCGGATTTACACGAGCAGGGCTTTTAAAATCCGCCCCAATGGGTAGTAAATCTGTGATGTCGGATTTTCTCCACAAGTTTGCGTGTCACTACTGTTTCAAAAAGAGGTCCCAATGCTACAGTAACGTTTGGAACAATCTGTCCTATGGTGCCTCTTTGGGGTGTAGAATACAAATTCATCCCTCTTGGGCCTGTTTTATATTGGTTCAGACTGCCATAAAAAAAGAAAAGAAAAACAGTGTTGCCTGTTGACACTGTTTGGTTTTTCTGTTTTCTTTTTGTTTGTGGCAGCCTGTGGCTTGGGAGGCCCCATGTGTGAGGACTGCCATCCTACTCAAAGAAAATGCTTAACTATAACATTAGTTCTCCGATAGACAGCAGGTAGTCAGTCCCCACAAAAGCCTCTCGCCTTGGTTTCTCCAAGTTTCAGCTTTATCATTGACTGAGGAGCCCTGCATGGGATGCAGGGGAGTGGTTAAGGCTGCACATGCCCAGTGGGGCATTCTCAAAGCTTATAAAGTACAGTACATCTCTGACTTGAAAATATGTGCATGTTTCTGTATGCAGGCATATTTGTAATGCAAGTAAAAACATCCTGTCTTTACCCATTTTATAAAAGTACTAGCCATTAAGCCCGTAACAACGGGCAACATTTAAAAAAAAATTTTCGGTCCATTTCCCTCCCCCTCATTCTCCCCCCCTCCCTCTCACCTACCCCATCTAGCCTCCCTCCCCTCACCTCACTCTGTCCATTCTCCCTCCCTCTCACCTTCCCCCCTCTGCTCACCCTCTCCTCCCTCCCCCTCCCCCCTCCCCCCTCCCCCCTCCGCTCACCCTCTCCTCCCTCCTCACTCTCTCCTCCCCCTCCCCCTCTCCTCACCCCCTCCTCACTCTCTCCTCCCATCCCCTCACTCTCTCCTCCCTCCCCTCACTCACTCCCCCTCTCTCAATCCCCTCCCCTTTCAGCTCATCCATAACCGGCAGAAGTGGAGTGTCCCTCCCTCGCGCGCACGCACATCGCCTCTCCTGCTCGTCGTCGCTGCCGCTGGTACTGCTCCTCCCACTCCTGCTCGTCGTCGCTGCCGCTGGTACTGCTCCTCCCGCTCTTGCTCGTTGTCGCCGTCGCCGCCGCCGCTCCTGCTCCTAGCCGCCACTCCTGCTCCTGGACCCAGCGCCATTTTTTTTTCGGGCATGCTCCGCTCTGACCGACGTGCTCGCCCGCGCATGCGCGGTAGAGTTGCTCTCTACTGCGCATTTGCGGCACGTCGGTCAGTGCTCTCTTATCTAGTAGATATGCATATGCAAAACATATGTAAAAATTATAACTTGTATGCGTAATAATCCAGAGTTAAATACGGAGGCAGGTATGACATAAAGATATGAAAATACTTGTGTGCAAACTTGTAATCACCAATTCGTCTATGCCTCCAAGTGCATCCAGATCTCCCACCCGAAAACCGTAGATGCAAGACCAGCACAATTTCACAAGTTAATTAGCAAGGAGAAAAGTGTATGGACAAGTTCGGTAATGTATGTGCCAGATACCGCTTACAAAATAGCAACTTGTGCAGGTACTTCCAAGCCTTGCAGCTGAGCTGCCCCCTTTTTTTCCCTTTCCTATTTATGTGCGACGCTGCAAGAACGCGTGAACTTAGTGTTTGCAAAGCAGCATATATATATGTTTAGTTACATGCTGCTTTAAATGCGTAAATGCCGATTTTATGCACGGAAACCTTTTAAAAATTAACACCTGGGTGTCCTTGACAGCATTAATGGATGGGGCAGCTCTGAAGGAATCCAGCTATTTTTGTTGCTCCATTAGGTTCAGCAGGGCCCAGCGAGATGTAAAATTGATGGAGGGGACGGATGGCCTCTTAGTTAAGTTGTAGAGACTTGGGAGAAAGAGGCCCCAGCCTGCAGAAGAGCATCTGCTCGAATCCATTAAAGGGGCAGATGTATTTCTTGAAGTGATGACTACATTGCATTTATTTGTGCGTTGCCATTTGAAATGCCAAAATACCCATTAAAGGAGGTCATTTTCAGCAGCTCACGAAGGGCTAGTGTGTGAATACAATGTACCCGCAGCCTTAAGCCCAATTTTTCAAAGTGAACTGATGCACTGCATCTGCTCCCAAGTAGGTGTAACTCACTGTGTGAACATTTACATGCCTACTTGTGTGTAAATGGTGTCCTCCCAACTCTGCCCCTGCCCCGAACACTTCTCTTTAATCCACAGAAAAGTGCAAGCAAAAATGTGACCTGTGCATACTTTTCCCCGCTCCCTCCCCAGACAATTTTCTAAATCAGATTTGTGCATACAGATTTCAAAGATTCTCCCCCCCCCCCCCCCCCAAAACCCCATAGAGTACTCCCGCAGTTGTTGATACACCTTGGATTTGGATTCAAACATGAGCATAAACTGTAAAACTGCAGATTTGTATGGGAGAAGTGCAGCTTTTCATTGGTCTGCAGTATATATATCACAGCTGCTACTGCTGTCCATGGTGTGAGTTTTTTGTGTAAAAGTGCTCTATTGACATAGCCGTCTGTCTTTTAATAATAACTTTTCTCCTCTTTTTTTGATCTTGCTTTATTCCACTCCCGAGGAGAGATTCCTGCTTAAGGATTCTGAAAACTCCTCCTACATAGCTGCTTCCACCAGTTATACATTTTAAATAAATCTGGATGTTGCTGTGCTGATTGTTATCTGAAAACCCCTGCTTTCACTCTGCCTATCCCAGTAGCCCATGGATACCCAGAAAGAATGAATATAATGGGCTGAATTTTAAAAGCGTTGCTCTCACTAAAAGCCCCATACATGCGAGTATGTGGGCCACGTGTGAACAATGCAGATTTTAAAGCCGCTAATTACATGTATATATGTGTGCACTAGCTAAAAAAAGAGACAGGGCATCGGTATTCCAGGGTGGGGCCAACAGTTACACACGTAACTCTGTATTTTAAAACCAGAGGCTGCAGCATGCAGCATCTTGTTAGCTGTGTATATTTACTGCCGCTCCTGATGATGTGTAAATATGCAGAAATCAAGTTTGAGGCCTAACACGACAGGGTGAGGGGTTTGGTTTAACTGGGGGGAGGGCAGGATGGAAGAACCAGAGGAGTATGGATGACCTTGAGATAGGCTAGGCAAACTGGTGGACAACTTGGTAAAATTGGAAATGTACTTCACACAAGCATGTTTTAAAATTCATTTAACGGTGCACGTTAAAGTTGACAAAATCCTAAGGAAGATACGTGAAATGTGTTTGCTCAAGTAGTGGCTTAAAATTAGGAGCACACTTAGGTGTGGACATATGATTTAAAATTACAGCGTATGTCCACTCTTGTGCCCAAATGTGTGCTCACTGGTCTATAGTTTCCTGGATCACCCCTGGATCCCTTTTTAAAAATAGGGGTTACATTGGCCATCTTCCAATATTCAGGTACATTGGATGATTTTAATGATAGGTTACAAATTTTTACTACTAGTTCTGAAATTTCATTTTTTAGTTCTTTCAGAACCCTGGGGTGTATACCATCTGGTCTGGGAGATTTACTACTATTCAGTTTGTTTATCAGACCTACCACATCTTCCAGATTCACCATGATTTGTTTCAGTTGATCAGAATCATCACCCATGAAAACCTTCTCTGGAATGGGTATCTCTCCAACATCCTCTTCAGTAAACTCTGAAGCAAAGAAATTGTTTAATCTTTCCACGATGGCCTTATCTTCTCTTAGTGCGCCTTTAACCCCTTGATCATCCAGTGTCCAACTGACTCCCTTGCAGACTTTCTGCTTTAGATATATTTAAAAAGTTTTTATTGTGAGTTTTTGCTTCTATGGCCAATTTCTTTTCAAATTTTCTCTTAGCCTGGATTTTCAGAAGGCGTTTGACAAAGTTCCTCATGAGAGGCTTCTAGGAAAAGTAAAAAGTCATGGGATAGGTGGCGATGTCCTTTCGTGGATTGCAAACTGGCTAAAAGACAGGAAACAGAGAGTAGGATTAAATGGGCAATTTTCTCAGTGGAAGGGAGTGGACAGTGGAGTACCTCAGGGTTCTGTGTTGGGACCCTTACTGTTCAATATATTTATAAATGATCTGGAAAGAAATACGACGAGTGAGATAATCAAATTTGCAGATGACACAAAATTGTGCAGAGTAGTTAAATCACAAGCAGATTGTGATAAATTGCAGGAAGACCTTGTGAGACTGGAAAATTGGGCATCCAAATGGCAGATGAAATTTAATGTGGATAAGTGCAAGGTGATGCATATAGGGAAAAATAACCCATGCTATAATTACACGATGTTGGGTTCCATATTAGGTGCTACAACCCAAGAAAGAGATCTAGGTGTCATAGTGGATAACACATTGAAATCGTCGGTTCAGTGTGCTGCGGCAGTCAAAAAAGCAAACAGAATGTTGGGAATTATTAGAAAAGGAATGATGAATAAAACGGAAAATGTCATAATGCCTCTGTATCACTCCATGGTGAGACCGCACCTTGAATACTGTGTACAATTCTGGTCGCCACATCTCAAAAAAGATATAATTGCGATGGAGAAGGTACAGAGAAGGGCTACCAAAATGATAAGGGGAATGGAACAACTCCCCTATGAGGAAAGACTAAAGAGGTTAGGACTTTTCAGCTTGGAGAAGAGACGACTGAGGGGGGATATGATAGAGGTGTTTAAAATCATGAGAGGTCTAGAACGGGTAGATGTGAATCGGTTATTTACTCTTTCGGATAGTAGAAGGACTAGGGGACACTCCATGAAGTTAGCATGGGGCACATTTAAAACTAATCGGAGAAAGTTCTTTTTTACTCAACGCACAATTAAACTCTGGAATTTGTTGCCAGAGAATGTGGTTCGTGCAGTTAGTATAGCTGTGTTTAAAAAAGGATTGGATAAGTTCTTGGAGGAGAAGTCCATTACCTGCTATTAAGTTCACTTAGAGAATAGCCACTGCCATTAGCAATGGTTACATGGAATAGACTTAGTTTTTGGGTACTTGCCAGGTTCTTATGGCCTGGATTGGCCACTGTTGGAAACAGGATGCTGGGCTTGATGGACCCTTGGTCTGACCCAGTATGGCATTTTCTTATGTTCTTATGTTCTTATGTTCTTATCTATGTCTTACATTTACCTTTCCAATGCTTATGCTTTATCCTATTTTCTTCTGAAGGATCCTTCTTCCAATTTTTGAATGAAGATCTTTTGGCTAAAATAGCCTCTTTCACCTCACCTTTTGTTGCAACAGTCACTGCCCGACGTCTCCACTCCACCCTCCTTACCTCTTTGGCGACTCCCTCTTTGGTTGATAGAAGTTTGGCTGCCGCGGCGTCATCTTGGCGACCTCCTCCGGCATCCCCGGACCGCCTAGACGCTGCCTTCTGGCATGTTTTCCTGAGGCCTAAGGGCGTGTGCACAGCGCAGCCCCGACTCAAGTACCAGCTGTGGTGCGAACCTCAGGGGCGTCCCCCTGAGATGACGTCATCCTCACCGGATACTTAAGGTCTTCATTTTTGCTAGCTATTCGAGTTAGCAAGGGTGTGATTTCCTCCAGGTATCGCTGCGGATGGGATTCGCTCTCTGCATACCTTGCTATTCTGCCTCCTTGGACTTTACCAGGGGTACCCGCTCCTCAGGGGCCTCGCTTTCTCTCTTACTTTTCAGGTCGCAGTCTGGAACCGGTACTCGCTCCTCCTCCTCCTCGAGGGCCCACGTTCCCGGATCAGCTACCGAATATAACTTCTGCCAGGAAGTCACCGCTGCCTACAACACCAGTGAGTTACCTTCTCTCTCTCAGAGCTTTCCCTGGAACCAGGTACTCGCTCCTCGAGGGCCTACTTCATTCCAGCCTCTGGGCTGCCTCAAGAAACTATTGTGTGAGTGTTACCATCCAGGTTCTGTTCCTGAACTCTGCATATTCTGCCTACTCATTATATTTCAGTTTCTCTACAGCTCAGCCTTCCTGGGATCGCTTTTCCAGTGCCTGAGAGACTACAGCCCAGCCGGACTCTTCCAACTCACTACTGCCACCTCTGGTGGTTCACTTACAGTTTAATAAAAGAACTAGTGTGTGTCTGTCTCCCAACTCTGAGCCTGGCCGATGGCCCCTCTCGGGATCTTCCCCCGTGGGTGTGGTCATCTGCCACCGGCCCAAGGATCCACTCACAAATAACACCTTTTAATCATGCTGGTAATCATTTTGCCTTCCTTCCACCTTTCTTAATGCATGGAATACATATGGTCTGTGCTTCTAGGATGGTATTTTTTAACAATGTCCATGCTTGTTGCACACTTTTTACCTTTGTAAGCTTCACCTTTCAGTTTTTTTCTATTTTTCTCATTTTATCACAGTTTCCCTTTGGAATATTTAGCGCTAGAGCCGGAGATTTACATCTGTTCCCCTTCCAGCCATTAATTCAAATTTGATCATATTATGATCACTATTGCCAAGCGGCCCCACCACAGTTACCTCTCTCACCAAATCCTGTTCTCTACTGAGAATTAGATCTAAAATTGCTCCCTCTCTCGTTGGCTCCTGAACAAATTGCTCCATAAAACTGTCTTTTATTCCAACCAGGAACTTTGTCTCTCTAGCATGCCCTGATGTTTCATTTACCCAGTCAATATTGGGATAATTGAAATCTCCCATTATTACTGTACTACCAGTTTGGTTAGCTTTCCTAATTTCTCTTAGCATTTCACTGTCCATCTCACCATTTTGGCCAGGTGGACGCTAGTATACTCCTATCACTATACTCTTCTCCAACACACAAGGGATTTCTACCTATAAAGATTCGATTGTACATTTTGTATCATGCAGGATCTTTATCCTGTTGGACTCAATGCCATCCAGGACATAAAGCACCACTCCACCACCAAGATGCTCCTCTCTGTCATTGCGATATAATTTGTATCTCGGTATAGCACTATCCCATTGGTTATCCTCTTTCCCCCATGTCTCTGATATGCCAATTGTCTATGTCATCATTCAATGCTATACACTCCAATTCTCCCACCTTACTTCTTAGATTTCTGGCATTAGCATACAAACATTTCAAAGTGTTTTTTGTTTGTATTAACATTCTGCTTTTCGGTTGTCAGGGATAAATTGGAATCTTTTAACTCAGGTGAGTTTTTCATTTCAGGCACTTGGATTCCTTCCACACTACATCATAATCATATAGCCTCCCACCTACCCCCTCTCAAACTGTATAGCGCATGTACCAATTAGTATCTAGGACGGACAACCAACAACTTTTTTATGGTAGGAAATTGATATTGCCTCTTGTTTTTCACATCAACTGGGAGCTTAGGAGATAAAAGCCTCCAAATTGCACGAAAACTGTTAATTCCATCATTGCCAATTTCCATTCTTCCAGTTGAAGATCAGAACTATCAAGCCAAACTTTTAATATTTCCTTTTTGGCCACCAGACTGCATTTTATAAGTAGTACTTTAAGATGCTTTCAAATCTCAGCATTTTTCTCAACATAGCCAAGTATGCAGAAAGGTGCAGACCAAACAGTAGTAGGAATATCCAGTTTAGCTAAAAATGTCTTAATAGATAACCAGAAAGCTTGATTAGTAGGACAACCCCATAAACAGTGCATTAAAGTAGCTGCCTCCTCATTACATTTAACACATGCACTTGAGAGCGCAGTGCCCGCTTTAAAAACTTTAAGTGGCCAAAAATAAATCCAATGATTAATATAATACTGCATCTCTCTCAGTGACACACTTTGGGCAGCCCTGGCTAATGATATTGAAGTTGAAACAATGTCATAGTCAGTCAAAACAATTGCCAAGTCTGTACTCCAAACATTAGCCAGGGATCTCAGAAACACAAAAGCTGAGATTGACAATAAATATTTATATAACCTTGACAGAGACACTCGACGTTTCCTATACAGGTGACAGAGTCTTTGGAAAGGACCAGAGCTATATCGGCCTTTAGCACATCTCAAGCACTTGTCTATGTAACTTTTAAGCTGCAAATAATAAAAGAAGTCAACCCTTTGAAATAAGGAAGTTGATACCAAATATGAAAAAGAATGCCTTTGTTCTGTGACATTATCAACAAAACACAATATATCCCATGCTCCATCATCTTTAAGCTCCACAGACCTCCGGTGCACATTGCCTGGAACCAAGTCGACATTACCCACTAGCGGAAGAAAAGGTGAAACTTCCCAGGAAAGCTTTAATAAATTCCTCACAAACTTCCATGCAGATCTATTTACACCCACCAGCAATGAATGTGCAATATAATTGGGCAGTTGCTCCCCTTTAGCAAGTAAGATAAAAGCAGTATCAAAAGGTCTCACAAAACGTTTCTCATAGTGCAGACAAGTGGATCTCGGCTTACCACCAAGCCATTCCCCCACCAACAGCAGGTTACAGGCCATATTATAATACCTCAAATTCGAGAAGCCCAAACCCCTTCATCCGTTGGGGCCATTAATTTAGACATAGCCAACAGTGGCTTGCAGTTTTGCCACAAAAATCTGGCAAATAGGTGTAGCAGCAAACAGAGATCTTTCCTATGTAAAATCAAAGGGGCCAACTGAAAAAAAAAATAAAGTAATTTTGGAATCAGTACCATTTTAACTAAAGCCACTCGACCATGAGAGATAAGGGGAACTTCAGCCAGGAGTTCAATTTACATTTGATCTCACTAACATTAGGTGGAATGCCTAAGTTATAAGAATGCCTGAGTAAGAAAGAGATGCGTTGGCCCACTTCAGTGGGAACACTATCCAATACAATTGCAACTGTCCACTGATATCCAGACCCTCTTACTTATCAAGATTTAGTTTTAACCCTGAGAAGCTACCAAAATCTTCGATAGTCTGTAAGGCCCGTGGTAGATAGTTTCTGGCATGCGTCAGGGTCATCAGCGTATCATTGGTAAATAGTAAACTTTTCAAAGGCTCCGCTCTTATAGACATCCCCTGTACCTCATTATCAGCTTTTAATTTCCTGCTTAGTTTCCAGAGTCAATATAAATAATATAGGGTACAGCGGGCACCCCTGTCTAGTTCCCCGGGACAGAGCTCTGCCGAGTACAATTTCATGTAAAAAGACTTGAAAATGTCCGCTATTTCTTTAGACCCCGTACAGTGCTTATTGGACTCTGATAGTAAACCTGCAAAAAAGCGAGAGCCCCCCGTGCCTTTAAGTTTTCTAGCAGATGACCTGACCAGTTACCAAACTTAAAAAACTTATATTTTTGTACAAATAGAGAAGATGTAGCTCTCCTATGCAATAAATCATTTAATAATTTCTGTGTGGTACTATATGTGTTTGGCTTCCACAGTCCACGAGCCGTCTGCTGCTACTCGGGCGGCCTCTAGTTGTCTCTTCGATTCAAGAATTTCTTTATTAATCTTTTTCTTAGTGTTCGACACAAAATGAATAATTTCACCCCGTTTAACTGCCTTTGCTGTTTCCCAATACAAGGTTGGGTTAGAAAGATGTTGCGCATTGGTAGCAACATAGAGTTGCCATTTTTTCTGAGAATGCCTTAAAGCTTGTGTCATTAAGTAGAGAGAGAGAGAGAGAGAGAGAGAGACTGACTAGCCATAGTATCCTCTCCCTAGAGAGGTATGTGTATCCCTATGGTAGGCCCACCTCGTAACTCGAGGTGAGGGTTATGTATTGGTGTAGGGGGTTAGGGGCCACTTTGACATTCAATGTGAGATGTACGAACAGAACAGTGGTCTCTTGTGAAGATCTGAGGACCGACGGAGAGAGGAAACTCACTCGAAGATGAGATTTGGGCAATGTTCTCTCAACCTAGCTTGATGTTACCCAGGTAGAGAGTCCATCAAGGAGAGGATACTATGGCTAGGCGCTCTCTCTCTCGCTCTCTCTCCCCCCCCCCCCCCCCCACCGGGAGCTTTAAATCTACTCAAACAGGCCTTTCAGGAGACATCGCAAAATGCGATAAAACCTTACCGCCCGGTAACACAAGCTATCGCATGGCTTAACGCTATTAAAAAAAAGTGTAGTTAAAATCGGCGTTAAGTCTGTGCGATAGCATTTCGCACACTGGCAGAACTAGCTCACTCCCCGCCCCTAACTCCTCCTCTTTTCCAAATTTGCATCGCACCATACGATATGGTGCTATCGCATGCGGTAAGGGCCTATCACATGCGTTAATGGGGCTTTTCGCATGCTATAAGCCCTTAACTCATGCGAAAATGCCTTAGCGCATTTTGATAAATGACTCCCTCAGTTTGTTAGCAAACAAAGGGCAGGCTAAATACCAGGATGTGATGACGTCACTCGGAGGAGACGCCCCCAAGGTTCCCGCCATGATGTGGATAAAGACGTGGGTGGCGTGTGCGCATGCACCCTAGGAGGCCCTCAGGAAATCATGGCGAACACCGTCACCATTGCCATTCCGGGGACGCCGGAGAGAGCCGCATGTAGATGTGGCAGCAGCCATCTTCCCAAGGCTTGAGGAGAGAGAAGGAAGAAAGGTGAGGCACAGAGGTCGAAGCCGTCTGAGACCGATGGATGCAACGTTTAGTAGACCCAAAAGTAGAAAAACCTGTGCAATACCCCTCTTCCTCAGTTTTGCATGTTCAGCTGGTAGCTTATGGATTTCTTGTAAAAGAATAATATTTCCTTTCAACCTATTTATATGGGTTAGAATTTTTTTCCCTTTTTATGGGCGAACCCATACCTGCAACATTCCAAGTTACCACTTTAACCTGCCCCCCCATCATCAAACATCAGAACAATTGTAATAAAGATGAAAGACAAGGTGATGGAATCCTGCGTTGTCTCAGCAAGCACCACAGTCTCCACTCATATTTAGTCATCCCACGCACCTTGTGAAGTGCTGTTTGGCTTGAACCCCAAAGCTTTACCAGCCATGATACCTACCCATATCCCCAAAACCTCCCTATAAACAAAGGAAACAACAAAAATCCAAATATAAGTGAAATGTACATCTTTTCCCCATTTTGAGGAAAACTTTGATCAAATTGCCCTCTATTAAAGAAGGCCAGGGTCACCTGAGATACGTTCGGGTGCCTCCCCCCAAAAGATATTATAGGGCGAATTTTAAATCCCCGTGCACATAAAATCCAGGGGTTACGCACACGACAGGAACTTTGTGCTCACTGTGCACATTTTAGAAGGGGCCTGGCCGCGCGCGCAAACCCTGGTACGCACATAAATGTCGGGCTCCTTGAAAGGGGCAGGCCTGGGGGCATGTTCTGGGCTGGGCAGGGGCTGGGCCAGCGCCATTGTTCGCTGTCCCGAAGATCTGGCTTCCAGTACACACAACTTACTTCAGCTTGGAAGCAGAAGTAAGTTGCTGAAAAAATGTAAAAAAATCCCCCCAAAACTTGGATGTAGAGAGGAGAGGGGTGAGAGAGGGGGGTAGGAGTGTTCCCTCCCAGTCCACTCCTTAATTGGAGCGGACTGGGAGGAAACTGAGGAAGGCTGGGATGCGGCTCCCGTATTTTATAAAATCGGCTTGTCCATGTGCGCCTGCCGGGTAGCTCGCGCATGTGGACGCGAGTGCGCACCTTTTAAAATCTACCCCCTATAGGTTTCCAATACAGTGCTAAGAGTATAAGGTACAACTAAAAGTTCAACATTCAAAAAGAAAAAATGAAAGACTTCATTTAAGATTTGCAAACACTAATTAACCATCTATTATGAGTCCAAAACAGAGAGAGAGTTGATAAATTTCTTCGCAGGTGCCACATCTTCACACACTAAGCAAAAGTTGTTATGCCAGATCTTCAGTTTCGCTGGATACTGCAGGGCAAACCGTATCTCCCGCTTCACCAACTCAGAACATATTGGGACAAATTCCTTTCGTTTCGCAGAGACTCTTGCCGAGAAATCTTGAAAAATCAAGATTTTATGTTCCTGGAATTGTAGAGACTTCTGTTTATGATGAGCTTGAAGGACTGCCACTTTATGCATATAATTCAGCACTTTGATGATAACTACTCGGGGTTTAGGTCTGTTAGCCTGCTAGGCTCTCATGCGATGTGCGGCATTCAATTTTAAGCAGACCGTCCAGGGCCGCCATCAGGAATTTTGAGGCCCCATACAGCCAAAATGTCTGGGCCACAAGCATTCAGTGGATAAAGTATATGCAACAATGTTTATACCTATGTGTAAACTCCACCATAGGTGTAAAAAAATAAAAACAAGTCAACAAACTCAAATCACTTAGATAAATGCACAGTATCTGAGAAATCCAGTGGGTTCTATCCAATAAAGCAGTTCAGTGTGAGTACTGAATTGTGTCCATCTCGACTCATAGTGGAAATAACAGCAAATTCAGGTTTATGAAGCAATCAGTCTTCTTACTTTCTGATTTGCAAAATCTTTAATTAAGTCTTTGTAACTGAGTTGTCTGGCAAGCTCATGCTCAATAGAGAGAATTGCCAGGCCGTTTAGACGTTGTTCACTCATTGTAGAACGCAGATAGTTCTTGATTGATGAAAGTTTGCTAAATGCCCTCTCTCCTTCCGCCACTGAAAGTGGGAGGGTGGTGAAAATCCGAAGAGCAATACACACCTCTCCGAATATTCCTTGAAGCTCTAGTTTGTAGATTGAGTTAAGCAAATCTAAGGGACCCATGTCTTCTGGAAATGTAGCTTCGTACACTTTCCGAAGATGTTGCAGCTCACTGAGTAAAGATGATGTAAAATCTTCAGGGTATGCTGAGATCAATTCCTCAGTCGATGCCATCAGATCTTCTTCACTCATTGTTCTCACTTTTAAGATTGGAGAAAATAGCTTGCAGACTTCCTCCATAGACTGGAAGCGTTGATGAAGGTCAGAAATTATTGTGTCCATTGCCACAAGGAAGACATTAGCTTTAAAATGATCTTCAGGATCTATTGCATCATGATGCCTTGAATTTATTTGCCGCAATTGTTGAGGGTTCAGTAGTTCCTTGGGAATCTCCATGCAATCTGCCACAGCTTTAGCTTCAGAAAGTAAAACAGGCCACTTTTCTCGAAGCAGTTTCATCTCTTCAGAGAGAGCTTTAATGTTAGCGAGTAGTCGGCTCAACTGTTTCATGAGAAGCTTCTGTTTGCATTTCCTGAACTTCATCTCCCCTGTCACTTTGTGGCTTTTGAAAGTACTGTTGTATGAGTTTTTTTTTCTTCAACTTTTCCTCTTCTTCTTTACGCTCTCTTTTCTGCTTCCGTTTTTGAGAGCCAGATTTGTGATGGTACATTCTTTGGGGTTATCAGAATTTACTAGAGACAAATAATGAACATTTGCTAGTAATCAAGGTCTATGATAAACTGCTTACTATGTATAAGGCCGTGTTCCAACTGTGTTCTATATAACAAAGAAAGTCTGTTGCAAAATCATTTTAGTAGCTGCTGCTTATAATAAAAAAATGCATTTAATCAAGAAAAGAGAAAAAAAGTGCTTCTCGCACATAAAAAACTGTCTTACTATGCTTTGGGCCTTCCCGATCATACACATTATGTGCTTGATTACGGAAGCTGAAAATTCAATGTAAACCCTCCCTCATGTGGCCATTCATTCAGCGGTTGACTTGTTAGGCCTAGTTCACACTAATAAATAGATAATGCACCAGCCCCCCAGTAATAAATAGATAATACACCAGACGTCCCCCCAGTAATAAATAGATAATGCACCAGCTCCCCCCAGTAATAAATAGATAATGCACCAGACGTCCCCCCAGTAATAAATAGATAATGCACCGGCAAAACAAACTTGTTACTTACCCTTTGCGCTCCGGGGACTCCGCGGCTCCTCGGCCTCCAGCTAGCAAGCAGACAGCGACGGCCCGCGCGCTTTGCCGGCGCATACTGTCTGACGCGGCGGTGACGTCACAGCCGCGTCAGACAGTGAACGCTGGCAGGACAGAGCGCGCGGACGAGTCTCTGTCTGCGGTGCTCTGTAAATCAATGCTATGTGTGTCTAAAAGACACGCATAGCATTGATTCTCTCCCTTCTCTGGGGCCCGCACCCAGGGCCGGCTCCAGGTTTCAGTAGGCCCCTGGGCGACAGACTGTCGGAGAGAGCCTCAGTGGGCCTCTTTGCCATGAACTAATACATCCCCCAAGCGCACCTGCCGCCTGGCGGCTGCGGGCCCCCATATGTGGCAGTAGATCCTGGGGCCCCATACTGCAGGCCCAAGAATACTGCCCTGATGGCGGCCCTGAGACCGTCCAAGTTTGTTAAGCCCAGTTCTTTAGGCATCCAGGACTCTATAGTTGACAACAAATTTCCATCTGATAGAGATTCAGGGAGACCCACAATTTTTAGATTACTCCTGCGGGACCTGTTCTCTAGGTCCTCAACTTTATCAGTCTGTTCTCGGAGTTGGGCCTCTAGAATATGGATTTTACTCTGCCTCGTGGTGGAGTCATCCTCCACAACACTCAATCTACCCTCCACCTGGTTGATACAATAACCAATATCCACAATGGAGGATTGGACTTCCAGAATTTGTGCTGATAAAGAGTCAAGGCTCCCATTTAGCAGGGAGGTCACATTTATGGCATTTGTATCATTATGCCTGGTATTTTCTTTACCGGACGCCATCTTGGGAGTTGCGGTTCTTAGATGAATTTTATCTTTCTTTGCCACCCTTGTATACATAACCTCAATTTGACTGCAGTAACAAAGGTCGGGTGCTGCTCCCGGGGCTGCCTGACAGGGCGAAACTACTACGAGGGCTGTGGTGCACTCTGCCTCTGCTTGCGTAGCTTAATTGAGACTGGCGCGCCCTGCCAAACTGGGCCCTATGTTTTCGCCGAATCAGTGCCGAGCCAAAAGAGAGGTTACCTCCGAAAACGGGGCTACTGTAGAGAAGTGCCTCTTTATTTCTTAGACCTCCGTTGCGATCCTTCAGCTCTCACCACTCTCTGCCTGGTCTCACTGCCCTCTCGCAAAGCGCGCTCTCCTGTCGGCGGCCACGTTGGTTTCAGGCAGACGGCGAGCTACACTCAAATACAAATACAATTGCTTCTCGTATGGTATCAAGAAGCGACACCACAGCCTCCCCGGTTTTTCTCCTGGCTCTTATGTTTTGGGTAGGGGTTCTGCGAACTTACAAACTCGCCTTAAAAGATAGTTAATGGGGGCTGACACTCGGAGCTCTAGCCCACGCAGCCTCCCGAGTCCACCGCATCACGTGACCCCCGCGTGACCCCTAATTTAAATATTGCATTGCGTGCCCAGGAGAGATGGCTGGGTGCATGTTAAGAAAATGGGTGCTCAACCCTGAGCGCCCATTTTCTGTGCACAAATATTGCATCAGCTCCATTATGTGCTCCTACCTGCTTTATCTTGTCATTCATTTATAGCACCAGAATATGCTAATAAGGCTTAATTTGATTACTTGGCGGAGCATAATAAATTGGAGTAGGAATGGTGAATTTGTATTGCATTTATACAAAAAAAAAAATTACATTAGATTCTTTCTGACCCTTTTTTTTGGTCTCTTGTCTACTTCTTTCAGATTCATGTCCTGTTGGTAATTTTTTTCTTCTCTTTTAAATGAAATGTTTATTTGCTCTACTACCCACTTGAAGAACAATGTCCTGTGAATGAGGATACTTGTTTCGAACAAGGCCGGTAATGGGCACGATTATTTCAGTAGACCTTATGTAGATTTCTTTTTCTCATGTTTGTGATAACAAATGTAAAACGGCAAGACTCCAAATATAGAGGGTGGCCATGCTAGGATACTTCTGTTCTGTGACAGTGGAAAAGCAGAAGGCTGTAGCAGCTCAAGGCAATCTGCCACCTGAGGTGAGGGATGAGATGGCGCCGCTCCGCCCTCCTCCCTTCAGCCACCACCGGCCTGGCCTCCGGCGTTGTCCTTCCTCCATGCTGCGGGCCTGGCCTCTGACGGCAGCATTGTCACTCCTCCATGCTGCCGGCCTGGTCTCCGGCAGCCCTCCTCCACACCGCCGGTCTGGCATCCGGCAGTGGCGGTCCTGCTCTACGCCACCGGCCCTCCTCCATGCCATCAGCCTGGCCTCTGGCGGCGGCGGCGGCCCACTGCTGCGACACTCCTCTTTTCTGCCGCTGCCAGCCTGGGTTGGCAGCCGCGACAGGGGTAGGCAGGGTGAGGTTGGACGTCACAGTGGTGTTCTGAGAGGGGCATTTTTTTGCCGCCTCAAAATTCTGCCGCCTGAAGTGGCCGCCTCACCCTGGCTCATTATAGAACCGCCCCTGACTCAAGCGCCTTGTGATTGCATAGTGAGAGCCATGCGACCATGCATCAGAACTCAGAAGGAGATCTGACTTTTGGATTTTGAAAGATTCATGGGGAAAGGGGGTGTGGAATCTGTGTCAAAGAAATCCACACTTGGCATATTCAGCTGTTCTGATTGCCGATACCGTGTGGAATTGATGTGCGCCCAGGCCACTCTCCTGGGCGCACGATCAAGTATTTAAATGACGGCCCACGGTGAAAAGAGGCGCTAGGGACACTAGTGTGTCCCTAGCACCTCCTTTTTGACAGGAGCGGCGGCTGTCAGCGGGTTTGACGGCCGATGCTCAATTTTTCCGGCATCAGTTCTGGAGCCCGCTGACAGCCACGGGTTTGGAAAACGGATGCCGGCAAAATTGAGTGTCCGTCTTCCGACCCATGGGCACATTAAAACATTTTTTTTTTTTAATTTTTTTATATTTTTGGGGCCTCCGACTTAATATCACTATGATATTAAGTCAGAGGGTGTACAGAAAAGCAGTTTTTTCTGCATTTCTGTACACTTTCCCGCTGCTGGCAGAAATTAACGCCTGCCTTTGGGTAAAAATAGTGCACTGTACTGTATCGGCCTGACTCTGATGGTTCCTTAACACACACCCTGCTGTCTGTGTGTAATCACTTGTTTAAGGTAGTGCAGAATTCTGCTAGCCCTGGTGTGAGCTGAGGACTCTGCAGTTTGTGATAGCTTTATTGGACCGTTAGAAGAATAATCAAAAGGTGTTGTACTACAGGAACCTTCCTTCCTGAATAAACCACCTCATAAAGAAGATGTTTCTGTTCTCTTAAAATCACTCTATTTCAGTTTTTACTGTTGTCAGTGGGCTTCTCCTTTTCAGTATTTAAAGCTGTAGGGTTAGTGGCTCAGTTTTCCATGACCAAAATAGGCATGTCTCCTTTTGCACCTCCAAGATATAAGTGTTGAATATCTCGCCTTGATTTGTAAGTTCTCCATCTTCACCAGCAACATTTTATATCCCTCAACAAGAGCACCTAAATGGTCTTTCCAGCTGCGTCGTAGATTAGCGTCAAGTTTGTAAAGAGAGGGGATCCGAAAAGGCAGCCTCCTCCTGAAAAACAGCACTGCCGCTGTTGAAATGTTTTTGCAATAAATCAGGATTAAACTAAACTAAACTCCTTGACCAAGGTGATCCAGTCCGAGTTATGCCACTGCATAGTGGGTTGAATTATTGCTAAATTGGTCGGAAGGCTGCTGGCCTCAGTCACTTTTTCTTGAAATTCAGTGGCCACATAGAACTGGCCAAGTTTCTCTGGTACTAAAGTAAACTTTCAAAAGAAAGGCATAGGGGTAACCTGCACAGAACGACAGTTACTACTCTTAACAGAAGGCATAGGGGTAACCTGCACAGAGCGACAGTTACTACTCTTAACAGAAGGCATAGGGGTAACCTGCACAGAGCGACAGTTACTACTCTTAACAGAAGGCATAGGGGTAACCTGCACAGAGCGACAGTTACTACTCTTAACAGAAGGCATAGGGGTAACCTGCACAGAGCGACAGTTACTACTCTTAACAGAAGGCATAGGGGTAACCTGCACAGAGCGACAGTTACTACTCTTAACAGAAGGCATAGGGGTAACCTGCACAGAGCGACAGTTACTACTCTTAACAGAAGGCATAGGGGTAACCTGCACAGAGCGACAGTTACTACTCTTAACAGAAGGCATAGGGGTAACCTGCACAGAGCGACAGTTACTACTCTTAACAGAAGGCATAGGGGTAACCTGCACAGAGCGACAGTTACTGCTCTTAACAGAAGGCATAGGGGTAACCTGCACAGAGCGACAGTTACTGCTCTTAACAGAAGGCATAGGGGTAACCTGCACAGAGCGACAGTTACTGCTCTTAACAGAAGGCATAGGGGTAACCTGCACAGAGCGACAGTTACTGCTCTTAACAGAAGGCATAGGGGTAACCTGCACAGAGCGACAGTTACTGCTCTTAACAGAAGGCATAGGGGTAACCTGCACAGAGCGACAGTTACTGCTCTTAACAGAAGGCATAGGGGTAACCTGCACAGAGCGACAGTTACTGCTCTTAACAGAAGGCATAGGGGTAACCTGCACAGAGCGACAGTTACTGCTCTTAACAGAAGGCATAGGGGTAACCTGCACAGAGCGACAGTTACTGCTCTTAACAGAAGGCATGGGGTAACCTGCACAGAGCGACAGTTACTGCTCTTAACAGAAGGCATAGGGGTAACCTGCACAGAGCGACAGTTACTACTCTTAACAGAAGGCATAGGGGTAACCTGCACAGAACGACAGTACCTTCAACAGAAGGCAACCAAGACCCCTGCCCAACCCCCTGTTGCCTATCGAGGTGACATGGGCCCAAAAAACCCCAAAAAAACCAGCAATAGCACTGGTGATGCTCCACCCCCTTTCCAAACCCCTCCTCGTAGAAAATAATCCCTGTCTGAACCAAATGCCCCCTCATTAAGCCCCCCTTCCCAGGAGCAGACACCCCCCCTCTCCAAAATACACCACTATCCCTGGGGTGTACCGGGTTTCTCTAGCCTTCTTCCGTCACCCATTGCGGGGAAATGGCTGGCTGGCGCCATTTTGAAAGATGATTTTGACCAGACCCAGAGCTAGGGGCCATTCTGGGTCTCCACTGCCCTACCGAGTCTTCTAAAGGCAGGTGGGGGGGTCTAGGGGTCGTTCCCCCCCCCCCCCCCACCACCACCAGATTTTATTTTTGATGTAAGGTGGCTCATTGGACCCTTGAGATGATGTATTTTGGGGAGAGAAGCACTGGGGGTGTCCAGGGGAGTGAGGCCTGCTGATGGAGGGGGGGGGGGAGGTTAATGGGGGGAGTGCATTCATTTGAGGTGAGAGAGTATGTTCTACAAAGGGGCAGAGTTTGGGAAGGGGTGAGGCGTTAACACACAACAATTATATATTTTTAAAAACTTTTTGGGCCTGCATTGTCTTAATAGGCAGTGGGGGTCTAGGTAGACCCTTGGAGGGAATTTTTATAATTGGGGAGCTTTATTTAAAACAATGATGGCCCCGTGCAAAGTGTGCCACCATTGCATAATTTTGGGGCCCTTCCGGGGAGAGGTGAAATATTACAGGACCGCCCCTGCCCCCAATATTCCACCTGTCCTGTGGTAAAATATCGTAGCTTTGGAAATTTACCTCTAAGCCTTACCCTAAAAAACTATGCTAAATGCTTTACACGTTGTTCCGTGGACAGAACAGTAATTACTGAATTTGCAATCAGAACAGGAGCTGCAATTCAGAACTCTTCGGTTGTAATTTCAGCCATGCAACTGCCTTTCTATGTAAAACAGGCAGGTCACTTTATCTTTCTGAGCCTCAGCAAATACTCAAGTTTAATGCAATATTTTTTTACTATTTCAACTTCTTTTAGTATTAAGAGGGAAGGCAAATTCCGGTGCGTTTAGAGTTATGGTAGTAGGAGACAGCGGCCAAGCTGGGATCAGAACTCTGAACTTGGTTAAGTCACTTTCTCTGCCTTTTTTTTTGGCTAATCTGTATTTGACTCATGTTGTTGTGGCTCACCGCCTCTTATGAATTATGGAGCAATCTATCAATAGGCTCACGCCCATTCTGTCCCAAGGACGAGGGCGTGTATGATGCGTCTGAGGCACTTTGGGACCCCGTACAAAATGTGCGGCAGGGACACAGAGGACCACTGCTGAGGCAGAGCTGGAATGCTTGGGCCGTCCCTCTGAATTTTCTGGCCCGTGAGCCCTGTACAGAGAGCGTTGCAGCCAATATTTATAGGACTGATTCTGGCCTTGCTCTTAATCTGACTCGCGAGAGCATGTTACCAAATTAAAGGCAATAGATGGAAACAGGCTGAGTATATAAAGAGCTCCCGAGAGTGGCGCTTGCTTTGCTTCACAAATCCTGGATAACTTTCAGGAAATTTCTTGCCACTTTTCTGCTGGACTCCCGTGGATTAGAAACGCAGAAAATCACACCGCAGATGGAGAGCACTGGGCCCCCTCATATCTGCTGATTTGTAAAAATCTACTGTAGTAATGCAGACCGGACTTGGCTTATCATCTCCTCCTGGGGTAGTGCTTCCAAATGTGTTTTGTTTTTTTTTCTGCACATACCATGACAGGAATGAACCTCACTCATAAGCCAGGGTCCCTTGGGTATGATTGCAGTCTCTAAGCTTTGCTACCAGCACTCTTCTTAATACTTGCTTTGTGCTGTGACTGATCTCCTGTGCTGGAATTCTTTCTGAAATTCTTTTACCCCTGCGGAGAGAGTGTTAATTGCATCTCATCAGACTACGGGGTCTGTTTATTAAAGTGTGTTAAATGCACATGTTGATGCGCAGTGTTATCACATGTATTTGTAGTGTTGCTATTGAACTGCCTATTAATTGCTCGCCCTCAGTGCGGCTGCAATGCATGTACTTTTAGCCAGATTAAGGGACAGTTGTATTTGGAAGCATGCTGGGGGGGGGGGGGGGGGGGGATACGTTTGGAAGAATGAATTGGAAAATAATATGCACAGATTGCATTTTCAAATCTACACACATTTATTTTCCATAGAAATTTTTTACCCAGAGATAAAGCTGCTGCAGAAGTCTGCAGATACTTATTACCTCTTGGCATTTCTCAAAAGGCAAGAATGTGTACACTTTCTGTTTTTGGAAATTTGTACACCTAGTGGTCAGTTTGAAAATTGCCCCTTAGGGTATACATTCATTAGTGCATTGTGCATTAAAAGCGCTCTAATGCATGCATTAAAATCATATGTTAATGCACATATATAATGCAAACACTTAACAGAGCGTGCCCTTTGTTTAAATTGAATTACATATCTAATTCAGTTTAAACAATGGGCACTACCTGAGGTTTGCTAGTGGATTATCAACCAGCCTCACAGTCCACTAAACCTTTGCCTGCTGTCTTTTTATTGCTAATGTGTTGATGTAGGGTAGTCTTTCTGAATGCTGTGAGATCATAGAATGAGTTTGGCAAAGAGTGACATTTATTTAAAAATTTTTTTAATATTCCACCTATATCAAATCAGGTCATCCTAGACCAGGGGTGGCCAACGCCGGTCCTCGAGAGCCACAAACAGGCCAGGTGTTTAGGAGATCCACAAGGAATATGCAAGCGATAGATTTGCATGCACTGCCTGCTAAACATAAAAAGGCTTAATTTTTTTTAATGAAAATCTCTCTAATAGCAATGTCACAAATGGCCAGGGGAAGAAAGTAATGTTGGACCTATGCCTCATTATGCACTGCAGAACTAGTTTATGGGTATTCTGTGGAGGAAGGAGAGAGAAGGAGAAACCAACACATCCCGTGGTGCATATTTTATGCAAACTTCGTCTTGGCAATCATTACCATCACCAGCAGCGATTGTGTCACGTGTGTGGGGTAGTGGAACTGGAGCACTGTGAAGTGTAAGATGAAAATAAGTCAGGCCACAGCCTCGGACATTCTAGTCTGCTTGCAGTGTGTTAACACTAAATCCTATCAGTCTTATCTGCCTTTAACAGAGTGTGACGGTGCTGTTTTATTTTTGTGATTAGCAGGAACTTTGCCCGGGTGGACTTTGACATAGTGATTTTCACCGTGGTTAGGGGTCTGGAGGCCATGCACAGTAATCAATCCACTGGCTGCTCTTTCTAAGCAGTCACAGCATTGTGGGTGTCTTCTTTAACAGTGAACCTCATCTCTGTTGTCCCCAGGAGGCATAGTGTGATGTACGAGTGGGTCCAAATTTAAGGAATGACACGGGGCTCTTCCATTTACTCGGAATGAATTTAACTGGGAACGACCATGACGATTTTTAAATATGTTCCTCACCTTTTAACACCATCAGACCTACTGTTGGAAAATCCTAGTGCTGTGCAGACTAGTGCTCATGGCTTTGGCATTCGGCTAGATTCTAAAAATCCACTTGCGTTCTCTTCTACTTTTTCTCCCCGAGATGTCATCCAGCCTCTTCAGGAAGACTAGATGACTTCTCCTGTTATCACCAGGCAGCAGGTCACAATAGCAGTCTGGCTTCTTCTGAGATAATTAAGTGGAGCACCAGGTGGCAAATCTATGGGCTGTTTCTTTTCTTATCTTACACGGAGTAAAACCACGTCGGGCTGAATGTTGACACTTTTCATAGCCACTGCCCAAGAGCTGGATCTGCCAGAAATTCTTGGCTTCAAGTCATCCCTAAGACTGGAGAGTACAGGGGATGGGCACAGGGATACAGAGAGCTTGTCACCTCTAGGACTGGATGGTTCAGGGGATGGGCACAGGGATACAGAGCTCCTTACTTCCAGAACTGATGGCTTAGGGAACACTGGCACCGGTCAGCAGCTCACATCTGATTTGCTGAAAAGTCACTTTCACGTGAAAGGCAGCCAATAACTGAAGAAATGTTGAGCTTCTCAGTGTTGCTCCCATGTGGGTGGAAGCACAATCAAATTGGTTGTACTCTTGAGGCAGAAATCTCTGGCCAGGATAGCCTGGGCCTCAACAGTGAGCTCTTCTCACGCAAGGGCAGCATGCTGGCAGAGCCGCGTATGGCGAATCTTGTGATGCCACGGCCTGCGCTGGGCGTGTTGTGTAAATAAGAGGAGTACTGTCTGGAGTATTCATTTAGCTCTCGGGAACCCCCACCCACCTCCCCAAATAGAAAGATAAGTACAAAATCTCCACTACTTCCCCTCCCCCCAAAAATAAAACAGTTCCCTATGAGTGACCTCTTTATGGAAATAAACACCCTGGATATAAATTTACCATCTACCAGCTCTTCACTCGGGGCGTTTTATTTCCACTACAAAATGAACCTTTTCATTTAATACTAATGAAAAATGAAAGACAAAAAATTGCCATGGCAACCTGGAGATGTTTTCTGTTAAAGATTTTCATTTGCAAACATTATTCTTCCGCCGCTGAACTGTTTCTTTTATTTTTAAGGATGTTATGACTGGAATCCTTCTAATAAATTGATTTTTGCTAGTAATGATTCATTAGGAAGTAGAGTATTTTGATGGCTTTCTGATTGTTTTTATTATTTTTGAGATGATGAAGAACTGGTGCCTGCTTTGACTTGGACTTGGGCTGCACATTTGGACTCCCGTTTCCATTTGGTTTGGAATTAATTTGCATAATTTGTAATTATGGAAAATGGGATCCTTAACATCTGCATCTGCCACCTTCTTAATTTTAATGTTTTGGAAGCACCAGTGCAAGGCAGTAGAAAATTAATGTATTTCATGGTTAATGAAGTTACTGGGGGGCCCTGTCGGCCGTATTCTTCCCGAGATGAGGGTGAGGGACTCCTACATTTGGGGTGTAGAAATCCAAAAGAGCAATATGAGATGGTGGGTGAGAATCTGATGTGTACCGACCGGGAGAGAGACCTGGGGTGATAGTGCCTGAGGATCTCAAGGTAGTGAAACAGTGCGACAGGGTGGTGGCTAGAGCTAGAAGAATACTGGGATGCATAGAGCGAGGCATAACCAGCAGATAAAGGAGTTTCTAATGCCCCTGTACACTGGTGCACACTGGTGAGGCCCTGGAATATTGTGTTTGGTTCTGGAGATCGTATCTCAGAAAGCATAGAGAGAGGCTAAAGGCAGTCCAGAAAAAGGCAACTAAAATAGTGTGGCGTGTGCTTCAAAAGCCATACGAGATGAGACCTGATCTACATATGTTTAGAGCAGTGGTTCCCGACCTGAGTTCTGCAAAGACCATCCCAGGGGTTCCTCCAGAAGGGATGCAAGAAGATTTAGTTAGAGAGAAAAAGAGCGAGCTGCTGCCACGGGCCAGGAGAGTGAGAGTGGGCCCTGTTGCTCTCCTGAAAAACTTCACCCTACATTGCTACAGACCAGGAGGAGAAGGGGCAGAGAGGGGGGGTCCTTTACACCCGTTGGAAGCCACAAACCACACTGCCGCATATTCAGTGGAGGTGGGGCAAAGAGGAACTGACTGCAGCCCTTAGAATCTTCAGCAGCCACTGGTGCACACTGAGTAAAGCAGCAGTGTGATCACAGCAGTGAGAAGCGTTTCCTGCTGCTGCCACGTGCTTTGTCACCGGCCTGACAGAAAGAGGAGAGGAGAGCTGCACTAAAAAAAAAAAAAGTAAGTAGAATGACTGAGAGGAAGAAAGGAGGAACTGGGAAACGAGAGGAAAAATAAAGGAGAGAAGACGGGAGACAGGAATGAAGACAAGGAGGATGAAGAGGGAGCCAGGAATCCATGATTCACCTGGTTAAGGGGGGATTAAGAGTGGATGGCAGCTTATCAGGGGAGAGAAGGGGAGGACCCCCAGGAATCACGCTGTAGAGAAAGAGGGAGCAAGAGAGAGGGGTAGAGGACTACGAGGGTCCAGGAGGGAAGAAGGGAGAGATGACCGCCAGAGATCAAGGAGGAAGGAGGACGAGACAGCCGGATGTGGATATGACATTAAACACACAAGTTATTTAGGGGGACACAGAGACAGACATGGAGATCTTATAAGCTTTCTTCCCTTTGAAAAGCAGGCTATTGTTTTGCTATTTCTAAAATCTAAATGATTTTGTGTTTGTAAGTATCTTAAAAGAAAATAATAAAGTATACAAGAGAAGCAGGCTAAAAGGGGGTGAATTTTCAGGGAGGATAAGTTTTAAACTTTTCATGTTGGTAAACACTTGTTTACCCACGTAAAAAGGCCCTTTGAAATTTGCTCTTTCCCGCCGCTGAGAGTAAAAGTAGCTACATTGTGAACACCGTGCAGACTGCTACCTGCATGGGAGAAGAGGAGCAAGGCTAAAGTGAGGGAGGGAACATGCAGAGATTTAATTTTGAAATCCTCCTGCATACTTTGCTTATTTCCGAGCAGATGCAAAGTACAAAGCTACAAAAGTACTGGCTTTCCCTTGCTGGCCTGAGATTTTAAAAAAAACAAAACAAAAACTCCATGGACAGGTCTGCAGGTACCGGTGCTGATTTTCCGCCAGGTCCATAGCAAGTTGCCAGCCTGGAATCTTTTTGACTTTGCTTTTCTTTCCCTATTGCAGCTGGATTGGAAGATGGGAGGCCACTGCTGGCCTCAGCCTTCAATTATGAGGGCAGTTTTTAAATAGCTTTGGAAATTGTCCTCCCTACACATTCAGTTTGGATGAAAATGTTATAGATGATGAATGATTCTGGAGTGCCTCACATTATTGATTTTGCTATGGCATGCAAACATAGAAAGTGTGTGGGAGTCCGTGCAATTATTTGAAGCTGAAAAGGGGTCCATGTTCCCTGAAAGGTTGGGAACCTCTGCCCTAGGGGAGAGGCGATATCGGGGGATATGACACAGACTTTTAAATATCTATAAGGTATTAGTGATGCACAAAAGGCAAACCTTTTTCAGTGGAAAGTTCTGGAACAAGGGAGCAGGATTACAATGCTCCAAGGGGCAGATTTTCAAAGGCTACGTGCGTAACCTAAGAAAATCTGCCCCTGCGCGCGCCGAGCCTATTTTGCATAGGCTCGGCGGCGCGCAGAAGCCCCGGGATGCGCGTATGTCCTGGGGCTTCAAAAAAGGGGTGGGAAGGGGCGGGTCCGGGGGCGTGACGGCAGTTTGGGGGCGGTCCGGGGGCAGGGCTGAATCCCCTGGCACAGCGGCCTGTGCTGGGGGATGGCGAGTGGAGGTGGGTTAGATAGGGGAAGGGAGGGGAGGTAGGGGGGTGGCTGAAAAAAGTTCCCTGATGGCTTTCCCCTTGAAGGGAACGGGGAAAGCCATCAGGGCTCCCCTCGGGCTCGGCGCGTGCAAGGTGCACATGTGTGCACCTTGTTGCGCGCCAAGCCCGGATTTTATAACATGCGCGCGGCAGCGCATGCATGTTATAAAATCGGGTGTAGATTTGTTTGTGCCGGATTGCGCAAACAAATCTACGCCCGTGCATATGTTTTAAGATCTGCCCCCAAGGGGGTAGACTTAGCACCAACATCACAAAATATTTTTTCATGGAAAGAGTGGTGGATATCTGGCATGCTCTCCCAGTGGAGATAGTGGAGGAGAAATTAAAAACAAGGCGTAGGATAAACACAGCGGGGCCAATATTCAGTCCCGTTGAATATACTTGCCTAAAGTTACCCGGCTATATGTAGCTGGACAACTTTAAAACCTGTGTTTGAATATAACCAGTTTGGTTTTAAAGTTTTCTGGCTACATAGAAACATAGAAATGATGGTAGAAAAGGACAAAATAGTCCATTCAGTCAACCCAGCAGGCTTATGGTAGTATCTGCCACGCCGTACAGGTCACCCCCATAGTTATCAGTTTCTCAGTCTGTAAATGTCAGGTTACTTGTTGGTTGCTGTCTGAGTCCAATTCTCCGTTACCTCTTGCCATTGAAGCAGAGAGCAATGTTGGAGTTGCATCAAAAGTATCAGGCTTATTAGTTAAGGGTAGTAACGGCCACACCAGCAAGTTACTCCCATGCTTATTTGTTTTCCGAGACTGTGCGATTCAATGTCCTTGTTGGTTTCTGTCTGAATCTAATTCCCCTTTTCCTCTTTTCCCCCTGCCGTTGAAGAAGAGAGTAATGATGGAGTTGCATCAACAGTATGAAGGCTTATTGGTTAAGGGTAGTAACCGCCACACCAACAAGTTATCCCCATGCACTCTTTTCTTCATTTCCATCCTCTAGCCTTTAGGGATCCACGGTGTTTATCCCATGCCCCTTTGAAATCTTTCACTGTTGTTGTCTTCACCACCTCCCCTGCAAGAGCCTTCCAGGCATCCACCACCCTCTCCATGAAGAAATATTTCCCGACGTTGGTTCTGAGTCATCCTCCATGGAGTTTCATTTCGTGACCCCTGGTTTTACTGATTTCTTTCCAATGGAGGTGATTTGTAGAGTGTGCATCATTAAAACCTTTCAGGTATCTGAAGGTCTGTAACATATTTCCCCTGCACCTCCTCTCCTCCAGGGTTTACATATTTAGATCCTTCAACCTCTCCTCATAAGTCATTTGATGAAGACCCCCCACCATTTTGGTTACCCTTCTCTGGACGGTCTTCATCCTGTTTCTAGAACTGAACACAGTACTCCAGGTGAGGCCTTGCCAAGGACCTGTACAAGGGGATTATCACTTCCTTTTTCTTACTGGTTATTCCTCTCTCTATGCAGCCCAGCATTCTTCTGGCTACTGTGGCTCATGCTTCCAGCGTTGCTATGCTTACAACACTAATAGCTTACATCTCCAGCCTTGCTCTCATAGCAGCGTTGAATGTGGCTGGGATTGCACAGCAATTCTGACAGAAAGCCTACATTTCTAAAGGTACTGGGTGGGGGGAGGGAGAGGAGAGGCACTTTGGGGCTTTTTCTGAGGAAGTGGGGAGAGGAATGGGGAGGAAGGCCTGTGGACTCCACCGCACATTTTTATGTGCCATCCGAAGGGTTTGGGAGTGGGGGACTGGGGAGTACTCGGCCCAGCGGGGCATTTGTTAAATTATGCGGGAGGAGGGGCTTGGGAATCAGGCCGCAGGACTGTACTTCACTTTTTTCCCCCTAAAGCAGTGCCACGTGACCGGATATCATTTGACTATATCTGGTTAAGTGGCGAGTTATCTACCCATATGTGGCCAGAGAACTTTAGGACTGTTCTGGGGATGACCTAAATTTATCTGGCTAACTGACTGAATACAGTTGAAAATTGGCTTAAGTCAGCCAGATAACGTCACCCTGCCCTGGAACACCATCTAAACGCCCCTTTTTATTTTAGCCAGATAATAAGTGAATCTGTGTTCAAAATGTTGCCATGTAGCTGGATAAGTTGTGAGTTATCTGGCTAAATGCCTTTGAATATTGACCCCAAAGGATCTGTAAGATGGTAATGACTTGGGTAGTGTACATAGAGCAGCACTTACAGCCCTAAACAGAAGGCTTGGGGGCAACCTTCACTCTGCAGCACCTCACTACTTCTCCTCTCTTATCTCTCTCTACAGCCCTCCTCGTGCACTCCGCTCGTCGGATAAGTCACTCCTATCTGTGCCCCTCTCCTCTTATCGCCAGTTCATGACTCCCTGCTTTCCACCTGGCGGCGCTGTGTGCTTGGAATAGTCTTCCTGAACTGTTGCGTCATGATCCCTCTCTCATCATGTTTAAATCCCATCTGAAGACCCACTTTTTTGAAACCACTTTTAAATCTTATGCCCGTTTGCCTGCTTTTAGTCTTGTTAATTAACTTTCTTTTCTTTTTTAACCATTGTCTTGTTTATACCCCAAGTCTCTTGTCCTGTATGCTTATCTTATTAGATTATAAGCTCCATTGAGCAGGGAATGGCTTTTTGTATGTTTGTACAGTGCTGCGTATGTCGTGTAGCGCTATAGAAATGTTATGTTGTGGTAGTAGTAGTAGTAGATCAACAATTGCAACCCTAAAAAGCCTTCCTGGGCAGACTCGGTGGGCCATTTGTGTCCTTTTTTCCCCACCATTTACGATGTTACTGTGTTACGGAGCATGAAGGCAGTATTTTGTCTGACAACAAAGCAAATTATTTGCTACCAGAAAATGAAATGTGTAAAAGCTGAGTCTGTAGATGGAGAGTGGATATCCAGGAGGAGCCAAGGAAGCCTTAAAGTATCAAAACAGATGGAATTTAAAGGTTATGATGATTGATTTTTGCACAATTGGATCTTGTAGTTTGCAGAACTTGCAAGGACCCTTTTCTGGATGTCGCAAATGCTTCAGGTTTGAGTTTTTTAAAAGGCTCTTGAGACCCATCCTGCTTTGTGCCACACGATTGTGTGTTATGCAGTTCTCATAGCATCATTTGGTAGTTTAAGCTATGGTGGCCATGTTGAAGTGATTGCCTTCTTTCTGGCTCCGAGGAGAAGGCCATTACAACATTGCTGGATCAGGATCTACAAAGACCTGATCCAGCAATATTTCATTTGTTATACCTTTAAATGCATTTAAGACTCAAGCTGACCAATCCGATTGTCTGCATAGTTAGATATCACATTTTTTTGCCAGATCAGGGCCCAAGTGTTTCCATCGATTAGCAGGGCTGAATTAAACATGATGTGGGTGACATCATCCAGCAATATCGAACAGACCTCCCTCTCAAAGCTAATAGAGCTTTTGCTCTACTGAGCATGCGTGGAAATTCCCACTCGGCTGATGCCTTGTGAGCCCTCTCAGTCTTTTTTTGTCTGAGCAGCAGCACAGTCGTGTACCTCTATCTCTCTCATATTTTTTCTAATATTCTATATTTTTTCCTATCTGAAAGTTGCCTCTCTACTTCAGCAGCCCCCCAAAACAAACAGCACTCTTCAGTGCTACATAAAAAAAAGAATAGAAGAAAGATTGCTTCCTCATAAAGTCAGAAAGGAAGAAGGCCACAGAAAATGGTTTTAACGACTATATTTGCAGCAGGAAAATGTCCTTTGCAGATGGACATGAGCTGTGTGACATTTGCTTGGATCCTGACCATGACCAGGCTAATTGTTATAACCAGGGCTTAGTTTGTGGGGGAACGGCCTGTTTCACTACTTCTTTTTCAGATTTAAGAGGCAGCAGAGCCCCTCCCTTTCAGGTAGCCTACAGGGAAGAAGGGAGGAGGGGTGAGCCTGGAGCAGACCACGCAGAAAACAGCCACTCTGCTTCCTAATCCAGCCCTTCCCCTCCTATTCTGCAGGGAAGACCAGGGAAGGGGTGCAATCCTAAAGCAGATAAAGCAAAGGTAACTGACTAAATAGTATAGCGGCTGAATATAGACCTCTTTAAGTTTCATTATCTCCTCATGAACACACTGTTCCAAAAATTGATTTCCCT
Organism: Rhinatrema bivittatum; assembly: GCF_901001135.1. Classification (NCBI taxonomy): domain Eukaryota; kingdom Metazoa; phylum Chordata; class Amphibia; order Gymnophiona; family Rhinatrematidae; genus Rhinatrema; species Rhinatrema bivittatum. The sequence goes on from NC_042618.1 coordinate 174,875,915, forward strand.
CGCTTCCACTCTTTGTGTTTTGTTTTATGTGGTCCTGGTCAAGACTCAGCACTTTGTCAGTGAGAATACATCTTAGTGCTGTGCTATAGCCGCTTATTGTACTCATTTCAAGAGTAAATTTATCTGCATTCATCTGTTAGTGTTTAAATTTATGAAAGTTTAAGGCTGATAAAACCTTCAGTTGGAAAACCACTTGTTCCATGAGATCTAAATGTGGTTCTAGCGCAAGTCATGAAACCACCAATCAAACCACTGGAGTCGGCTTTTCTCAAGTTCCTAACATGGAAAGTACTGTTCTTGGTAGCAGCAACATCAGCCAGAAGAGTCAGTGAACTTCAAACTCTAGTTCATTACTCACCCTACATGCTGTTCTTCCACAGTCAGGTATTGCTCAGCACCCACCCAAAATTCCTACTGCATGGAGTATCAGCTTTCCATATTAATCAAGCCATTATACTCCCCATGTTCTTACTGAGGCCACATGCACATAAAGTTGAAAAAGTTCTCCACATCTTGGACTGTAAGAGAGCACTAGCTGATTACAAAACAAGGACTCGGCCACATCATCAGACTTCACAGCTCTTTCTCTCTTTCGATCCTAAGTCACTAGGCATAGCAGTGGCCAAATGAGCATTGTCCAGTTGGCTAGCAGACTGTATTGCATATTGCTAAAAACTAGCCGGCATCCAGATTACAGATGCTATCAAGGCTCACCAAATGAGAGCCGTGGCTTCATCAGTGGCTCATTTATGAGTTATACTTCTCGAAGACACAACTTGGTCATCAGTACACACCTTTAGCAGTTTTGCACAGCTTGTTTGCCCAGTATCCACTCTGCATGGTGGGGCCTGAGTTACTTTTTCAGTAATCACGCCGCTGCAGCCCTCAGCTTGAGACTCCCCACATGTCATGGCTAATTCAGCCCTGTTAGCAATGGGAAAAGCAAGGTTTCATACTGTAAGTGGTGTTTTCTATAGATAGCAAGATGAATTAGCTATGCTAAATACCTATCTGTCTCCCTGGAGAGTTGATTCCCTAACTGGATTTAGCTCTAAAATTGACTGAGAGGGCTCTTGAGGTAATGCCCAAGTGAGAATTCCCACACATGCTCAGTAGAGCAAAAGATTTATTAGCTTGGAGGAAGAGGTCTATTTAGTGCCACTGGAGGACGTTGCCCACATGTCATAGGTAATTCATCCTGCTGTCTATGGAAAACACTCTTTATGGTAAGCAAACTTGTTTTCTATAATTACTGTTGTCAACATTTAACAAAGGTATAATTTGAGACCTCCTAACTGGAGAAGGCAAGATAGCATCCTGATGGTAGATGTTACTCTCTGAGCGTTACTTACCCATATTTTGGGAGAATATTGGCTTTTTCAACATTCTCTTCTTTTAAAAATGGTGAAAAGCAAGAGAAAGGTTAAGGTCTTCCCTTCCAGAGATCTCCCAAGTACTTCATTGGTAGAGCCAATGGTTGCCTTCTTCCAGCAACAGTAGATCAGCAGCATTTTGGTAGATGACTCTGACAGAACTATGAGCCAAGTGAGTTTGCTTCTGATGCCAGAGCTCACATCAAGCTCTAATCCCCTCTTGCTGGCCAGTGAAAAAGCTCCATTGGGCTCATTAAGTCTGACCAGGGTGGAGGTGGCACACCTTTTGGAACTGATGGCAGCTAGTGGCATTGAAGATAAGGAACTGTTGCCACCGGCTGGAGTCGAGCATATTCCTGGACTGTTCGATCTCAAGGTTTCTGTAAAAGGTGGACACCTGACCAAAGTCCAAGAAGCATTCAGTGAAATGTCTCTGGATTTGATTTGGAAAGCTGTTCTGGAGGTAAAACCAGCCTTGATCCCTAAGGATCAGTTCCATCAGTGATTTATCTATGGATAAATCATTGATGGAACTGAAAGGACAAGTTGCATCCCAAAGTTCTGCTCTCTAGTATTGCTGGCTGAACATAAGTAATTGCAATGAGTTCTGTATTTGATGATCCTTGAATTTTAAGGTATAAGTCACTTGGGTAGGTGGTAGTTGAGAGATCCAGAAAATTCAGTCAGATGTTTCAGGTCTGACTCAGAAAGCTGTTTCTGCAAAAGAAATAAGTGCTACCTTGATTCAAGATAATGTGTGGATGAGAAGAAAAAAAACATAGAAGATGCTATAAATTGTTATAATTTAAGAGCTATTAATTTTCCCATAGTTAAAAAATATTTCTCCTACTGAATTATTAAAAAAAAATATAGATAAAGATGAATATTTAATTAAGAGAACCTCACTTCTTCCTACGTTGAAGACCTACTTCCTGCCAATAAAAGGACTTTGACAAGGGGCTACAGCTAAGGAATATCTTTTGGATTAGTGACATCAGAGCAGGGATTCTAATTATTTTAAAGAAACTGGGTGCCTGATAAAGGTCTGATGCCTCTAGATGTATTCAACTCAGGAAAGAAAACATTTTTGCATTTCATTTTGAAACTTGGAAGTGTCTACTCTTGATCCCGAGTTTATATTAAATTATCCTTGTGAGTACAAGATAAGGATTTGGGTTGTGTTGCAAAATGTTTTGGGACCCCAGGGCCTCTGTCTGCACTGCTTCAGAAAGATTTTATCTTGTGTCTAGGTTGAAGCTTGTGCTTCTGTGCTAGGGTTCACTTCGTGTTAGTTCTTTTGTTCTTGCCTCTGCACTCTTTTGTGGACTTATTCTGGTCAGAATTATTATTGATTTTGTTTTATTGCATTGTGGTTGTATGAATGTCATATCTCTTCAAGCTATTCTGTCCTGATTAATTTAAAATCAAATAAATATAGAAAAGAGCGATTCTGGTTTCCTCATGCGTTGTTGTTGGTTGGAACATGTGGCTGAGACTCCGCCCAGCAATGCAGCAGCATGGGGATCCGTGACAGGTGACTTAACCTTCTTGCTGCCTTCATTAAAACTGGCTCTCTCTTCCCAGTGCTCTGCCTGAAACTTTTTTTCCCCATTCCCCCCCCCCCCCCTTTCCTTTGGTGCTGTGTTTTTGAGATACTAAACTGCCCTTCTGCCTGGAAGAGAAGTAATGAAGCCCTGGTTATTACATGGCGCAGCGTTAGAGCCCCTGTGTGCACTCAGCCTGGAGTAATTTACTCAAGTTTCCCCTCTTGGACGCCGGTTATAAATGTCAGGGCACACGGCATGGATGTGGGGCCTACAGTGCTGTGCATCAGAGCACCGTAGCATATAGGGGTTGATTTTAAAAGCGTCGCTCGCTCAAAAATGTCCATATATGCTAGCATGTGGGCCGGGGGTGAGCAACGCGGATTTTCAAAATCTGCAATTTATGTGCGTATACGCGAGTGCATGAGCAAAAAAATAAGGGGGCAGGGCATGGGCATTCCAGGACGAGGCCAACATTTACGTGCGTAACTCCGTATCTTAAAAGCGGAGGCCTCGGTGCATGGCTGCTTGTTAGCCACGTTTATTTACTGCTTGTGTGCTACTATATAATTTTATACGCAAAGAAAAAATGCTGTAAAAAAAATGAATGGTGGGCTCATAATCCGGACACATAGACGCTCACTGTTGACCAATGATTACAGCTTAGCACACGTAAGGTTTTCAGAAACTCAAATTCTTCATGTCTGACCTGCGCTGTATGGTTGTCATAAATGTTTTGATATGCGAGTCTTAAACTTGTCCCATCTATTTTGTCTTGAGTGAGATTTTTTTGCATTGTGTTTTTCAGTTTTGGTTCTTTCACTTTTTGGGTTCTTTTTGCTACTATTGCCCCCTGATGAGGTTGAGTTCTGCAGATCTTGCATGTTAGGGCTTTCACGAAAGGGTGAGGGGGTCCAAGTCAACTGGTGGGACATGCAGGATGAAGAACCAGAGGGGTCTGGAGGACCTAGAAGAGTGACTGGGAATGTCCCTCACGCGAGCATATTTTAAACATACACACATTAAAGCCAGCAAAGTCCTCTGGAAGATACACGAAGTAGATTTGCTTGAGTAACCTCTTAAAATTAGGAGCATACTTATTCTTGTAGGCATATTTGAAATCATACACGGGCAAGCATGTGCATGATGTTAAATTCAAATGTATCTCCACTCACGCCGATATGCGCATGTATGGGCTCACATGTTGTACATCCTAAAGATTACTCTTGATATAATTATGATTATAATAGTTATGTTGTTACTCTTCTTGAGTGCTGTGAGCGTAAGGTGGGAGACATGCGTAACGAATAAATACATTTAATTAGTTGCTGTTGACAACTAGACAAGAGATGGCTTCTTTTCTGTTGGGCCTCGGAGTTCCTCTGTTTCCTGGGTGCTATCTTGAAGAAGTAGCTGGATGTTCTTTGTATCAGGTTGGTCACTGGCTCAATCTCTTTATGGAGGAGACTCTTTTAAGTCTTCAGCCTATGTGGCTGGATCTTTAAGTCATTTGTCTCCCACTCAGTGGCATTCAGTGGAAGCCTGTACAGATCATTTTTAGCTGTTTTATTGTCATACAAGTGGCCCAGCCAGCATAAGAGGACTTGTTATGCCAGAAGGCCTCACCTTTTTAGTTGTTATAATGTACCAATGATAAAGCAATTGTCCGTTGTCCATTTTACATGCAGTAATAGGCTGGGCTAGCTCTTCCATTAGGCAAATTAAGTGGTGCCTAGGGCACCAAAATGTTTTCTTTTGGGTGGGTGGGAGCTGCAAAATCCTGGAAACTTCTGGGTTCTATCCAAGCAGTTTTAAGGAAGGCTGAGTACTTTCAGGTTTGCCTCGCCTCTCGCCAACAGTGGCATGTAAGCCGAAGCACTCCCACTAGCTCTCCTGACAAATCTCTCCCCTCTTTTGATTTAGCGAAAGTTGTCAAGATCTGCTCCTACCCACTTTCTGGCTCAGTCTCTCACTGCTCCCCTGTGTAAGAGCACATCTGAATGCAAAACAAAGTGGTAATCTGCTTTTTTTTTTTTTTGCATACAGCTGTCTCAGTATAATGCTACTGGCTTAGGAATTTACTATTTTGGTGCAGCAGGTATAATTCTTAGACACATTTATGCCAAATTCACTACACAGTGAAAGCTATTTGAAATAAAACCCCACCCTTGGCTACATCATTTTAAACATCGTGCTATGTTGTTTTTTTTTAGTTCCAGAAAATGCTATCCATTGGTACCACATGAGTGGAGATTTAAAAAATTCACCCCATTGTACTGCATGTATAAATAACTATGAAACTTTCTGAATACCTGGCATGCATTGAGAATCAGAACATTTGGAGACAACATAAACGTCTAGTCCTTCATGGCAGCATACTTAAAGCATTTTGCTAATTAGTCTAGAATAATAGTAATCTTTTTTCTTTCCCTCTGTTGTTGTAGAATTTTGCCTTTGCATATCATTTAATTGCCTCCAAAAAGAGAAAAGATTACATACAGTCAATCATAGCCTGTGCATGTGCAAACGTTTTACAAGCTGCTGTCATTACATTAAAAATATGTAAAACAAACCTGTTAGTCTCTGCAAAGGATTTACAGGTAACTCATGGCTTTATAGATTTTTGGCAAGAAAAAGGCTTTCTCAGTACTGACTTGTTACATTCTGCGGTTGTCATCACTAATGAGGACGGCTTCCTATCCCTGGAGTCAGACACTTTTAACGAGGCATCACTTGGACACATGTAATAGAATTAATTTATTTTACTTTCAGGGTTTTTTTTGGAAGTTTAATATTCCTAGTTTGGTCATTTCCAAACAGTTTTGTATCCCCCAGTAGGGTCGGTGGCAGGACATTAACATTTGCTATTGTCCATGTTATACCTTATCTCAGTCTCAGTCAGAAGGCCAAGGAGAGATTGTTCTCAGGTCATGGCATGGGTCCTACCCATTTTGTGGCCAGAAAGAGGCCAAGAAACTCTGAGACCCAGGAATCCTGTCTTCCAGTCTTTAACGTGGTGCATCAGGACTTGTTAATGGGAGTTGCAGGTTGATGCAAGAATTTAACTACAAGGCTTCCATGACCCACAATTAAGTACATAGGGAGGGTACTTTTCAAAGGGAGTTGTGTGAGTAAAGTGGTGTTTTACCTGCAGAAATAGCCTTTTAGAAAGTTGCGTGACTATGTGCATAAAATTACGTGCATACACACTATATGCGTGTACGTTTTACACACTGTATGCTTGTACTTTTACACACATAGGGGAAGTGTATTCCAGGGACTGGAGTCTGAGTTTAGGACTTCTGTGCATACTTTTAGATTTTAAGAAGTATGAGGTGAATTTTCAAAAGATGCATGTGTAAAATGGCAATATATGTGAGTATATGGTATTTTTAAAACCACTCAGTTCAAAACAATATATTTATTTTTTTTATTCTCGTTTGGACCATCATATTTATTTATTTATTTATTTTGAAATATATGTTACCTGCTGTTCTTATGTTCAAGGCGGAGTGCAAAAAACACACAAAAAATGAAAACACACCGAATAAAATAAAAAAGTGGAAATGAAAATAAAAGTGGACAATAATGATAAAACGAGATAAAACATGCTCTCAGATGGAGCTAAAGCATGAAAATGGGAAAATCCAGTTCTAGTGTATTAAGCAGAGTATACCTGTTGAAATAAGAGAGTTTAAAAAAAAAAGTACTCTTTAATTAATCTAATTTCCTTTGGATGATTTGACCATCATTGCTTTACATGTAATCATCGGCCAACCTTTTTTTTGTTTTTGCAAATAATTTTTTTAAAAGCAGCTTATCTTGTGATAGTTTCTTAATGTATTATAATCCGAGAGCCCCAACACGCGCCATGTTTCGAAGTCTTTATCTGCATTTGGGTGCCAAACACTTCAAAACATTGATGGAGGAAATGTTCACCGTCTGAACATCATAATCCCCTAATGCAGATAAAGATTTTAAAAATCATAACTTTCTTAGCATCTAGTCAGATTAATCCAGAACCAGTGGGTTATGCACCTCTACCAGCAGATGAAGACGAAGCAAAGCTGATATCACAGTATATATATACCGCTGCAGTGTCATCAGTCTGCCAGTATTCTCCATCTCCAGCAGATTGTGGACGTGTATCTCCCTACTGGGGATTGCTTCAAGTTTTATGAGGAGAAATAAAAGGCTCTCTTGTGGTGTCCCTCCCCCAGTTGAGAATTCCTGAGGTGATTTCCGTGGTCCCTCAGGTGAGTGCCTTGGTCTGGTATCTGGTTTTTCTCAGCCGATGTGGACTTAGCTGTTAAAACAACTGAAAGGCAGCGGGTGCAGAAAGCTGAGCATGGTGGTGACGGTATATGCCCTCTCCCTCCGCAGCCGGAGACCATCTCTGTACTCAGCCGGGAAAGGCTGAGTTTAGGTAAGGCTTTAAAAAAAAAAAATAAAGACAGAGTAGAAGGGTTGTTTATAAGGCTTCCTCTAGTCTCTGTGCTTGGCACACTGTTCTGATGTTTGTTCCTGCCCCCGAGGGAGTTTAAGGGATGTGGGCAGCCTGGCGGGTTGAGCAGCTCGTGTGGGCTAGGCCCCGCTGTTAGGCTTTTCTCTATGCGCTGAGTGGTAGGTGGCAGCAGCAGCAGCATTTTTGCGTGCCTTTTCCTGAGCGTTAGGCTGCCCTCTTCAGGACCATTGGTCTGTGCAAGTGCATCTGGCAGTGCGTCCAGGTTGTGCGCACAGTTTTTGGATGCTTAGTGGGAAGCCTGCTTGAGCGTCCAGGTGATAGTGGCTTTCGTGTTAGGCGTGCACTTGCCTGTGCGCATAATTTGGGCTGCATTAGTTGTGCCCTTAAGTTTGGAAGGGCAGATATGTGCCTAGCTTTGCAACACCTAGCTTTGGGAAGCCTAAATTTTGGGCGCATATATTTTACAGCATGGATTCAGCTACAGTGGTCCCCAAACCTGTCCTGGAGGGCCACCAGCCAGTTGGGTTTTTGGGATATCCTCAATGAATATGCATGAGAGCAAATTTGCATGCACTGCCTCCATAACATGCAAATTTTCTCTCATGCATATTCATTGTGGATATCCCAAAAACTCGACTGGCTGGTGGCTCTCCAGGACAGGTTTGGGGACCACTGAGCTAGACACACACCTTCATTTGCCTGTTAAGTGTACTGACAGACCGATGGCACCTGTGGCTAAGATACCTAAGCGCCTTTTCCTCTGTGCTGCCTGTCATATTTGGGCATCTCAGCCTGGCGTGCCCTCTAACTTGTGCCAGTGCTGCTTAGAGGCTCAGGGAGAATTATCTTCCTATGATTTTATTAAGCCTGGTTCTTCTCAGCCTAATAACAGTCTGGTAGACATTTCAGGAGGGGCACCTGACCTTGGAACTCCCTTAACTGGTTCATCAGCAGGGGAAGCTAGGTCATTGGGCACAGCACAGATGCCTTCTGGTTTTGGCATGGATCCTTCAGCCTTTTCTTGGGTATAATTTTTTCAAGGATTTTAATCCTTTCTTCAGGTGCAGTCCTCAGCCCCATCTAGTCCTGCCAGGTCAGAGTCTCAGGTGGTGATCTCTCACTCGCCCGGTACTACTGTTAAGCGCCGAAGTACACCAATATCGGCAGCAAGTCCTCCCGATAAGAATCTGGATGGAACGGATGATGAGGCCGATTCTGACTCTCTGGTGGATGGGGAAATTCCTCCAAGACTGGAACCGTATAGATTATGTTGTGGTTCTTTCATAGAGATGAGTTACTGGCTCTGATTTCCCAGACATTAAAGATGCTGGGAATATGTGGGGCAGATTCCATATCTGAGCCAAAGAAAAATCCCCATTTGGTTTCTTTGCGTAAAGCCTCTTGTTTTTTCCCTGTTATGGAAGCCACTCAAGAATTGATTGATCTTGAGTGGGGTACCATGGAGGCTAATTTCAAAGGGAGTCGGGTTTTGGAAGGCCTGTATCCCATGAATCCAATGGTGAGAGAGCATTTAACATTTTCCGAAAGTGGATGCGCTTGTCTGTGCCATCTCCAAGCGGACGACTATCCCCGTGGAGGGAGGAGCGGCCTTAAAGAATGTGCATGATAGAAGGATTGAGGCCATCCTTAAGCAAGCATTTAAAGCAGTGGCAATGACTTTGCAGATAGCTTCTTCTTGTTCCCTGGTGGCTTGCTCCTGTTTACTTCTCTCGCAGGATGTCGATGAATCTGGAATGAGTTCCAGGGCAGTTATGGAGCCCGCAGCTGCCTTTGTGGCAGATGTGGGGTGTGATTTGGTCCACACCTCAGCCAGATGGGTTCTTCGGTAGTAGTGGCCAGGCATCAATTATGGCTAAGAAATTGGTTGGCCAATGTGACCTTCAAGGCTAATCTTATGGAATTGCCCTTTAAAGGCTCACTTTTGTTTGGGAGCGAGTTGGAGAAACTGGCCGATAAGTGGGGCGAAACCCAGGTTCCTTGGTTGCCAGAGGATAACAAGTAGACACTGTACTCCTTTGGCATGAAAGGTTGTGCCAGGGGATTCAAATGTATTCGACTCTAGAGGAGCAACCTTTCCAAGGGCTCTACCTTTGGTAGGTCTCAGTCCTTTCATCCAAGACAGCCCAGATGGGGCATAGGCTTGGGTAGTGGAACTTCCCCGAGCCTCCCAATTAAGGTTTGGTAAACATGGCCAAGAACAGTCTTCAGTCTTCTCAGTCACTGGAGTATCTTGGTGTTCGGTTTGACATGAAGCAGGGCAGGGTTTTCCTGCCGGAAGCTCTTATTCAGAACTTGATGGTGCAGGAGCATCTGTTGAACACAGTATACCCGATAATGTAGTCCTATTTGCAGGTACTCGGTTTGATGGTGACAAACCTGAAAGTGGTGCTTTGGGCGAGGATGCATATGCGTCGTCTTCAGTGCTGTCTCAGAACTATTTGATTTGGTTCCACCTGCCGATGGAGGTTTGTTCTCAACTACAGTGGTCATTACAAGCAAATCTCTAAGAAAGGGAGTTTCCCTAAAATCACAGGACTGGTTAGTACTCATGACAGATGTGAGCCTCCAGGGTTGGGGAGCTATTGTCAGGAACTGATGGCGCAAGGGCGCTGGACTGCAGAAGACTCTCTCTGAAATATCAATTGGCTGGAAGCCTGGGTTGTCCAGTTTGATGTGCTTGCAGTTCAGCAGCAGGTTGCAGGGGCGAGCGGCCCGGGTAATGATGGACAATGCAATGACAGTGGCTTGCTCAATTGGCAGGTAGGAACTAAGAGCCAGCAAATGTCTCTAGGAGATAGACTAAGTTATGGAATGGGCGGAAGTACATCTTCAGGAGATCTCAGCCTCACACATTGCAAGAAAAGATAATGTGAGAGCAGACTTTCTCAGCAGGGAGAGTCTGGACCCAAGAGAATGGGTATTGTCAGAATAGGCGTTTCAGCTGATAGTGGATTGCTGGGGCCTTCCATTTCTAGACCTTCTGGCAAATTCTTGCAATGTGAAGGTTCCTCAATTCTTCAGTCGCAGGAGAGATCCAGAGTCCTTGGGTATTGATGCTCTCATGTAGGAATGGCTGGAGCACAAGCTGATGTATGCATTCCCCTGTGGCCCGTGTTGGGCAGAATAGTTCAGTGGGTTGAGGGTCACAGAGGGATGGTGCTTCTGGTGGTACCAGATTGGCCCAGGAGACCATGGTATGCGGATCTGCAAAGGCTCCTGGTAGATTGCCCCCTCCGGTTTCTGGCGCACAGGAATCTGTTGCAGTAGGGAACTATTCTTCATGAAGATCCAACTTGATTTTGTCTTATGGGATGGCCCTTGAGAGGACTCGCTTGCTGAAGCCTGGATATTCTACTGTGGTGATTGCCACCTTATTACGAGCGAGAACGTTATCCACTTCCTTCGCCTATGTGCATATTTGGTGAGTGTTTGAGGCGTGGTGTGAAGATCGAGGTATTCTTCTTCAATTAAGATCCTGCTCATTTTGGAATTTTTGCAGGATGGATTGAATAAAGGGTTGGCCTTTAATTCCTTAAAAGTGCAAGTAGTGGCTCTTGCCTGTTTCAGGAGTCAGGTGAATGGTGGTCCCTTGTCAACTCATCCAGATCTGATCCATTTCTTGAAAGGAGTGAAGCATCTTCATCCTCCCTTGCAGTTACCAGTGCCCTTGTGGAGTCTTAATCTGGTTTTGGATTTCTTAGCGAGCCCTACATTTAGAATGATGTGTAACCTTTCTTTGCGGTTACTGACCTTGAAAACAGTGTTTCTTGTGGCAGTTTGTTCGGCGCATCGAATATCCGAGCTCAAGCCTTGTCTTGCTGGGAGCTGTTCCTTGAGTGACTCCAGGGGTGTTACAGCTTTGTACTGTTCCTTCCTTTTTGCCAAAAATGGTCTCAGATTTTCACTTGAATCAGTCCATGTTTCTGCCGTCTCTGGATAGGAAAAGAGATGCGGAGGAATATCACCTGTTGCGACTGTTAGGGGTAGATTTTTAAAAAAGAACATGCATGTGCCCATGTGCATGCTCTACCCGGCGCGCACACATGGTTGCGCAATTTTATAACATGCGCGCGCATGTTAAAAAATCACGGGTGGAGCACACAAGGGGGGCAGACATAGGCAGAACTTACGCGGCAATGCATCGTCTGGCTTCCCCCGTTCCCTCCTAGTCCATTCCAATTAAGGAGCAGACTGGGAGGGAACTTCCCTACCCTCTACCCTAACCTCCCTTCCCCTTCCCCTTCCCCTATTCTACCCCACCATCCCTACCCTAGTTACCCCTTTTTTTTTTTTTTAATACCTTTTGCTCCTCCAAAGAAGCTGTAACAAGTTGTGCATGCCGGCACCCTGGCAAATGACTGCTGTACTGGGCGCCTCTAGCCCCGCCCTCCAGACCACCCCTCTGCCGAGGCCCGGCTCTTGTGCGCGTAACAGGGGTTACGCGCATGGCCAGGCCCCATTTAAAATGTGCGCCACACGCGCAAGGCCCGGCTGCACGCGAAACCCCTGTTTTTTGTGTGCGCAGGCCGTTAAAAATAAGGCCTTTAGATGTCAAGTGAATATGGTGAGATATCTGGAGGTTTCTAAGCCTTTCCAGAAGGTGGATCGCCTGTTTGTCATCCATGGTGGTAGTAAATAGGGTGAGCTGGCTTCGAGAGCCACAATAGCTTGCTAGATTAAGGAGGTGATCACAGCTGCGTATGTTTATGCTGAACAGCCGTTTCCTAGTTAGGTTAGGGCTCATTCCACTAAGGCTCAGGCAATGTCATGGGCAGAAGTTAGATTGTTCTCTCGCATTGACATTTGCCAAGCTGTGACGTGATCCTCCTTACACACCTTTTCCAGGTATTATCGTCTGGATATACAGGCCCGAGATGACGCAGCCTTTGCACACGCGGTTTTGACTGGACCATGGGCAGCCTCCCACCCTATTCAGGAGTAGCTTGGGTACATCCCACTGGTTTTGTATTCATCTGACTAGACGCTAAGAAATGAAAAATTACTACTTTATATTTTCCTTTTCTTTAGGACAGTCAGATGAATCCAGCTTCCCTTGGCTGCTGAGTGATTGTGCTGTGGTCTTCCTGTGTGGCTACATGTCCCAGGGGTTGCTGGTAAATGTTAGTCCAGTCCCTAGACTAATGTTGATGTATTCTGAGCTCAGTGTTTCCTGTTGGCTGAATACTAAAATGGTTATCTGTTATTGATCAAGTTTTTGCTAGTCTGTCCACAAGTTCGCTTTTGAAGAGAATACTGATGTCTCTTCAGGAGTAAATATACTGTGATGTCAGCTTTGCTTCGTCTCCATCTGTTGGTAAAGGGGCATAGCCCACTGGTTCTGAATTCATCTGGCTATCCTAAACAAAAGGAAATTATCAGGTAAGTAGTAATTTCTCAATATGCGTGTATATCAGGTACCGCAAGTAAATTTGGGGTTCTAAAAATGGGGTGGGCTGGGGTGTTCTGGGGGGGCGGGGGAGGAGGGACCACATTTATACACATGTGTTGGTATTTTACAACCTGCCAAAGTGACGCGTGTAAGTCTTTTACCTGCTTATATTTACTCCTGCTCGGTATCTGGTGTAAGTGATCATAAATATCTCAAAAGCGAAAAAAAATGACTGGGTGAGGGATATGGGTGCAATGGGGGGACTTCAGGCTGAGGAGCCAGGAAGGTCTACATAACCTGCAGATGGACTATACGAACTTGTAGAATAATTGGTAAAACTGGTTATTTAATTGCCGTGTGCATGTTATAAAATCCCCGGACATACGTGTGTAAAACTTGACCCATGGCGGGTAAATGTGTCTAAATAATAAGAGTAAAATCTATTTGCATATCCCCTTAAAATTTAAAGTACAAATATGCTGGTATATCATTTGCGCACACTTATCCGGCTAACTCCTGATTTGTCCAGCTAGGCCTTTGCCACTACTTAGATGGACAAATTTGTTATTTATTTATTTTTTTAATATATTGCTTTTCAGTCACTTCAAAGCTGATTATATTCAGGTACCTTAGGCATTTCCCTCCCCAGAGGGTTCACAGTCTAAATTTTGTGCCTAAGGCAATGGAGGATAATGTTGCTTGCCCAAAGTCACAAAGAGAGGCAATGGGATTTGAACCCTGGCTACTCCTCTACTTATCCGGATAAATAGAACTTTTTTTTAGGCTTATCTGACTATCTTACATACAGGTCGTTACAGTAAGGCCGCAGTAGAAACAGTGCGGCAGTGTCAGGCGCACCCTTCCTCCCCGCACGCACAGTTCTCTTCACTTAGTCCCCGATACTCTCTTCTAATCTCATGCAAATGCATGCCGCGGCTTTAAAGCGTTAGGGAAGGGTTATGCCCGCGTAACCCATTTTACTGTATAGGCGCTTAATACAGCGCCTATACAGTAACCTGGGTGCGCTGGTACCTGTCATTTCAAATGTCATTTCAAATGACATTTGAAATGACAGGTACCAGGAAGTGTAAAAAAAAAAAAACCAAAAATATGTAAAAACCTGAGTGTTAAAAAAAAAATAAATTTTAAATACCTGTCACTTTCATGCGGTCATCCAGGCAGCGGCGTGGGTCCAGGCGGGCGGCGGCGGGAGCCGGGTGTTCGATCGAGGCCGCGGGCGGGTAGGCGGGTGTTCGATTGGGCGGGCGCGGCAGCGGGATCCGGGGGTCGGGTGGGCGCGTGTTCAAACGAGGCCGGGTCGCACAGGCGCGCATTAATTCAGGCGGAGGGAGCCGGCGGCGAAAGCGGCCTCCGGCAACCCCCACCGGCAGGCGCGCATTCACTGCCGGTGGGGGTTGCCGGAGGCCGCTTTCGCCGCCGGCTCCCTCCGCCTGAATTAATGCGCGCCTGTGCGACCCGGCCGGGTCTCACAGGCGCGCATTAATTCAGGCGGAGGGAGCCGGGTGGTCGTGCATTCATCCAGGCAGAGGGAACCGTGGGCCGTTTTCGCCACCGGTTCCCTCTGCCTGGATGAATGGCCATGCGATTTCAGCACTGAAGGCAGTCACATGCCGTGACCACGGCATGTGACTGCCTTCAGTGCTGAAATCGCACGGCCATTCCTTCACTGCCGGTGGCCGTGCATTCATCCAGGCAGAGGGAACCGTGGGCCGTTTTCGCCACCGGTTCCCTCTGCCTGGATGAATGGCCGTGCGAAATCGGGAGGAAGGGAGAAGGGACTGCCGTAGCAGGCCCGAGCCTTGCTACTTTTTCGTTTTTTGGTTTTTTTTTTTTGCTTCGGGAGGAGGAGACCGGACTGGGGCTACACCGGAGACCGGACGGGCTGGACCGGAGACCGGATGGGACCAGGGCGGGTAAGCAATGTTTTTTACACTACACTACACTACACTAACTCCTACTAGGGGGAGGCGGTAAACTAACACGTTAAGGCCGCGGCAAAACAGCGGGTTACTGAGGAGATAGTATCAGCGCCCGTTACAGTATCGGAGGGGAATAGCTAATTCCTTCATTATACAGCTTTTTCGTTCATTTACATGCTGGGTGCGGAAAGGGTTATGAGTCTATTTTAGGAAGCGCTAAGGACGCGTGAAACTGGAGACTGTATCGCTGGATCGCCTTACTCGTCTGTATTGTGCGCTCCCAGCACGTTACAGACGGGCAATCTTTAACTGCACGTTACTGTATCGACCTGATACTCAGATAAGCGCTAAATTAGATGGACAAGAAGCACTTTTCGAGCTTCTCCAGCTAAGTACTGCCATTAGCTGCATAAATTGGAATCTATCCAGATAAGTGCTGCTACTTTTCCGGAGAAGTCCAGATTTGCATGGCTCATGGTTTTTACATACTCACGCGTGTATGCACGCATATGTACTTGTATTTTATAACCTATGCCTATCATTTGTGCACAAGTTATAAAATGCAGTAGTAAATTGTCATTGGCCGCTATACGCGTGTAAAGGGGCGCACACAAGCAGTTTTGAAAGGTATCCTCCCTGCACATAAATTCTCTCAGCAAAACTACGTACACCAAATAGCAGGTGCATTTATGTGCGCATAGTTTTGCCAGGTTAATTTTCAAAACAGATTTATGTGCCCAAGTCCATCTTGAAAATTGATGTATGTTATGCACGTATGTGCCAGTTAACTTAAGCATAATGTTAGCAAATTGCCCCCATAATGTACATAGGCAAAGCAAAACTCTTTAAAAAAAAATGTTAAAACATTTCTGAAAATGAAAGAATATCTGCCAGTGCTGTAGACAGAAACATGTTGAGCTGCCTTGGTTTGAAAATCATTTGAAGTTTAGCTGGATGAAAGTTACTTATTAGCAAATGCCTATTAAGAACTATTTAGCATTTGTTACATCTAAGTGTTGCAGGGCCTCTATCATGTGTACTTAGAGTTATAACGTTTTAGGGACTCCATAATGTTTAAAAAATTTTTGTTTTTATCTTATCTGATGTATCTGTATTGTTCATTTTGAATTTGTATGTTTGCTGTATATTGCTGGGCCTTTTAGTGTTAAGTGATTAATACATTTTAATAAATGTAATAATGTAAATGAAATGTCCCACCCTAGTAGCAGAACAGCAAGAACATATTTTTCATACAAATATTTTTTCTCTGTAATTTGGGGGCAGGCAGCTGGATTACAAATACAAAAGGAAAAGTGTATTGTACAAGATTCCTTTCCTGCCCTGTTCTTCAGCTTTAACTAGTAGTAGTAGTAGCCGCAGCAGCAGCTTTATAAGTCCTTTCAATCCTTCCTTGAAGATCAAACTGTAAACTATTAAGGAAGAAACCCCGGTGCATTATCTTTAAATTCATGCCAAAATCTCTTCACCTCAGCTAATTTGGTGTAAAACTTCCCTAATAATTTTCTATTGTTTATCAAATACAACAAAAGTAACCACGCTGTTGAATCCAAAAAATAAAAATTCACCCAGATTTATTAATAAAGCTTCCTAGCAATAAACAAAATATATTTCATAACAGCAGACAAGATACATCATCACACATCTTTGTGGCAAATTTTCAGAGACCCCCAGTTTGATTTAAAAAACTTGTCACTGGCGATAACAAAAATTCACAACAATATTCTCAGCAACTCCCAGTTTAAAATAAAGATATTTCTGAAATCCGTATGGTAATTTTTGGTATTCTGTTACCTTAAACTTGTGGCTGCCTTTTAAATGTGTGATCAGCTCTGTTTTAAAATAGGAAAATAACATTTACAAATTCCACCCTTCATGGAAATTCCTCAACCACAAGCTGGAAACTGGGAATAAGAACATAAGAAATTGCCATACTGGGTTGCACTGAGGGTCCATCAAGCCCAGCATCCTGTTTCCAACAGTGGCCAATCCAGGTTACAAGTACTTGGCAAGAACCCAAACATTAAATACATCCCATGCTACTAATGCCAGTAATAGCAGTGGCTATTCCCCAAGTCAACTTGATTAATAGCAGTTTATGGACTTCTCCAGGAACTTATCCAAATCTATTTTAAGCCCAGCTACACTAACTGCCCTAACCACATCCTCTGGCAGAGAATTCCAGAGCGTAGTTGTGTATTGAGTGAAAAATAATTTTCTCCCATTTGTTTTAAATGGGAGAAAATGGGAGTGTCCCCTAGTCCTTCTAGTTATCTGAAAGAGTAAATAACCAATTCACATTTACCTGTTTTAGTCCTCTCATGATATTATAGACCTCTATCATATCCCTCCTCACCCATGTCTTCTCAGCTGAACAGCCCTAACCTCTTTAGCCTTTCCTCACAGGGTAGCCATTCCATCCACTTTATCATTTTGGTTTCTCTTCTCTGTACCTTCTCCAGTGCAACTATATTTTTCTTTGAGATGCGGCAACCAGAATTGCACACAGTACTCTAGGTACAGTCTCGCCATGTAGAGATTAGAGGCATTATGACATTCCCTTCCTAATACTTGGTAACATTCTGTTTGCTTTTTTGACCGCAGCAGCATTCTGTTTGCATTTTTGCCAGAAGCTGCCTGTCTCTTCCTAGACATACTGAAGTTCTCTCATGCGGGTCTCTCTCTCTTTCTGCATCTGATTATAATGAGGCTCCTATTCCAGATACTGTATCATTTGTGTGTACATTACTGTTAGTCTTTCACTAGTATTGCGAATCTGTATGTAACTGCACTGGTATTGCAGTAACTTATTACTATAGCTATGAGCAGCTGGTTGTGTGTAAATGAATTGATTAGTAAGTAAGAAGTTCTTTCAAGAATAAGTAAGTGTTCAAAGTGAGTTCTCTCAACAACTGTCTCCTAGTTGCTTTTATTTTTCAAATCATTCAGTGGAAAATTTGCCATGACATCATACCAGCATTGTTCATGCAAAAGATTGAAAACTTTTCCCAGTTCATCCGCGGTTACTTGCTATCTGATAACTGGTGTTTCTGATGTCCAAAATGTGAAACAGTTCACTTACAAAAGTCACACATTCAGCACTTGACCAAGTTATTTTTTGCAGTTTTTGCAATTTCAAATGTCCATCTTTGATGACTTGGTGACCTCTGACATATACTTCTGCCAGTTTACTAGCCTTTGGCTAATTAACAGTTCAGCTTGTGATTGCTATCCAACCTACGATCTGTCTTAAGAAAACTAGTCTTTCCCCTCTTTCTCATCTCACAGAACAAAATAGAAGCAGGAAACTTAAGATATTAGAGAATAACGGTGAAAGCTGGACAGAGAAAACCAGGACTTCTGCTAGAAGTCAGCGATTCAAAGAGAGAAATGGGAGAAAAACATAAAGGTGAAAGGTCAGCTCGACAGAGGAAACCAGGACTTCTGCTAGAAGTCAGCAAATTCAGATAGAAATGGGAGAAAAACAAGATTACACGATCTACCTAAAAATAACCAACCTACTAATGTCTATATAGAAATGGAATGTATAACAATTAGGTTAAAAAGGAAATATATGCTGACCCTTAAATTACAAGGCCTCCTTGTATAACAGACTTGGGAATATTTTACCTGGTGGCAGCAGAACGGCAGCTTCCTTAAAAGATGTTGGCAAAGCTGGCTTGGTGATAGTGTTGTGTGCTACAATCTGGAAGGCTTACGTTCAGGGCCAATGTAAGGATATTAGTGCCCTAGGTGAAACTTATAGCCTTGCCCCTGCCCCCCCCCCCCCATACACACACACACACACACCTCTTCTAGGCTTTCTCACACAGAATTAAAAATTATGCACTTATAACAGATTTTACATGAAAAAGAATGTTCAAAGTATAGTCTTCTGAGGTAAAAATATCACCCTGGAAAAAAAAAAGCAAAAAAAAAAAGTCTGCAACCCATATATTAATAAGCCTATTGTAACATATGTTGGCTGTAGGCTTGGTCCTTAGAAAGCAATGTGTAAACTGAATCACATTTATAATACAGTAAACCTCCCATACCAAAACAACACTAACTTCCAGCCTGCAAAGAACAACCCTACCTATGAAAAGACAACAAAGCAAATGTTACATCTTGCTCTAAAAAAACCCCAATACACCTCTTATTAGGAAAATAGAACAAGTCAGGCTGTTACAATCCATATACAGAAACTACACATTAGCAGAATATCCCACCTCAGTCACACATGCAGAACACAGTCAGATCCTAACCAAATATAGAATAAAGTGTAAATGGAAATTAGCAAATAAAAACTGAACTGGAAAATACAACAAGCCATAAAGTAGTAAAGCAGCAAGCAATAAAATCAAGAGATATAAAACATCAATATAGTAAAACCATTCTGTGGCACCGTGAGCGGTCTTAGGGTAGCCAGAGAACAGATTCAGGCTGGACTCTGGCAGAAATCTTGCATAAACTTCTGTATTAATGACAAAAAACCCCCCCAAAACAAAACAGCTCTGCTATTCTTTGCATTTTGACAACACAAGTGTATTATCCTGTCCCCTTCTGGGCCTGGCTAGTTATACACCTTCCCAGGGACCTCTGCCTGGACCAGGATTCCCTGATGTCTTAGTCTTAAGGTGGACCGGGCCAGATCTCTGGATCTGGTCTTTTAAGGTGTTTTGGGGTTTTCTGCTGTATACTTCTTCACACATACTAATAAAAAGAATACATATTTTAAAAGAGCTGATGAACGGAATAACATCCAATAATTAAATATTCAGAGAAACATTTTTTTTAAATTTCCAAACACCATTAAAATATCTCAAAACAGCAGGCATGAAATAACACCCAATTAAAACAAATAAGCATTAAAAAAAAATCCCTTGTTCTTCATACCTGTGAACGTTTGATTTTCAGATGCCCTGAGATTGTTGTAGATTAGCAGGAAGGGAAGTGATGTTAAGCACAAACTTTTCTCCTCTCTCTATGCCTCTCATATATACACAAACACATGCTCACTCAGATCCTCCCTCATTCTCACACACTCTCTCATACATGGTCACAGACATACACAGTCTCTTCACACACACACACACACCTCTCACACATGCTCACAGACATACACACAGTCTCTTCACACATATGCTCTCTCTCACATGCTCATAGATTCACACATACATCTTCATACACACGCTCTTGCATGTGTTCACAGACGTGCAGTCTCTTCACACATACATGGTCTCTCACATATGCTCACAGATACAGTCCCTTCATACACTTTTTCTCTCACACACACACACGTACACATGCGCGCTCTCATATATACTCACACTCTTCACATATACACATGCTATCTCATATATATATATATACACACGCTCACTCACATGATCTCTTATTCTCATACATGCTCACGTATACCCTCACACGTGCTCATTCGGACACACCTGGTCACTCACTCTTCTCCCCAGCCCCTCTGGAAGCAGCAGCTGCCTCCTTCAGCCCCCATGGTCCACTGAACTGCTCCTATTTCTTGGGGCTATGGGGCTTATGCTGCTGCTTCTCTGCCTCCTTGCTGTTCTTTAACACTACACCAGAGTGGCCGATACTCCTTCCTCTCTCCTTTCGGTTGCACAGGCCAACACAGGGATGCTTTCTGCTATTTCTGGATCCCTCATGTTGATGCTGCTCCTCCTGCTATTGCTGCTTCCAGGCTTGGCACACTGATGTTCTTGCTCCTGTTGTTGCGACCGTCACTTCCCGACGGCTTCACTCTGCCTACCTTCCCTTTTTTGCGGCTCCTCCTGCTCTTCACGGACGCCTGGCTGCCGCAGCGTCCGCCTGCCGTCCTCTCCGGCGTCCCCGGACTGGCTTGGGCGCTGCCTCCCGTCATGTTCTACAGGTACCTTAGGGCGTGCGCGCTGCGCGGCCCTCATTTTTATTTCCTCATTGGTGCGTTCCTCAGGGGCGTCCCCCTGTGATGACGTCACGCTGCTCGGATATTTAAGCCTACAGTTTATTGCTAGCCGTTGAGTTAGCAAGGGGAATTCTTATGGATGGGATTCGCTCTCCATATCCAGCTACTCTGCCTTTCCAACTTCCATTGGACTCTTTCTGCTAATGGGGTACCTGCTCCTCGGGGGCTTCTTTTGCTTCTTTCAGGTCACTATCAGGTAACCGGTACTCGCTCATCGAGGGCCCATGTTCCCTGACCCGCTGCCTGCATCTATCTCCTCTTCTACTTGGAAGAATTCGCTACAGACACCATCAGTGAATACTACTATCATCCACTCCTCAGAGCTGTCTCCCTGGAACCAGGTACTCACTCCTCGAGGGCCTGCCTCCGTTCCAGCGCCAGTGCCATCTCCTACGTGGAACTGCTGTGCGAGTACTTTGCCAACGAGTCTCTCTGCTTCCAGGGATCTGGTACTCGCTCCTCGAGGGCCAGCTCTCCCTATATCGGGGCTTTTCCATATCTGGGACTCTGTGAATGTGATCTATTGTACTCACTTTCTCAGTTTTCTCCACTGCAGCACTGCCACCGAAGGAACCGCTGTTCCAGCGCCCTGAGGAATACTAGCCCAGCCGGGCTACATCTTCTACTCACTACTGCCACCTCTGGTGGCTTCTCAAACTGTCTAAATAAAGATATAATCTGTGTTTGTGTGTCCGGAGCTGAGCCGGACCTGTGGCCCCTCACGGAACTTCCCCCCGTGGGTGTGGTCAGCTGCCACAGTGTCCAAGGGTCCACCCAAACCTCACTAACTATAACATCTGTCACTGCTATTGCTGCTTCTGGACCCCGCACACTGACACTCTTAATGCTGTTACAGCTGCTTCCAGACTCTGGGCACCGACACTCCTGAGGCTTTGAATCTCGTGCATTGACTCTGCTGCCTGCTCCTATTCCTTATGGTGGCAGTGACAGCATCTCCCTTTTTCCAGTGCAGTCTGGAAGAAAGAGTGGTGTCGCATGGACCTGTGCCAGCGGGAAGAAGGAGATGCTGCTGCTGCCGCCTGACCCCCAGAGCTGCGGCACTCTAGGCAGTCAGCTAGTTCACATAGCGCTTCCACCGGCCCTGCCTGTGTTCATTTCCCAGAATTGGTTCCTGCTTCTTGGGCTGGCCAGGATTATGGATGCTGCAATCACAGCCCCTGCAGGAAGGGAATCTCAGTCCTCCCACCAGAGTGAGACTCTTAGGATTTTAGATTTATTTTTAAAATTTTAGATTTCCATATCTGAACTTAAGGCAAGTTAAGTCAGTTAGTAGTTCCCTGGCTCAGTGGGCTTACAGCTTTAACTTGCTACCTGAGGCAACGAAGGGTGAACTGACTTGAACAGGGTCACTAGGAGCATCAGTGAGAGAGGGAAGATTTGAACCTTGGCTTCCTTCTTGGCTACTCCTCCACCAGACTCAGCATGCTTGCGTAAAATGCTTGAAGGAAGATTAATTTTGCATGAAAACACTGCGGGGAATGTGAAGAGAAAGAAGTCTATATATAAATTACAATCATTAGCAAATGACACTTTAGTGAATTTGGCTTATCCAGAGGCACAGGAGTAGATCAGTGGTAGGTGGGATTTCTCCCGATTGGTATTGATCCTCATTCTCCATCTCCTAGTTAAGAAATTGTACTTCCAACTCATAATTTAAGGGGTTTCTGCACTTTTTCTTATATACTTTTCAGTCCTTAGAAGCACTTGCCGATAAAAGGCAAATTGTTGAAAACGTTATCTGCCAACTTGTCTGCACTGTGGTCCCTTGCTCGTATACAGATAATTGGAAATAACAAATGTTTTATAGCTATAATAGAAAATACTTGTGTTGCCAGAATGCAAACACTGTGATGACTGAAGATGATTAATGCGAAATCTAAAGTAATTAAATGGAAAATAAAAGGAAAACGTAATTCCAACTATCTCTCAGAGAAAGGAAATGCGGTTGTGTTCTATGTGATAGCAACAGAATTTATGGGAAATAATACAGCTAGTAATGGTGCTGACAGCCAAAGTATCTTCTTATTGGCCCCGTGGTGGATGGAATTTGTGTGGCCAATGAAACATTTGAGGGGTGGCCACCCAACTTCCTTCTTGATTCTACTATGTCTGTATGCACAGGAGCATCATAGGTCTATATGAGTGTGCTATAAAATGATACTATTCCATAATTCTTTCAGAAATGCTCAGGTCATCTTTTCTTTTGCATTCCCCTAACCTCACTGTTCCCTTTTTGCACCAGGAGTGTCAGAGAATTTGCACATGCCTTTCAGTGTACTGGAGTTCTTCACTGATGGGGAAAACAGTTTCAAAATGGTAATCTTGGGAGGTGGTTTTCAAGCAAAAACGGCATTGGAAAGGGTTGAACATTCATCTGAATGGGAAATTCTTCTAAACAAAACTAAAATTAATTGATTCTAAAAGCAAAAAAAAAATCCAGTCAATCGTTTGGATAATTATAAAATATAAAAGGTGAATGGGACCATTATCTGTGATGGTTCTTGATACTTGGGACTGCACGCCGATGACATGATGCCCTACATGCACATCAGTATGGAGTCATGGCAGGCAGAATCATTTGTAATGTTAGTCATGTGGTGGTCTCTATTAAACAGTATTCTTCAGCCATATAAATGATTGACCAATTGGAGCTATGTGGCAGGTGGCATATTTTCTCTAGACATAAAAAAGGAAAAGAAAAGACTATTTTGTCAGACTTTGGGGAGGGAGGAAAGAATATTCTGCTCTGTCTCATGAAGATTGATTTCTGCACACTTGTTCTGTGACTTATACTATTTAGAGGCCTTTGTGAAACCATTCTCTTGTATTCCTAATTGGTGACTATGGTATAGAAATGTGCATTTGTTTAAAATAAATGGGTAAAATGCCACAAATGAGCCCAATATTTCATTTGTTGACCTCTGAAAGAAATGAAAATGCCCACAAATTTAAATGAAAATTTTCTCTCATTTGTTTGTTTCCCATTCATGTCTATAGCTGTGCTCAGCAAACAAACAGGTGTAGGGTCTAACTGGTAACCTTAGCAACCAACTCTCGCCTGTGTGACATAATAGCCTTCTGAGAGCTATGGAGGGATACGTTTGCAAGGAGACAGGATGGAGGACAAATCATGGTGAAGCATCTTTTTAACTAGCCTCTAGCTTCCATCTGGATCAAGTGATGCTGATGTCCTCCCACTGAAAGGACTGAGCATGTGCAATAAAATCTCTGTTTGCTCTCTGGCAGTTTTCAGAGAAGGATCTCTTTTCAGATGTTCTCTGCATTTACCAGTGCCAAAGCCTACATTTTTAAAGCTTTTTTTAAAAGGGCTTTTTCTGATCTTCTCTGCTGTAGTCAATGGTCTCTCACTCACTGTACAGAAACAGAGAGGCAGTGGCACTGAAGCAGTGCCAGAAATTTTTCTGTCTCTGTCTGGCCCAGTAGTAAATTTATCTGCATTTAAATTGAAAAAAAGAAGAGCCTTGCCAGCCTTCTTGGTTCTGTTTCTAATAGTTTTGTGTGTGTGGAAAAGTACTCAGCAGTGTACACACACACATACACTGTATATGCATCTATGTGTATGTGTGACAGACATTTTTGCACACACTAGAGTGGTATTGTGGGTAGTAATACAATATCATATTTTTTTGTGATATCAAAAGCTCCAGTAGGCACTTCAGATTCCATCATGTTACTACGAGGAAAGAGTAAAGGAAAGAATGGTAAGGGTAGAGAATGTGCTGCAGATCCAGTCCAACCTGTAAGAGATACTAACAGTACTACAGTAGTAGCCATGAGAAAGACCTGCCCCTAAATGAGACATTTTATTCACAGAATTATTTTATTTATTTGATGTATATACTTCTTTTAGCACTTCAAAAAAGATTACATTCAGGTACTGTAGATGGAAGCCAGCTCAAACCAGAAGAAATTGAAATTTGGTGAACATATGCCACCACTGCCTGTTCCTCTCCCTCTTGTTTTGAAGCAGGGGCAAAAGGCAGGAGTGCCATCCAAGGCTGGCATTAACAGGGCATAGGCATGGACAGAGGTAGCAGAAATACAACACTCAAAACCAGCAGCATGCTTCTTTATAGTTTCTGCTTCTGAGGCAATGGAGGCACTATTTTCAATAACTGATTTTGAGGAAGAATCTTGTCTGGGATTCCCCGAATCAGACATTGAAGAGCTAGATGTTGAAGAAAATGTGGGAGGTTTAATCAGTAGCATCTTAGCCTCCAATGAGGTGATGGGGGAGATAGATCATATTGACAGTGTTGAGAGCAATGTACAGGCAGAGTGCTTGAGTGATGTCCCTGGCCTTTTTCATAGTAACATAATGAATGATGGTAGATAAAGACCAAAATGGTCATCTAGTCTGCACAGCAATTTTTTTTAATTTATCTCTCTTTGTTTTAATGTTTAATTTTAGAGTAGTAGCAACTGCCACTTTGTGCATGTCACCCCCAATTCCTTCTGTTAAGGGCTGTAGCATCCTCATGGTCCACCCTCAACCACAACTCCAGTGCCAGCAGAAGCCTCCAATGATGCAGAGATGAGTTTGTGCAAGATATCCCTAGTCTGGAATATCTTTAAAGTGAGAGAGGGCCTGCATTTTGCTCAGTGTATTCACTGCAGTAAGGCCATCAGTCAAGGAAGATACTGGGCATCTGATAAATGCTGGTTTGTAGCATCACCTGCAGAAACAACACACATTAGTATTGGTATCAGGGGAAGATGGTAGCACTTACCTGGGGACCCCCTTTGCCACTCAAAACAGAAGCCAGAGGAAAGGGATTGAAAAGGAGGTATTTTCCCCAAGTTGATCCCACAGACCCCTTCTACCCTTGCCTGGGGCAAGAGGTAGGCAGCATCCAAAGTACTAATGAGGTGCATCTGGGAAATGATTGCTCTGGGTGACCAGTCCCTGCAAATAGTGGAGAACCTGGGCTTTATATGTCAGCTCCCAATTACAAAGTGCCCTCCAGGATTACAAGGAAGCGGCAGAGCAGCTTAGACCAGAGGCATTCCAATCCTTGCTAACTCATTTTGTTAGCAAATGAAGGACAGGCTAAATACCCGGATGGCGTGACGTCACTCGAGGGGGACCCCCCCCCCCCCTGAGGTTCCCGCCATGATGTGGATAAAGATGTGGGTGGCATGCGTGCGCGCACCCTAGGAGGCCTTCAGGAGAAACATGTCGAACACCGTCGCCGTTCCGGGGACTCCGGAGAGAGCGGCATGAAGACGCGGCAGTAGCCATCTTCCCAAGGCTCGAGGAGAGAGAAGGAAGAAAGGTGAAGCAAAGAGGTCGAAGCTGTCTGAGACCGACGGACGCAACAAATGCTTTGCATGCTTACTTCTCTCTGAGGGCACACTGATGGAACCTGGCTGAGGCAGGGGCATGAAGCAGTTTAGTGGAGACTGAGGATCAGGATGCAGGTAGGATGTTCTGCACATCCATGTGATGGATAGCTCTCATACCTTATACAGTACTCATCAACCATAAGAAAGATGCTGGAGGGTTGGCAACTAGACCAGAGAGGTCTTTACACAGGTTTCTTTGTGACAAACAGTAGGAGAAATATGATAAAGGAAGTATAAGATGGGGGCTATCAAAGCATCCATTGCTTTGCACAGTTGCTGCACCTGGCAGTGAGAAATGTCCTGGGGCTGGGGCCCAAGGTCCATGGGATTCCTATCCTGAAGGACCTGATAGAGAGGTGCAGGAAAATAGTGGTACATTTCCATCAAAGTGTGAAGTGGTGGCATCTTCTTCATGAAAAGCAGGAAGAATTCAGGATATCTCATAAGAGTCTTATTCAAATGATTGGCACCCGCTGGATTTCCATCTATCTAAAGCTGTAGAGATTAGTGGAGCAGCAGATACTCCTTCATGATCTGTCTCTGGAAACAGTAATAGGTATGGATTGCCCCCTAAGGCATCATAATTGGGTGGTGATTTGGGAGCTGATAAAATCCTGAAGCCCTTCAAGGACGCCACAGAAGATCTAAGGTCATCCCTATAGTAAATATTTTGGAGGAAATATTTGAGGGTTTCTGTGACGAAGAAGAAATGATAGCAGTGGTGTTCTGACACTCTGTCTACCTGCCATGGCCCAGATGTACCATCTTAGGGGACTTGCTGCCATCATGTGTAGCTGCTTGCCCCAGATATACCACCTTGGTGGTTTTGATGCCCCTGTATTCTTTGCTGTTTCAATCCCAGCCAAGTTCTCCCTCACCCTACTTCTTTCTCAGTTATACTGGGGGTATTTTTTCCCTAAAATAAAAATGTGAAAAAAGAAATTAAAATATGTTTCGCCTCCCACCCCACCTCTTGTATGGTTTTCCACCTTATAGTCTAGACCAGCGTTTCCCAGCTGGTATGCTGCGGCTTACTACTCTGCTGTGATTGAAGTGCAGGTGTGCCGCGGCTACAGTCTTTTGCCTTTCCCTCTGGGCCTGCAGGATGTCTTCCATCAGCATTCGTCAGAGAGCATGCTTATGGGCAGCTGCTCCTGCTTTCTCTCTGCTGGCTCTTTGCAATGGAAACTGCACAGGGCTCTGTAGGCTTGTGAGGCTTGCTGGCCCCATGCAGTTCAGCTTGCAGAGGGAAGCTGGCAAAAGTGGAAGAAGCAACACTGGATAAGCTTGCTCCCAGACATCTGCTGTTCACGGATTGGGGGGGGGGGGGGGAACAGCTGATTATGACACCAGGTGTGGGGGAGAGAGAAAGAAAGTTGATAATGCCAGGAGATAGGGGGGAGGGAAGATGATACCTCAAAGAGGAGAGGTGGAGGGAAAGGGAAGATAGGATGATGCCAGGGAGTGAGGTTAAGGGAAGATGATGCCAGAGGGTGGAAGGAAAGGGAAGAGAAAATGATGATGGGGCTGAGGAGATAGAAGATTTTGGTTATGATGTCAGAGAGTGAGGGAGAGCAAAAATGATGATGCCAGGAAGTAAGGGAGAAGGCAGGTGATTCCAAGGAGTGGAGGGAAAAGGAAGAGAAGGTGATTGGCATGGGGATTGGTGGAGAGAGAGGGAAGTTGATGTTGATGCCAGGGGTGAGGGACATGGTGGAAGGAGAGGGGGACGGTGAAGATGCCACAGGGTGGAGGCAGAGGGAATTTGATGGTGCCAGAGAGGTGAGGGAAAGGAGTTGAGGAAGATGGAAGGTAATGATGCCAAGGGGTGAGGGAAAAGGGTGGAGGCAGAGGGAAGGAGATGATACTAGGTGGAGGGAGATGGAAGGTGAGGATGATGGGAGGGTGAAGGGATAGGGAAGGTCTTAATGATGCAAGTGAGTGAGGTGGTGGTGGAAGGTGATGATGATACCTGGGGTGAGGGAGAGGATTGGAGGGAGAGGGAAAGTGATCATACCAGTGGGTGGGAGAGAGGAGAACAGGGGTAGAAAAAATACAAGGTGGTGATGATTCCAGGACTGAGGAGGTGGAGAGAGAAAGTGATGATGCCAGGAGGTGAGGGAGAGGGGTGGAGGGGGAAGGTGATGGTGATGCAAGGGGCATCAGATATGAGGAGGTGGGAGAGGAAAAGTGAAGATGCCTGGGGGTGGGGGATAGAGATGGAGGGAAAGGGAAGGTGATGGCAGGAAGTGGGGGAGAAGGTTAGAGGGAAAAGCATGATGGGGGATCTGCAGAAGATAGGAAGAGAGAGAGAGAGGAGTAGAGAGAAAGGTAAGGTGGTAGTGATAATGCCAGGGATGAGGAGAAGAGATGGAGGGAGAGAGAGAATGTGATGAAAAAGGCAGGGGGTGGGGGAAAGAGGTAGAAGGAAACGGACGAAGGTGGTGATGATGCCAGGGTGAGAAGGTGGAGAGAGATTGGGATGATAATTCCAGGGGGTGAGGAGGGGTGCAGGGAGAGGGAAGGTGATGATTGGGGGTACAAGGAGAGGGGTGATAGTGATAAAGCGAGGGGAGGGGAAAAGATGGTGGAAGAGGGAAGGTGATGATGAAGATGCCAGGGAGATGGGGGGGAGAGAATGAGGGCTACAGAAAGCAATGATGATGCCAGGTGGTGGTGGAGAGGGAAAGGATGATGCCAGGGGAGAAGGTTATGATGGTGGAGAAAGAGGGACTGGAGAAGGTGATGGTGCTAAGGGACGAGGGGAGGAACAAGATGATGATGATGCCATTGGGGTGAGGGAAGAGAAGAGGAAGTGTTGGTGTGCCACCGCAAAGTGAACCCTGTGCTAGATGTGCCGCGAAGCAGTTGGGAAGTACTGGTCTAGACCTGTCTAGGCCTTTGTGCTGTTTACAATTCCCTGTTCTCTCCTCTTGTGCTGTTTGCAGTTATATACATTCCTCACCTTAGGGATTTTGATGCCTTTGTGCTATTTGCAAATCTCTGCACTATGTCTAGGGAGTCAGTACTTATGAGCATGTATTAACTGTACAGTTACCACTGTTATCCAAATAACAGATGGAACCATAACTGATTTAATGATCCATTCAAAGATTCACTGTACTGATCATGTATACTTAACACATACATGGCTTAATCTTTGACAGAAGCATATGCTAGTGTTAGGCTGAACCAGGTAGCCATGCCTGTGGCTGGGACAGGCATACCATACTGCTACAGGAAGGGTCTCTGCACAACTGAGAATGAAAAGGGGACAGCCCCAGCATCCGCCTCCCCCCCCCCCCCAGTTGGGGAGTGGGGTGATCCCATGGTCTGAGAAGAGAGTATTCAGGAAAGCCAGAGGAGAATGCACATGATGGGCGCTGATCCTCTCCTTGCCCTGGCTGCCAGGAGAAGGGACCAGTCCTGTGCCTGTACTCAGGCTCCTAGCTGAGCTGCTGAGTGAATTGGCCTTGCTGTGCCAAGCAGAAGACAGCCCCCAGTGGAGGTTCCCCACACTGTGCCACAAAGTCCTCTGGCGGGGCCAGAGGTGGAAGCCTTTGATACCTTAGTATGCCTCCTCCTTTATGCCCGCTGTCTTTGAGATTCTTTCCAAACCTCCTTCCCCTACAAATCTTGCCAACATTTGGTCTTGCCCTGGCCATCCATTGTTTTGTACACTTGCACAACTCTTTCATGTCACTCCTTGTACTGCTTTGCCTCTTCTTCTGCCTTGGGCTTTTGGTGCCAATCTTCCTCCTGCTTCAGAGGTTTTTCAGCTTTTCTTCTAGCTTTGTTGCTCTGCTCTGCTCTGATCATTTCTGTTTTTAATGGCCAGTGCCATTGCTACTGCAGCCACTCCAAACCAGTCTTGGTACCTTAGGGTGCTTTCTCCTCTGTTCCGTCTGTCTTCAAGGTTCTTTCCAAATCTCCTTCCCTTATGGTACTTGCTGACTCTTGATCTTGCCCAGACCATCCTTTGCTTTGCATGCTTGCTGCATGATTCCTCGGGCCCTTCATGCCATTCCTGGTACTGCTTTGCCCCTTCTGGGGTCTTTGGCTTTTGATGCCTTTCTTCCTCCCACTTCAGCCCTCGAGGTATACTTTAGGGTTTTTTCAGCTAATTTTCTTGCGGTGTTGCTCTGTCCCTACTCTTTGTTTTTAATCATCAGCACCATTGCTACTGCCTCTGCGCCAAGCCATTTTGATTCTTTAGGGTGCTGCTGTCTTCGAGCTTCTTTCAAAATCCCCTCCCTCTGCAGTACTTGCTGAGTCTCGGTCTTGCCCTGTTCATTCAATGCTTTACACAGGCATTATTCACCCAGTTACCTTTAATGCTTTCATGTCTTCTTAGACTTTGTCTTCAAACTGCCTTCCCTTATGGTTCTCACGAATATTCATTTTTTCTGGTATTTAGCCTTTGACAGAAGTACAGCTCCCAATACCAAGACCTCACTCCTTTATTATTACTGTTTCTCGGGTGATGGAAACAGTATTTACAAAAACTGATAGAGAAGAAGAATTGGGAATCATAGGATACTACTAGTAGCTAAAGAGCATTTGGTGCCTTTAGTCAGTAATATCTTAGCCTCCAATGAAGACCAACTACAAGCCTGAACAGCCAGCTTCTTCACCTAATGATACCATACAGAAATTACATCAAGCCTCTTCCAGGAATTTCCTCTGGCTTCTCCCTGCCCATGGCTTTCTTCCAATTTGTTTGGTGCCTTTTGCCCCTCATTTGGAGCCTTGGGTATTCTTGCTATACTGGGTGGCTGCTTTGTATTTCTCAGAATGCATTGAGGTTGTCATACACTCTTTCAATGCTTTGACCCTCTACCACTGCCTTGGTGGGTTTTCTGCCTCTTTTGGTGCCCTGTTCCCGCTTCATAGGGTCTTGAACTGTTCATGCCACACTTGGTGCCACTTTGTCCCACTTGTCTCACCTTGGGGAGGTTTGTGCCTCTGTTATTGGTGCTATTTGCCCCACTTTTGAAATCTTTGGGTGTTCCAACCATGCTTGCTATTGCTATGCTCTTTTGATGGGGCCTTGGAGAACTCTTGCCACCTCTGGTACCATTTTGCCCTATTGCAGATCCTTCAGCTCTTCATGCCACTTTGGTATCACGTTGATATAGTCTTAATGTGTTGGCATGCCTTCACTCTTCTGATAATGTCTACCATCCGTTTCATTAGAAATGATTAAAAATCCCAATTTGGGAGCCTAAAACAGGCTGCATTGCTTCCCCCATTGACTATAATGGTAAACAAATGAACAAATAAATTGAATAAATGATATTTTTTCATTTGAAATGAACCCAATGAAGGACATCGACCTACAAAACAAATGAACAAACAAAAATACATTTTTTAACTGCACATGCCTAGTATGGTATGCCTTTTAGGCCCTATGTTTCTCCATGACACAACCCTTCAAAGTATAAGTGTATTTGAGCTCTGCTTATTTGTAGAGAAAGACCCTCCTCTCCATGGCAACAGGTCACCATGGTCAGGGATTAAGAGATGGAAGAGTAGTACAAGTGACTAGTTGATGTACAGCAATATCAAAAAGATTTTCTATATCAGCATGAGAAAATTAATTTTATTTTTCATTTAAAGTGGATCCATTGAGTGCTTTCAACCAAGTAATTTCAAGTATATATTAAAACATATCTATTACAGCCTTGAGGATGAACTCTTCTCGTGATCCTTATAGTGTTGTTGATTGGGGCTAGGTTTTTTTTAAAGAGATAATGGACCCTGAAGAATTAGATTATTGTGCATGGATATTGTAATATGCAGCAGCAGAAAATTCTGGGAAAGCAACCAAGTTCAAATGAAGACTGAGCATGTGTTGGAAAAGTTATTTTTCTTTATTGGAAATGATGTACTCTTCTTAATCTAGATGCTGAAAACAAAATTCACCCCCTTTTTTTTTTTGCTAAGTATCAGCGTTCCGACACTTAGCTTTCAAACCTCTCCAGCTGTGATGAAGTGATTAAGTAAATTGAATAAATAAAGCCTGAATCTGAAATTGCTTACCAATATGCACTTCATGCTCTCAAGAAGCATCTCTTAGGAATTATTTGGAATTGTTACTTGAAGTAGAGAACTGCTATAACTTTTTTTCCCCCACCACAAAATACATTTTCAACAACCCTGGCCCTATGCTGTTCACAAATCATATTTTAATTTTGCAGTTAGTAAATCAGTAAACGCCACACTTCAGTCACCAAGAATGGATGAAATTGACGTTGCCAATGGCTAAGGTTACCAACTGGCTCAAATTTTTGGGAACAACTGATTGCAGTCCTTGTGTTCACTATATACATGTATGGACTTTGTAGTCCCTGCGTTTCTTAGGGAAATTAAAACAAGGGCAGGCTAAGGCCAGCTTCAGCAAGCCAGGCCACCTTTTAACTATGGTTTGTGTATGTGAAAATCTACATGAGAAATCAAATACTTTGTCATCAGAGGTATCACTTTATACTCTGTCATGGTAGCACAAGGTTAGTGAGCTAGGCTATGATTTAAAAATCGCATGGTTGATGAAAGCTTTTTTGATAGACAATGGTAATTCCTGACTTCTCCTATAGAAAGTGCTAGGAAGACAAAGGCTTGACTTCATTTGATGCATTGATCTTTCACAGTTGACTATTTTTCCACTCATTGCTATCCATGATTTTCACCTGTTTGTGCTTTAGCTGGACGGTGTAGTGCTCTGTGCTAAAATGGTGGGGGCGCACCCTGCCTCTCCTTTTTGCCAAGTGGGTGGTAATAACAGTTCTGCCACTGTATACCTTCTCTGACAGCTCCCTCTGCGCCATCTCTTAGGATTCTGCCAGGCGTTCACTCTACGGTCTAAGCCCCTTTATCTATGGTCCTGTCACCAGTGTGCACAACCTGTATGGAAAATAGCTAACCACGCTCAACCTCTCTTATGTCACAGTCCCCAGGCATACTAAACTAGCACAAATGAGAAAAAATGTTTCTTTAGACACATAAAATGAAACATTTGTTTACTTGTACTTCTGCTTTCAAATATGAAATGGTTCATGGGCTCTCTCAAGTCTAAAAAAAAAAAAATGGGTACTGATGAATCATCTGCTTCTGCTACAAAAAAAATACATCAGTACATAAGAAAAGAAAAACCAGTAATGGGTAAAAGAAGTGCTTTTATGCAGTTTAATATTGATTAGACAATAACAAAATATAGGTCCTTGAATGGGAGCGGAATTGCAGAAGTCAGATATAGTCACATGCCCATCAGGCAGGGTTTCTTAAGAACAAGAGAGAATCTGTGTAAAAATTAAATTCTTGTTATAGTACACCTTATGAAGTAGTGCAGGATTTACTGACTATTTATCACTCCTTTGCCTTTACGTGGGCTTCTCACTTCCTCTCCTCTTACAGTGTAGGGTTCCCTTTGCTTCTTGTGGCATAAGATAATATATTTGAATAGATTAAAGATTCAGGTTGCAGAAAGGAGGCTGTGAAGCTCTCTGGATGACATTCACTGCCCTTCAATCAGGATCGATCACCTTCTTCCCTGATTGTTAGAATTTGCGACCAATTAAAGAATAATAATGAATTGTGAAGAATTGACAAATGAAATGACCTTTGTTGCTGAAGTCAATGAGAATTCAAGAATGGGCAACTCGAACAGTATCTCCTGACAGAGTGCAATTATCTAGTCCTAGAAAACTTAGGTGGATGAAATGCAGGCCTTTTGCCTGATAAAAGTGTGAGGAATCAATTTGTTAAAATGAAGATCTAGAAAGCTGAATTAAAAGAATGAACAGGTTGAGGTAAATTTTAAGTAAAGCATCATTTGATGAACAGGAGATGAGAAGCCATCATGGAAGGACAATATTCTTAGCAAAGTATCAAATCCTAACCATATAAATCTACCACCTAAAAACATACAAGAGACAGAGCTATATCAATTGCTGGCCCCACTCTCTGGAATTCATTACCAGAACATCTTCGAACTTCTCATGACTCCAAGAAATTCAAGCAAGAACTGAAAATCATACTCTTCAACAACGCCTCCTCTACATCTCTTTAATATAGCTCCCTTAATCCTTCAGTACACCCCTATTTTTATCCAGTTTATATAACATTTTTCCATTTGTTATTTTGTTATTCTGTTATACATTAGACACTGTTGTGATCTGGTGATTCTCACTTGGAATGGCGGTATATAAAAAACCTAAATAAATAAATAAAAATAAAAAATAAGCCGATGTTTCTGAAAATGGTCAAAGCAAATGTAGATATGCTATACAGTTGTTGCAGTAATGACAGATGATAAAGTTGGGGATGTTATTCAGTACTAAAATTAAAAAAAAATTGCATTTATTGCCTTGATGAGAAAACACCAGCAATTAAATGACAGAGATTGGAGGTGTGGGGGCTGACATTATCCTCTGTCATTATCAATTATCAGTGATAATCATCGATCAAAAGTGATCATCAGTCATCAATAATCATTGATCATCAGGTATAACCAATCATTCTCCCTGATCAGATATTCACCAGTTAGGATTGTGGACCCTTATGTTGGGATGAGGTTGACGCAACCTACAGAAAGGCCCTGTAGGTCTTCACCAACTGCTGCAATAGATGGTGCAGAGACTGGTCTGGAGCTTTGCCTGTATCAACACTTTCCCTTCGGGTTGAGTCATTGGGTTCCAGGAGCTGGCAGTCTTAAGTGTCAGTCTCTGGGACTCAGGCTAAAGAGTAGATCCGGGGACAGGTTGAGGTCTGAGGCGAGTGGCAGGCAGAGGCTGGTGGCAGGCAGAAGTAACAAGAGTCCAGGCTGAGGTCAATACCGGTAATCAGTCCAAGGATAGGCGAGAAGTTGCAAAGTAAGGCCAAAGGGATGAAGGCATAGCTGGGCAAAGGCTGAAGAGACAAAGACAGTCTGGGCAGGCTAATGAGATGAAAACAAGGCTGGGCGAAGGCTGAAGAGATGAAGAGAAGGCTGGGCAAAGGCTGAAGAGATGAAGACTAGGCTGGGAAAAGCTGAAGAGATGAGGATGGGCAGGCTGAAGAGATGAGGATGAGGCTGGGCAAGCTAAAGAGACGAAGAAGAGGCTGGGCAAGCTGAAGAGACGAAGACAAGGCTGGAAGACAAGACAAGACTGGGAGCAGCAACTCACGCTATCCTGAGATAGTCAACCTGTTGCTGAGGTGTATTAGCATTGCATGGCCAGGGTTAAAATACCCGGCTGTGTGATGTCATTAGAGCACCAGTGGAGATGGTTCCTGCCGCAGGGTCATTATCTGTTGGCGCACACCTAGGAAGCAACCCCCAACTTGCCGCATGGAGCGGTAGTGCTCTCAGCTTTGTGGAGCGGCAGTACCAGGCCAGTTTGGCAGCTTTGGGTGAGCCAGCAAACGTAACACCAGTGACCACCATCAGTCATAAACACCATTATCCTCATCACTTGCTAAATGTCCTTGAAGGAGCAAAAGGGACAGAAGAGGAGAAGCTGGTGGCTTCTTAACAGTCTCCTAGTAAAGTCATCTTTGGCTTTCTCCACTGAAGTTAGAATTGAAAGCATCATTGCCACTGCTGCCGAAGCATTGAAGTACTGTAATTGAGTCAACACTGATGACAGAAATGTTAAAAGATTTCCTTTTCTTTCTGATTTGCACTCCTAGGGATGAGTTTTCTTCTTCTTCCAATCAAAATACAACCATATGAAAAAACAAACTCTGAAGGGTGGCGTGGGTGCGAGCCCTTTTTGTTGCAGCATAGTTGATGCAGTCTCGTAGAAAAACATATGAGGCCTTTGCCAGCAGCTGGTGAACATGTCCTGTAGCGGGACAGACTGGAGCTTCACCTATACCAGCTGCCTCCCCCGTAAGTTGAGCCCTTGGCTTCTGGATGCTGGCAGGTCTTAGGCGGGTCCCTACGGTGGTGGCTAGAGCAAGAATCCAATGACACGTCGGGGTCAGGGCAGGCAGCAGACTAATGGAGTCGGAGACAGGCCAAGGTCAGGTCCAGGCAGCAGGCAATAGTGGTCAGGCCCGGGCAAGAGGTCAGATTTGGAAGTCAGGCTAAAGGTGGATGAGGACACACAGAAGACACTGGATGAGACGGACAATACAAGGCTGGACAAGGCAAGGTAGAACGAAGAATTAGGAATACAGGACACAGGAACTCAAAGGCAACACGCACTGCTAAAGCAGGAGAACCATTGTTGAGGCAAGGTAATACTGCAAGGCCCTTGCTTAAGTAGGCCAGGCAGCCTGATGTCATTGGAGGGTGCCACTTAGCATTTCCTGCCGCAGGACCTATATAACACATGCATATGCATGAACGCGCGCCTAAGGGACAGCTGCGGGAGCAGTAGCTGGCGGTGTCTTGGGCCACGCTGGACGGTGTTCAGAACAGGAGGCTGTGTGCTGACTGCGGGATGGGTCCAGTCACATTGGGGGTGAATGAAGCAGTTCGTGGGGCCCTCCCATGAGCCACCGAATGTAACACAGACTCACCGATGAAATGAATTAATACAGCAGCCTTCCTCTTGAGGAGTTTGAAAGCTCTTCTAAACTACTCACGCTCTTAGAGATTTAAGTAAATTATGGAGCCTCTGTGTTACTTGGCAACATAAGCCCTGATCTAATGCCACCATGATGTATCAGAACTATAAAACAACAACTGAAGAGTAACAGAATGGGTGTGCATGTTGTAAGAATTTCATCTTTATTTCAAAAAAGTAAAAAATGTAAAAATAAATAACTTTTGAAAAGGAGAGCTTATGAGTAAGATAAACAGAGACCAAAACAGAAGAAAGAAATAGAAAAGTTGATATTGTGAGAAATATGTGTGGTGGTACCACTTTAAGAAATTTTGTTACCCTAGCAGGACAAGCTGAACCAATTTTGGTTTTACACCATTGCATGCCTGGAGATGTAGTTCTGATTTCCCTACAGAGTTCCCTGAGAAAAGCAGGATTTTGTCTCCCTGCATGCAGTAAGATAAAAAATCAGAACTGACTCAGCTTGTTTCCCTGATCAGGGAGCCCTCTGTTTTGTCTCCCTGCCCCAAAGGTGTCAGTCAGTCATCAACTGCACTGTGCCCTCCCGTGATGGTCCTGATGTGGCCGTGCACCTGCTGCATGTGGGCATGGACACTGAAGAGGGATTTATGGCCCTGCAGCTATGGTCTGACTGATGGGTCCTAGGATGTGATTTTTTTAAACCTTGCCAGCTTAACTTTCCAGCTGCATGACAGGTGATTTATCTCTATCTGATTCTGCTAGACTTAAAATGTAATTCTGTATTCTAACAATAAAGCAGAAAAGATTCATTCTATAATTGAAGCCAAAATTGCTTTTAGTCTCTCACAGCATAGTGGATGCATGTGAATGGGCACATTCTGCCAGGCCTTGTTAGGGCAGTAACGACCAAGAAAGCACGCACCTTTGTCACGACTGGGGTATCTAACGGGTAGAGCAAGGTACTGCAAAAAAAAAGAAAAGGCTCCTGCGCTTTATGAACCAAGACCAGGGTTGGGTTTTTTTTCAGGCAAAAACACCAAAATCCTTGTGCACTTCGAGAGCAAAGCTTGATTCCATTGAAACTAAATATAGATTCTAAACAACTTAAAAGTCCTGGAAAAGCTGCAGCCCATGCTGCGAGGCCGTGGTTTATTTATTTATTTATTTATTTAAAGTTTTTATATATTGCTTATAATAGAAAAGCCATGCTAAGAGGTTTACACATAAATATAAATATAAACATAAACAACAAACACAAGCATAAAACAAAAGTACTCTTCTTGTTGTATTGAGCTCTGATCACTGAATGACATTTTGGCTGAACCCTCCAGGGGAGGCTGCTGTAGGGTTGCATTTTTCTTTCTTTCTGCTGTCATCCGGGCATCCGCTCTGTGGCTCAGCTTCCGAGTAAGCTGCAGTGGGAGGCCTAGAATTTTGATGGAGGTGCACTCCCTCGACATGTAATCTAGATGACAAGATTGTAAGGCGAGAATATGCACACTGGAGGGACTTGTTACTTTCCAGTAGGTAGAAATAAATCATGACACAATACTGCTGCAAGGGACTACCATTGATAACACATCATTAGGTGTGAGCTGAATCTTTCACAAAAAAAAAAAATAACAGAGAAGTGTGTTCAAAAACACTGACAGTTATGTATCAATTAGTAACAAATCAGCAAAAGTAATCAGCTAAGTAGTAACTATCACACATTAATTCTCAGTTTCTTTTTTTTATCTAAGTGGATAAAGTGCTCATACCACATTGTATCCATACATAGATCTTCAAAAGTGAAAAACACGGGAAAAAAACCATGGATACTTCCTTTATGGATTCTAGTAGCATTTCATAAATGGTTATATCTATAGTAAACGCCAAGTAATTGAGTGACTTCTCTTAAAACAGCAAAGAACGTTGTTAAATGTTAATAGAGCTGAACTGAAAAAAAAAAAAAAAAGCGTGACACATTCTGTTTTGGGTTTTTTTTTCAGTGGCGAACTGTAAAGTGAGCTCTTTCAGAATTCCTGCTCCCTTGCCCTCTCTCGTACATGCTCCTGCCATCACATCCCTGTTCCTGTGCACTGCATTCTACACGGTTAATCTCTTCAGAGTGGATTCTGCACCTGGTGAACCCTTGGTCCCAGGCCACTTGTATCTCAGTTGTCTGTGCATCCTGCAACGACAGGTGACCCTGCTACGAATTGTTCCCCTCCCTGTGTCACTGAAGGGAGCACGATAGAGTGGTCTGCTTCTTTGTAGTCTCATCGCTGGTCCCCATTAGGCAAAAGAAACCTCTGCATACTGTCGCCGGGGCTGGGAGTGAGGATTTGGGTCCCAGGGTCACCCATCATGGGGTGCTCTCTGTATAAAATGCATCTGGCTGCATTTATCTCCTGCCAGCTCGCTTTTCGAAACGCGAGAATTTGGTGGCGGAATTAATTTAGCCTTGTGGCTTGTGAATGAGATGCTGCTGATGTCATGTAGAGGTGGTGATGGTGGTGGGAGAAGATCAGTTCTCATTTTCCCCTTTCTAAAGGTTTAATTTCCTAAAGCATCGTGCAGAGCCGCAGTCAGCGTGTTGCTGGCGTATTTATTTCCCTGTCTGGGTGGCTGGAAGTAGAAAAAAAAACTCCCTGTGCCTTAAGCTCCACCGTATTTGAGACAAAACTGGTCCCTACCATCTCTGCTCTGCTTTACTGAATATTCTTACCTCTTATATGTAATCAAGACAGGCTATGTGACCAGATGGCCATACTCAACTTTTGCAAAATGATCTGATTATGAGGGACAACAGGTGGTTGGCCTCTCTGTCTGATGGTTGATAGAGAGGGAACTATGTAGGTTGACCCAACTTTCTTTTTAAATTGTTTTCACGTTAAACATGTTTTTTCCAAACACTTTTCCTGTTCTACAAATTACTCTGTGTGCAAATCAGTAGATCCTCATTTCTCCCCCTGCCAGACATTCTTATTAAGAAAGATTATACTAGAAACAAAATATAACATTCTTTGGGCCGTGCTCGGGATCCAGAAGTCCTTGCTTCCATCCTGGTTGATTCTGGCTGTTCCTGCTGGTGGTGCCTGTCGTTGGCTCCCTGTAACCCCGGTGCGGTGTCTACCCAGGTCTATGGGCCGTCCTGCAGCCTACGGAAAACTTCTGTCGCAAGCAAAGAACGATACGTTCAGATGCAAATGAATTAATAAAGTCCTAATGGAAATGTCAGTGCATGCACTGATTACGTAATTATATTTGGAATTCCTTTGATGCCTCATATTTTATCTTTTTTCAAAAGTATCCAAACGCCTTCTAAAATTTCTTACCAGACAATGGAAAAAAAAATTCCCTTAATCAACTAATCAGCTTATTGTGCTTGTGTCACTGCTGTCAGTAAGTGCCTTCTAACTATCTGAAGCCATCCATGAGCTTGCTGTCAGATCGCAGAGAATCAATTAGAGAGAGCGATGTCATCCTTCGCCCCCACAGTGCAGTGCAGCTGGCATCATAATTGCCTCCCTAATCTGCCGCCTGGGCACCCTGCCGTTTCAGATCCGAGGCAGGAGCCAAAATGGCTTTGGAGGAAGGGGGGGGGTTGATTTCCCCCCCCCTGTTTCTGGTCACTCTTTCATCACTTAGTTGCAGCTCACTTCTGCCAGTCAGCCGTCCCTCCAGCCGATGCCCATACGTCAGGGCGGGAGCGGAGGCTAGGGGCGAGCGGAAAAGGGGAGGGGAAAACAATTGTCTTGGTGGATGGGCCTGTCAGGGCCCAGATGTTCGAGCTGTGGTAACTAGGCTGCAGTATTCTTGGGTTTTTGCAGGGCATCATCATCAGTATTGTAATTTGGATCAAAAAGTGGTGGAGATGATGCTCGGGATTTCTTTCTTTCTTACATCAAGGTACCCTTTCTAAAGGGGGTGGGTGCTATTCTGCACAAACCTTAATGTCAGAATTCAGGGTAGGCAGATTTTATTGCTAGGTTTCATCACACCATCCTGAAATAGGATTTTTATTTTGTATTTTTAAAGAATTTAAGGGGTGGATATTCAAAAGCCATTTAGACGGGTAATTGAAAGTTGTCCGTCTATATGGCAAATTTTAGGATATTCAGTCAGTTATCTGGCTAAGTTACAGATTGGGTCAGCCCAGCGGTCCATCTCACCCAGCAACCTGTCTCTGACAGCAGCGGCTTAGAGACAGGACTTGGAGACCTGCCTCGGAGCAGGTCTGAAGTTATCCGGCCTTGTGTGGCCGGATAACTTTACACATTACCAGGTATATTCAAAAGAATATATCTGGTTAAGTTGTGCTCCTGATTAAAACAAACAAACAAACAAAAAAAGCCTGTGGCCCTAGAGGCCCAAACCTATCCCCTGCTGAGCTCCCACCCGAGCTGCAAAGGCCCTGTGGGGGCTGATCCTGCCATCCCCCCCCCCCCCCCCCCCCCCCGAAAGCACTCCATTGCAAGGTTTAAAAAAACAATTATTGCTGGTCAGTCCCTCTCCCCCCATCTCCTGCTCCCAGTTCCCTATTTATCCAAAAACTGTGGTGCTCTCCAGGTCCCCCTCCCGTGATCTGGGCTGAAGAAATACATTGATTTAAGGAACCAGGGGGCTGGAAGGGAAAAGGGTGGAGTGGCCAAACATGCTGGTAAATCCTTGGGAAGTCTGGCATTCAGGTAACTACCCCTCTGGTGATAAAGGTAACTGGGAGAATCAGGCTTCTTTTTTTTTTTCTTTTTGTGCATGTTTGCAGGTGTCATTTGATTGCTTTGTGCTCAGTGACTGCAGAGTAGAATTGGAACCTGGAGCTCAGGATTTGTTTTCCCTGAACAGATGCTTGTCCAGTGGCCCATCCTGCTTAATAAGACTTACCTGAGAGGCGCGTTCTGCATTTTCCATTCCCCTGCTTGTTTCAAGGCCACACGCACACATTGGCAGGAGGGGTTGGTTTGGGAATGCCGCAGTAGCGTTTCTGGTCATGAATAGCAAAGCAGCCGGCCGTCCTTTGAGTTTGACCCCAGAGTTTGGCCGCTCAGCAGAAGCCCATTTTTTTTTTCCCTTGCAGTGCTGCTGCTTTTAGGAGATATTCCCTCAGAGTTAAGTGCAGCCACCATGAAACATTTGCTATGCAGATTCCAAGTTAATGAGGCGGCAGGAAGTAAACAAGACCTTGAACATGGAAACAAGAGCTTTTCCTAATGGTGTGAGGCTGACAGCGGGCGCAGTCTGTACGGCTGGAAGGCAGCATCGACTAATCTTGATATATGACAGCTATCGCAAGAGAGGATTTACCTTGAGTTTCCTATTCTGTGTGGATGCAATGCATGCAGTTGTCTAGGAATGCATTCACGCTTCTGTATTTATTTTTCTAAAAGATTTTGATTTCTTGCTTTGGCTTTCTTTTTAAATTTGGCTGGGTTTCTGGTGCTTCTGGTAGTGATTGGACGCAGAAGACCTGACAGATTGGGTCAGTCCAGCAGTCCGTCTTGCCCAGCAACCTGTCTCTGACAGCAGGAGCTTAGAGACAGGTCTTGACCCATTCGCACTCAGGCCCTCCTGGTTTCCGGCAGCCATGCTTTAGAAGCGCTCTGACCCACAGGGTGACAGCTCCCTGTTATGTTAAGTAGCTGGTCATTCATAAATGTTCCATAATTTTTATTTATTTACTTATTTAAAAAAAGGTTTGAATACACTTTTACAACAAAAAAGTTCATCAAAACGGTTTACAAGAGAATACTCAAAATATTAAAAACAATAAATATAGAGGAGAGGTGAGAGCAGCCTGCGTGCTGGGAATACCTGACTACAGTCTTGCCATTTGCAAGCAGTTGAGAGAGAGAAAGAGCTGTCTCCTGGTCGAGGAGAGGGGAGGCCCGGATCGAGGGGGCGGAACCTCACTGACATCACCAGTAAGTGCCCCGGGACAGCATAAAACAAAGGGCACAGCGGCACGCGGCCAAAGCCGCACGCTAAAAGGGCATGCCCCTGGGTAAGAAAAAATTATGGGAAAAAAACGAAAATCGAAACTTATGCCTCCTCTCCAACAATTCCTGTGTCAAAGAGGATTGGCCTGATGGTCTCCCATGAGGTATATATGAGTGAGTCCACCGTTGGGGACGATTTAGAAAGGAATTCCCCTCTTGGGGTTTTCCTGAGTCCCAGGTCTATACAACCCCCTTACAACCAGCATTGGAAGGTACACAGGTAGCCAAGGTGGATATAGATCCCTCAGTTGAAATAACCCATACCCAAGAAGGAAATGGGATTTCATCAGAGAGGAATATATATTTGGAAGTATTAGTATTGGGAGGTGAGGCAACTAGGGGTGATACCAAGGTCAAATGTCCAGCTATAATTCCTGAAATAGGAAGTGAAGGGGAGAAGAGTAATGTAGAGCCAGAAAGCATAATATTATTGGATCTATGGAGATTGTCTGCTAAAATTGACAAGAAAATGTCTAGATCTATATCCAATGTGCATACGTTTTCTGTAGAAACGAGAGCAAAATTTGAGGAATTAGATCCCAGGACCGAGAAGGTAGAGCAAGTAGTTGCAAATCTGAACCCATTAGTTAATAAATTGCA
This sequence comes from Rhinatrema bivittatum, assembly GCF_901001135.1. NCBI lineage: Eukaryota > Metazoa > Chordata > Amphibia > Gymnophiona > Rhinatrematidae > Rhinatrema > Rhinatrema bivittatum. The sequence goes on from NC_042618.1 coordinate 174,919,125, forward strand.
GGCTATCAATGTATCTTCTATTAAAGATAATTTGATATTGCACAATAGGATTGAAATGCTGGAAAATGAATTAAGATCATGTAATCTTAGATTACTAAACTTTCCAATTTCAAGGTTATTGTTGGCTCATGAGTTATATAAGAAGTATTTAACTGAAATATTGTCTATTGAAATAGAGAAAACTCCATTAGTTTCTAAAATATATTATTTGCCTAAGAAAAAAATGTTGCAAGTCCAGGAGGGTGGTGTTGATATATTGGAAAGCCCAGGGGTCTCTATCTTTTTAGAAGTCTCCATGGACTTGATAAATTCTAGAGCAACATATAATTTCTTTGTAAGTGTTATAACCTGATAAACATTAAATAAAAAAACCCCAAAAAACAATAAATATAATGCAGATAGAACACATATTAAGATAGGTCTTAAAATATAGTCTATAAGAATGGATGATAAAGAGTTTAGATAAGATGGGAGGTGGGAAGCTGTGAGGCAGCCTACTAGGATTTACTGGGGGTACCAAATGCAATTGCAAATAAATATGTCTTTAAGCTGCGTTTAAATTCTTTGTAGGAGGTTATTTGTCTTAGTTAATCGAGTTCCAGAGTGTGGGATCTGCAATTGAAAAAGTGCGTCTTCTGGTGATATTTAAGCATGCCAGCCGTACTGATGGGATTTCTAGTCTGTTTTTATGTAAGCACCTTAATTATCTGCTAGGTTGGTAAATATGGAGAAAAGTGCAAAGCCTAGATGATTAGTCATTATATATTAGATTATGTAAGATAGTAAGGATTTTATATTGAATTCTGTAATGGACTGGGAGCCAATGTAAAGAGCAGAGAGTTGGTGTAATATGTTCTGACTTTGGAGTTCTGATCAGTAGGTGTGCAGCAGTGTTTAAAATGGGTTATAATGGATGGAGGGTTGTATCATAGAGACCAAGATAAAGAACGTTACAGTAGTCTAAGCCAGAGAGAATGAGAGATCGTAGTACGGTTCAAAAGTCATTAGTGAAGAGGACGAAGACGTTTCAACATCTGGAGTTTGAAGAAGGAATTTTTGACAGTGGTAGAGATATGATTAGTCATGGATAGACTCGAATCAATAATAATTCTAAGGTTTCTTGCTTTAGATACGGTCGGAATAGAGATATCTTCAATATACAAGTGGCAACAATATATGTTTTTGGTGGCCTCAACATGTGGCCATCAGCTCTTGCTGGTGAAATCCTTTTCACATTAGCCAGTCCCTATAATAACTTAATTTTTCTCCTCCTTTTTTCCTTTTCTACATTTTCTTGTATTGGATTTTGCAAATAACAGTAACAACACAGTTATGCAACATAATACCCCTTCCAGCTTCCCACCCCCCCTCCCCAACCCAAAGTTAATGTACCATCTCCAAGTTCTCCCATTTACGAGAGGTATCCCATTTCTGAAATAATATCCAGGTATGAACGAAGGAAGAGAGAGAGTTCCTTTGTACAGCGCTTAGTCTCTCCATCTGATAATCTCCTGTAGACAGACATCATACTCAGAAGATTTTTTCTGTTTCCAGTGGGCTGCTGTCACACATTCATCACTAAAAATACTTGAATAATAAGCTTACATACACTTGCTGGAACACTATCAATTGGCGCATTGAGAAAGTACACTTTTGGATCACAGTCAAGGTGAATTTTTGTAATATCCTCAATAAGCTTCTGCACTCCTTTCCAGAAGAGAGTTATAGAAGCACAAGTCCACCAAATATGGCCCATTGTTCCTTCCTCCTCCCGATCCCTCCAGGATTTATCAGATGAAGGAGATATATGCTTCAACCTAGAAGGGGTATAATACCACCTATAGTAAACCCTAAAAGAATTCTCCGCAAGTAGAGCAGATAGAGAAGTTTTGACAGCCTACTGTCTTATATCCTCTCAAATGTCCTCATCCAGAACCCCAAGTACATCCCATCCCCACTCCCTTTTATGTTTAAGCTTCCCATCCAACTGAGTAATTAACTCTTTGTGCAGTTTAGAAATAAATCCTTTAAGTGATAACCCTCTTTGCAAAACCTCTCAAACACCGAGTTTCCCTTGCTAACACATTGTTTACCAACATGATGAACTACAAAAGGCTGCATCAGCATCTTCTGACCTATATTTCTCTTTCAAGTGTCCATAGTCCAATCACCATTTTGGAAACCAAAGCTGACCCAATATAATTAAGCACTCTATATTCTCAATTACTAAATCTTCCCCCAGCAATCCCTGAGGAAATTCTCCATTGTATCTAATAGGTGGAGTGGAAGAGTAGCCTGGTGGTTAGAGCAGCAGGTTGTGAACTAGGGAAGCCAGGGTTCAAATCCCACTGCTGCTCCTTATAACTTTGGGCAAGCCACTTCACCCTCTATTGCCTCAGATACAAACTTAGGCAGTCATTTACTAAGCTGCAATATTTTATCATGGGAGGGACAAAATATCATGGGGGGATATGTTCCGTGATATTTTGCCCTTCCCTGACAAAACATTGCAGCGGTCTCGCTGTGCGTTTTTTTTAATTGTGGGAGAAACGCAATAAAAAATCGCAAAATAGGGCACGTGTTCGCAATAGCGGCTCACCTCGTCCGGAACCACCAGCACTTTAAAAGGCCCAAGGCCCAAACTTCAACCCCTCCCAAGGTGGCTAAGTCCCCCCTCCTGGCTAGAATTTAGCGAAATAAGTGCCCAAATATTCATTTAGCTGGATAATTTCTGAGTTATCCGGCCAAATACTTCTGAATATGAACCTCCTTGTGTCTTTCTGTTTAATTTTATTAGCCCTCGACTGTGTAACTGGCTATAATGGAAGTAATGTCTCTTTTTAAGATGAGTATGGCATTTATTTGGTGCCAGAATTACTTTTTATAATATTTTTTTTATTTCAAATCAATATTTATTTTCAGTTTGATATGCATTTCATGTAATAAGAACATAAGAACATGCCATACAGAGTCAGACCAAGGGTCCATCAAGCCCAGCATCCTGTCTCCTACAGTGGCCAATCCAGGCCATAAGAACCTGGCAAGTACCCAAAAACTAAGTCTATTCCATGCTACTGATGCTAGTAATAGCAGTGGTTATTTTCTAAGTCAACTTAATTAATAACAGGTAATGGACTTCTCCTCCAAGAACTTATCCAATCCTTTTTTTAAACACAGCTACACTAACCGCACTAACGACATCCCCTGGCAACAAATTCTAGAGTTTAATTGTGTGTTGAGTGAAAAAGTACTTTCTCTAATTTGTTTTAAATGTGCCACATGCTAACTTCATGGAGTGCCCCCTAGTCCTTCTATTATCTGAAATAGTAAATAATCGATTTACATTTACCTGTTCTAGACCTCTCATGATTTTAAACACCTCTATCATATCCCCCCTCAGCCGTCTCTTCTCCAATCTGAATAGTCCTAACCTCTTTAGTCTTTCCTCATAGAGGAGATGTTCCATCCCCTTTACCATTTTGGTTCGTTTGTTTTTATAGTTTTTTTAAAATAATTATTTTATTATTTGTGATCAGTGTAATTATATTTGCTGTATACTGCCTCAAGCTCTGAGATGGCGTAGTATAAAATGTAAGATAGAAATAAATACATGTCACAATCCTACAGCTGCTCTTTGCTTAGTCAGCAGATGGCACCATAAGTGTGATGCAGTCCCAAGGAACTTGCCTATTCTGGACACTGTCTATTGAAGACATGGTTGGTGTGATAATAGTACATTCTGGAGCAGTAAGAACTGCTTCTGCAGATATCCCAGTCCTAGACAGCATAAGGAGTAAGCCACAGGCCACTTAATGAGCTCGAACCTGCTACCCTCTCATAGTACTGAAAATCAGAAAAAGGAAATCGCCCAAGACCGGTCCTCTTGAGAACGCAGCAACTGAACACTTCATTCTCCCTGTTTCTCCTGTGCTTTTTTGATTTATGTCATCAATTTATAACAGTGGAAATGTTTACAAACCAGATTATAGGGAGATTAATCGAGCTGGCAATTAAGTAGCCTAAAATTAAGACTCTTAATTCTGCTCCATAAATACAGAACAATTAAATACAGTCAGTAACATGTCGACATTCCCTCCTACACTTGCCATAACTCATCTGTATTTGGTATCTTTAATGTATGTTATTAGTAGAACAATTACTGTTTCCAACTGTAGCAGAGCGTATAGTGTCTGTAACTCCATTACCTAGGTGGTATAACACATTTTATCAGTTTGTTTAAATGGTTATAATCAAGTCTCTTAAGGCAAAGATTGTTCTGCAACCTCATGGATTATTGAAAATGTGACAGGTCGTGAATGCAGGTGTAATGTTTGGTCGCTGCATGGCATAACCCAACTTCAGATCTTATCCCAAAGTGCTTTACCTTGTCATCAGGTACAATGGAAACTGATAAAAAAAAAAGCTGAACATGGTTTTTGCTTGTCCAGTTGTTTTGATTGGTTGAACCCATTTTGATACTTTACAGTGTTAACAGGAGTAGCACATTAGACACATGAGCAGAGCCCTAGCTAAACTGAAGAATGAATTTCAAATAGTTGCAGTTGAGTCTAGGCCAAAACAGACAAAATTGTCAAATTCAGCTGATTAGAAAGATGCTATTGAAGTCATGGATCCTGCAGTGTTCTCCGAGGACAAGCAAGCTATGCGTCCTCACAAGTGGGTGACATCAGCCAGTGGAGCCCGGCCCGAAACTTTTATGTCAGATTTTCTAGAACCTTGACTACGCCTCATTGGGCATGCCATTATGCCACGCCTCCATGTGGGGGCACCTTTAATCTCTTCTTTTCCGCAGAGCCCACCGGTTGTGGTTCCTCACTCTTCTGCTTGGAATTGCTTTTTATTTTTAAAAAATGGCAGAGTTCATTTGTCTCAGGCCCCCACAGTCTTGTTTCTTCCCCCTTTAGGTTTTTCAGTCATTTCCTAAGTTTCTATTCCATTCTGCTGCTCACGGTCATCAAGTTTGAATTCCTTTCCCCTGTTTTTTGTCTGTTCATGGATAAGCAAGCTAGCAGTTTCCAGCGATGTCCCTAGTGTACCAAGGTTAAGTCAGTCACGGACCCCCATGATCAATGTATCCTGTACCTGGGGCAATGCATGACATCCGGAGATGTATATCACTATGATCCCAAAGAATGTTGGTTCTATCTGGAGCTTATGGAAAAACACTTTGGGCGCTGAGGGGCAGATTTAAAATGTGTGCGCGCGGCCTACATTTGTGCGTGCTACCTGGCACCCACAAATGTACGCTTGGTTTTATAACATGCATGCGCATGTTATAAAATCAGGGGTAGGCGCATGCAAGGGGGTGCATACTAGTGCACCTTGCGTGCGCTGAGCCCTCGGGGAGACCAGCTGACTTTCCCCGTTCCCTCCCCCCCATCTTTCCCTCCCTTCCCCTACCTGTCTCGCACCCAGCCCGAAACCCCCCTCCATACCTTTATTTCACAAGTTACGCCTGCTGGCCGACTGCCAGTGCGCGATCCCCCGACCCAATGGCCTTGCAGAAGCCTCTGGCCCCGCCCTGTCCCTGGACCGCCTCGCCCCCGGACTGCCAATTTCTTTCAAGCCCCGAGACTTACACGCGTCCCAGGGCTTTATGCGCGCCGCAGGGTCGGGAATATCCCCTTAGGAGCAGGGAAGGATTGCAGGTCAAGGCTTGAATTTATCTTCTGCCTAGCTAGCCCCTCCTCCACAGGTTGAGCCCTTGGGTTCTGGGGGCAAGTAGGGCTTGGCTTCTTCAGCAGAAAATTATGATGAGTCAGGCTAGAGGAGGCTGGACGAGGCTGGAGAGGCTGGAAAAGGCAGGGCAGGCTCAGGCAGGAACTGAGGTCAGGCACAGGCTGGATGTTGGGACAGAGACAGGCTGGAAGCTGAGGACTGGATACTGGGCATGGACTAGGATAGGATACAGACTCAGGCTGGGGACTGGATGCAGGCTGAGACTGAGGAGTGGATACAAGCTCAGGCAGGGGATTGGTTTTATTTATTTTCTTTTATTTACAATTTTTTATATATTGCAGTCTACAATGGTGCACGAAACAGTTCACAAAATACACACATAATGATTAAAACAATAAATCACCAACTAGTACACTAATCTTTGACATACAAGACCACTGCCTATAGTGTACAAGCTGAACCAGGGATAAGGGCAAGGACTGGGAAACAGACAAGGAACTGGACAGGGCAGTGCATGACAGAACAAGAACCGGACAGGACTGGACTAGACAAAAAAGGCAACAATGAACAGGGAAGCCCAACAGGGCACAAGGCTGGGTATGAGAACCTAGCAGGCCCGGAATCCATAAGGTAAGATAGAGCCAGAGAGAAAACCAAGAAGGCCTGGGAGGCCAGAGAGCAAGGCAAGGAGACTTGGAAGGCCAGAGAGCAAGGCAGAAAGCCTGAGTAGGCCTCAAGGCAAGACAGACATGAATGTACAAGGTGGCCAGGTCAGGACGCCAAGGTAACTCGATGAAGAGGCATCGAGGTGCTGGCAAGTTTGGCTTAAGTAGTTTAGGATCCACTGAGTCAGGTAGTCAGTAAGAAGGTGGTGTAGGAAGCTGGAAACAGAGCTTGCTGGAGGCCTCTGCTAGGGGGGGGGTGTCCATAGCAGGCAGAATCAGGGCACAATGAGACTGCATGGCAGGCGAACCATGATACAATCATCCTTCCAACATTCTTTCCCAGGCCACATGCCCACCAAGGTGAACAAGAACTGCACAGTTTGGATTGCAAAAAACTGTTGGCTTTCTACTTGGAGCAGATTGAAGCCCATAGAAAGTCCACCCAACTTTTTGTTTCTTATGACACCAATAAATTGGGAATTGCTGTTGTCAAACAGACTTTATCTAGTTGGCTAGCAGATTGCATCTCTTTCTGTTATGCCCAGTTGGGTTTGAATCTGGTGGGCATGTCAGGGCTCACTCTGTCTGAGCTAAAATTAGTCACCATGGAGGAGATCTACAAGGCTGTGACATGGAGTTCTCTCCACACATTTACATCACATAACTGTTTGGACAGAGAATCCCGACGCGACAATAGGTTTGGCCAGTGGAATCTCTTTGAGGTGTAGAACCCAACTCCACTCCCTCCTGGAGCCTATTGGTTTTGTTTCAGGCTGCCCCTCATAAGAGAAATATAGAAGAAAAAAGGCCTGTTGCACAGACTGTTGTGGTTCTGCCAGTTGGTACTGTTTTATGGCCCCTTTTTTCATTCAGCGCAGTCTATTGCTAGGGATACCACACTTGTGAGGACTACCATCCTGCTTGTCCTTAGAGAAAGCAGAGTTGCTTATCTATATCAGGTGTTCTCCAAGGACAGCAAGACATCAGTCCTAATGAAACCTGTTCACCTCCCTTTGGAGTTGGCTTCTCCTTATTTTGCTAAAGAACAAGACTGAAGGGGTCCCCACTTGGACTCGTAGCATAATGAAATGCTGGGCACGCCCAGGGGAGCACAATTAAAGTTCTAGAAACTTTGACATAAAAGTTCTGGGCCGGGCTCCATCCAGTGATATCACCGACATGTGAGGACTGACATCCTGCTAACATCAGAGAATACCTGTTACAGGTAAGTACCTCTGCTTTAGGGCTTTACCACAATTTGAGTGTGGTCTCACATGTGAAATAAATTACCTGCTGTAGTCAGCATTTGTAAGACCATTGCCAATGTATTGTATATAGTGTTGGGCTTCTGTTGCGATTGTTGCTGCCCGACATCTTCACTCCGCCCTCTTTACCTCTGTGGCGACTCCCTCCGGAGTTGAAGGACGGCTGGCTGCCGCTGCGTCTCCCTGCCGACTCCCTCCGGCGTCCCCGGACCGGCTCGACGCTGCAAATCCGCCATGTTGCCTGAAGCCTAGGGCACGCGCGCGCTCCGATTGAAGTACCAGCAAGGGCGTCCCCCTGAGATGACGTCATCCGCTTCCGATATTTAAAGGTCTCTGATATCGCTAACAAACTGAGTTAGCAAGGATTCGTTTTAGCTACTCGGCCTCTTCGGACTTACCAGAGGTACGCGCTCCTCGGGGGCCTCGCTCTCTCTTTGCCTTTCTGGTTTACAGACAGGAACTGGTACTCGCTCCTCGAGGGCCTTTATTCCTGACTCTCTGCTGATTCTCTTCTGCCTGGAAGCTATCACTGCCTACGTCATTGTGAGTTGCCATTGCTCTCTCAGAGCTTTCCCTGGAACCAGGTACTCGCTCCTCGAGCTGCTGAGCCTCTCCGAGACCATTATTGTGAGTGTTGTCATCTAGGTTCTGTTCATGAACTCTGCATACCCTGCCTACTCACTGTCTACAGTTTCTCAACAGCTCAGCCATCCTGGGATCACTGTTCCAGTATCTGAGGGACTTCAGCCCTGCCGGGCACTTCAGCTCACTAGTGCCACCTGTTTAATAAAAGAACTAGTGTATGTCTGTCTCCATACTCTAAGCCTTGCCGGTGGTCACTCTCAGGATCTTCCACTGGGGTGTGGTCATCTGCCACCGGCCCAAGGATCCACCCACAACTAACATCAGTATTATTACAGATTGATAACGCCCCTGATTGCTCCTCCCATCAGCATAGCGGATTATTACAGCTTCATATTCAAGCATCAGAAAGCCCAAAGGACAGCAATAAATCTAATTAAAGAGCTAGATAATGACTTGTGAGGAAGGACTAGGTAATGACTTGTACTTCAGGAAGAAGCTGGATGATTGACTTGATGGCAGTGTTCGAATACTGAAGGGAAGTGGTATTACAACAAGGAGAAAGACTGGTTATTCTCCATCTTCCCTGAGGAAAGGACAATAATTAACGGGCTTAAATTGTAACAGGGAACATCTCAGGTAGGCATTTGAAAGAACTTCCTAACTGTAAGAGGAGTTGAGCATTAGGAGAAGTTACCCAGGAAAGTGGATGGAGATCTCTGTCATTTGAAAGTTTTTAAGAGCAAATTGAGCTAACATTTGTCTGGGATGGTTTAGATCAGGACTTCCCAAACCTTTCCTGGGAATCCCACAATCAATTGGGATTTCAGAATATCCACAATGTATATATATGCATGAGAGAAATCTGCATATGCAAGACCGGTTTGGGAAACCATAGTTTAGATATAGTGCATCTTGTCTTGGATCCGGTCTGGTCTTTGTCACCTGCAGACATTGAATAATCCATATTCAGCTGCAGAGGTGGGCTTTTATCATTGCTGCTTCCTTTCCCTTCATTTTGTTAACTACATAAAATTATGGATTTTGATTTTCAAGGCCCAGGCTGGAAGTCTTGGCATTAGTCCAAAAATAGAAATAAATACCGCATTGACATTATGAAGTGGATGGCCTGTCTGTAGCCATGGTATCCCACTTGTATTACATTATCTGCTTTTAACACTGGATAGTGCATGTATTTGGGGAGCAGAATGGCTTGTGCTTCTTTCAAACTATGTTCGCAGCAGGTTTGGAAGGTGGCAGTGGGAGCAGAGCTTTTTCTTCTTTTAAAATAACTCTCTCCCCTTTCCCCATCTCCTACGGTGCCTTTCTCTTTGTAACCTGTGCCAGCAAGAAACAAAGGTCATGGCAGATACCTCTTTATGCCATATCCTGGATTGGGTTTTATCCTGTGGCTCACACGATTATTGAACCTGCTCCATTCAAGGTCCACTCATAAGTTGAGATAAGTTCATGAGGCCCAGCATTAAATAATAATCTAAATCTTGAACGATTCATATTAAAGCTAAAAGCAGAGCCATAGTTAGCCTATGACCAGTATGGCCTCAGCCATAGATGCTAAGGCTCTAGGGCTCCACCAGCCTTCCATCAGGGGCCATCCATATTAGGAGCTACCACCCAGGAAAAAGATCTAGGCATCATAGTGGATAATACTTTAAAATCGTCGGCTCAGTGTGCTGCAGCAGTCAAAAAAGCAAATAGAATGTTAAGAATTATTAGGAAGGGAATGGTTAATAGAACGGAAAATGTCATAATGCCTCTGTATCGCTCCATGGTGAGACCGCACCTTGAATACTGTGTACAATTCTGGTCGCCGCATCTCAAAAAAGATATAATTGCGATGGAGAAGGTACAGAGAAGGGTGACCAAAATGATAAAGGGGATGGAACAAAAAGAAAATTAAAACCAATTAAATTAAATTCAAAAAGAAAATTAAAACCTGGCTCTTTAGCCAAGCTTTTCCAGAACTTTGATTATTTTTTACCTCCAGCTATCAAGATTTTCTCACCATCGCAATCCCTTCTGCAGATCACATTTATCTTAGACAATTACGCCTTATTTTATGATTTGGTTTCTCAAAGAGACTATACAATTTTCTCAATGTTATTTTTCGAACCTGTTTTCCAAGTTCTATAACCTTGTTATATGTACCTCCTCTTGGCATAATTTTTATGTTTCAATGTAAACCGATGTGATGTGTATTTTAATACAGGAACACCGGTATATAAAAATCTAAAAATAAATAAATAAATAAATGGAACAGCTCCCCTATGAGGAAAGGCTGAAGAGGTTAGGGCTGTTCATCTTGGAGAAGAGACAGCTGAGGGGGGGATATGATAGAGGTCTTTAAGATCATGAGAGGTCTTGAACGAGTAGATGTGACTCGGTTATTTACACTTTCAAATAATAGAAGGACTAGGGGGCATTCCATGAAGTTAGCAAGTAGCACATTTAAGACTAATCTGAGAAAGTTCTTTTTCACTCAACGCACAATAAAGCTCTGGAATTTGTTGCCAGAGGATGTGGTTAGTGCAGTTAGTGTAGCTGGGTTCAAAAATGTTTGGATAAGTTCTTGGAGAAGTCCGTTAATTGCTATTAATCAATTATACTTAGGGAATAGCCACTGCTATTAATTGCATCAGTAGCATGGGATCTTCTTAGTGTTTGGATAATTGCCAGGTTCTTGTGGCCTGGTTTTGGCCTCTGTTGGAAACAGGATGCTGGGCTTGATGGACCCTTGGTCTGACCCAGCATGGCAATTGTTTATGTTCTTAGGAGCATGTGCTCACCCTTTCCCTCTCCAGCCTTGTCCTCCAGTCAGCCAGTCTCCTCGTCCATCCTGCAGTTGAAATCTCAGCCCCACTATTTGAAACTCAGAGCTCTATGTCTACAGATCCCCACAGGGTTCAAATATCAGCTGATTGACCATGCCATTCACACAACTACTGTTTGACCCACATGAGACTCTGTAGAGTCCGAGCCCTGTGGGTCAAATAGTGGGGCTGAGATTTCAACCATGGGTCAGAAGAAGAAAGGGATGTTGTGCCTGTGAAACAGCAAGGACCTGGGGATTTGGAATTGATAAGGTGAAGAAGGGAGACGGGGAGGTGGGAGGCAGGGGAAAATGGGGTCTGTCACATGGAGACTGGGGGGAGAGCAGGCAAAAAATGGGGTCTAGGGCACGGGTGGGTAGTAGAGCAGAGTAAGTATGGAGACTATGGGGTGGAATAATAGGGGACGAATCTGGACTAGGGGATGGGAGACCAGGGGGTCTGAGGGAGAGAGGTGGCGAATAAGGCATTGGGGACCTAGTAAAGAAAGGGGACTGGGAAAGAGATCAGGTAGGGACTAAGACACTGGGGAGAAGTACAGCAAGGGAAGAATGGGGATTAGAGTAGAGGTAAGGTGGGGACTGGGACACTAGGGTGGTGGGAGAACAGGGGAAGAATGAGGACTGGAGAGAGGTCAGGAGAATAAATAGAACTGTGGGTGGGAGCACAGGGAGAGATTAGGGGCTGGAGAGAACATGTAAAGAATGAGAACTGGCAGGGGTAGAGCAGGGAAATAAAGGGGAGGTCACTTGGGACTTGGAGGTGAGATCAGGTGCAAGGGAGAAAGAGCAGGTGAAGAAAAGGGATTTGGGTACTGGCTGGTGAGAGAGCAGAGGAAGAACAGGGGATTGGAGACTGGGGGAGAGCAGGGGGAGAATGGAGACTCGGTGACTAGGGACTTAGGGTTTAGGTCTAAGTGATGACTCAGGAAGACCGGGAATCTGAGATAAAGTGTGGAGAGCAGAACAGGGATCTGGAGATGCAGAGAGTAGGGCTACAGAGACTGAGCAGTGATTTGAGGCAGGCAGTAGGGCCTTTGTAATTGGGTGGGAATGAGTGTGTGTGTGGGGGGGATATTAGATGAGCTGGGGGAGGTAAGAGTGAGAGTGTGAATGACCTGGAGCACTGGAGAGAGTAGGAGAGGCAATGGAAAAGGAGTTGGGCGTTGTGAAGATAAGAAAGGGTGGGAATGGGGCTCAGAAGGCAGTGAAAGAGGAGCAATAGAAGACTCAGTAGGGGGCAAGAGACAGAAGAAAGAGGCCAGGGAGAGAAAAATGCAACAAGGAAGGGAGCTAGGGCTGATGAGAGGCAGAGAGGTGAGGGTTGGGAAGGGTGTGAGTACAGAAGGTGCAAATGGAAGTCTAGAGAATGGGTGAAAAGTGGAAAAGGAATAGGAGGCTGGGGAAGTGTGAAAGATGGGGGGAATGGAAAAGGGTGAGAGTAGGAGATAGAAAGCTGAAAAGTGAAAAGAGGGAGACAGGGCTGGAGGATTAATGAGGGGAAAAGGGTGAAATTTAGCTCTGAGTTTGGAAAGGCAGAGAAGAGAGAAATGGAGAAAATATTTAAGAGAAAGATCCATGTCAGAGAATGATGTAGGAAAGGACGAAGAAAGAAGCAGAAAATGGAAAGAAGATCCTGGAAAAGAATTTAGGAGAAGAACAGAAAGAGAAACCAAGACCAAACAATCTGCCCCCACAACAAAGATAGCAAAGAAAACATTTTATTTTCAGTTTAAAGAGAGGAATATGTCCGCTTTGGGACTGTGCATTTCTCATAACTCTGTATGTTGCTCATTATAGGTGGAATTGCATTTCTATTTCTGTTTCACTTTCTCCCATGTTGCACTGCTCATAGAGTCTGCCTTCTTCGGGCTTTCCATTTCAGATTTTGTCTGCATGTTGTGGTTCTTTATTTTGTTCTAGGTAGGGGTCAGCCTGGGCTCTGCTCTGAGGGATTTTGCTAGCTTGTATCATCTGTGTAGAATTTTATAGCTTAGCCTGTTTTTCCAGTAGGATGTGTATTGGTGTTCTGGGGCATATAGTAGTAATTGTTGTTCTGCTTTCTCATAGATGAGGTTGTTACTGTGCGAGTCTTAATTGTTAGTGCTGTTATAGTATGGCGTTTGGCTACAAAGGTTCTCAGTGTGTTTTTGGCAGGGTTTTGTGGTGCGTCACAATGTTCCTGGTAGTGGAAAGAGTTTGTTTTGTTGTCAGTAAAATCTAGACCCTAATTTGTTTAATATAATAAAAAGTCCTTTAATTCAATAGAAGAGAAAAAAGGCATGACATTATGGTTTAAAGGCACACACTCCTTTTTCAATCCCCTACTGCTTAAACAAGAAAGAGATCATTTTAATATGAGAATATGTTGGGGTGGGTTGTGGATTTTATAATTATTGTGCACTACTCAGAGATTTTTTTTATAACAAGTGCTATATCAAATTGAAAGAATGAATGAGTAAATAAATGTATTTATTTGAGTGATTTATATTCTGCTTTTCAAGCACTCCTGAGCAGAATACATTCAAGTCCCATAGTTTTTACCTATTGCCAGAGGATTTACAATCTCTGGGGTTCATTTCCTAAGCAGTGATATGGGTATAATGTTTATTGCACAATATACCCATAGCTTGGCAATATCACACAATATTCAAGCCTAAAACCTGCCCCTATTACAATGAGCTGCTTTGCATGTGATTTGCATACATAAAATGATCAAATACATGCAAAGCAGTTCAATTTTATGGTAATAAAATATCGTGGTTTTCCTAAAAAAAAAGAACTCAGGAGTTGTAGATAACCGATCCTGGGAGCGTTGGGACGCTAACACGCATCCCAGTGTGGCCAAGATGCTTCTTAAAAGGCCTGCAGCAGCCCTAAATTGGCTCTCTTCCAAAGTGCAAAATTCCCTCCAGGGGTCTGGTTAGACCCCAGCCACCTCCTTCCCCTGCCTCTAGACGAAGCCAGCCTTAAAAAAAGTAAAAAACCCAAAAACATTTATAGCCATGCAATGATACCCTGCCTTCCTTCCCAAACCCCTCCCCTTTGCACAGAAGTCACCCCCCCCCAGTCAAAGATTCTCCCTCCCCAGATCCAACTCCCCAGTAGCAACATGGCCTCCTCTGGGCTCCCCTTTACATTCTACGTATTCTCTGATAGTCTAGCGTCCTCCGCCACAGAAGAGGCAATCGGTCATGCCCCTCAGATTCCCCTCTCTTCCAGACCCCCCCCCCTTTTCCTAAGAAAAGGTACCCTGGTGATCCAGTGGCAGCCTAGAGTGCCCCCTAGTTCCGGGCTGGTTGACGCCATTTTTTAAAATGGTGCCAGCTGGCCTTTGCTCCATATGATGCGGCTTGGCTGCACATTTTACTAACTGTATCGCGCGGGAATGACTAATAGGGCCATCAACATGCATTTGCATGTTGTGGGCACTATTAGTTTCGGGGGGGGGGTTGGACGCGCGTTTTCGACACGATATTACCCCTTACTGAATAAGGGGTAAAGCTTGCGCGTCAAAAATGCGCGTCCAAACGCGGGTTAACAGTGCGCTCCGCCAGAGTGCACTGTACTGTATCGGCCTGTTTGTGTATAGAGTGAAAGTGCAGGTGCCAGATTACCTGGCTCTAGCTAAAAGCATAGTGACACTACAAGCTGCTTTCACCTAATCCTTTGCTGCCTTTGTTCCCTTGATTTTCTGGGTTGTGCCGTCATCTTATGACAAATTTGCAAGTTTTCCAGAATTCACTGTGGATCCCTTTCCCACACATTCAGATTCTCTGTATTAACCAACCACATTTCTGATGCCAGCTGCTGCGTACAACTCGTATGCACTAGTTTTTGGGTTTTTTTGTGTGTGTTTGTTTATTTTGAGCGGCTTTCCAGGCACATAATCTTTGAGAGCGAGGCTGGGTCTGATTAATGTCAGACCTACTCAGTTTTGTATTTTCTTCCTCCGAGAAGCTCCCTCTCTCCATTGCCTTTGAGTGGGTAATGAAAACATATGTTCCTTCCTCCTCCGTATCTCTGGCATTTACACAGTTCCACACATCTCCCAGCTGTAGCACCTCTGGCTAGAATTCGATGCCTGATCTGATTCCCGGTAATCCTCCTTCGTGACTGAATTCAGACTGGCCCTGTGCTTTAACTCTAGGGATCTTGCCAGAAGTGTTGAAGAGCTAATGCTGGGTGCCTCTCGCCAAAGGGGAAAAACAGTGGTTGCAATTTGGAAAGGAAGGCCAGAGGTGCCAGTGTCTCCACCTGTGTCACAATTCAGAATTCCTGCCAAGCGGAAAAGAGGTCACAAGGCTTAACCCTGTTCTGTGAGTTTCTTTCCTGGCCCATCTTATTACGCGATCAATGCGTTGGACATCCTGTGCAGAAGATCTTCTAAGCTCTGAACTTTTTTTTCCACATAAACTGCTATTAATCTTTCATTGTGATGAAAAAAAAGTATTGCTGCATTTTTCCCCTCGTAGCGTGAGCACCACTTGGTTTCGGCGTTTCTCATACTGAACATCTGGATTTTGTAAGGGCCATTGTCCTTCCTTCACCCCTAACCGTTTCACTTCTTTTTTTTTTTCCTCTATGCCTCTTTTCCCTGCTGCCCATAATGCTGTTGCCCGAGGGAAGAGGCTGCCTCCAAGGTACAGTTTTTACCATTGTGCCCAAGCAAAAGTATCCCCACCTACACTGGAGATCCTCCCTTCCTGGAGACTTGACTGGATCACCTCTTGGACACTCTCATGCCATTCACTTTGTTGCTCTTTACTTTCAGCTTGTGTTTTAGTGTGGGGGAGGAGAAGTTTCAGCCCAACAGTTTCCTCCTGCTCCTTTGAGTTTTCAGCTCAATTGGAACTACCCGGGGATTATTTAGCAAAATTTTATATTCCCCTCCCTACTTACTCAGCGTAACCAGACAGATTTTTATTTTTTTTTTTTTGCGGGGGAGGGGACGGGAAGAAGCCAAAGTTAACGTGGATGGGTACTTGCCAGGTTCTTATGGCCTGAATTGGCCACTGTTGGAAACAGGATGCTGGGCTTGATGGACCCTTGGTCTGACCCAGTATGGCATGTTCTTATGTTCTTAGGCATACAGGTCTGAGCCCTACTGGTTGTACTTTTTTCGATAAATAATGCCTTAGAGTGCACCTGAAAATGAATTTCTAAGTAGTCTCCAACAGCAGTTATGCATCGTAAGTGAAACTTTAAAATATTTTACCTCAATTATTTCAAGCATTTACCAACATTAAAATTCCTTATTAATCTGTATACATTTTATATTTATTGCAGATAAATAAATACCCAAGAATACAATGTAAAAAGCAAACAAAGATCCAGTCAATCATGTAATAAAACCAATATTAATGTATTCATTCATGAATCCTCTTTCCAGAAAGACATAAATCATCATAACTATAATAAAATAGCAATAATCATAATAATCATAAAAATGGTTGCAGAGTGGAACTAGGACAGTTCATATTACAATCCAACATGCAAAAACATGTACACACAAATTCTGCTGTCACCTCAGCAAATAAAAATCCTTCCACTGTGAAGTAACACAAACTCCTGCCAAAAAAAAGACACCTAGAACCCTGCCATTCCATACAATCACAGCACTAATTCTCAGGAATCAATCAGCACTCTTATTTATGAAATGGCAGCAATACAAATATTACACCAGGCCCTAGAACACTAATACACCACCAAGTGGGTAAAGAGAACAAGCTGGACTGTTACAAATCACTACAGAGAAAATGCACAATTGTTACGGTTCTGGCCGCGAGCGCCACGACCAGACCCTTACCACCATGTTCCTGGACCTGTTCCCGCTTCCGTTGGCCTAGTTCGCGGCCTGCGTGAGGGAGGCTTCCCGGCGGCTGCGTCCCTGCGAGGGCCGCGCCGCCGGGAAGCCTCCTATGGATGCCCTGCCTCTAGGCGCACGCCACTTGGGCGCTTTTCTAGGCCATTTCCCGCCAGCGGTGACTCCGCCCAGTTCCTGACGTCAGACGCCGCGGCCTTGATAAGCCGGCCGTGGACACTCAGTCTTGGCCTTGCAACGGGCTTACCTACCGGTTCCCTGTTGCTCGTGCCCCGGAGTGAGCTGCCTTTGGAACTCGCTCCGTTCCTGCTTGCCTGCTACAATACCTGCTTGGTTCCTGCTTGCCTGCTACAATACCTGCTTGGTTCCTGCTTGCCAGCTACAGTTCCTGCCTGGTTCCAGTACCCGAGTCCTGCTACAGTTTCTACCTGGTTCCAGTATCCGAGTCTTGCTACAGTTCCTGCCTGGTTCCAGTACCCGAGTCCTGCTACAGTTCCTGCCTGGTTCCAGTACCCGAGTCCTGCTACAGTTCCTGTCTACTGTTCTAGTCTGGTTCCAGTTCCCAGTCCTGCTCATCAGCCCGCCTGCTCCAGTCTCAAGAACATCAACCCGCCTAAGTCCCAGCAGCCGGGCCCCTACGGGCTCCTCCCGGGGGGGCTTCGGCTTCCAAGGGTGAAGCCTCACCTAAGTCCCAGCGGTTGGGCTCCTACGGGCTCCTCCCGGGGGAGCACCAGCTTCCAGGGTGAAGAGCACCTCTACGTCCTGCCTGAACATCTGCCTCCCGGCCTGCGCTGTACCAGAGACATTGAATACCTTTCCCAGTCTCTTGCAGGTCAGCCCAAGGGTCCACTAAATTGAGACTCCACAACAACAATAGCAGAAATACTGCATCTCAGTCCCACAAAGGCAGAACCTAATACAGAAATAAGGGACTACAAATTAGAAACAGAAGAATTCAGACAAAACTGAAATAGAAAGCCCAACAAACCAGATTCTGAACAGTGGGACTCTAAAGAAAGAGCAAAATACAAAATATAAGAAATGTATGTTCCCAAAGATGGCATATTTCAATTACTAAAAACTCTTTTTTTTTTTTTTTACCTTTGTTGTTTGATCTTTTTATTTTTCTAATCAATTGGTCCTTGTCTCTTTTTTCTACTTTCCCCTCATTGGTCTTTTTTTAATTTATTTTTCAGGGTCTCTTTCCTCGTTCTGTTTCTTCTCTTTCCTCCTATCTTCTTTCCTTTCTCTTTCTCACGCACATACACACATACATGCACATTCTCACAGGCTCACACATACTCACACACACACAAGCTCTCACTCTCACATGCTTTCTCTTTTCTCCTGCACAGACTCCCACTCTCACGTGCTTTCCCTCACAAGCTCCCTCTCACCCATACACACACCTACAGTCTCTCACTCTCAGGGTCCCACACACACACATGCTCCCTCCCTATGCTCTCATACACGAAAACATCCTCTCATTGTCTCATATACACACACACACAAGCGATATGAGAGTCTCACACTCATTCCTAACTGCTCCCTATTCCCAGCAGTTTCATAGGCATCTTCTCACCCAACGTTGTTCCTGCTCCTTCCCTCTCACTCAATACCCTTCACTTTCCCCCATTCCCTCTCTCTCACCCCTTTCTTATCCTTTCCTTTCCTTTTACTCCTCTTCTTTTCCCTCACCCCCTCTCTCTCACCCCTCTCTCTCATTCCTCCTACCTTTCTGTTCCTTCCCTCCCCTCTCCCCCTTCCCTATCATTCCTCCTCCATTCCCTTTCCTTTCCCTTATCCCACTTCTCTTCCTCTTTCTCATGCCTCCTCACTTCCTTCCCCGCTCAGTAATCCCTCTCCCTTTCCTCTCCCTCTCACCAACCCTTTCTCAGAATCCCCCTCCCTTCCTTTTCACTTATTCAGAGGGAATGAGATATTCTCCTTCCTGCTCTCTTTTCTTTTGATGCCTGCCTCCCTCACCTCCTGTAGCCTATTGGAGATGTTCTTTGGCGTTGCTGCGGTCTTCTTCAGCATGTTGAGGTGGGATCCCTGCAAGTATATCATCACTACATCACCACGGTTCTGCTCATGTACCCGAGGGGGCTGGGATCCCTGCCGGCATGTCGTCACCGGGCCACAACCCACCCATGACTACGCTATGGTCAGTACAGCAACAGTCCTTGATCAGGAGCCAAAATCTGGAGAATGAGCAGGATGAGGTCATGATCAAGAATGCACATGATCAGTGAAATACGACAAAAGAAAGGAACAGCAGGAATAAGACCTACAAATGTTGGAACTGGACCAAGCAAGAGGTAAGTTCTGAGAGAGCAAAGGTGGTACATCTTTGAAAGGTGAACTATCTCGTGTTCAGAATTGGAAGTAGCATTTAACCCATCCAGATGAAAGTACCTATCTCACTAGGCAATGCATGCTGTTGAGGAGGGATGCTTGCCACTTTTGGGACCATTCGGTGTTGCCAGTGCATACCCCCCAACACACACACACTCTACATTCCACAGTAGGCAAGGCTTGCAGCATTAGACCATGTAATGACATGTGCTTGGTGCAGCCAGATGGCCATTTGCTCCTATTTATTTATTTTGGGGTTTATATGCTGCCTATTCACAGCCCTAGGCAGCTGACAACAAGAACATTCATAATATAAATACTATCAAACAGGCTATAAAACAACATCAAAACAAACTGATTTATCATAAGTGCAAAAAGAGTGAATTTAGTGGAATTCACATATCAAAGGGCCTGACGAAAAAGATGGATCGTCAATAGCTTCTTCATGGTAGTTGTGCACTCAGTCATCCACAGAATCATAGTGTGATGACTGGCATGGGTATGAGCTCTTTATGCTGTGGCGTAGTTGACGCAGCCTCGTAGTCAAACCTGCGAGGCCTAAGCTGACATCTGGCGAACGTGCCCTGAAATGGGACAGTCTGGAGCTTCGCCTATACCAGCCGCCTCCCCCACAGGTTGAGCCCTTGGGTTCTGGCGGCCGGCAGGACTTAGGTGGATATAGAGAGCAGGAGTCCAAGGGCATGCCGGGGTCAGGTCAGGCAGCAGATTGGAGATACTGGGACAGGCCAAGGGTCAGGGCAGGTGGCAAGCAAGAGTAGTCAGGTGACAGGCAAGAGGCCAGGTCCAGACAGCAGGCAAATGTGGTGAGCTCCAAAGCAAAACGTTAGGCCCAAGTGGCAGGCAATCATGGTCAGGTCCAAAGCAAGAGGTCAGTATCAGGAAGTCAGGCCAAAGATGGATAAAGATACACAGGAGACACTGGACAAGACAGAATAGTCGAGGCAGGCTGGGGCAAGGCTGGAAGATAGGAATGTAGGAATACACATTGCTCTAGGCAGGAGACCCATTGCTGAGGTGAAGCACCGCTGTGGGGCTTTGGCTTAAATAGTCCGATCGGGCAGATGCCGTCAGGAGGCGCCACTCGGAGTTTCCCACAGCATTGCCTGTATTATGTGTGCACATGTGTGCATGCCTAAGGGGAAGCAGCGGCTTGGCTGGGACTGCTGCGTCAGCAGCGGCCAGAGGCGTACAGCAATGGTGGCATCCTGCTGAGACAGGAGGCCTCTGGCAGAATCAGTCAGTAGCTGGGGTGAGTGCGGCAGTTCGCGGGGCAGTTCTGTGAGCTGCCAAATGTAGCGCATAGTGAGTTCCACAACTACGCAAAAAAAAGTCTTTCTCTCAAATCGGCCAGCTGCACTTGTTTCAAGGAAGGCACATCCAAAAGTCCTCTCTCAGCTGATTGCAGCCCACGAGCAGGATAATGGATGCGCAACTGCTGATTAATCCACGGAAAAGAGTCTAGCATCAGCATCTTGTGAATTAACAATAGAACTTTGTATTGTATATGTACAGCAATTGGGAGCCAATGCAGTCCTCACAATACAGGATAAATATGTTCCCTTTGACTCAGGCCAGATATCAGTCTTGTGACAGAATTTTGTAGAACTTGTAAGGCATGCAGTGCATTTTCTGGGTTGCATTTTTAGTGTGTGAGAGCCTCTTCAATCAAAACAGCAGCCAGCCATTTCACACTAAATGCACTTGCTCTCCAGGAACAGGATAGCCTAACATTATCAAAGGCTTTCCATCCTCCTAGTACAAAAAGGAGAAAACCTTTAATAATTTTGAGCAAAACTATATTTCTGTCACTGTACAGGGCAATAGAAGGAGAGTTAATATTACCAGCGTGTCTTGATGTGATACAAGGCCCATGCGATTTATTTGCCACGTACAATGGAGATTGCTGTGCCTTTTTTTTTTGGGCAGCCCAAGGTGTTTCGTTTAGTGTCTGATTCATCTGCCAGCTACAATTGTAACCGCAACTAATCAAATATTTACTAAAACTGGAAGCTTTGCTATCTTTTCAGAACCAGGCTTCTTTCAGTCTGAAATTGGTGGCCAGAGCTGCCCGCTGAACAAAAGAGAGAGAGGTTAGGACCTTCCGCAGGTGGGCAAACATTTATATGCAACAGGTGACTTGCACTATAGGACTGACTTTGGACCGATGGATAAAATGATTCTTTCATGGAAACCTCACGGAAGGGAGAGCTGCCAAAACAGTCATTGATGTCCAGCTGCTTCGTGTGTGTTGAATTTGTAAGCAGTGCTGTTTATGCTGCATTGTAAGTGGTGAAGGAGCAGACCCCCATTTATTCCTATCGGAGGATTATCCGTGTAATGTAATGATGGGTGGAAGTGAGAGGGACTTGTCTTAGGTGGGAGCAGGGCAAAGACTCTTTTAGGTTTCCCCTGTTTTTGTCAGGGGAAGGTCACTGAGATGCAAATGCATTTTCCTTTTCTGTTCTTGGATGGAAAGGCCCAGCTACTATAAATGTTCCCTTTTGCTTTCTGTATTGCAGGCTGTGAGAATAATCAGGATGCTGTAGGACTCTCCTGCTCCCCTCTCTTGTTTTTCACAAACGAATACTACTGAACATTTATTATAGTGCAGGGGTGGCCAACTTTCCACACACTAAGAGCCAGGAAATCAGAATTCACGGTAGCAGAGAAGCCGGTGCTGCCTTTCAGGAGCGGAGGAGGGTGCCGCCCCCCTCTCCCTCCCACTTCCCAAAAGAAAAGGCCAACTCTCTAAACCTCCTCCTCTTTGTCCTCACTGATCTCAGTCTCTCTCCCCTTCTCAACTCCACCCCAGTCTCTCTCAAACCCCTCTTTCGTCCCCATCAGATATCCCTTCCTCATTCCCTTATTTGGCTAGTCAGTGCCTTCCTCACCCATTAACCAACCACCCTCCACTCCCCAGTCACCAGCACCCCACCCCTCACCCCAGTCAACCAACCAGCCCCAACACCAGCAAGACAGTAAAGTTACCTCCAGCCAAGTCATCTCCCAGGCAACTTGAATCGGCCATCCCTCCTCAACTTTCTGACTGCCACTGCATGTAGCCAGGGATTTAAAATACGAAGTGATTGCCAATGCCCTGGTTGCTGCCCCTTTAAAGCCAGCAGCCCTTCATTCTTGTTTATGGAGGAGGCTGCCTGGGCGGTGGGGAGCTATTTCTGTACTCTTGCTCTGGTGTGGCCCGTGAGGTTTGTAGAGCAACTGGACGTGGATAGCAGGAGAGGGGAGGGCCTGTGGTTGTGACAGGACAAATGCCACGGGGAAAAGGCAGGGGAGCTGCTTGGGATCATGATCACTGTGACCCTGGAAGTAGTGACAGCATGCCAGCGGGGAAGCAGGGCTCATGTCATGCTGCCAGCTTCCTATCAGCCACATGGGCCGCAGACTCGTCTCCTTGTCCTCTCACTGGCCCGCATTTACAGTGATGTCACCCCTTCTCCCTTTTACTGCCCGGCCTTCTCACTCCACTGCCGCTATAGCTGTTGATGCTGGCGGCACCGAAAACGCGGCATTTTCAGCATCAGGGAGTGACGTGCGGCTCGTGACACGCCGGTTGGCTACCCCTAATGTAGGATGACAAAGCGCACACAGTGCTGTGCAGATACACATAAAAGACAGCCCTTGCACCACATAATTTTCAGTCTAGTGAAGACAGACAGTGAGACACACAAAACAAACCAAGTGTTTGGGGAGAAGTGGTGATAAAAGTCTGAAAGGCAATAGAATTTAATGGAAAATAGAGGCCACGTCAGATAATTGGGAAAATCTGTGAGAAGTTGAGTCTGTGTCCCAAAAAACAATCTATATAAGAAAACAGGAATTGGGATGGGTGGGTGAGGGTTAGGGTAAGGGAAACCTGTGTAGTGCAGAGACAAATGCAATCCTTCCTGTAACTTTCCCTCCGGTGAGTTAGAAATGCATTCGATTAGCATTTCAAACATATCTGAGGGGCATATTTGAAGCTCAAAGGGAACGGGCTTTCAGCGTGTTTCAGGGAAGGCTGAATGAGGGCTATGGTCAGAGAGTTTCATTACAGCCCACAGAAATAAGACAGAGAGATTGGGGATCCTTTTCGCAATCCAAAACTCATTCGGCACTTGACAGCTGATACATAGCTGCAGCGGTCTGGTACCTGCAATTGTTCCTGCAGAAAACTGGATTCCTGGCAGACCGCAGTGCCTTTCATTTAATCGATGATAAGAACTTTTCAGCGGTATTGTGCTCACGTTGCAAATGTGATGTCGGAAGCTTTTATGCACCAGCATGTTTGGGTTAAGCCTCTGTTTGTCCAATATTACGTTTCACAACCCACAAAGAATCCCCCGTACACCGTAAAGTACTATCTTATAAGCAAGCCATTCCATGAACAAATAACTGGTTTAAAGCAGCAATGCACATCCATAGTTTGTCTATTTTCAAAGCAGGTTGATAGCACTTTTGGTGTGTATGACACTGGAAGTAATGCATTTAGTAAGTGATAAAATAAACCCTTCTTATTTAGCTCCCTAAGCATATATATTGAAGTTAATTTTAAAGAGCTTATCCAGGTAACTTTTCAAATTACCAAGCCAGAACCTGAGATTTGAATATTCCCCTTCCCCCCCAACTCCCTGACTAAATTTTGTCCTGGTAACTCAATAGCTGGACAAAATTTAGCTGGGTAAAACGAGGCGACGATGGGGCATTTTGGGGGTGGAGCTCAGCTTTATCAGGTCAGTACTGATATTCACCTTTATCTGCCTAAAGTTAGCCAGGTATGAATGATCGAAAAAAAGCTGTCCTAAAGTGACCCGGGTATCTTTGTCCAGGTATATTCAGCAGAACACTTACCCATGTATATCGCACTGAATATCCGGTAAAGTTACCAGGGTAACAATCCTGCTCAGACTTGCTAAATATTGACTTCCATATGTCCTGTGAAGCGAGATTTAAGGACCGAAGGGGACGATTCTTCACAGAATCTGGCCAATTAAGCCCTTATCACCCCATAGAGTGGCCAAATTTAGCTTGCCAAAAATATATGTGGTCATTATCTGCTGTCAGATTCTGCATTTCTCTCTTAGTCCCAAGCAGGCACTTGGATCAAATCCTTGCATTAGCATGCAGCACAAAAATTTGAACCAGCCTGTGATACATTAATATCCAAGAACATGTCTAACTTCATTTAACCAATGTTTACTGAAGGGCACATCTGGGGAATTGCAGCTGAGCCGCAGAAAGATTTCTAAAAAGCAGGATGAAATGAGATTTAGGCTTTTCTGCAGCTACAGCATCACCACCACCTGCTACCTGCTCGCACATTAAACATCTGTTGGTGGCCAGTGTTCTAGTTGGGAAGTTTTCCCTCAGACCAGAGGAGGGCAGGGGGGGTGTGAGGAGGAGAAGTGAGTGATCGCAGAAGAGAGGCCGAGCTGCCGTTTTTAAAGGCGGCCAATTGGATCTTTCCACTGGTACTTCACTTTTAACTGTCTACAAGGACATTGTTAAACGCTCTGAGACAAAGTCTTTAACCTGATACCTCTTTGGCTAATTGGAATCTACATATTTTGAGCTACCAGTACGTCCTGCACATAGTAATGAAGACGGATCGGCTGGGTTACGGCACTGAGACGGTGTGGCAGATTGCATTTGTGTCACTTAGTGGGAGTTTTATTCTTTGTGGGGGAGGGGGGCTGCTGGTCTCTCAGCTGCAGGTTTAATTTGACGCCCTTGGGGTGCGGGTCAGTTGGATTCGTCAGGTTCCTGCAGCTTCACAGCGGGCGCTTGGCAGTCCCGCACAAACAAGTGTGCTGGCAAAGGAGGGGAGGAGGAGGCAGGGGGCCTGAAAGCTTTAGTGTGCAGCTTTTGTTTTTTGGCGTTAACCCCCACCACACACCCGAAATAAGAGACCCCAGACTGAAATCTTTGCCTTGCCTATGCAAACTGCAGAGATCCCAAGGATCTTAGCAAATTGCTTTTCAGCTTGCAAAGTTTCTCAGGCCAGTCCTGGAGACCGCCCAGCCAGTCAGGTTTTCGGGATATCTTCGATCAAGGCCGATCCGATAAATGTGCGCAGAAAACGGGCGCTCGGTGTTGAGCGCCCACTTTCCTAAGGCACGCCCAGCCACCTCTCCTGGGCACGTGATCGAATATTTAAATGAGGGGTTGCACTAAAAATGTGCATCCCTAGCGCCTCCTCGGCATCGGGTGCAGAGAAGAGGTGGCTGTCAAGCGGGTTGGGAAAATGGACGCTCAATCTATGAGCATCCGTTTTCTCCCGCTACCGGCATATAAATGCACAAGATCCATGGCCTGGACTGTGTATCTTGTGTGTGTATTGGACGTCCAAAATTTGTTTTTTTTTCCAAATACATCACGGCTTTATTTGGTTCCTCCTACTTTGTAACACTACGATACTATTAGGAGGAATCACAGACAGCGGGATTTTTCTTTTTTTTCAATGCGCCTTTGATCGTGGCAAACCTTTATGCCAGCCCTGGGCTGGCTTAAAAATTGCCGCATTGCAAGGACGCATTGGCCGGGGGGAAAATGTATTGGATTGCGGGGATTAATCTACATGAATTTCCATGTGATGAGCGCTATTGGCTATGCGGTGATTTGGATGCGCATTTTGGACGCGCTAATCCCCGTATTGGATATGGGGTTATGGACACGCATCCAATTACGTGTTAAGCCATGCGCAGCGGTTAGAGCACAATATTGGATCTGCCTGAATGAGTATGCATGAGATCTGTTTGCATTTATTGTGTCTCCAGCGTATGCAGATTTACCTTATGCTTGTTGATAGTGAATATTCTGGAAACCTGCCCAGGACAGATTTGGGAAGCTCTGGAATGCGTTGCACAGCTGTCACCTGAAGAGCCTCCTTTTTGGAACATGTTCTCAGGTTTTGTTTTGTTTTGTTTTTCTCAGCCTTGGGCAGTTGCAGTTGCAGCAATTGATAGGGATGCAGATACTAAAGTCCCAATTTGACTTTAATATCTGCATCCCTCCTGACATATATACAGTGCATATATATATATATAGAGAGAGAGAGAGAGAGATTTCTGGCCCAGTAGTTTTCCTTCTTTCCTCTTTTAGCTCAGTTGGAACCAGTACCAGGATCTGGCACCATGAGCTTTCATTCACAACTAGCCAGGGTCTTCTCCCCTATTTTGATAGCCTCTCCCCACTGTGAAGGGTTTATGCGCTTACTGCTCCATGCCTCTTGAGAGAGAATGCACTGAAACTTTGTCCAAAATGTCACCTTCCTGTATGATCTCTACAAGAAAAGAGTTGTTTTTGCGTGCATGCATGTTCAAGGTGGCACCTCTTGTAGGTTGGTTTTTTTTTCAGACCCATTTAAAACCTTGGTTTTGCTTGTAGGATCCTGCTTTATTGTGTTCAGTGATTTACTAAGTTACTGCGAGCAGGCTCGTGCTAATTGATGCTGCACGTGGATTCGATGTCTGCGAGTAAAAAGGAGAATGACATCTGAGAAGTGTCAGGGCTCACTCCTAGGGAAGAATTTGGGGCATCAATTAGCACGACTATGTTATTGTGCCAGGAGGTGTATTGGTCCCAGAAAAACCTTGGCACGTAGGAAAAGAGACTGTTGCGGGTAGGCAGAGAGAGACACAGAAGGAAAGAGGAAGCACGTCAGAGTGGCTGCTGCAGACTGATAGAAAAGACACTGCTTTTTGTCAGAGGAATAAAATAAATTAAAGAGGAAAAAAAATCTCTAACCTTAGCAGACGTGGGTTGCGTTCCAACCCAGTGGTACGGCTCTTCTAGAAAAAGCCTTTGAGAGAGGGTAAACAAAGGGAGCAATTTGTGTGAAAGGAAAATCTAGTTTAAATTAAATTTATCAGCAGAGCCGAGCAGAAATATAGAAATCTGCTGTCATTAAAAGTTTGAATGAAAGGAAAGTTGTAATTGAATCTGTTCAGTTTGGAATTTGATCATTAGACCGAAGGAATTGTCAGAGGCTGGTTATAGAACCAGAAACTGTGAAATACTGACTGGAACGGAATGTGCAGACCCTAGCAGAGTAGACTTATAAATGTTAACCTGAGGCAACAAAGCTTAAATTGAAACTAAATCCCCAAATTAATACTTTGGGAAATAAACAGAAAGTAAGAAAAAGTTCTTCAATATCTAAGACCTTCTCTAACAGAGCTGTTATCTGTGAAGGGGGCTGCAGGTTAATCTCGCTGTGATAGTGTGGCGTGGTCTTTGGCTTTAGGGAAGCATGCAGGAGAGAAAACCAGCTAGACTCCAGCTTCCAACAGAAAAGCGCCTTATCCTTCACATAAACAGCAAGACAGCAAAAAGCCTGCCTATCTCAACAGTTTTATGTCAAAAGTCATGCATTCAGAACTGTGAGGTGTATTGTGCACACCTGCTATGTAGTCATAAGCAGGCTGATGCAATATAGGGTGCTCAAGTCAGCGCATCGCTTAACACGCGATTGGACACGTATTTTGGACGCGCCAGACTTACGCCCGATGTAATACAGAAATTAGCGAGTCCAAAACGCACATCCATTCGAGCTGTAGCTAATAGTGCTCATCACATGCAAATTCCATATAAATGAGGCTATTAGCTATTACCCTGCAATGGAGGCCACGGCTTCCATATTAACATGGCAAATTTAACGCCTGCCCGGGAGCAGGCATTAAAGCATGCCACGCTGAAGGGCTCAACAACAACAAAAAATCCTTTCTGTGGTTCCTCCTATTAGTATCGTTGTGATACAGTAGGAGGTACCACAGAAAGCAGCATCCCCAAGTTCTGACTCAATTGAAGGGGTGAATAAATGAATATTAAATGTCGGGCACTTAATATTAATTTGTTCACTCCATTACTTACTGCCGATTGGTCCTTTCACTAACATCGTATTACGGTCCCTCCACCTACCTCGGGGCAGCCTGGGCCATTTTGGGGGTTCCACGGGCCTGCAGGCCTTCCAGCGCGTCTCTCCCTCCTCGGGAGAGACACCGACGGTCTGGCACGGCTGGCCCCTCCCCCTGACGCGCGCACGCGGGGAGAAGCTCCACTTAAAGGGGCCAGCGAGGGAAAACCTCAGTCCTGCTGTAGGTGACGTCAGAAGCCCTCAGGGTATAAGTACCCTGCACCTAGATCACTCCAGTGCCTTGCAACGAGGTTCCTCAGGTTCCCTGATCACTAGTTGCTGCGTTCTCCTGGATTGCTCTCTGTTCTCGACCCGGCTTGACTCCTGACTTGTTCTCCGTCTTCGTCCCTTGACTCTGGTATCTGCTTCTGACCTCTGGTTCCGACCCGGCTTCGTCCATGACTTCACCTTCAGCTTCTGTCCCTGGCTCTGACCCGGCTCCGTCCATAACTCCGTCTTCTGTCTTATCTCTGGCTTGGTTTCTCCTCCGACTCCCGGCTTCCGACTCGGCTTCCTTCCTGGACTCCAACCTTGGGCTTCACTGCTCCTCTGGTACCTGGTCCTCGCTGGCCCAGAAGATTCGCCTAAGTCCCAGCGGCCGAGCCCCTATGGGCGCCTCCTGGGGGGGCTCCGGCTTCCAGGGTGAATCTCCAAAAGTCCCAGCGGCTGGACTCTTACGGGCTCCTCCTGGGGGAGTACCGGCATCCAGGGTGAAGACTCTTCAGTCACCAGGGCCCAACGTCGTCCGTCCTCTCAGCCATTGCCGAGTCCTTGGTTGCATAGGACTCCACCTTGTCCCAGTGCCGAAGCCTTCCCTGAGTCCTCCGAGCCGCCTCCCGGTTGGGACGCTTGCCGTGGCCCTCCACAGCGCACCATCTTCTGTCCCAACTGGCCCAAATATCCACAACCGTAACACATCAAGCGCCCAGGAGAGGTGGATATGTGCCTGTTCAAAAAACGTGCGCCCAGTTTGGACGCACATTTTTTACACGACGATATTCGGCCTATACGTTTTTTGTCCAGAAACACATACAGGGATACTCACGGACATACAGAAATTGGAGCACTGAATGAAACACAGGAGAACAAGAGTGACAGAAGTTGTGTTCTTTCTTATTGAGTACTGAATAATATAATTTACTTACCTGGGTAATTTCTGAGAAAAAAGTGTGCAACCTGCAAGACATAGAAGTGAGAATATTTTGAAAAAAGAACCATGTTTTTGATTTAAGGAAATTTGTAAATAATCAACTCTGGGGAAGTGCAAATATCAATTTATTAGCATTCAGACAAGTGAATCCAAAATCATTGGATTATGCACCTCTACCAGCAGATGGAGATGGAGCAAAGCTGACATCATTGTATATATAACCTTGCAGTGACATCAGCCCTCCAGTATTCTCCATCTCCAGCAGTTGGTGGATGTGCATCTCCCTACTGGGGATCGCTTTAAAAAAAAAGCAATTTTTCAAAAAAGAGAAGGATTATTCGCCCCGCTCTCCTGTAGTGATACCTTCTGGTCCCTCCCTCAGTTGAGAATTCCTGAGGTGATTTTTTTGGTCCCTCAGATGAGTGCCTTGGTCCAATAGCTGGTTTTCAACTGGCATAGACTTAGCTGTTAAAAAAAAAAAAACAGCTGAAAGGCAAGCAGCTGCAGGAAGCCGAGCGTGGTGGTGAAGGTGTATGCCCTCTCCCTCCGCAGCTGGAGACCGACTTTGTACTCAGCCGGTATGGGCTAAGCTCGGGTAAAGGGTAATTTAAAAAAATAAAATAAATAAAGAGAGAAGGGAGTTAAGTAATGATTCCTCCCCACCCCCCCACCCCCAGGTCTCCATAGGTCTCTATGTTGCAACTATGTTGCAGTTCTTTCAGCGAGCAATCCGATAGTTATTCTCACCTCCGGGGGAGCTCAGGGGATGTGGGCAGCCTGGCGGGTTCAGCAGCCTTTTTGGCTATGCCCTGCTCTCAGGCTCTTCTTGTTTGCTACATGGTAGGCTGCAGCGGTGTTTTCACATGTTTTTGTGAGCCAAAGACTGCCCTCTTCAGTTTTCATTGGTTCATGCTTGTGCGCCCTGCTGTGCAGCCCATTGTGCGCCTAGTTAGGAGCCTAGTTGGGCGCCTAGTTTGTATGCACTATCTGAATGTCCTGTGGGAGCTCGGTTTGTGCATTTTTCAAGGCACAGTGTTGAGCGCTTAATTTTTGAATGCCTGAATTTTGTGCGCACTATTGTCAGACTCCTGTTAGGGCATATTGATGGTCTGATGGTGCCCAAAGCAAAGAAACCTAAGTACCTTGCCCTATGTGTTGCTTGTCATATCCAGGCATCTCAGCCTAGCATTCCTTCTAACTTGTGTTAGCCCTGTTTGGAGGCTCAGGGAGAATTGCTCTGTCTGATTTTACTACGCCTGGTTCGTCCCAGCCTGGTGTGGGAATGGAAAAAGAACCTCCAGAAGGGGTCGCCTGTCTTTGGAGCTCCTCTAACTGGTTCGTCAGCAGGGGAAAGTAGTTCAGTGGGCACAGGACAGATGCCCCTTGGTTTTGGTATGGATCCCTATGTCTTTTCTTGGGTAGAATTTTTTCAAGGACTGCAGTCTTTTCTTCAGTCGCAATCCTCGGCCACATCTAATCTTAACAGGTCAGAGTCGCAGGCGGTAAATTCCCGCATGCCGGGTGCTGCGGGTAAGCATTGGGGTACGCCTGGAGCCAGTCTTCCCAATAGGGACCCAGAAAGCACGGATGATTAAGCCGATCTTTACTCCCCGGAGGATGGGGAAATTCCTTCGGGATTAGAGTCATTTAGAACTATGTTGCAGTTCTTTCCTAGAGATGAGTTATGAGCTCTGATTTCCCAGATACTGAAGATGCTGTGAGTACCTGGGGTTGAATCCATGTCTGATCCTGGTTTGATTTCTTTGCGTAAAAACCTCATGTTTCTTTCCTATTATGGAGGCTATTCAAGAATTAATTGATCTTGAGTGGGGTGCCCCGGAAGCTAATTTCAAAGGGGAATGGATCTTGGAAGGACTGTACTCCCTGAATCCAGCTGTGCGAGAGCAATTGTGCTTTCCAAAAGTGGATGTGCTTGTGTGTACTGTTACCAAGCAGACAACTATTCCCGTAGAAGGAGGAGTGGCCTTGAAAGATGCTCAGGATAGGAGAATTCCTTAAGCAGACCTTTGAAGCAGTAGCAGTGAATTTGCAGATAGCTTCTTGTTGTTCCCTGGTGACTCGTTTCCGTTTGCTTCTTTCTCAGGAGGTCGATGAATCAGGTGTGAATACCAGGGCAGTGATGGAACCAGCAATATCTTTTTGGCAGATGTGGGCTGCACTTCAGCCAGAGGGGTGGCTTCGGTAATAGCAGCCAGGCATCAGTTATGGTTAAGAAATTGGTCGGCCAAAGCAACCTCCAAGTCTAACCTTCCAAAGTTGCCCTTTAGAGGCTTGCTGTTCTTTGGAAGCGAGCTGGAGAAAATGGCCAATAAGTGGGTTGAGTCCCAGGTTCCTCGGTTGCCAGAGGATAAGAAGCAGACGCCAGGCTCCTTCAGCATTAGAGGTCATGCTAGGGCAGCGGTTCTCAACCTGTGGGTCGCGACCCCTTTGGGGGTCGAATGACGATTTGCTAGGGGTCGCCTAAGAGACCATCGGAAATATGGGTTTTTTGTCGCTCCTCGAGTCACTCCCTCCCCTCACCGGATGCAGTAAAAAAGTTCATTCTGTGCTCCCTCACTCCCCGATTGGCCGGTGCTGGGCAAAAGGGGCTTGCCGAAGCAAGCCCCTTTTTGCCCAGCACCGGCCAATCGGGGAGCGCGCCCTCACTCCTCGAGTCACTCCCTCCTGCTGTAAATGTTGGAATGCGTTGGAAGAGGGGTAGTCTTATACGGCGAGTATATCCCAAACTCTATATTTTAACTGTAAAAGTTGGGGGTCGTCTTATACGCCGGAAAATACGGTATATACAGTACAGATACTTAGGCCTATGAACGAAAATAATTTTATGGTTGGGGTCGCCACATAATGGGGAATTGTATTAAAAGGGTCGCAGAACTATAAAGGTTGAGAACTGTTGTGCTAGGGGATCCAAACATTTTCAACCCTACAGAGGAGCAGAGTTTCAGAGGACTCAACCTTTGGATAGGTCTCAGTCCTTTCACCCCAGGCAGCCCAGACAGGGCATAGGATCGGGAGGTGTGCCAACCCACCCTGGGAACAGGAGATAGGGGGGTCACATCTCTCTCTTTTATCGAAGGTGGGTCGAAATCACGAAAGATCAAATGGCTATGCGCTGGAGTTTCGCATTGTTCCTCAGGACATATTCATGGTGTCTCCCTGCAACTCTCCGCAGAAAAAACAGGCAGTGGACTGTACCATGTTTATACTCCTTAGTCTGTGGGCTGTGGTTGCAGTGCCCATGCCTCAAGAAATTACGGGCGGATATTCCATTTATTTCATTGTACCTAAGAAGGAGGGCTCTTTTTGTCCCATCCTGGATTTCAAGGGAGTCAACCTCATTTGCGTGTGTCTCGTTTTTGCATGGAAACCCTGCATTCAGTGATAATGGCAGACCAGTTAGGGGAGTTTCTAATGTCTCTTGATTTATCCGAGGCATGCCTGCATATTCCCATCCGGTTAGAGCATCAATTGTTCCTGCTTTTCGCGGTTTTGGGATGCCATTATCAGTTTCGAGCACTGCCTTTTGGTTTGTTCACCATACCCAGAACTTTTTCCAAGGTTATGGTGGTGGTGGTGGCAGAATTGAGAAAGGATTGGATCCTAGTATACCCGTACTTGGACGGCTGGCTAATTCGAGCCCAAAAGTCTGGAAGAGAGCCTCCAGGTATTGCGCATGGTGATTTCCTTGTTAAGGGAGCTAGGTTGGGCATTCTTCAGCCATCACTGTCACTAGAGTAACTCGGTTTTTGGTTTGACATGAAGCAGGGCAGGGTGTTCCTGCTTGAGGACCACATTCGGAAGCTGATGGCACAAGTGCGTTTGTTGACAGTGTGATCTTATCTGCAGGCTCTTGGTTTGATGGCGGCGACCCTGGAGGTGATGCCATGGGCAAGGACGAATATTCGTCCTCTTCAGTGCTCCCTGCTGTCTTGTTGGAGCCCGCAGTCTCAGGACTATTCAATTTGGCTTCACCTACCGATGGAGGTCTGCACTCACCTGCAGTGGTGTTTGCAAGCAGATCATCTAAGAAAGGGGGTTTCTCTAACATCACCGGACTGGCTAGTATTTACGTCAGATGTGAGCCTCCAGTGGGGGGAGCTTACTATCAGGAACCGACAGCGCAAGGGTGCTAGAGTACAGAAGAGACTCTCTGGATCATCAATTGGCTGGAAGCCCGTGTTGCCTGGTTGACATGCTTGTGGTTCAGCAACCGATTGCAGGGTCGAGTGGTCCAGATAATGGTGGATAATGTGACGAAAATGGCTTACATCAATCGGCAGGGAGGAACCAAGAGCCAGCAAGTGTAACAGGAAATAGCCCAACTTATGGAATGGGCAGAAGTACATCTTCAGGAGATCTCAGCCTCACTCATTGCAGGAAAAGACAATGTAAAAGCAGACTTTTTCAGCAGAGTCTGGATTCAGGAGAATGGGAATTGTCAAATGAGGCGTTTCAGCTAATAGTGGATCGCTGGGGCCTTCCGTTTCAGGAACTGCTGGCGACTTCTCGCAATGCGAAGGTTCCTCGATTCTTCAGTCGCAGAAGAGATCCAAAGTCCTTGGGCATCGTTGCCCTCGTGCAAGAGTGGCCAGAGGTCAATCTGCTGTATGCTTTCCCCCTGTGGCCCATGTTGGGCATAATGGTTTGGAAGATTGAGATTCATAGAATGATGATGTTTCTGGTGGCACTAGATTGGCCCAGGAGACCGTGATATGCAGATCTGCGAGGGCCCCCAGTTTCCAGCGCACAGGGATATGCTTTAGCAGGGGCCTGTTTTTCATGAAGATCTGACTCAATTTTGTCTTATAGTATGGCCCTTGAGAGGATTGCTAATATGTGGATATTTTACTGCAGTGATTGCCACTTTGCTGCGAGCAAGAAAGTTCTCCGCTTCCTTAGTCTATGTGTAGGTTTGGTAAGTGTTTGAGGCTTGGTGTGAGGATCGATGTGTTCTTCCTTGTTCAGTTAAGATCCCGCTCATTTTGTAAGTTTTGCAGGATGGATTGAGTAAAGGGTTGGCCCTTAATTCCTTAAAGGTACAGGTGGCAACTTTTGCCTGTTTCTGAGGTAAGGTGAATGGTGGAACCTTGTTGGCTCATCCAGATGTGGCCTGTTTCTTAAAAGGAGAGAAGCGTCTTTGTCCTCCCTTGCGGTTACTGGGTGCCCTTGTGGAATCTTAATCTAGCTTTGGATTTTTTAGCGGGCCCTACTTTTCGACCAATGCGTATCCTTTCCTTGAGGTTACTGACCCTGAAAATGGTGTTTCTTATGGCAATTTGTTCGATGCATAGGGTATCCGAATTACAAGCCTTGTCTTGTCAGGAGCCATTCCTACGAGTGACTCCGGGGGTGATATAGCTGCTTACTGTTCCTTTCTTTTTGCCAAAAATGGTCTTGGATTTTCACTTGAATCAGTCCATTTCCTTGCCATCTCTGGACAGGGAAAGGGATGTGGAGGAATATTGCCTGTTTTGACCTTTGGATGTCAAGAGGCATACCTTGAGGTATTTGGCGGTTTCTAAACCTCTAAGGAAGACGGAACATCTTCACAGTGGAAGTAAACAGGGTGAACTGGCATTGCAGGTACAATAACCCCCTGGATTGAGGAGGTGGTCATGGCCGCGTATGTGGATGCTGATCAGCCATTGCCTAGTCAGGTTAGGGCTCATTCCACTAGGGCTCAGGCAGTGTCATGGTCAGAAGTTAGATTGTTGTCTCCCGTCGACATTTGCCAAGCTGTAATGTGATCCTCCTTACACACCTTTTCCAGAGCCACTACCCATTGCAGAGAATACCGCCAGCCGTTATGACTCCTGGGCCTCCCTAAGGCATGCATGTGCCCTCGGGCCCTGCTTTTAAAGGAGCCACAGTGGGAAAATCCCCACAGTACCCTTGGATGTCTTCAGCTGGACCTGTTACTTAAGAACACTTCAGTCGCCTCTTCAGTGCATCAGCAAAATGTCCCCGGCCCTTCTGATCCAGTGCATGTTGCTTTCTATTGTGTTTGTCTCTTGTCTTGTCTGTTGCGTCACCTGTGTCTTGACTTGTTTGTTCCTTGCCTTGCTTTGCCTTGATTGTCCTTTGCATTCCTGGTCATCTCTCCTTGTTTGTTTCGTCCATTGTTCCTTGTTCCCTCGATTTGACTTCTTGGTCTTCGACCTTGGCTTTGGTCTTGACCCTGCTTTGTCTGCTGCCTGCCCCATTACTGCTGTCTGCTGCCCACCTCGACTCCTGGCTTGTTGTCCGTTCTTGCTATCTGCTGCCTGCCCTGACCTACGCTTCGCCTTGGACTTGCCTCAAGACTGCCCTAGGAACCCATCTAAGAACTGATGCCCACCAGAACCCAAGGGCTCATCCTGTGGGGAAGGCGGTTGGTATAGGAGAAGCTTCAGCCAGTCCCACCTTCGGGCTTCTCTGCTAGCTGACGGTGTGGGCCTAGTGGGCTTGCCCACTTGGCATCGCCAACAATACCTTGGCACTAAGGGTCCACATTGCTATTGAGCCTTACACAAATAAACATAAAAATTATTTTATTCCATTTCCATGTTTATAATAGTGCATTAAGTTAAATAATATTAAATCAATATTTATTTATTTTATTTATTTAACAGTTTTTTATACCGACCTTCATAATAAATTAAACCATATCGGATCGGTTTACATAAAACAAGGGTATAACAGAAGCAATAAATAAAAGTAATTAACAAGAGAAGAGAATAAGATAAAAGTTACATTTAACAAGGAGTAAAAACTTGGGAAGCTTAAGAGCTGGAAGGAAGTTAAAGGTCAAAAATAATTGAAGAAGCATTATCCAAAGGAAATATAATATAAAAATATAATATACTTTTAACACATAATTCAAAATATATACTCAAAACCACCTATACTCATAATCTACAAAAGTTACAGTAATGACTAAACAGAGTTTACAAAATTCACTTACATAAAACAAACAAATCTGCACTAATAGAAACATCTAACACAGCAACAAACAATGACGAACATAAATGTAAAATCAGTGCAAATCCTTTTACAATTTATATCAAGGGGACCAATCACAAATGATATATATCATAATAAAGTAACACAAAATATCATATTTAGTGCACTCAGTGAGCTACAGATGTGAAACAGAGGATTTTGTATTAAAAATGCCAAATCTTAGATTTATCCGTGTAGCACAGTTTCAGCAATAAACATTTTCACTGCTTTCAGCGGTAGAGAATGTAAATTCCAGTAGAGAATTTGGCAACTAATAATTCATAATTGGCCACCCCACCAATGCTTTGAAAAAAAAACTCATCAGTAAGATAGCAGCACCATGCCAAACTTTTCAAAAACCACTTTTACAGTGTGACAGCATAGTATCCAATTGAATAGTCAACCTTTTGCTTGCAACAACACATTGCCCTTCAACTTCTCATTTATAACAACACAGTGTCCAACATGTTTCACCGGAAAACCGGCTTCTACAGGAACTCTTCTTTTGAAGAGAAGTTAACATTAGTTAATCATTGATGTCTAGCCCCTTTGTTATCATGGACAAAAAGGCAACATGAGCAGAATACCTTCAGTGCACATAAATACCAACTGCCATCTTAGATCAAATGAACAAAATTTGTGACAAGAGTTAGTGTTGGAGAAATGAAAACTTGTATGATATTCTGTGCTGGAGAATCCTTGAGTCTGAAAGCCAAGAGAAATAAAAAATTTGAAAGTGAAAAACCTGAAAAAGGAAAAGAAATTGAGGTTATTGGAAATAAACTTATCTTTTGAATATTTCATTCAAAGTATTAATTAAAGATGTTCTTTGAAAGTATAAAAAAAATCTGTTGGCTAATGAAAGATGTTTCCTCAGTTTCTATCCTTTTAAAAGTGAACTTGATTTCATTGCAGAGTTTGAGTTAGGGTAATTTTTTATTGTAAATTAACATTTAATTGCTAAACCAAATTTTATCGTGGACTGTTTTCTAAAACCAATCTCATGGCACTTAGTTCTCTCTCATACCTCCGGGCAAACCTTTTGTATTTTTAATAGTTACAATACAGAGAAGAGGTGTTCTTTTTGTGTGATGTCCTTTGGAGGGTAAGTGAGAGAGAGATATCATCCAATGTGGCCCTGGGACCATTCCTCCTTGGGTTGGGGAGGGTGTGTTCTACAGGACATTGGCATCGCCAACCGGATTCAAATGTAGTAAGAAGATTGAATTAGAATAAAAGAATGGTTGCAGAGACATTTTGTTGAGTATGTTTTCTATAAAGCTCAGTTATTACCATTTGCTTTTGATAGCATAGAAGAACTACTAACAAAGACATAAGCTGTGGGAACCAAAATGAGAGAATTGGACAGATAAAGGACAAACAGGAATGTACCTGTTGCAGCAGTGCCAAGAGAAAAGAACATTTCCAATTTTGCTGGATTTCCTAAGAAGACAGAAGATCTTCCAGTTGAAGAGTGGATAAGTCAGACAAGAAAGGAACTGAAGAGACTGTATATAATTGTTGCAGAGGAGGATCGAATGAAGATAGTGAAGGATCATTTAAAGGTAAAGAGGCTGTGAAATCATGGTATCAAGAACAATAAAACTCAATGGAGACTATCTTTGATTTACTACTACAAGAGTATGAAGACAAATAATTTTATGAGAGGATACAAATGGAAAAGGAGGCAATATGAACCTTCACTTATAACCTACAAGAAAAGTTAACAAGAGTACTCAGCAGAGATTCCTTGAGTGCAAGATGGGCGGGC
This sequence comes from Rhinatrema bivittatum, assembly GCF_901001135.1. NCBI lineage: Eukaryota > Metazoa > Chordata > Amphibia > Gymnophiona > Rhinatrematidae > Rhinatrema > Rhinatrema bivittatum. The sequence continues at coordinate 174,957,222 of NC_042618.1, forward strand.
AATGCGGAAATTATGCTGAAAGAATAATATGTCCTAGGCTTCAGTGCGATGAAAAGGAGAGTGCATGAGAATCCTCAGATGAATTTCTGAGAACTCATGCAAGCAGCAATTGCCTGGGCTGAAGAGTAACAGGTTCCATATAGAACAACGGAAATGGGGCCTACAGGGATCCTACAGTAAAATAGGACTGCAGTATGAGTGTGAGCAGCGATAGCCTGAATCCGAATCTACTATTTTCACCCCAGTATTAAAATAATTCTGTAAAATCCTGGAAAAAATGGTTAAGAGACAGGTGGAAATATATAACATTTCCTAATAGACCAGCTGAGTGGTATGAGAAATCTAGAGTTATAGAGAGCTTCAGACTGCAGGCCTGATTTACAGAGAAGACAACCACTGAGAAACAAAGGAGGAAAGTTATAGATGCAGTGAATTTCGACATATTACTTAGGACTGTCAAAGCAAAACGAGATAGGAATCCAGAAGAAGAGAGTAGCTGAGAATTAAATTATAGGCTCTAAACTAGTAGTTAAGTCTAAAGTTAAGGTAACTGAAACCAGCCCACAAAACAGAGAATTGGTTCTTGTTCCCAGATCTGGAGTGAGTTTACAAATGTCTGATGATATGAAAGACAACAAATGGGAACAGAGAGCTATTGGCAAGAGTCCGGTGCTGGCTGTCGCTAGTGGAGGTGTGAATACTAAGTGTACTGTTGATTCAGGTTCAGATGTGTCAATTATCACTGCCAGCCATTACTACAGACATTTTGACAAGCCATAATGTTTAAAATATGCTGGTTGGATAAAATTAACAGCAGCCAATGGAACTATTTTGCCAGTAATAGGATGCATTGAAGTGGATGTGAAGTGTTTGGGACAAGTGCTTTTAGCAAAATGCATTTTTGTTATAAGAGATACTCTTGCAGCAGTGGCATAGCCAGAACTGAATTTCTTTGGGGGCCCCAAGGTTAACATGGGTGGGCAGTAGACATACAAATCCAGGCCCTACTAGTTGTACTCTTATCGATAAATAATGCCTTAGAATACACCCTCAATGGATTTCTGAGTAGTTTGCAACAGCCATCATGAGTGACATTTTAAAATATTTTAATTCTATTACTTCAAGCACTTACTAACATTAAAAATGCCTTATTAATCTATATTAATTTATTTTATATTTATTGCAGTTTATAAATGCATAATATCATATAAAAAGTAAGCGAACACTTCAGAAACATCAGATCCAATCACGTAATAAAACAAATATCAATATATTATTTTATTTATTTATTTAGAACTTTTATATACCGACATTCATGTGCAAAATTACATATCACATCGGTTTACAGTGAAACGATAAAAGCAAACGAATGCATTACATCAAACAAGGGATACAGGTAACTGGGATCAAAGCTACAAATAAATACTAAGCTCTTCATGAGAGCAAGAAGCTAAAAATGAACAGTATTACATTTCTAGGATACATAACAGGTGATCAAAGTTAACTTTGCTAGACAAAAGGAGTCTAGAAGGAACAAAACATATGAAACTGGGTATGAATCCTCTTTCCAAAAATACATTTAACTACAATAAAAAAGCAATAATCATAATCTTCATCATAAAAAGATTTGCAACAGGAACAGAGCTAGAACAAGCAAAAAAAATTCAAATTCCAGTATCATCTCAGTGAAAGAAAAACAAATTCTCTTCACTGCCAAACACTTACAGGCTGATACAGTAAAGGTTGCGGGAGAGCGGGCAAGCACCCGCTCTCCTGTGCGCACGATTCAGTAAAAAAAAATATTCAAATTAGGGCCCGCGGTAAAAAGAGGCACTAGGGACACTAGCGCGTCCCTAGCGCCTCTTTTTTGACAGGAGCAGCAGCTGTCAGCGAGTTTGACAGCCGATGCTCAATTTTACCGGCGTCGGTTCTCAAACCCGCTGACAGCCACGGGTTCGGAAACCGGACGCCGGCAAAATTGAGCGTCCAGTTTTCAAGCCGCGGGCCGATTTTAAATTAAATTTTTTTTAATTATTTTTAACTTTTGGGACCTCCGACTTAATATCGCCATGATATTAAGTCAGAGGGTGTACAGAAAAGCAGTTTTTACTGCTTTTCTGTGCACTTTCCTGGTGCCAACAGAAATTAACGCCTACCTTTGGGTAGGCGCTAATTTCTGAAAGTAAAATGTGTGGCTTGGCTGCACATTTTACTTACTGAATCGCACGGGAATAACTAATAGGGTCATCAACATGCAGTTGCATGTTGTGGTCGCTATTAGTTTCGGGGGGGTTGGACACGCGTTTTTGACGCGCTATTACCCCTTACTGAATAAGGGGCAAAGCTAGCGCGTCGAAAATGCGCGTCCAAACCTGGGTTAACAGTGTGCTCCGCCGGAGTGCACTGTACTGTGTCGGACTGTCTGTGAGGTAACACAAACCCTGCAAAAAAAAGAAATAAACTAGAACTTTACCATACCATATCAGCAGTAACTCTTAAGACTCAAACAGCAGCAACCTTATCTATGAAAAGGCAGCAAGGCAAACATTACACCAGGCCCTAGAACACTAATACACTACCTAATGGGCAAATGTTTGTTATTGTTTCTAAGGTTTTGGGTGGACCCTTGGACATTGTGGCTTCTGACCACGCCTATGGGGGGAAGTCCCCTGAGGGGCCACAGGTCAGGCTCAGCTTAGGACACATAACACAGATAGATCTTTTATTAACAGTATTGAGGAGCCACCAGAGGTGGCAGTAGTGAGCAGAGATGAAGCCCGGCTGGGCTTGTAGTCCCTCAGGGCTCTGGAACAGCGATCCCACAATGGCTGTGCTGTAGTGAAGAGAAACTGAGATAGTGAGTACAATGAAGTATATGCAGGGTTCTGGAATAGAGCCTCGTTGGTTGAGTACTTACGCAGCGGTTTCTCTCGGTAGGGAACACAGGAGCTGAAGTAAAGGCAGGCTCTCGAGGAGCGAGTACCTGGTTCCAGGGAACAGCTCTGAGAGAAGTAGATGGTAACTCATTGATGGTGTAGGCAGCGGTATCTTCCAGGCAGAAGTGAAGTCCTGGCAGCAAGTCCGGGAACATGGGCCCTCGAGGGGCGAGTACAGGTTCCAGACAGAGACCTGAAAGAGAAGAGAGAGGCCCCCAAGGAGCGGGTACCCCAAATAGAGTAAGTCCAATAATGGAGAGGCAGAGTAACTAGGTACGGAGAGCGAATCCCAACCATAAGGAGTTCACCAGTACAAATACCCATTGCCAACTCGATTAGCTAGCAGTAGTGTAGGCTTTTTGTATCCGGGATGCGTGATGTCATCACAGGGGGACGCCCCTGAGGTTCGTGCCAAAGAAAGTATTTGAACCAGGGCTGCATGGCGCACGTGCCCTAAGGCAGCTGGACAGCATGGCGGGAGGCAGTGCCCAAGCCGGACCGGGGACGCTGGAGAGGATGACAGGCAGACGCGGCAGCCAAACGTCCGTCAACCGCGGGAGGAGTCGCCAGAGAGGTAAGGAGGGCGGAGTGGAGACGTCGGGCAGTGACAGTCGTAACAATGTTAGGTTGCTACAAAGATTAGGACTGCTACAAATCCCTGCAGAGAAACCAGATGCTAGCCAAAATACTGCATCTCTCATTCACAACACAGACAGACTCTTACTTAAAACAGAATAAGGGACTACAAATTAGAAACAAACATACAGACAAAAATGAAATGGAAAGCCTGAGAAACCAGACTCTGAACACTTGGAATACTGAAGAAAAAGCAAAATATAAATATATAAGAATTGTACATTCCCGAAGATGAGATATTTCAGTCGCTGAAAGGCTAAATATTTTTTTTTACCTTTGTTGACTGATCTTATTTTTCTAATCAGTTGATCCCAATCTCTTTTTCTCCCTTGTCTGTCTTTTACTTGTTCCTTTTCCAGGGTCTCTTATTCTCAATGTCTTCTTTCCTTCCTCCTTCATTCACACACACAGACTCCCTCTCTCACATGTTCTCTCTCCACACGCTTCTCACACAGAATCCCACTCTTCCATGCTTTCTCTCACCTCCACACAGGTTCCCACTCTCACACACACATATAGGCTCTCACTCTTAAATGCTCTCTTTCACACAGGCTACCACTCCCACAAACACACACACAGGCTCCCACTCTCACATGCAGGCTCCCACTTCCACATACACAAGTTCTCATTCCTACATGCTCTCATTGACATCTCCCTCAAGCAGGCTCCCATTCACACATATACACACACACAGGTAGGCTCCCATTGATGCCCCCCAGGCAGGCTCCCATTCACACACACACACCCAGACAGGCTATCTCTCTCTCTCTCTCTCACTCTGTTTCCCAGGCAGCTACCATTCACACACATCCCTCCCCAGGCAGGTTACCATTCACATACACACTCACACCCAGGCAGGTTACCATTCACACACACACTCAGACCCAGGCAGGCTACTGTTCACATTTACACACACCTCCACCCCCACCCTCAAGCGGGCTCCTATTCCACGCCCCCCCACCACCAGGCAGGCCACCATTCACATACACACACACACACACACGCATGCTACCATTCACATACACATGTTTACACAAACACAAAACAGAGGCAGTCTCCCCATTGGTAGTAAAAGGGGGATCCTGTTCCACTGCTGCTCCTCATGTGTCTGCCTGCGGAATTCAAAACTCGTGCAGCCAACACTCCTGTATGCTGATCTCGTGATTCACCTGTGGCTAAGCTACTGGGCTGACCAGAAGAGAGAATGTTTCCAGATAACCTTAAAATAAAGGCAGAAGGGGCTGAATGTTGAATATACCAAGTAACAGAAGATTCTTCCACTGAGACTGGGGAAATGTCAGTACCCATAGACTGGAGTAAGCTCACCAGTGAACAAAGTGACTATTTGAGAAAGCACGAATCTGTGTTTTCCAAGGTTAATTTTGACATTGGATTATTGAACTGGTAACCCATAAGATTAACATGGGACCAGTCAAACAGCCATACAGGAGGGTTTCCCCTCACATGTTTGAAGAGTTAAGAGGCATGTTCATGAGCTATTAAGTATTTGTATTTGTATTTATTAAAATGTCTTAATCGCTCACACACAAGCCCAGAGCGATTTACAAAAAAACATACATAATAAGATACCATTAAATAAAACACAACATAACTTAACAGACAAAATACGAGCACAATTATTAACCGAGGTCTAACTTGGGAACTAAGATCTTCAAGTTAGGCCATAGTTTTATATAAATGCTTGATTCATCGGAAAAGCTCTTAATGTTGTCCCAAATGTTTTAGTACATTCCATTAGTCTTAAGGCTGCAGGTATGGGTATTCCCCATGGCAGGCACGGCCACCGAAAAAAACACAGTCTCTTGTTACTGATAGTCTTGCTGCTCGCATTGTAGGCACTTCAAGAAGACCCCTTTTTTTGGGATCTGAGGTTCCTAGTCAGTTGATATATCCATAGCATAAAATTGATCCAAGGCAAAGACGAAATGCTAATGAGTTTGTAGATAAGAAGCAGTATCTTGGACTGAATCCTGAAGTGAATGGGTAGCCATCGAAGATGATGAAGGGTCAATGTAATGTGGTCTGTGCTCTTGGTACCACTGATCAACCAAGCTATTGTGTTGAGACGTCAAGACATCCTTCAAAAAAAATTATAATCCTTGGGCTTCTCTGGCAGTTGTCATTAAGTAAAAGGCTGGGACTACACAATTTTGCTGTAACTACAAGAAATTCAACTCTGTCACCATCAAAGATACCCATTGCCCAGGATAGATGAATCTCTTGACACCCTTGGCAATGATTTCTGATTTTTATCATTGGATCTCATGTTTGGATATTTCCTGATGAGAATGGATCCCCAAGATATGCAAAAGATGGTATATCCTTTGAGTTATTTGAGTAGAACCATGTTTCTTGGACTTTGCAATGTTTTTACGAGTTTTCAGTACCTGAATTTGTGTTGACTGCTATTATATTGTTCTGATTTGATCTATTTGATATTGTTTTGTTTGCTTTTTATATTATTTAATGGTTTGTATTTTGTTACTTTATTATGTTTTAATAGGCTGAATTATTGTATTATTTAAACTGATTGCATTTTTTGGCTATTTTTATTATGAACCACTCTGATAAACCTTTTATGAGCAGTAATAATTTATATAAATTGAACTTAAATGAAATGAGTTAGTACTTGGAGTACTACTCTATTTAGATGACATTTTAGGGTTCTCCAAAAGCTTCAAAGAATATATAAGCAGTCTGGATAAAGTATTTAAAAAATTGAAAGATTGTGGTTTAAAAATTGAAGCCTAGCAAGTGCAAGGTGCTGTTTGAGGGGTATGAGGTTTTGGATAAAGACAATCAGTAGAAACTGAGAAAGATGCTTGGCTGCATAGGAAGAAGAATAGTCAGCAGCAAAAAGGAGATATTGCCCTTGTATAGGTCCCTGGACTTCATTTGGAATATTGTTGTACAGTTCTGGAGACCGCACCTTCAAAAGGATATAAAACTGATTGGCGTTGTTCTAAATTGTTCGTGATCGTCATTCTAAAGCATATGGGAATAGACTTAAAGATCTAACATTGTATAACACGAACAAGGTTATTTATTATTTGTTAAATATTATTTGTTAAATATTATTGAATTTTAAATATTTAAATATAATATTTATTAAATTTAAAATTATAATAGTTATTTATTTATAATAATATTTATTTATTTATTTCTATCCCCTATCCTATCTCCACACTCTCTCCCTTTCCCCTCTCCTCCTTTCCTCTACTATTTGTTAAATCTTCTTTTGTTCCATCTTATTTGTTACATCTTCTTTGTTCCCTCTTCTTGCTCCTCTCCATTGTTCCTTGTCGACTGTTCATGTTAATGTTCATTGGTTGATTGTTATTGTTCAATGTTCTATGTAAAAAACCCCGGTCTAACCTCCCAGACCAGGGCAACCTTTTTGTTACATGTAAACCGGATTGATTTGTATTGCATACAGGAATTCCGGTATATAAAAATTAAAAATAAATAAATAAATATCCTAGAGGAAAGGCAAAATAAAGGAGATATGATAAAGACATTTAAATATCTCAAAGGTTTCCATGCACAGGAGGCAAGCCTCTTTCAACAGAAAGGAGGCTGTAGAACAAGGGGGTCATAGGATGAGGGATGAGTAATCTTAGGAAATATTTCTTTACGGAGAGGGTTGTGGGTGCATGTAACGGCCTCCCAGTGGAGATGATGGAGGCAGAAGTGCTATGCGAATTCAAGAAAACATGGGATAAATACAGGGGTTCTCTGAGGGAATGTTGGAAATTGTAAGGGCTAGATAAATTGGACGGTTGGGCAGACTAGATGGGCCGTCTATGAGAAAACAGCTGCTCGCAATCGAAAAGGACGGACAAGAACTATAGTGAATTTAAACTTGAGCTTCTGGCACTAAAATGAAAAGTAATGGAAAAATTCAGAGAGCACCTGGTCTGCCATACATTCACTGTAAGAACAGATCACAGCCCTCTAAAACACAGGCAGTAGAACTCAGATGGCTTGAATTTGAGCCACCGTGCAAGCCAGGAAGACTAAATGCAAATGGCGATCTACTGTCTAGGCTGCCTGAAAGGTCCAAGCCTGGAATAGGAGGATCTTGAAACAGATTTCTAATAAGTGCTAAAATGTCAGAAAATACTTTTTCCCCTAGGAGAACATCGCTGGTGAAGTGAAGGCTGTCAGATCGACGGGAGGAGAATCTGGAGTATGAGGATCTGATTTGCCTTACTCCTCTGAATACCTGATTTGTCTTCCAGTGGAAGATGAGGAAGTAGCCATGGCCATTTATGCCTCAAAAGGAAGAGAATCCTCCGAAGTTAAAAGAAGGGAGCAAAGCACAGCAAAAAATTGTGGAAATGGTGACATTTGCTAGCAACAGACTTCTGTTTCAAACGTTTTTGGATCCTAGGGATGGCAAAGAAATTTACCAGAATATCCTCTCTCAGGAGTTGTTTCAGACGAGACATTCAGAAAGCTGTCATTGCGGGGTAGAAGCCACCTTGAAGAATTAAAGAGAGAAAACTACTAGGTAGAAAAGGACTAAAATGTAAAGGACTGGATAAGCTGTTGCAAAACGTTTGTCTTTGCAACAGATGTATTTCTGAAAGAGAGAGCAACCCTGAAGTGGGTGGAGGTCAGCTTACCTTTGGAAGCAGTTGCTGGAGACCATGCTGTCTTAAAGTCAAATTCTCATAGATTTCGGAAAGTCTTGGTCAGTATCGGTATACCATCACTGGAAATACCAGCCTGATGCCAAATTGCCAGAATTGTAGCAAAAGCTCTTGTACAAAAATGGAATGTGTGCTATGGGATACCCAAGAGAATTCACACCGATCAAGTAACAGGTAATCAAGGAATTGTGCCAGCTGTACCAAGCTGATAAAAGACTCAAATACCACCTTACTATCCCACAGTAGCAGTAAGGTGACACTATATAATGAGAACAGATTTATTCATTCATTCATTTTTTTAAAGACGTTTATATACCACTTAGATTTAGTTCAAAGAGGTTTACAATATTAAAAAAAATATAAATCAGAAATAATTTACAATTCTTAAGACAAACAACTTAAGCACATACACAACCTGTAAAAGGAATATGAAACAACAACAAACAACTAAGATAAAATAACATCATTAAAAAATAAAAGGAGCATAAAATCAAATATAAAGCGTACATAGAAACAGTAAAAATAGTATTAAGGAGCCAAATCAAAAGCTAGCTGAAAAAGATTTATTTATTTATTTTATTTATTTTTGGTTTTTATATACCGATCTTCTTGCATTAAATACAAATCAAACCGGTTTACAAGGAACAAGAAAACTGCCCGTACGGCAATACATGGAACTAAGAACATACATTATAATAAACTGGGCAAACACACAGTTAACGTTTTAACTGACCAGTGAAAAATATATACAATGCATATTCATAAATGTCCTAAAGCATTTAAAGAAAGAATGTGATTAATTAAGATGGTTTTCAAATTCAAAACTTTCTTAAATGATTTGTTGCAGATTGTCAATCACAGTGTTTCAGGAAGCCCATTCTAGGTAGGTTGGTCCAGCAATTGAGAATGTCCTTTCTCGAGTTTCTTCTGACTTTGAATTTTAATGGAGGGGAAGGTCAAGAGACGGGATTGTGAGGGGTGTAAAGTGAGCTTCAGGGTGCAAATTTTCACTAGGGCACACATTCAAGGAAAATCAGAATTGTGCAATAACTTATGAATAATGCTTGTGACCATATAGTGAATTATTGCTTCAATAGGAAGCCAATGCAGTTGTGCAGAACGGGGGTAATATGTTCTTTGGTACTGGTCCCAGTCAGGACCTGAGCTGCCAAGTTCTGTATGATCTGTAAATACACAATGTGAACATAGGAACCCCCATATAAAGTATATTACAATAATCCATCCCAGTCAGAATTAAAACCTGCAAGACTGTAGGGAAGTCTGAGGACTCTAACAGAGATTTACGGATGCACAACATTCTTACCTTGAAAACTGTGTCTTTTTGCAACTGAATTCAGCTGGGGACACAAAGTTAGATTCTTTTAACTCTTTATACGTTTTAAGCAAATATATTGAATATTTGACAAGAAAAATAGGCAATGTACATGGTTAAACTTAACATAATAGAAAAATATGTAAGAAGAAAAATAATTCCAAGACATACGCCAAACTTAGACCCCAGGTTAATGGGGCGGGAAATAGCAAATAGCCGTGGGGAATGGCTAAGAACACAGAAACAAATTACAGACAAAATAAAAGATGAAAGCTTCGAAGCAGAACACTACCCAGTCCAAAAAATCCCACACTAGCAGAAGGAGTGTGTAGCACAGTACCGCGTTTAGCATCTATAAATTTTCTCAACTGTACTGGGTCGAAAAACATAAATCGTGAAGTATACAAAGTTATTACACATTTAAAAGGGTAACGTATAATACAAGAAGCTCCTAAGGAAAGTACTTCAGGTTTCATAGCCAGAAACTTTTTTCTACGCTCCTGTGTGACTCTAAGTCTGGGAAAATTCACATTTTCTGACCTATGAACAATACATCTTTATTACGAAAATACAAGCGGAAAATAATATTATGATCCTGTATAAAAACAAAAGTCACCAGTAAAGTAGCATGGCCCACCACATTTCCCTCTCCAGAATTCTCTAGAAAGTTGGTTAAATTAGTGGGGACATCCGCCGAGGTGTTGTACAGAGCTTTCTGCGAAGCAGGCAAAAAAAGAAAATCTTCTCTATAGGAGGTAATGCAGTGACACAAAATCAAGTCAAGAATAACTTCAAAGAATTTTAACCTGCAATGATATTGGAATCTAACAGCTATCGAAAGTGAATGAAAACAGCTTAAAAAGTGCTTTTCTAAAATCATGATCTCTGTTTTGGCAACATTTAAAGATAATCTCTGGAATGAGAACGGTTTGCTTATTTTTGCTTTTGTCTGTGAGAAGGCTTTGTCTAACCTAGACATCTGCAATGGTTAATCTAGTAGGTCCATCTTGTTATTTCTTCTAAAGATGCAGGCATTAATGTAACTATATATTTATATTATTACTACTACTACTCATCACTTTTATAGTGCTACTCGATGTACATAGTGCTGTAACAAAAAATGAGATGGTTCCTTCTCAGTAGAGCTTAGGATCTAACATTGTTATATTTAGACCATTATTGTTGATTCACATACATCTAACATTTATAGTGTTTTGCTCTACTGCTTCAGTAAAACTTACTTGTTGTAACCCTATGTAATCCAAACCTTATTGTTACTGAGTACTAAAAGCATCCTTGAAAGCAACATTTGCACAGGAGTGAATGAAGAATTATAGTCTTGTGTGAAACACCAAAGGTGATCATCAAAGGGACAGCTCTGCTCTTCGCCTACCAAATCCACAGTCTGAGATGTGTATTGAACTCTATGCACACTGTGGAAACTTAGGTCCTAGCAGTAGCTAAACTGGCTTTTTTTTCAATTGCCATCCTTTCTTTGACAGTCCTGCATTTTCCACAGTCATCCAGGCTTGTGCGATTTCTCACTTAGATTACTGTAACTCGCTCTACACGAGGATCTGAAAAAAAAACCCTCAATTGGTGACTACAACTCATTCAAAATGATGTAGCTGGAATGCTGCTAAATGTGAGTAAATTCAAAAGAACCACCCTCATCATAAAATCTCTGCAATGGCGTAGGAGAGTCTTCTGAGCCAAGTTCAAGATCCTGGTACTGGCCTTTGTGGTCCTCAAAGGATGTGCTCTGTGCAACCTCAGCCAGCACCTCGCCCCTTACATGACTTCCCGCTTTCTGCACTCAGTGCCACAATCCCATCTAGTCATTTCAGTAAAAACCTACGCTTCATAAAGACTAGTAGAAAGAGAAGCATGGAATGCTCTACAGTGATAATCAGACTAGTGCCTAACTATTAAAAACCAAGCTCTTTGAAGCAGCTTTTGGCCCACCACTCAACTTACAGCCTTTGGCCCCAGGGAGACTGTCCAATATATTTTTATTTATTTTATTTTATTTATTTAGAATTTTTTATATACCGACAACCGTTTGCACATCGTATCAGTTTACATATAACTTGGAACTTTGACAGCGTAGCTATCATTTAGACATAGCCTTTACATGGAACAAAAACTATATGATAACGTTTAAGACAAATTAACTAGGTACAGATTAACTAGGTACAGAGTTTTAAAATTGTAAACAGATTCACTAGGTACAATATTTAAAGTATAAGTTAATTAATATACAATGATTTTGAGGAGGAGAATTGAGCGGGGAGTTGAGAGTGTTAAGGAGGAGGCTTGGTTAAGAAGTAAACAAGAGGCTGAGGGAAGGGGACATAAGGTTCTGATTAAGGGGAAATAAGGTTCTGATTAAGAAGGGAGATATTTACACAAAATTCAAAGGCATACAGTAAATACACAAAATTCAGGAATATCAGATCGTGTAGGGCAAATTTCTGCAAATTATTCACAGTTATTCAGCAATGATACTACAAAAATTTCAGCAATTAGTCACAATGGTGGGTAGAATTTGAGGGAAAGGCCTGCAGGAACAGCCAAGTTTTTTTTTTTAATTTAGGTGTGGAGGTTTCAGTACGTAAGTCTGGAGGCATGGAGTTCCAAAGGGTGGGGCCAGCCAGAGAGAATGCTCTGTTCATTGTGGAGATGTTTGGTAGTTTTGATCGAGGGAGTGCGGAGCGTTCCTTGAAGGGTGGAACGAGTTGGTCTTGTGGAGGTGCTTGGAAGGAGTGGAGGGCTGATCCAGTGGGAGTTTTCATTTATAATACTTTTATGAATGAGGGATAAGGTTTTGTATAGGATTCGTAATTGTATTGGTAGCCAATGTAGCTCAATAAGAGTTGGTGTGATATGGTCTCTCTTTTTAGCAAAACTGCTCCTAGGTACTTAAATACTGGACCATATTCTGAGACATTTTTCAGACGTTAATCCTACTCACTTTGAAGTCGATATTCAAAAGCTATTTAGCTAGATAAGTAGACTTATCTGGCTAAGGAGCATCTGCTGAATATATGGCAATATTCCATGGCTGCCACTGAAACGGATAAGTCACTTTTCTGGCTTTTAGCTGGATAACTGCTCAATAGCAGAACTAAATTTAGATGAATTAGACGTATGCAGCTAAGTAGCAATTTATCTGGGGATATTCAGCTGCATAAGACTTATCCGGCTAACTTAGAGGTAGATTTTAAGAGCTGTGCATGGTCAAAATGCGGCGGCAGCAGCACTGAGGACATCACTGGAGAAGGCTGCTGGGGAGAGCAGCTGGAAGCCAACGGGAAGTGGGGCCTGTCTGGCCGAGCCGAGTTGGCAGCCAGCTCCGGGGGCAACGCAAAGGATGGGCAGAGAGCACCTTTCCCCCACGGAAGGAGGAGGTAAGACAACTTTACCAGCACCAACACAACCGCTCCGCCCCATAGCCCACCCACTGCCTGCCCACCAACATGTAGAAACCACAGTGGCAGCGCCAAAGACGTGCACCCTTGGCGCGCAACAAAGGAGCTAGCCCCTCTGTGCGCCCATTCGTGTGCGCCTGAAGTAAATATTTAAATATTGCCCTGAATATACAGTTATTATAATGGAACTGAGCCTCCTCATTGAAACCATCACAGGACGAGGAATATATGGAAACCTTTGGAGAACCTCTAAACATAAGCAAAGAAAGAGCGCAAAGCTGATCTACCCCATGATAAGTAACAACTCTCCTTTATCTCTTCCTGCCTAATGTTTACTCTCCTATTACTGAATGTTCAATCACTATCAAAGAAAATTCCACTGATAAATGATCTGGTAGAGAAACTAAATCCTACTATTTTCTGTGTTACCGAAATATGGCTGAAAGACAATGATAATGTTCTCTTAAATCAAATTGATCACTCCAACTATGATATCTTTCACTTCCCCAAACACAAACATAAAGGTGGGGGGGTGGTCTATTAATAATCAGTAAAAAAAAGAACTTAAACCTTAGAAAGTTTAGACTAATCCTCCCTTACGAGGTGACAGTACTAAAATCACCACAACTAAATATAGGTATGGTCTGTGGCCCACCTGGAACATTCGAAAAAGACTGCTCATCTCTAATTGAAATTTTCACTAAAGCGTTTCCATCACCTGAATCCATTCTAATCATAGGGGATTTTAACCTACTTGTAGACAGCATACAAAAAACTACAGCATGTGAAATCTTTCTAGACACTATAGAAACAATGGGTTGGTCGCAATTTGTAACCAACCCCATTCATAAAGTAGGACACATCCTTGTCCTAATATTCGCTAGTCACAATAACTGCGGAGTCAACATTTCTCACAAGATATTGCCCTGGTGTGACCACCAACTAATAAAAGCAGAAATAACCCTCCTCAATACACAGCAAAGAAAATTATATAACAATCAATCTTTCACATCCTGAAAAAAGAACCGAAAATACTTGAAGAAAGTATTAAAAATAAGATGATTTTAATCATGATAATTCCTCCTCAGCTTTTGATTCCTGGGATAAAATCGTCAATGAAATAGCCGACAACCTATATCCAATCCAGACAAAAATGTTCCAAAAAGAACACAATACCTCTAAACAAAAGAAACCCTGGTATAGCAAAGAGCTAAGACACATTAAACAGGCACTGAGAAAATCTGAAAAGCAATGCCAATTTATGGAATCCCTAGAAAAATACAAATCCCTATTAACAAAATACCATGAACAAATCAATAGAGCAAAAAAAGACTATTCTCCTAGGACAAGCAGGATGATAGTCCTCAAATGTGGGTGACATCATCTGATGAAGTCCGGCACGGAAAACTTTTGTTAAAGTTTCTAGAAGCTTTGAGCAGCACACTGAGCATGCCGCTATCCACATGTCCACGCGAGGTCCCCTTTCAGTCTCTTTTTCTGCATTGCAGTTGCCTCGCGGTTCGTAGAGCTCTGCTCTTTTTCTTGTTTTCTTGTGAGAAAAATGTCTTTTTCCAGTTTTCCACTGTCAGGTCCCCCTTCGCGGTCAGTGCCTCCTTAGTGCAGAAGGTTAAAACTCCTATTTTCCGGCTTCTTGCGGTTGATTCTTGGCTTTTGCTTCCCGGTGAACGCTGACATTTGAGGACTATCATCCTGCTTGTCCTAGGAGAATTGTTTTCGATCACGCGTCAGGCTTTTTTCCTATGGCATCGTTCAGCTTTCGTCGGTGTCCCCAGTACCCGCAGACCATCACGGATCTGCATGAGGTTTGTATCCTCTGCCTAGGGGCTTTGCATGACGTCCTTGGGTGTCAGCTGTGTGATGGTATCAGCCGTTGTGTACACCTGGATAAGATGGAGAAGAGTTTCGGTCTTAAAAAATCCACTCAATCCACATCTGTGTCAGAGTCATTGACGTTGAGGGGAGCCCCTTGATACGCTCCCTTTCGCCACTCCTCTCTCCGCTTCTGCAAAGGATCACGGAAACAGTGACCGATCCTCCATGATCTCACCTGTTTCCAGGACGTCTGGATCCTCCACCTCCTTGGCACCGGGCAAGGACCAGGCCGAGCACCGTGGGAGGTCCCGCAAGCATCAATACCAGTTGTCATCGGTGCGCGGCTCCAGTTCCGGTGCGGTAACAACAGCCACCGTCCTGCCACTGAAGAGACCCCATTCCTCGGAGGCCCCATTCTCCGATGAACCCAGGAGTCTCAGGTGTTCCCCTCCAGTATTGGTGTCGGGCACCATGCTGTCTCGGAGGACCGAGGACGAGCCAGTGATGCCTTGTCCCCCTCCCTCAGTCCTGGCTTCCCCGGAGTTTCAGGAGGAGATGGACTGCAAGGTGCAGATCACATTGTTCAGAGATCTTTGGAGCATTGAGCTGCCCACAGCACTGGTCCCCATGCCGGTGCTGGAGCCTCCGTCATCTATTTTGGCACCTCTGATTGAGTGTTTGGACGTCTTGTTAGGTGCCCTACCAACTCAACCGGTGCCTGCGGGACCTTTGGCTCCCCAGCAGCCACCGATGCCCCCCTCAGGAGCAATTCCTGTCAGTGAATCCTTCAAGGAGGAAGACGTGGCTGGTGCCGTGATCCCAAGGCCTCGGTTCCCCGAGCCATTACCCGGGCCTTCCAGCCTCCTGCGGCCCTCAGTCTCCCCGGTATCGAGGGAACCATCAATTCCCGTGGTACCCTCGATGCCTCCAAAGTCATCGGAGCCCAGGGCTGGGATCCCTCACAGGCCTCGCCTGCGCTGCGCTGGCCTTAGTGAGGAGGAAGGGCCTTATGACCCTTGGGAAGATTATTCCTCGGAGTGCTTGTCCCAATATTCGGACGACCCTCTCTCTGAGCCTTCCCCACCCAAGGAAAGGAATCTGTCTCCCCCCGAGGATCTTTCCTTCGCGGGGTTTGTCAGGGCCATGGCTGAGGCTATTCTTTTCCAGCTTCTTATGGAGGAGGATGCGTGATATAAAATGCTGGAAGTGCTTCAGTTTGTCGACAGTCCTTAGGAAATTGTGGCTGTTCCCAGCCATGACATCTTTAAAGATCTCACGAGATGTGGGACACCCACTCTCCATATCCCCCATTAACAGGAAGGCGGATGCCACCTATTTGGTGCAGCACACCATGGGATTCGAGAAACGGCACCTCCCTCACCATCCTCGACCTCAGGGCCCTGAACAAGTTTCTCCCAAGAGGAAAGTTCAAGATGATCTCTCTGGGCATGCTGATTCCCCTCCTCAAAAGAGGAGACTGGCTCTGCTCCCTCGATCTCAAGGAAACTAACACTCACATACCATTTTCCCCGGCCACAAAAAATACCTCTGCTTCATGATGAGGAAGGCTCGTTATCAGTACAAGGTACTGCCTTTTGGGTTTGCTCAGCTCCTTTTGTCTTCACCAAATGCCTGGTGGTGGTGGTGGTGTACCTCAGGCATCATGCAGTGCATGTCGTCCCATAGCCAAATGACTGGTTAATCAAGAGTGATTCCCACACAGGGGCACTGACTGCGTTGGCCCCGACAGTGCCGAGTCTACAAGCCTTGGGGTTCGTGATCAAATACCCAAAGTCTCACCTCTGCCCGTCTCCTCAGTTGGACTTCATGGGTGCCAGACTGGACACGATGCAGGCAAAGGCATTTTTGCCCCGTGATCGGGCTCTTGCCCTCACCTCGCTGGCTTCCTTCGTCCACAGCAGCCAGCAGGTGACTGCCCACCTTCTGCTCCATTTGCTGGGCCACATGATGGCTTCTGTCCATGTCACTCCTCTCACCCGTTTGTTCATGCGGAGGGTTCAATGGACCTTGCGGTCACAATGGCGACAGGCCTCTCAGGACCTTGAGACTTGCGTTGCAATAACAGAACCTCTTCTGGCATCTCTCCAATTTGGAGCGAGGGATTCCCTTCCTCAAGCGATCTTTATTACCAGTGCCTCTCCTCAGGGCTGCGGATCCCATGTGGACAGCTTACACATGCAGGGTCTCACGAAGCCTGCTGTCAAATAAACTTTCTGGAGCTTCGGGCGATCCGTTACACCCTGTGGGTGTTCAGAGACTGGTTGTCGCACAAAGATGTCCTGATCTGGATGGACAACCAGATGGCAATGTGGTATATCAACAAGCAAGGAGGCATGGGTTCATTCCTCCTCTGTCACGAGGCAGTGCAGTTGTGGACTGTGCCCTGTCACAGTGGATGTCATTGCAGGCAACGTACCTGCCCGGGACTCTAAACATGCTGGCGGACCGGCTGAGTCGATCCTTCCAGCCACACGAATGGTCCCTCAATCCGGAGGTAGCAGCCAAACTGTTTCTTTGATGGGGTACACCAGATGTGGACCTCTTCACCTCCCTGCACAATCACAAGGTGAGCAGAATTTGCTCCCTGTTGTCGGGAGGCAGACATCTGGCCTGCGATGCCTTCTCCCTCCACTGGGAGGCATATCCTCCTTTCCTGCTCCTCTCAAAGACCCTGCTGAAGCTTCAACAGGACAGAGAGACCATGATTCTTCTGGTGCCCTTTTGGCCCCATCAGGTCTGGTTCCCTCCTCTTGCGGGACCTGTCGATCAGGCCCCCCCATCTGGCAGGGGGCTGCGCCTGACCTGATCACGCAGAACTAGGGTGCCCTCTGCCATCCGAACCTCCGGGCATTGGCCCTAATGGCTTGGATATTGAGCACTTAATCCTTCAGTCTGTGGCCCTCTCGGACAGTGTCTGGTGGCTTCTAGGAAACCTTCCACCAGGAAGTTCTACAGTTTGAAGTGAAGAGGATTATCCATCTGGTTTGCAGGGCATGGCTTGGATCCATTCACATGCCCCCTTCCCCAGCTGTTGTACTATTTGGGATACCTTTCCGAGTCTGGGCTTCAAACCAGCTCACTCAGGGTTCATCTTAGCGCTGTAAGTGCGTACCAACGAGGTATCACTGGCACACCCATATAGGTGCAACCTTTAGTAGGTCGCTTTATGAGAGACCTGCTCCAGTTGAAGCCCCCTCTTCGGCCTCCTGTTGTGTCCTGGGCCTCAACATTGTTCTGGTGCGGCTCATATATCCTCCCTTTGAGCTGCTGCGTTCCTGTGACCCAAAGTTCCTCACCTGGAAAGTAATATTCCTGGTGGCAATTACTTCGGCTTGTAGGGTCCGTGAGCTCCAGGCCTTGGTTATGTACCAACCATACACAAGGTTCTGTCATGATCATGAGGTCTTGAGTACGCACTCTAAGTTCCTGCCTAAAGTTGTGACTGATTTCTACCTTAATCAATCCATCATTTTACTCACCTTTTTTCCTAGGCCTCATTGCCACCCAGGGGAATGGGCTCTTCATACTCTGGACCGCAAGAGGGCCTTGGCTTTCTATTTAGATCACACAGCCAGTCAAAGGCAGTCCACTCAACTCTTTGTGATACCAATAAGCTGGGAATAATGGTGGGTAAGCAGACTTTCTCCAACTGGCTGGTGGATTTCATTGCCTTCTGCCTTGTGCAAGCGGGCCTTCCGCTGGCCAGCAGAGTTAAAGCTCACTCTTTGCGGGCCATGGTGATGTCGGTGGCTCATCTGCAAGCAGTCCCCATTGTTGAAATTTGCCAGGCCGCAACGTGGAGTTCTCGTCACACATTTGTGGCTCACTACTGCTTGGACAAGGAAAAGCCTCAGGACAGTGCCTTTGGTCAATCCTTCCTGTGCAATCTTTTCCAGACCTGAACCCAACTCTTCTGGCCTTGTGTTTCTGGTGGGAGCCAGGCAATCTCCTGCTGACCAACAGAGCCGCAATTATTGTTGTGCCCGTTGGCACTTTATTCAGCACCTGTTAGTCTCACTGTTCACGGAGATAGCCTCCTGCTTGTCCTAGGAGAAAGCGCAGTTGCTTACCTGTAACAGGTGTTCTCCTAGAACAGCAGGATGTTAGTCCTCAGGAATCCCACCTACCACTCCATGGAGTTGGGTTTTCCTTCCGGTTTGTTATTTTATTTTTTTTGCTCATATTTTTCTATATTATGAGACTGAAGGGGGACCTTGCATGGACGCTCAGATAGAGGTATGCTGGGCATGCTCGGTGTGCTGGTTAAAGCTTCTAGAAACTTTGACAAATGTTTTCCTTGCCGGGCTCCATTGGATGATGTCACCCACATGTGAGGACTTACATCCTGCTTGTCCTAGGAGAACGCTTGTTACAGGTGAGCAACTACGCTTTATGCTAAACAGTTCATGGTGTAATATGTAATTCCAAATTACTTTTAGAAACAGTTAAAAACTTAATCAAAGACCCACCTTCCGCCATCTCGAATAACTACGACTTTTCAAAGAATTCCTGCAATGAATATGCCACACAATTATCCACCTGCTTACCAACAAAAGAACCTGAAGAAAAACATGATCAAGCTAAATGGAACACATTCGACATAGTATCTAAACTTGAAATTAAACAAATCATTACAAAAACTAAGCCTGCTATCCACCCACTGGACCCAGTCCCTCCAAGTTCCCTGAAAACAGTATACAATGTAATCACTCCAACAATCACAACCATAATCAACATCTCGCAATCAGAAGGATTAGTCCCCGTTGAGGCAAAACAAGCTGTAATTAAACCAATCCTGGAAAAATAAAATTGGCAGAATTGATGATTGGGACAATTTCCAACCAATATCCAACCTGCATTTCATCGCTAAAGTCCTAGAAAAAGCAGTGTTATACCAGTCAGAAAGCCACCTAGAAGATAATAATATTCTATACCCAAACTAATTCGGATTCAGAAAGCATCGCTCAACAGAAACCCTACTTATTTCCTTAATCGACCCTGTACTACAGGAGTTTGACAACGAAGAATCCAATATCCTGATACTAATTGATCTAACAGCAACCTTCGACACCGTAGACCATACCCTGCAATGCCATCAGTTGAGAAAAATTGGAATACATGGAAATGTTATCAAATGTTTCTCGTCCTTCCTAGCAGATAGATCATTTCAAGTCAAACTGGGCAATCACATATCTGACACCTTACCAATCGATATAGGTGTCCACCAGGGTTTAACACTCTCGATTACACTATTCAACATTTACATGCTGCCTCTATGTACATTACTAGCAGAGCTAGGAATCAACTTCTTCTTATATGCAACGACATACAATTCTACATCCTATTCGACAAATCGCTTCGTCAACATACATGAAGGCAATACAATAAAAACTATTGCTGCTGAAACTAACACTAAACACAAAAAAAACTGAAATTGTGTGGTTAAGGAGAAATTCCTCGATAATCAAACCACCAATCCTAGACCTGGGAAATTTTAACATTACACCCTCAGATCAAGTTCAGGTCCTAGGAATACAGATTGATGAGAACTTTACAATGAAAAAGCCTATAAGCAAATTAATCAAAACTGGATACTCAAAGCTGAGAGTATTACAACGGCTGAAACCATTACTAACAATACAGGACTTCTGAACAGTTTTACAAACACTGATATTTTCAAACATGGTTTATTGCAACTCCCTATTACTGGACCTACCTTCAGACTATTAAAACCACTACAGTTACTACAAAATGCCTCTGCTGGAATCTTACTAGGGACAAGGAAATTTGACCACATCACCCCCTCGCTGATAGCACTGCACTGGCTTCCTGTACAATCCAGAATTCATTATACAGTATTAATTCTAATTTTTAATATCATCAACAACATGAACCCATGCTTAATAGGAGTGACACTTCAACCATACACACCGCAGAGAGCTCTAAGATCGCAAAACAAAGGACTTCTATATGTGCCCACAACACGGAGTACACATCTAACACAAATAAGAGCCGAATGTTTTCCATAGCAGGCCCCAAGTTGTGGAACTCTCTTCTAGAGTCATTACATCTGATAACAGAAAGAAAGAGTTTCAAACGTGAACTGAAAACATGGCTTTTTAGAAATGCATATGATTTAACGAAAATACCAATATGCCGATAACTTCATTGTCAAAACCATAGACAATGTTAGTAGAATGAGCAATAAGTATTGAACGATGTAAAGTGTAACGTAACAACTTACTGATTAATACGTGAAGGATAATGAAATGGAAACCACGAATATAGCCCCCTAGTTGAATTGTACCTGATATTGATGTGTTAACCTAGAATGTGTAATTGCTGTTGTGAGGACCTAGAATATGAATGTAGTCCCAGAAAATGAATGCTGATTTTGTACACCGTTGTGATCTTCTCTTGGAATGACGGTATATAAAACACCTAAATAAATAAAGTATCCAGCTAAGTAGCAATTTATCCTGGGATTTTCAGCTGCATAAGACTTATCCGGCTAACTTAGAGGTAGATTTTAAGAGCTGCACGTGGACGCAAATGCGCATGTGTTTGCCGGCACGCGCACCTGGTTGCGGCAGTTTTAAAACATACGTGCATGTATTTTAAAATCAGCTATTCGTGCATACGTTTGCGCAGTTTCATATTGACGCGCACAAATGCAAGCAAATTCCGCCTTGCTGTGTAAGTGGGGGGGATTTTACTAACAGTAGACACGTGCACTGATGCCTCTATTCCTGGTTTGTCCCCAGCTCGCCCCAGTAAAGGAGAGGACTTCTTAATCCACCCCCCAGCTAACTAGCCTCCTTTTTAGAGCCTTAAAACCCCGCTGACTACCCTATTTTTCTTTGTTTTACAACTTACACGCTGTCCACAGCAGAAATAAAGTTACACGGTAGGGGACCCTGGTGCGTACTTGTGCGCGTAAAGATTTACGTGCAGACTTCATTGTGCAGTTCTGGCTCGCCCATGCCCCGCCCAGATCATGCCCTGCCCTTTTTGGAGAAAATTATATATGTGTTCATACCAGCACAGGTTTTAAAATCCACACTGCATTCGCCACACCTAGTCACACATGTATCTCCCAGCTTCTGCATGATAGCGGGCTATGTTTTGAATTTCTACCTCTATATATACTGGTTTGCTGTTACTTATTATGTCTGATATTCAGATGTCACCCCCAGATAATATCAATTGGCTTGCAAAAGTATTTGACCCCCCTAAAAAGTCAGCAGATTTGTATGGATTTCAAATGATGCACAGTTTGTTTCAGACAGTATGTTTATTGCAAACCAGTATGCTCTTAAAGTAAATTTGCAAAGTCACAATTTATTATTTCTCTGCATTTTTAATAAAATAAAATTAAAAACTGAATTATGCTGTTTGCATAAGTATTCAACCCCCTTCAGACTAGTACTTGATAGAACTACCTTTTGCTGCAATAACAGCTTTAACTCTGTTAAGATAAGTTTCTACTAGCTTGGTACCCTGTTTGGGAGTGATTTTTGCCCATTCTTCCTGGCAGATTTGCTCTAGGTTGTTCAGGTTGGCTGGATGATGCTTATGAACTGCAATTTTCAAATGGTGCCACAGATTCTCGATTGGATTGAGATCTGGACTTTGACTTGGTTATTGTAGAACATTCACCTTTTTGTTGTTCAACCACTCCAGTGTTGCTTTGGCGTTGTGTTTGGGATCATTGCCCTGATGAAAGATGAACTTTCTGTCAAGTTTTAGTTTTTTAGTAAACTGAAATAGGTTGTCTTGCAGTATCTCCCTGTATGTTGCACTAACCTTCCGTCTTTCAGTCTCCGCTGAGGAAAAGCATCCCCACAGTATGATGCTTCCACCCCCGTAATTTACTGTTGGGATGGTGTTTACTGAGGAACGGGCAACGTTAGGTTTGCACCATATACAGTGCTTGAATTTTGACCAAAAAGTTCCGTTTTTGTTTCGTCTGTCCACAAAGCCTTATCCCACATTTTAGCTGGGACACTCTGATGCTTTCTGGCAAACTTCAGATGTGCTTTGATGTCGTTTTTCTTCAGTAATGGATTTTTTCTAGCCATCCTCCCATGCAGGCCAGGTGTATGCAGAGCTCTTGATATGGTTGACTGGTGCACCTCCACTCCAGTCTCAGCCACTGAACGCTGTAGCTCTTTCAAACTGATTGTTGGTCTCTCTGTGGCTTCCCTTACAAGTCTCCTTCTTGCTCTGATGCTGAGTTTTGAGGGACAACCTTGTCTAGGCAGTTTCTGGGTGGTATGATGCAGCTTCCATTTCCTTACAATTAATCAAACAGTGCTCATTGGAATATCCAAGCACTTGGATATTATTTTGTCGTATTTTCCTATTTTGTGCACGTCTGTAACTTTATCTTCAGTTTCCTTAAAATGTACTTTGTTCTTCATTTTCACAGCTTTCGTTTAGATTCACAGTCGACCAATGGTACTGAAATAAGAGGATCTTTTATCCAGAAAAGCTGACCACACAAATCTACTGACTTTTTAAGAGGTCAAATACTTTTACAAGCCACTGTATATACAGTATATAGGATATGTACTTTGATGTAGTCCTGTTGTTTTTTTGTTCTTTTTGAATGTAAGTAGTGGTTGCAACACACTTCAAGCTCCATTAGTTGGAAAAGCGTGAAACAAATAAAAGATAATGATGATGATAGTATATATTAATTTTTTTGACAGAGAATATTTGCATGTTTTCATATATTGAGTTAGAGAAACATCTCATTATAAATAAACACAGGAGTCTGGCATCTAGAAATGCCAAAAGAACGTGTTGTTTTTCTATCCAAATGAGAGGCTGAAGTAGAAATTGCAATTGTGTTGAAATCTTAATTGGAATAGGTTTTTTTCTTTTTTTTTGGTTGGAGAAAAATTACAATTAATCATGATGCAGGTCTCTCCCTTACTGATGGATTTATCCTTGTGAGGTTGCATTGTACAGACTGGTCATTAAATAAATAGATCTATAGTTAGTACCTTGAATCTTCCACCATTGCGTAATGATTCCTACCCATGTTGGTCTTTGAGGATCTGCAAAAATCTTGCAGGGTGCTTTTAACAGCATCATAAAGCTCTAGACCAAATTCTTTTCCCTTTGTTTCTGTGTTACTTCTGTTTTAGAAGAGGTGTGTGGACATGGAGTGACTAAGCTGTTCGCACACAATGGGGTAGATTTTCCACTATGGATGCGCCAATCTTCTACCATTAGCGCCAGCGCGCACATGGTGGAAAATCCTTGGGCCACACACACGTGTTCATCAGATTTTATAATCCGCGGGCGTATGTGCGGGCAACGCACACAAAGGGGGGGGGGGGGATTTTTGCAATTTCCACACAGTGACACATTCCGGCCTTTCCCAGTTCCCTCCCAGTCCGGAGGGAACTTCCCTTCCCCCTCTACCTAACCTCGTTTCCCTTTCCCTCTCCTCTCCTCCCCACCCCCTAAACCCTACTTTTTCTTTTTTTACCTTTGTTTCACAACTTACTTCAGCTCCCGAGCTGAAGTAAGTTGCACGCACTGGCAGCCGGGTCTTCAGGATAGCGAACAATGGTGCTTTGCCTTTCTTCTTTTTAGGAAGCATTGGATTAGAACCAGCATTTGCCTTTTACAAGTGAAGTAGCAGCCTAAATCAGGTACAGACCTAAACACCTTGCTGGCTAGACTGGATGGACCTTTTTGGTTATTTACTATGTTACTCTGTGATGTAGAACCAGGGGTTGAGAACCAGGGAAGCCAAAACTGAAAGCCTGCCAATACTTCTTATGATATTGAGCAAGTCATTCCACCCTCCATTGCCTCAAGTATAAATTTAGGGCCCTCCTTATTAAGCATTTTTCCCATAGACACAAAATGAGAAAAATTATTTAGTAAATAGACCTCTTAGATTACATAAGAACATATGTTTTGCCGTGCTGGGTCAGACCCAAAGGTCCAGCAAGTCCAGCACCCTGTTTCCAACAGTTACCAATCTAGGTCATAAGTACCTGGCAGGATTCCTAAGCAATAGATTCCATGCTGCTTATCCCAGGAACAAGCAATAGATTTTATAAAGTCCACCTTAAAAATGGTTTCCAGGAACTTATCCAAACCTTTTTAAAAATCCACTTACACTAACAGCTTATACCACATCCTCTGGCAACAAATTCCAAAGTTTAATTATGCGTTGAGTAAAAAGGTATTTTCTTCAATTTGTCTTTTTTTATTTTTATTTATTTATTTAGGTTTTTTATATACCGGCATTCAAGACAGCAGTCACATCATGCTGGTTCACATAAAACGGGAGTGCAAAATAAACTTTAAACTAGAACTATGGTGCAGAAAAAAGCAGTTACATGTAACAAGGGTTGAAAGAACTGGGCGAAGAGGGAAAAGAAAGGACAGGCTAATAATGGATAACGATAATTACAGGTAGTTAACATTGCAGTAGTTGATGTTTATGTATTGATGTTGAGACATTAAATTAATTGGAGTCCGGAAATGCTTGTTTGAACAGGTAAGTCTTGAGTCTTTTCTTGAAAATTGAGAGGCAGGGTTCCAGTCTAAGATCGGGGGGGATGGAGAGAAGGCCCGATCTCTTAACGTGATGTGTCTGGTGGTTTTGGAAGGAGGAACCTGTAATGATCCTTTGTATGCATCTCTTGTTGGTCTTGAGGAGTTATGTAATTGGAGAGGGATATGTAGGTCAATTGGAGCCAGTTGATGGATGATTTTGTATATGGTGAGAATGGACTTGTAGATTATTCTGAAGTGGATTGGTAACCAATGGAGGCTTTTTAGGATTGGAGTGATGTGGTCTCTTCTCCTTGTCTTAAATGTATCACCTATTAACTTCATTACATGTCCCCTAGCCTTTGTACATTTTGAAAGCATAAGCAACAGATTCACAATTACCCGTTCCAAACAACTCATTATTTTGTAGACCTCTATCATATCTCCTCTCAGTTGTCTCTTCTCCAAGCTGAAGAGCCCTAACCTCTTTAACCTTTCCTTATAGGGGAATCATTCCATTCCCTTTGTCTCTCTTTTCTGTACCTTTTCTATCTTTTTTAGATATAGTGACCAGAATCACACACAGTATTCAAGGTGTGGTCGAACCATGGAGCAATACAGAGGCATTATGATATACTCTGTTTTATTCTCCATTCCTTTCCTAATAATTCCTAGCATTCTATTTGCTTTCTTGGTCCCTGCTGCAAACTACACAGAGGATCTCAATGTATTATCCATGATGATGTCTAGACTGTAAAACCCTCTGGACACAGGGATCAAACTACAGTACCTAAATAACTCACCTTGAGCTACCAATGAAAAGGCATGAGCTAAATAAAAATAAATAAAAACCATAACCCTGATAATGTTACTGTACACTAAGGGCCTTATTTTCCAAAGTATCGCAGGCCTGCGATACTTTGGAAATCGCGCTAATGGGGGGCAGGGGTCGAAACGGGGGGGGGGGGGGTCCTGCGTTAGCCAGCTGCGATCGCACCGCTGCGGTGTGATCGCTGCCAGTTTCGCACCCAATAGCGCCACCGTGAAAGGTTGGTGCTATTGGGCGCGAAATAGGGTGCAAAAAGGCTCCTTACCTTTTCACCGTCCGCGCCTTCTTTGCATAGTCGGCCCCGGTAATGCCCCGACTCCTCCTCTTCCGGGGCCAACTCCGCCCACATATCGCTAGTGCACGCTTGCGCTGATGACATAAGACTGTGCTGCTAGCGCAAGTGTGCGCTAGCGTTGGAAAATGAGGCCCTAAGTCTTGTTGAGAGTGCATATTGAGATCATGGGCCAGAAATGGAAGAGGTGCCATAGTAACATAGCAAATGAGGTAGATAAAGACCCAAATGGTCCGTTCATTCTGCCTAGCAAGTTGCCTGGGTGGTAATAGAAACTATTAGGAAAGAAACTCTGGTGAATTGTCCTAAATTCACCCCAAATCTCTTTCTAAATTGGTGTAAGACTACCCTAATAAACTTGTTTCTCTCAAGGCTCCACCCTACACCAAATACAACCCCCCCCCCCCAAAAAAAAAAAACCCCCACACTGCTAGGCACAAAAAGATAAGTCACCCAGGTTTATCAACAAAACTTTGTGATAATAAACATAATATATGTCATAATAGCAAGTAAGATATATCATCACATATCATTATGATAATCTCAGAGACTCCAGTCTGATTCAAAACTATCACTGTACAACAATCTCAGTGACTCCAATCTAACTTAGACCTATCACTGTATGACAAGATAGTTTTTGGTAGTCTGTTATCTTAAAACTGAATGGGTGGTCAGCTCAAATCTCTCCCTTCATGGGAAATCTCTCACCCACAAGCTGGAACTGGGAATTGAGAGGGGCTGACTGTCTTTTCCTGGATGTCCTGAGGCTCTCTTAATCAGGTCATTTTCTCTCTCTGCAATCGATGATGTTATTGGTATTCCAGATACTGCAGCAAATGTGTGTATATTGCTGTTAGTCTTGTCACCAGTGCTGTGAATCTATCTTACAGCTAGTTGTTATTACACTGTTATATTACAGCAACTATTATTACTGCAGTTATGTACAGCTATGTGTGTGTGTGAGTGAATAAGTAAATAAGTTCTTCAGAAACTGTCTCTTAATTGTTTATACTTTTTCCCAGCTCAATCAGCGGAAATCTTGCCATATTGTAACCAGCATTGTTCATGCAAGATACTGAAACTTTTCCAATTCAGCAGAGTTTTCTTGCCTTCTGATAGCTGGTGCTTCCGATGTCCATGATTTAATACAGTTCACTTTCTAAAGTCACACATTCAACACTTTGAAAGATCAACAGATTCTTTTTGCAGGCTTTGCAATTTCATATGTCCATCTTTGATGAGTTAATCACCACTGACGTATATTTCTGACATTTCCACAATCTTTGGCTAATTAACAGTTCAGTTTGTGATTATTTTACCCACTATCAGGCCGATACAGTAAATTTCGCGGGAGAGTGGGCGAGTGCACAGGCCAGTGTCCTGTGCGTACGATTCAGTAAACCAAAATATTTTAATTAGGGCCCACGGTAAAAAGAGATGCTAGAGACACTAGCGCGTCCCTAGCGACTCTTTTTGGACAGGAGCGGCGGCTGTCAGCGGGTTTGCAGCTGACACTCAATTTTGCCAGCGTCGGTTCTCGAGCCCGCTGACAGCCATGGGTTCAGAAACTGGACACCGGCAAAATTGAGCGTCCAGTTTTCAACCCGCGAGCGGCAGGCTGATTTTAAATTTTTTTTTAAATGTTTTACTTTTTTTAACTTTTGGGACCTCCGACTTAATATCGCCATGATATTAAGTCGGAGGGTGCACAGAAAAGCAGTTTTTACTGCTTTTCTGTGCACTTCCCTGGCGCCGGCAGAAATTAACTCCTACCTTTGTGTAGGGCTTATTTCTTAAAGTAAAATGTGCGGCTTGGCTGCACATTTTACTTACTGTATCGCGCGGGAATGACTAATAGGGCCATCAACATGCATTTGCATGTTGCGGGCGCTATTAGTCTCGGGGGGGGGGGGGGAGTTTGGACACACATTTTCAACGTGCTATTACCCCTTACTGAATAAGAGGTAAAGCTAGCACGTCGAAAACGCGCGTCCAAATGCCGATTAACAGTGCGCTCCACCAGAGCGCACTGTACTGTATCGGCCTGTATCTGCCTTAAGAAATCTTGTCTTTCCCTCTTTTCTTATCGCACAGAGTAGAAAGAGTAGCAGGAAACTAAAGATAATAGTAGAATTGAAGAGACAGAGGAAACCAGGACTTCTGTTTGACGTCAGCAGAATTAAAAAAAGGAATAGGGAAACAAAATTAAATTATCTAGTTTTTTAAAAAACCTAACTACTAATGTCTATATAAAAAGGAATATATATATATATATATTAGGCCAAAAAGAAAATGTATTGGCCCTTAGCTATATCAACTTACAGTAATTGTCCTGTGCCGTCTGTTAAGCATTGTAACTTCTGCTCTGTGCAGGTTAAACCCCCACTCCCCCTATGCCTTCTGTTAAGGGTAGTCACTGCTGATCCATGCAAGGTATCCTCCTGTGCCTTCCATTAAGGTAGTAACTTCCAATCCATGCAGGTTACCCCCATTCAGAAATGTTACATCTAAAAATTAGCAATAATTACCCGTTTTCTTCATTTCCATCCTCAAGCCACTGGGGATCCACTGTGTTTATCCCATGCCCTTTTGAATTCCATCATCATTCTTGTCTTCACCACCTCTTCCGGGAGTGGATTCCATGCATCCACCACTGTATACTGGAGAACAGATTATACATGCTATAACAGACAAGGTACAAATTAGAACAGGAATATGTCAAAAGCTTCTTGTTTTATTTTTACTATTGGATAAACTCCTCCTTTTCCTTCTGTCAGTGCAGTAATTCTGTCCCCCTGTGGAAGTACTCACAGTTCCAGAATTACCTGCATGGATCAAATGTTTCAGCAGTGCTGATTTGGAAACAAAGTGAAAAGTAGGTGCCTGAGCTAGATACCAGTATACCTATGCCTAGCATGATGACAGAAAGAAGCCTGGATGCAGTATCACAACGGATGTCTGGTAACTAGAACAGCTAAATTAGTTCCATTTGATATATAAAATGTCTAAATAAATAAAATAAATACACCATCATTCCATGTATAGATCACAGCGGTTTACAAATTGACATTCATAATTATAACTCAATAGGCAAACATTGATTGGTTACATAAAGGAAAGAGTACAGAAAAATAAGACAAATTGGTAGTTTTTGCATCTTATTCTGTGGTTGTTTTTAGCATCTTACATTCTCTTATTCGATTTATTCTTCATGATTCTATAATTATTTTTTATACTTCTTGTCTTTGCAGCTCAATGTCTTCTGGATTAAATGGACAATTTTCTCAGTGGAAGGGAAGTGGGTAGTGGAGTGCCTCAGGGATCTGTATTGGGACCCTTACTTTTCAATATATTTATAAATGATCTGGAAAGAAATACGACGCGTGAGATAATCAAATTTGCAGATGATACAAAATTGTTCAGAGTAGTTAAATCACAAGCAGATTGTGATAAATTGCAGGAAAACCTTGTGAGGCTGGAAAACTGGGCATCTAAATGGCAGATGAAATTTAATGTGGACAAGTACAAGGTGATGCATATAGGGAAAAATAACCCATGCTATAGTTACACAATGTTAGGTTCCATATTAGGTGCTACTACCCAAGAAAGAGATCTAGGCGTCATAGTGGATAACACATTGAAATCGTCAGTTCAGTGTGCTGCGGCAGTCAAAAAAGCAAACAGAATGTTGGGAACTATTAGAAAGGGAATGGTGAATAAAACGGAAAAGGTCATAATGCCTCTGTATCGCTCCATGGTGAGACCGCACCTTGAATACTGTGTACAATTCTGGTCGCCGCATCTCAAAAAAGGTATAATTGCGATGGAGAAGGTACAGATAAGGCTACCAAAATGATAAGGGGAATGGAATATGAGGAAAGACTAAAGAGGTTAGGACTTTTCAGCTTGGGGAAGAGACGGCTGAGGGGGGATATGATAGAGGTTTTTAAAATCATGAGAGGTCTAGAACGGGTAGATGTGAATCGGTTATTTACTCTTTTGGATAATAGAAAGACTAGGGGGCACTCCATGAAGTTAGCATGTGGCACATTTGAAACTAATCGGAGAAAGTTTTTTTTTACTCAACTCACAATTAAACTCTGGAATTTGTTGCCAGAGGATGTGGTTAGTGCAGTTAGTATAACTGTGTTTAAAAAAGATTGGATAAGTATTGGAGGAGAAGTCTATTACCTGCTATTAATTAAGTTGACTTAGAAAATAGCCACTGCTATTACTAGCAACGGTAACATGGAATAGACTTAGTTTTTGGGTACTTGCCAGGTTCTTATGGCCTGGATTGGCCACTTGTTGGAAACAGGATGCTGGGCTTGATGGACCCTTGGTCTGACCCAGTATGGCATGTTCTTATGTTCTTACATTAGATCATATGCATTTTTGAATAGCCAAGTTTTTAGTTCACATTTAAATCTCTTTCTATTTGGTAAAGTACATAGTGTCTTGGGCAGAGAATTCCAGAGCATTGGACCTGTTATGGAAAACACATGATCTCTTATTTGCATTAGATGTGTGCTCCATATTGTGGGAATAGTCAATAATCCTTTAGTTTGAGATCTTAGGGGTCGATTTTCAAAGGGTTACGCGCGTAACCCCCGAAAACCTACCCCTGCGCGCGCTGAACCTAGTTTGCATAGGCTCGGTGATGCGCATATGTCCTGGGGCTTTCAAAAATGGGCGGTCCGGGGGGGCGGAGCGGCAGGGCGGGGCGGCGGCCCGGAGGTGTTGTGCCGGAGGTTCACGCAAGTTATGCTTGCCTTCGACAGGCGTAACTTTGACAACAAAAGGTGGGGGGGGATTTAGGTAGGGCTGGGGGGAGGGTTAGATAGGGGAAGGTGGAGGGAGGAGGAAGGAAAGTTCCCTCCGAGGCTGCTTCGTTTTCGGGGCGGCTTCGGAGGGAACGGAGGAAGGCCACGCGGCTCGGCGTGTGCAAGTTGCACAATTGTGCACCCTCTTGTGCGCACCGACCCTGGATTTTATAACGTGCGTGACTGCGCGCGCATGTTATAAAATCGGGCGTAGATTTGTTTGCGCCAGGTTGCGCGAACAAATCTACGCCTGCACACAGGTTTTAAGATCTGCCCCTTAGTGTTCATTTAGGATTGTAAGGTTGTAGTGTCACTCCTAACAAGCAGGTGTTATCAGAATGAACGAAGTTGAATATTATCGTTAATACTTTATAGTAGATTCTGGACTGGACTGGTAACCAAAGCAGTGATATCAGGGTGATATTGATCATATTTCCTAGATCCTAATAGGTGTCTTGCTGTGGCATTTTGTATTAGTTGTAGTGGTTTTAAGGGATATGCTGGAAGACCTACTAATAAGGAGTTACAGTAGTCTAGGTTTGAGAAGATTAGAGTGTGCAATATAGTTCGGAAGTCCACAAAAGTTAATAACGAGTTCAACCAATGTAGTATTTGCAGCTTGACGTAACCTGTCTAATTTATTTATGTGCATTTTCATTGTAAGGTTCTCATCTAGCTGTATATCTAGGTCCCATACTTGATTAATTAGGGATTAATTTGAAAATTATCCAGGTTTAAGGCAGGTGGTTTAACTATCAAAGAGTTTCTACTCAGCCAAATGATTTCAGTCTTTTTAGGGTTTAATATTAGTTTAAGTTGCAAAAGTTCTTGATGTATTGCTTTCATATAGGTAGAAAGTATTGAAGCTGTATTTTCATAGGATCTGGAGAGTGGTATGTGAAACTGTATGTCGTCAGCATTCAAGAAGAAGCTTATTTCTAGATTCATAAGTAATTTACATAGTGGGAGCATGTAAATATTGAATATTGTTGCTGAGAGGGCAGAGCATTGAGGGACACCTGTATCACACTGGAAAATGTCAGATATATGGTCACCAAGTTTGACTTGGAATATTCTGTTAGCTAGAAATTAAGAGAACCATCTTAGATTTGTTTGGTTTCAGTTTGCAAGAAAATGCCATGTGGTTCTTGCAGGCCTGACTTCTCTCACTGTAAAGTGCAGAAAGAATAGAATCGGAGTGTATTGGCAGAACTGGTGTTACTTGCTTGTGTCAAAAGACGCGTGCTGCATCATCGGTCCTAACGACGTAGAAATCTGCAAACAGTTCTGAGTACTGTCTAGATAGGTTATGGTGGATGACACAGGGTCAGCACTGCACAAGATCACGTTATTCAGATCTAGCAGCAGCACTAAATGATGACAGAATCGAGCAGAAAAAGCGCCAAAGCTAGAAAAAAAACCCCCTGTTTTGTACCACCAGCTGCTGGAGAATATTATGCTATAAACCTTAAGGCATGGCATATTGTTTTTCCTACGTGATATAACTGAGCATAAAAAAAAGGTACTGCTTAAACCACAGCTTAAAATACTCTGGGGATGCTGAAATAATCTTGTTTCAGTAGCAGGGTGAGATTGGGAGACTGCTTGTGTACCTTAACAGACTCATAAAATTCCCTCTTGTGCCATTTAGGAACAGAAGGGCTGTGAATGATTACAGCTCCAAGATTTGAACAATTGATGTGAAGTTGACTCATGCCCGCAAGCAGCTGTTTTCCTTCCCCATAATGTTCTGTTCTCATTCCCAACTGAAGAACTACAGTGTTGTAGTCACTGAATTTTCTGTCCATAAGTCTGTGGAATGTTGGACTGGGTTACCTAAAATATCTGTTAAAATATCCTGCACCTAATTTAATGAATTCTTGGGTGAGAAGTGGAACTTGGCCAAACATTCATTGCTCCCAAGTGCAGTCGTAACTTGAGTAAACATCAAGATAGTCTACATGTTCAGTGCTGCCACTGCTGAGCCCATGAGTGACAGGGCTGTGCGAGTTACACTGGGATGTATTGTGCCTTCCCTCCTATTTGGTATACAGGGTAGAACAGAGAGATGGGTGTGTGGAATATGCAGAATCAATACAGCTACTGAAGTCATTCAGTTTCCATTGTTAATGTATTCCATTCTGTGTAAAGACATTTCTCAGTACAATTTTAATTAAGAGTTGCTCGCATTAAAAGACCATATACAGAGTATCTGGGCCAATTGCAAGCCACTCATATTTTAAAACAGCCCAGTTCTGTGCTTATCTGCATGTGCGCGAGCAACCTAATGCATAGAAAAAAAAGGGCGGAGTCAAGGCATGTCGGGGCTTGCTTGGGGCCAGCATGGGGGGCCAACATTTACGCGCATAAATATGAATTTTAAATCCCACGCCTGCAGTGCGCATCAGGCTGTTACTTGCGCTTATTTACTTCTGCTCCTGTTGAGGTGCAAGTCTGAAAAAAAAACTTTTTTTAAGCCTAAAACGACTGGGGTCTGGGTAAACTGGGGAAGAACCAGAGGGGGTATGGATTACCCGAGAGATAGAGTGGGCAAACTGATGGACTAATTGGTCAAACCGGCTATTTCCTTCACGCGCGCATGTTTTAAAGTCTGCTTAGCTGTGCACAATAAAGCTGACAAATTCCTAAGAGAGATATGCAATTAACATTTGCTCGTGTAAATCGCTTAAAATTAGGAGCATGCAAGTGCGTGCTAGGTGTATTTTAAATACTAATTGTGTGGATAATTTAAAATTCCTGTATATCTGGGCGCACGCACTCATAGTTACCATACCTATGTTTACATTTACTTTATATCTGCTTGTAGCAGCAGAATCTTTACTTTATATCTGCTTGTAGCAGCAGAATCTCAGCATCAGGAATTCTGTTTGTAAAATGTCTTTATCAAATGGAGAAGGCCTCAATCATTAATTGCCTTTCTGCTGCCACAGAGAATCCCCTTAGTGCTCACATCCTTAAAACTGACCACGTCAATGTTTGCGCAAAGCCACATCCGCCGCTGGAATGGGTATCAAGATTTTGAGATTTTTAATCATGGGGGCTTTCTCCCATCGACCATTGCATCCCAAAGGAATGCCTGAGCAGGCCATATCCACCTGAGAGCAATAAGGCAATGGGACTTACTGCACGTGCCCCTAGCTCTGTGACTGAGCTCCTTTCTCCAGAATTGACAGACAGAACTTGCGGGTCACAGTAGTCCTGTTCAGCAACTGCGGTTGTCAACCTGCTCAAAATGTCATTTTGAAAAAGAGGCTCTGCATTAACAGTAATTGGTCTGAAAAATAAGCCTTATTCTTTCTCAGTTGAATACCCAATCTGGCAAAAAAAAAAATGTTGTCGAATAGGAAAAAAAGGGTCATTATTGAGGGTAATCACAGAGGGAGAGGGTGCGATTTATATTCTGAAATATAATATTTTTTTTCCGCCAGTTTGTTTTAAATTAGGGCACAGTGACTTCTGGAAGCTCTTTGTTTGAAGCACTTTCTTCACAGGTTGAACTTTTTATTCTCTTAAAGTTGCAAACATCAGTATTTCAGTTGTTTCTTAACTTTAATTGTGCTACAAAGGGTTATGTTTTGGACCACAATATCATCATTCTATTAATTTGATTAAAGATGTTAGAATTAAGTTTTAGCAGATCTTAACTGCAAATGGAGTTATAAATGTGTTCAGATTTCATGAGCTTTTGATGTGTGGAGCTAACCCAAGGGGTTATTTATTTATGGTTTAAACTTGATTAACTTCCTTTCCAGTTAATGTCTCAAAGTGAAGTTCAAGAAAACACATAAAGATAAATATACAAATTAACTAATAATTAAAAACTCATAACTCAACACCCACCCATAAATTGTACTGAGCATTCTACTTAGAGATGCATTTCAGCAAACAAACAAACATTCATTTTCGATGTTTTCCTGCATTGCTCCAGTCACCTTTTGGGGATCAGGAAGGAACATATTTGACTTCAGGGCTGATGTTCTGAAGGTTTTTTGATGTCCTCTGGATTACCACAGGCAGCTGAAAAGGCGGAGGATGGGGACTGGCACAGTACTTTGAAGTGTTACAGCTGAAATAACAGCATCATTTTAAATTAGTTAATTTATTTGATATACCACTTTCAGTTATACATCAAAGTGGCTATCAATAAAAGAACAATATAAAATAATAACAAAATTACATATAATAAACACTATAAATACAGTAAAATATACTGTAGCATGAAAAACTATATAAGCAATTCAATTAGCATACAGCACAGCTCCAAATAATTAACTTGCAAAGGCTTGGCAAAATAGGTTTTAAATCCTTTTAAAATCTATGGAGATCCATATTCAGAAGTTATCTGGCTAAATTAATATTTTGGCACATATCCAGTTAAATTCTAGCTGGATAACTTATTTTCCATCTAAAATTTGGCCAGAAAAGTTAGGGGTGCTCAGAAGGCGTAACTTATCTGGCTAACTCTGAAATTCAAAGTTAGCCAGATAACTTATCCGGCTAAGTCTGGACATTCCATAGATCTGTCCTAAAGTTAGCCATATAGACTTATTTGGCTAATTTTAGGATAACCGGGTATATTCAATGGCACATACACCATTGAATATCCAGGCTAAGTTAGTCGGATAGTGTTATCCAGCTAATTAGATTAATTATATAGCGGCTAAATATGAATCCCCACAAGATTAGGTTTAAGATGCAGATCCACCAGTAAAGAATTCTACAGTAACAAGACTTGATAGCTATAAGCAAGCCTAATATCTACAGGAAAGGCACCCACAAAAACCCTAACTGAGTGAAGAGTTCTCCCTGGAAGATAGTAAATTAATAAATTTGCTAAATACTGAGGTTGGCCCATATGTAATGACCTAAAGATAAGAATCAGTACCTTAAACCTTGATCTACATAAGTCATGGAACCAATGAAGATACATCAAACTTGATCCCATGTGATCATAATTTCTTAAGCATAAAACAGGGCCCCAGTCTCCTGTAATTGTGCAGCCATGGTAAGGGCCTCAAAATTCAACCTTTGCCTTGGAATTAGCCAGGCATGGCCAAATTGCAATGGCAAACTGGGGTCCCTCTCGGAAGAGAGACACTGGTGGCAGTGGACGGTCGTTTCCTCTTTCCCGCTCACCCTAGAAGAGAAGTAATGGTAGCATTGGGCAATGCAATATAACCTCCCCCTGCCCCACCCATTATCCCCTCACTCACTGGCTCCTGTCAGTTCAAAACAAGAGGAGGAGAACTTGTAGCTATTCCAGCATGTCCATCCTCCTCCACTGCGGGGGCCTGAATGGCGCACTTTGAACTGTGTGGTTCAAAGCGTAATGCTCAAACCCTAGCAGTGGAGGAGGGAGGATGTGCCGGAGGAGCTGCAAGTCCTCCTACTCCTGTTTTGAAGTGATAGGAGCCAGTGAGTAAGGGGAGCCAGGAGGAGGAAGTGATCTGAGGGGCGGGAACCAAGCCAAAATAGAGATCACGAGGGGAATGAATGAACTGGGGAAGGGGAAAGGGAATTTGCGGTAACTGAGGACCTGAGGGGTTCTTGGGGTTGGGGGAGGGGGAGGGGGAGGGAGCAAACCAGAGTGAGTGAGGGGTTTGTGGGGGGAAGGGGTGTGAACCAGGCTGAGTGAAGAGTTTGTGGGGGGGGGGGGGGGAAGGAAAGAAGGAGTGCCTTTTGGGGGAGAGGAGTGACCCGGAATAAGTATGGGTTGAGGAGTGAAGTGAGGGGATCCAGTGGGGTGGAAGGAGAAGAAAGGGGAAGAGTATGGGGATCAAAGAGGCTTTGAAAGGGGGTGGATTGGGGGTTGGCTGTGGCTTCCTTCTTTCTTCATCCCAGTATTCCCTCTTTCCTCCTTCTCCTTTCCATTCCAATCTTCCTTCTTTCTCTACCACTCCCATCCCCAATATTTCCTTTTTTTCTCTTCCCCATCCCTGATCCTCACTCCTGATCCCTCTTCCCTCCCCTCCTCATTCTCTTTCCTTTCCTCCCTGAATCCCCCATCCTCTTCACTGCCTCTCTCTGTTCATCCTCCTCTCTATCCCTTCTGCCTATGATTCCTTCTTCATTTCCTTCTTCTGCAATCTCCTTCCCATTCCCGGATACCTTCCTCTTTCTTCCCCAGCCTCAATCGTTAAGACCACTTTTCTTCTGATAAAGATCCAAATAAATTAACAACTGATTGTCAGAAAATGACTTTATTTGTATAACATAAAAAAAACAATATTTTATTTAAATGCAAATATGTGCCACAGAATTTGCCAACTCTTGCTGTAGAATCTTGAAAAATCTGCCGCAGGAAACCAGGGGCTTTGCTATAAATTAGCTTTGCCGCAGTATTCTGCAAGAGCTGTAATCTCCTCGGAGAGGCTATAGGAAGACTACGATAAAACACATTGCAGTAATCCATCCAGCTAAGAAAGCATGAGTCAATTTGACAAGATCAGATCTAGTCAGAAAAGGCTTCAAATGACAAAACGCAAATAATAAAAACAAAACAAAACCAGGGTTGCAAGTTGTTGGATCACAGATGAACAAGAGTTAGTCTTGGCACCTAAAACAAAAATCTGCCTTCTCATAAACTCAATGTTAATTCTGTGAAGTCTGAGGCCTTATGGATTAGTAGAAAAAACGAGATGCTAGCTATTCCTCTAAAGAGGTGACACACGGCAATTCTATAAAGACAACAATTAACTCCTCAAGATTCAGCTGATGAATATAAGCAACCACCTGAATATCGTCTGCAAAAATAAAAACACTAAATTCTGCTTCATGTATAAGAGTTGCAAGAGGAGCTATGTTCACGTTAAAGAGTCAGGGACCCAGGACAGAGCCTTGGGGAACTCCACATACTAAAGGATGGGGTTCCTACCTGAAATGCCCTACCTGCCAAGTAGGACCTAAACCATTGAAGCACAACTCCACTTACCCCCAACTCCTCAATAGAAAATGCTATTTGGCCACACACAAAAAAAAATTGTGTGCCAATCACCTGCAGGTTCACATGTACCCATGAATGTCAAATGCACAAAGCTTTTTATTTCCTCTCCCTTTTGTCAGGTTCTTATTAGTTGCTGTTTGTTGCTGTCTGTAGCTTAGGTTATAACAAGATAGAATTTGAACTAATGTGTTGTTATATTCTGTTTTTTTGTGCCCTTAGACAAAATTGAAAATGGAGAGGTCTATCAGAGGAAGAAGGGGGCACCAGCAAACATTCCTGAGGGATTGGTCTCCCTTCCCAACTCCACAGAGAATACACAAAAACAAGACCGCAGCTGGAGGAGAATTCTGCTTCTGATCTTGGCTATAACCATCCATAATATTCCAGGTAAGTTGTCTTGAGCTTTCATCTTCTTCCCAGTCACATCACAGGTTGCATCATATCTTCCATTCTTAAGCTCTCCAGTTCCTCACCCAATCAGTGAAAATGAAGCCCAATCAAGCCATCCTGTTGTTGACTCAGGTTACATAGGTGGGGGTGGTGTCATTGAAGACAAGCTATATGTTAAGATGCACCAAATGAAATTTGACAGAATATTTTAACTCAGTGATAGCAAACATTTGGCACAAGTGCTCTAAAATTGCCCTGGGAGGCAGTTTTGCTGGCACTCATAAAGCTTGTTTCCCACCAGTAGATGAATGACATCCCACTGAAATTGTCCCCCATTCAACTTGATATACCGTACTTTTCGCTCCATAAGACGCACCTGACCATAAGACGCACCTAGGATTCAGAGGGGTAAAATTAAAAAAAAAAAAATTTGTGCTAAACCGGCTCTGCGTCTGGGCGTCTTATGGAGCAAATTAGGGGAGTGCATAGCTTTTTTTTTCCTCCCCATTTTGTTTTCGGGTCTGGGGAGGGCCATTTCGGTCCACTCCCCAGATCAGAAAACTTTTCTTTCTCTGGGAACCCCTCAAAAAAAACCCCATCCCAACCCTTTAAATTAACAACCCCCACCTTCCTGACTCCCCCAAGACCTGCCGACTTAATTTACCGCAACCCCCCACCCTCCTGACTCCCCCAAGACCTGCCGACTTAGTTTACCGCAACCCCCACCCTCCTGACTCCCCCAAGACCTGCCGACTTAGTTTACCGCAACCCCCACCCTCCTGACCCCCCCCAAGACCTGCCAACTTAATTTACCGCAACCCCCCACCCCCCTGACCTCCCCAAGACCTGCCGACTTAATTTACCGCACCCCCCACCCTCCTGACCCCCCCAAGACCTGCCAAACGTCCCTGGTGGTCCAGCGGGGGTCCAGGAGCGGTCCGGGAACGATCTCCAGGGCGTGGGCCGTCGGCTGCCAGTAATCAAAATGGCGCCGATGGCCCTTTGCCCTCACTATGTCACTGGGACTGACCGCTGCTATTGGTCGGTCTCAGTGACATAGTGAGGGCAAAGGGCCGTCGGCGCCATTTTGATTACTGGCAGCCGACGGCCCACGCCCTGGAGATCGTTCCTGGACCGCTCCTGGACCCCCGCTGGACCACCAGGGACGTTTGGCAGGTCTTGGGGGGGTCAGGAGGGTGGGGGTTGCGGTAAATTAAGTCGGCAGGTCTTGGGGAGGTCAGGGGGGTGGGGGGTTGCGGTAAATTAAGTTGGCAGGTCTTGGGGGGGGTCAGGAGGGTGGGGGTTGCGGTAAACTAAGTCGGCAGGTCTTGGGGGAGTCAGGAGGGTGGGGGTTGCGGTAAACTAAGTCGGCAGGTCTTGGGGGAGTCAGGAGGGTGGGGGGTTGCGGTAAATTAAGTCGGCAGGTCTTGGGGGAGTCAGGAGGGTGGGGGGTTGCGGTAAACTAAGTCGGCAGGTCTTGGGGGGGGTCAGGAGGGGGGGGGGTTGCGGTAAACTAAGTCGGCAGGTCTTGGGGGGGTCAGGAGGGTGGGGGGTTGCGGTAAATTAAGTCGGCAGGTCTTGGGGGGGTCAGGAGGGTGGGGGGTTGCGGTAAACTAAGTCGGCAGGTCTTGGGGGAGTCGGGGGGGGGGGGGTTGTTAGATTTTTGTTTGTTTTTTTTTTATATTCGCTCCATAAGACGCACATACATTTTCCCCCCACTTTTGGGGGAAAAAAAGTGCGTCTTATGGAGCGAAAAATACGGTAATTCTTTGATAGTTTATGGCATGTGCTGAAAAAAATAGTTTCCCCATTATTGTTTTAACTGGTCACAAGACTGGTCAGTTGGGATTATCCCCAGATTCCTGCCGCTCTTAACGATAAATGACCTGCTAAATAAGTTGGGGGGACCCGTGATCTGTGTTTTTTGTTTCTTGGTTATAATGCTGCATGAAACTGTTTCCTAAAAGTATTCTGATAATGGTCTTGTTACTTTGAACTTTAATTGTGTGACTGTTCTAGAAATATTCATTAACATCCACTCAAATCCTATGTTATGACTGAACGAAATTTAATCATTTATAACATGCATGACCCAAGGTTTGATTTTGTAATCACTGATGATAACCTAAGAGGATAACGTTCAAAACTGTTTGCACATGCCCATATAAGCATGTATATGGATACATGCAAAGTTGCTAGAGTATTTTATAACCTGTATGGAAAGGATATGTGCAGTAGGCATGTGCATTTGTTGCTCCAATTCGTTTCAGCAGCACACTCGTATCTGACAAATGGATAGTAGGTGCGCAAAAAGGAGTGATGTGCACATATGTACTCAGCGCGTACCTAAGCATGCACCATTCATTTTTGCATGTCCACTATCCATTTATCAGATATGTGCATACCAATGAAACAAATGGAGCAACAAATGCACATCCCTAATATGCAAATTATAAAATATGAGTACATATGCGCACACAAATGCTTGTTTATGTAAAAACCAATAGCCACACAAGTTCAGACTTATCTAGATAAATGTCGATTTATCTAAGTAGCAGCACATAGCCATACAAGTCTAAAAACACTAATTAGACGGATAAGTAGCACTTTTCAGATTTATTCAGCTATGTAGGCCTGCTGCTACTTAGCCGGATAAATCGTAATATGCCTCCATTCTTTGCAAATGGGCTTATCAGCTCTTCTACTGTTGTCAGTAGTATATCTAGAAGCCACAAGAGAGTCATCATTTAGCTACCAGGCCCCTTTCCTTTGGAAGGCTTTACCTTTAGAAATCCATTCTAGATGTAAATATTTGAAATGTAGAAAGGCAGTAAAGGCTTGTTTTTCTTGCAGGCATATGAGTGTTCCTCATGATGTAATTTTCCAGTTGATTTGTATGTTATCCTTCTATTTATATGTTGTTATGTTGGTTTTTTTTAATGAATAATTTTATGTTTATTATGAATTGTTTTTAAGTATATTTTATTTGCTTCATCTGCTTGGTTAATTTACCTAATGTATATTTTATGTTTTTATGAACTGCTTTTATGTTTGTTTTACTTTATACATCCGCTTGGTTAACTTGCTTTACAACCAGTATATTAAATTTAAATAAATAAATAACATTGGATAAGTGCCACAATTTATCTGAATAAGTTCAAATTTGTCTGTCTAAGTAGTGGGAAAGGTGCTACTTAAGTCGTTTAAGCTGGAAATTAGCCAGATAAGTGTGAGCAAAACATATACCCATGAATGTATACTTCCAATTTTAAAAAGATATAGGTGTAGATTTTAATCACGTTACTTTGGCGCTTTTACCTCCTGTAAGTCTTCTTCTACACGCGTAAGTCAGGGGATTTTCTAACAAGCACGGGGCAGTGACTAACCAGTTTTACCAATTAGTCTATCAGTTCACCCAGACCATCTGCAGCTCATGAAGGATCCTCCTGGGTCTTCAACCTGAAGTCCCCTATTTCACCCAGACCACTCCCCCCAACTCAGTCATGTTTTCACTTTAACGATGTTTATGATCACTTAACC
Source organism: Rhinatrema bivittatum (assembly GCF_901001135.1). NCBI lineage: Eukaryota > Metazoa > Chordata > Amphibia > Gymnophiona > Rhinatrematidae > Rhinatrema > Rhinatrema bivittatum. Next base: position 174,999,450 of record NC_042618.1, read on the forward strand.
AACTATTGAACAAGTAAAAGACTTTGGCGTACCACTTTGGCAGGTTTTAAAATAACAACTCATTTGTGTCAATATTGGCCCTGCCCCAGAACGCCGCTAGCATGCCCCCTTTCTTACATGCACAAAGTTACTTGTGGACCCCAATTTACGCGTACAAGTTGCAGTTTTTGAAAATAGCATGAATTCAAGAATGTGCTATTTTAAGCGGATGACTGCTAATTTTTACGCACGCAGCGGGTGAAAATTCACCGAAGGATTTGCAGCTTTCCACTTTATGAGAAAATAAATAAATCCACATCATAATATAAAAACAACTACAAAAGCTAGATCTTGATATCAGTCAAATCAGAATGTATTTTTAGCCCGCCTTTCCTTGAAACGCTCAAGGCAGAGTATAACATAAAAACATAAAATCAATAAAAATATAAATCAGTGAGCATCAGAACCTGTTAAACAAAAACAACAAACGTGCAGTCACTTTCAAATAAATCTGTGATTTCCAAAAAAGGTTTCATACCATTTTATCTCAATTCCACATTATAGCATCAAACAAAGGAAGAACATAGTACAGTTTTCTCGAGGTGCAGGCCTTTCAGTATAATCATAGGCCATAACAAATTAGTCCATATCTTATCTCATGTGTCGAAAAACTCAAAAAATCGCCACTGGCATACAAAACCCAACATGCTGCTGGCATGTTAAGCCCAACATTAAAAAACCCTCTTCTAACATGCAGTCAAAAACATCGCTGACATGGGGTTCTGACACTAGTGTTTCCACATAATGTCTGCTTCATGGGTATCACTGCAATCTGGTCGTCTTCAAGGGAGAAACGTTTGTTCTTCTTCCACAGAAGACTTCTACAAGTATGGGGGTGACCTGCACGGAGCATCAGTTACTACCCTTAATAGAAGGCATGGGGGTGACCTGCACGGAGCATCAGTTACTACCCTTAATAGAAGGCATGGGGGTGACCTGCACGGAGCATCAGTTACTACCCTTAACGGAAGGCATGGGGGCGACCGGCAGGGAGCAGCAGTTACTACCCTTAACGGAAGGCATGAGGGCGACCGGCAAGGAGCAGTAGTTACTACCCTTAACGGAAGGCATGGGGGCAACTGGCACGGAGCAGCAGTTACTACCCTTAACGGAAGGCATGGGGGCGACTGGCACGAAGCAGCAGTTACTACCCTTAACGGAAGGCATGGGGGCGACTGGCACGGAGCAGCAGTTGCTACCCTTAACGGAAGGCATGGGGGCAACCGGCAGGGAGCAGCAGTTACTACCCTGAATGGAAGGCATGGGGGCAACTGGCAGGGAGCAGCAGTTACTACCCTTAACGGAAGGCATGGGGGCGACCGGCACGGAGCAGCAGTTGCTACCCTTAACGGAAGGCATGGGGGCGACCGGCAAGGAGCAGTAGTTACTACCCTTAACGGAAGGCATGGGGGTGACCTGCACGGAGCAGCAGTTTCTACCCTGAACGGAAGGCATGGGATGACCTGCTCGGAGCAGCAGTTACTACCCTGAATGGAAAGCATGGGGTGACCGGCACGGAGCAGCAGTTACTACCCTGAACGGAAGGCATGGGGGTGACCTGCACGGAGCAGCAGTTACTACCCTTAACGGAAGGCATGGGGGCGACTGGCACGGAGCAGCAGTTGCTACCCTTAACGGAAGGCATGGGGGCAACCGGCAGGGAGCAGCAGTTACTACCCTGAATGGAAGGCATGGGGGCAACTGGCAGGGAGCAGCAGTTACTACCCTTAACGGAAGGCATGGGGGCGACCGGCACGGAGCAGCAGTTGCTACCCTTAACGGAAGGCATGGGGGCGACCGGCAAGGAGCAGTAGTTACTACCCTTAACGGAAGGCATGGGGGTGACCTGCACGGAGCAGCAGTTTCTACCCTGAACGGAAGGCATGGGATGACCTGCTCGGAGCAGCAGTTACTACCCTGAATGGAAAGCATGGGGTGACCGGCACGGAGCAGCAGTTACTACCCTGAACGGAAGGCATGGGGGTGACCTGCACGGAGCAGCAGTTACTACCCTGAACGGAAGGCATGGGGGTGACCTGCACGGAGCAGCAGTTACTACCCTGAACGGAAGGCATGGGGTGACCTGCACGGAGCAGCAGTTACTACCCTGAACGGAAGGCATGGGGGTGACCTGCACGGAGCAGCAGTTACTACCCTGAACGGAAGGCATGGGGTGACCTGCATGAAGCAGCAGTTACAATCATAAGGAGCTTGCTGGGCAGACTGGATGGACCATTTGGTCTTTATGTGCCGTCATTACTATGTTACAATCGCATGTTATACACAACACACACACATCTCCACAAATGGTTACTGAATGGGATCTTCATCGCAGAGAGGAACGTATCTTATATTTGGGATCTTGCAGAACTGTAGACTGATTTGGTGTAAGCAAGTACCAGCTGACACCCACTATAAACGGACTGGTTAGTTCATATCTGTTTACACCAGTCATCACGGCATTGACGGTTTGAATATGAGGATGCTGGTGAGATGCTGAAAAAGCATCCGATTAAAGAACCCTCCTGTTTAACACGATGTACGACAACAAAGTTATATCAAATCCATTTATAGAAATACTGACCAAGTAATTTCATTGTGAAGACCCTTTGGAGACAGTTTGCAAATTGTAAATCCACTTCAGTTTATGTTGAAATAAAAAGTAATAGCCCGATAAAGGGGATATACGAGTTCAGGTACAGTGAATATAAGGCCTCCAAAGGTGTGTTGTTGATCTGGATAATCTTGTACCATTGCAGCATCTGTCCTTCCCCATCTGTCAGCAAATCCTTGCTCAGCTTTATGAACTGGAAGGTCTGTATTGACAACTGCAGGGCCATTTCACAGCCTGCACTACTCCAGTGGATTTACAATTATTAGAAAAATGTGGATGAATCTTTTTATCCTCAAATAAGTCAGTGCCAGTAAATGACGGAGGGCCCATGGAACAGGAACCCCAGGGTGCATGCCCCTAAAACACTGAAATCTGATTTCCCAGATCCAATTACTGGTAACTGATATTTAGGGGTGAATTTTTAAAGTATTGCTTGCGCTAAAAGGCCCATATATGGAAGTATCTGGGCTGCACATGAGCAACACGTATTTTAAAAGCCACAAATTATGTGCGCATATATATGCAGGCACGAAAAAAAAAAAAAAAAGGAGGAGGTGGAGTTAGGGCACGTCAGAGGCGTTCTGGGTTGGGACCAACAGTTACATGTGTAGATCCGTATTTTAAATCTGGCTGCCGCAGTGAGCTGCAGCTTGTTAGCCACACACACACACACACACACACACACACATATATATATATATATATATATATATGTGATGAGCTGTAAATCTGAAGAAATCTCTTTTTAAGCCTAACACGACAGGGTGAGAGGTCCGGGTCAACTAGAGAGAGCAGGCTAAAGAACCAGAGGGATCTGGATGACCATCAGATAGACTGGGCAAACTGGTGAACTAATTGGTAAACCTGGGCGTGTCCTTCATGCGAGCATGTTTTAAAATCTGCTTACCTGCGTTAAAGCCAACAAAGTTCTAAGGAAGATATGCAAAGTACATTTACTCAAGTAACAACTTAAAATTAGCACACATATGCGGTAGGTGTATTTTAAATCATACGTGCACAACTGCATGCATGATATAAAATTCCAATATAAATATTCAGCTGAAAAGGAACTCTTGTTGAGATGTGTATAGCAACCTTCATAAATAGCCTCAGTACATTTGTGGCTTATTTGGTGAAGCCTGTAATATTCTGGGCTGATATTATAATCATGGGTTGCATGAACACTTTTTTTGCACCAACAGGCACTAAAGATATGGCACAACCACTGTGTAATTGGAATCGTTAGTGTGTGCACTTATCTTAATTAAACGCAGGAAAAGATGGCAAAATGGTCCTGAGGTATTTCAGGACCATTTTGAACGGTATGCTGGCATGTGTGCTGGCAGGTCAGTTTTTGAACGGTATGCTGGCAGGTGTCAACGCTACAGTGCACCGCACAGATAATCGCCGTTTCAACATTCAGAACTGATCAAGAAAACGCTGAAAGCACATAGAAGGCTTGTTTTCTCCTGAAGGTCCCTGAAGAAGGAGTAACAGACTCCGAAGCACCAAGGTGTCGGAGGAAATACTTCAGGACCATTTTGCCATCTTTTCCTGTGTTTACTTTTACTTAAACTTTAACTTTACTTTTTTAATTAAGATAAGTGCACACACTAGCGATTCCAATTACACAGTGGTTGTGCCATATCTTTAGTGCCTGTTGGTGCAAAAAAAGTGTTCATGCAACCCATGATTATAATATCAGCCCAGAATATTACAGGCTTCATCAAATAAGCCACAAATGCACTGAGGCTATTTATGAAGGTTGCTATACACATCTCAACAAGAGTTCCTTTTCAGCTGAATATTCCTATTGTGATTTGACTCTGTTTCTCAGCTGTATCTACGGGTTTCCATTTTTTACTGATATAAAATTCCAGCATATGTCCACTCGCGTGCTCATATGCGCATGCATGGGAGCCCGCACGCTTCTTTTAACGTTACCAACCCTGAGTTTACTTCAAGATCTCTAATGTTTTTATCTCTTTTGAACCCAAAGATGGGGGGGGGGGCTGTTTGAATCTGTTATGTGCCAATGTTGTAAGATGAACTGCCGCAGAATCTCTGCCCTAGCCGAAAGAGGCGAAACGCACGCTCGTGTTTCTGAGTGGATCTCTCGGTATAGGAGTCAAAAGTTGTTCCCTTGGCGCATGTAATGCTCTTTTGCATGCTTGCTTAACATTTTGGGGGGTGGTTTTGTAACGGCCCACATTAGTGTACAGTCTGCATGCTTTTCCTTTAAAAGTTATCCCACCAAAACTGCCTACACATGTTTACACCGGCTAATGCGTGTGAATAGATATTTGGGGGAAAATTACATGCATACTTTTGAAACTATAAAAGTGCATGCGTACTTCCAAACCCCCCCCCCCCCCCCAACCCCATCCGCAAGAATGTTTCTTTGCACTGCGTATAAAAGTGAGTACATACTGGCCTTATGTACATAATTTTACCCACATATCAGGCTGGCAATTTTATAACAGCCTATTTTCATGGGTAACGCACTATTTTACCTGTGGAAGTGGCTTTGAAAATCAAGCTCCCTGTTGGGTAGCCCCCAGGGCCATGAAACAAGCCACACTTGTTACTGCTTTTTCCTTAAATTCAACCATAGTAGAGCATAGACCTCAAAGGTGAAGGAACTGCCCCCACCGTCATGTTTTGCTTCCATCCATTAGGATGGTGTTGCGATCCCCCCTGCTGCTGCGCTACAGGAGGTCTCTTACCTTCCTCCGGAGGCCGCTCTGAAGCCTGGGCCTCGCCTGTGTTCCATCCGGGACTTGCTCCAGGGCCTGAGAGGCCTAGCTGTGCCTGTGGCTTGCTTGCCAGCGTTTGGACTTCCTGTTTGGCGACGCCCTTCTCCTAGGGGCTGGCCTGCAGCTCTCCACCTGACTTATAGGCCCAGCGGTGGGCGGTCCTAGCAAACTCCTCCCAGGGAGTTGCCTTCTACCCCCAGTATTTAAGGACTTTCTGTTCACTTGCAAAGGGCCTGCGGATCAGGTCCTACAGTCGTCTGTATCCTTGCTGATCCAGGTCTTCCGTGATCATCATATGCTTTGATGGATCCCTGTCCAGTGTCTCTGCCTAGATGTTTGTTCCTGCGCCTGCCAGCCGTAAGGACTTCGGATGTGAGTATCCCAGCATCGGAGTTCCTGTTCGCCTGGAGTTTCCCTGCACCCTCCTTCTCAGCGTGCTCCGCGACCAGCCTTCCTGGGCTGTGTAGGGCGCGTCTGGGACAGGGTGGTCCGCGACTCAGTCCCATGGGTGGGCTGAGTAGGGCGCCCTGATGGACAGTGCCATGTTTCCGTCCAGCCTTGTCTACAGTGTCTGCTTCGGCCCTTGCCCGGATGTCTTCCTGTCTCTGCCTTGACCTACGTCCTCGTCTGGTTCCTGAGCCTTCTGTCCTGTTGGGCCCTGGAGTGGCCAACAGGAGGGATTCGTCCCACGGGCTCTTGAGCTTCTGCCAGCCGAGGGGGCTTCGGATGTGAGTATCCCAGCATCGGAGTTCCTGCTCGCCTGGATCTTTCCTGTGTCTCGCTTTAGCCCTTGTCCTGATGTCTCCGTCTTGCTTCAGCCTGCTTCTGCCCCATCTGATGTCTTCTGTTTAAGGACTCTGTCTGCCCTCGCCTCTGTCCGGCCTGCTGCCCATTGCCGTTCCCTGCGGCAGGTCCGAAAGAGCCGGGAACAGTCGGAGGACCGTTCATTAGTCAACTTCCCCGTGTTGGCTACCATGGGCCTGCAGGTCCGGCTGAGGGTCGGTCTCCCTGCTTCTGTTCCTGCCTGCCTGGCTCACCATGCCTGCTCAGCTCACCTCCCACGGTGTGGCTTGGGGCTCCTCCTTGAGTCCTGCCGTGGCCCAAGGGCTCACCACCCGCCCGAGACGACCGCGCCCGCGCGCGCTCGTAACAGATGGCAACTTGAAAATTTCCAAAGCTGTATCTGTCCATTGGTTTCCATTCTGTTAGCCCCTGAGCTTCTTCCTGTAGGTCTGTGAACTTGTTGCATTAAATCATTATAGTACTGGCCTGGTTTCTGCTTCTGCTGAGCTTTTAGGTTATAAATGCTCTGGACATAACCAGTAGGCTGTATAGAGGATAATGCAAGGAAATTGTAGTGGTAATCGTGTTTTCAGCTGTCTTTCATCCTGCTACTGTTACTGGTGTCTTTGTTTCGGTGCTCTGTGGAAACCCTTACCTGCATTGCTTTGGGAAGAGGCAGCCTGCTGGTGTGTCTGCATGACCCAGCCGCTGTGTCCCATAGACAAGCAGAATGGTACCGCTCCTGAAAAGAATCCAAAATTTCTGGTTAAAACATTCTGCTGGAGATTTATTTTTTTTTTTGAAAAGGAAAGCAGAAAATGTTTGATCTACATTTAGAATGAATGAAATGCCTGTTCAGAACATGTTTAGAAAGTCTCCTAATTTATGTGCCAAGCAAGCTGGAAAAATAATGACAACATACTAACAATCAGAGCAAATGACTCCCATAGCCCATAGTGACCTATATGTCTTCAGGTCATCAGCTTTACAACGGCATATCAACATATTGCAAATGCAGCCTATGACTGTGACTTTATGGTCTGGAAGTAACCTAAATCTGGGCTGCAGATGCATTTATTTATTTATTTAACTTACAGATTTTTATAGTGCATGATTAGTCAGACTATCAAATCAGTTTAAATGAAACATTTATTGTATTTAATTGGTTAAGTAATTGAAAAAATTTGTAGCCCACACTATCTACTATCCTTTCACATTCATAAAACACATTAAAACAATACCCATAAAGAAATAACATAATAAAACATAAAACTGGCTACTCACTAAAGCCACATTAAGTCAAACATACATAAAAGCACCAAAAGTCTTGAATTTAAAAATGATGTGTTTGGGCTTGAATTTCAAACCATAAAATCCTGCAATAGGAAGAAGAGTTCCAGGGGATGGAGTTGGGCAGAGGAAAAGGTTTATGCACATTCTTTCAGCTTTTGAAAATATGCATGTAAATTTGCAGCACAAAGTTCATCTCTACATATTGGTGGGCATCACAGGGGCACCCGGACATTTTCAAAGTGAAATAATGCCCATAAGTTCGCTTTGAAAATTAGGGCTAAAGTCTGTGGGTAGAAAGTAGTATTCCAGTAATGAGCTACACACACACACACACCTACACACACACCTTACCCCTGCCCTACACTACCTCCTGCTCTCCTAGTACTGATCCTTACACAGCTGAGGGAAATACACATGCCCATATCTACATGTATAGAGGTGCGCATGCTCATTTATTTTATATCATGCACGCACACTGTATAAAGTACGCTTAAATCTACCCAGTTACCCGGATAAGTAGTATTTTATCACTTATCTAGCTATTTTATTTAGCCAGATAAGTAGTTGTTTTTGAGACTTAACCAGCTAAGTGGCAGCAAAGCCACCACTTACCCAGAGAAATCCAAATTTATGTGGACTAGTGACATAAATCTCCTATACGTGAGTATTTGTGTTATGGTATGGTCGATGCAGCCTAGTAAGCAGACTTACCAGCCTCATGACATGTCCTTTCTAGGACTGAGCAGGAGCTGTACCAGCCCTATGCCCCGCAGGTTGAGCCCCTGGGTTCCAGGGGACGACAGGACTTAGGTGAATGTCCTTTAAAAGCAGTCTGAGAGAGAGAGAGTCCAGATGTGGGCTGGCAGCGAACAGACAGTAACCAGGTTCAGGCCAAGAGTCAGGGCAGGCAGCAGTCGAAGAGTGGTCAGGGCCCATAGCAGAGGTCAATATCAGACAGCAGGTAGAAGAGTAGTCCTGGTCTCTAGCAGAGGTCAGTATCCGGCAGCAGGCAGGCAAAAGACAGGGAAAGGAGGGAGGAGGGAGGACCAAGGCAGAAGACAGCATGGCAAGGGAAGGCAAGACAACAAGTCAAGCAAGGCAGGGCAAGGAGACACAGGAAGCAAAATAAGCACAGGAACAATAGCAACTTGCACCTTGGGCAAAGCAGGAGACCTGTTGCTGAGATGACATCTTGGCGCAGGCTTCATGTTTAAATAGCCCAGCAGGGATGATGTCATCATGAAGTGCCGAGCTGCAGTTCCCGCCACGGGGATTAGATTAGAAGTGTAGGTGCATGCACTTGCCTATGGAGGGCTGCGGCGGCACCCCAATGATATTGTGAGGTGTTTCGGGCCCCAGAGTCCAAGAAACCCACTTAGGGAGTGGTATAGGACTGCAAGGCAGGACTCAGGACAAGACAAGGTTCAGTCTTCCACGTAACCAGCCCCCTTCCCCACAGGTTGAGGTTGGGTTCTGGGGGCCAGTAGGTCTCTGCGGCAGCAGTACATCATATTGGTGAAGCCACACAGGCAACGCTTGGACAAGGCATGCTGGAGGCAAGACTTGAACAAGGCAGACAAAGCTGGGCAGGCTTGGTAAGGCAGGCTGGAGATAGGGCTTGGACTAGCAGGCAGGCTGGGCGAGCAGGGCAAGGCAAGGCTGGATAATAAACAGGACCTGGAACTAGACAAGACACTGGTAAGGCAAAGCAAGGACAAGACACTGATACAGGCAGGACTGGATACTGAAGCAGACAGGACAAGACCAACAAGGCAGACTTGGACAGAACTTAGGCAAGGCAGACCAAGAAAACTCCGAACAACAAAAACAGAAGCCCAAAGTTAGCAAGGCTTAGAACAGGCAAAATAGGCCTGAAGACCTCAAGGCAGGATACAAGAGAGAATAAATCAAATGGCCTCAAGGCAGGAAACAAGGCAGGATAGGCCTGAGGGCCTCAAGACAAGGCAAGAGACAGAAGGCTCATAGGCCACAAGGCAAAAGGCCACAAGGTAAAGCAAGAACAAGGGTCAGGACATGGAGCCAGAAGTGACCCCATGAGAAGGCAAGGAGAAACAGTCAAGGCTGGTGTACATAGGGCTGGGATTTGGGCGTGGCAAGGGCAGTGAGGAGGAACTTGACAAGACTAGTGATGAGGCATACTGAGGGCCTCTGCTGGTGGGGAGGCATCATGAAGGTAGGCTAAAGCCGCATAGCAGGCGAAATCCTAACAGTACCCCCTTTTAAGACCCCCTCCTCCTGGGTCCCAATTTTCCTGAGGGCTATAGCCAGGTAAACAAGGTAGGACTTGGCTGGAAGGCTGCTCATCAGAAATAGCATCAGGAGAGTCGCACTCTTCTGGGCACTTAGCGTCAGAAATATTGCTCCCTTCTGGGTGGTCAGGCTGTGAAAGAGCACCCTCTGCTGGGCAGGCAAGTGGTGGAAGAGAGCCCCCTTCTAGGCAGTCTGGGTGCTTGGGCAGGAGCACTGCTGACTCAAAGTGTCCAAAAAGTAGAACCAAAGGCACAGGGTGACTGGAGAGTAGAGTCAACGACTCAGGATCCTTGGAAAACTGGACTGCTGGCACAGGGTAAGTGGAAAGTGGGACTACTAGCATGTGGTGCATGGTGCATAAGACCTCTGACTCAGGATCCATTGATTGGACCACTGGCACAGGGTGTGTGGAGAGCAGAACCGCTGGCATGGTAGACTGGGGCTCCTCCTGGAACGACATGGCCGGATTGAGCTCCTCCTGGGAGCGGCAGAGCTGAGTTGGGCTCCTCCTAGAGCGGCACGGCTGGACTGGAATCCCTTGAGGTTGGTGGAGGGTTAGACAAGGCAGGTTCCCACTGGGACAAGGCTATGACTGCAGGTTCTTCCGGAAAGATTCAGCTGGAAAAGAATGCACCTGTTGGAATAGGTCCATTACACTGGATTGTTCCTCCTGGAGTGGATCATCTGGCTGCAGGAACAGGCTTCTCTTGAAGCAGAGGTTTTAACAGGATTTTTACTTCACTTACTGGCTGATAAGAAGTGCTGCCGGTACTTGGAGACAGAACAGCAAGCTGGCATAGACTCTGTGGAACAGGAAGAGAGTTGGTCTCTGAGCTGGATTCTGAAACAGCAGGCAGAAAAGTTTTGCAAGTTTCTTAGCTGTCAGTATTGAGCTCGTTATTTGGCTCTTAGATTATTCATTTATCTTAATTTTAGCACTAATTAATGCATGTGATTATTATTTAGTTGATATGTTAAATTTTAACATTTTTATTAACTAGTTTTGTGAAAAAATATTGTTAATCTCCACATTTATTATTTTAAATACTTTATTTTTTTTTTCTCATTTTATTTTATCTCATTCTTTTTAAATTCTATGTAAACCATTGTGATGGATTGTATCTTAATGACTGTATAGAAAACCTGAAAAATAAATAAATAAATAACAGGTTACTGCACTCGTATGTGGTTTTCTGGGTTATAAAGGCAGGATTAATTATTCTGCTTGCTTCACGGTTTACACGGGGACAGACCTGGATGAAACAGTGCTTTCAATTGCCTCAGGGATTTTAAACTGGAATTCAAAGAAGATTTTACTTTTCCAGATAAGGATTTTAATATCTTTGAACATGCTGTGGTGGAATTAACTGTAGTTTAAATTATCTTGATCAATAGGAACAGAACCCAAAACAGTCAGGCAAGCTGAGGTTTTCAGTGCTTCTGTTTGCCCCTGGCTCTCTGTGCGGCTTTAAACAGGAAATTCCTTTTCAGGTAAGGATTTTAAACCCCTGGAGCAGGCTGCATTATCTGTGCACTTTAAATTAGCTTGGTAACTAGGAGCAGAACAATTGGTCAGACAGGCTGGGATTTCTTTCCAGAGCTTTAACCTGGCAAATTAGTGCTTTCAGAGATTCTGTGAATTTCAAAAGGCTTTAGTCTAAGAGGGGTTTCTAGTGTTTGTGGCTTAGGTAACAGCACCCTATGCCCACAAAAACATGTCTTTAGAGTCTTAGAGCTACACTGAGCACACCTCCAGCTTTTCGTGTTACAAGCAGGACATTGAAAATGCTGAAAGATCTTGAAAGGACCTTGAACTAAACAGACAAGACAAGAATTTCTTTCTAGGGGGTCTTGGAGAAAGATATCGGGAACATAACATATCGGCAACGGAAAAAACTGGCCTGGGCTCACTGGCAGGGCTAAGGGTCTTGTACCCACATTCGCAGCTGGGCATTGGTCTTCTCATTCTGTTATGGGTTTCGGAGTCCGGGAGACTCACCTGGGGAGCTGCATGGGTCTGCAAGGCAGGACTTGGAAGAAGACAAGGGCCGGTCTTCCGCCTAGTCAGCCCCCCCTCCCCCACAGTTTGAGCCCTTGGGTTCTGGGGGCCTGTAGGTCTCTGTCGTGGCAGTACATCATAGCGGTGAAGCCACACAGGCAAGGCTCGGACAAAGCAGGCTGGAGACAAGACTTGGATAAGGCAGGCAAGGCTGGGCAGGCTTGGCAAGCTAGATAAGGCTGGGAAGGCTTGGTAAGGCAGGCAAGTTAGGCAGGCAGGACATGGCAGTACTAAGCAGGACCTGGAACTAGAGAAGACACAGGTAAGGCAAAGCCAAGGACAAGACTCTGGTACAGGCAGACTGGATATTGGAATAGACAGGACAAGACCAACAAGGCAGACAAGGGAAACACCGAACAAAGAAAATAGGAGCCTAAAGGCAGCAAGGCCTAGAACAGACAGAATAGGCCCAAAGACCTCAAGGCAGGATACAAGAGAGAATAGGCCAAACGGCTTCAAGGCAGTGCAAGAGACAGAAGGCCCGTAGGCCGCATGGCAAAGCAAGAAGAAGGATCAGGTCATGGAGCCAGAAGTGACACAAGAAAAGCTGGTTTAAATAGGGCTGAGATTTGGGCGTGGCGAGGGCAGTGAGGAGGAACTTGACAAGCCTAGTGATGAGGCATACTGAGGGCCTCTGCTGGTGGGGAGGCGTCATGAAGGTAGGCGAAATCGTAACATGAGGGCCTCAAAGAAACTTGTCTGCATCCTAGGGTGAGTGCAGTTGGTCATGGGGCAGCGCCCCTACCGGCCAGCGTTACACCTGCATTCCCCCCAGTTTATCCTGACCACCTCGCCCAATCAGTATTGGGCTGTAAAGAATTTTATTCTGACTTACACCGGCTAATTAACAGGTGTAAAGATGCGCAGGTAACATACGGATGCGCGTTGCCTTGGCAAGTTATAAAACAGCACCTGATATGTGTAAATGTTGGCCCCGCCCCGGAACGCTCCTGGTCCAATCCTTCTTTCTACAAGCAAATGTATTCATGCACCATTACTTGCACGTGTAAGTTTGAGGTTTATAAAATAGCATTTATGCAAATATGTGCTATTTGTGCACACATCTGCTAATTTTTATGTGCGCAACTCTTTGAAAATTCACCTTTAATTATACATTTTGGGTCCGTACTTCACAAAACTGGATGATCTGTGGATGCTTTCATATTACACATGGTGTATTCTTGAAAATAACCTAAATCCTATGAAACAATGCGTGCACTTAAACACACACACTGCTTTCTCATTGATCCTCCAGGTATCTCGTCATAGGACATCGTGCTGTATGCCTTCTACTAAAGTCTAGAAGTTGTTGGTTTCAAAAACTTGTGTAAGCCGCACTTTGAGTAACTCTGCAGAGTTTCTTTGCACAGATTGGAAAGGCAGTCAGTCCCCATAGTGTAGTATGTGCCCTGAGCGAATTTTCATGCCCTGCAGTTACTTGTTTGGAACAAGCTTGAATACATTACCTGCACGGCAGAATCCAGCTGCCACCATGTAAATAATGCAAGATAGAGTGGGCTGTCTGGTGCATGGAGGCACAGCTGGCGCAGCCCAGAATGGAGACAGAGCGAGAGAGGATAGAGATGCTCAAAAGAGCGTTCCACTGGGTAGTATCTCCTTTCAGAGTCCTGCAGCAGCTTGCAAGATGGTCCAGGAAGTATGTAATTGATGTATTTATTTTAATAACACTACATTATTATACATTACAAGCCTCATGTGCTGGAATAATTTTGGTTGTCTGGTGTCCATTATTCCACGAAAATAGATATCTCAGGAAAGAGAATATTCATTACAGTAATTAAAAACATTTTTTTTACATAGTTACATGGTGCATGTCGACAGATAAGGACCATTTGGCTAGTCAGTCTGCCCAGTTGCCTACTTCAGCTCTTATCACCACCTTTCCTTGCCCTTTGTCATCACAAAGGAGATCTCCCAGTGGGCAGTTGCATAAGCTTGACTGCCTGCACTTTCTCTTTTATGTTGTTAGCCGTTTTAAAATAAAACAATGTCGTCTTTTTTTTTTTTTTTTTTTTAAGCCTCTGTTTAAATGTGACATTTGTGGAAGGAGATCTTTAATAATTAAAATGACATTCAGGGGTTGAGTTGATATACCCTGTGGCACGTTAATAGTAAGGCGACTGGTTCAGCTGGTGTGTCTTGCTGCTGTTTGCACTGCCTTGGATTTTGCCCCACGGTGGCCGTTTGCAGCAGGCTACCCAGCTCCATTCTCATTTGTCCCCTCCTTCCTAGGGCTCACCACCTCAGATTACAGATGACTTCTTTGCATCTTCTAACAATTAAGCAGCTAAATTACAAACTGATGTTTTTTTCATGAATTACAAAATTATAGGAAAATTTATCTGCGTGGGAGCTGGGCAATCACAAATGAATCTTTTTAGCACACACAAGATATTTCAGGTTATTGTGCAGCAGTTCTCTCATTAAAGAGAATTATGATTGCCCCAGTGGAATTCCTACTAATTTATTTAAAGGGAAGGCTCTTCAACGATTTGTTTTGATTTTTTTTTTCCCTTTCTCTCTTGTTTTTATTTCCATGATGATAAAATGTCTAATTTTCTTTGTCTCCAGCGTTTGCTTGATCACACAATGAAAGGAAGTGGGGAAGCAAGCTCTTCATCATCTTCAGCCCATTACGGGACACAGGCACTGTCTCTGCTGGCTGTCATTGAAATATTTAGATATTTCCCTTAATAGTGAGAGCCAAACATTTATGATTCAGTTTTAGTTTATTTAGGTGCATGATTGGTAAAAATATGAACGGTGAGATTTTAAGTTTCCTATGCACTGAACGCTTCATTTTATTCGGCTAAGTAATTATTGTCATTGTCCAAATAAATTAGCTGGATAACTTCAGGATCGTGGAAGAGCAAACAGATGTATTCAGCTAAGTTTCCTATAGGCGGGTAAATGGTGCTGCCAAATATACTGATACGTTATCTGGATATACAGTGGCAGCATACTGAGTCTCCATGATATGCATGAGATAAATTAACATATTCATTATGGATATCCTGAAAACGTGACTGGCTGTGGGGTCCCCGGGACAAGTCTGAGAAGCCCTGGCCTATAGGGAGGCTAGCTGGATACGTTTATTTGTTTTTCCATGATCCTGAAGTTATTCCGCAAATGTATCCAGACAACCCTTCCTGCCCTGGTAACCAGATAATTTCTTAGCCAGATAAACCAAAGCATTCAGGGCACTAGAAATGTGCAATCTAACCATTTATCCAGCTAAATTCCGAATTTAGCCAGACAAAGGCGCTGAATTTTGCCCCCAAAATGTTTCCAGTTCTAGAGCGTATCAAAGTTTAAGGTTTATTGAGGATTGACAGATTTAAACAATGTCTCTTATAAGCAGAGCACATTATATCCAGTTGTCTTCTTTAACTGTGTCCAGTGTATGTGGAACAAATTGTAATTATGGTCTGTTTTGTGTAATTTATTGCAAGAAAAAAACATACAAGGCACTGTTCCCTCTAAGCTGCACACACATCTCGTGAACCCTCTGCAATCGGCAAAACATAGTGCGTATGAGAAATCCCAATATTTGCATTCTACTAGCTGTAGCACACAAATTTGAACTCAGCTTTATAAAAAATTGCGCAAAAGAAAATGTTTGTGTACATAGCCTTCCAGAAATTAGTGGTATCATTGATACAAGGGTAAGGTTGCAGGGTATGTTCATGGTAACCAAACTGCAAAATAATCGTTTTGTTAATACATTCATTTTCAGTAGCAGGTCCAACATACTGGAACCCTGTAACCCGCCCTGAGCTTTGGAAGGTGCGGGAAGGTGAGCAAAGTGGACTGAAATTGATGATGCTTGCTCTTTCACCAGCTGTCTATTGTAAACACAGTGCACTATAGAAGAGATGGTGTGCTCGATGGTGTTTTCTAAGTGACTGTCAGTGGCGTCCTCTGTTGGGTGCTGCATCGCGCCTAATGACATCCATTGTGCAAAAGCACCAGTGCACCATAGTGGATAGTATTGTATGTGATACAGGAGAACATCTGCCGGCAAGCAGGGAAAATGCCTCCGATCACATCCTAAAGACTCATAGATAGCAGCCTCACTGCAGCTGTACTTTTCCCATACTAGGAGAGGATACAAGATGCACGGTCCTTTAGTCTGGACGAACTGAGAAAGGACTAGTGCACTGATTTCTGTTGGAGGCTGTTTTTAAAATTTGTGAACGGCTTCAAGGCTGTGGGTCTGCAGGCAAATTTTCAAGGGGAAGCTTCCTAGTAGGGATTTTCCCCTTGAGAACTTGGGAACTGGTGGAGAAGTCGGGTACTTTTATACAAAGAACACATGAAGGTTTCAAAATGAAATCCCAGCATGTGCGTCACTCACTTTGTCCCAGTCTCTCTCCTTGTCAACTTGGTTTTCATACGTAGGGGGCAGAATTCAAAAGGAGATTTTAGTAAGGTAAACATGTGCCTGTGCAAGTGAATTTTTCTCTGTGCATATATGACTCTGCCAGGAGACGAGGGGAACAGGGATGTGTGCAAATGGTGAATCATTCCCAATGAAGGAGTATGAATGTTTGGCCTGCTCTTAACTTGGCTAGCCAAATGGGCCATGTCACAGGCACAAAAGTTCATTAGGCGTTGCCATGTTGTCCTGAATCGCTGACAGTTTAAATTGTTTGTTGGGATATGTCAGATGGTGGCTCTTATTGGGATCCTGCATAAGTGGCTTCAGCTCTGTTTTTGTCTTTGCTAGTCTTTGATCCCTTATTTGCATCATTTTATTTTCTGGCTGAAATCTTGCTTTGCTGTCTCTGCCAATGAAAGAAAAGTTCATTATAATCTGTAATGTGCAATTGGAGTCCCATTAAACCAAACTAAATTGTTCTTTTAAGAGCGGGAACATTGCAGATTGCCCTGGAAATGACATGGCTTGGAAAGCCCTTGGTATCTGGTTTTACTGTGCTTCCAAATGCAACGATCATTTTTTTTTCTCTCTGTAAACTGCTTTAATCAGGTCTTTAAAATTCATAAGTTTCTGCAGAAGTGCCATCTTTTTCTTTCTTTTTTTTTTAATCGAAGAGCTAAAAAAACTTTCCTGTATTTCAAACTTATGGTTGTCCTGGGACTGCCTGAGAGGTAAGTATGTCCTTCTAAGCCAGAACTTCCTAAATTGTGGGATAGGATCCCAAATAGGGTCACAAAACCTTCAGCTGGGGAACACAAGTGCCTCGAATGGCAGCGCTCTTCAGGTGCCAACAGCACTAATAGTGGAAGTCAGCGTGGGGCCTGTGAGCCAGCACACATTCATAGGCCCTGCAGTGTTGCCATCCTTGCATGAGTTTTCTGTGGTCACAGGAAGCCCTGCATGATGTGGGGATCAGGGCTGCTGTAGGGCCTGTAAGCTCGCACTGGCTCACAGACCTAGTGCTGGATTTCATTATTAATGCTGCTACTTGCAGGTCGTCGTCAGGCTTGGAACCAGCCATGAAGGGAGGGGAGGGCTGAGTGTGCACGGGCCAGTAAGAGATTGCCACACTCTCCTCACCCAAGAGAAAATGTTGCCCCTCGCATCATCCCGACCTCTCTTCCTACCAGTTGTCATCCAACTTTGACCCAGGCCCAAAAGAGAAAGCGCAGTTGCTTTCCTGTAACTGGTATTCTCCTAGGACAGCAGGATGTTAGTCCTCACATGAGGGTGACATCATCCGATGGAGCCATGGAAAACTTTGTCAAAGTTTCTGGAAGCTTTGACCAGCAGACTGAGCATGCCCAGCTTGCTACTATTCGTGTGTCCACACGAGGTCCCCCTTCAGTCTCTAACATAGCAAATTATGAGCGAAAAAATAAAACAACAAACCGGAGGAGAACCCAGCTCCGTGGGGAGATGGGTGGGATTCCTGAGGACTAGCATCCTGCTGTCCTAGGAGAATACCTGTTACAGGTAAGATGGTAGTCCTCACATGTGGGTGAATACCAAGCTCCAGACTGCCCCTGCTAACAGGAGAGACTAACAGCAACTGAACAAGATGCCAACAGGCACAACACAACTGTGGCGCTGTTAAACAGCAGGGGGGAGTCTGGTTACCAGAAGGCATGAAGAGTTGGGTTCAGGTCTGGAACAGGTTGCACAGGACAGATTAACCAAATACACTGTCCTGACACCCTTCTTTATCCAAGCAATAATGGGCCGCAAACGTGTGACGGGAACTACAGGTTGTGGCTCGGTAGATATCGATGATGGGGACCTCACGCAAATATACTAACGACATAGCCTTAGCCAGCACAGAGTGAGCCTTTACTCTGCTGGCTAGTGGAAGGGCTGCCAGCGCATAGCAGAAGGCGATGCAATCCACCAGCCAGTTCGACAAGGTCCGTTTACCCACCACCATCCCCAGCCTGTTGGAATCAAAGGATACGAAGAGCTGGGTCTATGACTGGCAGTGCGATCGAGATAGAAAGCCAAGGCTCGTTTGCAGTCCAGGGTATGGAGAGCCCATTCTCCCTGATGGGAATGAGGTCTCGAAAAGTAGGTGGGCAAATCAATGGACTGGTTGATATGAAAATCAGTCACAACCTTGGGCAGAAACCTCGGATGCACACGCAGGACCACATGATCGTGAAAGAACTTCATGAATGGACTGTACGTTACCAGAGCCTGAAGCTCACTGACCCTACGAGCTGAAGTAATCGCTACCAGGAATATAACTTTCCAGGTGAGGAACTTCAGGTCGCAGAATTGCAGTGACTCAAATGGAGGATGCATGAGCCGCACTAGGACAACATTGAGGTCCCAAGATGCAATTGGAGGCCAAAGAGGGGCTTCAGCTGGAGGAGGCCTCGCATAAAGCAGCCCTCTAAAGGTTGGACCAAAACAGGTGTGCCAGCTGAAGTGCACTCTGATTGAGCTAGTCTGAAGCCTGGACTCGGACAGATGCCACAGGTAGTCCAACAGCTGGGGGAGGGGGCATGAAAAAGGGTCCAAATCATGACCCTCGCACCAAATAGAAACCTTTTCCACTTCCAGCTGTAAGACTTCCTGGTGGAGGGCTTTCACGATGCCACCAGGACCTGGGAGACACAGTCCAAGAGCTTCAAAGGCTGGAGGACTGTGCGCTCAATATCCAAGCCGTGAGGGTTAGTGCTCGGAGATTTGGATGGCGCAAGGTGCCTTGATTCTGCGAGATGATATCGGGCGCCATCCCCAGCGAATGAGTGCTCGCACCGACAGGTCCCGCAGAAGCGGAAACCCAGACCTGGTAGGACCAAGAAGGCACCACAAGTATCATGGTCCCCTTGTTCTGCTGAAGCTTCAGCAGAGTCCTCAAGAGGAGTGGTGGGGGGGGTATGCGTATAGCAGGCCCTCCCCCCCAGTGGAGGAAGAAGGCGTCACAGGATGGATGGCTGTCCCCCGATAGCTCATCTTGTGATTGTGTGGGGAGGCGAAGAGATCAACATCCGGCGTACCCCCCTGGCAAAACAGTGACACTTAACACCTCCGGGTTGAGGGACCGCTCGTGTGGTTGGAAGGAGCGGCTCAAACGGTCTGCTAGCATGTTAAGATGGTCCAGCAGGTAGGTCATTCAGAGAGACATTCCCTGTGAAAGGGCCCAGGGCCACACTTGTATGGCCTCATGACAGAGGAGGAACGAATCCATGCCACCCTGCTTTTTGACGTACCACATCGCAACTTGGTTGTTTGTTCAAATTAGGATGTCATAAGAAAATGCCATACTGGGTCAGACCAAGGGTCCATCAAGCCCAGCATCCTGTTTCCAACAGTGGCCAATCCAGGCCATAAGAACCTGGCAAGTACCCAAAACTAAGTCTATTCCATGTTACCATTGCTAATGGCAGTGGCTATTCTCTAAGTGAACTTAATAGCAGGTAATGGACTTCTCCTCCAAGAACCTATCCAATCCTTTTTTAAACACCGCTATACTAACTGCACTAACCACATCCTCTGGCAACAAATTCCAGAGTTTAATTGTGCGTTGAGTAAAAAAGAACTTTCTCCGATTAGTTTTAAATGTGCCCCATGCTAACTTCATGGAGTGCCCCCTAGTCTTTCTACTATCTGAAAGAGTAAATAACTGATTCACATCTACCCGTTCTAGACCTCTCATAATTTTAAACAACAGGTCCCTGAATGCCCACAGAGTGAATCGAATTGCTCGCAGCTCCAGAAAGTTTATCTGAAAGTGGGTTTCGGAGGCAGTCCAGAGACCTTGTGTGTGGATGCCGTTCACATGGGCTCCCCAGCTTTAAGGGGAAGCATCTGTGGTGAGAATCACCTGAGGTGGAGAGAGTTGGAAGGGAAGTCCTTTTTCTAGGTTGGAAAGATCTTCCCACCAGGCTAGAGACATTCTGAGAGGGTCCGTAACTGAGACGGGCGCCTCGAGGTCCTGGGAAGCCTGCTGCCACTGTCCTCATGCAGAGTTGAGCCAGAGGGGTCACATGGATGGACAGAGGCTGCCACGTGGCTGGGCAGAAGGCGAGCTGGCACCCTCTGGATGTTCTGGACAAGAGTAGCCTGCAGGGCAAGGGCAATCGCATGTTCCCAGTGCAAAAAAAGCTTTCACCTGCACTGTGTTCAATCTGGCACCTGTGAAGTCCAGCTGCGGAGACGGGCAAATATGAGACTTGGGGAAGTTTATAACAAACCCCACCTTCTGCAGATTGCACCGTCAAGGTCAGAGCATGCAAGGCTCCGGAGCAGGAGTCACTCCTGACCAACCAGTTGTCCAGGTAGGGGAATACGTGTACCGAGTGATGCCTGAGGTAGGCGACCACCACCACTAGGCACTTGGTAAAGATGCGGGGTGCCAATGCCAGCCCAAAGGGCATCACTTTGTTCTGGTACTGCACTTTCCCCACCACGAAGCGGAGATACTTCCAATGGCTGCGGACAATTGCAATGTATACATAAGCCTCCTTGAGGTCGAGGGAGCAAAGCCAGTCTTCTCTTCAGAGGAGCGGGATCCTCGTGCCCAGAGAGACCATCTTGAACTTTTCTCTTACGAGAAATCTGTTTAATGCCCAGAGGTCGAGAATGGGCACAAGCCACCATTCCTCTTTGGAATTTGGAAATCCCTTGAATAGAACCCTCGGCCTTGCTGATGGCAAGGGACCTACCAAGTGGAGGGTGGCGAATTCTGATTGAAGTATGACCTGGTGCGTGGACGAACCCCACGATAGACATGGGGGAGAGGTCTCTGGGAGCCGGCTGAAGTTCAGACGGTACTTTTGACGGATGATAGAAAGGACCCAGTGGTCTGACTTGATCTTCTCCCAGCGCTGGGCAAAGCCCAAGAACCTGCCTCCAACAGGGGGATCCAGTGTCAGGGGTACAGTGAACTGACCTTTGCTCCCTTGCTGCCAGTCAAAAGCCCGTGGCCAGGGTTTGCTGGGGCGCCAGTTGGGGCCTGGGCGCTCACTGTTGGCGAGGGCTGCCCCTGGAGCCAGTGCGTGGCGTACGCACCCGGAAGGCTGGAGGATAATACTTCCTCTGCCGGTAAAAGGTCTTCCGGGATCCCGGCCTAGAAGATTTTGTGGCCGAGGACGGATCTTCAGAGGCACTAGCAGACAGTTGCTGAAGGGTATCATGATGGTCCTTCAATTGCACTACTCCATCCTGAATCTTATCCCCAAACAGGTTTTCACCTGTGCAGGGGAGGTCGGATAGCCTATCCTGAACCTCCGGCCAGAGGTCAGAGGCCTAGAGCCATGCCATTCTCCTGGCGCCGATGCCCACTGCCACTACGCGGGCCGCCGTCTCGAAAACGTCATAGGTAGAATGCACCTCATGCTTTCCCGCTTTGAGATCCAGCATAGTAATGGCCGAGAGGGCCTCTTGTTGTTGCTGTTGAGGCAGGCTGTCAACGAAATTCTGGACCCATTTCCAGAGACTGCGATTATATTGAGTCGTATAAAGCTGGTAAGCGGCAATGCGGACCACCAGCATGGCGCCTTGGAAGACTTTTCTGCCCGACGTATTGAGGTCCCTGAACTCATGACCTGGAGGGGTGGAGGCATGAAGACGGAAGCGCCAGGCCTTTTTCAAGGCAGATTCCACGACCACGAACTGGTAGGGGAGGTGCCGCTTTTCATACCCCACGGCCTGCTGCACCAAGTAGCTGGTGTCGGCCTTTCTATTGACGGGGGAGATAGAAATGTGGTGCTCCCAAATGTGGAGAAGGGAGGTCCTTAAAAATATCGTGGATAGGAACTGCCACGATCTCCTTAGGAGCGTCGACAAACTGGAGGACTTCCAGCATCTTATGTCACGCATCCTCCTCCATAAGGAGCTGAAAGGAATGGCTTCAGCCGTTGCCTTGACAAACCCCACAAAGGACAAATCCTCAGGGGGCAACCAGCCCCGCTTCTCCAGTGGGGTGGGCTCCAAGAGGGGGTCTTCTAAATAATCCAATGTCAAGTCCTTAGAGTCATTACCCCAAGGGTCGTAAGGCCCCCTCCTCCTCACTTGGACCAAGGTGCTGTGGGCAAGGTCCGTAAGGGGTATCAACCCTGGGTTCCGATGGCTTTGGAGGCCTCGAGGGCACCTCAGGAATCAATTGTTCCCCTGGCATCGAGGCGATCGGAGGCCACAGTAAGCCGGAAGGACCCGGCACGAGCTGGGGGAACCACGGTGCTGGCCGTATCTTCCTCCTCGGAGGACTCGAGAATCGGGATCGCTCTGGTGGGTGGCATCGATGGCTGCTGGGGAACCGAGGGTCCCTCGGGCACCTGTTGCAATGGAAGGGCGCCCAGGAGGACATCCAGACACTCAAGCAGGAGCACTAACATCAAGGGCGGAGGCTTGGACACTGATATGGGAGCTGGTAGCACACCGGCAGCTCAATTCTCTGGAGCACTATGAGCACCGTGGACTGCACCCTGCAGTCCAGCTCCTCCTGAAAGTCCAGAGTGGTCAGGACTGATGAAGGGGTACGCGGCGTTACCGGCTCTTCCTTGGATCTCCAAGGTGGCACGGTATCCAGCATTGGTGTCGGTGGGGAATGCCAAGGACTAACGGGGGCATTGGAGGATGAGGCCTCCTATGGCCCTGTTCTAAGCCTTCAAAAAGCAAAAACCGCATACATTAGAACTTAAAAGCCTATCGTTATTTCTGAGACCTTCATATCAAATAGCAGGCTTTTAGTAAGTCACTTATATATGGTTAGAGGAATACAAGTTTCTTCTTATAACCATTAAAATGAAAAATGCCCAACTTTTATGATCATTGGTCTCTTATGTCATTTTTATGTCTTTTTTCCTTTTTTTGCAGATAAAATACTTATAGTGATAAAACGCCATAGACACTTATCTTAAGATGCTGTATTTAAATTCTTATTTCGCCAAATAGAGAGCCCAACACGGCTCGTGTTTCGGGATTCTCCTTCCTCAGGGGGCTATTAATGTGGCGAGAAATTCATTTGAAGTTGAGCCAGAGGATTTGGATTCAATGACCTAGACACGAAAGTTACTGAATTTCTCGCCACATTAATAGCCCCTGAGGAAGGAGAATCCTAAAAAACGAGCCGTGTCGGGCTCTCTGTTTTGCAAAATAAGAATTTAAATACAGCATCTTAAATGTCTATGGAGCTTTATCACCATACGTATTTTATCTGCAAAAAATAAAATGACATGAAAATGACATGAGAGACCAATGATTATCAAAGTTGAGCATTTTTCATTTTAATGGTTATGAGAAGAAACTTGTATTCTGCTAACCATATATAAACTGATTTACAAAAAGCCCGCTATTTGATATGAAGGTCTCAGAAATAACGATAGGCTTTTAAATTCTATTGTATGTGGTTTTTGCTTTGTAATTAATTCATTACCACACTTGAAAAAGGTTTTGTGTTATTATACTGTTCTAAGCCATGGCAGAACAGAATCAGAACCCTGTAATTTGTACCATACCTGTTGCTCTCCTTTCATCTTCTCATAAACGATAAGTTCTAGCTAAAAACATTGCTCTTTAATTTGTTGGAGGATTTAAGGTCTTGCTCTCCCAGGGCCCATCTGGAAATTGCTCATAGACACAGCGGGGTCCCACATGAAACCCAGAAAGGAGAGAGGAAAGAGCATATACATCTCCCGACTTGCGAGCGCTCTGACATTGCAGAGCAAAATAACATCACAATTAAAAGCTGAATTTTTTTACACACTCGGGAAAAGGCATTTCCATATGCCGGGCTTTCAGTGCAGCAGTTGCGAGGAACTGCTGCAATCTAACATGAACGTAAAAATTAAAATGCAATTTGTGCTGTTTCGAATGACCCATCCATCAAAAACTAAAAAATAATTCCTCATGAGAAAACAATAAAAAAAAATCTGTTCCTGCCAAGATGGGGAACTCGGGTTCTTGAGGCTGCAAACGTGTCTCTCAGGGTAATTGGTGCCTATGCAAATTATCCTATTAATTGGGTGCACTGTGCGCAGGTGAACTGCATGCAGATTGGCCTTGTTAGTTATCTCAAAAAACCAGAGCGGTGTGCGGCTCTAGAGAGCAGAGTCAGCCCTGAGAGCGTGAAGGGAAGAGAGATCAGCTCCCCGAATCACTGTCATTGCCTCAGACCAGAAGGCAGCACTCCCACCCTTCCGAACCAGCCCCGGCAGAAACAGAAGGAGCATCTGGGCCCAGGGAAACGTGAATCTTATTTATGTTATGAGATTTATTTATTGTTTATTTATTGGTTTTTTTTGTTATACCGAGTTTCATGACTGGCATCACATCAACCCGGTTTACAATTAACAAAGTGTGTAAAAAATAGATGTCCCCTAGAGGAGAGGAGAGGGTAAAAGGGGGATGTGATAGAGAGAATCAGATATAGCAAAGGTAGAAAAAAAAATGCACAAGAAAAAAAGCACGGTTATTACCTGCCATCGCATTCTGTTTCTTTATTCAGCAGTTGATCAGGGCTGTCGCAAGGGATGAACGCCCTGGGTGCCAAGCTGGGGGGGGGGGGGGGGGGGGAAGGCCAGAGATGGTCTCCCCATACTACATTTTTTAATCTATCTGACCTTGTGAGCCCAAAAGGGAAGGGGAGAGGATGCCAAAAACAGTGTTTCCTTATCTTTGGACAGGTAAATCCCAACGAGTGGGTTATGCACCTCTGCCAGCAGATGGAGACAGAGCAAAAGCTGATGTCACGGCCAAATAGTCCCACCTTGACAATAGCCCACCTGTATTCTCCATCTCCAGCAGATGGTGGACATGCATTTCCCTTCAGGGGATTGCCTGTGAGTGAAAAAAAAAAGGAAAAGAAGAAAGAGTTGGAAAGGAGATATCTTGAGGTGATACTGTGCTGTCCTTCTCTCAGTAGAGTGCCTCAGTCTGGTAGCCTTGAGTGACATGGACCTAACAATCAATTAGCGGTTACAGGCCAAGAGGAGCTTGGTGGTGAAGGCTTTAGCCCTCTTCCCCCTTAACCGGGACCCGTTCCTGCTCTCAGCCAGGGAGGGCTGAGCTCAGGTAAATGTTTTTCTTAACTTCAAAAAAAGAAAAGAAAAACAGTGCAGAAAAGAATGTAAGCAGGAGAAAAGGATCTGTTACCTTGGCGTTCAATCTCCCGCTCACGTCTCTGGAGAGTTCCGTGAGGTGAAGAGGTAGTGCAGGCATGGCAGGTTAAACAGCCATTTGGCTAGACTCTGCACGCAGGTTTCTCCCTTTTTGGGCACGTGGTAGGCCATGATGTGTTTTTGCACGTTTTGTACTGTGGGCTGTTGGTGCGTGCCTGCGCGCCCATTTGTGTGTCTGTTCTCATCTGTACATCCAATTTGGATTTTCTTCCTTCTGGACCCACAGGGATAGATTTTAAGAAAGTGCGCCTTTGTGTACTTTTGTTGGCGCACCAGGCGCCAACAAAAGTACGCTTGATTTTAGCAGATACGCGCGTAGCCGCGCGTATCAACTAAAATCCAGGATCGGCGCGCGCAAGGCTGCCGATGTCGTGTAGCCGGCGCGCGCCGAGCCGCGCAGCCTGCCGCCGTTCCCTCCGAGGCCGCTCCGAAATCGGAACGGCCTCGGAGGGAACTCGCTTTCGCCCTCCCCTCACCTTCCCCTCCCTTCCTCTATCTAACCCACCCCCCGGCCCTATCTAGCCCCCCCCCCTACCTTTGTCGGGGGATTTACGCCTCCCGGAGGGAGAAGTAAATCCCCGCGCGCCAGCGGGCCGCTAGCGCGCCGAGACGCGACCTGGGGGCGGTTCCGGAGGGTGCGGCCACGCCCCCGGACCGCCCCGGGCCGAAACCACGCCCCTGGGCCCGCCCCGGGCCGAAACCACGCCCCCCGGGCCCGCCCCCGAAATGCCACGTCCCGCCCCCAAAACGCCGCGCCGATCCGACACACCCCCGACACGCCCCCCTCGAAAAACCCCGGGACTTACGCAAGTCCCGGGGCTCTGCGCGCGCCGGTAGGCCTATGGAACATAGGCGCACCGGCGTGCAAGGCCCTGCTCGCGTAAATCCGGGCGGATTTACGCGAGCAGGGCTTTTAAAATCCGCCCCACATTGTGCTTAGGCATCTTTCTTGGTGTTGGCACTAGGCGCCCAATTTGGGCTCCTAGTTGGACATGCGACCTAGGTGCATATACTTGCACGTATATTTGTGCATCCATTTTTGGGCACGGGTTTTATGCGTACATATTCTAGGCGTGAGCTTTTACCTTTCTGCATGCTTACAACTATGAGCCCATGGTGAAGAAGCCTAAGTGCTTATCTATTTGTGCTGCATGCCACATCAGGGCCATTCAGCTGGAGCTTTCTTTAAGCCTGCGTCAGCCTTAGCTAGATCCTCAGAAGATTTGCCCCCTTCTGATTTTGCCAGCGATAGTACTTCTCCTCGTTTTGTGGGGAATGGAACCGAGGGATATAAGACAGGGGTGTCTCCTCCCTTGATTGATCTACAGGCTGAATTGTCACGAGCCACTAGGGCTTATGGGACCTAGAATTCTTCCAGGGATGGCAGACATTACAGGGCCAATCTTTTGAATTGGAAGTGACTACTTGAGTTGGTCCGTGCGTTGCAAGTGCTCCTCAGTTTGCCTCTGCAGTCGAACGCTGTGGCGCATTGCGGTCTGACTAAGCTTGAATGCAGGTGGATCAGGCTGATACCAATGATGATATTGGGGGGGTGCCATTCCCCCCCCCAGATTGGAGCCATATCAAACTCTTCTCTGTTTCTTTCATGGAGATGAGTTGCTGGGTTTAATCTCTCAGACCTTGAAGACTCTTGGAATAGCTGGGCATGACTCCTTGGGGATGCAGAAGAAGGCAAGGCTTCTTGTTTCTCTCCCTTCCTGGATACAATCCAGGAGTTGATTGATCTGGAATGGAGTGCAGCAGAGGCATCTTTTAAATGAGGATGCATCTTGGTGGGTTTATACCCCGTGGATCTGCAGACCAGAAAGCAGTTGCGTTTCCCTAAGGTGGATGCATTGATGTGTTCCATCATGAAACATAAAACTGTCCGGTAGAGGGAGGTGAGACTCTGAAGGATGCTCAGGATAGGAGGATTGAGGCTATCCTAAAGCAAAGCCTTTGAGACAGTGACAATAAACTGGCAAATTACTTCAGGTTTCACCTTGGTAAATCAGGCTACCCGGTGACTTTGCAAGAATTTAGTGGCGCCAGGTCCAATCTTGGACCTGTGGTAGAGCTAGCGGCCGCCTTCTTAGCTGATGCAGGTTGTGACTTGGTTTGCACAACCGCCGGAGTAGTGGCCTCAGTTATTGCGGCCAGGCAGCAGCTGTGGCTGCATAACTGGACAAAAGATACTATTTCAAAGCTCAATCTCACCAGCTGCCCTTCACAGGCTCGACTTTGTTTGGCAGTGAATTGGAAAAAAATGGAAAGTAAATGGGGAAAGACCTAGGACCCTCGATTGCCAGAGGACAAGAAACCCATTGCCCAGCCTTTTGCAGGTGAGTGGCTGGCATTTTCAGCCTTACAGGACAGTTCTTCCCAGAGGTCCCATCCTTTCCGCAGGTCTCAGTCCTTTCACCCTCAAGGACCTCGAAAGGATGTGGACTTCTGAGGTGGAGCCCCTCGGTCTTCTCAATGAAGGTTGGTAGGCTCACCTGTTGGCTCAGGAGATAAGTGGCGTCTATCCCATTTTTATCCCAGGTGGGTTCAGATTACTTCAGATCAATGGGTTCTCGAAGTGATGCGGGTCGGGTATGCTCTAGAATTTCTTAACATTTCTCTGGATGCCCTCATGGTCTCTCCATGCAACTCCCTTTAGAAGAGGGTAGAAGTAACATTACTATGGCTGTTGAACCTGAAAGCGGCGATTCCCGTCCCTGAATCGCAGAGAAATACGGGCCACTATTCTATTTATTTTTTCATGCCCAAGAAGGAAGGGTTGTTTCGGCCCATACTGAATTTCAAGGGTGCCAGTTGACATTTACGAGTCACGCATCCCAGGGTGGAAATGGTGCGCCCTGTTATAATGGCAGTTCAGGCAGGGGAGTACCTCACGTCTCTGGATCTGATGGAAGTATATCTGCATATTCCCATCTGTCGGGAACATCAGCGGTTCCTCCAATTTGCTATTCTGGATCGTCTTTACCAGTTTCAGGCTTTGCCTTTTGAGCTAGCCAATGCACCCAGGATCTTTTACCAGGGTCGTGATGGTAGCGGTGGCTTTCTACAAGGAGGACTTTCTAGTTTGCCCTTATCTGAGTGACTAGTTGATTCGACACAAGATCATGAAAGAGAGTCTTCACATTTCCCGCAGGGTGGTTTCCTTGCTACACAAACTAGACTCAGTGGTGAATATGGTCGAGCAATTTGCAGCCATCTCAGACCCTGGAGTGTATTGAGGTTTGATTCAATACAAAACAGGGCAGAGTATTTCTGCCGGAGATGCTGCAAGTTTGATCCCTGCGAGTTCCTGCGATCCCTCCAAGTTCGATCTGTTTGTCCGACCATGTGATCTTATCTGCAGGACCTGAGGTTGATGGTTGCTCAATTAGACGTGGTTCCCTGGGTGAGGGCACATATGTGCCCTTTTCAGCATGCATTGCTCTTCCAATGGAGTCTGCTGTCAAAGAACTATGCAGTGAGGATGCTCCTCCCATTAGAGGTAAGATCCCAATTGGATTAGTGGCTACAGGTGGATCATCTCAGGAAGGGAATTTCCCTGATGCCGCCGAATTGGTTGATATTCACAACAGATGCGAGCCTCTGGGACTGGGGTGCTCGCTGTCAGGAGTTGGTGGTGCAAAGTTGCTGGAATGCAGCAGAGAGGCAGAGGAACATCAACAAACTAGAGGCGCAGTTGGTGTGCCTGCAGTTCTTCGAGTGGCTAGATCAGCATCTCCTAAGCATATCTGCTTTCAAGTTGCCAGAAAGGACAATATCAGGGCCGATTTCCTCAGCAGAAGAAACTTGGACCCAAGAGAATGGGAGCTGACGGATGAGGTTTTTTAGCTCCTGGTGAACTGCTGGGGCCTACCAGATCTACACCTTCAACAAAGCAAAGGTGAGTGGCAAGGAACACAAGGAAGAAAGGGGGTGAGTGACTAGTGGGGCGGGGCTGTGTGGAAGTGAATGACTGAGAGGGGAGGAGCTGAGTGGAAGTGAGCTACAGAGGGAAAAGAAGGCTGGGAGTGGGTGTGAAGATGTGTGACAGGAAAGGGAAGGGGTGAAAATGAGAGAAGGGAAGAGGGTGGGGTGAGGGGAGGTGAATGTCAAGGAGGAGAGAGGTAAGTGATAAGGAGAGGAGAGGAGAGGATGGAAGGGGTGAGTGAAAGTGATATTGTATGTGACAGGGAAGGGAAGAGAGTGAGAAGGGAAGAGGGCAGGGTGAAGAGGTAAGTGACCTTGAAGGAAAGGGTGAGCAGGTATGTGTTACAGAGGAAAGGGAATGGGTGAAAATGAGAGAAGAGAAGAGGCGGGGTAAATGGGAGAGGAGTAATGAAAGGGGGTGAGTGAGAGGAAAGAGGTTAGTGGGAAGGAAAGGGGTGAATAACTGAAAGGTGAGTGAGAGAGAAGGAAAGGGGGAAGAGGAGAATGAGAACTGGATGTAGAAAGAAGTGTGTCTTAAGTGAGAATGAACTTGTGTGTATATGAGAGAGAGAGGGGGGAAAGTTTGAGTGTTCCCTCCTACCCTGATACTTCACCTCACCTCCATTAATCCATGACAATCTAAGAGTGACTGAAAATCAAAGGTTTCCCAGGTATGGAGAGTGGGAAATTTTTTATCCTTATTAATTTTTATTATTGGGTGTTACTTGATAAATCTGCTGTTTTGAAATATTAAATTGATTTTGGGGAAATGTTTAAAGTTTTTGTTTTATTCTTCCTGATTAGAACATTGTTCTATTTGTCATCTGTTTTGAAATATTCTTTTTACTGTTATGGTTTACTATTTATGATTAATTTATATTTCTTGATTTTGTTTTATAAAGAATGATGATGTTTCTGTTTTTGCATTATTGCATTTATGAGTCTGGCTTGTAGTGGTTTCCAGTTCAGGTTTTGTGTGCATATTTCTATTTATTCTTTGTGGTCTTTTTAATTTATTTTTTTTGCTGAGGATCCAGCTGTGTTCTGCATTTCTGACCGAGGTGAGGTATTCTGTTAGTGTTTAGTTTCTATGTAGGTATCTGTTGCAGCCTGGCATGTTTTGTTTTCCTAATAGGAAAAGGCCTGGTATAATATTTGCAGTGTTGCCTTTTTTTTTTTAGGTAGAGTTGTTACTGTTTTGAATCCTGGCAGATAGTGCTCATTTGATTATGGAAGATTTACTATATTTTAATTCCGTTTTCTCTTAGCTTTCTGAAGACTAGCCTTCACCCAACATTCTTTACAGTAGGCCTAATATCATATGTGTTACAAGTGCCCTTTCTGCAGAATTTTCGGGTTTGCCACAGCAGTGTATGTAAATGTAATATGCATGTTGTTCTAAGTGATATTTTTATCTCCGAAGACTGTAATTTGAATACTCTTTCATGTAAAATATTCCTTTTTAGGTTAGGGATTGGTTAATAAGAAATTTTAAAATAAATGCATAATTTTTAATTATATGTGTGTGTGTGTGGAGAGAGGTTGCAAGGTTGTAAGCTTTGTCTAGGGCACCTAATACCCTTGCATCAGCTCTGAGAGAGTGCGCCGCACATCCCTCCCACCGTACACCCATCTTCCAAATCCCCAGGGGGGTCAGATGCTGGGGAACTGTGGGAGGGAGGTGGTAGGGTTCCCAGCAGTGTGGCAGGGCTGCCAGCTCCCTGGGACCCCTGACCCCGCCTTCCCCCTTCACCAGAATATGAAATCGCTTTAAGGGCCATACTCCAAAGGGGACCCTCCCCTGGCCCCCTCCAGTAATCAGACCGTGCCATGCCTTTGGGGGAGGGTGCCATCTCATCCCTCACCTCAGGCAGCAGATTGCCTGCCAGCGACTGCCTTGCACTTAATAATTCTTTTTTTTTTGGCTTGGCATTCTCCTCCTCCTTTGGGCTTCCAGCCTAATCAGAGGCAGCCTCTGTTGGACTTGTGGCATCATGAGCCTTCATTTGGAAATATGCAGAGATTTATTTATTTTTTTGACTCTTGCTGTATATCTCCTCCCAACTTTAGTTCAGTCACGGCAGGCAGCCACAATCCTCTCTCAAGGGCTATGCATCAGGGGCCTGATATTTAGCACTGCTTAGCCAGATAAATCGGGACTTATCTGGCTATGTTCAGCGGCCACCACTTAGCCGGATAAGTATTTATCTGCCTAAGTAAATAGATACTTTGGGGGTGGGCACTGGAAGGAGCGGGCAGGGCAACTTATCTGGTTATCTTAACTAGATAAATGCCTATATTCCACCTTATCCGGTTAAGTTAACCAAATAAGTTAGACCTGCTCAATAGCAGGTCTAAAGTTATCCGGATATAACTTATCCAGCTAACTAGAACACATCCAGTTATATTTAGCAGAATAGCCGTGCTGCTGAATATCCCTTCTAAGTTATCCTGGTAAGTTATATCCGGGTAAATTAGATGACCGGATATGTTTGGATACTGGGCCCCAGGACACTTTCTGAAAGCTTGCAGTCGTGGGTCCTAAATCCTCGTTGGGGCTCTTTTCCCTCAGGGAGTGCAAACGCTGCCTCTGCAGAATCCTCTTTTGGCTCTCATAATACGATGGAGCCTTCAAGTATTAGGAACAGGTTAAAGACCCGGATGTCTTCCTGCTCTGTATTTAATGGGGCTGGATGATATTTTCTCAGA
The DNA here is from genome assembly GCF_901001135.1 of Rhinatrema bivittatum. Classification (NCBI taxonomy): domain Eukaryota; kingdom Metazoa; phylum Chordata; class Amphibia; order Gymnophiona; family Rhinatrematidae; genus Rhinatrema; species Rhinatrema bivittatum. The sequence goes on from NC_042618.1 coordinate 175,031,488, forward strand.
GTACGTATGAGTCTTCCCTGGGCCTGGCTTGTACGCCCAGCATTCTGCTATAGCATTGCCAGAGAGAAGCTACTTGTGAGGTTTTTCTTTGTTGCTGGCTGGGTCTCTGAACAAATCTAATGAGCAATTTCAGTGCTAAGCCTCTTCCACCTTCCCTTTTTTTCTGCTAATTCCAGGCTAGGTCAGTCTAACTGCAAAAGCCATAATACGTGAACTCCAAGGAGAGCAGGGCACAGAGGGAGAGGCAATCGGAGGAACGTCTTTTTTTTTTCTGTTTCTCTTTATTTTGTTCTCACATGGTTCTTGTTATTTCCCTCTGCTTTCTTACAATTCTCCCCTGCCCCCGCCCACCCCCCACTCCCCTTCCTTGCCCGTATCGTATAATATTGGCCCGCCCTCCTCTTGAGCACTGGAGGCAGCTGTACCCTCTGTCGGTTCCATGCCGCAGGGGAAAGGGCTTGTTAACCCCCCCCTGCTCCTTTATACTGTGAATTCTGGTTTATTATGTCAGCCTAAATATGTTTCAACAATCCAGAAAACATTATTACAATAGTGCAGAGCAGTCAAAAGACTGAAAAATCCAGAAATGACAGAGTCGAAAATTACAGTTCAAGAAAGTAACCATGAGGCCAGGCAGTTTTGGAAAGGGTCTTCAGGAGCATTTGTGATTCTCCTATCCATGGACAGCCCAAGGATTATAGGACTGTGCCAAGATCTGAAGCCAGATTCTCCCATCCAAGAGGGCAGGATTAGCCGCTGGCTCATGAGTTAACAACATGGTTTAGAGCAGTAAAAGTGTCTCATGCTTCAGAAAATAATTTCAACCTTGGATTTTATCACCCTGGTGGAATTGACAAATGCTCCTTTCCCACCCTCCAACAACATAAGTATAGATTTGGGCTTGTCTCTCATTGTCGTACCATGTGTCAGCTTACAATAAATAGTTTGGGGTTTTTTTTTTCCTGCCAGAGAAAGAAACAACCTTTGTAAAACTACGAATAAAGTGTCAGCCAAAATAATAGGTTAACAAAAAATGAGAATTAAGCCTTTCGTGCTAGTTCTCCTCCTCCATTTTTGTTCCTGTGGAACAAAATGAATGTCTTGAAAAATTATGAAATATGCTAGAATGTGTCTTAATTTCTAAATGGTAATATTTAGCATTTAGAACTCTCTCCCTCTCTCTCTCTCTCTATATATATATATGTGTGTGTGTATATTAGGTGCTACCACCCAGGAAAGAGTTCTAAGCGTCATAGTGGATAACACATTGAAATCGTCGGCTCAGTGTGCTGCGGCAGTCAAAAAAGCAACAGAATGTTGGGAATTATTAGAAAGGGAATGGTGAATAAAACGGAAAATGTCATAATGCCTCTGTATCGCTCCATGGTGAGACCGCACCTTGAATAATGTGTACAGTTCTGTTCGCTGCATCTCAAAAAAGATATAGTTGCGATGGAGAAGGTACAGAGAAGGGTTACCAAAATGATAATGGGAATGGATCAGCTCCCCTATGAGGAAAGACTAAAGAGGTTAGGACTTTTCAGCCTGGAGAAGAGATGGCTGAGGGGGGATATGATAGAGGTGTTTAAAATCATGAGAGGTCTAGAACGGGTAGATGTGAATTGGTTATTTACTCTTTCAGATAATAGAAAGACTAGGGGGCACTCCATGAAGTTAGCATGTGGCACATTTAAAACTAATAGGATAAAGTTCTTTTTCACTCAACATACAATTAAACTCTGGAATTTGTTGCCAGAAGATGTGGTTAGTGCAGTTAGTATAGCTGTGTTTAAAAAGGGATTGGATAAGTTCTTGGAGGAGAAGTCCATTACCTGCTATTAATTAAGTTGACTTAGAAAATAGCCACTGCTATTACTAGCAACAGTAACATGGAATAGACTTAGTTTTGGGTATTTGCCAGGTTCTTATGGCCTGGATTGGTCACTGTTGGAAACAGGATGCTGGGCTTGATGGACCCTTGGTCTGACCCAGTATGGCATATTCTTATTAGAAAATATTCAGACCCTTTCACTTTTTCCATATTTTGTTACATTACAGCCTTATTCTTATTTTTCCCCTCCTCAATCTACAAACAATACCCCATAATAACAAAACAAAATCAGGTTTATAGAAAATTGTGTAAATTAATTTAAAAAATAACCTGAAATATCACATTTTGTTTTCTTTTTATTAGATTTTCAAATAATTACAAAGCTTACATATCTTTGCACAGAAAAAAGGAAAACCGATCATATATATAGATCTTTAAATCATGTCACATATAGTAATTGGACTCTCAATAGGTGATGAAATATTCATGAACCTACTCTGGGAGTTAAGCCACACTCTAAGCTGTTCAGGAGTCAAAAAAATATATGTATTGTTATTAAAGTTAATAACACATTTACATGGGTAGCGTAGTTGATATGTTTCCCCCAAAATCTTGTTTCCTTCCTTAATACAAGGAAACCTTTCCTTCTCTCCTGCGTGGCTTTTGCCAGATATTCTGGAAGTAATTCCTCATAATTAAACCCATATCTTGCTCATATATAAATGAGATTAAGAAAGTAGCTCTTTCCACAATTTCTACTGTAGATGATTCTAATAATTGAGTTAAATTCCCCAAATCAAGTTGATTTTGCATATTACTATCTCTTGTGCGAGAAAAAGGCAAAAAATAAACCTTGTTAAAGGAAGGAATATCATCAGAGGAAATTGTAAAGTCTCACTCAAGTATCTTTGAAGAGTGACCCTAGGTAATTCTCCTACTATCTTGGTGAAATTCAATAATCTTAGGTTAAGTCGTCTTAGATGATTTTCCAGCAACTCAGTTCTCTTTTTCAAAGTTGTACAATCTTGAATCGTAGTTAGCTGTATTTTTTGAATATCTTTAAGCTGGTTTTCCATCGTCTGTATCTTATTTTCTTGTTCAGTTAACTTAATATTATGGTCTTGAGTAACAATATCCAATCTCGATGATATCTGAGTTATTTGCACCATACAGCTATGAAGAGCCAAATTCTGGTGTGTCATTAATTCCCAAATTGAGTCCAGAGTAACCACAGGCGGCTTGGCCGGCAAAACCAGTTCTGGTCGCTGTTCCTGTGTCTGTATTGACTCATGTAGTAAAGCAGCACTTCTAGGATTAGACAAAACAATCTTACCACCTTGCTGATCAGGATTCAAGTTTTCCAGCAAACTCATAGCTGTAATGCTTCCTTGCTCCGCTGTTTCTCCATCAGTCTCCTTGCTTGCTGCTGCTCCCTCCATGGTTTCCCCCAAGCTTGATACTCTTGGCGGTTCCAACGCAGATTCTAGCGGCAAGATTGACGAGATCGCCTATGGAGACCTTAGTAAAGGAGGGCTCAGTGAAAGTTCCCCAGGCGGCTTCCTTGCCAAACTCGTCAACGGGGGTCGGCCTCTCCTGTTTTGGGTAAGGCTGAGTGCATTCAGTGATGGTCCTTTGTCCCGGTGGGAGAGAGGGTGTTGAGGGAAATACCCTTACTTTCCTTTTTCGCTTAGGGGGCATATTGTAAAGTCAAAAAAGCTTTCAGCAAAGAAACTTGAGCGGGAGCTGCTGAGACACACTGCTACCAAGCGGCCATCTTGACTCCTCATATCACATTTAAATAAGTATTCAGACCCTTTGCTATGACATTCAAAGTTGAACTCAGGTGCACCCTGTCTCCATTGATCATCCTTGAGATGTTTCTACATCTTGGTTGGAGTCCACCTGTGCTAAACTCAATTGATTGAAAATGATTTGGAAAGACACACATCTGCCTATGTAAGGTCCTACAGTTGACAGTGCATGTCAGAGCAAAATCAAAACCATGAAGTCGAAGGAACTGTCTGTAGACCTCCGGGAAAGGATTGTGTCGAAGCACAGTTCTGGGGAAGGGTACAAAAAAATTGCTGCAGCATTGAAGGTCCCAAAGAACATAGTGGCCTCTATCATTCTTAAATGTAGGAAATTCAGAACCACTAGGACTCTTCCTAAAGCTGGCCACCCACCCAAACTGAGCAGTCAGGAGAGAAGGGCCTTGGTCAGGGAAGTGACCAAGAACATGATGGTTACGCTGACAGAGCTGCAGAGTTCTGTTGTGGAGATGAGAGAATCTTCTAGAAGGACAATTATCTCAGCAGCACTACCCCAAACAGGCCTTTATGATAGAGTAGCCAGATGGAAGCCACTCCTTAGTAAAAGGCAATGACAGCCAGCTTGGAGTTTGCCAAACGGCACTTAAAGGACTCTCAGAGCATGAGAAATAAGATTCTCTGGTCTGATGAAACTAAGATTGAACTCTTTGGTCTGAATGCCAAATGTCATGTCTGGAGGAAACCAGGCACCGCTCATCACCTAGCAAATACATCCCTACAGTGAAGCATGGTGGTGGCGGTAGCATCATGCTGTGGGGATGTTTTTCAGCTGCAGGAACTGGGAGAATAGTCAGGATTGAGGGAAAGATGAATAGAGCAAAGTATAAAGAAATCCTTGATATAAACCTGTTCCAGAGTGCTCTAAACCTCAGACTGGGGCAACGATTCACCTTCCAACAGGACAATGACCCTAAGCACACAGTCAATTCAATGCAGGAGTGTTTTCGGCACAAATCTGTGAATGTCCTTGTGTGGCGCAGCCAGAGCCTGGACTTGAACCTGATCAAACATCTCTGGAGAGACCTGAAAATAGCTGTGCATCGAAGCTCCCCATCCATCCTGACAGAACTTGAGAGGATCTGCTGAGAAAAATGGGAGAAAACCCCCAAATCCAGGTATGCCAAGATTGTAGCATCATACCCAAGAAGACCTGAGGCTTGCAAAAGGTGTCTCAACAAAGTACTGAGTAAAGGGTCTGAATACTTAGGTAAATGTGATATTTCAGGGGGGGGGGGTTACATTAATTTGCACAAATATCTACAAACCTGATTTCACTTTGTCGTCATGGGGTATTGTATGTAGATTGAGGGGGGGGGGGGAACGCATATTATCCATTTTAGAATAAGGCTGTAACATAACAAAATGTGTAAAAAGTGAAGGGGTCTGAATACTTTCTGAATGCATTGTATGTAAGCAGCTCACTATAACGGCCACATCAGGGATTCTGGCCCAATTGGTTATTTATAATAAATCATAGTAACCTTATTGCATAGTAGATAATGGCAGGTAAAGACCAATTTACCCATACAGTCTGCCAGTTAACATAAGAACATAAGATGTGCTACACTGGGTTGGACCAATGGACAAATTGAGCCCAGCATATTGTGTGTGACAGTGTCCAATCTGAGTACATAAGAATATAAGATTTGCTATACTGGTTCAGACCAAAGATAAATCATACCCAGTATTCTATTTCCAACAGTGGCCAAACCAGGTCACAAGTACATAGAAGGATTCCAAGGAGTAGATAGGTTCCAAACTGCTTATCCCAAGAATAAGCAGTGGATTTTTGCAACTCTAGCTTAATTATGATTATTTATTTATTTTTTTATTTATTTATTTGCATTTCTTATATACCGGCATTCGCGATGGGAGTCGCATCATGCCGGTTTACAATAAACAGGGTGTGACAAAAGGATAAATACTTAAAACACTTAACATTAACATGTGATAGAATAGGAAGATAGCAGTTACAATAAAACAGGGACATAATGCAACTTGGATTGTAGAGAAGGTGAAAGAGAAATTAACAATGAGCTAAAAAAGAAATAGCCAAGGTAATACAACCTGCCAAATTAGAAAAAGAAAAATACATTAAGGAGTTGTCCAAGGTTGTTGATTACTCTGACTGAGTTGAGTTGCTTGAATTGAAAATAAGTTCAGTTGGTATCTGGAAAGGCTGACAATTAATGGACAATTAATTGATTAATGAATTAATTAATGGTTAATTAATTGATTGATTAATTGATTAATTAATGGACAATTAATTGATTAATTAATGACAATTAATGATTAATGGACCTTTCCTTCAAGAACTTGTCCAAACCGTTTTTTTTAAACGCAGCTACACTAATATCTTTCACCACATCCGGCAGCAAATTCCAGAGCTTAATTATGTATTGAGTAAAAAAATAATTTCTCTTATTGGTTTTAAATGTAGTACCTAGTAACTTTATTATGTGTCCCTGGTCTTTGTACTTTTCGAAAGATTAAACAATTGATTAACGTTTACTTGTTTCATTCCACTTATAGACCTCTATCATATCTCCCCTCAGCTGTCTCTTCTTCAAGCTGAAGAGTCCTACCCTCTTAAGCCTTTCTTCGTATGGGAATCGCTCCATCCTTTTTATCATTTTCATCATCCTTCTCTGTACCTTTTCTAATTCTGCTATATATTTTTTGAGATGTGGTGACCAGAACTGCACACAATATGCAAGATGAGGTTGCACCATGAAGCGATACAAAGGAATTATGAAATACTCTGTTTTATTCTCCATTCCTTTCCTAATAATCCCTAGCACTATTTGCTTTCTTGACTGCTGCTGCACACTGAGCAGAAGATTTCAGTGAATTTTCAATGCTGATACCTAGATTCTTTTCCTGAGTGGTGACTTCCAATGTGGAACTTTGCATTACTTTGCTATAATTTGGGTTACTCTTCCCTAAGTGCATCACTTTGCACTTGTCCACATTAAATTTCATTTGTCATTTGTATACCCAGTCTCCCAGTTTTCCAATATACTCTTGCAATTTCTCACAATCCTCTTGCAATTTAACAACTTTGAATAATTTTGTGTCATCAGCAAATTTGATCACCTCACTTGTTGTTCCAATTTCCAGAAATATTCCTTCTCTTGAGGATAGTGAAATCACCTTCATTTATTTATTTATTTTTAAAGACTTCTAGCCCGCAAATTCACCATAGTTTGATGCAAGTAACAAAATGCATACATAATTAAAATATCAAGACATTAAAAACATTACAATTAAAATGCATAAACATAATATACAACACTATGATCACATTACCCTAGTCATATACTATTGTAGATCATTCTGGATAAGCCTGCACGAATAAAGACATACCCCTTTGTTTTGTTTTGGATTTGCTCTTGGTTTTTTAATGCCCTTCCCAATGCACTTTGTAGCATAGCAAACCTTAGAGGGTGAGGATTAGTGCAGCGTCTAGATCCTACCCTCTAATGCCCCCAGAAGGAGCTAGCATGCACCAAACTCTGCACTGGTAGCACCAAGAGGGCAAACACTCAGTACTTCCATTATTCTGGATTCTCGCTCTGAAACTGACCTGGTGTCATGGAGCCCCAAGTGCTGGTTTCTTGGGAGTCATATAATTTATCCATTCAGAGCTATTTTCAGGAAAAGCTGGTTTACAGCTTCCTATGACTCTCTTCCATGCAAGTACAAATCTAAGGCTAAATCCAGATTAGCCATCTGGAAGACTTTACACCTGAGTGAGGGTCAAAATAGCATAATGTGGACTTAAAGTAGTGTTTTTCAACCACTGGTCCATGGTCCAGCAGCATTCTTGCTTGTCTGTGGAATGGCAGTCATCGCAGGAAGAAACACCTATCCTGCAGCCACCCTCTGTGACCACACAAGTACTGGCTCACACCTGGTCACCCGCTTCCTTGCATGGGAATTGTCTACAGGCCTAAATCCCAGAACCAAAATAGACCTGATGGCAGCTTCACTCCAGGCCGCACAGTACTGCATGCTGCTGTTGCTTCCAGGTGCGGTGAAGGCTCTCTAGCTCTTCACTACCACTAGCACTGAACAGCTGATCAAGCCCGCAGACTAAATATGAGCATCAGGGTCGGCTGAGCCCCGGGCAGCCCCCACTTCAGTTCCGTAAATTAAAAAAAAAAAAAATCTAATGGCTTGCTGGCTATGCAACCCCAAAGGCTGCTGCAAGTACCAGGCCCCTTAAAGGGGCAGCATCTACCCCTACTACCACCAGTGTGGTAGTATTTTTAGCTCCTGGCTATACTCTCCTCTGGCGTGAGGAGACCTGATTTTTTTTCTCCCTCCTCTGCTCTGGGTGCAAAAAGCACAGCTCCCTTGTCAAAATTCTTGTAATTAAATCGTTAGGGCACTGCTGGGTTGAGTCCAGGGGAGACTCCTGAAGGGTTGGTGAGGACTGTACTCCCCCCCACCCCTGCACTTTAGCCTCTTCTGTTCTTCGGGAATCTCTCTCGACTCTTATCAGCCAGCTGGTTTCCCATCAGTTTAGGAGGTCAGCCAACCGGACCCTGGCATCAAAAGGTCTAAGAAACACAGACTTAGTGTGTTTCGTAATTTGTCACAGCGTAACTTAGTGATGGAGAAAGTAACTAGTATGCTTGGGTACAGAAGTGGCCATACCCCTGAATGTACCAGGCTGTCTAGTAGCTAGCAAGATAAGTTTATCCGCCTAACTTTAGATCTGCTCAGTAGCAGGTCTAACTTATCTGGCTAACTCAGCCTGATAAGAGTGAATGCTGGGCACTTATCCAATTATATTATCCAGATAAGTAGCTCCGCCCCCACTGAACCAGCTATTTGGCCGGATAAATAGCTTTCTGGCTAAGTAGGGCTGCTGAAAGCAGCCGAATATTCAAACAATAACAATTGGAAAAATCCGAACTTGTTAGACTAACTGGCATAGAATATGAACCTTTTAAAACACAACTTAAAACCTATCCCTGTCTTTACTGCTGTGTGTTACCGGGGCTGTCAAGAAAGTGGGTGGGTGGGATCAGACTGGGGCAATTCCAGCGGGACCCAGCAATAGTAAGTGGCCGAGACAACTTAGAGAAGCAAGAGGCCAATATTCAGTTGGGCTGCTTAGTGGGCAAGTTATCCGGCTAAAGTTAGCCGGATAACTTGTCCTGGATATTCAGTGGGAGAAGCGTCCCACGGAATATCCCCAATTAAAGTTATCTGACTAACCAGAGCCAGATAACTTTAAACATAACCAGATAGTCTTTTGAATATCGCCAGATATGTATAAAGTTATTCAGCTATGATTAGCCGTATAACTTTAGACTTAGGCTATATTCTAAAGAATATAGCTGATTAAGTTACATTCCTGTAAAAAAAAAAAACCTAAAAAAACCCCTTCACGTTGCAGGCCTACAGGCCCTAACCTGCTTCCCTCCCACCTGAGCTGCAAAGGCTCTACAGGGCCGAACTAGCCACCCCTCCCCAAAACAGCCCATTTCATGTTTGAAAAACATTAATAGGGCCGCGTTTTCCCGCTCCCCCACTCCCTGCTCCTACTTCTCTTTCTGTTTTTTTAAGCACATCTCACGGGTTCCAGATTCCCCCCCCCCCCCCCCCCCCAATGCCCACCACAACCCTTTCCCTTCTTCGCCCTCCTTCCCACCCGTACCTTTATTTGTAGTTCTCCTGGATCGTGACCTAAGTGCAGAAGAGAAAGGGTTGGGCCGTTTTGGGAAGAGAACATAAGAACATGCCATACTGGGTCAGACCAAGGGTCCATCAAGCCCAGCATCCTGTTTCCAACAGTGACCAATCCAGGCCATAAGAACCTGGCAAGTACCCAAAATCTAAATCTATTCCATGTTACTGTTGCTAGTAATAGCAGTGGCTATTTTCTAAGTCAACTTAATTAATAGCAGGTAATGGACTTCTCCTCCAAGAACTTATCCAATCCTTTTTTAAACACAGCTATACTAACTGCACGAACCACATCCTCTGGCAACAAATTCCAGAGTTTAATTGTGCACTGAGTGAAAAAGAACTTTCTCCGATTAGTTTTAAATGTGCCCCATGCTAACTTCATGGAGTGCCCCCTAGTCTTTCTATTATCTGAAAGAGTAAATAACCGATTCACATCTACCCGTTCTAGACCTCTCATGATTTTAAACACCTCTATCATATCCCTCCTCAGCCGTCTCTTCCCCAAGCTGAAAAGTCCTAACCTCTTTAGTCTTTCCTCATAGGGGAGGCAAGTTCGGCCCCATAGGGCCTTTGCAGCTCAGGTGGGAGGGAGGCGGGGAACAGGTTAGGGCCTGTAGGCCTGCGATGTGAGATTGGTTTTTTTTTTTTTAACAGGAGCGTAACTTAACCGGCTATATTCTTTTGAATATAGCCGGTTAAGTCTAAAGTTATATGGCCACAGAAGGCCGGAGAACTTTAGACCTGCTTCCGAACTGGTCTAAAGTTATGTGGCAAACTTAGCCGGATATACCTGATATTCAGCCAGATAAGAGGCTCAATATGCCATATAATCCGTTTAAACAGGTAACATGTGAGTTATCTGTCTAAATGGTTTTTGAATATCGACCTTTGCGTGTTTGGAATATTCAGGCAGGGGGGTGGGGCCTGAATATTTTGTTTGCCCCCAAAACTCGAAACAGTTGTTGGTGACCCTGTGTGTTACTATAAAATTATGACCTTTGTGTTGGTCGCTTTTTGATTTCTATGTCCTCCCTGCGCCGTTAAATAGTTTAAATGCCTGTTCTGTACGTTGTTATTATTGCTCCATGGGAATGAATTGTCACATTAAAACTGAATACTTCCTACTAATGACATCATCACACTGCGAGCAGCACACATTGATGAGATCATCATAGTCAGGTGGAATGCAAGGCAGGAGCAGGATGTCATTATGCAGGCGTGCACGTGCCACCCGCAGATTTCGGCTTTTAAACCTCTGATGGAGCGTTGTGATAGCATTAATCTATTACATGGATCCTTCTGCCTGCATTGCAAAAGCTCCTGCTTGCAGTGCTCGTTTTGCACTGTTAGCTGCAGCACTTCCATCCCCCCCCCCCCCAAGGCGGCGGGGGGGGAAAGCGGTGGTTGGCAGGTTAAATATGATGAGGCTTCCGTCTTACCTCGGCGATTTAGGAAACACTGTAATATAAGTCCCTTAATTATTATTTAAGTGGATCCCCTGACATTATAATTAATGCAGACTCCTGCGTATAATGACATTCTGGTTAATATAGCATGTACGGTGAATTCAGTGTTACAGAAGCGCATGCACTACCTTGTTGAATTGGTTCATTTGCTTCGGGTTGGTTCAGCAGCTTAATGGTGGAGAATGTGAAATATGGTTTAGAGGAGCAATCCCGGTCTCCTTCCTTCTCATAGGAACACTGGAGCTGAACTAGGCGATTAAGCCAAGTGCATGGATTTTGTACAAACCCAAGTCACTTCTTTTAACCTGGGGTTTTGGTTTTTTTTTCAGAGCGTGTTCAATGTTTGTGAAGTGTTCGCATGACTTTTATTTCTTCACAGACCATCTCAACCTTGTCCTATTGGGTTTTAAGGAGGTCATTTGGTTTCCAAATTGATGCCTTTCCTTGGCCTTCTTGCCGAGCTCTCACCAAGAGCTCTGGTTAGGGTGGTTTTTAGTAGGTCCACAAACTTGTTTCAGAAAAGTCTCCCCTCCGCAAACAGTTTTGAGGTGGCAATTACTGTCACTGCTTGCCCGAGATGGGTTTTTAAAACACTTTCCGTTTAGTAAGATTTTGTAAGCTCTGGGTTTTGTTTCGGGGAGATTTCCCCGATAGGCGCAGAGTGAGAGATGGTCCTTGATAAATCAAGCCCAAAATCTGCCAAAAAAAAAAATGTTTTGTACCTTTTTCTTAATTTTTTATCCATGTTGTATAATGAAAGAAGATTAAATATCCTACTTCTGATAATATTGTTGCTAATTCTTGGCCTAATCCCTCTGGTTGGCATGATGCAAGGGTAACTGTGCACAACCCTCCGCATCTTTAGGGGCACAACATCTGAAGAGGGCAATTGACAAAGCTGTTTAACGAGGTAATTAAGCTGTCTGCAGATTGTTGCCCCTTAGCCTGCCTGCAAGTCCGCTTGGTCTTCCACAGCTCACGTACATGTCGCTGGGCTGCTAGGAGGCACTCCCAGAGGGGTATTTAAGTTGGGGATGGGGCAGCGGAGTGGGGTGAGGTGAGGGGGAGCAAGTACTGCATATAGATTGGATTATCAGGTCCACTTGCGTCATTTTCCTTTGACAATTCACCTGCACCAAAAAAGTAGGTGCACAGTCTATGGGTATTTTGTACCCATATGGGGCAGTTTTCAAAGGGAAAGCATGAACATAAGAAATTGCCATACTGGGTCAGACCAAGGGTCCATCAAGCCCAGCATCCTGTTTCCAACAGTGGCCAATCCAGGCCATAAGAACCTGGCAAGTACCCAAAAACTAAGTCTGTCCCATGTTACTGTTGCTAGTAATAGCAGTGGCTATTTTCTAAGTCAATTAATTAATAGCAGGTAATGGACTTCTCCTCCAAGAACGTATCCAAACCTTTTTTAAACACAGCTACACTAACCGCACTAACCACATCCTCTGGCAACAAATTCCAGAGTTTAATTGTGCGTTGAGTAAAAAAGAACTTTCTCCGATTAGTTTTAAATGTGCCACTTGCTAATTTCATGGAGTGCCCCCTGGTACATTACTCTTGAAAATTAGGTACAAGGTCTGCAGGTACAAAATGCCCGTAGACTTTGCAGTTGTGCGGGAAGTTTGAAAATTATCCTCCCCCCCCCCCCCCCCCCCCACCAAATGTAGAGGCTCCAAATTAGCAAAATTGTGGCATAGCGAGAATCTTTTCTTTTCCTGTGAACCTCTTATGCTCCTTTTGTGAACAGTATCTTGGAATTCAATCACCATGGTTAACAGCTACGGAAAGTGGCAGGAAGAAGATTGAAAAATAGCTGCCTCTCTCGTCTGCTTGGTTTCAAATGTTCAAGGCAAAGAATTTATCGTTTGTACAGGAACGCAGACGGGGCTCTGATGACGATGGGAAGTAGGAAATGAGGGAGAGCACTGGGTGATTTAATATTCATGTAGTCTGAGCTCAGTGAAACATTAATTATGTATTTAATCAGGTCCTGTTTGTTCAGGTTCGTTCTTGTACTGGTGCTGGTGGTTATGATGAGGAATAGAGATTAATTAAAATGTTATGCATGTATTCAAAATAACAATTAGTGCGGTGTGGAAGGCGGGGAAAATGTAGTAGAAATGTTCATACTACACCTTCCCTTTTGCTGTGATCAAGCAAGGCAAAAAAGTGGTTCGTAAAGTGACTTTTAAGCATACACTTGTCATGCTGTTGTAGTGAACTCCTTGATGATACGAGCATTCAGCATGGTGCAGAATGGAGAGACACCATCACTGGTCACCGGTGTGTGAGACCATGGCTATAGCTAGTGGGACCTACACGCCGCAAATCAACACAACCGCTAGTAAAGAGTGAATGTTCAATCAAATGCCCAGTGGTAACGTACTTTACACTCCTGTATGGCTCAACCTGATCTTCAAAACACAAAGGGCCCATGTACTTTATCTTTGAAGATCAGTGTTGTCAGGCACATAAAAGTCTCAAGTGAGGGAGTAAAGAATGCACGTTAACAATGTGAGTAAATTTTTAAAATTTAAATGTACATGCTTTGTCGTCCCCCCCTTCCCTGGTCCAAGTTAAGCTACCTTTCTCTCCGTTACCCCCATCTCCCCTGAAATGCCCCTCTTATTTTTCAGGCATTTTTAGGCGGCTGAAAATTCACATGCACTCTGATTTTACCTGCATCAATCCCAACTAATGAGTACATTTTCAAAGGAGTTACACATGTAAAATTAGTATAGAAATGATTAAGTAGGTTGTATTTGTGTGCATGCTATTTTATAAACATAAAAAGTATGCGCATATTTTCGGTTTCACGTACACATTTGCTTGCATAAAAACGTGGCAGACTAGGGGTGTTATGGAGTGGGGCCAAGAGGTTCACGCAGAAGCGATTTATACAATACATTAATTAATGTAATTTTATACCTAATTAACCAGCGCAATTGATATAAGAACATAAGATATACTGTACTGTGTCAGACCAAGGGTCCATCAAGCCCTGTTTCCTGTCTCCAATAATGGCCAATCCAAGTCACAAGTACTACAAGTACTCAACATTAAATAGATCCCATATTACTAATCCCGGCAACAAACCTTTTTTAAACTCAGCTACAGTAACTGCCTTAACCATATCCTCTGGCAACGAATTCCAGAACTTAATTGTGTGTTGCGTGAAAAATAATTTTCTCCGATTAATTTTAAATGTGCTATTTGCTGACTTCATGGAGTGCCCCCTAGTCCTTGTATTATCCGAAAAAAATATTTCACATTTACCCGTTCACGTCCTTTCATGCTTTTGTAGACCTCTATCATATTCCTCCTCAGCCATTTCTTCTCCAAGCTGAACAGCCCTAACCTTTTTAGCCTTTCCTCATAGGGGAGCCATTCCATGCCCTTTATCATTTTGGTCACCCTACTCTGTAATTTCTCCAGTGCAATTATATCTTTTTAGAGATGCAGCGACCAGAATTGTACACAGTATTCAAGGTGCACGCTAACCATGAAGCGATATAGAGGCATTATGGCATCCACCGTTTTATTTGCCATTCCCTTCCTAATAATTCCTAACATTCTGTTTGCTTTTTTGACTTCCTCAGTACACTGAGCTGACTATTTCAATGTAATATCAACTATGACACCCAGATCTTTTTCCTTGGTGATAAATCCTAAAATGGAGCCTAAGATCGTGTAGCTACAGCAAGGCTTTATTTTTCCCTATATGCATCACCTTACACTTGTCCACATTAAATTTCATCTGCCATTTGGATGCCCAATCTTCCAGTCTCACAAGGTCCTCCTGCAATTTATCACAATCCATGTGTGATTTAACTGCTCTGAATAATTTTGTGTCATCTGCAAAGCTGATCACCTCACTCGTAGTACCTCTTTCCAGATCATTTATAAATATATTAAAAAGCACCAGTCCAAGTACAGATCCCTGAGGCACTCCACTGTTTACCTTTTTCCACTGTGAAAACTGACCATTTAATCCTACTCTCTGTTTCCAGTCTTTTAACCAATTTGCAGTTCACAAAAGGGCATCTCCTCCTATCCCATGACTTTTTAGTTTTCTTAGAAGCCTCTCATGCGGGATTTTGTGGAACGCCTTCTGAAAATCCAAATACACTACATCTATTTGTTCACCCCTTTAAAAAAATGTAGCAGATTTGTGAGGCAAGACTTCCCTTGAGTAAATCCATGCTGGCTGTGTCCTATTAAATCATGTCTATCTATATGTTCTGTGATTTTATTCTTTATGATATTTTTCATAATTTTTCCCAGCATTGAAGTCAGGCTTACTGGTCTATAGTTTCCCAGATCACCTCTGGAGCCCTTTTTATATATCAGGATTACATTGGTCACTTCCAGTCTTCAGGTACAATGGATAATTTTAATGATAGATTACAAATTACTTGTAATAGGTCTGAAATGTCATTTTTTTTAGTTCTTTTAGAACCCTAGGATGTATACCATCCAGTCCAGGTGATGTTCTACACTTCACTTTGTCAATCTGGCCCACTGAGTGAACTGGGGAGAGTTCAGTGTGAAGTAGTAGGTGGGTCTCGTGAACTGGACATGGAAATTGGTGGACTGGTGGAGATATTATCAGTGATTTCATGTGCACACACATAATTTAAAATATACCTAATTCTGCATGTAAATTAGGGTTTTATATGTACAAATATTTTTTATGTGTAAAATACATGTATGTTTATTTATAAAATAGGTAGAGAAAGTTCATACTTTCAGTGCATTATAAATTACTCGTACTTCAGGGAGGTGTTAGATGAAACAAATCATCATTCCTGAACATACCCAGATCAGTCCAGACAAGCGGGTTTTATTCATCCCTACTAGCAGATGGAGGTAAAGAACAAAACTTTGGGCACTGCCACATATATGAGAGTGCCATCTGCAGTACCTCAGTATTTCTCTACCTCCAACAGATGGTAGAGATGCTAACCTTGCAGTACTGACTGACTGGATATTTTAAGGAAAATTGCTCCCCGAGGTAACAGGCTCCTGCAGAAGGGTTATCCCTCGGGTTGAGCCGGGCGAACAGGGGGTTGGATGCCCCTGGCCAGCTTCAGCCCGCGACTCCAGGACCCCTGACAGCCAGTGGTCTGGTTCCCTCGGTGGGCCCAAAGCCCCTCTGCCTGCCCAGGACAGGGAAGTACCCTTACTTTTATTTTTGTGCTTTCCTGTGTGTCTGGGCCTTTAAATCTTTGTTGTAAAAAAAAAAAAAAAAGTCACCGGCAGCTGTCTGCTTTTGCAACAGCAGAAGCCTAGTAGGCTGAGAGAGATCTGCAGGGCCTGTGGTAGCCCGTCGGTCGGCCTGAATGACCTCCTCCTCTGCACGGAGTGTGCTGGAGGGGGGGTCTAAAAGGCAAGCAAAGCCGCGGAGGCATTCGCAGACTGCGGCGGTGGCGCTAGGATCACAGGAGGGAGTGGCTATGGCCACAGAAACGGAGCTGGATAGGGGGCTTCTCCCCGCCACTCCTGTCTCCCATGGTTCGACCTGGGGAAAAAGATCCGGATGTCTCGGGCCCTAGCAGCCCCAAGAGCCCTTCGGGGGCCCGGGGGGGGGGATTTCACCCAAATTCGTACTTTTACTGCACGAGGCCTTCCTGGCTAGGCAGGCAGGTAAGTGCGGTGTCACAGAAGGCCCGACAGGTTTGGCAAAGCGGGGAAAGGTCCCTCTGCCAACTCTGCCTCCCGAGGGACAGCTAGTGCGATTGGAATCAGACTCGGAAGATTCAGATGCGTCTAAGCAGGAGGATGAGGTCTCATCGGAGGCCGATCAGGATGGGGAGCCCTCTGGACCCAGGGGACTCTAAAACTGAACAGGGGACCTTGGAGGGTCCGGAGGCTGAAGGCAATGATCCGCGGGTGATCCGGATTTTCAAGAGAGAGGAGCTTCGCCTGCTTATACCTCAGGTGTTGGAGGAGCTGGGAATTAAGCTCACCCTGGAGGATTCAGATGCTGAAGGGGTTAATTCGGTTCTGGATGGCCTATGGAGACTGCCCAGTGCTTTCCCAATTCCAAAGAAAATCCAGAAATTGATCAACCGAGAGTGGGATTCCCCCGACTCGGGCCTGCGAGTTGGCAGAGCGATGTCCAAGCTTTATCCGCTTCTGCAGGACCATCTGGAAGTTCTCAAGATCCCAATGGTGGATGCAGCAGTTTCAGCAGTCACTAAGAAGACCACTATTCCGGTGGCTGGAGCTTCCGCTCTGAAGGATGTTCAGGATCGGAAGTTGGAAGTACATCTGAAGCAAGCTTTTGAGGTCCTGGGGCTCGACCTGCGGGTGGCGGTATGTGCAAGTCTGATGCAGCAGGCCTATTTATGTTGGATCCAGAAGCCGCAGGACAGTCTGTCTCCGGGACTCTTTCCCCAGTCCAGGCGGCCCACCTGGCGGCAGGGGTTGCCTATGGCACGGATGCCTTGTATGACCTGATGAGAACCACGGCCCATGCTATGGTGTCGGTGGTGGCGTCCAGGCGACACTTGTGGCTACGCAACTGGTCAGCGGATCTGTCATCAAAATCACAGCTCTGTAATCTGCCCTTTCAAGGGAAACTGCTATTTGGTGAGGACCTTGATCTTCTGATGAAGTCGCTAGGAGCGACAAAGGGCAATAGGCTGCCAGAGGATTGATAGTCTGGCCGGAAAACTTTCTCTTCTCGGCCTCGCTTTCGGGAGTCCAGACGTTTTTGTCAGACGAGGCCCTCGGCGGCCTCGGCCCCAAGACAGTCCTCACATAGGCAACAGTCCTTTCGAGGGGCTGGAAGGTCATCTAGAGGTGGAACCACCCAGGGTGCGGGTGGCAATAAGTTCTTACAATGAGATCCGCCAGGTCCACTCCTCGTCTCTGGTAATGGGGGCAGGCTGGCCTGATTCTACAGGGAGTGGACCAAGATCACTTCCGACCGGTGGGTTTTGAGTGTAGTGAGAAACTGCTACGCTTTAGAATTTTCTTGCCCACTGCGGTCGGTCTTTCTGGAGTCGCATTGTCTTTCCAGAAGCAAGTGGGCAGCGGTCCAGGAAATGCTTCAGCGATTATTAAGTCTGGAGTCAATTGTACCGGTGCCAGTGTCTGAACAGGGACAAGGCAGATATTCCATCTATTTTGCGGTGCCCAAGAAGGAAGGCAAGTTCCGACCTATCCTAGACCTGAAGAAAGTCAGCCAGAGTTTGAAGGTACCACATTTTCGGATGGAGACGTTATGCACCATAATTGCGGAGGTACAGGGAGGCAGCTTAAAAATAATCAAAAAGTGGAATTAGCCAAGAAGGTACAGAACCTAGGCGTAATAATAGATCCGGAACTTGAGATAAGATTACAGAGAAATTTCAAACTATTTAAAGGAAGTTTAAAAACCTGGCTTTTTAAACAGGTGTTTTGCAAAGAGAACAGCGAAATAGGAAAGTAAATAAAGCAGGCATCATAACATCAGCACTTAGTTTCCTATGTGCTTATATATATTTTTTTTTTAAGACTCACTGATAACCTTAGATAAAATATACATTACAAGAGAGATTATATACATATATTAAAAGGACAAGACATATGTCATTCATCAAATAGTCTTTATATTGGAATACGCTGTAACCGGAATCCTGTTGGCACTTTTATAACGTATTACCCATTTTTAATTACTATATGTGCTTTATTGTAAACCGTTGTGATGGTATATAACTTTAACGATGGTATAGAAAAGATTTTAAATAAATAAATAAATAAATAAATAAATAAATAAATAAATGTTTGGCATCTCTGGATCTGCATATCCCCATCCATCAGGAGCACCAGAAGTTTCTCAGAGTCATGGTTCTAGGACAGCACTATCAGTTTCAAGCGCTGCCTTTCAGCTGGCCACCGCCCTGTGGACCTTTACAAAGGTGATGGTGGTAGTGGCGGCGGCGCTGCGACAGGAAGGATTGCTGGTGCACCCGTACTTGGACGATTGGCTGATACGGGTGAAGTCACTAGAGGAATGTGTGCGGTCTGTGGACCGAGTTCGGTCGCTCCTGGAATCTCTAGGCTGGGTTATCAATGTGCAGAAATGCCATCTGGTCCCCTCCCATTCCCTCAAATACTTGGGAGCCTGTTTTGACACCCAGCGGAGCAAAATGTTTCTTACAGACGACAGGGTGAACAAAATTCAGGGGCAGATAGCACAGGTGCAGATGGTCTGGGATTACTTACAGGTCCTGGGCTCGATGGCGACAACATTGGAACTGGTGCCTGGGTGTTTGCCCATTTGAGGCCTCTGCAGAGAACCTTGTTGTCCCATTGGAATCCTCTGTCGCAACAATATTTCCTGCCCCTGGCTCTGATGGGGTCGGCCAGGACCAGTCTGGCCTGGTGGATGACGCGGAACAATTTGGAAAAGGGGATGCCTCTCGAGGTCCCGGAGTGGGTGGTGGTCACCAAGGATGCAAGTCTTCGGGGCTGGGGGACAGTTTGTCTGGGCAGGTCTGCTCAGGGCCTTTGGTTGATGTTGGAACAGACATGGTCCATCAATCGCCTGGAGATGAGAATGGTGCGCCGAGCTCTGGAGCAGTTTCTACCCTTGGTCTGCGATCAGATGGTGCGAGTTTTCTCGGTCAATTCGACCACAGTGGCTTACATCAACCGCCAGGGGGGAACCAAAAGTCCCACGGTAGCGCAAGTTCAGCTGCAAGTTCAGCTGCTGTTCGAGTGGGCAGAGCCTCATCTTGAAGGAATCGCCGCCTCCAATGTCACAGGAGTTGACAATGTCCAGGTGGATTACTTCAGCCAGCAGCAGTTGGATCCGGGAGAGTGGGAATTCTCTCAGAGGGCCTGGGAGCTTCTCTGCGAATGGTGGGGAACCCCACAGTTCAATCTCATGGCAATGAGTCTCAATACCAAGATGCAAAGGTTCTTCAGCTGCCGGGGCGGTGGGGCTCGATGCCCTCATGCCCGAGGCTGACTGGAGTCCTCCTGTACGTCTTTCCTCCAAGGCTGCTGATAGCAAAGGTACTCAGGCGTGTAGAGGGCCACACAGGGTCAGTGATTCTGGTGACTCTGCAATGCCCTCGCTGTCTATGGTTTGTGGATCTGGTGCAGCTGGCAGTGGACAGACCACTATGCCTGACCCATTTACCAGATCTCCTGTGTCAGGGTCCTATATTTCCGATCGGGAGGATCGCTTTTGTCTCACGGCCAGGCTTTTGAGAGGAGGCGATTGCGCGTGAGGGGGTATTCGGAACCAGTAATTACCACGCTGCTCCAAGCGAGATGCCCTGCTACCTCTTTAGCCTATTCCAGGGTATGGAAGGTGTTTGAGACCTGGTGTGGACAACAGGGATTGGACCCTCTTCAGGTGTTTGTCTTTTTTGCAGGTGGGTTTATCCAAAGGATTAGCGCATAGTTCCCTTCAGGTCCAGATTTCCGCTTTGGGTTGTCTCAGAGGGAGAGTCCAGGGGAAGGCCTTGGCATCCCATCCGGATGTGGTGTGTTTTCTACGAGGAGTCAAACATCTCCGTCCACCTCTGCATCGCATTTGTCTGGAATGGAATCTTAATCTCGTGGTATGGGTCCTTTGCAAGGAGCCATTCGAGTCTCTGAATTGGGTATCTTTGAAGATTCTGACTCTGAAGAATGTCTTTTTGGTAGCTATCTGTTTGGCTAGAAGGATTTCGAAATTGCAGGCGCTTTCGTGCCGTGATCCGTTTCTCCGGATATCATCCGATACGGTGTGTACGTTTCTTCCTAAGGTGGTGTCGGTTTTTCATGTAAACCAATCAGTGGAGTTGCTTGGCTTTCCGGATTGGGCTCGGGATCCCTCAATGGGATGAGAACTTCACCTTTTAGATGTGAGACGGATGGTATTATGTTACTTGAAACTCACTAACGCTTTTCGTCGTTCTGATCATTTGTTCGTCCTGTTCGGGGGAGCAGAAAAGGGTGAAAAGACGTCTAAGGCTTTTTTGTCTCATTGCTTGAAAGAGATGATCTCTGCAGCTTATGTATCAAAAGGAAGAGTGATTCCAGTGGGTCTTAGAGCAATTTTGACTTGAGCTCAGGCGCCGTCCTGGGCTGAGTGTAAGCTGGTGTCTCCCCAAGAGATCTGTAGAGCCGTGGTGTGGTCTTCATTGCACACTTTTACCAAGCATTACCATTTGGATGTGCGGGCCTCGGAGGCGGCCCTCTTTTGGAGAGAGTGTTCTTCGAGCGGGTCTTTCGGGTTCCCGTCCAGTTAAGAGGGCTTTGGTACATCCCACTTGTCTGGACTGATCTGGGTATGTTCAAGAAAGGAAAATTGGTTCTTACCTGCTAATCTTCGTTCCTGTAATACCACAGATCAGTCCAGAAGCCCGCCCTGAGGATCTCTTCCAAAAGACTGCTTGGTCTACTGCTGTATTTATTTGCAAAACAGATTTGCCATTTTTTGGCTTCAATTTCTAGATTTAGTGTTTTCTGCATGGTTATCTAGTTGGTCAGGGGTATCCATGTTGGGAGTCTCGTTTGCTCTTTATTTTTCTTATCTTGGCTTGGGTATCGATTAATACTGAGGGACTGCAGGTGGCACTCTCGTATAATGTGGCAGTGCCCAAAGTTTTGTTCTCTACCTCCATCTGCTGGTAGGGATGAATAAAACCCACTTGACTGGACTGATCTGTGGAATTACAGGAACGAAAATTAGCAGGTAAGAACCAATTTTCCTATAGCAATTATAAACTTCCAAGCTGAACGAAACATTCTATGACTGCTTCCAATATTATCTGCCAAAGCAGGGAGAACACAAAAGGAAAAAGCTTTTTTGTCTCTTAAATACAGGGGGATGACGTTCTAGGCTCCTGCTTTGGCAAATAACATTGGAAGCTTTCCTAAAATGTTTTGGCTCAGCTTGGAAGTTTATCATTGCTATCGACGATTTGGTTCATCTATCACCTCCCTGAGGAAGCCTTACAATGGCAAAACATAGTGCCATGTAGGGAGGAAAACATCATTTATGCAGTTTTCTAAAAGATAAGTTGGACAAATAATGTTGTTTATGCAATTCATGACTGTAATTTTGTAGAGTTTGTAATAGCTGTGATGAAGAACTATACCTCGCAGGCTAAACAATTTTTTGGAAAAATTTTGATTTTGTAAGCTCATTTTAAACCAAAACACAGAACTACACTTTGTAGGCTATAATTATAAAAACATTATAGGAGTTTATCTTTTTCATGGTGTTTTTTATTTTCATTTTTTGGGGGAGATCACACTTAAGCCAAGGTTTGCATATGTAATAAATAATATAGCCTAACACTACTTTAAAATGCCTTGTTAGCTTAGGTCTGAGCATATTGTACTTGGTTCGCATGTACACACAATTTCTTAAGAATTAAGAGCCTTTGTTTTTTTGTAATGTGTTCTTTCTGTATTACTGCTTACTACATGATGCAGAAATCCCTTGGCCTTTCTCCTCATGCTTGAGGAGAACAGTGGAGCTATTCATCAGTCTTGACGTTCATCTCCATAGAGAAATCCACTGGAATAAACCTGGTAACATATGGCTCTGTGGTTCCTGCCTCTGTGTCTGTCACTGTGCCATTTTCAGTCAGTCCTTGCTAGATAAATCTCATCCCACCTGATACCTCCAATTCTGGTGAATGGCAGATCATGCAGCACCTTTTCGACTGCCCATTGCTGAGGGAGTCCCTGTACAGTGCAAGATCTTGCTGAGACCAACTCAAAGGTGCTGAAATGTGCTCATCCGTAGAAGGAAATACGCATTTGATGGATGGAAACGAAAAGATGATCCCTCTCCATTCTGGCTCTTGTAGATTGGATGATGAAGATCAGCATGCACTGAGATGGATGACAGGAAAATACAACTTGATCAGGATCTTGGGCTGGCCCTGGGTGTGATGGTAGCACTGAGAGGTCCAATATTGGAGGAAAAAGGAAGAAAGCGGGAGGGGAGCTATTTCAATCCTTGCCTAGCTGTGCTCTGCCTTGGTTTAGTTACAAGGGCTCCCTTTCATCAGTAATAAAATATTAAAGTAGATTTTACTCTAAACTCCTAAAAGTGAGGCTCACACCAAACACTGCTTATTTTATGTGCTAATCATTTGCTTTTTTTGAGGAAGGGGGGGGGGGGGTTGTGAATTAACAGACAGCGCCCTTCATGTTCTTCCCTCTTGTTGTTTTCCTTGATATTGCCCCCTTCCTGTCATAAGGTACCTTGGAAACAAGAAAGGCAGTGAGCCTCCTTCAGGAGCACGGTACAGGAAGAATTCAATTATCTTCAGCACTTCCACTCTGGTGATTATAGTGATGAAACTGTTTGCCAGTACAGTCCAAGTTAATGTCATCCAGAGCTTCACCAAAGAAGAATAGGGCCATAGCGTCCTGGATATCAGCATTCTGTCTCTTTAGTTAATGCCATTCGGACACAGTCAGTATTTACCTAATTTTTTTAAGACACTCTTCTAGCACTCTCTACTGTTATAGATGAACATGAAGGGATTAGCCAGTAGAGTATTTGATTTACTTTTTTGTGTGAAGCCCAAAGCAGGATCTTGGCACTTGTCGGCCATATCTCAACCAGCTTTGACCACAGTCATGCATTTGTCACCTGCATATTGTGGGGCGGATTTTAAAAGCCCTGCGCGCATAAATCCTTCCGGATTTACGCGCACAGGGCCCTCGCGCGCCGGCGCGCCTATTTTGCATAGGCCGCCGGCGCGCGCAGAGCCTCGGGACGCGCATAAGTCCCGGGGCTTTGTCAAAGGGGCGGGGAGGGGGCGTGTCGGGGGCGTTCCCGAAACGACGCGACGTTTCGGGGGCATGCCGCGGCGGGCCCGGGGGCGTGGCGCCGGCCCAGGGGCTTGGTCGAGGCCTCCGGACCAGCCCCCGGGTCGGGTGACGGCGCGCCAGCAGCCCGCTGGCGCGCGCAGATTTACGTCTGCTTTTAGCAGGCGTAAATCTACCAACAAAGGTAAGGGGGGGGGGGGGTTTAGATAGGGCCGGGGGGGGGGGTGGGTAAGGGAGGGGAAGGTGGGGGGAGGGCGAAGGAAAGTTCCCTCCGAGGCCGGTCCGAAATCGGAGCGGCCTCGGAGGGAACAGGCAGCGCGCGCTGGGCTCGGCGCGTGCAGGTTGCACAAATGTGCACCCCCTTGCGTGCGCTGACCCCGGATTTTATAAGATACGCGCGGCTACGTGCGTATCTTATAAAATCCAGCGTACTTTTGTTCGCGCCTGGTGCGCGAACAAAAGTACGCCATCGCGCAATTTTTTTAAATCTACCCCTTTCTGTACTAATGGCTGCCTTATACTCCTCTGTAGAGTTGGTAATATGGTAACATCACAAGGTGAGACTCCCGCCGCAGGCGGAGTGAAGGACTCGGGTGCATCTTGGGCTGGCCTTTGTTTCTGTCGCAGACTTCACACCATTTTGACTGTGATAACAAGACCTCTCAATTCACTTGCATGAGGGTGAAAGAGGGGAAGACAGCCTCCCTCTTAACTTCCATAGATTTCCTGTTAAATATCTCTTCCCTACATCATCCACCTCTAATAGGCTTCAACGGCATTCTCCTAATTAAAAATTTAATTTCATTTTTCTAGCCCATCTTTCTCTGCAAACACTCAAAACAGGTCCCCACAAAACCTATGCAGTTACAAATATAACACAGTATTCCAATTTGTGTCAATGAACTGTAACTCACCCTGAGCTTCGATGACAGGGTGATCAATCAAATAAAAATAAACATTCCATAGTTATTCCTTCCCTACATCATTCACTTTTATAGACTTCAGTGGCATTGGCCTTTTAAATGTATCATCCCAACATCTGTCAATACATCATAATTACAATCGCTCTGTTCCCCTACAGACTTCAGTAACATTGGACTTTCCCCATTAAAACCATTGAAGCTCACAAAATTCTCAGTCAGTAGAGACTCAGCAGATAGAGAGGTGTTGGGAAGTTTGGTGTGATGGGGGAACACCGGTGCACGCATGCACTGACAGAAGAGCTATTGTAGCGTGACAAGTGCCCTTGTGCAAAAATGCGAGTTCACAGCCATACCTCATATTTGTATTTAGTGTACAATTTCAATAGTTTAGACACTGCCTCAGGTATAATGGCTCATAGACAAGCAGAGCTTCTTTTCAGAATATATTGGAATGTTCTCTGTTAATCCCACTGCAGTATTTCATCTTCCCTTTTTCATTTTTGCATGACACTTTTCTGAGTCCTTGTCTCCCCAGCTTGTGGTCTTTAGAGGTTTCTTCTCTTTTCATCGTGTTGGATTCCTGCTATGGGTCTGATGGTCCCATATTCTGTTGCCAAATTGCTAACCTGTAAGTGCATTGCTTTGTTTTCTCTTTGCCATAAGATGGAGGGTCAGCCATGCCAGGCCTCTGTTTCTCTTCTTTTATCTGCAAAGCAGGATATCTGTGCTTCAAACTTGTACTCATTGCAGATGCTGCCCCTTTGGTGGGCTTGTGCTAC
This sequence comes from Rhinatrema bivittatum, assembly GCF_901001135.1. Classification (NCBI taxonomy): domain Eukaryota; kingdom Metazoa; phylum Chordata; class Amphibia; order Gymnophiona; family Rhinatrematidae; genus Rhinatrema; species Rhinatrema bivittatum. The sequence goes on from NC_042618.1 coordinate 175,056,814, forward strand.
TTACTCTCCAGATAAACACTGAAGCGCAAAAGGCTGCATGTCTTCAAAATTAAACTATAAACCATGGCCCGTAATCCTGATAGAATTGCCTGCACCAGACTGACTTCTGTATGCTATGTTTTAAGCCCAGTGAAATCAGCTCCTTGGCCACTTTAAAAGTCTGACAGTTTCTTTCTGCATTCGCCAGCTACTCTAATACATCATCTGGTTTCCGTTGGATAGAAGCCATCCATTCCTCTGTTACTGATGGGTTGCCAGGACCAGTTAATGTCAAGGATCCATGGCAGCTCTGTGTGCTGTTCCTGAGGTTGAGAAGCCCATTAACCACTTCGTAGGCGACGAGACCATCACTAGCAGTTGCTGCAGAGCAATATAGTAACATCTAACAGTAGCTCTGCACTATTTGGCTTTAGTTTCCTACCAGGCCTCGAGACGTGTTAGCAACAATAATATTAATAACACTTAAATATGAAATGATTTAAAGCATTTTGGCAGACATGTATGAAAGGTACTATATATAAGGTTGTATGATTCTAATAATAGTTTGAAATAGCACCTTTCGCACCAGCAGGATGCATTTCTTATGCATGTGTACAGTTGCTTTAGAGATGATGGCCAAGTAGTACACATTGGATTCCAGGATTGTGGAAGCAAATAAGGTCCTGAGTAAATTGGTATGTGGGCTTTTATGTCCCCAGTCTTCTTTTGACTACAACCTGTAATTTAGCACTAAAAGCAAAATTACAGAGGAAACAACTTTTGTAACAGTGCTGTACAAAAAGAGGAGATATGAATCAAGACAAAATACAGCAAATTAGCTGCAAATTAATCGGAACACAGCTGTGACACGTGTGTCCCTGTCATGAAGGATTTAAAGGCCAGAAGAATGCCACACGCAGTGGACAATGGGAGTGAGAATGCAGATGATAGTTTGAATGGGTGCTCAATGAGGAGAGAGGGAGGGTTGTGAGTGGAAAGATGCTAGCAAAGGACTGGGAGAAAAGTGAGTTTCTGAAGGGGGGAGTCTGGGAACAGTGGAATGATGGTTGGCAAGGGGCAGGGACTGACAGTCCCAGTCTGTGGAGGGGGAAGGGGAGCAGCAAATGAAAATGTGAAATGTTGCACAGTCACCTGTGTAACGCAGTCGCGGCATGCCTGTCTAGAATATCTTGCTTTTCAAAGAGGTGCATGGTTTTAGAACTTGTTGTGCCATTTCCAATTCTTTAGGAAGAAGGGGCTGCCTCTGGAGATTAAGACAGGAGAATGATCTATATGAAATCCAACCTCCACTGGAAGAGGAAATGATTATTTGTGTGAATGCTTCTCTAGAAAATCCATTAGTGGGCTGTCTGCGGTATTAGTTTTGGCTGATCGGTTTCTTTGTTGCGCTTTTGGTATTGAGAAAATCCTCTCTGTCCCTTGCAGTGTTTAATATGCACCAACTATTGTGGTGTATTGAGCACAAGCTGGAGATGATCAGTATCTTTCAAGCCTCGCCTTATGCTGAGGACACAAGAGAAAGCATTGGTATATGTCTGCTTCAGCAAGGAGATGCGGTGGCTCTTGGGTCCTTTATGTCTTTTCTATGGCACTTTAGTCACTCTCTTTCCCCATAATAAACTGCCGCATTCGTAAATCTCTCTGAAGTGGCCTTCCATGTGCACCTTAGGAGGGTTACATGTGTAATGGACACTCCAATTCCATTACTAGGAAGCTCGGGTGTTTCCTGTAGAGCTGGTGCAGTACAGGTTAGGGAAGGAGGGGAGAAACCATGCAAATGTAGCCCCTTCCTTTGAGGGTGCTGGAATGGCTGTCCCCCTTTGAGAGGTTGTATAGTATCTCTCCACTAAGAGCTCTGGGGGCAGTGCAGTTTGTGTTTTGAAGTTATTGGAGGAGTTAGAAGTTTTTGCCTTCATTGGAGTTTTGGTCTGCTCTTAGGACTCCAGCAAACTCTATTGGGAGTCTGTAAGCTGGGTTAGAGATCTGCCCTGCTTGTCCACTCCCTGGAGAGTAGGGTCAGCATCCTGGGAATATTTGGGGCTTGAAAATACTTTAATTTGTAGGAAGCCTGGTGAAACCCTGTGCAGCACCTGGTTCAGGGCATAGGGAACCCTGTGTCTGGGGCTGCCCAGATTAGGGAAGACCTGCCCCTCTAAACACTCAACGAGGACGGAGGAGGTGGTGACCCAATGCCAGGACCTTCCGGTGTTTATCTCAGTTTTTAGGAAAGAAATTTTTGTAAGAAGATCTTGGGGGGGGGGGACGTTTTGGCTGCCCCTCTTCCTGCCCATTAGAAGGAGCAATTAGAGCTGTTTGTGCCAGCCTGAATCCCTCCCATCAGGGATTGGTTGAAATTAAGAGAATATTGAAACCCAACCGACTGTGAGTAAATAGATAATCTATAACACTGAGGTCTCCCAACTGGAGTCTTCACCTGGGGAGAGAGAGGTTTGGACTCTCTGTACGGAGACTGTCACTTTCCTTTTACCAATTAGGAGAAAGGGGGGTCCTGCTCATCCAAAGGACTCCCTGTCCATTTGGGGACTCTTAATTTTTCCAAGCCCTGGAGGATAGAAGTCTCCCTTGCCCTAGTTTAGATACTCCTGCACAGATTGAGGAAAGAGACTGTAACGAACAAAGAAACCGGTGGTGCTGTGGATTAAGTTGTTGCGTCATACTTCATCGGCATTTTCAACAGTAAAGACTATAATTTTGGACACTAACTTAGTGACTCTAGTGTTTCATTGGGCACCTACAGCACACCTAGTGGAATAAAGGATAACCCTCTCCCAGGGATAGGAATGAAGGAATCAAAGGTCACCCCGAGCACTCTGGGCCTTGGAAGTTAACTTCACCCCCACCCAACCAAGAATCCAGGTCCTGGATATAAGAGACTGTGTTCAAGCTGGCCTGAGTTGTTCCAGCCCCAAAGAGACTGGGGTCTATATTCAGCTGCTGAGTGACTAGATAAGTTAGCTGGATACACCTATCCGGCTAACTTAACACAGATACTCAGCGGCGTGGCAGCACCACTGAATATACCCTGCTATCTTAAAAGTTAGCCAGATAGGTATATCCAGTTAACTTTAGATCTGCCTGCAGCACAGCCAGAGTTAGCTGGTTACATTCACCTAACCAACTATCTACACTCTTCCACAGAATGCCTACCGCCCACCATCATCTCGCAGCTAAACCATTTAGACCAGTGGTTCTCAACCTTTTCTTGGCCGGGACACACCTGACAGATGGTTCTCACATGCGTGACACACTGAACATGTGACCATCACGGGGCTAAATGTAAACATGCACTCTGCATCCACAGGAATCCCCTCAGCTCCCAGCAATGAGTGCAGAGCAGATCTAGGGCATTACCCTGTACAACTCGCCATACAAAAAAGATATTCTGGTTCTGATGATATCCCAGTAAAAGCAAAACAAACTCCTTTTACTACCAGGCAAAATAGCCTTCCTTATGAAAAGACAGTAATTTACCACTAATGCATATCCTATTGAGAAAACACAACAAATTAGATTGATACAAATGCCTACATGCTAGTAAATTACCTCACCTCGGTCACACACCCAGAACTGACCTTCACCAAGTACAGAAAAACAACAAATTATAAATATGGAGACAGAAACTAGAATGGAAAACCAAAAAAGCCACTCTGCATGCAGTGCGAACCTGGAGAAATGGAAAGAGAAATATAGCACCTAACATAGTCCCAGGATCTGCAATAATGCACACAAACTAATCCACACAAAGTTGCACCTGTATTATGGATCACACTCAAACAGTAACAACCGAAATACAACTATTAAACCAGGCCCTAAACACTAATACATTTCCTATTGGGAAAACAGAATAAGCCAAGCTGCTATAGAGCCCCATACAGAAATAATTGTAAAGCTATACTAAAAATGTTACAAAACAGCTGCTGAACAGAATAATATCCAACAATTAAAAACTCATAAGAAATTATTAAAACATGTCCAAATATCAATAAAATATTTCAAAACAGCAGACATCGCATAATACCCAATAATTAAAATGGCAGTCAATCAAGAAAAATAAATTTAAAAAGCCAGCTTTACTTACCCTCTCCAGCAACTCTCCTACTCCTTTCCCTTCCAGGCTAATAGCACTCACCAGAAGCAGCAAGGGCTGCTGAAGCTCTGTCCTCACTGTCCTCTTGCTTAGCATCCACAACCAGTCACTCACACACACACCTCCAATTAGACCCCACGACCAGTCTCTCTCTCTCACATACGCACACCAGTCATCTTCCTGACCAGTCTCTCTCTCTCACATACACACACCAGTCATCTTCCTGACCAGTCTCTCTATCTCACATACACACACTAGTCATCTTCCTGACCAGTCTCTCTCTCTCACATACGCACACTAGTCATCTTCCTGACCAGTCTCTCTCTCTCTCACATACGCACACTAGTCATCTTCCTGACCAGTCTCTCTCTCACATACGCACACTAGTCATCTTCCTGACCAGTCTCTCTCTCAATCACACTCATGGCCTCTTATATACAAGCTCTCGATCACACACAAATGCTCTCACCCAGGCTTTCATTCACAACTACAGACACACAAGCTCTCACCCAGGCACTCATTCACACACAGACACACCCTCTCTCACCAAAAATGTATACTTTCTTCACTGCAGGGATGGGCTCCAGTTCCGCCGCGGCTTTACTCCGGCGGGCCTTCTTTTTGCACCACCACAGGGATGGGCTCCCGTGGTAGCCTCGGACGGGTTCGGGTTTCCTCTTCGCCGCCATGGACTGTGGCGGCCATGCTTCGTTGGTGTCCGGTTTCCTCTTCGCCGCCACGGGCTGTGGCGGCCTTGCTTCGTCAGCGTCCGAAACTGCTATTTCTTCCATACCACCCTTGGGCTAGGCAATGCCTGCCTCACCGGCCAATCAAAGGTTTCCTCCCTTCTTCCTACTCCCACTGGTAGGTAGAAGGGAGGAGGTTTCCGATTGGCCTGCGCGGGGGCAGGCAGAATGAAGGAGGCTTCCCATTGGGCAATGGGGGTAGGAAGAAAGGAGGCTTCCAATTGGCCCGTGGGGGCTGGAAAAAAGGGAGAAGGGAAGTGCAACGGGCAGTGGGACACCGGGAGACGCGACACAGCTGCTGGTATTTGGCGACACACTAGTGTGTCGCGACACACCTGTTGAGAAGCGCTGATTTAGACTGATAACTTTTCAGTTATCCATCTAATTGGCTTTTGAATATACCCCTGTTAAATCTTTTATGACCCCACTAGAGTGTAGTAAGCTCCCTGTGGTGGGAAGAGGAAGACAATCACATCTCACATATTTCTTTATAATATTTAAAGTAGTGCTTCACCCACAGATAATTGGCATTTTTCTGATAGCAAATAGTAAGAGCAAGCCACACTGATGTGTCACATAAATTGCGTCACGCATGCACCTTCAGACTTTTGATTCATCATGTGACCAGATTGTGTGAATCCAGTGAGGTTTACTGTTAACAGGGGATTGACTATTGCAGGTACTACTGTGCAGGCACACAATACTACACACTTAGACTATTGCAACGTCATCTACAATGGACTACCAAAAAAACAATAAACAGACTGCAGTAGTGATTACCGAATCTGTTCTGAGAGAACCCTAGCCATTCAGAATATCCACAATGAATATGCATGAGATAGATTTGCATGAAATGAAGGGAGTGTATGCATATCTATCTCATGCATATTCATTGTACATATCTTAAAAATTCAAATGGCTTGGAATCCCCCAGGACAGGTTTGGGAACGTCTGAACTACAAGTACTCCCAAATGCCGCCACTAGGCAACAAAAACAGAGAACATGCCTTCCCGCCTTCTTAATCACCCTACACTGCCTTCCCATCTCTCTACATCTCAAAATTAAAATCATACCACTCCAATTCAAAGCATTAAATAAAATTGGCCACACATATCTCACTGAAAAGGGAAAAGGATATCATCCAACCAGAAACCTTTGCTCAAGTCAACAGAAACAGCTAACCACTCTGTGCTTAAAACAAATTGACAGGAAAAAAATCTAGGTCCAGAGCCTTCACGAGTATGGCACCAGATCTGTGGAAAGAACACAGCCCTCTCTCCCCGCCTCATACCTGCAAATTATCAATGACATCTTAGACTTAAAACCAACTGAAAACATGGCTGTTACCCAACAAACTATTGAGCCCTGTTCAGCATTGACTAGTCACAAAGTCTAGGACGCAGAAGGACTTGAGAAACTGACCTATACAGAAATCTAATCTACCACACTGTGACTTCTTATCCCCTTTTGTAATGTACCTCATTACACCTCACTGTAATGTAGCATACTGTAATCTAATGTACTTCATTTCAGTCCACTTTATTGTAGTGTATTCCCGAACCTTGACCTACTATGCTGTAATGTAATGTACCCCATTTCAATCTACCTCACTGTAATGTGTAACCCCTAATCTTGACCCAATGTTCCACACTAATACACCTTGAAGTGATTTTCTAATTGAATTCCCAACCACTTACATTATATATTGCACATAGGAACATAAAATGTAGCAATGTAGGTTCCGTTGAGCCCTGCATCCTATTTCCGACAGTGACCATTCCCTAAAAGTAGATTCAGTTTCTTGCTGCTACCTCCCTATGACAAGGGATGGACCTCTCCGAGTCACCGGTTAATAACTGTTTATGGACTTTCTTCCATGAATTGTCCATACCCATTTTAAAGCCAGCAGTGCTAGAAGACGTGGTCATGTCTTTCAGCAACAAATTCCACAGCTGGATTGTGCATTGAATGAAAAAATACTTTCTCCAGTTTGTTTCAAGTCTGGAACTTGTTAACATTAAGACTAGGGGACATTCTTTTATGCTATTTGAAAGGGTAAATAGCTGTTTTCTATTTACCTGTTCTACTCCACTCGTGATTTTATAGACCTCGGATATATCCCTCCTCAATCATCTCTTCTCCAAACTGAAGAACCCTAGCCTGTTTAGCCTTTCTTCATAAGTGAGCTGTTCCAACCCCTGAACCATTTTATTGCCCTTCTCTGTACCATCACCATATCCTTTCTGAGATGGGATGAGAGTAATCTGCCTTGAAGCGGCTGACCAGCCGCAAAAGGTGAAATAGGAAAGATAAATTAAAAATGAAATTCATTTTGCTCACTGTCATGAACAGCACCCTCAAATGGAGTCAGGTGTTTGGATTTGGAAGCCCACATAATCCACAAGTCTGACTCCGTGTTGCTGCTTGCTATCTGAGAGCAACAATTAAAGGGTAAGCAATTACACTCTATCCCCACCCACCCCCTCCTTCCCACATATGTAGTACTGCCTCTGATTTCCTAACTAACAGATCAATACTGTAGCGTGCGGTTGAAGATTTCCCGTCTGTAACGTGCTGTGAGCGCACAATTCGGACGCGTAAGGCGATCCAGCGATACAGTCTCCAGTTTCACGCGTCCTTAGCGCTTCTTAAAACAGACGCATAACCCTTTCCGCACCCAGCATGTATATGATATGTAAATGAACGAATTAGCTGTATAATGAAGGAATTAGCTATTCCCCTCCGATACTGTGACGCGCGCTCAGATTATCTCCTTTGTAACCCGCTATTTTGCCTTGTCCTTAACCTGTTAGTTTACGGCCTACCCTCTACTTGGTGTTAGTGTGGTGTTCGAAAATTAAAACGGGAATAAAGTGTAAAAAATGGGGGTAAAACCAAAGGGAGTAAAGTGTAAAAAACCATGGACGACCCCCATATTAACATTGCAGCGTAAGTTGTTTATATATATGTATAAATACCTGTCATTTCCTGTCACTTTCCGAATCCCCCAGGCGTGTGGTCATCGAGGCGGCGGCGGGAGCCAGCGGGCGGATGGGCGCCCGTTCATCCAGGCGGCGGCGGCGGTGGGAGCCGGCGGGCAGGCGCGCATTGGATCCAGGCGGCGGCGGGAGCCAGCGGGCGGGTGGGCGCGCGTTGGATCCAGGCGGCGGCAGGAGCCGGCGGGCGGGTGGGTGCGTGTTCGATCCAGGCCGCGGCTGGAGCGGGCGGGTGGGCGTGCATTCATCCAGGCAGAGGGAGCCGGCGGCAAAAGCGGCCTCCGGAGGCCGCTTTCGCCGCCGGCTCCCTCTGCCTGGATGAATGCACGGCCCCCGCCGGCAGTGAATGAATGCCCGTGCGATTTCGGCGCTCAAGGCAGCGTCGTGATGTCACGTCATGTCATTTGAAATGACATTTGAAATTACAGGTACCAGCGCACCCAGGATACTGTATAGGCGCTGTATTAGCGCCTATACAGTAAAATGGGTTGCGCGGGCCTAACGCTTGCCTAACGCTTCGCAGCCGCGGCATGCATTTGCATGCAATTTGAAGAGAGTATCGAGCGGTAGGTGAAGAGAACTGTGTGTGCGGGGAACGAGGGTGCACCCGGCACTGCCGCACTGTTTCTACCGCGGCCTTAGAGTATCGATCTGAAAAATATCTGTTACTAAAGAAGCCCTTGTTCCCAGAGATCAGTGGTCTTGTACATGGTATTTTCCCTTTTTGCCCAAAAGTGCAGCTAATTTTATCCACCCTGGCAAGATGATTTTTAAAATAAAGTTTGTTGAATGGTGCCGTAACATCTGGCAGCTATAAAAGGGAACCTAGAAAGCTTTATTCTAAAGATAAGATTTATCCATCTAGTTTATGAAATACTTTTCTGATCAAAATTAGGACCTTTTAAGTGACCAATAGAAGTTTACTTAGGGGTTAGGGGAAGACCATGAATTAGAGGCATTCATATGATTTTCAGACTGGTTTGATTGCTGATGTTTGCTGTATCTATCAAGTTAATTTAACTGCAAAATGTTTTTACCATTGATATTTGCTGTGTTGTTTTTAACAAATCATATTTGTTTATGATTTACCTTATCTTGATGTTCTTCACGAAAGGAGACAAATCATATTTTAAGAAATTAAATATATAAAATTGTTTTTTGAATACTTTGGCAATTCTGTTTTCTGTGTTGGAGAGTTGCTCAGCAGTAGCTTTGGAATTTAGATATGAACAGATCCATTGTTCAGATTTCCCCTGAGAAATTGTCTGATTCATCTGGCTAGATCTACTTCTTGGTTCTCTGAGGAGCTCTGTGGGATAAAATCGAGAAGAAAGCATCTGGAAAGACGTTATCAGAAGTCGTGTCTTGATTTTGATAAATTGATTTCTAGAATCTTTAACTTATCTTTTAAGGTGGTATTTAGTAGTTGGACTACTTGTCTGCTAGTGTTAAATCTCTACTAGGATTTCTTCTGTGTAGTGGGAAGTTTACTGCAGCAATCACTCCAGCAAGTTATTTCAGACTCCTCTGTTCAATGTTGTGAGAAACTTGCTAGTCACTTTAAGGTAAATTTTAAAAGATATGCCATGTATTTTATAAAGGGTTCACATACATGTCCATATGTGCGTGTGTGAGCAAAATAGCGCATAAAAAAAGGTGTGGTCCAGGGGCATTCCTAGGCGGGGCAGCATTTACGATTATAAGTTACTATTTTAGAACTTGCAAAAGCAAGTTGCATAAGTCTGTTATTTGCGTATATTTACGCCTGCTAATTATCTGGTGTGTGTGAGAATAAAAAGTGTTTATTGCCAAATCTGCCACTTAGCCAAATAAGTCAAAATGTATCCGTCTATGTTGAAAATACATGTTTCATATCTCTTACACAGGCATGTTGTCAGGTAGGTTTTCATGTATTTTACATTATTCACACACATTTGCGCACACGATATAAAAATACATGTGCATGAGCATGCACGCCCCTATGCACGCATGCACATGTTTTAAAGTTATCCTCTGTTGTTGAAGTTTCAAATCTTTGTTGCAATGTAGACAGTGATGACCCTGGAAGATGTAATAGATCAAACTGACAAACTATAGAGTAACAAATCACCAGGACTGGATGATATTCACCCCAGAGTTCTGAAAAAAACTCAAATATGAAATTGCAAACCTGTTACTAGAGCAAAGAATTGTGGTTACTGAGTTAGTTACTTGGATACATAGAATTAAGGGTCAACAAACAAATTGTAAGCAATACCTTTTTGTTGAACTAATAATACATCTGTGACAAGCTTTGGAGTGTTATCCTGTTTTCATCAGGTTAGAGAAGAAATAGTGCAGTAAAGAAATAGCGCAGTGACACTGGGTTTAAATAGTACAGAGTTTTCTAGGTCATAGGTATCTGCATATGTTATTACATTTCAGTAAAAGAGAAGGGGATGGAGGGGGAGGAGAGGATGCCAGAGGTGATGAGATAGTAGAACTTTGCAATTGAAAGAGCCTATATCTCATAATGAGTGACAAAGCCAATGTCTTTCTTAAGTCCTTCTATGTTAGTTTCAAAGGGTTTGATCATTATAATTTTAAATGTTTTTTGTTCCTGTTCCCTTTAAGTAATCTGATTGTGAGATTGTTAAGGGAATGATCTACCTTTGAAACGTGCTTTCATCTACTGAGCTGTCATTCTCTTTTTCTCTTTGATGTTTTATGTTCTGTCTATGAAGATTGATTTTTGTCCTTAATTTTCGGCTTGTTTCACCAGTGTAGCGTCTTTCTTCACATTTTTGTATTGGATCATGTACACCGAAAAGCATACATGTGAACCTCTTATTTTGAATGTCTTTCTCATGTAAATAGCTGTAGGGTACTGTGATATTTGCTGGCATAACTTGCATCATAGTGTCTTGCAGGGTTTTGTGTCATTTTCTTCTGTTTGGAGCTCATCAGTTTTTGTTTCAGGTTAGGTCACCGGAAGGCTAGAACTGGAGGACCAGTTAAAATATTACTAGTACCTTGATGACATTTTCATGTTTTGGATTGAAGGAGAAGAAAACATTAAAGAAAATTTACAACCCCTTCAGTCCATTCCATCCCACAGATTGACCACCCCATGGAAAGTGTTAACTTTTTAGACACTATGAGGTCGATAGTCGGTGCCACTTAGCCAGAAAAATTCAGACTTCTCCGGCTAAGTGACAGCATCTGAATAGCCAGCCATATTCAGCATTAGCCAGATAACTATTTATTGGCTAAGTGGTAGGCAGGACAGGAGTGTTATGGGAAAGAGCTACTTATCCAGCTAGCTCAGGCCTGGATTCATCAAAAAGATGTAATTATCGCAGGAGTATTGCGCGTTAGCGGTTGCGTTAAAAAAGAGGCATAATTCTACAAATTTTAGAGATGCTGCATCAGGTAGCAAAAAAATCATAACTCGTGATAATTTTTTTAATGTGGAACGGCTTATTGCAGTGTGCGATGCATTAGAGCGACACACATCCAAATCGGGAGATATGTGCACAAATCGGACCAATACATGCAGAACTTTTTTTTTTATGCTGCCCGAGTATGCACATATCTCCGGTTGTGCATACATGTAAAAAGTAGCGAAAAAGGGGAGGGACGTTGGCATGTAGGGGGAGATCAGTAGATGTGTGCGTATAAACTTAAGCACACAGGCACGTGCTGGGGTCCCCTGCCTCGTAGCTTTACTACTGGTATGGATGGCACGTACGTCCTCAAAGAAAACGTAATAGGCTAGTCAGTTTGTTGTTATGGGTTGAGGCTAACAGGGGGAAAGAAAGACGTATAAACTAGGGGGCTTAGGAAGTCCAATCCATTGCCTGTGTGAACTGGGAACAAACTGGTGAAACTGGCGATGGCGTTGGGCCTCCCCTTTGAAAATTCCCCCACTTACGTGGTGAAGCGGGATTTGCGCAGATACGTGCGTGTCCATTACAAATACGTGGCAATGGGTGCGCATGCACAAAGGAGAGCATTTCCTAATGTGTTCGCGCCTGTGTGAACACTTTGTAAAATGCGCAGATGTGGATGCTGCTGATTGTTTGCGCACATGTGCGTTCAAATCCTGATTCCATCACGTAACTGGACCAATGAAGCAGCCGTATCCGACTACTATAGACGTCCTCCTAACAGAATATTTTGGAAGACAGGGCAGGTAAGCAAAAGGTATTTTATTTGGCCCAGCAGGGATGTGTAGGTGTGTGTGAGCAAAGCCCTCGATTTTGCTTTCACAATATTAGCCGGCATTATAGCTGTGACCTGCGATAACTGTGGCTATTCTGCAATAAAAACTTTTTTCCCATCTACCACACCAAAAAAAAAGGTGGTGTTATCTCCGACATTAAATCTAACATTAGTGTGCGTTAAATTTCGCGACATGCGGTAGGAGTCCCTCATTTTCATTAAAAGCTAGCTTTTGCATACTCATTATCAAATTTGCATACAAATGCATAATTTATTTATTTATTTATTAGAATATAATGGGATAAAGATTGCGCATTAGACCCCTTTTATCGCGCGTTGCGGCCTTTACATGATTTGATGAATGACCCTGTTACTGGGAGATGTATCAAGCCACAATAGTGCTCCAAAGTGCGTTAAGCAGCATTAGAGCACTATCGCGGGCAATATCGCACAATATACTCAATATTTTGCATCTCCCCGCCCTGGCACCCTTCCCTATTACAATGACTTTTGCATGCGATTTGCATGCATGAATAATGCAAATGCATGCAAAGAAGCTCATTAATAGACAATTTGATGCAAATATTTTTACGCAGCCGATCAAGAAGAAGGACAGTCGTGATAAAATAACACCTATTTGAAATGTGGTAAATGCGAGGCAGGAGCCAGCAGAAAGAAAAAAAAATGTCCCGCTGCAAAATGGAGAAGTGGAGCATAGGGGTCCAGTGTCCTCCCCTACCCTTTTCCACCCCAACAGATCAGATCCACATCTGGGGTTCAGTGCCCACCCACCCCCTCCCGCACCCCAAAGGACCAGATCCATATTATGGGTTCAGTGCCCACCCACCCCCTCCCCTTCTCCCACCCAAAGGTAATAAAAAAAAAATTAGCTGGTCTAGGGTGTCCGTCCCCCCAGGCGACCTCACCCCACCCCCAAACCTTTCCAAGTAATCTGGGGGTGCCCCTTTACACCCGACCTGACCTTGCCCCTGCCTTTTGATCCCCAGACCTTACCCCAATCACATGGCTGGGGCAAGGTCAGGTCAGCACCATTTTGAAAAATGGTGTCAGCTGAGCCAGGTGCGAGGGACCCTGCACTACCTTGAAAGGTACAGGGGGGTGGGGGGTGGGGGTGGGGTCACCTAGGGTCGGAGGGCCCTCAGGCCAGCCAATTTCATTTTTACCCACCATTCGGGGAGAAAGGGGAAGCGGGTGGGTGGACACTGAACCCCCAATGCAAATCTGGTCCATTGGGTTGCGGGAGGGTGGTCGGGGACATTGAATCTCCAATGCGGATCTGGTTCTTTGGTGGGGAAGGGTGGGGGGGGCACTGGATCCCAAAGAATGCTTTAACCTTGGAGTAGGGTAAAGGTGAGGGGGGGGGGCCATCGTGGCATGGGCAACGTGGACTATTTTTTAATTTTGGGGCAGTCAGGACCACCTCAAGTGGCAGTCCCAGACTGAGCCAAGGGTTAGTTCTGACCCCCACTCAACTTCCCCATTTTGCCACAGGCCTTTTTTTTTTGACCAGAGGCTCCTTAAGGCTTTGGCAGTCTCTTGAGATTGGGTCTGTCATTATGTTAAGGGGCCATTTGCCGTGTTCTTTTGTCCCACGATTTTTGGCTGCGAGACAAAAGAATGCACCACATATCTGTGATGTTTTTTCAGGGAGAAAGGGTCCCACTATCACAGTGACACCCCCCTCCCCGGCTATAGTGGGACTCCTCCTGTGAAAATACATTACGGCTTAGTGGCTCTGGATAAGTTAGACCTACCATTGAGCAGGTCTAAAGTTAGCTGAATAAATGTGTCTGGCTAACTAAAAGTAAAGCTATTGGGGTATATTCAGCGGCACCGCCACGCTTCTGAATATCCCAAGTAAGTTAGCCAGATATGTTTATCCAGCTAACTTTCTTAGCCGGCTATGTTTTGAATATCTACACCTACATCGCGATCAGTAATAGACATTTGCAAACGTCTGCATACAGAAAGTCAACAGTCAGATTTAGCTACCTTCACAGCTCCAGTTTCCATCCTTCACACACAAACAAGTCCATTATGCACAGCCAAGTTATGGGATGCCACCATATCTATTCTGACCCAAAGGACAGGAATAAACACCTCAAAGCTCTAACTGAATCCTTCAGACAAAAGGGTAATCACTATCCAGTCAGTGTTAGGTAGAGGGAAGCATCCCACTCATTTTCCAGCTCCCCCATGCGGGCTGCTGCATTGGTGGCTGCCTGCCTCTGTAAAAGGAAAGAGACTCCTAGTGTGCATTTCCATTCTTAGGGCCTGATTTACCCAGGCTTTTCTCCCTTTCTGTGTCTGTGGGGAAAATGCTTAGTAAATGAGGCCCTTGGCTTGGTTTTGGAGGAAGGAGGAGTGCTTCTTTTTACTTCCTGTTTCTTTTCTTTCCGAGTTTGAGGAGGAACTTATCTTTCAATTTTTGGGGATTTGGTTGAAGGAGGTTTTAAACCCAGCCTTTCTTCTGTTTTGGAGTAGGTTGGCTGGCCTTGTACTAGTTTTACTTTTCTGACCCTGAGAGATTAATTAACCACTCAAGGATTGGAAAGAGGCTTAGATGGCTGTCCAGTGTCCAGGAGGAGTAAAGGGAGAAGAGTGGCACCCCCATTGGTGTAGATTCACTGAAGAGATTCGAAGGATATTCAGGAAAGGAGTTGGATTTGGGAATGGGGTACAACAGGAATGAAAGAAACTAGAGGAGTATGAGACTATAATATCAAGATACCTGATCAAAGATGATATAAATTGGGAATTGAGTTTGATGCACCATCCCACCAGTCTAGAGATCCCCTAAGAGGAAGTGTCAGAATTGCCCCTAAGTTGGGAGGCAGGCTGGTTGGGAAGTACTTTAAAGAAGGAACTTCATAGTCCCAAGTTTACCCTCTGTAATGTTTGTGTCATAGACTGGGTGAAAAAAAGACTTGTGGACAGGATACTCTTTCACTTCCCATCAACCTATCGGTAAAGTTCTGTTGGACTTCATCCGGAGAACAGTGTGACTATTGAGGACCTTAATCCAGGGATTACCCACGGAAAAGAAACTCATGGAGGGAGCCCCACTTGTAGGAACATACAATCAAGAACTAGGAGACCAAAAGAAAATTACAAAAGATCTACAGCCACTACTACTGGAGGATGAATTACTGAAGGAAATATCCCCTGCTTCCCTCGGTTCCAGCCTGCCAACCACCATCTAACCAGAAACGAAAACTTACCTATATAGGGTGGGGGGGGAGGCACCAAACAGAAACGCAAATAGAAGAAAATGGCAACAAGCCCCTTCTTTTTATCTAAAAAAAAATGATCCAGATAGTGCCAGACACTTATGTAATCAACAAAAATATCAAAAGTCTAGCTGGAATTATAAATAGATTGTATATGTTTGAACTGGGGAAACCTCATAAAGCGCCAATTTTAGGCTATATGGATATGCCTAATGGCTACTTGTAAGACTCTAGCTCCAACTTCGTGGTTGTTAGAGAAAAGTTGTAATCATTGGTAACCCCAGAATATACAAGTTGCTCAGTCCATAATTCTGATGGCTAACTTGATAGTCCAGTGCAAATCAGCTGTGATGGTATACAAAATCAAATGTTATACCAATCTAGACTCACAGTTGCGACGTCAAGATGCTGTATACAAAACTTCATGCGATAAGTATTGTGATCCCGACAGTGCAGTGTTTCGAGTAAATCCTCTTCATCAGGGAGTAACTCTTAAGCATGGAATATACCTGTATTGTCTCAGCTGTGAAAATGTACTCATTGGGTGATGGCAAAAAGCAGCGGTACGAACAGATCATTATCGCGCATCCTGAGAGAGGAAAAAGCACTCTGACCAAGAAGAAATAATCATCGCTACATTTTCAGCGTTAGCACAGCGTTCAAGTGAAGGAGCAAATTTTGCCATCACCCAATGAGTACATTTTCACAGCTGAGACATACAGGTATATTCCATGCTTAAGAGTTACTCCCTGATGAAGAGGATTTACTCGAAACACTGCACTGTCGGGATCACAATACTTATCGCATGAAGTTTTGTATACAGCATCTTGACGTCGCAACTGTGAGTCTAGATTGGTATAACATTTGATTTTGTATACCATCACAGCTGATTTGCACTGGACTATCAAGTTAGCCATCAGAATTATGGACTGAGCAACTTGTATATTCTGGGGTTACCAATGATTACAACTTTTCTCTAACAACCACGAAGTTGGAGCTAGAGTCTTACAAGTAGCCATTAGGCATATCCATATAGCCTAAAATTGGCGCTTTATGAGGTTTCCCCAGTTCAAACATATACAATCTATTTATAATTCCAGCTAGACTTTTGATATCCTTCTTTTTATCTGTCATTTTATATATTTATTAAAATTGTTTCATTTCTTGTGTGTTAGATTTTGTTTTCCCTTTTGCTGTGCTGTACCCCCCTCCTTCAGCATTTTGGTGATAAAGGCAAGTTAACAATGTTAAGTAGATTTAAAACTAAGTCCAGGGACACGGTGTACAGGGTTCCCAGGCTGCGCTCGGGAATGTGGCGTGTGTCGCTGGTGCTTTGCCTACAGAAACCTCACAGTCTGCCCGTCCCTGGGCTCTCTCATTAGCATGACTTGCTAGCATGCTGATTGCAATTTATTAGGGGTTATTGATCCGTCCACATCCTTTGCACTCATCACGGCTGGAAGGCCAGAGGCGCTTAAGTAGCACATCAGTTCTGCAGAGGAGCCCATGCCCTAATTATCTGAAATCGTTGCGTGAGGGGGAAATGGCTTGAGGAACTCATTCTAGAAATTAATGTGCGAGGCCCTGGATCTGCCCAGCTGGCGTCTGCTGAAATGCAAGAGGCTGCCATGAGAAGGCAGCCTTGTTCCTGACCGTGCCGGTGGTTATTCACGTCCTCCGGCCTGGCTTTCAGATTTGGGGATTTTGAACTATTTTTTTCTCTCTGTCTGTCTCTCTTGAATTTTAATGCAAACTAAAGCTCCTGCATGACTGACACCAGTGGAAACCAAATAATAATAATTAGTAATAATTTGGGCTTTTGTATGGCATCCTGCCCAGAGCAGCTTGCAATAAATGTGCAATGTAAACCTCGCCTAAATCAATGGAAAATGAATCAGAAGTAACAAATTGAATGTAAGGCAATATAATACAGAGACTTTGCTGTAACCCTGGTAGTGCTGTGACCCCAGGATTAGTGGAGGGTGGGAAATAAATCCAAATAAATGAATGCTTTTCTTTTGCAGACCCCTCAGCTCTGCCCTCTGCCTGCCATTTGCCACAGAAGTATTGAAAGTTTAAGCTTCTCTAAAATTGCCCCTGCTAACGAGCCTCAGATCTGCTATATAGGTAATCAGGCCTTATGGCAGGCGTGGGGGCAAAACTTTTGGCTGAAGGAGGCCACCCTTGTATCCTCTTCTGGAGGGTCCCTGGAGTCTTACGGTCTGGGAAGTGTGGGCCCCGCTTGTCCTGATGATGTCACTTCCATCTGGATGCGGCAAGCTGTTGCTGCCGTGGGCCAAACAGAAACCTCCTTTGGGCTGTAGTTTGTCCACCTCTGCCTGAGGGGTAAAGGCCACAAGGTCCCTATTCATTGGCGGTTAGCCAGACAAACATCGCTGTTTTCTATTTTCACCTTCCCTGACTGGCTAAATGATGTCCAGGCAAATCGTAGGCTGCACAAAATATAGCCGGAGAAAAAGAGGTGATGCTGGGGTGCTGTTAAACTTGGGCCGGACGGTGCTGACCGGCTTTCAGGCTGTACTGACTTTTGATCCCTCTGGGCCTGAACCAGAACCAGATATGAATTGGTCTTTAATTTACTCTGCAGATTTACTGACTCGCTTGGAAGGGAATCCAGCCTACCTGACTGAGTTATGAGAGACCAGAAAATAACTCACAGGGCCACAGGAGAAGTGACTATAGCAGAATACAGTCCTTGATGTCTGCAGTCTTCATTAACTAAAACTGAACCCCACTGGAAACTTCTGGCATGTGAAAAACCATTGTCCAAAGTGTTTTGCAATCCCTTGGAGGCTACAGGTACCTTGCACATGCATTGGCTCCAATAGAAATGAAAGCCCAGATCCTGTGCACCAAAGGGTTAAAGACTTTGGCTTGGGAAACATTTCCACATTCGGAAGCTTTTTTTTTGACCGGTGCGATATTTGCGTAGGATCACATTGTGAGCAGCCCCACTGGGTGGGGCAGTATCAGTTTCAAATAACACATCAATTTCACACACACAAACTGGAGGGAGCCTGCAGCCGATGCTCAGCTTGGTGCCGTTGCTGGAAATATTTATAAAAGCAATAATTGCGTTCATGTAAAGTCAGAGCTGTATATCAATTTTATCTCTTCATCATTTTTTCACGCCTTGCCGCTAAATCCTCCACCACCCTCCATGAATAACAGTTTGCTTCTTACACTAATGCCAGGCTCAGGCTGCACGTACTTTGTTCATAAAACACAAATTCAAAATGATTTTCTTAATAATGTTCTCTCTTCCCTTCTCCATTGCCTCTTTATCGGGAGCATGATTTCTGCCAGCCATGGCAGTGAATAATTTGAGGCTGTCTCCTACCCAATTATTCAAAGGAATGGAAGTGCTAAAGAAGGGATTGTATTCATATCCCAGAAAAAAAAAACCCTAAATATACATACGTGTGTGTGTATGTGTGTGCATATATTGTTGACACCAGTTGTAAATCTGACAGCACATGACTGCCTCGTGTCTTGCAGTTCTTCGTTAGGTATCTTGATCCATACAAAGGAGCAGCTGTCAGCAGCCATACATACGTCAACTCAAAGAGTCCAAGGAGGAATGAGGTGTGCAAACTGTTTTATCTAGTTTGTATTTTTCTTCCTCATCCACTCTCAAGCCGGCTGATCTTTTTTCCGAGAGATAATTTCTACAGTTTTCAAAGTTATAGTTTACTCACTGCTGCAGACTCAACTTTGAGTACCAAGATAATGAGAGAGAAAAATCTGAGTTGAAATTTTGTCCATAAAATTTTATGGGCTTGAGTAGTTGTTTAACCGGCTAATGCCATTTCTGGGTTTTGCCGTTCCAAAGTTCTTAGTAGCCTGCTAAAATGAGGAGTGTTATATCCTGTTGCCATGTGGCAACAGGAAGTTGAGGTCCTGCTGAAGCAAGCCCACGGAAAAGAAGGGCATTCATTGAATTCAAATCAAAGATTTATGAAAATCCAAGCTGAAATTTGCAGGCAGGATTTTGTAGTGCATTAGGCTCTTGAGTTGTTGGCTGGTTTCCCGGAAGCTTCATTGCTTGCATATTGTGTGACAGTTCTGGAATGGGAGATGGAACGTGTTATCAATAACGATGTTGTTCACGATGTTGATTATTGGTAGGCCAGGAGCCAACCACTTTGCTTGTTATAAAAAGGGTTTGCTGTTTTGTAATCAGCTGAGCATTATTAAATACATAAACCAAAAGAAGATGGAGGTTACCAGTGGCATATCTAAAGTATTTGGCACCTGGAGTGGATACTTACACTGGCATCCCCCCAAGGTTCACGTCTCCGTCCCCCCCACAAGTGATATCCTATTCCCCTCTCCCTCACACAGGCTCACTCTCTCTCTTGCACACACTTTCACACACCCCTAAACACAGGCTCCCTCCATTTGTCTCTCCTTCACACATATACACCCCTTCACACAGGCTACCTCTCTCTTGCACATACACAGACACACACACACCCGTCAAACAAGCTCCCTCTCTCTCTCTCGCATACACACATCCACTCACACAGGTTCCCTCTGTCTTCTAACACAAACACACACATGGCCTCACTCAGGTTCCCTGTCTCTTGCGCACTCACACACACACACACATCCTTACATAGACTCCCTCTCTCTATTGCACATACCCCTACCCCCTCACATGGGCTCCATCTCTCTCTAGCTAACACACACTCACACAGGCTCCTTCTCTCTCTCTTGCATACTCATACACCCCTGCACATAGGCACTCTCTCGCTCTCGCATTCACATACACCCCTTCACACAGGCTCCCTCTCACACATAAACACACACCCTCACAAAATTCATAGCTCACACATACCCTTAGGCACACAGGCTCCAAATCATACACACACCCTCCTGTGCCTGTCATTCTGTGCGCACACACACACACACACACACATTCAGAGGCTGCATCGATATCAGCTGTTCACTGCTCCTCGACCACAACTCGCTTGCGGCCCACCCGCACCTTCCTCATCTTCAGCCGCGAGTGGAATGGGCTCCTTTAACAGCCCACTGGGGCTTCCTTCATCTTCAGCTGTAAGCAGGATGGGCTTTGCTTGTGGCCCGCCAGGCCTCCTTCCACTTCGGCCAAGAGTGGGATGAGCTCTGCTCGTGGCCCATCAGGGCCTCCCTTAACTTGGGCCATGAGCGGGATCGGCTCTGCTCATGGCCGCCGGCATTCCTCTCGATGGCAGCTGGCACCAGGGGCAGACCTCACCCCCACACCCCCCTTTGTACGCCACTGGAGGCAACACTACTACAACCATAGCTTACATGAAAGGACGTTGTTAGGGAGCATTGGCATGATACCAGTATTAAAATTAATACATTAATTATAGCTGAGTGAACCAGTGGCACAGACTTGCTCTGGATTACACACACACACTGTCACAGAGTTGGTGTTAGAGCTGGGATTAGAACTAGGGCACAGGGAGATAAAGTTATTTCCTCAAGGTCACACACAGAGAATCTTTGGCAGATCTGTTTCTGACTCTATGTCCAGTGCTGTAATTAATATGCTGCTCTCTTAATACATGCTAGAGGATATTTCAAAGGACTCTACTCCGCCTACGATTTTATACAAGGCCGCTTTAAGGAACAGGAATGCCATTCAGTTTTATTAGGAGCGTGGTCATTATTTTTCATACTCCTTGTTTATAAATGTTTTGGGTTTTTTTTAAACTCCAGTGGGTCTCTTCTTTGATTAAAGAAGAGAAAGATATTAAAAAAAACCTAATGTATGTCATTCTAGCATTCTGATTGGCTTGCCTATTGCCACTTTATACATCTGTAATTGGCATGCAAAGCCCTGTTTAGAGCATCAAGCATGTATGGGGCGTGCCAATCATGAGCAGGGCATGAAAGGGTGTGGCGCAGCCCTTACTTTCTGGGCTGATGAGATCACAGGCTAATTCCCTCTCACTGGCTGTGTGTCCTCTTCTGCATGCATGATAGCTCCAATTAATGACATACTAAGACTGCTAGCAGTGTGCCCTCACCCCTGATCTTAATAATGAGTTTAAGAAGATCAGAGATTTAGTCGTTAATTAAAGGATTAAATGTTGGTATGGAGCAGCAGAGGATAGAAGGGGGCGTGAGTATTTGGGCTTCTTTTGTCATGTTACAGTCTGCAAACAAAAGAATAAATCAGGAGTTAATATCTAAAAACATACCAGGGAGTTGACCTGCACCCCTAATCTACATATATTATTTGTTTTATATACTGGATGTTGGAAAATAGTTTTTTACAAATAGCTAAGTATTTGCAATGAAATACCTTTTGGAATAACTTTGCTAATAGTTGCAATTCTGTTACATTACGTCAATACCAAACTGATGAATTTTTATCATAAAGCGAAAATGTAATTGCTTTTTCTTTAGGAAAGAAAAAAAAAAGATGAGCTCTGGAGTGGGTCAAGGGAGTGAAATCTGTACGCTGAGCGCATGTAGACCACCTAGCACTTCTAGTAGAGGAAGGAAGAAGAGAAAGTCAGACCAGCACATTTGTTATCCTGTGTTATGGGCAAAATGCAGTTTTCACAAGCACTGGGGAAAGCCAAGTGCTGGAGTTGTCTTTGGGGTTGTTTCTGTCACTGCTGTGGTGTGAAGTTTGTCTGGTGACTTGGACGAGGTCCTGAGAAAAATTAGGCACTTTAGCTGCCCTCTTTTATCCACTGCATTTTTCTGTGCATATTTCCTGCCTTTGCCCCCTGCCTTCCTGAGTACAGCGTCAGGATTTACTCTGAGCAAACCCTTAAATATTTTAGCATGCGGGTAGAACTCCTTGCTCACTGAAATCAGCTACATAAGCGGGTCTGTCAATAACAGGCCCCTTCAGGGTCTGAAGATCAAGGGTGTATGGATTGTGGTTGAATGCTGCTTAGATGTACATGAGGTCCTTATAGCCTGAATTCCAGGGGAGCAGAGGCAGCCCTTGCTGAAGCGGGTATAATTCGGCCTGGGATGAGAGGGATAGAATGTATAGAAAACACGTTTCTGGTAACATGCGTTAATGTAAGCTATACCATTGATACCCTGTGCTATACCATGAAATCTCATACAGTATCACTGTTATTCAGTGGAGTCACTGGAGCGATAGAGATGATGCTTAGTAAGAGAGCTCCTCCAGCCTCCTGATACATTGTGCTGAAATGCTCTGCTAAGAGTAGATACCATTATTTTAGTCTTATTCTTTATTTTCCTCCATTCTTTTAATCTTTATCTCTGTCCCTACTATTTACTCCCACTGCTCTCACATGTCTGTCCAAACAAATGGTTGTGCCATGTAGGATTGTGGTTTAAACACAGAGCTATGAAACTCGGTTCCAAACCCAACTCCACTCCTCACTACACGGCCTTGAGCAAATCCTTTAATCTCTCTTGGGTTGTAAACTCTTTGGGAGTGAGATGTTCTATTCTTTGCAAGTTATGACACCTTTTGCTGGACAAATGCAAGAATTATCCAAGGACAATGATGTACACGAGTTTTCAAAATTAACTAGGTCCTTTCTTGGGATGTGATGATAGGATAAAGACCTTGCAATTCCGTGCATGTTTTGTTTTAAGCTCTGTATATACTGACAGTGACGCCAAATAAAAGCACAGAAATCTAATGTCAAAACATGATAGCTACTAGCACCTCTTTAATATACACTTTCACGGCTATTTGCAAAGATGGAAACTCTTAAGCCTGCCCTGAGGCATTATTTTATTGTTAAATTTTACCATTGCTTTTCTCGCCTGCTTTATTACATTCAGCAAGAGTACATTCCTAGGCTAGAATGGAAGAGTGCTGGGACCCGGCCTGGTTCACCTTCCTTGACTCTCTTGTCCTCTACGTGGGCTGGAACTCAGGTGCTGACAGCAGTTATAATTGCAAGCCCCCTATCTCGGCATGTTTAGAGATGCCCAGGTGATAGCCCGCCCCTGAGTTACTGTGACATTTTTATATTATTCCATAACACATCTGATAAAGCGCCCAGAGCAAGCCTAGCTCTTAATAAAAAGAAAAGATTAACGACCGCAGCTGCACTATCTGATAAGCAGGGCTTGCAGGCCCAGCAGTTTCCCTGCCCCTCAGATCAGAGAATTTAGTGACCTACGGTTGGGCGGAAGTGTCTTGAAAAAAAATTTTGAATGTGATATTTAAAGCAGAAACCATTTTGTATTAAGAAAAGCAGAAGCATCGGCGCTCCAGGAATCCAGGCATTCTCTTCAGGAACCTCCTGGGTTTTTTTTCTTTTTGACAGATGAACGTGCAGATTGATCGGGCTGACAGTCCTTTGCCGTTCTGTACCGAATCTCATTGCCAATTACCACGAAAGAGCTAGGAGCTGTCCTCCCTCCTTGCCCTTACTGTAGAGAACAGGGAAGTGCTGTTAGTGTAACTCGATTTAAAAAAGGATTAGACAAGTTGCTGAAAGGAAAGGCCATAAACCATTATTAAGGTGGAATTGGGGAAATCCACTGCTTATCCCTGGGATAAGCAGCTTGGAATCTATCGACCTTTTGGGATCCTGCCAGGTACTTGTGACCTGGATTGGCCACTATTGGAAACAGGATACTGGGCTTTGATGGGCCTTTGGTCTGACCCAGTATAGCAAATCTTATGTTCTTATGCTGCACATACAGTGAATTTCATTATCTAAATACATATGTTTTACTACTGAATCCATGAAGCACAGCTGCCATAGGTCTGGTGTTCACCTAGTGTATCTGTGTTTATTCTGAAGCAAGTTCATCACTGTACAAGACAGACCTCAGACTGCTGCTTACTGGCTGAAATTGCTTTCTAACACCCTGCTACTACGAAGAGAAAATGAAAATCAGGGAAATTACTGGCACTTTATGCCCCATTATGAAAATGAACCCAGATAGGGCACTGTCTGACCCCTGTCTGTTTTTGCTTGTTACTTTAATAAGCTAAGATTTTTGCATGTGTGTGTGTGTGTGTGTGTGTCAGAAAATTTTAAGCTGTACACAAATGTCTGCTTATTCTTACTAGTACTCTGTTTTACCATGTTTATCTCAACCAGTACTCTGCTTTACCATTTCCTCGGCAGCGGAATTCACAGGAATCTGAAAGGAGGCTTAGTGCAAATGCTTCAGCTCTGGACCACCATCTCATTTCACACAGGCCACCTGAGCTGCAATTTGACCAGGGGCCTAGAGGTGAAAGACTTATGTAATGCTTTGACCTTCCTTGAGACATCCAGTCCCCACTACTGGCTTTGAAAGTGGTAGTATGTATCCTAACAATCTCTGATAAATTCATTATGGTTGGGGGAAGGGATAGTACCAGGATAATAGTTCTGAGGTCTCTGTTCTTGGGACGGAAAGAGCGGGAGAGTTGTGTTACCTGTCATCGGAGTTTATGTATCAAGTGACTTTTCAGGCTCAGTGATACCATGTGGGCGAATAGAAGAATATTTCAGTCATGCTTCCCTGCACATTTGTCTACAATCTTACTGGGAGATGCATCAAGCCGCGATAGAGCTCTAACGTGCATTAAAAAGCGTAAATCGCGCGATATGCACAACATTTTGCATGGCCCTGCCCAGATTCCCTCCTCTGTTACAATGAGCTGCTTTGCATTTGCAAGCCATACAAAGCAGCTCATTAGTAGGCAATTCTATGTTAATAATTTATCGTGGCGGACTGAGAAAGTGGTCAGCCTCGATAACATCATTGCCCTGGGAAACATTAAATCTAACGTTGGAGCCCCGGGACCCTAAGACAGGTGCTGAGGCTCCCAAGTTAGATTTAAAGGGCCCTGCTTTAAAAAAAATAAGTGCGACGGCAAAAAATAAAGTGTAGCAGGGGTCAAGGCTGATCCCCGGCTCAAACCCAGGGCCGCCATTGGAGACGGCCTCGACACCCAGAAGTTAAAATAGATTAAAGTCCATGCATGGAGACGGCCCCCCACACTATCAATAATGAAATTGTGCTCCCACCCCCTTTCCAAATACATAAAAGCTGTCACTGCTCCCCCACCCCAATAGTAACCCAAAATATTTGGGGTATAGTGCCCCCCATCCCCCCAATGTATGAAACAAATCATTGGAGGTTAGTGGGGACTCTCCTCCTGCACCCTCAAATGTTATAGAGGATCCCATGATGTGGCCCAGGGCACCCCTTAGTTCCGAGCTTGTCGCCGACCTGACCTTATCCCGGTCACATGACTGGAGCAAGGTCCGGTGATCAGACCTCGGTCATGTGGTATTGAGCCTTTCCCCGACAAACTATCTCCTCAATACTTCAGCACAATTTTTTTTATCGCTGCACAAACCCTCAGCTCTAGGGATATACAATCTCAGTATACACTGGTTCTTATAGATTACCCGATAGGCATGGAGGAGCTTTCTTGTTCTTACTTCCAATTGTTCAAGATTTTTATAAGGCCGGTCTACTTTTCCAAAGCTGTAGAAGTGTGCAGGGATTGCAAGCTGATTGATAGCTTGTATCTCATTCCATGCTGTTAAAACACTTTTCGGTATTAATTTGTTTCTTTAGTACTCTATACTGATCTTTTATCTCCGTACTTATGCCGATTTTGCCACCTTTCTCTACTCCTAGATATTTACATATATGTGTTTTTGGGTACTTGCCGGGTTCTTGTGGCTTGGTTTGGCCTCTGTTGGAAGCAGGATGCTGGGCTTGATGGACCCTTGGTCTGACCCAGTATGGCATGTTCTTATGTGCCTTCCTGCTCCAGTTCCTTTATATTGCAATCTACAGTCAGGGAGATGTTTTAATGTTTGCTTTGTTTTCCTCTAAGGAAAGTCATCTTAGTACATTTATCCAGACCAAATGTCATCTTGATATCATCTGAGAAACTCTTCACTACCAGGTGTTATGCTTAATAACCATCACAGAAAATGTACAGTTTCAAGTCATCTACAAATAGTAAGTGAGATGTCATTACCTGGGAATTGATAGCACATAAGACCATAAGATTTGCCATATTGGGTCAAACCAAAGGTCCATCAAGCCCAGTATATTTCCAACAGTGGCTAATTTATTTATTTATTTATTTAACAGTTTTATATACCGACCTTCATAGTAAATAACCATATCGGATCGGTTTACAATTAACAAGAATAAAAAACTGGGGTAACTATTCAAGTAAACGAAAGATAAACAGTAAGTAGGAATGAGTCAAAGTTACAATCAACAGGGAAGAGAACTTGGAAGCTTGCAACAAGCTGGAAAGAAGATAAGGCAGGAAATAAATATGAAGTGATGCCATAGGGCGTACGGGTTAAAGCTTAATGGTGCTTTAACCTGGGAGAGTCAGAGTCCCAGAGGCTAATGCAGGTCACAAGTATCTGATAGGATCCCAAAACATCAATAAATTCCATGCTACTTATCCTAGGGATAAGCAGTGGATTTCCCCAAGTCCATCTTAATTGTTTATGGACTTTTTCTTCAGGAACATGTTCAAGCCTTTTTCAAACCCAGCTACACTAACAGCTTTCACCACATCCTCTGCAGCAAATTCCAAAGCTTAATTATGCGTTGAGTAAAAAAAAATTCCCCTATTTGTTTTAAATGTACTATCTAATATCCCCCAGTCTTTGTACCTTTTTGAAAGAGTAAACAACCAATTCATGTTTACCTGTTCTGCACCAGTCATTATTTTAAAGATTTCTATCATATCCCTCCTCAGCCATCTCTTCTCCAAGCTGAAGAGTCCTAACCTCTTTAGCCTTTCCTCATAGGGGAATCATTCCATCCCCTTTCTCATTTTGGTTGCCCTTTTCGGTATCCTTTCTAATTCTGCTATATCCTTTCTGAGATGCAGTAACCAGAATTGCACCCAATATTCAAGGTGCAGTCACACCATGGAGCAATACAGAGGCATTATGATATTCTCTATTTTATTCTCCATTCCTTTCCCAATAATTTTTAGCTATTTGCTTTCTTGGCCACCAATGCACATAAATAGAGGATTTCAACATATAATCTACAATGATTCTTAGATCCTTTTCCTGGGTGGTGACTCTTAATGTGGAACCTTGCATTGTATAGTTACAATTTGAGTTGCTCTTCCCTAGGTGCATCACGTTGAACTTGTCCACATTAAATGTCATCTGTCATTTGGATGCCCAGTCTCACAAGGTCCTTTTGCAATTTCTCACAATCTTGCTATTTTATAAACAGGCTTTGTTTTACATTTTTTTTGTTTGTTACTCATCAGGTGAATTTTCAAGAGTTATGCATGTAAATGTAACATACTATTGTAGCAATTTTCAAAAGCCATTTACCTGCGTTAAGTGCACTTGACATGGGTAAAACTTATTGACAATTCAATGTTATATATTGTAGCAGTTTTCAAAAGACCACTTTCATGGATAAAACCTAGTTTTAAGCATGTAAATGCTTTTGAAAATCAGGCCCTATGATTTTAAATTGTAAATCACTTTGATTTGTTAAAGAGAAAGGCGATTTATCAAATAACGTTAAGTAAAAGTAAAGTAATATCGATGAATTATGTTTTTGTCATCTAGGATTAAGGGCTGATTCCATAACCCAAGGCGTTAATTAGCATGCTCAGTGGATATAATGCCAGACAAAACAAGACGTGGAATAAACCTCGCTGGGTCATAATGCCTATCTTCATTCTTCAAGTAGAGTGTGGTCTGCCACATTTTCATGTTAAACTTAATGTATTCGATCAATATAGGCTTCACTTTGTACATTTGAAGGCAATTTATTATCCAGGAGTATGGTATGATATTAAAAGCTTTCTTATAGTCAATCCATGCTATGCTAAAGTTTTGACTATTTATACAACTGTCCACAATGTCTTTATTCAGCATCAACTAGCATTTAGTTCCATATATGCCTCTGTTGTTACCCTTCTGTTCTATGGCCACTTACTGATTGTAGGCAGGCAAGTTATTGGTCAATAGTTTTGGACGGTGTTATTTGGATCTCCCTTTGGAAGGAGGAGAGTGTTTCCTGTTGTTAGCCATGGTGGAGTTAATTCTGGCTGTCTGATCAATTGGTTGTTGTAATTAGCCAAGTCTTGGTGGAGAAAAGTTTGTTTGAGCCAAAAGTAAGGCATGCCATCAGAACCAGAGCACTTTTGCTCTGAGTTGTGTTCCATGGTGTTGTACATTCTGTGAAGTCTGTGTAACAGGTTTTCCACCCTCTGCGCCACAGCAGGCTTAATTGAGGAAGGAAGGTTTTTCATTGTGGATGATCATGTTAGGTTTTCCTGCTTGGGCTGTAGTTCCTGTTCTGCAGTAGGACTCCGCCTTCTTTGCTTAAATATGGACATCTGGGTTAGAGTTTGAAGCCTCAGATATAGCATTACTGGATGGAAGTCAAGAAGACGGAAAAAATTACAAAGCAAATGCTTGCTAATCATATCTGAGCAGAAATTTTGAGTGAAATGTCAGCTTATGAATCTTTTATTTGGCCTCAGTGGACTTCAGTCCAGACACCAAAAACCTTAAACATAGTGAAGAAGGCTGTTGTCATTGGGCTGGGTTAGCCTGCTGTTTTCTGCCAATCTTATTGGGCTGGATCAGCCTGCTATTGTTTAGGTTGGGTTGGCTTGCTACTTGTAGAAGTACATCAGAGTGGCCAACCCAAGAGTGCAGTCCACTCCAGAATGAGTGAATAAGCTTGATTGGTTGATTTACTGTTCATTCTCCTGCCTTGGGCACTTTGAATCCAATGAGTGAACCAATAAGAACACACATATACCACCTTCAGTTTATTTCAGTTCACAGTTGGTCATCTCTATTTTGTAACATTTTAAATGACAGCAGGGGGGCCAAGAATAAGGAAATCCTCAGAAAAGTAATCTATAGTATATAACTGTGAGCAAATTTACCCATAACATACCTGGTAAAATTAAGCAAAGCCGAACCGATTATGGGAACAACCAATATTTTTCTGACCATTGTAAAATTGTGACTGTCTCTTTCTACAAGATGTTCCAAGTGGTAGGGGTCTGTCACAAAGAAAGCTTGATTGTAATCTTTCAATTCCCGCATGGAAGGGATAGAGAGCAGAATATCTTGACTAGGTTGCAGTTCTCATATCCCAGTGCCTGTGCTTAAAAAAAAAAAAAAGTAAAAAGGTTTTGCTATTTTAAACTCGAAGCTCAGAAAGATAAGAAAAATGTCTAGTCCAGTTCTAATACTTTCTGTGCTGCTGATTAATGGAGGCTTGTGATCAGTAGATAAAGGAAAAGACAGTCGAGGAGAATATGAGAAGTTGTATGATCATTGCAACCTGCTGGAAATGGGACAAGGCCACTTGGCCTGAAGAATGGAATTGCTCGAGCCTGTTATGCAAAACTCGGTTCCATGCAACCTCCAGATGTAAACAAAAGGCTGCCTTGAAAAACAGCTTATGTCACACAGAGTCAGGTACTGCCTGAGACACGATGTATATACTAAAAAAAAAAAAAAAAAGCATTAAAAAGTGGTAAAACTGATTATGGTTGATCTCATTCACCTTCTCCTCCCACAGTGCTTTAAAGCTGCCATGACCTCTCCTGATACAAAAATTGTTGTAATCTAAGGAAGAAGCATGACTTTAGCCTGATTAGCAAGCAACTGGTCAACTAGGGAGAATGAGTTCCTGGTCTACCCTTGCGTATCTATATCTCAACTTGCTTTTTGGCCAATGGCTGGCTACTCTCTGATGCAGTGCCAAATTGGCAGCAGAGGTGTGGCAGAAAGCCGCTGTCATCTCCTGAAGATGAGTACTGCTGGGTATTGTTGCACTTAGACCCCCATGGGTAGTGTTTCGGCCTTGCTGGCTTTTCCCCCGACTGGTTTGGCTTTCAGCCCATACGCAATAAGATGCAGCTTTAAACGAAGACTGACCGCAGCAAACCTGCCCAGGACACAAGTTCAGGAAAACCATTTCTGGCTGCGCCTGTCCAAGTCATTCAAGGCCAACCGAGAGAGAATGAGTAATGTCTCCTGCAGGGCCCAAATGCAAGACAGGAGTCCAATAATGGAACAGATCTCCGGCTTCTGATATGAGATCTCAGCAGAGCTGCTGGGTTTAGGTGCACATCACTTTCTCTCTTCACATTAATCTGCTTGTTAAAGGCCCCCCCCCCCCCCCCCCAAGTCTCTAGCAGCTCCTCTCTGCTTTAGAATTTATCTCATGGCTTCATAAAATAAAACCAGGTTGCTTAGTTACTGCAACAAAGGGGGAAAAAAGGACGACGTCTGGATGTGTAGCAGTTTTCTGCAGACGTTAAAAATAGGAAAATGCCCATTGTAGCTGATCTTAATACTTGGTATTGTCAACCACCTTCATTACTAAGAACTACCAAGCCTTCCCTCTCTCAGTTCCCATTTTTCTGTGTAACAAACGTATTGCTTTTTGATTATTATTAACATTGTGGTACACTCTGAGCATGGATCCTTTTTGCTTTACTTATAAGTTTATCAGCTAACTTGCTGAGCTGCACAGTGGCTGAATATGAACCTTATTGTCTATAGGCTGAAGACTGCCCCCTCTGGTTGTGGATTGCAAGGCCTGAGTTCAGATGCCACCATTAGTGTGGCTAAATCCACCTCATGAATATTAATGGTAGCCATCCCAAAATCCAGACCCGTTTGCCATTGTAGACCAATGAACACAAGTCTTTTGCACATTTGGGAGTAGCGAAGGCAGGAGGGACATCCCCCTGGAATACGGAAAGGTGAACAGGCTGGAATAAGCCAGAGATATCTGCCTGTGTCGTCTCTGTGTGCCTTGGGTACCCAGGTGAAAATTGCAGCAGGCTTGATTCAGCCTTTCACCCCTCTAAGGTAGATGCAACAAGAATGGTTGTCTAGTGGTTAACCACATTTGCCTTCACACTTTGTGTAGCATGTTGTATAACTGCAGTGATCTATCGCTAGAGAAGGCAAGATCTCGCTGAGCGGTTCATGTCTGGGAGAATGCCAGCAGGGGATGCCCTCTGACCTGGGTTCAAGCTGTCACTCAATGTGTGTGTGTGTGTGTGTGTGTGTGTGTGTGTGTGTGTTTGTGCAACCTTCTGGAGAGCAAGAGCAAAATGTCCCTAGCAATACAGAAATGATCTTAATTCAATTTGATAGCTGAGCTAATTACTAGTAATGAGTATGCAAACCACATGGGACTGTTATTTATAGGAACACCTAATAGCTAACCTTTTTAAAGCTCTTTGAGCAAACGCTCTTCCTTGCTGACCTCTGCTTGTGGCTGCTTTACGATAATTCCCCATCTATGACGCGTAGGCGATCAGGGAATAGGGAGGCGGGCCATTCTAATGTAGACAAGTGGAAATTTCCATAACAACCTCTATTTTTGGCAACGTCCTAACCCGATGGAAGTACGGTCATGGTCATTTTTGAGAACGAGCAGATTCTGAGCGTAACGGTGTGCTTGGCGTGTTAAGACATGGTGACATGGTTTGGGTCCGGCCTTCCAGCTTTCACTTTTTTTTTCCCCCTGAGGAGCAGCCCCATAAAACCGTTGGGGGCAAGTTTGAAAACCGCACTGTTGTTTAAAAGTAGATCTTGTCCCAGTTCTCAAAGGAAATGTGCGACCATACACTCCCTTGGAATATTGCATATAGGGGAAAAATTATCAGCAGAGATTTGCAGCTGCTTTTTCGGTGGGTACATTTTTACTTGGAAATAGCATGCATAGCTTTGAAAATGCAAAACTAGGTGTTTCCTCTCCCAATCTAGCCCCGCCTCCAAGCCCACCTGCCTTGTTTTCATGGGTAGCAGTACACGCATTGTTGCACTCCTCCCTCTCCTCCCGCATACTTTTATCTGTGGAAAATGTGTGCAGTTTTTAGATAGTTGATTTGCCAGGGTAAATGGCTTTTGAGTATTGCCCTCCTAAATGGTGTGTGTGGCTTGGAATTAATCCGTCCTTCAGTGGGTTTCTGTCCAGAATACCATTCAAGCATCACGCTTTTGGAGTAACCGGGTAGTGTAGAGCAAAAGACAAGGAATCACAACTCCGTGAGTTCTAAGCCCAGCTCTGCCACTGATTCTGTGCCATCTCAGGAAGTCACGTTTTCTCCCCGTGCCTCAGCATTGTCCTCTTTCCCCCATCTTCATTTTACAGGGCGCTGTGTGGTATCTGGGAATCAAAATCAATTGCCAACATCCATCCACCGGGGGGGGGGGGGGGGGGGGGGCTGCATGGGTTTTTGTGGCATACTGTGAGACCCTGTGTTAACGCAAAATGCCAGATGGCTGTTGCTGTGGCCCAAGTAGTTGGCTGTCTTCTGACTGCACCAGGAAGTAAAGGTGGTCAGCACTCTGCGGGCGACCCCCTGCCAGCTCCATGGGGATGGTCTGAGAAGAGTCTTCTCTCCAGCTCTTAGCCGGTGAGGGGAAACCGAAATCACAAGGCAATCCCGTGTGGGAGGAGGCAGTGGAGAAAGCTCCATGCATAACCAGAGTATGCCGGCTTTAACGGCCGTCTTCAGTGGTACCCTGGTAACCAGGCTCGCTACCATCAGGGGAATGTATTTGCCAGGATGCTGTCTGTATGGAAAAATGGTTCTGAAGTAGCCGCGGCACTTAGGAGCAGGTGGGGGGAGGGGGGGGGGGGGGGCGCTGTCTCTGAGCACGTCCTCGGATGTCTTTTTGTGATCCATCAGACAGGAAAGTGAATGATTTTGTTTTCTTTGCTTGCGGTATCAGTCATACTGACTTACAAAAAAAAATAATATATATGTACTGCTGGAAAAGTCAGCCAGGGGAGCTTGTCCCAGGCACGCCGCGATAAATCTCCGTGCCACTTGGCCATTTCTTTTATGAGAAAGTTGGCCGGGGATAAGGGGGACTGGGCTCAAGTTATTTGCCCAGTGAAATACGACTCATCCCTGAAGGGGCTGGCTGGAGCGTCGCGCAGACATGCTCCAGGATGGCTGCGCCTTGGCTCCTGACGCGAGCAGCCTGGGAGGAATCATTTTTAGCCCAGAGGTGATCCTGATTTATCGCTCTCGCAGCAGTACGGTGTTTCGATGCAAGGCGCGCTACACAATGCATCAAGGATTGCTCCGGCCAGGTGTCCTGTGTTTTTTTTCTTTTTTTTAAGGTATTGTGTTATGTCCTGCTCAAGCAATAAACAGGTCACGTAATTATCCTGTTTTTCAGTCGGGCAGAGAAAGAGATTCGACTGAACCTCTTGCAGGGTGTAGATGGGGAGACGGAGGATTTTAAAAAGGAGGGCGCAGACAGTGTGGCGCGTCTTCATCTCCTTACTCCTTCCTTCCTTTTCCCTCTCATCTTCCCTTCTGCTCTTCCCTCTCTCCCTTCTGCTCCTTCCAAGTTTCTTTCCACCTAAGCCCTCCATGTCTCTCTCTATATTACATTACATTTTCCACTTTTATACCACCTTACTTCTCAAATAGGAGCCCAAAGTGGTTTGCATCACAGATAAAAGTAGAATAATCGATAAACAATAGTCCTTACTGTGCAGAATAACTCCGGCTCTTCCACCTCCTCTCCCCTTATTCTTCTCAATGCCCACCTCCTCTACATCGCCTGTCCTCATTCAATTAATCTCCTCTGCCCTTAAGTTTCTTTCCCTCTCTTCCTCTCTCATCCCGAAGGGTCCTCTCCAATCTTTTCCTGCCCACAGGTTCCTCTCCGTCCCCTCCAAACTCCTCCTCGCCCCCCCCCCCCCCCCCCCCCCAGGTTCCTCTCCTTCTTCTTCTCCTATTGCCCTCTGTCATCCTTCTCCCAGGTTGCTCTCCATCTCCCTCTGTTTTCCTTTCTCAGGGCACAGTGCTATGGGCAGGGTAATGGCAAGCCAGTGGGGACCGGGGGCAGGGTGAGCGTCTGCTTGCTGTCCCCTCAGCTGCTCTTTCCTGTATTCTGGGGCTGTGTCAGCGGTTGCCCTTCTGAGGGTTGCAGGCAGAGTGCTTTCTGTACCTGGCTGGCCTCCGTTTCCGTCTGCTTTCCTGGTTAAATCGAAGGGCCTGTCGGAGTTTGGCTGGCTTCTTGCAGGATTTGTGCGTAGAAAAGATTTAGAGCTTCGACACAGAGTGAGAGAGCTGCACATATATTTTTTATTTTATTTAAAAGTTTTTATGTACCGCACAGTGGGGTAGAGGTCTATCCATCTAGGCGGTTTACAACAAAACATACATAGTATCATAACATACATCAGTAAAATACATCTCATTTATATTAAGTTATTGATCTTGCATACAATGTAAAGTTCGGAGAGGAAATGTTCGCTATTGTATATTGTAAGCCCGTGTAAAAAGGTAAGTTTTCAGCATTTTTTAAAATTCTTTGCGATTTGCTGTTAAACTGATATATTCTGGAAGAGAGTTCCATAAAATCGGTCCTGCGACTGAAAAAGCTCACTTTCGGGTTAATGCTAGGCTGACAGTTCTGACTGAGGGAATCTCCAGTGTGCATTTGTCCAAGGAACGGAGTTGTCTGGTGGGTCTATATATTCTTAATAATGAGCAAAGCCAGATTGAGTTGGAGTTAATTAGTAAATTGTGAATAATAGACACAATATCCCAGTTAAAGAAGAAAAGAAGACGCCTCGTCTGTAAGAACCTTTCTGTATGTTGTATGCTTGGGGATTACCCCACTGTAGGGAGGCACTGAATAATACTGAACTGGGTTAAGCCTCAGGTACCTCGTTGCAGTGGACCCTGGAGGAACCAGCCATGGCTTTTCTGCTTGTTTCTATGTTTTCCTTTTCCTGTAACTTGTGTTTGTGTGTTTTTTGGGTTTCAGAAGGCCTGGCTGTTGGTGTTGGATTTGGAGCAATTGGGAAAACAGCTTCTGCAACCTTTGAAAGTGCCAGGTAAGATCTCTGGCGGATTCGTGGACGCTTGGTGACCACAATGTATGTGCCTGGTTTCCGTGCACAGTCTGTATGTTTGTAATTAGCTAGAATAAGCCATCGTACCATATGAGGTGCTCATGAATATTCATGCTGGGTATCCTGAAAACCAGACCTTTCAGTGGCTCATGAGGGAAGGAGTTGAGGGCATCACATAACTTTACACTTTGGGGCCTATTGATTAACCTGTGTTAAAACAGCCATTTTAACACGAGTTAGTTCCTGTAGGATTTGTTAAACTGTAGCACATGCGTTAGCAGATTAGTAAATCCCGCAGCCAGGAACATATAGATGCTAGCCACAGCGATGATGTCCACGCCTTCCTACCTGTCTACCTCTTTCTCCAACCCAGTGATGTTAAAAGCGGCATAAAACCCCAATTCGAAGCCACCCTCCCAAACCCTTCCTGAACCCAAAAACTCTTCGGGCCCTCCCATGCACGCGCCCTCATCCACTAAGCCCTGCCCCCACACGAAATGCCAAAAATCACAACCTCCCCCGCTCCAATACGTTGCCGGCTCTTTCTTGCCAGGCCGAACATGTGTGTGTATGTTCACTTTTGCGTGCACGTATACGCGTTTGAAAAAAAGGCGGGGCAGGGCTGACAGTTCCGTGACTAAGTTGCTATTTTAAAAGAGATACCGGTACATCCAACTTGCCCGCGTATTTTTACACTTGCTGATTATCTGGCGTGCATGAGATTATGCGTGTTTATTGTGTAGTACCGACTGGGTGGGAGGTCTGGGTGGACTGAGGGAGAGTTCAGCCTGAAGAACCAGGAGAGGGTCTCAATGACCTGGAGAAGGGCTGGGAGATCTGGTGGATTAAGAGGTGAGTAAAATACACGCGTTCAGTCCGTTGCTATACATCGCTTCATTGCATTGCATGCAGTTGCACGTGAGCCTGGGTACGCATGTTTGTTGTGTGGTAGAGCTACGCACACAGCAAAAGGGGGTTTTATAAAATACTCTAGCAAAGGTGAGTGCGGCCCCCGTACACGCGTATATGTCACCGCACGCAGTCGTTTGAAAGTCATCTTCTTACGCTGTGAATCTTCTGGGGACAGGGAGATCCCTACAGTACCTGAATATAACTCGCCTGCAGCTACCAGTGGAAACATCGAAATCTACTTGGTGGAGGTTGGGGAAGGTCTGCAGGGGTTTCGGTTTCAGGAGGGGTTTGGGGCTCCTCCATAGGAGAACCAGGGGTTTCTCATGGTGAAGGGTGGAGAGAGCTTGCTTGAGAGGGGCAGCTTGGCACATGTTGGAGAGCGGGATGTGGATCTGGGGGGGAGGGGCGCCAGGTGGGAGTGCTTTTTCAGGAGAGGGATTTTAAGGGGGAGTTGTTTTAAGTGCTGGGTGCAGGGGCTATAACTTGGGGGTTCCTGCTCCTTTAAGCCGTTCCGGGGAGTGGTACCCGAAAGCATCAGCAGTCACATTAGCCTGCCGATGTTCTCAGGGGGAAATTAACTGCGCCTTTTGACATGCAGTTAACTTTCCGAGGCTTATTACGGATCGGGACCCTTGTCGCCATCTGTGTTAAGCATTTTTAATATTTTACTCTTACTGGGGCATTTTTTTTTTTGCCAATATCACACGTTATTGCACTATCACAGCTTAGTAAATAGACCCTTTGTGTGGTTAATGCTGACCTGCACAGAGAGAGAGATATTCATAGCCTACACGGCTAAGTAACTTAGCCAGGTAACACTTATCCGGCTAAGTTACAAGGATATTGAGCAGGTGTAACTTAGACAGACAACTTAGCTGGCTAAATCTTAATATTGCTATTTAGCCTGATAAATTATCCAGCTAAGTAGCACCACCCCATCCCCCCCAGCCCCGATCTGCCCACTGCCCATCCCCAAGTTAGCCGGCTAGCCAGAGAGCCAGATAAGTGACTTATCGGGCTATTTAGCAGCCGCTGAGTTTTTAACCAAATATTCAGCAGCAGCTAGATAGCCAGATTAGTCCTACTCTCTGTCTCTTCAGCGTCTGAATATTGGGCTCAGAGTGTTCATCCTGCCCAGCGGGGATGGGAAACCTCCGGTGAGCCCTGCACTGGGGTTTTGGCATCTCTTCACACTGCTGATCGAGACCCTGGCACTGTAATCGCTTTCGGTGTAGAATAAATGTCCCTGCACTCCGTGCGCTCCTGGCTACGTGTAATGGCTTCGATTGTGTCGCCTACAGAAGCCTTGAGCTGCAGTAGGGCCTTACCCCCACCCCCTCTCTTCACAGCTTCCTTCTCTACATCTCTCCCCTCACTTCCCTTCCCTCACTACCTCCTCTTGCTCTCCTCACCAATCACTTTTCCTGTAGTCCCTTTCTCTCCCTCTCGGTCCCCTTCCTTCCTGCTGCGCTCCTTCCCTGCCTCCACCCTCTGGCCCCCCTTCCCTCCCTGCTTCCCTCCCTGCTTCTCGGGCCACCTTGCATCTCTTGGGCAGTGCGCCCAGCTGGGCTGATCCACTTGCGGTCACAACCGGGAATCCCCCCGCCGATTGTTGTCCTCCAGAGCCTCTGTGAGACCCCCAGGCCTCTGTGAGGTTTGCGGCTCAAGGGCCACGTTTCCTTCCATCTGAGGGAGTGCGAGAAGGATCCTGCGCCACAGATAAGGCCGGAGCAGCAAAAAATGCTGCTTGAAATGCCAGCCTGGCATCCGGATCAATAATAGGAACGTCTCAGAGTGCTCCTCCGCGGGGACTCTCCCTGTCGTCGCGTTAACCTTTCCAGAGAAAAGGAGCTTTGGAGAGCCTTCAGCGTCTCTGCAACAAAGAGACTCCCTTCTTTGCAATTCAAACTTCAGCAGTGCGCAGTTAACAAGCAGTCCATGTTTGTGGTGCATTTAAAGAGGCATTAGTCATGTGAACAGAAGCTGCTTTCAAAGCCATGGAGGGGAAAAGAAATAAATATACTGCGGGGGGGGGGATCATTCAGAAGAACTTAATCTGGGGAGTGGGCAGAGAAACAGCAGAGTGTGGGCTGGACTTTATACATCTTTTTAGTTTAGCTACTAATATAGACATCATATTTATATGTGCATATCTGGGAAAGGCAGAAGACTTACTTGACAATCTGTGGGCTATCGGTGAGCTGCTGCAGGCGGGCTGACCAGGGGTGGGGGGGGAGCCAAGGGTAGGACATGTGAGAAATGTGATGGGGAACAAGGGAGAGGTGAAAAGGAACAGGAGAGAGGAGGGAGATAGGGAGGAGTGGGGAGGAGGGAGGTAGGGGAGGAGTGGGGAGGAGGGAGGGAGGGGGGAGGAAAGTAAGGAGGAGTGGGAGGTAGGGGGGAGGGAGGTAGGGAGGAGTGGGGAGGAAAGTAAGGAGGAGTGGGAAGGAGGTGGGGAGGAGGGAGGTAGGGAGGAGTGGGGCAGAGGTGAATAATAGAAATGTTTTGGGGTTGTTTTTTTAACTTGTGTACTGGCAATAAAAACCTGAAATTCAGAAAAATAGCTTTTTATTTTTTACCTCCCTGACTATAGAGTGAGGGACGTTTTGCTGAGAGGGAGAGGGGCTGTTTAGCTGAGAGAAAACTGGATCCCTACTCTTCATTCTTCTCTTTCCTTCTTAATGACTCCACTTCCTAGTGACCGTAATTAGTCTTGCCTGTGTGGCTTAACGAGAAGAATGTAAGCTCTCTGCAGCAGGGGCTGTCCTGTGTTTCTGTTCGGCTCTGTGTGCCCCTTGGAGCGTTATAGAAGTGATTAATAGTAGCAGTCGTGACAAGCAGGGAGATATAGAGGTGGGGGCTGTCCCTTAGATGTCTGCTGCATGTCTTGGCTTTGAGAACATTTTGTGGGTCGTTTTCAAGGCGGGACATGCAATGTTTTACCTGCAGAAGTGACTTGTTACAAAATTGCCTGCCTGTTTGGTGCATGTAAGTTTACCTGGAGTGAGCAGAGGTGCTCCTTGGGGCAGGGGTGGCGAGGGCTTGTTGCTTGCATGCATACTTTACATTTTTAAAAGCTCACATGTACAATTTCCCGAAGGTGTCTGTGCGCAATTTAGCAGGTGTAAGTTGTGCGCGGGTAGTTTGGGTGGGATCATTTTAACAAAGGGAAGCCTGCACGCTCTTTCCCTTTTGAAAACCTGGTATAACTTATGCAAATCTTTCTCATCTCATTTATGCGGGCTGTTACAAAATTGCCCCCTTTATGGGCAGACCGTAGCAAGCCGGCCATTATTGAGTGGAACAGAGGGGAGCTTTGTGCTAGGAGGGGAAGCTGAAAAATGATTTGGGAGCCAAATAGGATCAGTTCCTCGGCCTTCAGAAGTCAGGACCCTGATGTGACTGCAATGGGATGCCCTCTGCTCTCCTTGTCTGCGGTGGCCAGTAGCCCCCGGTATGGTTTCCTTATCACTTCTGCAGCTCAGCAGTCCCCGATACACCTCTTGTGCATCGGGGACATGGACATGGCTTTTTATGAAAGCATACTAGGATACAGAGTAAGATTAGGATGGCATTTTAAGAACCAAGTTTTAAGGTTATGATATCAAAATTTTTAACAACTCCAGGAAACAGCCCAAGATTAGGAAAGCACTTTGAAAAACATATATCACTGTTTTAGTATTGAAACTCTAATATACAGATGTTGAGGCACTTATTTTATTTTTATACTTATTTTGAGTTTTATTTTAATTTTACTGTTTTATTATTCTGCTTTTATTTATATTATTATTGCACTTAAACTTTGTTTTATTATTTGAAATGTATTATTTTGCTTTATTTTTATGGTACTTTTAAATTTATTTTATCATTCGTCATATATCTTTTGTTTATTTTAAATGATTTATGATTTGTAAACCATTGTAATAGAATATTGAACGACTGTATATAAAACCAATAAATAAATAAAATCTTGTATGCAGATGGTAAATGCCTGGCAGATCCTGGCAGATGCTTTAGTCTAGTGCAGTGGTTCTCAACCTTTTTTCTGTCGGGACATACCTGATAGATAGTATTCATATGCGTGACACATCAAACACATGACAGTCACAAGACTAAATATAAATGTACACTTGGCATTCACAGGAACCCCACCCCCGACCCTCAGCAATGGGTATAAAGCAGAACTAAAACATTCCCTATACAATTCACCATACAAAAAATATATTCTGGTGTTATCTCAATAACAGCAACACAGACTCCCTCTACTTCCAGGCGCAACAGTCCTACTTATAAAAAGACAGCAGTTCACCACCAATGCATGTCCTATTGAGAAAATACAATAAATAAGGTGAGGGATTTTACTAGCCTACATGCTAGTTAAATATCTCACCTCGGTCATATATACAAGATCGACCTTCACCAAGTACAGAAAGACCACAAATTACAGATATGGAGACAGAAACTGGAATGGAAACCCCATAAAGCCACTCTGCATACAGTACAAAACGGGAGAAATGGAAACAGAAATATAGCACCTAACATAATACCGGGATCTGCAATAATGCACACAGATTAATCCGCACAAAGTTACACCTGCATTATGGTATGCACTCAAATGGAAAAATCCTACCTAGAAAAAGGTAACACTACAAATATTAAACCAGCTACTAAACACCAATACTCCTCCTAATAGGAAAACAGAATAAGCCAAGTTGCTTATAGATCCCCACATTGTTTTATAGTTGTAAAACTATATGAATAAATGTTTCAAAACAGCTGATGAACAGAACAATATCTAACAATTAAAAAAAATTTTAAACTTTTAAAAATTATTAAAAATTCTCCAAACACCAATAGATATTTCAAAACAGCAGACACATCACATAATACCCAATAATTAGAATGGCAGTCAATCAAGAAAAATGAACTTAAAAAGCTACCTTTACTTACCCTCTCCAGCAGTTCTCCTACTCCTTTCCCTGGCAGGCCACACCAGAAGCAGCAGTAACTGCTGAAGCTGTCCTCATGGTCCTCTTCCTTAGGGACCACAACCAGACTCTGTCTCTCTCACTTACTTACACCCTCAGGACCAGTTTCTGTCTCTCACACACCAGTCACTTCTCTGACCAGTCTCTCTCAATTACCCAGTGCTCTCTCTCTCTTACACCCAAGCTTTCAATCACACACATGTTCTGTCTCTCTCATTTACACACAGGCTTTCATTCACACACATGCTTTCTCTCTCACACGCACAGACTGAAGCATCATCCCCCTTCACATACACACTACACCCACACAAGCACCCTCCCCATTTCAAATACACACACACACCGGCCCCCAGCTGAACAGCTCCAGTCTTCGGCCCCCGCCAGCCTGGTCTCTGGCAGCGGCAGCATTCCAGTCTTTGGCCCCTCCAGCCTGGTCTCTGACAGCGGCAGCACTCTGATCTTAGGCCCTGCCAGCCTGGTCTCCGGCGGTGGCCAGCGCTCTGATCTTCACCTCACCGGCTGCGAGAAGCACGTGACACACCTGCTGGTGCTTGATGACACACCGGTTGAGAATCGCTAGTCTAGTAGGATAAGCGATGCCAAGAGCCATTCATCACCACCGGCTCCCAGGCCCCACTGGTTTCCAGACTCAAGGTGATTGAAAGGGGAAGCGGGAAATATTCAGTCTTTTGCTCCCAGTCTTTTTTTTTTTTTCAATTGCAGCAAAGATGTTTTTTTTCTTTAATTACTGACTGGGAGGAAGTTTCTTGAAAGCAGTCGTACATCTTAGCTGTCCACCCCTTGAAATGAGAGACTCTGTCTCCTGTATACTGTGGCCAAGCGGCAGTTGCCTTTTATTCACCAATTAGTTATTGTGAAAACTAAAGTGCCAGAAATATATATTTTCTGAAACGTTTTCTGGTGATTTTACTAATGTCAGTGGAAAGTAAGATCCTGACTGCTTTTTCGGGCCAGCTGTCATGCTCTTAATAAAGAGGTTCCCTTTAGGGGGCAATAATCAAATTGCCTATATTAGTGCAAATATGTAGGTTTTGCATCAACGATCAAAGCAAAATTATGCACTAAAAGGTGCATGCCAAAGCCAGGGGATACGTGTGTGTTTCGGGCCGTCGCACACCACGCGGATTTTAAGAAGTGCCCGAGCATGCGCATCAGTAACCATAAAAAGGGGGTAGGGCGGGGGGGGGGGGGGGTATGAGCGTGACATGGGCATTCCGAGAAGGTCACGGGAAATGCGCGAGTAAGTATTTATGCACAAAAGCATGCGCCGGGGGTCTCCTACCACATAACTTAACTTCTGCTATGGATGGCGTGTAAGTTTTAAAATTAAAAAAACCAGGGCTAGTCAGCGGGGGGGGTTGAAGGGTCGGAGCTAATAGGGTAAAAGGGAGGAAGGTTAATTAGGGAGGGTTAGGAAGTCAGGAGCCTTTATCTGGGTGAACTGGGAACGGACTGGGGAAACTAGTAAATGCATCGGCGCATGTATCTAAAAAAAAAAAAAAAACCTCCCAAAAAACTCCTTACTTATGCGGTAGAGCCGGCCTCTGCGCGCACAAGCCCGCCGCCATACAAAATTGTGCGCACATGTTCATGCATAAAGTTGATTTGATATCATATACACATGTGTTATAAAACGGTGGCGTTCATTCGCACGAGCAGCCATACGTGCGTACATATGCGCCTGCGCGGTTATTTAAAAGTTACCATCCCCGTTTTGCTTTGATTATTGCCAGGGTACATAGTAACTGTGG
The DNA here is from genome assembly GCF_901001135.1 of Rhinatrema bivittatum. Taxonomy (NCBI): domain Eukaryota; kingdom Metazoa; phylum Chordata; class Amphibia; order Gymnophiona; family Rhinatrematidae; genus Rhinatrema; species Rhinatrema bivittatum. The sequence goes on from NC_042618.1 coordinate 175,099,654, forward strand.
GAATTGGCGCCATCTTTTTGTGTAGGAAAAAAATGTTAAGGAAAAGAATCAAACCCACACCCACACCTACACCCACACACAGATTTGAAAATGCAATTTACACAATATTCCTTTCCTCCTCCAACCTAAACGTGCCCCAGGGAATGCCGCCTGATGATGGGGTACAAGCACGCACTCTGTTGAACAAATCTTCAAAGCATTTTACCCGCGGAAATCTGTTTCCAAAATTGCCTACCATGTGTCCTGATATGTGCACATAGAGGAGAATTTGCCATGGGTTGGTTTGTTGTTTTGTTTTAAGAGTTAAACACGTTCTTAGCCGCCTAAAAATAGCTTTCTGAAAGTTCCCCCCCCCCCCTCCCCTGTGCTGGTAAAAGCTTGTTTCACAGGGAAAAGGGGGTGGAGTGAGGTCAGGGGAGGAATAGTACTCAATTGTATTTATTTTGAAATAACTGTATGCATTTTGCACTTCCAATATGCACTCTAGATGGATTTCAAAGGAAAATGCCATAAGGTGTTTCCCTCTAAAAATGAGTCTGTAGGTCCATTGTAAAGTAGTCATTGATGTCAGATAAAGACCGAAGTGGTCCATCCAATCAGCTCAGCAAATTGTTCAGGGTAGTAAGTGCCGCGCCATGCAGGTTACCCCCTCGCCTTCTGTTTAAGGTAGTAAGTGCCGCACCGTGCAGGTTACCACCTCGCCTTCTGTTTAAGGCAGTAAGTGTCGCTCCGTGCAGGTTACCCCCTCGCCTTCTGTTTAAGGTAGTAAGTGTCGCTCCGTGCAGGTTACCCCCTCGCCTTCTGTTTAAGGTAGTAAATGCCGCTCCGTGCAGGTTACCCCCTCGCCTTCTGTTTAAGGCAGTAAGTGCCGCGCTGTGCAGGTTACCACCTCGCCTTCTGTTTAAGGCAGTAAGTGTCGCTCCGTGCAGGTTACCCCCCTCGCCTTCTGTTTAAGGTAGTAAGTGCCACTCCGTGCAGGTTACCCCCTCGCCTTCTGTTTAAGGTAGTAAGTGTCGCTCCGTGCAGGTTACCCCCTCGCCTTCTGTTTAAGGTAGTAAATGCCGCTCCGTGCAGGTTACCCCCTCGCCTTCTGTTTAAGGCAGTAAGTGCCGCGCTGTGCAGGTTACCACCTCGCCTTCTGTTTAAGGCAGTAAGTGTCGCTCCGTGCAGGTTACCCCCCTCGCCTTCTGTTTAAGGTAGTAAGTGCCACTCCGTGCAGGTTACCCCCTCGCCTTCTGTTTAAGGCAGTAAATGCCGCGCCGTGCAGGTTACCACCTCGCCTTCTGTTTAAGGTAGTAAGTGTCGCTCCGTGCAGGTTACCCCCTCGCCTTCTGTTTAAGGTAGTAAGTGCCACTGCGTGCAGGTTACCCCCTCGCCTTCCGTTTAAGGTAGTAAATGCCGCTCCGTGCAGGTTACCCCCTCGCCTTCTGTTTAAGGTAGTAAATGCCGCGCCGTACAGGTTACCCCCTCGCCTTCTGTTTAAGGTAGTAAGTTCCACTCCGTGCAGGTTACCCCCTCGCCTTCCGTTTAAGGTAGTAAATGCCGCGCCGTACAGGTTACCCCCTCGCCTTCTGTTTAAGGTAGTAAGTGTCGCTCCGTGCAGGTTACCCCCTCGCCTTCTGTTTAAGGTAGTAAATGCCGCTCCGTGCAGGTTACCCCCTCGCCTTCTGTTTAAGGCAGTAAGTGCCGCGCTGTGCAGGTTACCACCTCGCCTTCTGTTTAAGGCAGTAAGTGTCGCTCCGTGCAGGTTACCCCCTCGCCTTCTGTTTAAGGTAGTAAGTGCCACTCCGTGCAGGTTACCCCCTCGCCTTCTGTTTAAGGTAGTAAGTGTCGCTCCGTGCAGGTTACCCCCTCGCCTTCTGTTTAAGGTAGTAAGTGCCGCTCCGTGCAGGTTACCCCCTCGCCTTCTGTTTAAGGCAGTAAGTGCCGCGCTGTGCAGGTTACCACCTCGCCTTCTGTTTAAGGCAGTAAGTGTCGCTCCGTGCAGGTTACCCCCCTCGCCTTCTGTTTAAGGTAGTAAGTGCCACTCCGTGCAGGTTACCCCCTCGCCTTCTGTTTAAGGCAGTAAATGCCGCGCCGTGCAGGTTACCACCCTCGCCTTCTGTTTAAGGCAGTAAGTGTCGCTCCGTGCAGGTTACCCCCTCGCCTTCTGTTTAAGGTAGTAAGTGCCACTGCGTGCAGGTTACCCCCCTCGCCTTCCGTTTAAGGTAGTAAATGCCGCTCCGTGCAGGTTACCCCCTCGCCTTCTGTTTAAGGTAGTAAATGCCGCGCCGTACAGGTTACCCCCTCGCCTTCTGTTTAAGGTAGTAAGTTCCACTCCGTGCAGGTTACCCCCTCGCCTTCCGTTTAAGGTAGTAAATGCCGCGCCGTACAGGTTACCCCCTCGCCTTCTGTTTAAGGTAGTAAGTGTCGCTTCGTGCAGGTTACCCCCTCGCCTTCTGTTTAAGGTAGTAAGTGCCGCGCCGTGCAGGTTACCCCCTCGCCTTCTGTTTAAGGTAGTAAGTGCCGCTCCGTGCATGTTACCCCCTCGCCTTCTGTTTAAGGTAGTAAGTGCCACTCCGTGCAGGTTACCCCCTCGCCTTCTGTTTAAGGTAGTAAGTGCCGCGCCGTGCAGGTTACCACCTCGCCTTCTGTTTAAGGTAGTAAGTGTCGCTCCGTGCAGGTTACCCCCTCGCCTTCTGTTTAAGGTAGTAAATGCCGCTCCGTGCAGGTTACCCCCTCGCCTTCTGTTTAAGGCAGTAAGTGCCGCGCCGTGCAGGTTACCCCCTCGCCTTCTGTTTAAGGCAGTAAGTGTCGCTCCGTGCAGGTTACCCCCCTCGCCTTCTGTTTAAGGTAGTAAGTGCCACTCCGTGCAGGTTACCCCCTCGCCTTCTGTTTAAGGCAGTAAATGCCGCGCCGTGCAGGTTACCCCCTCGCCTTCTGTTTAAGGTAGTAAGTGTCGCTCCGTGCAGGTTACCCCCTCGCCTTCTGTTTAAGGCAGTAAATGCCGCGCCGTGCAGGTTACCACCTCGCCTTCTGTTTAAGGTAGTAAGTGTCGCTCCGTGCAGGTTACCCCCTCGCCTTCTGTTTAAGGTAGTAAGTGCCACTGCGTGCAGGTTACCCCCTCGCCTTCCGTTTAAGGTAGTAAATGCCGCTCCGTGCAGGTTACCCCCTCGCCTTCTGTTTAAGGTAGTAAATGCCGCGCCGTACAGGTTACCCCCTCGCCTTCTGTTTAAGGTAGTAAGTTCCACTCCGTGCAGGTTACCCCCTCGCCTTCCGTTTAAGGTAGTAAATGCCGCGCCGTACAGGTTACCCCCTCGCCTTCTGTTTAAGGTAGTAAGTGTCGCTTCGTGCAGGTTACCCCCTCGCCTTCTGTTTAAGGTAGTAAGTGCCGCGCCGTGCAGGTTACCCCCTCGCCTTCTGTTTAAGGTAGTAAGTGCCGCTCCGTGCATGTTACCCCCCTCGCCTTCTGTTTAAGGTAGTAAGTGCCACTCCGTGCAGGTTACCCCCTCGCCTTCTGTTTAAGGTAGTAAGTGCCGCGCCGTGCAGGTTACCACCTCGCCTTCTGTTTAAGGTAGTAAGTGCCGCTCCGTGCATGTTACCCCCTCGCCTTCTGTTTAAGGTAGTAAGTGCCACTCCGTGCAGGTTACCCCCTCGCCTTCTGTTTAAGGTAGTAAGTGCCGCGCCGTGCAGGTTACCCCCTCGCCTTCTGTTTAAGGTAGTAAGTGCCGCTCCGTGCATGTTACCCCCTCGCCTTCTGTTTAAGGTAGTAAGTGCCACTCCGTGCAGGTTACCCCCCTCGCCTTCTGTTTAAGGTAGTAAGTGCCGCGCCGTGCAGGTTACCACCTCGCCTTCTGTTTAAGGCAGTAAGTGTCGCTCCGTGCAGGTTACCCCCTCGCCTTCTGTTTAAGGTAGTAAGTGTCGCTCCGTGCAGGTTACCCCCTCGCCTTCCGTTTAAGGTAGTAAATGCCGCTCCGTGCAGGTTACCCCCTCGCCTTCTGTTTAAGGTAGTAAGTGCCACTCCGTGCAGGTTACCCCCTCGCCTTCCGTTTAAGGTAGTAAATGCCGTGCCGTACAGGTTACCCCCTCGCCTTCTGTTTAAGGTAGTAAGTGCCACTCCGTGCAGGTTACCCCCTCGCCTTCTGTTTAAGGTAGTAAGTGTCGCTTCGTGCAGGTTACCCCCTCGCCTTCTGTTTAAGGTAGTAAGTGTCGCTTCGTGCAGGTTACCCCCTCGCCTTCTGTTTAAGGTAGTAAGTGCCGCGCCGTGCAGGTTACCCCCTCACCTTCTGTTTAAGGTAGTAAGTGTCGCTCCGTGCAGGTTACCCCCTCGCCTTCTGTTTAAGGTAGTAAGTGTCGCTCCGTGCAGGTTACCCCCTCGCCTTCTGTTTAAGGCAGTAAGTGTCGCTCCGTGCAGGTTACCCCCTCGCCTTCTGTTTAAGGTAGTAAGTTCCACTCCGTGCAGGTTACCCCCTCGCCTTCTGTTTAAGGTAGTAAGTGTCGCTCCGTGCAGGTTACCCCCTCGCCTTTTGTTTAAGGTAGTAAGTGTCGCTCCGTGCAGGTTACCCCCTCGCCTTTTGTTTAAGGTAGTAAGTGCCGCGCCATGCAGGTTACCACCTCGCCTTCTGTTTAAGGCAGTAAGTGTCGCTCCGTGCATGTTACCCCCTCGCCTTTTGTTTAAGGTAGTAAGTGCCGCGCCGTGCAGGTTACCACCTCGCCTTCTGTTTAAGGCAGTAAGTGTCGCTCTGTGCAGGTTACCCCCTCGCCTTCTGTTTAAGGTAGTAAGTGTCGCTCCGTGCAGGTTACCCCCTCGCCTTCTGTTTAAGGTAGTAAGTGCCGCTCCGTGCAGGTTACCCCCTCGCCTTCTGTTTAAGGTAGTAAATGCTGCTCCGTGCAGGTTACCACCTCGCCTTTTGTTTAAGGTAGTAAGTGCCGCGCCGTGCAGGTTACCCCCTCGCCTTCTGTTTAAGGTAGTAAGTGCCGCTCCGTGCATGTTACCCCCTTGCCTTCTGTTTAAGGCAGTAAGTGTCGCTCCGTGCAGGTTACCCCCTCGCCTTCTGTTTAAGGTAGTAAATGCCGCTCCGTGCATGTTACCCCCTCGCCTTCTGTTTAAGGCAGTAAGTGTCGCTCCGTGCAGGTTACCCCCTCGCCTTCTGTTTAAGGTAGTAAGTGCCGCTCCTTGCAGGTTACCCCCTCGCCTTCTGTTTAAGGTAGTAAGTGCCGCTCCATGAGGGTTAACCCCTCGCCTTCTGTTTAAGGTAGTAAGTGTCGCTCCGTGCAGGTTACCCCCTCGCCTTCTGTTTAAGGTAGTAAGTGTTGCTCCGTGCATGTTACCCCCTCGCCTTCTGTTTAAGGTAGTAAGTGTCGCTCCATGCATGTTACCCCCTCGCCTTCTGTTTAAGGCAGTAAGTGTCACTCTGTACAGGTTACCCCCTCGCCTTCTGTTTAAGGCTGTAAGTGTCGCTCCGTGCATGTTACCCCCTCACCTTCTATTTAAGGTAGTAAGTGCCGCGCCGTGCAGGTTACCCCCTTGCCTTCTGTTTAAGGCAGTAAGTGTCACTCCGTACAGGTTACCCCCTTGCCTTCTGTTTAAGGCAGTAAGTGTCGCTCTGTGCATGTTACCCCCTCACCTTCTATTTAAGGTAGTAAGTGCCGCGTCGTGCAGGTTATCCCCTCGCCTTCTGTTTAGGGTTATAACTGCCGTTCCTTGCAGGTTACCCCCTCGCGTTCTGTTTAAGGTAGTAAGTGTCACTCCGTACAGGTTACCCCCTTGCCTTCTGTTTAAGGCAGTAAGTGCCGCTCCATGCAGGTTACCCCCTCACCTTCTGTTTAAGGTAGGAAGTGCCGCTCCATGCAGGTTACCCCCTCACCTTCTGTTTAAGGTAGGAAGTGCCGCTCCATGCAGGTTACCCCCTCGCCTTCTGTTTAAGGTAGTAAGTGCCGCTCCATGCAGGTTACCCCCTCTCCTTCTGTTTAAGGTAGTAAGTGCCGCTCCATGCAGGTTACCCCCTCTCCTTCTGTTTAAGGTAGTAAATGCCGCTCCGTGCAGGTTACCCCCTCGCCTTCTGTTTAAGGCAGTAAGTGCTGCTCGTGCAGGTTAACCCCTCACATTCTCTTTAGATTAGTAAGTGCCGCTCATTGCAGGTTGCCCCCTCGCTTCTGTTTAGGGTAGTAAGTGCTGCTCGTGCAAGTTAACCCCTCGCCTTCTCTTTAGGTTAGTAAGTGCTGCTCCGTGCAGGTTACTTGTAGTGCAACAGGATAGGGGTCCAGATGGTCCATCTAGTCTACCCAGTTTCATTCCTGTTGTAGTTCCATAGAATCTGGCTCTCCCCTCACTCTTTTGCAGCTCAAGATCCTCTGGGCTTATCCCAGGCTTTCCTTTCGATGAAGAAACATTTCCTTGTGTTTCTCCCAAGTCTACCCTGTTGGGCCTCATACTATGTACACCCCCCCCCCCCTCCCTTTATTCTAGGACTTTCTCTCCATTGAAAAACATTTCCTCCTTGTGCATTTATACCTTTGAGGTATTTGAATGTCTCCATTCTGTACCATTGTCTCCCCTCTCCTCTGGGGATACATATTGAGATCCTTAAACCTCATCTCATAATGATTTTGTTGCAAACCCAGAACAATTTGGTAGCCCTTCTTTGGACTCCTGCCCCCTTACTCATTTATGTCCTTTTGGAGGTCCGGTCTCTAGAATTGGACAAATTACTCCAGGTGAACCCTCACCAACACCCTGTACAGAGGCATTATCCCCTCCTTTTTCTGCCTCTCCCTATGCCCGCCAGCGCCCTCTGGCTCTAGGCCCTACCCTGTTGCAAAGTTCTGATGCCCTTAGGATCTCGCCCCTGGTTGATCCCCTCGCACCTGTGTCTTTCTTTATCTCATGTTTTGTTTGGTAAGTAAATTATGGGAGCCTTTTAAAAAGAAAAAACTGATTTTGGGTGACCTAAAATAACAACCCTCCTCTCTCCTCCTACCCCTCCCCCTGTGCCTGCCCATCCTCCCTCCCTCAGTCCCTTTCTCTTTTCTGTGTACTTCGATAGGCAGTAAAGAACAGAGCATTCTCCGACAATTCATGCCAAGCAGTGGCAGAAATGATAGTTTATGTACCAGGAGACCATTTTTATTATTGTCCGTCAGTTTAGAATTCTAAAGGGTGCTTTTCAGACCGAAAACCTCTGCATCACCCCTTCTTCAGTCTGTCTCTCCTGGGCCTTTCTAACCTCCAGCCCCCTCCTAAGGCTACAGTGGCAGGAAGTAGGCAGCAGATTGTCCTCAGCCCTATTCTGTATAAGAGAATAAAACCCAATAGAATGACCCCATTGAAGCATCCGCAGAATGTGCTTCCCGTCGCTGAGAAGCAGCTTTTTCTGTGGGCCGAGAACGGCGAATGTTGCTTTATGATTTAGCAGAGGGCACTGGTGGTCGAACCTCAATTTAAGGGCAGCCATAATGCCCTATCTGCAGTCATTTGGCTGAAATGCCCTGAAGTTTATTAGCAAGACTAAAACAAAACAGTCCTGGTAAGGGGAGAACTCGTTTTGGATTTTTCATTGTCTCTGGGGGGGGGGGGGGGGGGGGGGGGGGGGGGGGAAGGGGGAACTCTGCTGGGCTATGGCGCCATAAGCTTTCATTTACAACCACTTGGAGGGGGGGGAACTTCCCTACCCTTATTTTCTTCCTCCCCCAGCCATCGCACACCACAGCTCCCTTTTGGATCCCAGTGCGCGAGTCCCCTGCCTCCGCAGCATCCCCGGCCACTGCCGACCCGGCGAGCAGAAGCCGGGGGACAGGAATGGAACCCAGGTCCTCCGCACGCTGATCCACCGGACTGGCCCAATAGATGGACTGGTGATACGTTTCAGACCTCTAAGACACACCCGTGATTTGGTACAGCAGGGGGTGCTGCAGGGCAGGAGTGAGGTTCACTGGCAGAGTGCTCTGTGTGTGTGTGTGGGAGTGGGGTACCTCAGTGCTGGAATAGAAGCAGGGGGTGCAGGGCTGTGTGTGAGGGTCTTAGTACTAGAATAGCAGGGTAATTCTAGTTTATTGATAAACAAAATACTTAACGGTATTTTGACAGCGCAGACTGAAGAAACATAGCACATAACTACTAATCTTAATATCTCAGTGCTGCTGACAGGTTTGTCAAGAATGCGTCCCAAGTTTATGGAGCATAAATCTTCTTTTTCAGCATCCCTGGTTTTCCAGATTGTGCTGGTTGTTAAGGACAGCACCTCATTGCCTGGAGTGTGAATTTTCCTTAAGACTAAGGCCATATTTTATGTTTTAGGATTGCAGTTTTTAGCCACAGAGTGTGAGCCCATTGAGGCTTGACTGGACTGTAGCCCAAGCCATATAACTAGAATGTAAGGGTATGTATGTATATATATATATATATATATATATAGCTAATTGCGTTGTGCTTCCCTCACACGCTGCAGTACCAAACGGGCAGCTCACAAACAGGTGCTCCTTGCTTTCCTTCTGGGTGATAAGGGTCAAACAGAGCTGTGTGTATGCATGAGAGAGGGTCTCAGTACTGGAAGAGCAGGGCAGGAATGAGGTGCAGTAGCAGCCTTATCTATCGGGAAACCTTTACAGCAGCTCTCCGCTATATACCTGCTTCTGTCCAGCTTTATTACCCATTACCCTTAAAGTTAGCTTGTAAATTCTCTTGGCATAAAACATCAGCAGATCTTGCAGATCTCATGCAAGGACAGATTTGTTCAGCTCGTTGCATGTCTTATTCCAGATGTTATGGCTGTAGCTTGGTTTGATCGTGCTGAATTTTTTTTTGTTTTAGATATCTTTAATACTTTTCCCATTTCCTTCAGTTTGCAGAAGGCCCTTGGATTTCTTGGGCAAATGTCAGTTCAGTTTGTGCTTCTTTGGCACCACCCAGAGGTTAAGTTCTGTCACTGCAGCCTTTTTAAAGGTTTCTGAACTTCTCTGAGGACAAGCAGGACGGTAGTCCTCATACATGGGTAACATCTTCGGATGGAGCCCGATCCGCATGCCTGGGAACTCTCTGGATTTGGCCCAGAGACTCGGAATTATGCAGAAATTGCCGTATCTCCAGGCGAACATCCAAAAACTCCGGGTGCTCCTTCCTGTAACAGGCCCGGAAAATGACTGCAGGAGCCGTATGGGCAAGAAGTAGGAGGCGTGTCGGCCCCGTACTGAGAAGTCAGTGTCTCTGAGGCCATGGGGTGGGCCGTGGTTCACCCAATTAGACCCCTGCGCTGTCTAAAGAAACGGCCCTGTATTAGGGCTGCCACAGATCCCATCCCATGGCAGCCCAAGGAGGAGGCCTAGAGGTGAGGAAGAGGCTGGGGCCCAATTGATGTGTGTGCGAAAGAGAATGCTTGTGTGTAAGAGCCAGCAAGCAAGTGAGGGTGACAGCCTATATGTGCATGAGAAAGAAAGACAGCATGTGAGAATGAGAGCGTGTGTGTGAGTGAGAGCCTGTATGTGTGTGAGAAAGAAAAAGGCAGAGTGTGAGAGTGAGAGCCTCTGTGTGTGTGTGTGTGTGCACGCAAGATGGAGACCGCATGTCCGAGTAAGAGCCTGTGTGTGTGTTTGAAGGAGAAAGGGAAGAAGAAGAAACAGAAAGAAAAATAGACCCTAAAAAGGAATTGGGAAAAGAACGAGAAGAGGAACATGAAAAAAGAGGCCAGGACCACCAGTTAAAAAAATAAGATCAGACAACAAAGGTTAAAAAAAAAAAACCCTAACTCATTTTATTTTGATTTTTTAGTGATTGGCATATGCTGTCTTTGGGAATATGTATTATATATTTGTATTTTGCTCTTTCTTCAGAATTCCACTGTTCAGTCTGGTTTCTCGGCCTTTCCATTTCAGTTTTGTTTGCATTTTTTCTGTTTCTAATTTGTCATCCCTTATTCTCTATTAGGTAAGGTCAATCTGTATTCTGCGTATGTGACCAAGGTCAGTATTTCTGTTAGCGTGTAGCTTCTCTGTAGGGATTTGTAGCAGTACGGCTTGGTCTGTTTCCCCGTAGGTGTTATACTAATGTTCTAGAGCCTGTTATAATATTTGCATTGTTGCCTTTTCATAGACAAGGTTGCTACTGTTTGAGTGCTGAGATTTAGTGCTGGTTTTAGATTCCTTTTTTTTTTTTGTTTGTTTGCTAATTCACAAAGTGTTTGCCAGTGGAGGGTGTTTGGTTTGCTGTTACTGCAGCGAGTGTGTGTATGGAAGAGGAGGAGAATTGAGTGAGTGTGCATGTGTGTGAGACTCTGTGGGTGAATGAGAGGTATCAGAGTGAGTGTGGGTGTATGAGAATGAGCATGTATGTGCATGTGAAAGAGAGTATATGAGAGAACATGTGAGTGTGTTAATGTGTGTGTATGTGAGAGTTTGTGTGCATGTGGGCGTGCCCCATCCCACACACACACACACACACACACACACACTAATCTACCATATTCTCAGGGTGACTGGAAATCAAAGGTTCACAGGTATGCCGGTCCAGAACTTTGATCTCAAATATTCTAGTACTTTCAAGCATGCCCTATTGAGCATGTGCAGCTGTAGTTATCGCCTTGCCCCTTAGGCAGAGTCCCTCAGTCTCTTTTTTTCCCGTGGTGTTGTGTATGTCACAGTATTCAGCTTTATTCTCTCCTCACAGTTTTTATAATTGATTTTTTCTAGAGCTGCAGCTGTTTTTCTTTCCCTTACCTTATAGTAGTTTTATTTTCTTTTTTCCTCTTCTTTCCATTGTCTGCCAGCCGCATGGAGGGCCTTAGTCACCGTGCAGCCTGGCAGAGTCTAATACTATCCCTTATTAAATAAATATTGCACCTGCAATTTAGTATCTGTGTCCTCTCCCTGCTCTGTCTGTTTTTGTACCTTTTTTAGATGCTGGCAGGTCTGACAGAATGCAGTCCATGGGTGATCCGTGTAGGCTGCTGAGCCTGGGGACTCGCCTCAGTTCTACCCTGGCAGGAGTTCCATGTCAATTCACCAAACGATCCATAGAGGTTTGGACAGTAAAGAGATCGAGGACCACACCGTTTCTGTGAGGGGAAGAGCTCATTCTCACCACATTCAAAGGAATTAGTCTCCACAGGCAGGAGCCCTGGAAGACGTAGCCTCCCCTCCTGCTTGCCTGTGATGGCAGTGCAGTCTCCTTGTGAAAGTGGGTGAGCAGGAGTCTGAGCAAGTGGCATTGCTGCTGCACCTTCAGTGCCATGCCCAGTAATGATTGCCTGGGCATACCCGTGCCAGTGCACCAATGGTCTGACATGCCATTGAGGGCCATGGTCATCTTTGTCGCCATCGAGGTGTGTGACCACCCTTGATGCTGTAAGCGCCACATGGGTGGCATAAAGCCACCCATGTGGCTTTATGCCACCCATGTGGCGCTGGGCCTTCTGTGCCGTAGGTGTCGGCATAAGCCGTAGAGTCTTGATGCACCGGATGAACGGCGTCGACCTTAGTGGCATCAAGCACCTTGGGCCTCATTGCAGTGGAGTAGCGGCACCGACCTCTAGTGTCACGGACCAGACCGCATCAGGGATCAGGACTGCCATCGAGCGCCATGGTCCCCCTCGATGCCATTGGAGCCACGATCAATGCCCTCAATCCCATCGAGGTGAGTATCTGGCCACACTCAATCCCACCGAGGAGCGTGGCCTCGATGTCGTGGCCACCATTGATGCCATTGCGGTGGGGAGCCGCCTTGATACCATCAACGCCCTCGATGCCATCAAGATGCGGGACCACCATGGAGGCCATCAGAAATGTTGGCCAGCGATACCATTTGTTGCCGCTCTCAATGATGTCGACCACCATCGGCAAGGTACTGGGATCACCACTGAGCACCCTGGTCACCTTTGAGGCCATCGACCACCGGGGCTCCTGAGAGCCCTTGAGTGCCACTGAAGCCCTTGGATGACAGGGGTTTCAGGCTTTGGGCTACCTTGGTGCTGTCGAGCATCAGGGTCACCATCAAATTGAGGCATCCTGGAGCACTAAGGCATCCAGGCGCAGTGGTCCGGTGCCCTTAAGGCTCTTTTGCAGTGTCCAGATGGAGCACCAAGGGGCGCATTGTGCTGTCCCATCACTGGCCTGCGGCTATCTGGCACCATAGAAGCCGATGATCTTGGGGTCCCTGAGCTGCTGGGATCGGGGGGCATCAGATGCCACGCCTGGCTTCATGCACCATTGGTACTAAAAAGTGCTAGGATTGTTGTCAGCCATGGCCACTGGCAAGGGACACCATCGAGCCTGCAACAGCAATACCCACGGACATATAGGTGAACCGATGGAACATGATGCCGGCAGTCATCAGTTCTTTTGGGCACCAATGAGTCATGTTGGGATCACAGAACCTCTGCCTGCAGGTGCCCATGGCATCCTCTGTATCGCTGGTCCATCAACACCTTCAGACACTGGGGTCTTTATTGGTGCCACCGGACTGTCAATGTCCATGGGTGCCTGGGGTGCCAGAGATGGCGCTATGTTCCGTAAAACTGGTCAAGACGTGGTCAAGCGCCGTTGAAGCCCTGGGTGCAGCATTGTTTGGTGCCTTGATGTGATCCATCATTGGTGAGCGTGAGAGCACTACGGGCCCTACAGGTGTCATCATCATGGTGGACACCAGTGGATGTGGTCGGATGCTGCAGGACACCACAGCAGAGCACCATGGGCACCATTGGTTGCCGTGGACTTCGCTGCTGCCGTTTCATGAGGGAAATGGTGGTGTGCCATTCCTGACACCATTTCAAGGGCTGTGTTCAGCCTCTTGGAGTGTTATAAGGTATTAAGAATACCATGAGAACAATGTCATAGAATGCCACCCAGCACTACGCCAATATCAGAGCCCCAGTGATACTGGGGACGCTTCATCGCACTGTTCCTATTCACTCCATTTAGAGTTAGTGTGACAGTGGAGCGCAGCATGCGTGGTTGGGTAAGGAAGGGATCATCTACTCCTCCAAGCACCTCTGGCTCTAGCAGGTGGCATTTTCTTTGTTGCTGCAATACACAGCCATGCCAGGGTTCTGCTATTGTCACATCAAGGTATTAGGTTCCTCATCTGTTCTGCATCATAAGATGCTAGGGAGCACTGGCAAGGAAGGCATCATCACACACTCTGTGATTGCTTTTTGGCAGTGCCAAACCACTGACTTAACAGGTGATGCTTGGTCCTTGCTGTGCTGTGGGATTCTACCCACAGGCACGGCAAGTGGGTTTATAGGTGTGCCGCCATCTGTAGAATGGGATACCACTGTATGAGTACTGGTCAGCGTGTTTTTACAGTGGAGGGCACTATTCTTCCAGTTGCCATCTACTGAATGGGTGTGTGTGTGTGTTTCCCTTGTGTGTCACAACCTCAGGACTGACCTAAGACTGTGCTCCTGGTCGAACCCCTATGGGAGTGGATACCTGGAGATTAGTGTCAAGAGTCTTCCCCTTCCTCAAAAGAGGATTATGTCTTTCGACCCCTCCTGTGTTAGAAATCCCCCTTGATGGGGAAGCTCCTGGGACTCGTCCCTTGCAGGTTTATCACTGAACTGGAGCCTCGATTGTTTTGAATTGGTGCATCTCCTTGTATGTAAGGACCGGGAGACAGTAGCAGTGGTCATTAGACCATTTTCGCTGGAGTCCCTCCATTGATTTTGGTGGAGGCTTACCCTATCTGAGGGTGGCTGCAAGTGGCAGATTTTATCGCTTTTGAACCTCAGCGATCAGTGACTGTACACAACTCTTACCTGAAGAGTTAGAAGGTTTTTCGGGATCGGGAGGTCCTGATTCCCATTGCTTTCCTGTCCCTTCAGAAAGGGAAGATATGACTAGGTTCCCCTCTGGATGCCAGGTTGTCCACCCCTACAATGGATGGCCCTCATTCTCCATTTCCTGGAGAAGGGATGTCACTGCTTCTGACTGACAGTCACTTTCTGTTCCTCGCGGGATCTGAGAGTCGGTCGGGCAGTAGCACTGTCCTTAGGTCGTCCTAAGGCACAGTAGTTCTATTTTGCATGGGAGCCATTCCAGATTCCACCTCCCCATCATACTAGGAGTCTCTCCTTTAGAGTAGGTCCCCAGTTTAGATTAGAGATTTCTCCCATCCGGGAGTCACCTTTGATATCTGCTGAGCTCAATGGGTGTTTTTCGTCGATGACCACTATTGCCAGTCATTCTCGCTTACGAGACCCTACCTCAGTGAAGAGGGTTCTAGTCCATCTAATTGGCAAGTATACCTTTCAACCTCTCATCATATCCATGGCTGAAGGAATTGTGGGACGCAGGACCCTGCAACAGAAGTGTTACTCTTTTTTGCGCTGGCTTGCAAGTTATACTTCCCCAGTTTAGGGATAACTCTGTCTGCAAACAAGAGAGCCTTGGCTTATACAACGGTTGTTCCATTTACTGGACCACATGTTTCCTTTGGAGAAGTATATGTAATCATGCCTGAGGTATTAATACCTAAGCCAAGTTGGTGGGCGGTCTCTTCCGAGATAACACTGAACCTGCCCTGGTACCCTTAGGGTATTTCTGGATTTCTTCCCTGGGGGATTTGCCCTGCTTCAGCTGCTCCAAGCAGGCTTAGGGTTCTGTCTTGGGGGGGAACTCCTTACTGGAATCATCAGTGAATCATTCGGTTGGGGTTGAGATATACAACCTAGCGACTTGTTCTTACCCCTAAAGTACAGCGGTCTGCCTCCTTGTGTTCTTTGCTCTTTCTGACTTCCAGTTGGAATGTCGAGGGGAAGGGAAGCAAAGCTAGGGCATTCGTGGTATATCTTAGTGTAAACCTGCAGGGAAAGATTCACCACTTTTTTTCCTAATTTTTCACCAGGTTGTGGCCAGTACTGCCTTTAGCTATTCTCACTTTACTGGGTTATCCAAAGTGCCTTCCTGCTCACCTGAATTATCCTGTAGACAGGATGGATAGCCCTGCTCTTCACAGGGTGCAGTGTGAGTGAGCTTCAGGCCTAACTTATCTCTCTGCTTGGGGGTTTGGGCTAGCAATCCCATTCAGGGATTGCTTTTCATCCCCTGAAACTCTTGATGCTGTCCTGTATGGTCAGCTATGTCTGGTACTTTGGCACATAGGGTCTGTCACTGTTGCGACCGTCACTGCCCGACATCTCCATTCCGCCCTCCTTAGCGACTCCCTCTTGCTCAAGTGGAATGTTGGCTGCCACTGCGTCTTCTGCCGACTCACTCCGGCGTCCCCAGAACGGCTCGACGCTGCAATCCACCATGATTCACAAGGGCCTAAGGGCGCGTGCGTGGTGAAGTACCAGCAGTGGCGCGAACCTCAGGGGCATTCCCTGAGATGATGTCATCCGTTCCGGATATATAAGGTCTCTGAAAACGCTAACTAATCAAGTTAGCAAGGGTTATTCTACCTAAGCTACTCTGTCGCCTCAGACTTACCAGGGGTACCCGCTCCTCGGGGGCCTCGCTCTCTCTTTGTTTTTCAGGTCACAGTCTGGAATCGGTACTCGCTCCTCAAGGGCCCATGTTCCCGGACTGGTTGCTGAATACCTCTTCTGCCTGGAAGTCATCGCTGTCTACTACACCAGTGAGTCACCATCTCTCTCTCAGAGATTTCCCTGGAACCAGGTACTCGCTCCTCGAGGGCCTAACTCATTCCAACACATGGACTACTTCTATGAGACTATTGTGTGAGTGTTACTATCAAGGTTCGGTACCGGAACTCTGCATACCCTGCCTACTCACTATATTTAGTTTCTTTACAGCCCAGCCATCCTGGGATCGCTGTTCCAGTATCTGAGGAACTACAGCCCAGCCGGGCACTTCCAGCTCACTACTGCCACCTCTGGTGGTTCGATATACTGTCTAATAAAAGAACTAGTGTGTGTCTGTCTCCAACCTCTGAGCCTGACCGGTAGTCCCTCTCGGGATCTTCCCCCAGGGGTATGGTCATCTGCCACCAGCCCAAGGATCCACCCACAACTACCACAAATAATAACAGTCATAGACCCTGCTATTGTTGTTGATTATTCTTCCAAGTGTTGGCTGGGATTTTCTGTCGATTGTGCCTATCAGCCAAACATGGGGCACACTCCTGCAGATGCATTCTGTCTTTCAGATGCCAGTGGACTACTGTTTCTTTCTGGGTAGCTCTTGGGCCACAGTTGGTTTTTCGGTTGTCTTGTAACATCGAAGGAAACTGTGCGGTGTTCATCCAAATGCTCTTCTCTTGTTTGCATCTCTAGACTTTTTCCTATATCCAGGAGGTTCTAGACCTGCTGTCGTTGACAGGGTTTATGGATCCAAAACTCTGCTTATAATGTTTTCCATAATGCGCAGTGTGTTTCTTGTTGGTATTTGCATCACTCCTCTGCATTAGGCACCTTTGCTACACACCGAGGTTTTGTGTCTTAGTCTGCTCTATAGTTTTTCTCTTTGTAGAACCCAACCGTTTTCCTGCCTAGATCCCTTTGTGGGTCAGCTGCCTCACAGGCAAAAGGGAGAGAAGTGGTGCTTTCAGCACTGTGTGGTTTCCTGCTTTGTTCTGCTCAGACAGCCTATAGCAGTGGTCCCCAAACCTGTCCTGGAGGGCCACCAGCCAGTCAGGTTTTTGGGATATCCACAATGAATATGCATGAGAGAAAATTTGCATGTTAAGGAGGCAGTGCATGCAAATTTTCTCTCATGCATATTCATTGAGGATATCCCAAAAACCCAACTGGCTGGTGGCCCTCCAGGACAGGTTTGGGGACCACTGGCCTATAGCTTGAGAATCACTCATGAGTGAGGACTGCCATCCTGCTTGTCCTCGGAGAAAGCAGAGTTGCTGACCTGTAACAGGTGTTCTCTGAGGACAGCAGGATGTCAGTCCTCACAAAACCCACCCGCCTCCCCTGGGAGTTGGTTTCTCCATGTATGGTCTGAAGGATTCTGCCTGGGGGGGGGCAGGTGATTACAGCTGCACACGCTCAGTAGAGCATGTTTGAAAGTTCTAGAATCTTTGAAATCAAAGCTCCAGACCGAGCTCCATCTGATGATATCCCATCACTTGCTAAGAGATCCCCTGTATTTATCCCATGCTTTCTTGAATTCAGATATTGTTTTTGTCTCCACTACTTCCACTGGGAGGGTGTTCCACACATCCACCACCCTCTAAAGAAGTATTTCCTAAGATTACTCCTGAGTCTACCCCCTTTCACGGTCATCATTTAGCTCGCACCTTTTCATTGCAGTACCTGAATGCAGCTCAAGGTGAGTTGCATTCAGGTACTGCAAGTACTTCTCGCACCTTGCCATTGTTTATCATTTCTTGAAGTGCTATGAGGCATATGCAGCGCTGCACAGATACACATAGGGTCCGTGGAGCTTACAGTCTACTCGAGATTTAAAAGCAGCTTCAAAAAAGGTGAACTTTTTAGACTGGATTTAAACCCAGGGAAGGGAGCATGCCGCATTGACTCAGGAATGCTGTTTCAGGCATATGGCGCAGCAAGGTGGAAAGCCTGGAGTCGGGAGCCAGTGGTGGAGAAAAGGGACAGAGATAAATAAGAGCAACTTGCCAATGAACAGTGTAAGAGGAGAGAAGATGGGTAACGAGGAGCTGCAGAGTGAACATTTTGTAGGCGAGTAAGAGAAGCTTGAACTGTGTGCGGAAGCAGACAGGGAGCCAATGTAGTAGGGGGTGACGTGGTCATAAGGACACTGAAGAACGATAAACCGTGCAGCTGAACTTTGAATAGATTTCGCTGGAGAAAGATTGTTGAGTGGGAAGCCCGCAAACAGAAAGTTGCAGTAATCTGAACATGAGGTGATAGGAGAGTGGATGAGCGTTTTGGTAGAATGCCGGGAAAGGAAGGGGATAGATTTTAGTGATGTCACGGATGGGGCTTAATTTGTAGACATAAAGGAGGTGGAACTGTGAAGCAGGGGGCGGAGAGCAGGGCCAAGGCTAAGTGTGACCTGTTCAAGGAGGTGTGGCCAGGACTGGGTGTGAGCTGTCTCTCTCTCCCCCAAAACACATAACCCAATACACTTGTCACACTTATTTCCTCCTCCTTATCTCAGTGATCCTCCAGCTCAACCCCCAGCTCTTCTTCACCCACCAGAACTGATTTACACCATTGGCTCTGCTCTACTTCCTCAGGTCCTTGAAAAAGCTCCATTCTAGGTCATTCTGCCAGAAATTAAGCCCTGGATCAAATTTAAAAAAAAAAAGATGATTTAGCCCAAGCTTGAAACTTGTGAGCAGTATTGTAGTAGCCGGGGTTGAAATCTTGATGATTGGCTTGTGCTAATTGAACCCCTTTTTGTGTCTGTTATTTGTGCTGCAGTTTTCTACGTCAGGATCGCATCCTCCCCTCCTGTTCTGCAGGAAACAGGAGGGGAGGGGGCAGAACCCCAGCGTGGAAAGGGCTGAATTAGTGAGCAGAGTAGCAGCTTTCTACTCTGCTCCAGGCTCACCCCCACCCCCACCCCTGCACCGCAGGCTTTCTGGAGGGAAGGGGAGGGGCTTCAGCAGAGCACTGCGCTGCCTCTCCGGTAAGAAAAGAAGTGGCGGGACTCCGTTTCAGGCTGTTCCCCCACGGATTAAGCCCAGGTTATAGAGGAAGAAACAGCATGCCTTATCAGTGTTTTTTGAATGTGCATGGAGAAGGAGACAAAGGCACCAAAGATGACGCCAAGGTTTCAAGCCACCGGAACTGGGCAGGCAAGAAAAGCGCCATCCACAGAGACGGGAAGTGGGTTGGGGGGGAAAGATGAGAAGCTTGGGCTTGGCCACATTAGGTTGAAGATGGCGGCAGTGGGACCTCCAGGTAGCGATGCCACACAAGCAGGCTGAGATATAGAACTGGATTCTTGGAGTTTCTCGTGTAGAGAGGGAGAGCTGGGAATCATTATCATAAAACTGATAATGAAAGCCATGGGAGGAGTTCAGAGCACCAAGGGAAGAAGTGTAGAGAGGAAAGATAAGAGGGCCCAGGGCAGTGCATTGAGACACACCCAGCCCAGAGTGGAATAGCAAGACTTTTTCCTTTTAGCTCTCTTTCAGAAAGGCCAGTGCAGAGGGTCCTACTCAGCATGCTGTGTGGTCTTATTCACTGCTCTGCAAGGTTGGTTTAATTTTTTTTACATGGTTCTATGTGTAAGGCCCTCATCCCCTCCATTAGTCACTCAGGGAACAGTTTTTGAATAGCTTGTATACTTACAAACGGGCCGATGCAATACAGTGCACTCAGCCGAGCGCACTGTATAACCCGTAGTTTGACGCGGGTTGTAGAGGCGCTAACTAATCACCTTATGTAATAAGGGGATTAGCGCCTCCACAACGCGCGTCCAAGGCGGAGTGAAACTAATAGCGCTCATCACATGCAAATGCATGTGAATGGGCCTATTAGCTATTCACTCCCGATGTAAGGAAAAAAAAGTGCACCCAGGACGCACATTTTAGCGATCAGAAATTAACGCCTGCCCGGAGCAGGCATTAATTGCTCAGCGCTCCTTAAACTAGTACAGAAAAGCAGAAAAAACTGCTTTTCTGTACTGCTTTCTACTTAATATCATTGCGAAATTAAGTAGAAGGAAAAATGAAACTAAATTAACTTAAAAAAAAAAACTGCCCGCAGTCGGGTACAGGAAACGAACGCTCAACTGACAAGCATCCATTTCCTGAACCCCCTTGGCTGTGCGGCATTTAGGGAAACCGATGCTGATAAACTCGGCATCGGTTTTCCTAACTGGTGGATGGCGATGCCAATCGGGCTCTCGTTAGCAAGGAGGCACTAGGGGGCGTGCAAGCGACCCTAGCACCTCCTTGCTAACGCGACCCCTAATTTAAATATTGCATGGCACCCCCAGGAGGGGGGCACCTTGGGGTGCATTAATTATTCTGGGCATAATTATTGCATCGGCCCCAAAGTGTGCGGCTACTTTTAATAAGGGTTCTTATAGCTGATACCGTAAGAGGAAACTACACAGATAGTTTCACATTAACATTTAACCAACGTGTGAAGTACATGAGCCATAAGCACCCGTGAA
Source organism: Rhinatrema bivittatum (assembly GCF_901001135.1). Taxonomy (NCBI): domain Eukaryota; kingdom Metazoa; phylum Chordata; class Amphibia; order Gymnophiona; family Rhinatrematidae; genus Rhinatrema; species Rhinatrema bivittatum. The sequence goes on from NC_042618.1 coordinate 175,119,646, forward strand.
GATGGCCGAGGAGGGGTAAAATAAAATGTATACTTTTTGGAAATTCCATGTATTTGTGCTCTCCTGGCCTAAATATCCTTGGGGGAATTGGGTAAAAGCATGGCCACTGTATGTGTTTGTAGGTAGAAGGATGAAGGCAGTTTCAGACCCGATCAAGGTAAAGAAAGGGCTTTGGCAATTGCCACCTCAGTTTTGTAGAAAATGACAAATTTAGTACATTCTTTTTGGCACACGCAAGGTGGCTGTTCCTCTGAGGACTAGGACAAAAGCAGGATCTTGAAAGGCTGAATTAGGTAGCACAGCTCCCTTCGCACGCTGCAGCCGGCTGTGAGCAGCGGTACCCGTGTGAGCCGGCCCCTGGCTGAGCTCCAGGCAGGAAGGTGAGGGGAAGGGCAGCCACGGCTCAAAGCCTGTTGATTTACCCCAAAGTAAAGAGAGGGGAGAAAACTCCACCTGGCGTGACTGATTAAAAGGAAGCAGGTGATGCTGGAGCTGATCTCAGCCGTATCCCATGCTGGGGAACAGAGTAAGCGCTTTCTGTCCAGCTACGGCAGAAATTGGCAGTGAAATACCTTCTCTGATGAGAACTAGCCGGGAGCATGCTCGGCTGCGAGACTAGAAAACACAGGTGCTCTTTGTACTTCGCAAGCTCTACATGTGTTTAAAATTTGTACTGAAACCATCGTAAAGCCGAATCACAAGGAGAACACATATATTATACCACATACAATGCAAAGAGAGAGACAAGACCATGTACCATACAAACAGAGCACAGAGACCACGTACCATGCAAAGAGAGAGACAAGATCACGTACCGTGCAAAGACCATGTACCATACAAAGAGACCATGTACCATGCAAAGAGAGCGCAGAAACCATGTACCATGCAAAGAGAGTGAAGAGACCATGTACCATGCAAAGAGAGCGCAAAGACCATGTACCATAAAAAGAGAGCACAGAAACCATGGACCATGCAAAGAGAGTGCAAAGACCACATACTATGCAAAGAGAGCGCAGAAACCATAAACCATGCAAAGAGAGTGCAGAAACCATGTGCCATGCAAAGAGAGTACAGAAATCATGTGCCGTGCAAAGACCATGTACCATACAAAGAGAGTGCAAAGACCACTTACCATGCAAAGAGAGCGCAGAAACCATGTACCATGCAAAGAGAGTGCAGAAACCATGTACCATACAAAGAGAGTGCAAAGACCGCATACCATGCAAAGAGAGCGCAGAAACCATGTACCATGCAAAGAGAGTGCAAAGACCACGTACCATGCAAAGAGAGTGCAGAAACCATGTACCATACAAAGAGAGTGCAAAGACCACGTACCATGCAAAGAGAGTGCAGAAACCATGTACCATACAAAGAGAGTGCAAAGACTACGAACCATGCAAAGAGAGCACAGAAACAAGTAGCATACAAAGAGAGTGCAGAGACCACTTCAGATATGGAGAGAGCTCAGTGGGCTTGCTCTTGGACAGTTGGAATATATGATAGGTTTTATGTTGGTTACCAGACATATAGGAAATATGTGATTAGATCATGTTTCAGATCATCAGAGAAATCAGATCATTTATTTTGCACATGTGAAATAGCCTAGATCAGAGCTTTGTTAATTTTGTTGCATCAGCCATAAAAATTGTAGACAGAAAATGTTTTGTTCTGTTGTTGTCTAAAGGTTGTGTCCCAGAATGGAGAGGCAGTAGTTTTCAGTTACTTTTGCTGGCACTCAGCTCTTAAAGTGTCGAGCCACAGAGAGGGATCTTTCCAGGAGCAGCGGCTTCTGCCGAGGTTCATTTCTGGTCCTGATGACGCCGCTGCACTCCCAGGGCCAGCACGCCAATCCCTAGGTCTCCTTCCAAGGGATGTGCCATAAAAGTGCTGGAGAGCCTTCCCCGTACATTGCTGCGGGCAGATTGTAGCTATTAAACTTGACAAGAAAGGAGCCTTTGTCATGGTGCGAGGCTGAATCCAGTCACAAGGGACATTTCATGCCAGAAAACAAAAATTTATTTTAACCACAACATTCTTCAGGACCTGGGTAATCAGCAGGCTTTTTCTATTCCGTCAGATATATCGTTTGATTTTAATTCTGACCAGAGGTTTGAAGCCTCACACTATCCAGCCATCTGTGCTGGGTCTTAGCCCAGAAAGCCCCTCTCATTACCTCATGCCTTACTGCTTGCAAGGCTTGAAGTGTTCCCTTTAGGAGGAAGAGGAAGGAGAAAAGCCGCGCTAATGGGAAATCTTCACGTTGATGGGACACGGCTGCGGCGCTGTCGCAGCACAGTGCTTGGTGAGCGCTGTCCCTACTGACCATCCCGCGCGCCCAGTCACACCAAACGAATGGAGCATCTCATAGCATCCATTCTCACGGCTGGAATTACTTTACTGTTCTCTTCCACCACCTTACTCCAGTAAATAGAGGTTGGAGCCGGGGCTTAAATTTCTGGTCAGCAGGGAAGGCCAGCAGAGAAACTCCCTGTCAGTTTAGCTGGTCAGATATTCAAACATGATCTCCCTCCCTGCTCCCTTTCAGTCTTTCTGCCTCCTGAGAACCCATCATCTCCCTTCCCCCTGTATTAACTGTATAGTATGGAAGCGTTCTGGAGAGTCTGGAGCACTGGGCTGCCAATCTAGTCAGATCCTCTGTTCACAGTTCTTGGTAGTGCCCTAAGTATACCACATAATTTCCTTGCGCTCAGAATTATACCCTCTGGGTACCTGAATGTAGTCCACTTTGAAGTGCCAAAAAGCAAAAAATAAATACTAATAATAAATAGTGACTTTGGAACCATGTGAATTATCTCGTACAGTTCTGTGTACAATGATGGCACTCCATAATTATCCTTTCCTCCTCCTATTTTTCATCTCTTCCTCTCTCTCACCTTCTCGCATCCAGTATTGTCCCCTCTATCTCCTCCTCCCCTTTGATTTTGTTATGAATCCCTCTGCCAGCGGGTCTCCCCGCGAGCACCCACTCACCCCATGCTGTCCTTTGCTTTGCCGATGCGGCAGGACGCCGCCGTCGGCCTTCCCACGTGGCTGGAGCAGCGGACTTTGCGCTCCCCTGCAGCCCAGAGGCCGCCCATCGGGTCTCCCTCCATCGTGGCTGGAGCCGCGGGCCTTTTTCCCTCTTCAGCGCGGCCGGGAACGCCACCGACGTCTTGCTCATCTTTGCGGCGCGAAGGCCGCATCCCTGGGCCGGAGTGGCAGCTGGAGCCGCCCCCGGGGCTTCCTGCAGCAGCTGGAGCCGCTGCTCCTCAGGCCCTGCCCTGCTTCCTCTGCGTCTGACGTCGGTGCAGGCCGCTGTCCGTGGTCCTGCACAGCTCTCCTGCTTCCCCTTAGGCGCCGGCGAGCGCCTCTCTTCTAGATTTAAAGGGCCAGGCACAGGAAGTGTGCTGGCCACACCTTTAATGGGACTTCCTGCTTCAGCCCTATAAAAGGGCTGCTCCGTCATTCAGTCTTCGCCTTGCATCGGAGTTGCTTCACTCTGGAGGCCCCTGCCTGCCAGAGCTCCGTCAGGTCTTCTACGTCTTCTCCATGGAGTTCTTGTTGTCACGCCATGTCAAGTTATGTCTTCGTTGCCTGAGGTCCCTGTCCAGGTGTCCTGGTGTCTCGCTTTGATCCTCCGTTTCTGATGTTCCAGGTTCCTTGATGTCCTGCTCCTGTGTCTTCGTCTTCAGCGCTCTTGAGCCTTCTGGTACCTGTTAGGCCGGGGGTCCCTCGGATGATGTCTTGCCCGAGCGTGGACTAGCCTACAGGTGGACTGGTGTCTTGTGCTCCTGAGCCGTCATGTCCTGCCAGCCGTTGGTGGAGCTTCGGATGACATCGACTCCGTCGTTGGAGTTCTGCTTCGACTGGATCCTTCCCTGCGCTTGTCCCACTCCCAGCGTGGTCCGTGACCAGCTTCCTCGGGCTGTGTAGGGTGCGCAGTGGGACAGGGTGGTCCGCGACTCAGTCCCGTGGGTGGGCTGAGTAGGGCACCTTGAGAGACAGTGCCAATGTCCTTCCGCCCAGCTTCTCGTCTCATCTGGACTTCGTCAGTTCCTCGTCTCGTTCTGGATGCCATTGCATCACACTTGGTATCATGTCTTGTTCCTGATGTCGTCGCATCGACCCTGGTCCGGGATGCCATCGCATCGACCACTGGTCCATGATGTCTTCGCATCAGCTTTGGTGTCAAGTCTTCGTCCGCGATGCCGTTGCATCGATCCTGCTGTCATGTCTTCGTCCGCGATGCCGTTGCATCGATCCTGCTGTCATGTCTTCGTGTCAAGGCCCGTCTGCCCTCGACCTCAGGCCAGGCCTGCTGCTCCATGCCGATTCAAGCGGCAGGTCCAAAAGGGCTCGGAATGGTCGGAGGCCCATTCACATTCCAACATCATCTGTTGTTGGCCATGGGAGCTTGCAGGCCTGGCAGAGGGTAAGACCGTCAGCCATGGTGGAACACGCAGTCAACCCTCGGTCCGGTCCTGGATACGTCTGGGGTCGGGCTGAGGCCCATGGGCACACTAAAACACCCGAGTGTAACAGAATGCAAGGCCTTTCTAGGCCCCTTCTCGACAGATTTTCAGTGGCACATACTTTTTCAGATTTCTAACCCAAGTTGAGCTAGGTGCAGGATGCGAGAGAAGCACTATGTGAAGGTATTTTTGAACCCTGCAAAATGATTGTTCCAGGTTCTCATATTACGCGAAACAGACAAAGCCTGGATTGATTTATTTATTTAGAAATTTTATATACCGTCGTTCCATATATAGATCACAACGGTTTGCAGAAGTGACATTCATAGCTCTAAATCAACAAACAAACCATGATTGGTTACATAGGTAGTATTCGTAGTCGGGCATTAACATCTATCAAATGAAATTTTTTACCACATTCTAATTAATGATCTGGTACATAAGGCAAGGAGTATGGAAAATTAAAGTATTCAGTGTGTTGCATTGAGGATCTTACATGTCCACCTTGGGTAACAGGTATAAACCACGAGTAGGCCTGAGATTCTCCACATGGCTGATCCCCTTCTGATGTGACTTTTGGGCAGGTTCTGAGCAGCAGTTGTGCTGGGAAAATCTCATGAGGGATCTGTAGTTCAACCCAAGCTTTCTCACTTATCAATAAAAGCCAAGGATGAGAGATCAGGCCCTTGCGCTTGGAATTGTGAAAGCAAAGAGCTAAAGCAGATGCGGAAATAATGCAGCGCTAAGCGCGTGCAGACAGAATGAGGCATGCGGCTTGGACTGAGGCAAGAATTGGAGCAGTGCAGCTGTCTTATGCGAGGAATAACAGCATGATTACTGTAGAGAACCTCTCTACTCTTTAAGAAATTTGGGGACTGGTTAATTATCTGAGGGGAGCACCATAAGATACTGTCATATACTCTAGCTGTCAGTTTCCAAGTTCGTTCACTGAGGCAAGGACATTTCCAGTCCTCTCTTGCATTGTCCTTCCTCTTACTCTGCCCTTCTAGCCCTCTTCAGGGACTTGTCATACATGACCTTTCTGCTTATTCCTTCCCATCTGACTTTCATCCAAGACCAATCATGCTCAGCCTCTCTCATGCTCTTTCTCATCCAGCTTCCATCAGCCACCATCATAGATATCCTGTTTCTGTATTCCTTCCTGTCTAGCTGAAGGCAATGCAATCTCCAAATCTAAATTTGTCCTTGGGACTCTAACCCTCAACCTCACCTTTGCCTTTCTTTGATGCTCTCGTTTGCCCTGCAGCAAAGGCACTAAACTATGAGGCTAGCTCGTTAATTTAAGCAGTATTCCTCCGGAGGTGGAGTTTCAGGAAAGGGGTGTGGTCTACGTAAGGATTAGGGGCTAAAATGTTAACTCATCTGACTTTAATGAGTTGGTGCCTTTTCTTTCTGTGTTAGTCCTTGGCCACTTGGAGAGGAGTGACTTTATTTTTTATTTTATTTGTATTTTATCAGGTTTTTAACAAGTATAACAGTGCTTCTCAGCATATAAACCATCAAGTAAAGCATATATAAATTAACAGTACGTTTATCCTTCTCCCCCCTGCCCCCACCTTTCATCTCATTACAGCGATAACGTGAGCAAATCCAATGTCTTTTAAACGTGTCCAAGATCCCAGTATGATAAAAATACTACTATTTTAATTTCAGTTAGACAAAAAACATAAAGCAAAGAAAGTGACAAGAGTGATAGGCCACAAACACCTTTAGGAGGAGGAGTTTATGAAAGGGGCCCAGATAGAGCGAAAAAGAGAGAGTCGTTTGTTTGATTGCAGTGAGGGAAGCTAGGTGATAATATTGATGCATATTGTCTAGCACCCTTGAAAAAGACGGAGTTGCTACCGCTTTCCGATTAAGAACAATAACATTTCTAGCTGCAATGAAGACTTGGAAGCTGAATCTCTGCTGGTGTTTATTCAAGCCCGGAAGGGGAAGACCAAGTAGGGCTGAATCAGCAGCGGGTATACAAGTGATCCCCAAAATCATGCTGATCCATTCGAATAATGTTCGCCAAAGGGAAATAATTTTATCGCATTGCCACCAGATGTGAAAAAAAGTGCCTAATAAGCCACGTTGCCGCCATCATAAGTGGGAGCATTGGGGATAAATTCTATGTAGTTTATCAGGTGTAAGATGCCAGCGGAAGAGCATTTTATAACAATTTTCTTGTAAGTGTGCGGAAATGGAGCACTTGCTAGCTGTCAGGTAGATGCTTGCCCAGGCTTTAGATCCCAGCTCCTTGCCGAGGTCACATTTCCAATTAACAATTTATGATAAAGGCTGCCAGCCTTGTTCAATAAGCAATCTATAAATCTTAGAAATTACTCCTTTTATGGAGTCACTATGGGAGTAATACGATTCAAATAGCGACCTGCTTTCACGTAGAGCAAGAGAGTGTGTTAGGGAGTTTATAAAATGTTTAACTTGGGCGTACGCTAAAACATTAATGGATGGTATATGGTAAGTATGTTCAATTGCATCCTTTGATAACAAATTCCCTTATTGCAGCAGCTGTTCAATAGTGAATACCCCCACTATTTTCCAAGGAGTAAACAGCATCATTTGGCACCCCACAGGAAAATCTGTAGAGTGGAAAAGGGAAGACTGGATATAATAGAAATAATCACCTACTAATTTGGTTTTCCAGTGATGCCAGACCTGTAAGGTGGTATGAGTTGTCCAAGGTAAGCACCTCACTGGAATCCATGACTGATGAAGTTGCTAAGGCATGGCACCAACAGGCATATCCCCAAAAATAGCTTGCTCAATAGATACCCATTGCTTTGGATAAAATTGGCGCCCAAAGTCCAATAGCGTTCTGAGTTGTGAAGCCGCGAAGTACCACACTAGATTTGGGACTCCCAGACTGCCAAAGACTCCCGGCTGAAAAAGGGTGCACCAGGCTACTCTTGGTGATCTGCTTCTCCAAATAAAATCAAATATTTTCTTCTGCTAGCTTTTCAGTATAGTGGAAGAAAGGGGAATAGGGAGCAAGGAGAAAAGGTAAAGAAATGTGTCCTAGCCAGGAGAAGGAACCCCTAGTCCATTTATGCATATCCCTCTCGACAGCTTTGATCAAGGGGACATAGTTGAGTGAGAATAAGTCTGAGATTTGAGAGCCAATGCATTGTTTAATCCTAAATATTTGATGGATAATTTAGCCCAGCGAAATGGGAAATGTTATTTAATCAATGAAATCTCACTGACATTTAGAAGTTCTGACTTTTGAAAATTTACCTTAAAACCCAATACTTTACTAAAGGCCTTTAATTCATGCTCCACTCCCTCAAGTGAGGAACTTGGGTTCTAAGGGTAAACATTATGTCATCTGCAAATTCAGGATATCTTAAAGTTGAGGGCCCAGGCATACTCCATGAATAGAGGAGGCATTTCGGATTTTGGAAGTGAAGGGTTCTTAAAACAATGCAAATAGTAAGGGTGAGAGGGGGCATCCCTGTCTGGTTCCTCAATAAATTGGGAAAGCCTATCCGTATCTACCATTGACCTTCAACTTGGCTCGAGGAGAGTCATATAATTGTTGTATCCAGTATAGGAAGAAGGTGCCAAACCCCATCTGTTGTAAGGTGTGAAATAAAAAAGGCCAGTGTACAAGGTCAAAGGCCTTTTCTGCATCAATAGATAACAGTACTGAAGGATCGACCTGATTCGATACTTGTATTGAGAATGTCGGTATATAAAAATCCGAAATAAATAAATAAATAAATGATGTTCCTTAGTGACCCACCATATCAGGTCTATGATTTTACTGACATTATCGGCAGCTATACATTGTGGTATGAGCCCCACCTGGTCAGAGTGGACTAAGGAAGGCATAAATTTATTTAAGCGAAGAACTAAGACTCTAGCTAGTATTTTCAGATCCAAATTTATTAATGAGATGGGTCTGTAGGACCCACATAAAGAAGGGTCTCTGCCTGGTTTGGCTATAACTGATATCCCTGTGATGTTTGAATGCTCAGATATGACTCCTCCCTGTCGTATGTAATTAAAATAGTTAATTAATGGAGCAGCTAAATTAGAGGAAAATTTTTGTTAGCAAGCATTCGTGAATCCATTGAGGCCTGGGGATTTACCAGGTTTGAGGGTTTTTATTACTTGTGTAACTTCAGTAACAGTGATAGGGTCGTCTAATGATTGTTGTTGGATATCAGTAAGTACCGGGAGGGTCAGCGATTGTAAATATTCCAGAATATCGGAGTCTGCTATAGATGTATCTTTACTGTATAATGTAGAATAAAAGTCAGTAAAGCAGGCTTCAATCTCATCAATGCTAGTGCACACCCTCCCCCGCTCATCTTTAATTTTAGTGACTAAACTTTGCGCTATACGATTTTTCAACTGACGGGCCAATAATGGCCCTGACTTGTCGCTCCCTTCATAATAAGTTTGTTTAGTTAAGTCTAAAAGGTGTAATATATGACTATCATCCAGCTTGAGTAATTTTGTCTTAGCCAGCAGCAATTTCTGATAAATATGTTGGGATTGGGTTCACATGTGCTGGCGAGATAAGAGTTTCAATGGTGTTTAAAAGGTTAGAAGGAACCTTCTCTCCCTCTCATTTGCAGAATGCTGCTTGTGAGATAAAGATCCCAAATGGTTCCTGGAGAGATAGAGGGTTGAGAATTCAATTGAAAATAGCTCTGTAAATGGTCTTGCATCTTAGATACAAAACTATTGTCACTAAGCAGCGATTCATTCAAATGCCAATGACAAGTTGCCCCCCCCCCCCATTCTTATAGATGTAAGAAGATCTAACCAAATGGGGGAATGGTCAGACCATGTAATAGATCCTATATCTGCTGTGCAGAGTCTGGGCAACAGCGTTCTATCAACAAGGAAAAAGTCGATACGAGAGTAGGTTTTGTGTGCAGTAGAGTAAAAAGTGTAGGAGTGAGACGAAAGAACGGTATGTCTCCAAGCGTTTGTCAAGCTCCAGTCTTCCATAATTGTGTGTAATATATTCCTAGGCCCTCGAGGATGTATAGTATGGGTGGTAGTATTAAAATCACCCCCCAGAATGACAAATCCCTCCCCATGGGAGGTTAATATCCCCATAATTTGGAGTAGAAAGGCTTCCTGGTTCTGGTTAGGCGCATAACTAGATATGAGGGTGAAGACATCACCTCCTATATGGATCTTTATCAAAATATACTTACCCCCTGGGTCCGGAATTTGAGATAGAAGTTCAAACACCAGTTTAGAGGAAATTAGTATGCCAGTGCCTGCATATTTAGCATTTTTCCCACTGCCTGCTAAAGGTTTATGCAGGAACTCCTGAAAAGACAGCAAGTGCTCATATTGCTTACGCAGCTGTGTTTCTTAGATAAAGGCTATAGCTACATTTTGCAAGATTAACTCCTTCCGTAGCAAGTACCACTTTCTATAGGTGTTGAGGCCTTTAAAATTTAAGGATAGTATACGAATTATGAGAAAGTAATGAGAATCCTTAATAAGGACATATTGGGATCTGGATAGAAAACCCATAACATGTCAGCAGGGTTACTTAAGAGCTGTTGTAATGAAAACTCATCATCATCGCTAAAGAGACAAAGAACAGCAAAGAGTAAGAATTTTACTACACCATAATCCCCCCCCCCGCCCAATGTGATTCGCACCACCCCAACTGCGAATCTCCCACCATATGGGGTAACCTTGTGCAGGGATAATAGACCCAATCCCAAACCCCTCCTTCCAGCAAATGGGAAGACCATAAAACTTCATAACTTCTAGGTAAATTTCCTAAAGGCTATTTAATTTATTAGTATTTCTTATAATGGCAACTCCACTGGGTTTATAATAAGAATTCACTGGGTACCCCGACATGGACCCCGTGTTTCTCCGACAGGCTGCGTCGGGAGGAACAGACGTCTTTATGACAGCATTCTGTAAACATAAATATATAGGGCGCAAGCATACATAAAGGGCGGAGTTAAAGGCACACACATTTAGGTAAATCACAACAGAAGAATGTGCGGCAATCAATTAAACTGGACAATAGCAGTATAAATGAAGTATAAACAATTTAATAAGTGCACACACCAATACGTTTAGTATTTGAATTTTGTGCACTATTGGTGTGTGCACTTATTAAATTGTTTATACTTCATTTATAGTGCTATTGTCCAGTTTAATTGATTGCCGCACATTCTTCTGTTGTGTAACATAAATATATATACATCAGAACCAAAATAGGGAGGGCAAGCCGACACAGGTATCAACATACCGTATTTGTAGCAAATCAGAGTTTCCAGGGAGCGCACAGGCTTTCAGTACTTCATCAATTTAAAGCACAGGTTTTGGCGCAAAAATTACAGGGGACTCAGGGAAGCAGGGAAAGTAACCAATCAGGACGCCAAGAGTCTAAACCAATCAGAGAACAGAAAAGACAGCCAATCCAATCACTGCAAGGGAACGTCAAGTAAAATAACTCCATTCCAGTTCAATCCTTTGGGTGTAACTGTATCCAATAAGTAAATTCATTTTTGTTCCAAGCTTTGGGGTACATTTTAAAAAACAGCGCACCACGCGTGAACAAATATATGCTGGATTTTATAAGATACGCGCGTAGCTTATAAAATCCGGGGTCGGCGCACGCAAGGGAGTGCACATTTGTGCAACCTGCGCACGCTGAGCCCAGCGCGCGCTGCCTGTTCCCTCTGAGGCTGCTCCAAAATCGGAGCGGCCTCAGAGGGAACTTTCCTTCCGCCTCCCCTCACCTTCCCCTCCCTAACCCACCCCCCCGGCCCTATCTAAACCCCCCCCCCACCTTTGTTGGCAGATTTACGCCTGCCAGAGGCAGGCGTAAATCTGCCATCGGGGAAGGCGAGTCGGGGGCATGACGCCGGGCCGGCGTCATGCCCCCGACTCGCCTCCTGCCCCGCCCCGAAATTCGCGCCGACCACCCGACACGCCCCCTTTGCAAAGCCCCGGGACTTACGCGCGCTGCCGAGCCTATGCAAAATAGGCTCAGCGCGCACAGGGGCCTTTTAAGAGGGTTACGCACATAACTTATGCGCGTAACCCTTTTAAAATCTGGCCCTTTGTTTTGTGCCACTAGCGTGCTTAAGATTGCGCCGTGATTTTCCCTGTGCGTGTCGAGATCGTTGACGCGGTGTCCTAGTGCCATTAGACTCTCCTTCATCTCGGAAATTGAGGCGAGTAAATCTGATTTGTGCTGCCGCATGTCAGCACGCAGTTCTGTAAACCACTCGCGGAGTTCACTCTGAGTCGGAAAATCTGGAGATGCTCGCAAGCTTGCCATTTCAGTGGAGAGCGGCACGGGTGGGCCCTCCACTTCCTGGGAACTTGAGCTTCCGGCTTCATGCTCAGCCTGGTTGCCATCTCCGCTAGTAGCTCGGCCGAAACTTTTCTGAAGGCAAACTGCTTTAAAGCGGCCATTTTTTTTTCTTGTAGTCATCACTTGAGGTTGTTGCTGACCAATAATGCAGATTGCACTGAAAGTTAGGCGCTTTGGTTATGCTTTAAAGCTACAATTCAGGAAGGTGAGGACGGAGCTTCAAGATCACACGTCCATATCTGAGCACGGCGGAATAGCGCCCCTAAAAAAAAAAAGGAAGTGACTTTATGACTATATCTACATATTTCTTGGAAATTCTTGCAGTTCTCTTTAAGAATTAAGGACTAAATGTTAATTTATCTGACTTTTTTTTCCACCATCCTTACCCCATATTCATCCACCCCACTGAATGCTCTTCTCATTCCTTGCAGCTTTTTTCAGTTAAAGTTGCTTTTCCAAATTAATGCCACCTATAACCTTCCTGGTTTTGTTCTTCCCAATCCTGCCCTTCTTGTTTCAACTCATTGCCTCTTATTTGTTTTTTGGGGTTTTTTTGTTTTTTGTCTGTCTTGTCTATCTTGACCAGACAAGGACAGTCTCTTATGTGTTTCTGGACAGCACTGCGTACAGCTTGCAGTGCCACATAAATAATAATACTAATATTGTATTATTCCACACAGTAATTGGCACAGCAGCAGAGCTCTCCTGGTTAGAATTCTGCATAATAAAACAGAAGCTTCAGTCTTGGCCTTTGACCACGGGCTGGATGGAAGCTGGCTAGTCTGAGGGATAGTGGCATACTTCAAGTTAGAATACCTGGAACAAACAGCTGCCAGGGCTCCTAAGAATGCAAACTGCCAGGATAGCGTCTCAAGATCCATGACCATGATGAAGCCGGAACAGGTTACCTTCCACCAATCCTTGCAAGGAAAGACTCCAGTCCACACTTACACTTTCTCTCCCCTTTTGCGTGTGTGTGTGTGAGTGATGCAAACAGATAAAGAGTGTAGTGTTTTCCCCGAACTGCAAGACAATGGCTTTCATTCATTGTGCCTCTTGCAGGGCCCTTTCCCTGACAAGCCCTGATAGACAAGCAGACAAGTTGTGCGCTGATGGAAAAAACTTTTGACCGGTGCTCGGAAAATATTATTGTGCGCGCCAGCCTCAGCCTCCCACACTGCGTGACTCCAGAAAAGAGCCCAAATCCTGCTGAATGTTGGGGGATAGAAATACAGCCCAATCTGGTACCGCTGGAATGAATGACAGTCATTGTGCGTAGGAACAGCAGAGCAACACACTGGCTGCTCTCACCCCGTCTCCCTTTTTTTCCCATTAGCCTGGGACATCCTGTCATTAAAGAACTGTGACCAGCAGACACTCCAGCTCTTCTTCTCTCCTTACTTTCCTGTGTCTCTCTTTTCTTGGGTCCTGTAATATTTTCCCATGTTTTTTTATATATTTTGCATCTCTCTTGTGCCGTCCTCTCTCTCGTGATCTAATTTATACTTTTCTCTTTCTATTACCTTTAGCTCTGTTTATCGCCAACCTCCTCCCGATTTTATTTCTCTTCCCCTCTCTGTTATGCCCTTGCTTTTTTTTGAGTGGAGCTCCATGATGATGGCATAGCCTTAAGGTGACTACGTTCCCTCCACCCCACTGCCACCAGTGCATTTTGTATGGTACTCAGTGGCATCACACAGCCGTGGAATTTGCAGCCTGTTAGGGAAGAACATGGAAACAGCCGCTTCATCAAGCGTTGAAAGAACTCTTCTTAACCATGATGTTGGTTGACTCCATTATACATCTGTGGGTGGAAGGGTACAGAGGTAGAAAGCAGAGGATTCTGCTGATGGCCACTCATTACCGACTACAGAGCAGCAGCATTGTCTGGATTCTTGACGGCCACCGTCGAGCGCCTAGCTAATCACCTGGACTCAGATCCCCAGTCTGAGGCTCCGCCACCGCCTCCCGTTCCAGCACCGGCGCCTTCTGCCTCCCTACATTTTCCGGCACCAACCCGTGACTCTGGGGATCCTAAGCAGTGCCGTGGTTTCTCAATCACTGCTTTATGCGCTTCTCTCTCCAGCTGACGCAGTTCACATCAGACCAGGTCAAGACAACTTATATCTTGTCCTTACTGGACTTGGGCCTCCCTTCTTTGGGAGCGTGGCGACTACTTGCTTTGGGGACCTGCCACATTTCATCCACACCTTTAAACAAGTCTTCGAGCCAGCCCGACTTTCCACAGCAGCCATAGAGCTCCTCTACCTTCGCCAGGGTCTCGATCCTTAGTGGACTACGCAGTCGAATTTTGCACACTGGCTTCGGAGCTGGGCTGGCAGGAGGACAGCCTTCGAAGTATTTTCCTTGAGGGCCTGGCCTCAAGGATCAAGGACGAGCTTGCTGCTCAGGTGCTCCCCGAGGACCTAGAGTCTTTGATCGACCTGACCAGGTGGATTGACCACCATCTACAGCAGCATGCCTTTTGACTGTGCTATTGACTTCCTGCCCAATACTATTCCTCCTCTGTTGCGACCGTTGCTGCCCGACGTCTCCACTCCGCCCACCTTACCTCTTTGGCGACTCCCTCTTTGCTTGTTGGATGTTTGGCTGCTGCGGCGTCATCTTGCCGACCTCCTCCGGCGTCCCCGGACTGGCTAGACGCTGCACTCCGCCATGTTTCCCAGAAACCTAAGGGCGCGTGGCGGAGCGGCCCCGACTCAAGTACCAGCAGTGGCGCGAACCTCAAGGGCGTCTCCCTGAGATGACGTCATCATCACTGGATATTTAAAGGTCTCTAAAATCGCTAACTATCGAGTTAGCAAGGGCTTTCTCCAGGTATCGCTGCGGATGGGATTCGCTCTCTGCATACCTTGCTACTCTGTCTCCTCGGACTTTACCAGGGGTACCCGCTCCTCGGGGGCCTCGCTTTCTCTTTTGCCTTTCAGGTCGCAGTCTAGAACCGGTAATCACTCCTCGAGGGCCCACATTCTTGGACTTGCTTCTGGATACCACTTCTGCCAGGAAGTCATCGCTGCCTACAACCCAGTGAGTTACCATCTTTCTCTCAGAGCTTTCCCTGGAACCAGGTACTCGCTCCTCGAGGGCCTAATTCATTCCAGCTCCTGGGCTGCTTCAAGAGACTATTGTGTGAGTGTTACAATCAAGGTTCTATTTCCTGAACTCTGCATACCCTGCCTACTCACTATACTTAGTTTCTCTACAGCTCTGCCACCCTGGGATCGCTGTTCCAGTATCTGAGGGACTACAGCCCAGCCGGGCGCTTCCAGCTCACTACTGCCACCTCTGGAGGTTCAATATACTGTTTAATAAAAGAACTAGTGTGTGTCTGTCTCCAAACTCTGAGCCTGAACAGTGGTCCCTCTCGGGATCTTCCCCCGGGGGCGTGGTCCTCTGCCACCGGCCCAAGGATCCACCCACAACTATCCCAAACAATAACATCCTCAAGGCCGGGTTTACCCCTTGTCTCTTCCTGAGACTCAAGTGATGTCGCAATATGTCCAAGAAAATCTGAAGAAGGGATTTATTCGACCTTTGACCTCCCGAGCAGGAGATGGTTTCTTCTTCGTAGCCAAGAAAGACGGCTCCTTAAGGATATGCATAGACTACCGTGGCCTCAACGCCATAACCCGTCGGGACAGGTACCCTCTCCTGCTCATCCCAGAGCTCCTGGACTGCCTACAAGGGGCGAAGATTTTTACAAAGCTTGATCTCCATGCGGCTTACAATCTAATACGAATAAAGCCTGGCGACGAATGGAAGACCATCTTCAATACCTGCGACGGGCATTATGAATACTTAATAATGCCTTTTGGGCTATGTAGCGCCCCGGCGGTCTTCCAAAACCTTATGAATGAGGTTTTTTGGGACATGCTCCACTCCAATGTGATAGTCTACCTGGATGACATGCTAGTGTATTTCAAAGACCTTCCTACTCATCACAAGGAAGTGCGACATGTTCTACAATGCCTCCGAGAACATCACCTCTTTGCCAAGTTTGAGAAGTGTCTCTTTGAACGTGAGACTCTCCCATTCCTGGGGTATATAGTGTCAATCACCAGATTCCACATGGACCCCCGAGAAGGTCACGAGTATCCGGGACTGGCTGCATCCTGTAGGAATCCGCGCCCTCCAGCGGTTCCTCGGCTTCATTAACGTTACCGGCACTTTATCCCTCGCTACTCACATATGGTAGCTCCTCTCACCGCCCTTACTAAAAAGGGTTCTAATGCCAGGGATTGGCCACCTGAGGCACTTTGGGCATTCGAAGAACTAAAACAGGCCTTCCTCCATGACTCCTGCCTACGCCATACTGACCTTCACACCCGTTTGTGATAGAGGTGGATGCTTCAGACTTGGCAGTGGGAGCTGTACTCAGCCAGTTCTTTTGCAATGGCGTCTTACTACCATGCTCGTATTTCTCCTATAAATTCTTACTCGCCGAGAGGAACTACGGCATCGGAGACAAAGAGCCCCTAGCAATAAAAATGGCATTCGAGGTGTGGCGGCAATGGCTGGAGGGGGCTCAACACCCCATTACAGTATACACGGTATACTGTAATGGGGTGTTGGAATACGTGTGCCGGGCTCAGCGCTTAAATCCGCGTTCTTCAGCCGATTTGATTTTTCCCTGCGGTATCGTCCTGCCTCAAAGGATACTAGAGCGGATACTCTCTCTCGAACTTCAGAAACCGAAGTTACTCCGGCCGCACCTCAATACATTTTGGACTCAGCTAAAATCCTCCTCGCTGCTACCAACATTATCCCTCTGGGCAAGACTATTGTGCCACTCCGCCTTTGCAGGAAGGTTCTATCCTGGGCACACGACTCTTTGATAGCCGGCCATCCCGGCAGGGCTCGCACACTGGAACGTCTGACCCGTTACTATTGGTGGCCTCACATGGGCCGTGATGTCCGGGCATACGTCAGTTCTTGCCCAACCTGTGCCCAACAAGCCACTGCCTGTCGTCCTAGGGGGTCTCTTACAGCCGCTTCCTATACCTGAGGAGCCATGGACTCACATCTCCATGGACTTTGTGGTAGATTTCCCAGTGTCCGATGGGAAGCAAGTCATTTGGGTAACCATCGACAGATTCTCGAAGATGGCCCACTTCGTGGCACTCCCGAAACTTCCCACTGCATCGGAGCTCGCCCAGTTATTTACTCAACATATTTTCCGCCTGCATGGTCTACCACGACATATAGCCTCGGACAAAGGATCTCAGTTCACGGCCAAATATTGGCGGGCATTATGCAAGAAGTTCAGGATCCAACTGGATTTCACATCCAACTTCCATCTGCAAGGAAATGGCCAGGCGGAGCAGACAAACCGCGCTTTAAAGGAATTCCTCCATTCTTTCATTGGAGACAGACAAGATGACTGGGTAACTCTATTGCCTTGGGCAGAATTCTCCCATTACCAATATGTCCACTCCGCGACGTAAGCGTCCCCCTTTCAGATTGTCTTTGCAAAGCAACCGGCACCACCATTACCCCCTACCATTGACGGTACCCTCGCCTGCAGCTCAGCTTATGGCCCAGAAGCTCCACGCACTCTGGAACACCACCTAGACTAACCTGCAACGGTTCGGCCGAGGCCGCCAAGAAAGGTGCGGACAAACTTCATCGTTGGGCTCCGCTCTTCAGTCCTGGAGATCAGGTGTGGGTTAGCACTCACCATCTTCGTCTCAGAGTACCCTCTATGTGGTTGGCACCCAAGTACATTGGTCCCTTCTCAGTGAGCGAACGTTTGGGCCCAGTCTCCTACCGTCTGCGCCTCCCATTGGGTCTGAAGATACACAATGTCTTCCATGTCTCTCTGTTAAAACCCTTGGTGCTCTCAGCTTTTCATCGCAAGCCACCTAAATCTCTGGATGCGGTCACCGATAAGGATCCAGTTTACCAAGTCCAGGACATACTTGACGTCAGGTACAACCACAGACGCTGGGAGTACTTCATTTCTTGGGAGCCTGCCTTCAATATCTTGGATAAATCTCTTCTCCACCAGTTCCATCATGCACACCCCGACAAGCCCAGTCCTTCTGTAAGGGGGTGTACTGTTGGGAACCCCGGCCGCGGTTGCCGCAGCCAGGTCCCCCGGCTCCAGCCTCTCTCCAAGGCAAGCCGTCCCGGGGCCCTCCCGTGGCGTCCTTCCCATGCGGCAGACACCACCAACTTCTTCCGGGGACCTGCCCCCTAGGCGCGTGCCGCAGCCAGGGCTGCCTTTTAAAGGGGCCATGGTGGGAAACCTCGGCCTGGCCCCCAACAAGTTCATCATCAGCTGGGGCTATTTAAGCCCACTTCCTTCATCCATTCCTTGTCTTTGCAACGGGTCTGCTCCTCTGAGATTCAAGTTGCTGCGTTCCTGTTTGTTCCAGTTCCTTTTCCTGAGTTCCTGCTGTTCCTGATCTCCTGTTTCTGCCTGTTCCTGTGGTTCCGCTTCCTTCTCCTGGTTCCCAGCCCTCGGATTGTCTTCTCGGTTCTTACTTCGGCCTGGTTTCCTGATTCTTCTGTCTGCTGCCCGTCCTGACCTTTGGCGTGTTCCCAGTTCCTACTTGTCTTCTGCCTGCCCCGACTTCTGCCTGCTTGTCTCCTGCTGGCTCCGGTACCCAAGGGCTCAACCTGAGGGGAACGTGTTATGGTTTGTTAGTGTGTGGACCCTGGGCCGAGGTGAGAGGTGTCACCGTCCACAAGGAGGAGCCCTGTGAGCCTCACTGTCGAGAGGCAAGGTCCCAGCAGATGTCAGAGCTGTGGAATAGAGTCTTTATTAGATGGATAGAAGGACACAGCCCGCGGAGCGGGAGTGCAGGAGAAGTGGTGATGTCAGAGTAGAGGGATATACCCGGAAGGAATACCTCAGAGAAGGAGATCCGGTAGTACACCAAGGAAGTCTCTTCATAGTGATGATAGGTCGTGACCTGCAGCGCAGGTACACCAAAGGAGTCTCTCAGTAGTGACGATATGGAAGTGACCTGTAGCACAGGAAATACCCAGGTAGTCTCTTCGTAGTGATGGTATGTTAGTGGCATGCAGCGCAGGGTACACCAAGGGATTCCCCACAGAGATGGTATGGTGGAAGTCCAAGGCACCGGAACACGGAGAGAGTCCTGGAGATGAAGCGGTAGTGGCCTGCAGCGCAGGGTACACCGGAGTAGCTCCTACTAGAGAGAATACGGTAGTGGCCCGAGGAACGGGGTACACCGGAAAGGATCCCACAAGAGTTGGTAGAGAAGATCCGTGGGGTTAGGTACTCACTGAAGGGTAGTTCCAGGAAGGGTCCCGAGGAGTGGGACAGGCGGTAGTCCAAGGCAGAAGGCCCTCTGAGGAGCGGATAGCCAGAGATGAGGAAGGGCCCCCAAGAAGCGGGGTACCCAAGGCGTCTCATGCCGAATGCAGGAACAGGAAGTCCGTGAGTGAGATCGGATTCAGCAACAAGGGAACTCCTTGCTAATTCGTTGATAGGCAGGGCCAGTCAGGTTAAGTACAGCAGAGCAGAGACGTCATCAGGAGGGGACGCCCCCGAGGTTCCCGCCATGACGTGTATAAGACTGGCCCTTGCGCGCATGGGCGCCTATGTGATTCATGGGGCAAGATGGCGGTCAGCAGCACCCACGTTGTCCCGGGAATGCCAGGCAGGTCGGCAATCGCTGGCAGAGGTCACCGTTCTCCCCAATACTGACAAGGCAACAAAGAAAGAGGTGATCATTAGTGTCGCAGCCGTCTGCGACCGAACGGGCGTAACAGAATAAGGGCTGATATAGGTGAAGTTCCTGTCGGGTCTCCTGGTACAGCACCGCCTTCGGCTATGAGTCCCACTGGGGGTCTTCCCTCAGTAGAGGTTCCAGCTCTCGTGCTGGCTCAAGGGTCCACAGCGTTAACTGTGTATTTTTCAGTTTTTATGTTTGTGATATCTTTATTTATGATTTTATTGTAATTTTTTTATCTTTGTTTTTAAATATTTCTTATTAAATTATTATGTATTTGAAATTGTGATCCATGCTGAACGAAATGGATTCGCGAAACACTAAGGGGTAGATTTTCAAACAAGGCGCGTTGGCGTACTTTTGTTGGCGCTCCAGGCGCAAACAAAAGTACGCAGGATTTTAGTAGATACGCGCGGAGCCGCGCGTATCCGCTAAAATCCTGGATCGGCGTGCGCAAGGCTATCAATTACGTATAGCCAGCGTGCGCCGAGCCGCGCAGCCTACCCTCGGAGGGAATCCTCTAACGCCCTCCCCTCACCTTCCCCTCCCTTCCTCTACCTAACCCACCCCCCCGGCCCTGTCTAAACCCCCCTCTTACCTTTCTCGGGGGATTTACGCCTCCCGGAGGGAGACGTAAATCCCCGCGCGCCAGCGGGCCGCTAGCGCGCCGGGACACAACCTGGGGGCGGGTACGGAGGGCGCGGCCACGCCCCCGGACCGCCCCGGGCCGTAACCACACCCCCGGACCCGCCCCCAAAACGCTGCCGACACGCCCCCTAAACGCCGCGACGACCGGGCCCGCCCCCGACACGCCCCTCTCGGAGAACCCCGGGACTTACGCGAGTCCCAGGGTCTGCGCGCGCCGGTGAGCCTATGTAAAATAGGCTCACCGGCGCGCAGGGCCCTGCTCGCCTAAATCCGCCCGGATTTGGGCGGATTTAGGCGAGCAGGGCTCTTAAAATCCGCCCCTAAATGTTTAAATAAATAATGTTTGCATATATCTACTCGCAGTCATATTTGTGTGTTTTGTACTGCCACATGCATTTCTTTGAAAGTTATCCTCTTCAGGGTGAATTTTAAAAGGGTTGTTCAAATTAAAAGATCCATATATGCGAGTATCTGGACCACCCTCAAGCGACTCTTATTTTAAAATGGACCAAATATGCACATATTGTTCATGTGCAGGAAGAAGGGGCGGAGTTAGGGTATCTGGGGAGGGCCCAACAAGTTAGGCACGTAAATCCATATTTTAAATACAGCAGCTGCAGCGTGCGGCAGGCTGTTAGCTGCGTATATTTGCTTCTGCTCTTGATGAGGTGTAAGTCTGCAGAAATCTATTTTTAGGCCTAAAACAACTGGGTGAGGGGTCTGGGTAAACTGGCAGGAGGTGCAGGCTGAAGAACCAGAGGGGTCTGGATGATCTCGAGGTAGACTGGACAAACTGGTGGACTAATTGGTAAAATTGGGATTGTCCTTCACGTGCGCATGTTTTAAAATCTGCTTACATAACATAGAATTGACGGCAAAAAAGGATCAAATGGTCCATCCAGTTTGCCCAGCAAGATTCTTGTGGTAATATCTGCCGTGCCATGCAGGTTACCCCATGTTTCTCATAAGGATAGAAACTGCTTCTCTGTGCAGTTATCCCCAAGCCTTATGATAACCCATAAAAATTTACTGCTAGCAATATTTTTATTGGGTAATGAGCTTTTGTGAAAATTCAGACAGTGTTGCTTAACATGCTTTGCTTATGGACTTCTGTAGAAGCAGTCCTGTGATTTTTCCCATATGTCTGTGCATCAGTTCCCCAGATTGTAAAAGTTGGGGCCCTCGGTTGCTATCTGAATCCAAATTCCCCCTATCCCCTTTTCCCCCTGTCGTTGAAGCAGAGAGCAATGTTGGAGTTGCATCAGAAGTATTAAGGCTTATTGGTTGGGATGGTAACTTTTAAACAGGTGCGCAGGCACACGTGTGCAAGCATTTGCCAGCTCGCGCCTAGGGGCGCGGCTATTTTATAACATACGCGCGTATAGGCGCATATGTGCGTGCAGTTTTAAGTGGGTGCGTGCATGCATGTGCAAATCCCATTTCCACCGAGTAAGTGGGAGGATTTTGAAAGAGGTGCGCTTCCATGCCATTGCCAGTTTCGCCAGTTCGTTCCCAGGTCACCCAGGAAGGGGATAAGACTTCCAAACCCAACTAGTTTAACAGCCTCCCTTTTTTCTTGTTCACCCTGACCCTTAAAACCCTGCTGACATGCCTATATTTATTTTATGATTTACACGCAATCCATAGCAGAAGTTATGCGGTAGGGGTCAGCGGCGCACTTGTGCACGGAAATATTTACGCACTGGTTTCATTGAGAAATACAGGAATGCCCATGCCCCACCCAGACCACACCCCCATCTTTTAGAAAAAAAAAATGTGTGCCAGCAACGGGTGATTCGCACGTATCTGGGCGGCTTTAAAAATCCGCTTGGCGTGCACCAGCCCAATATATTTGCGTATCTCCCCCGGTTTTGGCACGTGCCAGGCTTTTAAAATTCACCTTTAAGGTTAGTAACCACTGCCCCAGCAAGTTACACCCATGCTTATCAGTTCCTCATACTGTAAAAGTCAAGCCCTTGGTTGCTGTCTGAATCCTATTCTCATTTTTCCCCTGCCGTTGAAGCAGAGAGCAATGATGGAGTTGCATCAACAGTATGAAGGCTTATTGGTTAAGGGTAGTAACCCCCGCACCAGCAAGTTACCCCCATGCACTCTTTTGTTTATTTCCATCCTCTGGCCTTTAGGGATCCACAGTGTTTATCCCATGCATCTTTGAATTATTTCACTGATTTCATCTTCACCACCAATCTGGAAGGGCATTCCAGGCATCCACCACTCTCTTCTTGAAGAAATATTTCCTGACCTTGATTCTGAGTCATCCTCACTGGAGTTTCATTTTGGGACCCCTAGTTCTACTGATTTCTTTCCAATGGAAAAGGTTTGATGTTTATACATCATTAAAACCTTTCAGGTATCTGAAGGTCTGTATCATATCTCATCTACACCTTCTCTCTTCCAGGCTATACATGTTCAGATCCTTCAGCCTCTCCTCATAAGTCTTCCGATACTAACCCCACACCATTTTGGTTGCCCTTCTTTGGACAGCTGCTGTCCTGTCTCTATCCCTTTTGAGATAAGGGCTCCAGAACTGAATGCAATACTCAAGGTGAGGCCTCGCCAAGGACCTGTACAAGGGCATCGCCACCTCCTTTTTCCTGCTGGTTATTCCTCCCTCTATGCAGCTCAGTATTCTTCTGGCTTTAGCTATCGCCTTGTCACATTGCTTCATCATCTTCAGATTGCCAGACACTATCATCCCAAGATCCCTCTCTTGGTCCATGCACATCAGTCTTTCACACCCATCACATACAGATCATTTGGATTATCACATACCAGATGTATGATTCTGTACTTCTTGACATTGAATTTCAGCTGCCAAATCTTCAACCATTTCTTCAAGCTTTCATAAATCCCTTTTCATTCTCTCTACTCAGACATTCTCTCTACTCAGACAGCAGGTGTCCACGCTGTCTGAGATCTTAGTGTCATCCTCAAATAGATAAACTTTACTTTATCTCCCTTCTGCAATATTGGTTACAAAGATATTGAATAGAATTGATCCCAATATCGATCCCTGTGGCTCTCCCCTTAACTCCACATAACTTGTGTGTTAAAGCCGACAAAGTTCTAAGGAAGATATGCAAACTACGTTTGCTTGTGTAACCACTTAAAATTAGGAGCACGCATGTGCACGCTTAGTGTATTTTAAATTGTATGCGTGCATTTGCACGCACGATTTAAAATTCCTGCGTATGTGCATGCATATACGGGCGCCCGCGTGCTCACTTTAAAGTCACAGTCCCTGTTTGTACCTGACGTAATGGAGGGTAAAGTTACTTGCCAAACCCTAGTTTCCTTCATTCACAGTCTACTGCTCTAGCTGGTAGGCTACTCCTCCACCTTCAGCCAGGTGACACAGGATCTCTCGCTAACCATGGATAGGAGGACAGCCCTCAAAACTAATCCTCGGCACTACTCTTGAAACAGCATGAGTTGCCACAGATTCAACCAACTTCCCTGGATTTTGGATGCATTTAAAATTGTGTGCATTTTTTTAAATTATATATATTTTAATCCACGTGTTGGAGTCTCTTTAGTAGATGGGATATTTGTGCTTGCTGCATTCATTTGTTCATATACACAACAGATATTTCATTATTGAAAAAAACCTGACAAGGGTGAGGCAGGTTTTAGCTATTTGTGAGGTTAAATCATTAGCTACCGGTAGTGAGTGAATACAGGAGAACTGCAGCTTATGTTTTTTACAAAATGAAGACATGGCCGAAAAAGGCATGACCTTAACTTTTTTCAGTTTATGCATATCCTCGGCGAGGCTACTGGAGTCTGTTAGTCATGTTCCTGTGTTGGCTTTTGGGAGACATTTTCAGATCTCGTGCCAGGAGAGAGAGAGAGAGTTTCGTCAGGGAAGTTGGATCATCCTATGGCATCGAGCACTTAATGGCATGGCTTGAGTTTGAGTAAGAAATCCTTCCATGGAAGGTTTCATTTGCCTGTTGTTCTAGGTGCCAGACCCTCTCACCGCTAGGGTCCACAGGTCAAGGAGAACCATGAGATCACTTGTTTTCTCACCTCTTATTCGCAGTTCAGAATGATTTCAGTTTGAGTGCTGTCGTCTGGTCATGCTGGCACACATTGTAAAAGAAAACCCAAGCATTCTCTGTGCATTGGCTGTGATAACCTTGCACAGGTTACTTGTGCTAATCCGATCCCCCAGGTGATATGTTTAACTCTTCAGAACATAGCTGCGCCCAGAATTTCATGAATAAAGGCAAAAATGTTGACTTGATAAAGGATACAAGTATTTATGATTACTTTGGGCTTGATTCATTAAGGCTTATGGGAAAAGACCTTGATGAATCAGGCACTTTGTGTAAAGTATTGTACAGTGAGCATCACATATAATTCCTCCCTGGGATTTTATATTCTATTTCCTTAACCTAAGATGAAGCCCAGTGTAATTAGTTTTGCAGCTTGCACCCTCCTAATACCACCAGATTTTATTTTGCAAACAAATGTACATAGATTGCTTGTCTAGGAAACATTTTTGGTACTCTTGCCTAGGTTCAAAGCTCTTTACAGACTTCTAGAGGCTAGAAAGCAATGAAGATAACGTCCAGTCTTTTTTTTTTTGTTTCCTGCTTTAGTTCTGGATTTTCTTTTTTGGATCTTGCAAGGTATTTGGGGATTAATTTGAAATGCATATCAACATAAATTTTACTTTGTATATTTTTATTTTTTGCTTTAGGTTTTGGTTGCCTTTCATTTGTGTCCAAACTTTTTTTTTCTGTGCTCTGGATTGTACAATTTTTTAAATTGCAAAAAAATAGGCAATCAGATTCTAGTGCCTAAGGGGTAGATTTTCAAACAAGGCGCGTTGGCGTACTTTTGTTGGCGCTCCAGGCGCCAACAAAAGTACACGGGATTTTAGTAGATACGCGCGGAGCCGCGCGTATCCGCTAAAATCCTGGATCAGCGCGCACAAGGCTATCAATTACGTATAGCCGGCGCACGCTGAGCCGCGCAGCCTACCCCCGTTCCCTCCAAGGCCGCTCCGAAATCGGAGCGGCCTCAGAGTCTGTTAGTCCCCCGGACCCGCCCCCAAAACGCTGCCGACACGCCCCCTAAACGCCGCGACGACTGGGCCCGCCCCCCGACACGCCCCCCTCGGAGAACCCCGGGACTTACGCGAGTCCCGGGGTCTGCGCGCGCCAGTGAGCCTATGTAAAATAGGCTCACCGGCGCGCAGGGCCCTGCTCGCCTAAATCCGCCCGGATTTGGGCGGATTTAGGCGAGCAGGGCTCTTAAAATCCGCCCCTAAGAGTTGTTGACTCTTTTTTAAATGTATTTATTTATTAAAAGCAAAGAAATTATTGAATTACCTTCTTGAATCATAGAGAGTCAGAAATCCCTGTGTAGCCAGAGATGGAAGATTTGTGGTGGGTTTGGGCTTGAAAATAATCATAAAACCCTCATATGTAAAGAATATAGTAATTTCTTCTTCTAAAAAAAAAAAAAAGTCATCCCTAGTCAAACTAGCAGCTCAGCGGCAGTGCCGCACGCTGCCATGCATAGGGTCACTTTCAATGCCTGGGCCAGCTGGGAGGCAGCACTCCCAGTCCCTGGGTGGGAGAGGTCCTAGCCATTGCACAGTGGTGACATCTAGTGGCCGGGCTCATTACCTATCATGATTTGCAAAGTTCTGGAAGGAGCCCTGGTGCATGGCCTCCCTCGGCTGAGCACTGGCACTTAAATGATTGGGGTTAAGTAGTTGTAAAGGAAGACTCAGGGCCAGCCTTGGTTCTGACTGGGCTGGCAGCCTCAAAGTTGCAGGAGGAAACTGCCAGATCAAAAAAACAAACAAACAGATATAGGTTGATGGAGTCCTGAGTGATATGGTTTGGGTTTCTTTGATCTGCTGTTAGTCTTCTCCTTCTTAATGGACTTAATCTTGTTGTAAAGATTAACATATCCTAGTATATGCATTTTCTCTCCATCTACCCCCCCTTCTCTCCCTTTCTGTCTGTGATCTAAGATCCCTGCACAGTGAGACAACTCCAGCTCCTGTTCCTTTTGGCAGCCGAGCCACCTTGTAACAGTTGTTATCCATGTTGCCTTGCTTTTCTTTACAGAGACAATGGTAAACAAGGTTCGTGCTCAACAAGGGGGGATTTAGTGTTTGCAGCCAGGGCAGTCGGTTCTCCTTTCACCAGCACAGTTTGCAAAATTATGTCTCTGAGGAGGAAAACAATATGAATGAAGACATTGTTGCTGTCCGGAATGTGATAATAGACCTTTGTAACTACAGCTGTTAATAAACTCACGGGTGCCAGGTCTTAGGTAATGCTGGAGCTCAATGAAGTATTAAATTCTTCTTTCACTCCTACAGTACGTCTCATGAGCCCTGCGACCTCTTAAAAGGGGAGGGAAAATATTTTCTTTTGTGTGTCCTATATTTGGAAACTGCTTTAATTTTTGAAATAGTGGTTTACTAAATAAGAGATGGAAAAGGCTGTAAGGGATCTCCAGAGGCCATTGTTCTGCCACCAGCCCAAGATCTGCTTCTTGCTGAACCATTTTGACCTGATGCTGGTCAGGCCTGTGCTCAGAATCCTCCCGTGTTGGAGGTTCAACCATCATTCCAGAGAGACATTGAGTTTATTAATAATGTTCCAGTTGGAACTCCTGCCCTGTACGAGTTTTTCCCTGGCTCTTCCCTCCCTCTGTAGAAAACAGTCAGTCACAAACAGATTAATAAAGAGGTGTCTACTGACCTACCTTTCCATCCGCTTTAAAAAGTATATATTCAAAGTGCCCAGATCTCATTCTAACATGGAGGAGCAGCTTCTGGGATCTTCTAGCAAATAAGGTAGAACTAGATACATTGATACCAGTTCCGGAGATGGTTTTCAGGGGTGATGAGTCAGACGAACTGAATGAAATCACTGTGAACCTGGAAGATGTAGTAGGCCAAATTGACAAACTAAAGAGTAGCAAATCACCTGGACCAGATGGTATGCATCCTAGGGTTCTGAAGGAACTCAAAAATGAAATTTCTGATCTATTAGTTAAAATTTGTAACCTATCATTAAAATCATCCATTGTACCTGAAGACTGGAGGGTGGCCAATGTAACCCCAATATTTAAAAAAGGATCCAGGGGCGATCCGGGTAACTATAGACCAGTGAGCCAGACGTCAGTGCCAGGAAAAATAGTAGAAACTATTCTCAAGATCAAAATCGTAGAGCATATAGAAAGACATGATTTAATGGGACACAGTCAACATGGATTTCCCCAAGGGAAGTCTTGCCTAACAAATCTGCTTCATTTTTTTGAAGGGGTTAATAAACATGTGGATAAAGGTGAACCAGTAGATGTAGTGTATTTGGATTTTCAGAAGGCGTTTGACAAAGTCCCTCATGAGAGGCTTCTACGAAAACTAAAAAGTCATGGGATAGGAGGCGATGTCCTTTCGTGGATTACAAACTGGTTAAAAGACAGGAAACAGGGAGTAGGATTAAATGGTCAATTTTCTCAGTGGAAAAGGGTAAACAGTGGAGTACCTCAGGGATCTGTACTTGGACCGGTGCTTTTCAATATATATATATAAATGATCTGGAAAGGAATACGACGAGTGAGGTTATCAAATTTGCGGATGATACAAAATTATTCAGAGTAGTTAAATCACAAGCAGACTGTGATACATTACAGGAGGACCTTGCAAGACTGGAAGATTGGGCATCCAAATGGCAGATGAAATTTAATGTGGACAAGTGCAAGGTGTTGCATATAGGGAAAAATAACCCTTGCTGTAGTTACACGATGTTAAGTTCCATATTAGGAGCTACCACCCAGGAAAAAGATCTAGGCATCATAGTGGATAATACTTTAAAATCGTCGGCTCAGTGTGCTGCAGCAGTCAAAAAAGCAAATAGAATGTTAAGAATTATTAGTAAGGGAATGGCTAATAGAACGGAAAATGTCATAATGCCTCTATATCACTTCATGGTGAGACCACACCTTGAATACTGTGTACAATTCTGGTCGCCGCATTTCAAAAAAGATATAGTTGCGATGGAGAAGGTACAGAGAAGGGCAAATAAAATGATAAAGGGGATGGAACAGCTCCCCTATGAGGAAAGGCTGAAGAGGTTAGGACTGTTCAGCTTGGAGAAGAGACGGCTGAGGGGGGATATGATAGAGGTCTTTAAGATCATGAGAGGTCTTGAACGAGCAGATGTGACTCGGTTATTTACACTTTCGAATAATAAAAGGACTAGGGGGCATTCCATGAAGTTAGCAAGTAACACATTTAACACTAATCGGAGAAAATTCATTTTCACTCAACGCACAATAAGGCTCTGGAATTTGTTGCCAGAGGATGTGGTTAGTGCAGTTAGTGTAGCTGGGTTCAAAAAAGGTTTGGATTAGTTCTTGGAGGAGAAGTCCATTAATGGCTATTAATCAATTTTACTTAGGGAATAGCCACAGCTATTAATTGCATCAGTAGCATGGGATCTTCTTAGTGTTTGGGTAATTGCCAGGTTCTTGTGGCCTGGTTTTGTCCTCTGTTGGAAACAGGATGCTGGGCTTGATGGACCCTTGGTCTGACCCAGCATGGCAATTTCTTATGTTCTTATGTTCTTATGATTATTACCCACTACATGAATGCCTTACAATTTTTTTTCTTCCCAGCTAAAGCTGCTGGGCACTCGGGATGATCTCAAATGCGAGCCAATGGTAAAATGAATAGCTCCTGTTTTTTGGGGGGGAGGGGGGAAGTGGGAGTGTGCAGGGGCTACAGCTCTCTAGGGAGCAAACAACAGAGAGCTGCTGCAGTCATCCTGTCACCCCTCTCCCAGGAGAAGACTTGAAGCCAAGCACAGGACGCTTAGGGCTAAACATTCAGCGGGAACGCCTAACTGCGAAGTTATGCTTGCACTTTGAAGTCTTCACAAAACTAGAACATTTGAAACACAAAGTAGCCACGTCCATTGAATTTGAAAATTTAGTTGTCAGGCGGTGAAATATAGGTACACACATTTAGTAGATGCAAAATGGGGATGTCGTTATACACCCTTTGAAACTGTAAAATATGTATGTATATCTAATATCTCCTTACTCCTCCCTACCTGGGAATGCCTCTTTTTTTAATGTGGTTGCCAAATGTATGCCCATTATGAAAGTGCACACAGATTTTCAAGCAGCTCAAAATCCAGTTAAGCACATTCCATCAAACTATGGGCCAGATTTTTAAACCTACGCGTGGGCGTAGATTTGTGCACGCAACCCGGCGCACTGCCAATGCACATCCGGACACTGGCAGTGAAGCTTGCAGGTGGGGCTGAGGGAGACCTCATCCCTAAGAGAAATTGATGCTCCTCCATCAATACTTGCAACAAGAACCCCACCACCAAAAGCAGGAGCAGGAGATGCGAAAGATGATATTAACTGTGGTCCTTTAAGGTAAATTGTCTCAGGGGGATAGACCCTCATCTTGCCCCGATGGCTTTCCCTGTTCCCTCCGAGGCCGTTCCGAAATTGGAGTGGCCTTGGAGGGAACTTTCCTTCCACCTCCCCCACCTTCCCCTCCCTTCCCCTACCTAATCCGCCCACCAGCCCTATCTAAACCCCACCCCCTGACCTTTGTTGACGAAGTTGCGCCTGCCTCTGGGCAGGCATAGGTTGCGCGCGCCAGCTGAGGGCCAGCACGCCGGAGGCCTCGGTCCCGTGCCCGCCTCACCCATTTTTTTAAGCCCTGGGACATTCGCGCGTCCCGGGACTTGCGCGTGTCGCCGGGCCTATGCAAAATAGGCTCGGCGCGCGCAGGAGCAGGTTTTCGGGGTTACGCGTGTAAGATACACGTAAGATACGCATGTAACCCTTTGAAAATCCGCCCCTATTTGCGTAATTCATATAGAACCCAACCAAGCTTTTGAACATTTATCTTATAGACAATAACCAAACAGTCTGCAGGGCTGGCAAATAGGTTGTTCCCATGGACCTGTAAGCCAATTTTTAAAGGGAAGCTCCCTGTGGAATTTTCCTTTGAAAATTTGGGCAGCCAGGGGAAATCCCTACGTGCACTCTCCCATCCTGATCTAACACCACCCCTTTTTTGCCATTGGTAAAAGTACCCGTGCTGTAGCCAGAATGGGTACTTTTTTTCCACGGTGGGGAGTATGTGGGATATTTTTTCCCTTTATTTTTTATTGCATTTATAAATTCAAAGTACTAATTCAATGCGTTAGCAAAAGAAACATTATGTATTACAATCCATACATTATTGAACCAGTCCTAACTGGGAAAGTTAAGAGGAAAAACAAAGACAAGAGGAGTTACATAGGTAACACTAAAGAAAAGTCCATAACAATGAATTTAGACTCCTGTCTCTAACCACCTACAAGCATTACTGGTCCACTGAAGGAGCTGGAGAAGATGTTAAAACTTTTCTTGCATCGATAAAAGCTCTAAGCTTTTCGGCAGAAAAGAAGGTATAACTAACAGATTGATATCTAACACACATTTGCAAGGATAGCGAAATATAAAGGTAGCACCCTATATCCAACACCTCCTGCCAAAGAAGAATAAAACCTCTTCTCCGCTCCTGAGAAGCCCTTGAGAAATCTGGAAAGATACATATGATCTGGCCATAGAAGCTGGAATTAAGATTACGAAAGTATAATGACATAACTTTACTGAGATCCCCATTAGTAACAAAGGAAACAAGGAGGGTGGCAAGATCAGTAACTTCATATCCAGACATTTTCAGTGAGTTGAGTAACATTTAAAGAAGGAGAACAAGCAGAACTAGAAGGGGAAGGCAAAAAAAAAAAAGGCCTTATTAATAGCTGTAAAGAATCAGAAGAGATTTTCAAAACGTCCATAAAATATCTCCTCAAAATCATAATGGGAAGTTCTCCCATAATCTTGGGAAAATTCAGGAAACAGAGATTGAGGACATGATGAACCCTTCTAGAGATAGTGTTCCACTCTTGAATTAAGTTAGCCTGAATGGGAGCCATCTTAGCCAAATCTTGCTGAATTAAAGAAATCTTGTTGTCATGGTCACCCAGTTTAACTTCATGCAAGTTAACCAAGGGATCTAGTTTTGTCACAAAAGTATCCAGCTTACTGGTTGATAAAACAAGGGCCTGGCCAAATTGAGACATCAACTCCCAGAGGGAGTCCAGAGTTACTGCCGTCGGCTTCTTGGAAGGCTGCAAGAATTCACTCAATCGTTGAAAAGTAAGAAAACGAGAGTCTAAAACTGCAGGAGGCTTCCCTGCACCTGGACTCACCAAAGAAACCAGAACCAAGGAAACTGCCAATGGGGGAGCCAAATCCTGTCCTCCACCAGATGGAACGCCAGACGCTGAGCCTTCGACAACCCCCACCCGCGCGGACAACAGATCATCTTTCTGCGCTGCAGTAGTTGACAAGAAGGAGTCACATCCGGACACTGGCAGTGAAGCTTGCAGGTGGGGCTGAGGGAGACCTCATCCCTAGAAGAAATTGATGCTCCTCCATCAATACTTGCAACAGGAACCCCACCGCCAAAAGCAGGAGCAAGAGATGTGAAAGATGTTAACTGTTGTCCTTCAAGGTAAATGGTCTCAGGGGGAAAGACCCTCATCTTGCCTTTGTTTGGGAGCCATTAGGAAATGGAAAAAACAGACAGGCTAGAAGCAACAGATTTCAGCGTCTTGTTCATGCGGCCATCTTGGTTTTCTTCGGGA
This sequence comes from Rhinatrema bivittatum, assembly GCF_901001135.1. Lineage (NCBI taxonomy): Eukaryota > Metazoa > Chordata > Amphibia > Gymnophiona > Rhinatrematidae > Rhinatrema > Rhinatrema bivittatum. The sequence goes on from NC_042618.1 coordinate 175,151,549, forward strand.
GTATGTGGGATATTTAAACACCTAAATGGCCTTGAAAATTGCCCTGCTAATATATCCATTAGGAATCTCTTGCCACCATACTCTGTGTGTGGGCCATTCATTTCCCTAAGATGTGGGGGGAAGTTATACGAGGTGAAAAACCAACAGTGTATTTCATCAAAAAAATGTGAACTTTGATAGAAGCAGCAAAGTAGCGTTCAGTCCCATGTTTGTGGTAAAGGGCCTTGCCCTTAGAAAGGAGGAACCCGGAAGTTCCTGTAGCTGGGCCTACATGACCTTTTCTTCACTGGAAACTGAGCTGCCCGAAATTCAGCCGCAAATTGAAATGTGGCACAGAGGGGCCCCTGCATCCCAGGGAGGCTCATCAGAGGCTGTTGGTTCAGCTGACTCCATCACTGGATTCCTGATTAGCTCACAGATGGCCAAGAGCTTTAGCAAAATCAAAATGTTATTTCAGATGTTTAGGGAAAGAGAGAGAATGTTTTATTTTGATTCAACGGCTGGATCCTTTTCAAACCATTTTTTTGTAACTCAGTTTGAGAAGAATGGGCTCTTTATGAACTCAAAAGGCATCTCTTTGCTTTTTCTCTTGATACCTTTCCCTTTTTTTTTTCATTCTTTCCTTGCTTTTCTTTGATTTTCTTTCTTTCCTTTGGAGATAAGAATCCAAATTCTTTTTTTTTTTTTGGGAACACTTGGATCCAGCCCAATATTGAAACCACAAACAAACTGTTAAAGCAGCAGTAATCGCTTGATTCTTCAGAATATCAGCCTGCTTATCTCTTTTGGTTTTATATTCAGCGCCTCTTTCTCCTGTATCCTTTATAAGTTTCATTTTTATGTGGATCCCGAAAGGCTAGAGGTGGAAATGAAGAAAAGGGTTAATGGGGGTAACCTGCGTGGAGCGGCAGCCGCTACCCCGTAACAGGAGGCATGAGGTTTATTGCCCTTAACCAGTTAGCTTTCGTGATTTTGACGCAACTGTAACATCGCTCTCTGCTTTGACGGCGGGAGGGGTAAAATGTCAGGGCCCTGACTTTTATGGTCTGGGGCACTGAATCGCAGCATTAGGGAAAAAGTGCAGGACTGCTTCTACAGCCAAGTCCAAAAGCAAAGCCCTTTCAAGCAGCAGCATTGTCTGAATTATCGAGGCTGCTTACCCTGTAAAAATGTGGATAGCAGTAATTTTGATATGGGTGCTTGATTTTGAGTGTTAATATTACTGCCCTTAAATAAGGCTTGGGGATAAGCTGCATGGAACGGCAGTTACTACCCTTCACAGAATCATGGGGGTAACCTGCACGGAGTGGCAGTCACTTTCATAAGAAGCTTGCTGGGCAGACTGGATGGACCATTTGGTCTTTTTCTGCCCTCAGTACTGTGTTACTATGTGTATTTTAAAAAGTCCCCACCAGATGCTGTGCTTCACAATGCCTCCGCCTGGATATCTCAGTGGCGTTGGTGTCCTTTGGCAGCGACGCTAATGTTTTGCTGGGTTGGTCATGCTGTAAGCTCTGCACCCACTGCCAAAAATCACTGCGCAGTCACCCTGTCTGTTGAGCTCCACTGGAGATCAGACTCCTAATAGAGAGTTTGTGACAGCATTTCTAGAGGAGGTGATAAGGAGCAAAGAAAGGGGGGCAGGCAGACTAGAGCCAGCAAATTGCAACTCCTCAGTATACAAGTAAGTCAGGTCAGCCTGCTGGCTCAGTTAGTAAGTGCTGTCATACGGGAAGGTCCCTGGATCAGATCTTCTGCTCCCTTGGCCAGCTGGGCCCTGGGGGATGCTGTGCAGGCAGCGTTCACAGCCCCTGGGGGGAGGGGAGAGTGACTCATGGTCCTTGCCTAAGGGTGACATCCAGGAGCCGGATTCAGGGCCCTGGATTGCAGCGTTACAGAAAGAACCACGGCGCATGTCTCCCAGCCCAGGGCCATCGCTGCAGTGACTGGGGGAATATAAAATAGGAAGAAAAGTTCCCAGGATAGTTACAAATGAAGGCTCGTGGTGCCAGGATAGCCCAGTCCGGGTTCCAGCTGAGCTGAAAGTATAAAAGAGAAGGAGGAAGCTATCAGATTAATAAAAAAAAAAAAAGCAAATGCAACTGAGTCGATGTCTGAAGGTTGATGTGACTGCCTGGTATCGCCCAGCAAAGCCACAGGGACCTGGGTGGCTGGATGTTCAAGCAGCAGCCTGGCCATTTTTTGTTAGCTTGGTGATATGAGACATGGACCAGGGTCAGGACGGCAGGGGCTAGATTAAGTATGGGAACTTGCACGCTGCTCTTCTTTCCAGCACGGTAGAGAACCAAAGAGACAGACAGAATCTGAGCAGGCCTGTACAGCTGGCAGCTGGGATGTGTCTCGGCCTTTATCTGCCATTGTCCGCTGGTTTTCCGTGTTACCATGAACGCGTCAGTAGGAAAATGTACTTACATATGGTTACTAAACTAGTTGTGGTTGCTTCAGAACTGACATTTAAGTCCATCAGAGTCGGCCTTCCATAAGCTGCTTGCATTTGATCCGTTATTAACGAGAAGACGTGGACATCCCAAGCTCTTGCCTTCGTGCAGAAGCGCGTCTGTGGTGGTGCACGTCTGAAAGAGGATCAGACTTTTGTTTCTGAAGTGGTAAAAACCAGAGGAGGCTGGCACTTGTTATTAGCACTGGCAGCCGGATGCACACAGTTCCCCGAACCCTTGGATGTCAGCCTGATCTTGTGTTGCCTCAGACAAATGGTAATTTCTAGGTGCCACTTTTCTTCTTTGTAATCTTCCTCATCCTGTTCTGGTTTTTGCCGTGTGAGTTTTAAAGGCGATGTACAAAGCTTCCGGTGTCTTGTGCAACCAGCAAAGAAAAGGGCCCTTTGTTTATAGCTCCCGAGCCCAGAGCCTGGTGAGGTAGTGCCCTGACGAATGGACACTCAGTTAATAGTTGTAATCCATATTAATTAGCAGGTGTACTGCTGTGTTTTGGTTCTTGGGGTAGAAAGCTATCATCGTAAGATATTCCCATGCAGTGGGTAGTGATGTAAAGTAGAAGACTATCTTGTGTCTTCTGAACTTTTGCTCACAGCAATATGACTGTTATTGTTCTAATGGGGTTGATTTTTTTTTTAACATGGACCTCATGAAAGATGCTGGAATGACTGTCCTGCAGACCAAAAACAGGCTCTTGGCACCACAAGCATTCCCAGTACAGCCCTCTCCCTTTAACGTACCTTCTCTTTGCTCTGGAGGGACAACCTGGAAAAAGATAAGGGTCTTCGTTATTTTTGCCGTTTCATTTCTTGAACCCTCCACCCAGAACATAACCCGACAGTTTGTTACTACCCATATACCAGGAACAAGGGCCGAGACCAAACGTTCACGGGCAGTTGTCCAACGTTAATGAGCTTTAGGGTCCCGTTTGCTAATCTGCAGTATTTTTCCCCGGAGGGGAAGGTATGGTAGCAGCCCAGAATACCACAGCTCAGTTGAAAATGTTGTGACATGGTGGCCCCCAAAGCGGTGGGGCTGCCGTGCCTCGAAGGGGCCAGTTCATCCTGAGTAACATCCCTTTCCCCCCCCCCCCCAAGTGTCTCCATAGAGCCCCGGCCCATCCCCCTCCCGCACTGCCTGAGGAGGTGGTCAGAGTTGCCACAAAACGGTTTTCAGTTCTAGAAGCCGCCATTGCAAGCCTCCCCGAACCCTCACCTTTGGCAAAAAATTGCCTCCCCCTTCCGAGGCTAGCCCCCCTCCCCCCAAAAATAACATCTTGGACTTATCAGACTTATCCTAGCGGTCTAGTGGGGGGTTCAGAGTGCCCCCTAGGCTCTGGACCTGGTGACGGCATCTGTCACATGATGAGGCAAAGGCTAGCTATTGGCTGGTGAGTGCCATTTTGGAAAATGATTGCCGCTGGGCCTGGAGTCTACGGGGTGCTTCGGGGCCCTACCAATATTCCCTCCAAGGAGTCACTAGCTGTGTACAATTTTTTTTTTTTCATGTGAGCAACACATTTTTTTAAACCGAAAATTTTTGAACGCACAAGGGCCGATGCAATATTTATGCGCAGAAAGCGGGCGCTGAACAGTCAGCGCCCGCTTTCTGAACATGCCCCCAGGCGTCCCTCCTGGGGGGGCGCCATGCAATGTTTAAATTAGGGGTCGCATTATCAAGGAGAGCCCGAGAGCGTTGGCTGTCCGCCAGTTAGGAAAACCGAAGCCGAATTTATCGGCGTCTGTTTTCCTAAACGGTGCACAGCCCAGGGGGGTTCAGGAAACGGACGCCTGTCAATTGAGCGTCCGTTTCCTGCAGCCTATTGCCGCTGCTTTTTTTTTTACATAAAGTTTGTGAAAGATTTTCCTCCTACTTAATATCACAATGAGACAGTAGAGAAAAACAATTTTTTCAGCTTTCCTGTACTAGTTTTAGGAGCGCTCAGCAATTAACGTCTGCTCCGGACAGGTGTTAATTTCTGATCACTAAAATGTAGATGCACACTTTTTTTTTTTTTTTTGCATTGGGAGAGAATAGAAAATTGCCAAAATAAAGTTTTCATTTGCATGTGATGAGTGCTATTAGATTCACTCCGCGTTGGACCCGTGTTGTAGAGGCGCTAATCCCCCTATTGCATAAGGGGATTAGTTAGCGCCTATGCAACCCGCGTCCAACTGCGGGTTATACAGTGCACTCGGCCCCACAGAAAATATGCATGGGAGCAACCATGTAAAACCTACGAGCGATAGTTCACGTGCTCAGCTTAGAGGGAACTGTGGCCCCCACTAGACCACCAGGGCAAGTTTGATAAGTTTAAGGGGGTTGGAAGGGTGAGCAGACTGGTTTTTTTTGGGGGGGAGGCAATTTTTTGTCAAAGGGGATACCCAAGGATTCTAAAAATGAAAACTTTATTTTGGCAATTTCATCCCCTCCAAGGGCAGCCAGTGGAAGAGTGGGACAGGGGTCTACAAAGTCTCCCGGTGTCTTTATCTACATTGGGGCCGATCGACCCCTTTAAGGCATGGCCCTGGGAGTACTGAGATGTGCGTTAGCGTCCCGATACTCTCCGGGGAAGTTAGCTACAACTCTTGAGTTGTAGCAGCTTGTGATTTTTGAGACAAGCTGTCGTATTTGATTTGCATGTATTAAGCTATTAGTGAACCGATTAGCATGTATTTGCATGTGAAACAGCTCATTAGCTACTCACAAAGTCAAGCAGAATAATGCACAGTGTTTTAAATGCGTTAGGCCATTTCAGGTGCAGTAAACACCTAATGCAGATTAGTAAGTGAGGCCCTTTGTTGTCTACCTGACTACTTTACACTGATTTTCAGTGAGAGAGGATGTGTGCTGCAAGTGCCTGTGGGTTTTGCATCTTCTTTTCTGTGCCTACCTAACAGGTCAATCCAGTAACGAGTGGTAGGAAGAGCTGCGTTAGTGCCCGGCGCACCCGCGGTTGCTGCACGCACAGTCCAGCTCACCTACCGCTCGATCCTGTATGTAAATAGCTTGCTAATGCAAGCTGCGTCTAAGAAGCGTCCGTGAAGTGTTAGGCCCGCGCAACCCATTTTACTGTATAGAGCGCTATACAGCGCCTATACAGTAACCTGGGTGCGCGGGCCTAACGCTTCACGGACGCGCTGGTATCTGTCATTTCAAATGACATTTGAAATGACAGGTGCCAGGAAGTGGACGGTTCTCCTACGTTCACCTGCCCTGGCCGCATCAATGGATGCTGGTCTCCAGGGCAGCCCCAGTCCTCTCCCCCCTCCTCCCGAAGCAACGAAAGCGGGGGTAAGGGTAGGCGGTAAGTTAGCAGGTTAAACGCGCGGCAAAACGGCAGGGTAAAAAAGCGATAGTCGGGGCGCGCGTTACTGGATGGTAGGGAATAGCTAATTCGATCGTTTACATGCAATATATATGCCGCGTGCGGAAGGGGTTACCCGGGGATTTAAGGACGTGGTAAGAGTAGGTTAAAGGGGATTGTGGATCGCAGGAAGGGCTAACGCGGCCGGAAAGTGAGTAGAAAGTGGGTTAGGAGCGGGGTAAACGCGGCTGCACTTTACTGGATTGACCTGTAAGGGCCTTAGGAACGCCTCCATGCATTTTGGCTGAAAGTGCTCACGTGTACTGTTAGATCTGTCGTTTTACCCTGGTAAATGTCTTTGCAACTTTCCCTCTAACGGCCGAATTTTTAAATCCCCAGTGTGCGTTAAAAACAGGGGTTATGCGCATGGCTGGGCCTTGTGCGCGCTGCGCACATCTTCAAAGGGGCCCAGCCATGCGCTTAACCCCTGTTACGCGCCGAAGTGCCGGGCCCAGATAAAGGGGCGGTCCGGGGGGGAGGGGCGAGACCGGATGCGGCCGGTACAGCGGCCATCTGCTGCTGTGCCGGGGAAACACGAGCAGGCAGCCTGCCGGCGTGCACAAGTTACTACTGCGCTGGAGGAGCAGCAACTTCAAAAATTAAAAAAAAAAAAAAGGTAAAGTGGAGGGAGAGGGGAAGGGTTAGGGGGTAGGGAACTGGGGAAGGCCGGGATGCGTCGCCGCGCTGAGACTGCATAATCTCCCCCCCTCCCTTGCGCGCATTGTACACACATGAGCGCACAGCCCCGGATTTATAACATGCACACGCCGGCACACATGTTATAAAATTGGCGTGTCCATGTGTGTGCGCGCACTTCTTTAAAAATCTACCCCTAAAGGTGCAAGGGTTCCTCTCTTCAGCTATTCACACCTGCACTAGCAAGGAGGACTCGAGACTTCCTAGATTCTGTCATCTCAGGGCATCCTTTTCCTTTGAACCCATTTGGGGGGGGTGGGGGAAGTGGCGAAGTTGCAGATGTTACTCCCAACGGTATTTGTCTGGCGTTTTGACTACACGACAACCTCCAAAGAGAGGTGCAGGGGAGCAGAGGCGGAGGAGAGAGAATTGATTTTGCAAAGCTCAGGAGGTCTCGCCTGCCTTGTAATTCAGTGCTCTAACCACTAAACCACAAATGAGTCTGTACAACAGGGCCTCCAGCTTCAGAACGGGATTCTAGCAAACAGACAAACAGTGTCCTATTGTTCTCAGAAACAAGCCAACCAGTGTTACATGGCCTCCTGTCAAGTTATGAATGTGATATCGCTAGCAGGACATGCCCTTTTGCTTGGTTTGACAGCATGCAGTTATGAGGCCTCCCTCTGAGAAAAAGGTGACACTTATTGTATAAGAGTGTTATCTCACATCCGCTTTGTGAATTTTTGCCTGCTAATAAGGCAGTGAAGCAGAGCCATGCAGTGGGCTTCTTTCTGTATGGAAGGGTTTCTGTGTGGCCCCTTTGCTGCCACTCCAGATGGGCTGCCCTAGCATGGCTGTACTTGCAATCAGAGCTCACTAATCTGCGTACGATTGCAAAGTGAATCCACCTTTGGGCTGGAGAATACTGAGATAAACAAGATGCAGCTATAGGGTTCTGTTCTCTGTGGTTACCAGTCAAGAGGTCTGTGCGGTGTAGCCAGACAGCTGGATTATTAAGGGCGAGCTTGTTAAACTGCACCTGTCTGTACTGAGCTCTTTTGTCTTTTCACCACACCGTGCGGAGAAATGTTTGTCTGCATTCCACATGCCTGTGTGGTTCTGTTATTTTATGGTTGAAAACAAAAAAAGTTTTATTTGGCCAAACAGTTATGCCTGAAATCTTAAACCGTGACCAAGTAATTCAGGTCAGTTGCAAATCTCCTCCAGGGCTGCTGAGGTCAGCATGGACGAAAGAGTGGGAGAGGAATCCTGGACTGTCACAATCCATCTCTCTCTGCTCTGATCTGCAGGTAGGGAGGAGAAGGGTAAAGCTCAATTGTTTACCTGTGTGCAAATGACTCACAAATCAAACAGTTTTATAAATATTGCTGGGTCACCGCACAGATAAGAACAGGAGCTGGGAGCAATCTGAACTGGTGGCTCCCAGACAAGGAAGGTCTGGTCTCTGAAGTTGGAGTTTAGATAAGAGAGCACCAATTGCCAAATTAGTAAAATTAATTAGTCTGACACAATAAGGACTTCTTTGCTGCCGGGACTCTCTGGCCCCAGAGTTGGTTTTGGAAAGGTTGCATGGAGGCAAGTAGCTATCGCTGACATCACCTGGGAAGAGAATTACAGGGGAATGGCTCCCACCCCTCACTTCCCGGACTCCAATCTCCCAGCTGAAGTTACACACCCGGAAGGCAGGCCTGAAGGGTTTTCGCTCCTCTCTGCAGATCTTTCCAATACACACAGTACCTGCAGGGACCACATTAGGTTCATATCTGGTTCAGATTGGTTAGTAGCACCTGAAAGTCATTTTCTGGCCTGGGGGGAACTGAGCCTGTGGTAGTAGTCCAGCTCCTTGTGACCACATCACTGAAAGTCCACCACTGGAAGTTAGTGCTGTTGCTGGCGGTCTCGGCAGAGGGGGGCCCAAAATCACAGCCACCATTTCGGCTGAGAAAGTGGGCTGTGGTCGGGCTGTGTGTATGTGTGAGGGAAGCTTGCATTGCCACTGCCTGTGCTGTGGCAGGCCTCTGCGCGCGGGCGCGTGAAGCTGCTGCCTATGCTGTACTTAATGACACAAAGCTTAGAAAAGTAGAAAACCGTATTACTAAATGCAGAGGGATTTACCTGCAAGGCTGAACAGATGTGAGCTTAACCTTGTATGCAGGTCTTTTTGTCCACTCTGGCTTTTATTAAGAAAGGGAAACAGCGGTGGGCGAGCCTGTGCCCTCTCCCTTCCGCGTGCTTAGGGCTGGAAATACAAAGGTACTGTTTGTGGGGGGGGGGGGGGGGGGGAGGGGAGAAGTTGCCTACATGATAAAGCTGAGAACCACAGCTGCATTGCACCGATGGAATTAAAATCAAGCCAGAAATATTTATGGAATAAGGAGTGTGCAAATCGCAGTTTTGTGCAAATACAGTTGGCAAGATCAAGGCAGGGGGGCAAGGTCAAGAAACTTGCCCAAGGTTATACAGAGGTGCAACAGGAGCCCCAGAGATCCAACGCTGTGCCACACTGTGTCCTTCACCCCTAGGCCTGGCTCTACGGTGAGCAGCAGTGTAGAGGAAAGGGATTGTGCTGTGTATTCTGCTCACGCGACCTTTCTTTCAGCCCTCAGGTTTTCCACTTTCTTTTGCCAGGCAGCACAGAGCACCCCCCCCCCCCCCCCCCAACCGTGCTGCTTCACCTGGGCAAAAGTGCAGCTGGAAGCCCTTAATGTAAAAGGAAAAGTGAAATGAACATGACCCAAGTCGTCAGAAATTTCCCGCATAACGTCTTTTTGGTAGCGGAGTGGAAAGTCTGCAGGTGTAGCGAGCCAGCAGCACCTCTCATGGCGAAGGTTTGGGGGTGAAAGAGGTGGGGCTGCAGTATCAGAACCATCGTCCTAAGAAAGCTGTAGGGTCTGTATATTCAAAGGCATGTAGCCCACAAACGGGCCGAAACAGTAAAGCGCGGCCTTGGTTACCCGGTTTTTAACCCGCTTTGGACGCATGTTTTGGACGCGTAAGGCATACCCGCAATTCAGTATCGGCTTTTACGCGTCCTCACCACTTGCTGAAAAGGACGCGTATCCCTTTCCGCCCGCCGCATGTATATGATATGTTAATGACCAGATTAGCTATTCCCTCCGATACAGTAACGTGCTCCCAAATTATCGCCCTGTTAACCAGCTTATTTATCGCGTCTTTAACCTGAATATTTACCGCCTACCCTGACCCTGGTGTTCAGTCAGCTTCGTACCGGACAGCGCCATGGACAACATGTATATACTGGCTCTGGCGATATTTTTCATTCGGTTGAGAAGCAGAATGAGAAATGCTCGCTTGAGAAATGCTCGAAATGCTCGGCAGATTGGAGAGGCGAACAGGGGGGCCCAGCGGCAAGGGGAACCCATCCGACCGGAGAACCCAGCAGCAAGACCGAATGTGTTCTGTTTCGGTTCAACTGTACCATCCATCTCTGGGCATCTCTGAGGCTCCGGACATGGACGCCTCTACGGACAACAGAGAGATGGGCGTCCGCTAGGCATCCTGAGGCTCCAAGGTCCAGCGGAGACATGGACACCCATGGACGGAAGCCGCGACCTGGACCTTCCCGCCTGTATCCGGGCATCCATGATCGGAGACCCCGCTGCCTTGAGTGCCCGGCCGGACGTCCAAGGTCACGGCTTGGACGTCCTGCCGGACGCTCAAGGCAGCAGGGCCTACAGGCAGGAAGGTCCATGAAGGGACACCACAACCTTGGACGTCCGAGGTCACGGCATCCATTCATGGACCTTCCCACCTGTATCCAGGCGTCCATGATCGGAGGCCCCGCTGCCTTGAGCGCCCGGCCGGACATCCAAGGTCACGGCTTGGACGTCTGGCCAGGTGCTCAAGACAGCGGGGTCTGTAGAAAAGAACCATCCACTTACCTGGTGGAATGACATTTCAAATGACAGGCACCAGCGCACCCTGGATACTGTATAGGCGCTGCATACCGCTCTGTACAGTAAAATGGATTGCGAACGCCTACCACTTCATTGACGCACTTTGGACACCGCTTGAATTTGCTGCTAATTTAAATACTGAATCGAGCGGCTTGTGAACCAAAATATGTGCGTGGCAAACGAGCGGGCGCCTGGCATTGCCACACTGTTTCTTACGCGTCCTTACTGTATCGGCCCGAAAGTTAGCCATTTTAGCATTTTTTTTTATATAGGGTCCTTTAATTGTAATGTGGTTTTGTGTAACGCAGCGCTTCCCAAACATTTAACCAGTGTCGCCCTGTTTAACACATGAAAAGTCACATGACTGCAGTCCGGCCGAGCCCTCTCTCCACCTCTCTGATCAATCCTTTCTCTCAAGCTCCACCCCCTCAAGAGGACCTCTTCCCAAAACCTCCATCTGATCCTCTGACATGCCCTCCATCTCACCTCTCTCCATGCTCTCCTCACACTCATCCCCCATCCTCTATCTCTTACCTCCTCCATCCCCTCCAATCCTTCTCTCACATCCTCCCAGTTGACCCCCTATCTCCTCTCACATCTCCAATAAATATTTTATTCCCCCTTCTCTCACCCTCCACTACCAACCCCTCTCTGGCTCATCCAACCCTCAAACCCTTCCTGAATCTGATCCCTTCCTTCAAAAAGTCCCTTCTCCAAACATCCCCCTCTCCGGAGTCGGCAGTGACATTTTTTTTTTGGTCTGCGGGCCAGAGGTGCATGACAACTGGTGAGAGGTGATAGCAGGCTAATGATAGGAGCAACATATTTATCTTGGGTAAATTCAATGGTGGGTGAGGGGAGCCATGGCAATCTTTACCGGCCCATGCACTCTCAGCCAGCCCTCCCCTCCCGGTTGGTCCTAACCCCGACTGTCTTCCCCAAGCAGCAGCATTAGTAATGAAAGTCAACAAGGGGGCCTGTAAGCCAGGGCAAGCTCAAAAGGTTCCTCAGCTATCCCAATCCCTCCTTGATGCAGGGTGTCCCCACAGAAACCCCTGCAAGGGCAGTGCCACCTCAGGGCCTCTGAGCAGGTGCTGATTCACAGGCCCCATGCTGACTGCCATTATTACTAAGGCTGCTGGGGCCGCCACTCACAGGTTGGGAAGCCCTGGTATAGCGCCTGTTGGCTGAGAGATACCCCGGCACACTTTACAATTTAGTACCACAGCAGGGCTGTGCTGAAAGTTGCTGTCATTAGGATCTCGTGTTTTACAGCCTGGGAGTTTGCCTTTGCGAAGAACCTTTTGTGAAGCAGTGTTATCAAAATTAAACTGATCAGGCACTTAACAAGAAACACGAAGTGGGTTTCCTTCCCCCCATTAGCAGGCATAATCCTGCTGGATGTCTCTCTGTTGATTTTCTCATCACTCTACTACCCCCTTCGCTCCCTGTTCTCCCCACCCTTCTGCTTACACTGCTACTGTAATGCCACCTGCGATTTACTTGTCTGTTCCATGCCTTAATCTGCGCAGTTAGCTTTGACCTGAAGAAGGGAGCGAAGTTCATGAGAGCTAGCCAGAAATCCTTAAGTACCTCTGGCTCTCAGTCTTCCATACCCTTTGACATATGTTAAATTCCTGGCTGTGAAGTATGCGTCCGTCCCCCGTCCCCCCGCGTGAGAGAGCTTGGTACGGCTCAGGCCCCTCGCATGTAGAGCCGGCTGCATATAACGGAGAGGGGGGGGGAGGGGCATGTAGGGGGATGTGCCCTGCGGTGAAGCGGGGGAGCCTTCTTCCCCACCTGCGAGCGGATCAAACACCTCGCCAGGCAGCCCGGGCGGGAAGCCCTGATGTCATCGAGCAGCTCTGCAACAATCGGTCCTTTCATGGTCGGGCGATAACAATCAGAGCAGTGTGCGAGGGCCGGCCATGCAAGTCCTAGCAAGAGGGGGACACACACGCACACTGTACACTGCAGGGAACCGAAAGCTTCTCTCAAAAGAGAACTTGTTCGGAGTGTAGGTAACCTGCTTTCATAAGCCCTTTGTCAAATAATAGGCCCTTGCAAGCAGGCTTTAGACGTCTAGAAACCCTTTCTGTGCCTGGGCCTGGCAAATCTGCAGTAGGTCGGAGTCCTTTGGAAATCTCCCAGCAGGGGTGTCCTGGTGTTCAGCAGCTAGAATTACCCAAGGGAGGGGGTGTCCAGAGGCTCTGGAGGGTACAATGCTGGGGGGATTGTTTGTTTTCCCAATCTCAGCTCAGCATTGGTGGGATGGTTACCTGGAATGCTATTTCCCTAGCCAGGCGTGAAAACCTTCTCCCCTTCTCTAGCTTCTGTCCATTCAGGTGTCAAAATCGGTGATGTGTTTCCAGATTTGGTGGATCCCAGGGCTGGGGGGGGGAGGGGTTCTTGCAGGGAACAACTTTAAAAAGGCTGAGGAGGAGCCGCTGAGGGGCAGTTTTACCTGCAGTTGTGCGCTCACCGATGCAGTAAGGAGTTTTATCTGCAGAATGTGCGGATAAAATTGGGCACACTGCTTAGCGTCCTCGCATGGAAAGCCATGCAAATGAGGGCATTAAGTAGTACTCTCCGACGCAGAGAGCTGTGCTGGCCAAACACACTCATTCTTAGTGCTGGAAACTTAACTCCGAGGGCAGAGATGGAGTTCAGTTTCCAGTTCTGCTGTGCCAGTACCTAAAAATTTTTTTTAAAAAGTCTTTTCCCCTTCACTGCCACTTATCCAGCTTTCGCTCCTTGTGACCTTGGGCAAGTCACTTTACCCTCCATTGCCTCAGGTACAAAACTTAGATTGTAAGCCCTCTGGGGATAGGGAAATACCGACAGTACCTGAATGTAAACCGGTGTGATATCTCGATTGAGATTGAATGTCGGTATATATATATAAAAAAAAAATATATATATATATATATATATATAAAAATATATATATTATCCGGATAAGTTTAGTTTTATCTGGGTAAGTGGCAGCAGCTTCCCACACTTATCCAGATAAATGTATACTTACTCTGGTAAGTGGTGGTGGTGGCGGTTAACAGCACTGATCATCCTGTCAGTGATACAAGCTTCCTCCTTCCCCCCCAATTCCTGAGTTAAAATGTGTGTTCAGCCTGTGTCAAACGCACCTGACATGCCTTTTTTTTTTTTTTTTTTTTTGCAGGCCGATACAGTACAGTGCGCTCCAACGGAGCACACTGTTAACCCGCCACTGGACGCCCGTTTTCCCTTACCCCTTATTCAGTAAGGGGCCGAAAACACGCGTCCAATCCGCCGAACCTAATAGCGCCCTCAACATGCAAATGCATGTTGATGGCCCTATTAGGTATTCCCGCGCGATACAGAAAGTAAAATGTACAGCCAAGCCGCACATTTTACTTTTAGAAATTAGCGCCTACCCAAAGGTAGGCGCTAATTTCTTCGGGCACCAGGAAAGTGCACAGAAAAGCAGTAAAAACTGCTTTTCTGTGCACCCTCCGACTTAATATCATGGCGATATTAAGTTGGAGGTCCCGAAACTTTCCAAAAGTAAAAAAAAATTTGAAGTCGGCTGGCAGCTGTGGGGTCGAAAACCGGATGCTCAATTTTGCCGGCGTCCGGTTTCCGAGCCCGTGGCTGTCAGCGGGCTCAAGAACCAGCGTCGGCTGTCAAACCCGCTGACAGCCGCCGCTCCAGTCCAAAAGGAGGCGCTAGGGATGCTCTAGTATCCCTAGCGCCTCCTTTTGTCCGTTTTTACCGCCGGGCCTCATTTAAATACAGAATCGCACGCACAGGACTTTACTGAATTGGCCCATTACTGCATCTGGAGTTTAACAAAAATCTAATCTGAGCATTAAAAATATGTGTTGAAATCCAGTGCACAGTTTCTTAATGCTTAGATTACTGCATCAGCATGCCTGATCAGAGGTTTCATTCTGATCGCCAGAATACTTAATAAATTAATTGTGTAAGAGCCTGAGAGATACAGCTGGGACACCTTCCCCTTGTGAAGCTTTATTGCCTCTTCTTTTAAAATAATGCTTGTGAGCTTTACCTTAGCTGTGCCGCATGTTTTGGCTGTACGTTGCACCGAGCAGCACAGGTTAGAATTGTGATCGAAAAAAGTAAGCAACATATACATAAAAAGGGGAGAAAATCTGTTTTCTCTTCTTCTTCACCTAAAGCTGAGCATTCCCTGCACAAAGAGGGGAGAGAAAAACGATTTTAACGTGGTTTCCATCATTATGGTTCCGCATTTGTTGGAGAAAAGGGAGGATTCTTTTCATCGTGCAGAGTGCACTTTCATTCAGAGGGTGGCTTTGTGCCCTTATGGCTTACCACAAGCTCATTTTCAGCGGGAAACACCTTGAGAAGTTTCCCCTTTGGAAAATACAGCCGACCTGCATGCTGTGGGCCCGCCGGCCCCTGCTCGCTTTGCGCCCGCATGGAAGCAGATGAGAGCGCACAGGGAGATTCTGATGCGAGATCTCCACGCGCCCCCGACCTAACGCCATGTTATTTGTGAAACAGCACACAATCTTTAATCATAGCCGCGCACAGGGAGGGGAGGGCAATAATCAAACCCCATTTTCACGTGGATAAACACGGGTTTACCCGCATAAAAACTTCTGGTTATTCCCCCTTTAAACACTAGAACTGCTTGTGTGGAAAAAGATTTCAGAGCTTGCCAAGGTTGTAGAGGAGGTGGCGGCTGCACTTGCAAAATCAGTTTTGCTGTGTGTTTTTTTTCTTTCTGGAATCTCAGCTGTTTTGGTTTTTTTTTTTTTGCAGGCAAATGGATATAGCACTAACAGGAAGGTGAGGGTGGGAAATCAGAGGGGAGCCAAGAGAGACCAGCTCCCCAGATGGCTGGGAAATATATTGGCAAAAGCTATGCTGTACCAACTGACTGGGTTAACTTTTCAGACCTGGCCCAACAGGAAGTGGTGCTACATACACAGCTCACCAGGCATGACGAGCCTTTACCTGTTAGCCATTAATTCCGGTACTGATATTCCCATTTATCGTGCACTTCCAAGACCACTTATTGTTGCATTTATCTGCTTAACATTGTGACACAGTTCAGACCTGCTGAGGCTGTTTGGGCTCCAGACGGGTGCTGGAAGTGTCGAGCAGTATGGGGCAACACAGTCTGCGACATTGCTGGGGTGAGGAGGTAATGCACAGTTCCTTTGGAGTCCTGGGGGTTTGCACGTACTGTCCCTGGTTCACAGCGTCTGTCGGTAAAGGAAGCATAGCGCCGTGCTAACATAGTGCTGCAGAACCCATAAACATGAGTAGCTTTCATTGGAAAACACAGCGTAATGCATTTCGTCAGAGTGATTTCCAAACTCTTACTCTGTGTTTCTGTTGAACACCTGCAGCTTCTAATTGAAAAACTGTCTGAGTGGACGAGAGCAATAGCAAGGGGACGGGCGTCCAAAAAACCACCAAGCTAGATCCCCTCTGCCAGGTTCAAGAGGCTACAGAGGGGAATAGGGTGGACATGCGCCCTCAGGAAGAGTCAGTACAAGTTTAAGGAGGTTGTATCCACAGTTGTATTACTTTAGGCATGTGTCGGGCAATGGAAATGGGGGCAAATGGGGAGAAAAAGTGTAGGTCCCAGTACAGAAGAGAGGGGCGGGGAGAAAAAGAAGGGGCAGAGTGCACACCAGATAGGCTGCAGTATTACTTTCTTCAGTATTGCCCAAATCAGTTTTAAATGCATTGAAATGTGAGTGTGCCAGGTCATTTGCAGAGCATTGGCTGACTTGGGGAGGGGATCCAGCAAAGCGGTTACCGAGAAGAAGAAAGGCGCCTTGCACCCTGGTCATGACCTTTACCTGCCTCCCTGCGAGTGGGAGATGTGAGCCAGCAGTGTGCTTTGTGCTGAATGGTCGGGACACACACCAACCACAGTTCATGTTTTCTCCTTCTATCTGTAGGAGTCCCTCCATTTACGTTCCCGACGTGTGCGTGTGGATGTGTCTACATGCACACCCACCAGTGCTCAGGCTGTTCCTGAGAGACTTCGTGACTACTTGTCATAAATCATTCGTTTCTCAGGGCAGGTCTTTGGTGCGGTGCCAGAGAGACGAGGCTAGGTCAGGCCAGAAGCAGAAGTTTCTTTATTCATAAACCATTCTTGCTAATCCCCAGGGCAGGGTTCTTCGGTGTGTTGTGTTGTGTTTTTTTTTTTCAGAACAAGGTTTGCTGCATGTTCTGAAGAGCTCCTCACACAAAGCACAAACGGAACAAAAAAAAAAAATACTGAATTAGCTCTACAGCGTAATTCATTTGCTTGTTATTGCTTGTACCCTGCTTCAGCTATAAACTCAGCAGCCAGCAGCTTGCCAGCTTGAGTAAATCATTCCGTTTTCAGCGTTATCAGTGCAGTATACGCTTCTTTGGTAAATCGACCCCTTTTCAGTGTTATCGGTGCAGTGTGCACTTCTCTGGTAAATCGACCCCTTTCAGTGTTATCGGTGCAGTGTGCACTTCTCTGGTAAATCGACCCCTTTTCAGTGTTATCGGTGCAGTGTGCACTTCTCTGGTAAATCGACCCCTTTTCAGTGTTATCGGTGCAGTGTGCACTTCTCTGGTAAATCGACCCCTTTTCAGTGTTATCGGTGCAGTGTGCACTTCTCTGGTAAATCGACCCCTTTTCAGTGTTATCGGTGCTGTGTGCACTTCTCTGGTAAATCGACCCCTTTTCAGTGTTATTGATGCAGTGTGCACTTCTCTGGTAAATCGACCCCTTTTCAGTGTTATCGGTGCAGTGTGCACTTCTCTGGTAAATCAGCCCCTTTTCAGTGTTATCGGTGCAGTGTGCACTTCTCTGGTAAATCGACCCCTTTTCAGTGTTATATTGGTGCAGTGTGCACTTCTCTGGTAAATCAGCCCCTTTTCAGTGTTATATTGGTGCAGTGTGCACTTCTCTGGTAAATCGACCCCTTTTCAGTGTTATCGGTGCAGTGTGCACTTCTCTGGTAAATCGACCCCTTTTCAGTGTTATTGGTGCAGTGTGCACTTCTCTGGTAAATCGACCCCTTTTCAGTGTTATTGGTGCAGTGTGCACTTCTCTGGTAAATCGACCCCTTTTCAGTGTTATATTGGTGCAGTGTGTGCTCCTTTGGTAAATCGGCCCCTTTTCAGTGTTATCGGTGCAGTGTGCACTTCTCTGGTAAATCGACCCCTTTTCAGTGTTATATTGGTGCAGTGTGCACTTCTCTGGTAAATCGACCCCTTTTCAGTGTTATCGGTGCAGTGTGCACTTCTCTGGTAAATCGACCCCTTTTCAGTGTTATATTGGTGCAGTGTGCACTTCTCTGGTAAATCGACCCCTTTTCAGTGTTATTGGTGCAGTGTGCACTTCTCTGGTAAATCAACCCCTTTTCAGTGTTATATTGGTGCAGTGTGTGCTCCTTTGGTAAATCGGCCCCTTTTCAGTGTTATCGGTGCAGTGTGCACTTCTCTGGTAAATTGACCCCTTTTCAGTGTTATATTGGTGCAGTGTGCACTTCTCTGGTAAATCGACCCCTTTTCAGTGTTATATTGGTGCAGTGTGTGCTCCTTTGGTAAATCGGCCCCTTTTCAGTGTTATCGGTGCAGTGTGCACTTCTCTGGTAAATTGACCCCTTTTCAGTGTTATATTGGTGCAGTGTGCACTTCTCTGGTAAATCGACCCCTTTTCAGTGTTATATTGGTGCAGTGTGTGCTCCTTTGGTAAATCCGGCCCCCTTTCAGAACCTTAAATCAGTGGTATGTGTGTGTCCCTTTGCAAAATCGGTTCTTTTGCAGCATTATCAGTGCAGTGTATGCTCCCCTAGCAATCAATTGGTTGTAGTTACTGGGAAACCACAGTGCCATTGTCATGCCAGTGTGGTGATTTTGGCTTTTGTTGATGTTACTGGGAGAAAAGACAGACCAGCCATGGGGGGAGCCCAAGGATGGTGTTGCGGTGTCTTTCAGTTGCAGCAGCCATCCGCTTGCTGACCTGAGCATCTTGCAGTTAAGTAACCGTTTTGTATGATGAAACTAAACGTGATTTCTGAAACAGCATTTTCAGACAAACATATTTAAGGAGGGGTTTTTTTTTAAGTGATTTCAAGATATGCCTCATAGACACAATATGGTAATTCTACTAAAAAAGTTTTATAATATGAAAGGAAAAGCAAATAATGAGGTGAAAGAGGCAATTAAAGCCAAAAGAGCATCATTCCAAAAAACTGGAAAGCAGACCCAAATGAGGCAAATAGGGAAGAGCATAAGCATTGGCAGATGTAAAATAATTAAGCAGGCTAAGAGAGAATTTGAAAAGTCCCAGAGTGATAAAAACAAGCAATAAAATCTTTTTCTAGTACAACTGAAGCCAAAAGCCCAACGGAGGAACTATAGACCAGTGAGCCTGATGGTCAGTGCTGGGCAAAAGGATCGAAGCTATTCTTAAAAATTAAATTACTGACCACATAGATAGTCGTGGTTATGGGTGAGAGTCAAAGTAGGCTTTGCAAACAGAAGTCTTGCTTTACCAATTTATTTTTTGGGGGCTGTAAATAAACATGCAGACAAAGGTGAACCGGATGACGTAGTGTGTTTGGATTTCCAGAAAGAATTTCCCAAAGTCCCTCATGAGAGGCTCCTCGGGAAATTGGGAGGTCATGAGATCGGAGGCAGTGTCCTATTATGGATTGGTAACTGGATAAAAGACAAGAAACGGAGGGTAGGACTAAATTGTCAGTTTCCAACTGGAGAAAAGGCATTAGTGGAGTGCCCCAGGGGTCTGTACTGGGACCTGGGCTATTTAGCTTATACATAAATGATCTGGAGAAAGAAAGGATGAGTGAGGGGACCAAATTTGCAGATGACACAAAATTGTTTTGAGTCATTAAAACCAGTAGCGGATTGTGAGGAACTGCAGAAGGACCTTGTGAGACTAGGAGACCGGGCTTCTAAGTGGCAGGTGCATTTTAATATAGAGAAGTGCAAAGTAATGCACATAGGGAAAAATAATGCCAAGTACATAATACTGGGTCACCACCCGGGAAAAGGACCTTGGAGTCCTTGTGGAGAATACCTTGAAATCTTTGGCTCAGTGTGTGGCGGCAGTCAAAAAGGCTCATAGAGTGTTAGGAATTGTTTGGAAAGGAATAGAGAACAAAACTGAGCATATAATGGTGCCCTTGTACAGATCCAGGGTGCGACCCGCATGTTGAGGATGGGGTGCAGTTCTGATTGCCCCATCTCAAAAAAAGACATAGAAAAGGTAGCTAGAAGGGTGACAAAAATGGTAAAGGGGTGGAAAAGCTCCCTTATGGAGAAAGGATAAACAGATTAGGGCTCTTTAGTTTGGAAAAGAGATGACTGAGAAGGGGATGTGATTGAGATTTATAAAATCATAAGTGGGGTGGAACAGGTAAATACAACAACACTAGGACTAGGGGCCACTCTATGAAACTAGCCACCAGCAAATTTAAAGCAAATCATAGGAAGTATTTTGCACTCAGAGCACAATCAGGCTATGCAATCTGTTGCCAGAGGATGTAGGCAAGGAAGCTCATGTAGTGGGGTTCAAAAGAGGACTGGACAAGTTCCTGAAGGAAAAGTCCATAAACAGTTATTAGCCGGGTAGATCTGGAAAAGCCAGGGCTTATCCCTGGGAGTGAGAGACAAGAAACAGATCAGCTATTGACATCTGACGGGTACTTGTGACTTGTGTCCACTATTAGAGACAGGATGCTGGGCTCAATGGACCTTGGTCTGAGTGACCCGGCATGGCATTTCTTATGTTCCTAAGGATTAAAAACATACAAATACGCTGTCTTGCTTCCTCTGTATGTTTGGAGAAACAACAGTTTTTAGGAACATATCTTTCACTTTTTAAAGATTTTTTTAAACATTTCTATTATTTAAAAAAAAAAAAAAAAAAAAAAAAAAAGTTTTGTATTCAGTCTTGGCTTCAGGATCCTTTTACTCCTTTAGGGTCCCAGAGCGCTCCACCTCCTGTATTTATTAGCTCCATGCACTTATAATCATCTGGTATTGTATCAGGATGGAAGGTGTTATGGAAACACAGTTGGGTAGGTTTTCAAAAAGCTTCTGAGTGGTTAGATAAGGACGGCTGGACCCACCTAGTCTGCCCATTAGTTCCTGCCTGTGTTTGCTGCTCAGACATTACTTGATCTCTGATCTCTCCCCCCACCCCCGTTATATGTTTATCCCATTCCTGCTTTCACCCCCAAGCTCCTGGTACCACAGCTTCCATGGCAACTTCCAGAGAGGAGAAGGTATAATGTTGTGGCTCTTAATGTCTGATCCAGGCTAGGTAAACAGAGTGGCTGCGTTTTCTTGTGCCCTGAGTACTGGAAAGCGGTGAGGTGGATGAGCAGATTCTGCCTCACTGCAGCTGTGGAAGGGTGTGAGCATAATTGCTCAACATTTGAGTAAAAGCAGTGAGATACTTCAAAAGTGGAGCATCGCTAGAGGCCTGGAGGCGTGTGCCCACGTCTCAGTTATAAAAAAAAAAAAAAAATAGCAAGTGACTCTTTCAAGTATTAATTGACATGGCTGTGCTTAAAAGAGAGTAGCTGGCCTCTTATGCCTCCTTTAGAAAGGAGCCTCAGTGCACAATGAACATGGAAGGGCACTAGAAGTCAAATAACATAAACAGCAAAGAGCAGAAAGACAGAGGACACAGTAGGCTACAGGCCCCAGTCCTGAAGGGACTATGTAATGTAAGAAGGTTGGGAGGAGAGAGAGGGCTGACATTACTTTCTGATACCAGTTCAAGCACAGCCAGGTCAGGAATAGATTTTACACTACTTTCATACCTGCTGAACCCTTAATACTCTTCCCCTGTCAAGGCTGCGGGTTTTCAGCCTTCAGCTGCTGGCTCCAGAGCTGCTAAGTGTCCCACTCCTGGACTTCTGACAGCCCCCATCCTGATGCGATAGCGCTTATTTCAAGTGGTAGGAGCAGGGACTACAAATACCAGCATGCACCGGGATGCATGTTCAGGACTGGCAGAACTTCTGCCTTCTTGAAACTGGGTCACTGGGCAGTTCTGTGGCTCTCTGCAGGCCTCTGGTACTTGTTAAATGTTTGCCATAAAAATTGGAAAGTGGAAAATGAGCAAGTGCCCACTCATGTTTTCAGAGCATGAACAACCTGTCCAAGCAGAGCTCAGTCCATCATTCAAACCTCACAGAGGCTGTTTTATGTCATTTGTTTTATTGTAAGTTGAGTGTTAATTATGGATGTTAACCCTGTAGCCCACCCTGAGCTTTGGAAGGTGCGGGAAGGTGAGCAAAGTGGACTGAAATTGATGATGCTTGCTCTATCACCAGCTGTCTATTGTAGACACTTACAGTGCACTATAGAAGAGATGGTGTGCTCGATGGTGTTTTCTAAGTGACTGTCAGTGGCGTCCTCTGTTGAGTGCTGCATCGCGCCTAATGACATCCGTTGTGCAAGAGCACTAGTACACCGTAGTGGATAGTATTGTATGTGATACAGGAGAACATCTGCCGGCAGGCAGGGAAAATGCCTCAGATCATATCCTAAAGACTCATAGATAGCAGCTACACTGCGGCTGTACCTTTCCCATACTAGGTGAGGATACAAGATGCACGGTCCTTTAGTCCGGATGAACTGAGAAAGGACTAGTGCACTGATTTCTATGAGCTTTGGAAGGTGCGAGATATTAATATTTTATGGTGAGCGAAGTGGACTGAGCTTGGGGGCCTTTGAGCATGATATTGTGGGATTTGGTTCTGATCCTGATGGTCTGCATTCTTACGAGTTCCATCCCAGCACATTCTGTCCTTGTGACCAGCTGAATGGTAAGCCATTCAGAAATCACTGTGCGGGTAAGGGCTCTCTTGTAATCTTATGGTACTAGCAGGGTTTAGGTGGGAATACTTCATGGAGAGAGGACCCCTTCATTCCTCAAAAAGTGTATGTCAGTCACACCAGCCCTTTCTTTAATTCATTTCCATAATAATGTATTCATCTCTAAGCTGCTGAAATGAAAAGATTCAAACTTTGTGTGCGGGTAAGGGCTCTCCTGTAATCTTATGGTACTAGCAGGGTTTAGGTGGGAATACTTCATGGAGAGAGGACCCCTTCATTCCTCAAAAAGTGTATGTCAGTCACACCAGCCCTTTCTTTAATTCATTTCCATAATAATGTATTCATCTCTAAGCTGCTGAAATGAAAAGATTCAAACTTTGTGTGCATTATACAGGAAGACCTTCCTCAGGAGGTATTTTTCATATTAAGGACAAACTGTAAAACATCTTTCCAAAATGTTTAATGGTCCTGAATATAAAGTAACCAAAGCAAGTAGTACAGAAAAACTAAAATTATTTCTCACTTTCCAAGCTTTGATGTCAGCCATATTTTGTAAATCAAAACTTTATTTATCTTGTCATAGTACAACACAATATGGCTTCTCTGCACAGCGGCCCTTTGATATAAAATCTGGCCAACATCCTGTCAGTAAGAAAACATTACAATGTTCTCATTGTTAATTTTTCATATTTTAAGGGATATTTTTGTTTCCTTGGTTCCAGGAACTTAGCGATCGGAATTGGAATTCAGAATTTTCCAGAAGGCCTGGCGGTGAGCCTTCCCTTGCGTGGGGCTGGTGTTTCCACGTGGAGAGCTTTTTGGTAAGGAGAGTCACGGAGAGTGTGCTTGGAGGGCTTCTGGTGTCTTGCCTTACAGCAGGTGCCACCCTTCATTCTCCTCATAAATAGATTTACGGCAGGAGGCTTTGGACGCTGCATCAAGTGCTGAGTTAATCCTTAGAGAAACACGGTTCTGGACTTAACCTCTTATTCTTACCTCAACTGGGTACAGTGTTGGGCTAGTCTGTGAACTTCAGGCTCTAGGAAAGCAAAATTTCTTGAAGCAGGAAGATAGTAATGTGCTGTAACACCTTCCTGACTGGGTCACACAAAGCTTTATAGTAATAATTGTAATTTGGCGTCAGAGTTAATTGCAGAGCTCTCCTGATATTTTGTGAAGGGGCTGCCGTGTCATAACTCAGGTTGAAGTGCGCTTAGTGAGTGTCAGCAGCCCACAAGATGGGGTGTTTACTGGCAGTGAATGCCCCAGGAGAAGTTGAAGGTGAAGCAAAGCCTTACTCTACTCAGTAAATAGGAAGCGTGAGACTCTGGAAAATCTTTATTTTGGTTTTTTTTAATACAATTGTAAAGCTTTCTACAGAGCCTCCACAATGGAGAATCTGGTGGGTGAGATAACAGAGCTCAGATGTAAACAAAACGTCAACTTGTCAGAATTTGGGAATTGCAGCCTGATGTTCTGGGCTATTGCCATGCCATTGTTCTGTAGCAAATGTCAATCTATGACTCTAAGATTTTGGTTTAGTCCGGTTACAATCCAAACAGTCTGCATGGTCGGCTTTGGGATAGGTGGACTGGCAGCACATTTCTGACACTAGCACAGCACCACAAGTTTTGAATGGGAGAGGGAACAGTAAAACAAATCTTTATGCCACTCAGGTAAACCCAAGCAGAGGAGATAAAGGAGCATTTACCTCTAGAAACTAGATTTATGGACTGCGTAAACGTCCTAAAGTGGGTTTTAGGTTGCATGGTTTCTTCTGTGGATATTTTCCCCCTTTCCTGAAGTGCAGGAAATTAAATATTTGGCCAAATGATAAACTATTTCAAAATTGTATCAGTAAAATGATGTGCAGGCAAGTTGCAGAGTGTGTTTTTTTTTTAAATCTTTTTTAGTAGCATAGTATTCAAAGAAGTACAAAATCAGAAAATTCACAAGCACATTAATCTATACAAAAATCTTCTGGAAAACTGGAATTCTCCTATTTACAAAATGTGGCGAGCAAACAGCAAAATTCTTGCTGTACAGATGAATTTGCAACCCACCTTGGGCAATGTTTATGTTGAAGAAGGTGGTCTAAGAGTTAAACGAAATAAAAAAAAAAAATCATAGCCTCAAATACTTGCAATCATTTTACTTAAATGCAGTAAAAACTCAAGTATTGCACAGAGAGAGGACAGTTTACATGCAAAAGACTGAAAATGAAGCTCCATCAGACCTGTCACAATGCACATGCTTTCAGCTGCATTTAGGGGAGGGATTCCTGGGGGAAGTGTTTCGGGCGGGATAGGAAAATAGCACGTAGATTGCATTTGCAAGTCCATCCACGTTGTTTTGTGAAAAAAAATCCAGCCACAGAAAAAACAGGTGCAAAAGGCTGCAGGTTGCCAAGAAAACATGCACGCATACATTCTCTTTGAAATTTGATGCCGTATCCACAGGTAAAAGTACTCACAGGGCTTTGCACAAAAACATGTTTAAAAATTGCTCCCAGAAAGATGGAAGAGCCAGCATTTTGAGCTAAGTAACTCCCCACCTCCTCTTCAATCTCTCTGTGTGTGATACTTGAGTTCAAAGTGCATTTAAGAAACCTGATCAAAAGTGTTTGTGGCCATGATTATACTGCTTGGCCTGCAACTTGATGACTGCAGCCTGTTTCAATTTTTTTACTAGCTTTTCAGAGTGCTTTTTATGCCCGCTTCTTAAATCTGGACCAGGATGACTTGTAAGAAGTCATAAACTTGCTTCATTCCTTGCTGTGTATCATGAACAGATATATCAGAATTCTCCACCAGAGTGCTTAGTGGGACTTGTTTGTACCCGTGAGCATATGACACCTGTATTGCAGGTGACACCTGTATTGAGGCTGCCATTTGAATGGCATAGTAAATGCAGAGTTTTAATGCTTGCATTTAAACTGCTAAATCAGAGCTTTCCAAAGTGTGTGTCGGGACACATTAGTGTGTTGCCTGTAGTGTGGAGGTGTGTCGCCCGGTCCACAGGGCCGGCGGAAGCAGGGAACTATAGCAGGAAGATCGGCGGGCAGTGGTGGAGCTTACATCACCACGGCCCGAAGAAAAGGGTCACGTTCACTCCTCCTCCTTCCTGCCTGTGCAGCCCTGGAAGAAAAACGTTGCCGGAGCCGCGTGGGCAGGAAGGAGGAGGAGCATCTGCTGCGTACAGAAGAAGAGCAGCATTAATGGGCCGTTGCGGATCCCACGTCGCGACGGCCCAAGAAGAGGAGGAAACCCGATAGCAGGGCCGCTGCGGATCCCACGTCGCGGCAGCCCGAGAAGAGGAGGAAACCCGATAGCAGGGCCGCTGCAGATCCCATGTCACGGCCAGGGAAGATCAGGGCCTCTGAAGAGCCCATCCTTCGGCAACCCGTGCAGAGGGACAGCATGTGCCAGTGAGAGCCTGTGCTTGAGCAAGAGAGCATGTAGGAGTGAGAGAGCCTGTGTGTGTGAGACAGCATGTGCACGAGAGAGACAGTATGTATGTATATGAGAGAGGCATGTGAGAGTGAGAGCTGTGGATGTGTGAGATTGCATGTGAGTGAGAGCCTGTGTGTGTGAGAATGTGTGAGATAGCGTGTGAGAATGAGAACCTGATTGTGTGTTTGAGGGAAGACAGATGGAGAGAAAAGAAATAGAAAAAAAGACCCTGTAAAAGGAATTGGCAAAAAAACAAGAAAGGAAAGGTGGAAAAAAAAGCCTGTGACCAACCGATTAGAAAACTAAGATCAGACAGCAAAGGTAAAAAAAAAATTACTTTTTAGTGATTGGCACATGTAATCTTTGGGAATGTGCAAGAGTAGCACTTTCTCTATGCCGATCTCACAATGTACGAGATCAGCATGGAGGAAGTGGAAGCCTGCAAATATTTATTATGAGATAGGTTGTGTTGTGAAACATTTTATTTATGTATATATTTAAGGAAACATACATAAATTGTTGAAATACATTTTGTTCGTTTAACCTTTAACTTCTGGTTTGCTGGTAGACTGAATTACTGTGTCACGAAATTATGTTTGTCTAAAAAGTGTGTCACCAACATGAAAAGTTTGGAAAGCTCTGTGCTAAATAATGGCATCTCACCATGGGCTAATTCGCTTTTGCATTTTTATATTCCTGCTTGATCTCTATGATCATCTAACTCGGGCCTCTTAGATGTTCCCATCCTTCCGGTTGTCCATCTATATCAGGCTCACGAGCGGGCATTTTCCATAGCAGGACCTTTGTTATGGAACACACTTCCTGTTTCTGTTAGAATGTTAGCAAATTGTAGTGTCAGGAAGTGCAAGGGAAAGAAATGATCAAATATGGTAGGCCCTGATATTTGATCTGTTAGAATGTTAACATACTCCGTGACGTTTAGAAAAGCTGTGAAAACCTTTCTTTTTAGTCAAGCATATGGAGACATATATGTTTCTGGGTCAGTTTTAGTTAGACTCTGATCTACTAGCTTTGTTGCAGGTATTTTTTGCTCTCAGGAGGTACTAGCATGGAGGGATTTTTTCCAGTCAAGGTTATGTTTTTGTTGATTTTATGTTTGTTTTATTTGCTTTTATGTATTTATGTATCTTATATTGTTGCTTTATTATATAGGCTTTTATATGTTAGTATGGATTTAGTCTTCTTTTGTTTAATGTTGAATTTTATGTTTTATGTATTTAGTATGTGTGTTTTATCAGGATCCTCATGGAACTGTAGAAGAGAGTGGAATAGATATCTAAATGAGCCCCTAGTCCACACCTCTAATGTTAATATCATACTAGCTTTACTAATAGACAATGCTCTTTTTTTTTTTTCAATTGTTTGACAGTTGCCTTATGTCTTTGATTTTATTTTTTTTAAAGGTATGGCCAGTTAAGTGGCATGGTGGAACCCTTGGCTGGGATTTTCGGTGCCTTTGCCATTGTGCTGGCTGAGCCACTCCTCCCCTATGCCTTGGCCTTTGCTGCTGGAGCGATGGTTTACGTGGTCATGGATGACATTATCCCAGAAGCTCAAACCAGGTATGGGGATTTCTGGTCTCTGATTGCAGATGGAGGAACCTCATACTATACTCTGTGCCTATCCTGAAACTCCTGCCCCAGATTAGTCTGCATATCCAAGCTGTTGCTTTCATTATTGAGAAAACTGGACTACATACCCTTGAATGTGTGGAAACCAAGCGTAAAATGATTGGAGTTAGTTTATATGGTTGTCTCAGATTCACATAACGTAAGCTAACACAGATATATTCTTCTCTAAATCAGCAAACCCTCAGACATCTTGTTGACCTCCCACCCTGCTATTATGATGAAACAGAAAGCAAGAAGGCTTTATTTTGTAGCTGAAGCACTCTCAGGTGACACAGCAGAAGTCCTGTCTTTTTTTTATTTTAAGCTGTTTATTTTAAAAGATACACAGAGCAATAAGCAAACCAGCAAAGCAGTGATTGTACACAGTGAGAAGTCCTGTCTTGATGGAGGCAATTTATTTATTTATTTACTTATTTAAAAGCTCTTCTATACTGTTGTTAAGTTAGATAACTGTCACAACGGTTTACAGCAAGGCACGATAATGAAAAGAGTGAGTGGTATAGATTACATTTAATCATGTGCCATCATAGTGCGGTAACAATTCATTTCAATAAACAATAAACAATACAGAGAAGGCCTACTAAAATGGCTCAGGCCCTGCACAAATCCTATACAGAGAGGCTGAAAATGTATCCACTGGATAGGAGAGGGGAAAGGGGGGATATGATAGAAATATTCAGATATCTGGCAAACTTCCATAAGATCCTGAAAGAGGTAGCATTTTCTATAGAAAAGGAAACACAAGGACAAGAGGTCATGATATGAACTTGAAAGAAGGTTGGTTTAAAGGAAACTTGAGAAAACGTTTTCTTATTGAGAAAACAGTAAATACCCAGAACCATTTACCAGCAGAGGTTGTAGTAAGCAAAAAGGTGATAGGATTCAAACCCATTTGGGCAGATAGAGAGGGTAATGATATATTCAAGGAAGGGAGAGGGCCTGAGAGCAAATAAGGTCTCTGGTACCACTCTAATCAGGAACAATGGCCAGCCCGGGTAGGCCAAAAGATCCTAATCTGCTGTGATATTATGTACCTTCAAAAGGAAGCTTTCGCCAGTATATGTCCTGGGCCAAAATGTTTTCGAAGATGAGGCCTGTGATGTGTATAATTCAGGGAGCTTGCAAAGAACAAACCATCCTCCATTGATTGTTCATTCCGAGTTTACTGAGATCATCGTGAGCTTCCGTACTGTCTGTGGCTGAGTCTCTCATTCTCTCTCTTTGCAGTGGGAATGGAAAGCTGGCGTCTTGGACCTCAATCCTGGGCTTTGTGGTAATGATGTCGCTGGATGTGGGCCTGGGCTAGCAAGAAATCCTCTGGCTTCCAGAAGACTGTGGCTCATGCTAAAGGGAGCAGTGACTGTATTGGATAGCAACTGGGAAAATCTTTTTTAGAATTATTTTCTTTCTTTAGTTTTCCTCAGGTTTTCTGTTTTACTCTTTCTCTGAACTTCATGCTAATTCTTTAGGTGAAAAGATGGATCCGGTTCAAGTCCTGGGCTTCCACTCACCACCACCAGGATTCTGTCTTTTCTAAGGGCAAGAAATGTGAGGCAGGAGGACAATTCCTTTAGCTGTGGTCGGTGTCCGCTGCTATCCTGCCCAGATGGTATTTACTCCATATGGTGACTGCCAGCATTAAGTATGCATGCCATGAGGCTGCTGACTGTGGGCCCTACATGACCTAGAAGCAAGGGGCTGACCAAATGGAAAAAAAAATTGCCTTCTTTACCTCTTTCTACTCTAAATCAACCTTGTCCTACTAATTGCAGATGACACAATTTAACCACAAATAGCTGCACACCATCCATTAGTCCATTGCACAGTGATATTTTGACGCTGAGCGGTCTGGTAGCTTGTAGGCATGTGATCAGTCATTGGGCAGTTCCCCTTAAAGTGACCCTTGTAAAATGCAAACCTTGTGGAATCTACTGCTGAGCCTCTATAAATCTCATTTCCTAAGTTTGCCAGCTAAAATTCCCTCTCTGTAAAGAAATTTTAAAAGGATGCTGCTTAATTATTTTGGTTTGTACAATTTATGATGATGTCGTGAAGGAAAAACATGAATCCAGGATTAGAGCAAGGAACAAATATAGCTTCAGTGCCATCCCAGAGCAAACATTCAGATGTGGCCCATGTTCTATTTCTCTACAGAAGGTGAAAGGTGAGTTGGCTGTAGTATAAGAACTGAAGAAAGTATATACCAGATGCAGACACAGACTTGAGTGATACTATCCATAAGGCACCCCAGGATAAAGCCACTCCTGTATCTTCATCAGTTGGACATTTTGTGTGCACTGCTGTTCCCTGTAGGGCAAAGGGGAAACCCCAATATCATGTCAATATTCACTGGGGTGTGTTTTGTCACTCTTGACTCCCAGTTGCATCCAAAAAAGCTTTCTGGGACTGTAAAGACTTATCCTTCTGAAAACTGGACTATATCTTGGAAAGCTTTGGGATAAGAATTAGATTATAAAAAACATGCAAAAGAGTAAAAAAGGAACAACCAAACCTGCTATAGTGAAAATCAGAATCCTCTATGTTGAATTCCTTGTAGAATAGGTGAGGTAGAGTGGAGAGGTGGGGGTTAGAGTTTAAATCAGGTGATGGTAAAATAACTTATTTTCACAAAACACCCAAAAATGTCTCCCAATTCAGTACAAATAAGTGTTCTGCTCATCGTATGTGTCACATCACCTTCTACCTGCCTGCAGGACCCCACAGAAAGAGGCTTTTATCTTAAACTGGATTTTCAAGTCAACAATTTTAAAATAAATCACTTGGTGTATTACATCTGAATCTTTTCTTCTTGAAATATTGGAGCTTGCAACCTCTTAAACAACTGTGGACCTGGAAGGATATTTCAGATGAAGTGCATTTTAACCCCTGATGAAACAAAATGTGCTGTGTGGATTCAAGGCTCTCCCTTGTGTGGGGTGGTTAAAACAATATAGAGCAATTGTTTAAAGAATTGTAAACAATCTTAAGTATTTGCAAACCTACTTTGTTTACAGTGAACATTCCAGAATCAACATTTTGTTGAGATGTGGCAAGGACCTCATGGAAGATTATTACTTCCTGTGTGGGATGTGATCCAGGAGGACCAGAAGTTGGAACTGGAGTTTCTGGTTTACGTCTTCATGTGCTTCTTGGCACTTAATGTTTTATGGTTGTGAGTGTTGTAAAGTTAACTAGTTAATTGGATAAACTTAGTTATGTTTGTGCTTTGCTGTTTTAAAAAACAATACAGAATTGCACAGTCTGTTGTGAGGATAAATTAATTCATTTCAGTTTGTATTTTTGTAAAACTGAACACAAGATCTTGTCAGTTTGAGAGAATTTCCTTTTCCACCTGTAAGTCACTCCAGTCACAAAAAAAAAGTAATTAACTGACTATAATTTAATAGCTTTATGAACAAAAAAATAACACTCTTAGTGAGGACTAATATCAACTCCGAGTCCTGACCCTGCTGCATTTCCCATCCCAGCGCATAGCGATGGCACAAAAAAATGATCCAGGACTGCGAACAATGCCAAGAGTGTCCAAGTATCTGCTTCGCACTGGTTTAAGTGCTATTCTGTGTGTCACTGTACGCAGTTGTGTTTTGCAACTTTTCTGAGGCAATTCCTTTATACAGGTTACTAGCAAGTGAAGTTGAAATACGCCATGTTTGAGCTTCGGTTGCAGGGAGGGAACCATGTGGCTTTATTTTCTCATTGGGGAAAACAGGATTGGCATTGTAAAAAGTGGGAAGGTGGGTTTATAACAACCACAAGAAGGACACACGCCAGCAGGTGATGCTTGTTGGGATCTGTGGGAAAGGTGCACTATCACCCTGGCTGCCTGATTAACAGACAGGCTGTATTCCATAAGGAAACATGCTATAAGACAGTAATGCGTGATTATTCATGTCCCCAATAATGCAATGGCCCAGTAACCTCCAAAAAGTGTTCCTGGTATTTAGCGCAGACTATTGAGTGCAATAACCCAGTCCCACGAGTTAGTAGTTGCACCAAGAGGTCTATCTATGTCCGTGCTCATTAACAAGAAGTGATGCAAAAAATCAGTGGGTGAAGGCAGTTAGTATAGCTGTGTTTAAAAAAGGATTGGATAAGTTCTTGGAGGAGAAGTCCATTACCTGCTATTAAGTTCACTTAGAGAATAGCCACTGCCATTAGCAATGGTTACATGGAATAGACTTAGTTTTTGGGTACTTGCCAGGTTCTTATGGCCTGGATTGGCCACTGTTGGAAACAGGATGCTGGGCTTGATGGACCCAGTATGGATAAAAAAAAAAAAAAAAAAAAAGCCCGCTCCATGGATGAACACTTTTACATTTTTTCCTCATCGC
The DNA here is from genome assembly GCF_901001135.1 of Rhinatrema bivittatum. Classification (NCBI taxonomy): domain Eukaryota; kingdom Metazoa; phylum Chordata; class Amphibia; order Gymnophiona; family Rhinatrematidae; genus Rhinatrema; species Rhinatrema bivittatum. Next base: position 175,183,267 of record NC_042618.1, read on the forward strand.
TTAAATATTCAGTAATCAGATGAGACCGGTCCACTGTGTTGAGACTTGCTTCAAGAAAAGACGAGACAAAATTGTATTTTTTTCGCTTTGTATCTTTCCATCCACTTAGATTGCAGAGAGTGTTTTGCGAGTCTGGAACATATGGAACTACTTGTTGAAACAGAACAGAAATTTGCTTGGATCCCTCAGCAGTAAAGCAAGAGAGGGGGAGATCTGAGTGGAGCACCCTTAGCTCAGAAATCATCGCTGAGAGGCGAAACACAGATCCAGAGTTCTCTCTCAAACTTGGCATTCCCTGACTTGAAATCCTAAGGGCTTCTAACAAGCACTGCCTACATTGTATGTAAATCTATCTCCTGCATTTTCCTGGTGGGTATCCTGAAAACCTGGCCTGTTGGTGGCTCTTGAGGGCCTGAGCTGGCCACCTGTGGTCTACTAGTAGACCCTGGGTGACTCAAACCCTGCCCCTCTTAACTCTTTAAATGGTGCTCGAGGTGAACAAGCATACTTGCCTCTAACTCACCTCCAGTGACTTCTATAGGGCACAGAGCTTGCTAATTAACGTCTGGCCTGGGATCACTGTGGTGACCATATGGGCTTGCCAGTATTTTAGTCTAATGTTGGACACGGTGCTGCTGTCTATTTGTGTACCCAGTACAACCGCATGTCCTCGTGGGATTTTGATGCAGCTCTTGTTTTTCACCTGCTCTTCCTCCTGCCTCCCCCCTCCAACTAACTCTTGTTGAGGAGGAGTTAGAACCCCATTTTTGGATCAGAATTCCCTGATGACATGGGGGGTAGGCCAGAAGTGGGGACTCAGCCAATCCTGCAGAATTCATTTATTTCACATTTTTTCTCCCAGTGCCTGAATCCTCAAGAAGCAATTTCAAGTTGTCCGGCTGTAATTACGGGGTTGTATCAGGTCTGGGATGGACACATACTACCTAAATTGACTGCGGGGGAAGGGGGTCATTTTCAAAGAATTTACGCACATAAACTGGTTTTATGAGCATACATAGAAAATGTACCCATCTTCATGTGCAAAAAGTATACATGTAACTCAGTTTCACGTATACTTAGGTGTATGCAAATTGAGAGGTGTTCCAGGGGCAGGAGCTGAGATGGTGTTTGGATTTATGCACATACTGTGGGTTTTAAAAAGTCCGTGTACAAATGTATGTGCACAATTCACACCATGCAAGGAACAGGTGCAACTTTGTTGGGAGGAGTCTGTTCGCACTTTCTGAGAATTTTTAAAAAAGTGAGTGTGTGTGCCACCTTTTGCCATCAAAAATTTGCAAGCTGTTATGAGCCCAAGTCCCACCAGTTTTCAAAGTAAGCTTAATGCGTGCCTGGAAAGCCATCCCGGGAAAAACTACACGTGCACAATCGCACCTGCAATGTTTAGTGCACGTGGTTTTTGCCAAGAGAATTCACGTACATGTATTTTAAAATAAAAGTACGCATGTAAAAGTACGCCCCTGGAACGCCTCTCCCCTCTGCGGGTGAAAGCACAGTGTATGTGCGCGCAATTTCCTAGCGTGTAGCAGATGGACTCAGGACCAATGGGTATAGTGTACTCCTTAGAGCAGTTGGAGACGGATCAGATTTCAATCTGACGTCAGCCCTAGTACATATACCCCTGCAGGAAGTGCAGCTCTTCAGTATTTTCCGTCTCCATAGCAATTCGGAACTCTATGCATGCTCGCACCGAGTTAGAGTTATTTACCAAAGATACCCAAAACAAGAAGAAATCTTACCCTCCCCCAGTTGAGAATTCCCGAGGTGATTTCCGCAATCCCTCGGAGGTTGGCCTTGGACCGGCAGCCAACCTTCGGCGTGGACTTAGCCCCCGGCAACGGGTGAAGCTGAGAGGCAGTGGGTGCAACTTTGAGCGCGGCGGTGAAGGTATTTTCCCTCTCCCCCCGCAGCTGGAGACCGCCCGGAATGAGACCAGGAAACGCAAAGACAAGGTAAGGTAGAAAACTTCTTTAAAGTTTCTGGTCTCTGAAGTTCGAAGAGACTCACAGTTTGCCAGCCGGCGCCAGTGCCACCGGGTTGATCAGCCCTAGCAGGGCTAGGCCCCGGTCAGATTTGGGGGTCCTCCCACGTGGAGACTCTCTGAGGTGGTCGCCATACTGGCCGCGTGGTCGCCGTCATCATTTTGACCTATTCGCCGCCCAGTCCGCCGTCCCGACCTGTGCGCACAGAGGTGAGCCGTGCGCACAAATCTGTTGTGCACACATCGGCACACGCATAAATGCCGTGCGCATATCAACGCGCACAACCACACGCCTACTTTGCCGGGTGCATAAGTTTGGCCCATGCGCACAGCGGCGCGCGCATACAACTTGCGTGCACAACCTCGATGCACTGGAGCACATAACTAGGCTGCCCGGTCCCTGTATTTTTTATACACACAAGCCATGGAACCACCGGAGAAGAAGCTCAAGGCTCAGGGCCTTTGCCCAGCATGCCACATCAGAGCTGCGCAGCATGAGGAGGCCACAGCCCTGTGTATACAGTGCGAGGAGGCCCTGGAGGATTCAGCCCATGGCCCTCCCCAGCCGGTGCCGGGATCCAGCTTCTCGAACAGTACGCCGGGCCTCACGTCTCCTAGCGGGAGCCTACCTCAAACGGGACTCCCCAGGGACACAGTGCCTCTTAATTTAGACAGAGCATCTATCTCCTGGGTGGAATTCTTCGAAGGCCTGCATACCTTTGTCCACATGCAGCCAGGGCCTCCGATAACACGGCCACAGGCTCCGCCAGAGGACCTCAACATCCCGGGACCCTCTATGCCCAGAGAAGTGCCTCCACCACCCAGAAGCCCCACCCTCAGGGACACGGACAACTCAGATGGCGATTCAGAATCCCTGGAGGAAGGGAGAACTCCTGCCAGGGACCAAACCCCACCGAACCATGAGGCGTTTCTTCACCAAGGATGAGCTTCCAGACCTAGTCACAGCCTGAAAGAGCTCGCTATCCCGGGCACAAGTACCTTGGGGGAACCTAAGACGAACCCCCTCCTAGAGGGACTCCGTCAGACCTCCCATCATTTCCCACTGTTGCAAGCCGACCAGCAGTTAATTGTCTTGGAATGGGAAGCCCCAGAGACCACGTTCAAAGGGGGGCGTACCCTGGAAGCCATGTACCCTCTGGACCATGCTGCCAAAGATCTCCTGTCATGTCCGAAAATGGATGCCATGGTCTGCGTGGTCTTGAGGCGCACTACTATCCCAGTCAAGGGAGGAGCAGCACTCAAGGATGCCCAAGACAGACGTCTGGAATCCATCCTCAAACAGTCTTTTGAAGTCTTCGCTATGTCTCTACAGATCACGGCCTGCTGTGCTGTGGTGACACGCGCCTGCTTATCACCGACCAGGAACAACACTCCCGGGGAAGCCCTGGAACCAGCAGTATCATTCCTCACGGATGCTGCTTCTGATTTAGTGCGCACCGCGGCTAGAGGCGTGTCATCTACCGTGGCAGCCAGAAGACAACTCTGGCTCCGAAGCTGGTCAGCTGACGCATCGTCCAAAACGAGACTCACAAGGATGGCCTTCAAGGGAACCCTCCTGTTCGGAAGCGAACTAGAGAAGCTAGCCAACAAATGGGCTGAATCCCCACTGCCGCGGTTACTGGAGGACAGGAATAAGAGAAACCAGCGACCCTTTCCCCGAACTTCTAGGGGCAGAGGATCACAGCGCTTCAACCCATACAGAAGCACATATCAAGCGGCTTGCCCCGCAGGCAGAAGCCAGTCCTTTCGGAACAAGCACAATAAAAGAGGAGCCGGCTCGGGGCCAGGTCCCAGCCGCACCCCACAATGAAAATCAGCCGACCCGTCCAAGGGAAAAAGCCATAGGGGGCAGACTTGCCCTATTCTACCAAAGATGGGTCAAGATAACCTCAGACAAGTGGGTCCTAGCCATCATTCGAGAGGGATATTTTCTGGATTTCCACCACATCCCTCCGGACAAGTTTGTGGAATCCCTCTGCCATGACCCCTCCAAGAGGACAGCAGTGGAAGCTACACTGACCAGATTACTCGCCTTAGAGGATATAACACCGGTGCCCTCACAACAAATAAATACTGGATACTATTCCAACTATTTTATCGTTCCCAATAAAGAAGGGACGTTCCAGCCCATCCTGGACCTCAAGTCGGTCAACCGCCACCTGAAGATTCCTCGCTTTCGCATGGAAACCCTACCCTCGGTCATAAGGGCAATACAACCAGGAGAATTCCTTACATCCCTGGATCTGTTGGAAGCCTACCTGCACATTCCGTTCCATCAAGAGCATCAGTGTTTTCTACGCTTTATGATCCTGGACCATCACTACCAGTTCCGGGCACTACCATTCGGGTTAGCCACAGCACCCCGGACGTTCTCCAAAATCATGGTGGTAGTGGCAGCAACACTGAAGAAGGAAGTAATCCTCGTACACCCTTATCTGGACAATTGACTGATCAGGGCAAAATCCCCAGAGGAAAGTCACCAGGTGACCAACAGAGTCAAAACTCTACTGGAGAGCCTCGGGTGGGTGGTCAACACAAACAAGAGCTGTTTGCAGCCCTCCCAATCCCTAGAATACCTGGGAGTTCGGTTCGACACCAAACAAGACAAGGTCATCCTGACACCGACAAGGAGATCAAAACTGATGACCTTGTTGCGAACCCTGTTGAGCGAGCTTCGTCCCACAGCATGGGACTACCTCCAAGTCCTCGGCCTCATTGCATCCACACTGGAAGTAGTGCCATGGGCAAGAGCTCACATGAGACCCCTACAGCACTCTCTACTGTCACGATGGAGCCCGCTGTCCCAGAACTACCCCATTCGTCTCCAGCTCCCGGACAAAGTTCAGACCCAACTACGATGGTGGCTACAAGAAGGCCATCTGAGCCAGGGAGTGAGGCTGTCCGCACCGACCTGGATCCTGCTCACCTCAGACGCCAGCCTACGGGGATGGGGAGCACACTGCCAGGAGCTAACCGCCATGGGGCAATGGAACAAAGAAGAGTCGGGATGGAACATCAATCACCTAGAAGCATGGGCAATCAGACTAGCCTGCCTACGGTTCGGTCACAGACTCCGAGACAAATCAGTCAGAGTCAAGTCTGACAACGCCACAACAGTGGCCTACATCAACTGTCAGGGAGGAACCAGAAGCCAACAGGTGTCTCTGGAAATAGACCCCCTAATGATGGGGGCGGAAGCGAACCTTAGAGAGATCTCAGCCGTCCACATCACGGGGAAAGACAACGTCGCTGCGGATTACCTCAGCAGAGAAAGTCTAGACCCAGGAGAATGGAGACTGTCGACAACAGCATTCTAGTTGATAGTAAGCCATTGGGGAACACCAACCATGGACCTCTCGGCAAACCGGTCCAACACCCAAGTGCCTAGCTTCTTCAGCCACAGACGGGAACTTCAGTCCCAGGGCCCAGGGAATCGATGCCCTGGTACAGACCTGGCCACGGGAAACTCTATTATATGCCTTCCCACCGTGGCCCCTATAGGGCGCAATCATCCGCAAGATAGAACACCACAAGGGGCCAGTACTTCTGGTGGCCCCGGACTGACCAAGCAGGCCTTGGTACACAGACATGCGAAGGCTACTGACAGGGAGCCCTGACATACATAAGGATTTGGAGAGTATTCGAAGCCTGGTGTGAGGACCGCGACATCATCCCATGCTTAGTCAAAATTCCCGTGATTTTGGAATGCCTATAGAACGGTCTACCGAAGGGATTGTCTCTCAACTCCAACAAGGTACAGGTGGCTGCATTGTCATGCTACAGAACCAAGAGTGAGGACGGTAGCCTAGCCTCTCACCCGGATGTCTCCCGCTTCCTGAAGGGAGTCAAGCAGATCCGACCACCCCTAAAGTGGCCGGTGCCTCTATGGAACCTCAACCTGGCCTAGACTTCTTAGCAGGAGCCTCCTTCAGACCTCTCCACGGCCTGTCCTTCCGACTATTAACATTGAAAACAGCCTTCCTGGTGGCAGTCTGTTCGGCCTGTCGTATCTCCGAGCTACAAGCACTGTCCTGCCGGGACCTGTTCCTCAGACTCACTCCAGGAACCATCCAGTAACGCACGGTCCCGTCCTTCCTCCCCAAAGTGGTTTCTCACTTCCATCTCAACCAAACCATCTTGCTACCATCGCCAGATGAGCATAAGGATTTGGAAGAATCTCGCCCCCTGCACCACCTCAACGTCTGCAGACTCCTAGTCCTATACCTGGAAAGATCGGAATCCGTACGAAAGACGGACCATCTATTCATCCTTCACAGCGGGAAGAAGCAAGGGGAAGCGGCCTCGCGGGCAACCATAGCCTACTGGATCAAAGACGTTATCAAGGTGGCCTACATAGAAGCAGGCAAGCCGCCGCCTTTGCAAGTCAAGGCCCATTCCACTAGATCCCAGGCAGTGTCCTGGGCGGAAACCAAGATGCTGTCACCTGCTGAGATATGTCGGGCGGCGACATGGTCCTCCATCCACACCTTCTCCAGGTTCTACCGCCTGGATGTTCAGGCTCGAGAGGACACCGCATTTGCAAGGGCAGTACTAAGTGGGCCTCGGGCAGCCTCCCACCCGTTCGGGAGTAGCTTTTATACATCCCATTGTCCTGAGTCCATCTGCTACACGCTAGGAAATGGAGAAATTACTTACCTGATAATTTTGTTTTCCTTAGTGTAGACAGATGGACTCAGCATCCCACTCACGGCTGCCGTCAGTCATGGAATTCTCAGGCGACATCCCCGAGAGCAAGTTATTCACGGGTAAGCCAAGCTTTCCCTCCAATTAGGACACCCATCCTACCAGGTGTTGACATTTCTTGGTTGAGGGCACTGGCGGTCTCCAGCTATAACCAATTCAACCAGTTCAAGTTAATCAAGTTAACCAAGTTATAAAGTTAATCAAGTTATCCAAGTTATTCAGCCACACATATATCCACAATTGCTTTTCGCGGAGAATATTGAAGAGCTGCACTTCCTGCAGGGGTATATGTACTAGGGCTGACGTCAGATTGAAATCTGATCCGTCTCTAACTGCTATCAGGAGTACACTATACCCATTGGTCCTGTCTACACTAAGGAAAACAAAATTATCAGGTAAGTAATTTCTCCATTTTGTACACGTATTGATCGCCTGGTTTCCTGAGGGGCCACTTCTACACACAAAGCACTGCTTTACCTGCAGAATTCCCTTTCAAAATTACCCTCCCTAAGTGCAGTTGAATAGTATAACGTTTCCCAATGGGCATGATATCCATCATTCTTTTTGAGTAAATGATCAATTTTAAGGTGGCTTCTTGTCTGTTCCATCATGGATTTTAAATTTTCTCCCTCTGGGCAGCACCCTTGACAAAATACAACCATTACCTCTTTCCAAGACTGTTTCTATTTTGACCTGGCAGTTTCCTCTTGCTTCTTTGGGCTCCCTGCTCAGTTGGAACTAGGTCTGGGATCTGGCACCTTGAGCCTTCATTCGTAATCACCGGGAAATTTTTCTCTTACTTCCCTTGCTCCCAGCTTAGTTTAGTCTGGTCATTGCAGTGATAGTCCTCGGCCAGGTGCAAGTACACCAGGATCCCTTCCAGACCCCAGCGATCATGGGTGCTAAATGTGGCCACTAGGTGTCGCCATTGTGCAATGACTATGATTCCCCTCCCCCACCCAGGGACTGTGAACACTGCCTGCACAACTTTCCCCGCCCAAGCCAGCCAGGGGAGTGGAAGACCTGAAGCACCGGGCTGACCACCCTTACCAAGATTCTGTTGCTTTATGTTGCTGTTATTAACCAAGTATTCTATAAATAAAATAGCAAAACAGATCTTAGATTCAAAATCTTCAGCTAATAACAGCGCAGTCTCTTCCCTCACCTGGCACCATTTTATAATTGTGGTCCTCTGCATCCACGTTCCACAAATGCACAAACACCAAAAAGTCAGTCAGGGTCATATCACCAGAAATTATGGAAGAAATAGTTGGCATATATTGCAGAAAGCATTGTAACTTTACTGTAAGATACTTAGTACGTGAAATTATTTTAAATAGAGCTATTCTAGTGCACAGTGGAATTTTTGTTGCAAAGGTTCAGAATACAAAATGCAAGGAATCCAGGGAGAGAAAAGCTGCAAGAAGCTAGTCTGAAGACCTGATTGGCACGACCAGGCATGAGAGATCATTAACATGGCATCTCTCCTAGGCAGGCCTTCTTATTCCATGTACAGTGTACTCTAACGCAGGTCAGTGAGGGTGGACCTGTCTGTTACAGAAGAGCGATAGAGTTTGTTTACCTGAGCAAGCTTCTCGTGCATTAATCCACAATTAAAAAGTACCTTCAAATGCGTAATTCAGGGCTTCCCAAACTTGTCCTGCTGATCTTGCAGCCAGTCGGGGTTTCAGGAGAGCCGAAATGAATATATATTATATACACTGGGTCACTGATGTATACAATTACATCTCATCCATATTCCTTCTGGCTATCCTGAAAACCTGACTCTGGGATCACCAGGACAGGTTTGGGGAGCCCAGGTGTAATTCTTAGGTGATGATTCCACTCTAGTTGCTATTTTTCTGTGTGTGTGGCAGGAGGGAGAGAAAGTTGATAAGAGTAAATGGGAGCAGGTCTTGAGGGGTCAGGGAGGAGAGGGAAGTGTTTTGAGATGGCAAAATTTCTTCAACCTTTCCAATCACAGCTAATCAGATCAGGCATGAGAGTGGATAGACAGCAAACACATTTGGCATTGCCCTAGTACAATGTGCCATGCCAGGTGCACAGAATGTTTTTTCTAATCCTGTTCTATTATTTCTTGTCTAGCATATAGCATAATTTGGTAAAAAGTGACAGGGTGGGGAAGCACTTTATTCATACCTTGCAATCCGACTGCTGGAAGGTCACCAGCCACAGTATTTAATGCCGTACAGATGTTAGGAGTCAAGGTGATTCTGGCTTTACAACCTGCACAGCAGCCAAAAACAAGATGTAGAAGAAAACCAACCTCCTTTTTTATGCTTAACAGCATATGGAGTGTTGGAAAGCATTATTGGTTGAGGGCACTGGCAGTCTCCAGCAATAACCAATTCAACCAGTTCAAGTTAAGCAAGTTAACCGAGTTGATAAGAGTAAATTAAAAGATAACAATGTATGTCTGTCCCTGGGCAAAATGACTTTACAAGAAAGGGGCAGAAACACACTAAGTTTGACATTCAGGAAGATGGGAATGAAATATTGGGTCAGTATTTTCCGAGAAAATCCACATTGCTTTACCACCAACATTCTGTGCTTAGAGGCCGCAGAATGTTGGAGGCCACTCCATTCGAAAATTCCATCTGCCCACCCTCCAATAACCAATAGCTCGACCCAGAGCAAGAGAGAAGGACAGAGAGAGGGAAAATAACTAGAGATGTGCATTCGTTTTTGCCGAATTAGACAATTTTGTTGAAATTGTCTAATTTGGCATGGTTCGGGGACAACGAAACCCGAAAAGAATTGTTCCAAAGTTTCGGAAAAATTCATATTTCTGGTTAGTGAGCACTAGCATTAAAAGTTAGCACGCGCTAATGGGAGTTAATGCACACGAACCCGAAATGAAGTTTCCCACGGTTCCCTGAAAAAAAAAAAGCCCAAAATGAGACTACAAACCAATGCACATCTCTAAAAATAACTGAGGCAGTTGGTGAAGGGGTGTGCACCACTCTCACCACACACACATCCCAATCAGCCCCCCCTGCCCCACCCCACTCCCACATGCACACCACAATCGCGGCACCCTCTCACAATCCCCACAACAAACACCCACGCACATCCCTCTCAGAACACCTTACCACATACGCCACAAGCGGCAGTCTTCTCAAACCACACACACACGGGCATATCTGAGAGTTATCACTGTGTTTGTGTATGTAGCCTACTCTTTCTTGCTTGCTTTCTGAAGTTCTAAGTTACACCTGAATGTTTTGTGGTAACTGAGCAAATTGGGAAAGTGCTTCAGTTTTGCTCTGGGCCAAGCTGCTTGGGGGGAGGGAGGGAAGGGTTTTTTGGAATGGAGCCCTTGCCAGTATTGTGCAACTTCTAACTGCTTCCAGTAAGCACTTTGCACCTTACAAGCTTCCCCCACCCCCCTTCCACCCACCCCCGTAGTTGCAAGAAATGGAAAAACCATACCGAAGCATAGCATTTACTCAGTACGAAATGCAAGAACTCGGTCATCTCTACAAATATATTGTGGAATTGCCAACGCCATGCCTCTGCATGCTTTCCCCTTGTGTTTGCCCTGGAGGCGGGGCTTAATTTGTGGACAAATGGCCTGGAACACAATTCTGATGCTTCTTTTCAGAGGCAGGGCAGCAGGGGTGTTCTGCTCCAGCCAACCAGTCTGCAGGGAAGCGTAGGAAATGGGGTGAGCTGAACTGGACAGCGCAGAGAATAGGCACTCTGCTCACTAATTCAGCCTCCTCCCTTCTTGTTCTACAGAGAACAGGAGGGGAAGATGTATTACTGAAGCAGAAACTTCAGAGCAAAGAAGAGATGCAAAAAGGATTTGAATTACTGTAGTACAAGTTTGAAAGTTATGTGCAATAGTGCCAGTTGTCAAGACCTCATTCCTAGCCTTGATGATTAGCACTACAACGCACAAATTTCAGACTCATGCTAATTCAACCCCAGTTTGTGTCTTGTTACCCAGGGCTTAAATTCTGGAGGAACAAGACAGAATGGCATTCCGCCACCTTTTTTTCCAGGCCCTAAGGAAGCGGAGGACAGCCAGTGATGTAAATCAGTTCCAATTTCCCTACACAAATGCAGCAGAGCCAGTGTAATTTCTTGTCACAATTGAAAAAGGACCTGAGGGATAATGGCCAAGAGCAAAGAGATACAAGATGAATGCCTGTCAGCCCCACATGGTGTCATCTTCCCATCCAGGTTGCTGCTTATTGTGTTGGCTTCCCAGGCCTTGCCACCGCTGATGACCACACTAGGGAAGAGGAAAGGGACAAGAGAGTGAGGTGATGAGGTTTGGAAGAGGGAAAGAAGGTATCGGATGAAAGCAGAATATGAGGAGAGGGAAATGATAGGCAAGTGAGGGAGGAGATGGGCAAGAGTGAGGAGACATACTGAAGAGGATAATTTTCCAGGAAGGGGGAATTAGTGCCCGTGGTAAAGAGAGCTCAAGAACCACCATGGACTGGGGGTAAGACTTGGGACTCTAGAACCACTGGGGGGAAGAGATGGGGACAACTGTAGGAATTGGGGGTGGTGAAGAGAGGGGAGGGGCTTGGGAGGGAGAACTAGAGATGTGAATCGGGTTCATAGAGCTGCAGGAAATCTTTGTTTCCCGCGATTCTGAAAGCTTTTTTTTTCGGCTGTCCTGAGCCAAAAAAAAAAAAAAACCCCGACCCCTTAAATCGAATTATTTAGAATCCCCCACCCTCCCGACCCCCCCAAAAACTTTTCTAAAGTACCTGGTGGTCCAGTGGGGGTCCCGGGAGCGATCTCCCGCTCTCGGGCTGTCTGCTGCCAGTAAACAAAATGGCGCCAATGGTCCTTTGCCCTTACCATGTGACGGGCTATCGTTGCCATTGGCTGGCCCCTATCACATGGTAGGAGCAATGGATGTCGCTTTCGTTTAGGCGGCATCTGTACAAGGAACACCTCAAAGAAACAGAGCGATCCTTTGCTTCTGGCTCACACAAGGAATTTATCTGCCCATTACGGCTGTCAGAACTTTTGCAGTCTCTGCTATATATCGAGGAAAGATTGGGTTATAACAGCTGTGAGAAACATTCCCCCCCCCCCTACTGCCATGTGCTCTGCCACAGGCCTGACAGAAAGAGAGGAGAGGTGAGCTGCACCGGAAGAGGAAGTGGAATGGTTCAAAGGAGGAAATGGGACTGGGGTTGACAGTGTGATGGGAAAGGGAGGGGAATGAAGAAATAGAGGCAGATAAATTCCTTGTGTTTTAGAAACTAAAGAAGACCTTTTCCCTTGCTCTAATAACTGGCACAACAGTGCAAGAGTTAATCACTTGTAAAGGTCTGGCAGTGAAAGTTCAGCGGGAAACACCTGCTTAGGTATTGGTTCTTTGAGCCCTGCACTGGGAATGCTGCCTCTCCCATTACAGCCCTAGCAGTGACAAACTGGATGAGCTCCCCTGGGCTCTGCCTTTACCTGGATTAGTGCAGAGGGATGGCATTGATACTGCTGGACTGCTTCTCCGCCTCTCCTTGGCTACGATCCAAATTCAGGGTCAAAGCCCTAAGCTGAGAAAGATCCCTGTTTGGTCTTTTTGGCTGAGACCGAGAACCAGTATCATATGGGATGGCAGGGGGTTAATGCATTACTGTCTAATCCCACTGGGGATGCACAAGAATTCTGACCATGGCCAAAGCATGTGGATTAAACCTCTGAAAAAAAAAACCAATTGGGAGACCTCTGGACCTGACCAGGAAAAAAGGCTGAGAAAAGTCTTGAACTGGAAGAACTTTGGCACTGTTGACTGATCTAGGGGGTTTTCCCGTCTGCAAATACCTTTCTGCATTGTGTTATGTGGAATCAGAGCAATGCACAGGCTTGTACGCTGCTTCTAGCATGTAGCAGGGGTAATATAAGCATGTGGCAAATGCATCTGTATGACATGGCTACTATTCAAAGTGGAAGTTTCCTCATGCTCAAAACGTCTTGGAGGAGGAATGCATAAGCCCCAGCTTGGACTTTTGTTTCAGCCTAATTGTCTAGGGGAAAAAAGTATTATATTGAGCAGATGCTACAGTTTCAGATGCAGACAAGCTATATCAAGTTTTATTCCTGTTAACTCCAACGTTTGTAGTAAAAACTTATTTGGAGCCAGGTACTGATCTATCTGTCTATTTATTTATTTATTTATCACGCTTATATTCTGCATATACACTAATGTGCTAGGAGGAATCCATATAATATAGAGCTACTGTTTCTCTCCACCCTCAACACTTTTCCTCACGGTTTCAACTCTGGTCGTGGTTTTGTTTCGGTGTGTGCCTTGACATCTCCGTGGCCTTCAACTCCATTAACCACGAGATTTTATTAAACTGGGCTCCAAGAACCGGGTATTTCTGGCGTTGTTTTACAGTGGTTTTGCTTTTATTTGCGTGAGAGAACCTATAGTGTAGCCATCTCATCTTTTCACTCTGGCAGATTGTTATGGTTTTGAGGTGTTTGAGTGGATTCTTGGGTACTGTGGAGATGACCACGCCCACGGGGAGGAGCCCTGTGAGGAACCACAGTACAAGGCTAGACTCGAGACACGCAAACACAGACATTTGTCTTTTATTATACAGCTGAGATATACCACCAGAGGTGGCAGTAGTGAGGTGATCCAGAGGTAGCAGTGCAGGGGCCCTCGGCAGAGAAGACCTGTCTCACAGAGATAGTATAGGGAGATCCGGATGCAGGTTCCCAGTGCAGCAGAGTTGTAGATGAGACAGACTGCCAATGTTAAATTACTCACTAACAGGCCGATACAGAAAAAGTCGCGGGAGAGCGCACAGGCCACTCTCCTGGGCGCGCGATTCAGGAGGGTGGCCTATGCAAATTAGGGCCCACGGTAAAAAGAGGCGCTAGGGACACTAGAGCGTCCCTAGCGTCTCTTTTTGGACAGGAGCGGCGGCTGTCAGCGAGTTTGACAGCTGACACTCAATTTTGCCGGCGTCGGTTCTCAAACCTGCTGACAGCCACGGGTTCAGAAACCGGACGCTGGCAAAATTGAGCAACCGGTTTTCAACCCGCGAGCCGCGGGCCGATTTTAAATTTTTTATTTTTTTGATTATTTTTAACTTTTGGGACCTCCGACTTAATATCGCCATGATATTAAGTTGGAGGGTGCACAGAAAAGCAGTTTTTACTGCTTTTCTGTGCAGTTTCCCAGTGCCAGCAGAAATTAGCGCCTACCTTTGGGTAGACGCTAATTTCTGAAAGTAAAATGTGCGGCTTGGCTGCACATTTTACTTTCTGTATCGCGCGGGAATGACTAATAGGGCCATCAACATGCATTTGCATGTTGCGGGCGCTATTAATCTCGGGGGGGGGGGGGGGGGGGGGGGTTTGGACGCACGTTTTCGACGCGCTATTACCCCTTCCAAATGCAGGTTTACAGTGCATTCCACCGGAGCGCACTGTACTGTATCGGCCTGAAAGTTGGTAAGTTGGCCTGTACATCAGCCTGTAAGTTGGTAGCTGTATAGGTGGAGATCCCAGCAGGCAGAAGTAGTTGCATACAGGCACTGAGCCAGGGAGAGCAGGCCCTCGAGGAGCGAGTACCTGATCCCAGATAGGCACCTGAAAGAATGCAAAGGGCCCCCGAGGAGCGGGTACCCAAGTTAGAGAAATACCCCGAAGGGCAGAGAGAGAGCTTCCAATGGCAGCAAGGAAGTGGCAGAGTAGCTCAGACCGGAGGCTTTCCATCCATTCACGATCCTTGCTAACTCGAATAGCTAGCAAATGAAGGGCAGGCTAAATACCCGGATGGCGTGTCGTCACTCGAGGGGGACACCCCCGAGGTTCCCGTCATGACGTGGATAAAGATGTGGGAGGCGTGCGTGCGCACACCCTAGGAGGCCCTCAGGAGAAACATGGCGTGAGGCTTTGCCATTGCCGTTCTGGGAACGCTGGAGAGAGTGGCTTGCAGACACAGCGGTAGCCATCTTCCCGAGGCTAGCGGGGAGAGCAGAGAGAAAGGTGAGGCACAAAAGTCGAAGCTGTCTGAGACCAACGAACGCAACACAGATTTTGGAGTGCGGAGTCCCCCAAAGGTCAAGCCTTATCGGCCACATTACTCAACATCTCTCTGGCCCTAGTTTGTAAATATTTGGCTGGGCTCAGTGTGGGATACTGGATATATACCTATAACATCCAATCCTTTGTGCCACTATCCGCATCTTAGGCCTCCACGTCATCTACTCTTACATCTTGCCTATGGACCATAAAGAATTGGATGTTTCTCAATAAATTGGATTTGACTGTGAATAAAACCAAAACAAAGGTCCTGTAGAAATTTGAGAAAGTTAAACTGCTTCCGAATTTTCAACTTGAGATACTTAATACCAACAGTGGCTCATACTAAGAGCTGAGGGGTCATACTGGACAAGAATCTCCATTTGTAACAGCAGATTAAGACCATCATTAAAGCCTGAAACTGTAAGCTGTGCCTACTTTGCCCGCTAAAGGATTTGCTGGGCTATGCTGAATTTTGAGCTCTTGTATAGGCCATGATCATGGCCAGCATTGATTAGTGTAACTAATTGTACTGGGGTCTTCCGACAACTGCCCTCCAAGCAGTACAACATATGCAAAGATCTGCAGCATGGCTGATTTCTGGCCTGTGCAGGAGAACTCATACCTCCCCTATACTGATCAATCTCCATTGGCTCCCAGTTGCCTGGAGCGTCCAGTATAAAGCTGCCCTCCTGTTTCATAAATTGATTGGGAGTGACCTTCCAGTGTGGGTGAACTCAGTGTTGCACGTGTATAATCCTGACCGGATCCTAGGGTTCTCTCAATGGGGCTTACTCGATGTTCCTTCTGTAAGGTTGACCGAGACTTGAGAGCAGACTTTTTCTGTCGCTGGGCCCACTATTTGGAACTCCCTGCTTGTGCTGTAATGACTTTCAAATTGCACTAAGGAGTTTATAAAGCTGCTGAAAACTCACCTTTTTACATTAGCTTTTAGTGCGTGAACTCTCCTGCTCGTTGCTATGCTGGTGTGCTGAAGTCGCACTGATTGTTTTACACTATGTTCATTATTTTATTTTAGTTTGCTTTGATGTACTTTAATCAAGTATGTTTAGTGATCTTTTATTATGAATGTTTTATTCTGTACGCCACTTAGGGTTACTATAAGAGGCCTATCAGACTTTTTTTTAACAAACAAATAAAATTATACATATATAATAAAAACAGATAAAACGACAACAGCAAAACAAACAATCATGCAGTAAGCATGGAAATATTACCCAAAATATCGTTTACCATAATGCAAGCAATTAACCAAAGCCTCTAAAAAGAAAAATGTCTTCAGCTGCTTTCGGACTTGAACATAATTAATAGCCATTTGTAAATTAACTGGGAGAGTATCTATCTATCCATATATAAAAGATATTTCATTGTCAGTTACAAGGCTAGTACAAGAGTATTTAGTACCCTAAGTGAACCTTCAGTCATGCCAGCTCCGGCACGGCGTTCCCTTCTTTGGCAGTACTGGCTCTCCCCCATGGGGCCTGGTTTGCTGGCAGCTCATTAACAGCGAGTCTGATTCAGAACCCTTCCAGCCTGACTCTTTTGGGCTCACCCCCTTATATCTGAGTGTTTCAGGGAATTTTTCCAAGTATCCTCCTTGTACTAAGAATCACAGTAGAGCTCAGGATGACAGTTTCAGACGGAAGAGGTGCTTAATGTTTAGTGACATTTATTCAGGAAAAAAACATCTTACTGATTATGTATGTTATCTTGTAACCAGTCTAGTATTGTAAATAGGCGGGTTAAAAACTGGGTTGTTTTATCCATGGGGCAAATAGAGTACTTGCTCAAGGCCCAAAGCCTTAGAGGGACCCAACTTATTCCCCCAAAAATTAAAGAATAAAATGTAAAAAAAAATACAAACAGAAAAGGAGGTAAGGTAACTAACTACCATGCCATATTATCTTCTTTAGGTCTTAACAAGGATTGGCTGACTCTATGGTTGATCAACTGCGCAAAAATGTTATATGGTGAGGAGTGGGGAGGGACTCATCCTAGTGAGATTTGCCCAAGGCCTCACAGAGGCTTCAGATAGCCCTGGTTATAAATGTATGAATAAGCACATCTTCAGCTTTGTACCTTACTTCCTCTGTTGGAATGAAAGAAAGGGCAAGAAGCAAGGTGCACACAGGTCTGCCCTTTACATGCGTTGCAGTACACTCTGATGCTGTACAGGGCCAGTTTGGGGGGTGGGGGGGGGGGAACAAGCAGGGCAACGCCAAAGCTGAGTGACGTCACTGAGGCCGGGCTTCGGGGTGGCGGGCATTAGCCGAGCCCACACCTTAGTTTTCTGCCCCGGGCTCCAGCCCTGGCCTTGGTCCGCTTGGCCCGTGCTTGCAGGTAAGCGGCTGCAGCGCCGGCTCAGCTCAGCATGACGCAGCGCCCGCTGCTTCCTGCTGAGTCAGAGCTGAAGAATGCGGCCTGGCACTGCCGCCCTCAGCCCTAACTCCCTGCGGCTCGGTCTTGTCTCTCTCTCTCTCTCTCTTTCCCGGGGATTGCGTGCATTGAAAATCCTCCGTCGTGGGCAAAGAAGCTAGTAGAGGGAGCCGCCCTCGTAATGGTAACTCAAGTACGCAAAATGGGGAACCGGAAGTCCCCAGTGTCTGTCTGTCTGTAAGGTACTTGTAAAAAAAAAAAAATTCTACTGTGTTTGATCTACTCTGGTGATGCAGACTATTTTTACTTAAGGAAAATTTATTAAAAGTGATTGTGAATTACTTATCTGTATATGTGTGCTGAACAACGGCAGTTAGCTGCTGCTGCTGGGAGCTTGACAGTTAACTAATTTGGCTGGGCAGAGACTGCTTCTCAGCGGGACAGTTTAACCCCTATAACATTTCTCTGGTACGTTTGGGTTTTCAAATTATTAATTAAGGATTGTAATGTATGTAACTGCTATCTGTGAATTGCAAGCACATGTACCAGGGATTTTTTTAATTGTTTTAAACCCTAATAAGAAGAGTTTTGGTTTACAGATGCTGCACAAGACTACTATACAACTAATTAATTTACAGTGTTAAGTTAAAATACTGATTTGATTACTGAGAATGCATTTACTGGTGTTGAAGTTTAGAACTTGATGGCAGTTAAGGGTTAACGGCAGAGATAATTACAGGAGAGAGGAGGGGATCGAACCAGAGAGAGAAGAGAAAGGAAAAAAAAAAAAAAAAAAAAGGGACATTGGGCTAGCCTGGGTGAATGAAGACAAAGAGAAAGAAAAATTGTTTCGTTTGTTTTAACAGAACATTATTGAAAGTTAGTTGATGGTGTGCGTATGTGAATAAAGATAGAATTGTGGTATGTTAATTAAAAGAAAGGAAGATTGTAGCTCCAAGTTTCTGCTGATTAAATTTATTCTCCAAGGTCCTTGCTAAAACTGTCTGTAATCTGACAAAGGATTGCTACTTGCAAAGAAATACCAGAACCAAGGGTCCCTTACAAATCATTTAGTGCCTTATGATGCAGGCTATTTTTAAGACATTTTATAGCAGCAAATTAATTGTTACAGTACAAAGTGGAATGGTGGTGCGTCCCACTGCGCGTCAGTACGTAGTGCGTAGGCATTCAATATGGCTGTGCGTTTCATGCTGGCATTGCTAATCAGAAGTTTTAGTTTTCTCATATCTTCTATCCCAGTGTCCTCCCTATGCTTATCTTTCTATTCTCTAATACCATGTTAATTATTGTTCTTACTTGTCTCCTATATATTATCTGTTATTTAAAAGTTACATTGGAACGCATGATAAAGTATGAACTCTCTTTTGCTGACGCAGTTTATTTTGAAGCTGTCTCTGGGAAATTAGAGGAGAAATGATTAAGAATGGGACCTTTGTTAAAGCTTTGTTAAATATACAGAGCATAGCAAGCGGCAAGATAAGACAGCTGCAGTTCTGACTGTGGGAATTACAGGATGGCGTTTGTAAAAAAAAAAAAAAAAAACACAGAGAAAACAAAGACTTAATATTAAAAATTTTGATTCAGTGGCAGGCGCAAGATAAGGATTATTGGAAGTTGTGGGCAAGAGAAGGGGCCACTATGCAAGATTAGGAACAAGAGCAAATATGAGTCGGCCCAAATGATAAAGTAGTGGCCCACACACACACACACACACATATATATATATATTGCAATTATGTTCTTTGACCACTGGTGGGGGCTGGGCTCTGGCTATTGCCATATGTTCTTAGTGTTTGCAATGTAATTGATACAAGGCTTCCAAGGGTTTGATCATCACTCCTGCACACCTAAAGCGCCCCCCTTGGATCCTTGCCTGCAGATCCAGGTTGACTTTATTGAATTAACCCAATGCCAAACTTACAAGTGTGAAGGAAGCAATGTTTTGCAGCTTCTGGCCCTGCCACTTGGGCTGAAGATGGTTCTTATGGATATAGAACTCCAATCTATATGTTAAATCGTATTATCCGACTACAAGCAGTGTTGGAACTTCTCACTAATGACTCATCGTATTTTGAGATGTATGGGAACAGGGATCAGGAAGAGAAGAAAAGGGCCCGTC
This sequence comes from Rhinatrema bivittatum, assembly GCF_901001135.1. Taxonomy (NCBI): domain Eukaryota; kingdom Metazoa; phylum Chordata; class Amphibia; order Gymnophiona; family Rhinatrematidae; genus Rhinatrema; species Rhinatrema bivittatum. The sequence goes on from NC_042618.1 coordinate 175,202,562, forward strand.
CCTGCAACCAGGAACTTAATAATAGAGACCCGACATCCGAAAGAAGCTGCAGAAGGCCGAAGGCTTTGAGGGCATGAGCCTCAGCCAGTTAAAAGCTATAGCAGACCAGGTATGTGGAAATAGAGAAGTGGAAGAGAAAAGAGAGAAGCAAGTAGAGACATGAAGGAGAAAGTGACTGTTAGCCGCCGCTCTCGAGGACACTCGGACGGGAAGGAGCCAAGACAATGGCAGACCGCGAAGAGGAGGGGGAACAAGACCCCCCCTTTGGGAAAGAATCAGTGTGCGTACTGCAAAAATGAAGGCCATTGGAAGAGAGACTGTGAAGAATGGCAAAAGAAATACGGGAGCCCTGCAGTGAATACTAACGACAAAAATGGACCTGCACCGACACAAAGGGGCCGAGGAGGAAGGAGATCGGACAACCCCCACTGGCAGATGGCGGAGGAGGCGACAAGGAGCATACAGCCTGAAGAGACCGGGAGGGAAGAATCCCCACTGACCCTCTGGTGGAGATCCACGAGGTAACACAACAAAAATCAGGGGCCTGTTGGACTCAGAGGCCAACGATCTGTCATGACTGCACCAATCGGCCCCCCCGACGAAAGAGACTGTTTCTATAGTGGGTGCCTCAGGTCAGGTACTCACTGCCCCTCTGCAGAAAGAATGAACTATACAAGTAGGCGGGACCATGGTATCCCTTATCGGATGGAACCTGCTGTGTAAGCCTCAGACCACATTGAGATTTCAACCAACAGGGGAAGTTAAAGCCTCCTTCGGGGACCATCCAGTGATACTCATCTGTCCCCTCCAAGAAGAATGGAGACTACATCTTCCCATAGTCGAACGAACCATCGAACATCGATATGAAAACAACACCCCCCTCAACAAAAACGAAGACAACTGATGGATAGTTTACCCCAAGTATGGTCCGAACAGAACCCGGGTGGAATAGCTATCGACGCTACCCCCATATGGATAGAGATGAAACAGAATGCACAGGTGATTAATCAACCTCAATACCCCATTCCATATATGGCCAGACAAGGAATCCAGATACACCTGCAAAGACTGTATGATTTGGGCATTCTTCGGCGAATCCGATCTGCTTGGAACACCCCTTTGTTGCCAGTAAAGAAGCCTGGATCTAATGACTATCGACCAGTACAAGACTTAAGAAAAGTGAATAGTCAAGTAGCAGATCTAGTAGCCCTCGTGCCAAATCCGTATTCAATCTTGGCTCAAGTCTCTCCTGCATCAAAGTGGTACAGTGTCATTGATCTCAAAGATGCCTTCTTCTCCGTCCCGGTGGCGGAGGAATGTCAAAAGATTTTTGCTTTCACATGGGAAGATGCAGATACTGGAGTAAAGCAGCAGTACACATGGACTCGGTTGCCTAAAGGGTTTAGGCACTCACCTACGCTGTTCGGTGAGCAACTGGCAAAAGATTTAAAGATGTATCAAGTAAAGTATGGGCCAGTCATACAATACGTGGATGACCTTCTGTTGTTTCGAGAGACGTACCTCGAATGTGCGGTATCCACTCTTCAGCTGCTAAAGACGTTGTACTCAAAAGGGTATCGTGCAAGTAAAAAGAAAGCGCAAATCTGTGAATTGGAAGTAGAGTATTTAGGCTTCCAAATACGTGGAGGAACCCGATGTCTGGGGATTTCTCGCACCAGTTCTATAAGAGATCAACCTGTACCCACTTGCAAGAAAGAGCTCCGGGTGTTCCTTGGAGCTGCAGGATACTGTAGGCTGTGGATTGCTAACTATGCTGTTATGGCCCAACCCCTATACGACAAGCTGCGGGGTAAAGAAGCAGAATCTCAACCCTTCCAATGGGAAGGAAACGAGCTGGCAAGCTTACGTCAACTAAAAGAAGCCTTAATTGAACCACCTGCCTTAGGATTGCCAGATGTGATGAAACCATTTCATCTATTCGTCGATGAAAAGAAAGGAATGGCCATTGGGGTATTGACTCAAACTCTAGAATCATAGGAACGACCTGTTGCATATCTGTCAAAAGGAATGGACAATGTTGCAAAAGGATGGCCAGGTTGTCTTCGAAGCATTGCGGCTGCATGCTTACTAATTCCAGAAGCAGTCAAATTAACTTTTGGTCAAACTCTGAATGTAACAACTCCCCACACCATTCAAGGACTGCTAGAGACCCATGGACCAAAATGGATGACTAATTCACGTCTCGTCAAGTATTAAGCCTTACTGTGTGAAACACCTGAAATTCAAATACAAGACAGCAAAAACTTGAACCCGGCCACTCTTATGCCGGCACCTGAACCAGTTGCCCATGATTGTGAAGAAGTCATGACTACAATACATTCCAGTAGACCAGACCTGAGGGATCAACCCTGGCAAGGAGCTTGGACTTTATTAACTGATGGGAGCAGCCAAATCATTCATGAGATACGTTCTGCTGGATATGCTGTTGTATCCGAAGATGAAATCGTTGAGGCTCAACCTCTTCCCCCAGGAACGTCTGCACAAAAAGCTGAACTAATTGCCCTTACTCGAGCTCTGCAGTTGGCAGAAGGACAAACTGTAAATATCTATACAGACTCTAAATATGCCTTCCTTACAATTCAAGTGCATGGAGCATTATAGAGGGAAAACAATTGAACAATGCATCAGAAGTACGTGAATTACTAGACGCAGTTTGGCTACCTCGCAAGGTGGCTGTAATGCATGGAAAAGCACACACCAGGAAATCAAACCCTATTGTCAAGGAAATCAGAGAGCAGATGAAGCAGCAAAAAGGGGCAACTCGGGAACCCTTCCAAGCAGTATTAATTGCATCGAATCATCAGGCTTCAGGCAGTCCTGGAGCTCATCACCGACGACTGCTTTCGCTCTTAAACTCTGGGCAAAACAAAATACCAAAATTATGACTGCAGTGTACCAGAATAGATTGGTTTTAGATTACCCTCTGGCCCAGGAAGGAGGGTTTGTGGAACATTTAACCTCTCCAATTGTTGTTTACAGGTAGATGACCAAAACAAGGTTATCCAAGACATCACTGATCGCATGGTCAAGATGGCACACGTCCCTGTCCAGCAATGGAATAGTGCTTGGGACTGGACCAATGGATTCCGTGGTTGGTTTTCCATGATCGGTGGATTTAAGAGCTTGTTTGTTATCCCAGCCAGTTTAATTCTGTTTTGTTTTTTAGGACCCTGAATTATTCCTTTCTTGCTCAAACCGCCTTCGTCGGGTGATGAAGGACATTGCTGAACGCAAAACAGCCACGCAGCTTCTGTCACTGTACATTAACCATCCTCATGTTTTATCCTGGGCCATCTTCCCATACATGACAAGTTCGGGCTACAAAGGGGGGTGGAGCCATTAGGGCCCATCCGTCTCAAACCCGTGAAGAAACCATCGGACTGTTTGGGAAATTAGGGCCCCCTGAGAACTCAAATTGCTAATTTTTCTTGTTTCTGTTTCTTTCAGCTCCACAGTTGCGTTGTGATGGTGTGATACTTTTCATAAATAATGATAAGTATCAAAGGGGGGAATGAAGGGGTCTGAACGCTTCAACCTGACAAAGGACTTCATGTACCAGAATTCCCTGCTTCATGATGGGTTTACTTACAGTCTGCAATACAGCTGTAATTAGGACATTGAGAAACTCTCTGTCAGCACATTGCACATTTTCATCTTTTGGCTTCGCTGTTCTTATTCTCTGATAAGCTTTCACTGCTGTAACCTAGATTAGAACAATGGATGTATTATGTGATGGGCTGTATTACTGCAGACTCGCGAATTCCTTTCCAGAACTGCAAGTCCCAGCAGCCTCTCCTGCAGAACATGGGAGAAGTTTCACGAAAGTTCCAGGGTGTCTAGGGAGGGGGTCAGTAGCCCCTTCAGCCGGAATATGCTCGCTCAGCAATGCTTAGAACGCATGTGTAAAAGATAAGAACTGTAAAGTGCATAAGAGTCTGCTCCTGGAGGGGAGGGGCATGCAGTTGTACTGAGCCTTTGTCTTAGCTGCATCTTGCTGGCAATAAAAGTCTATCTTTACGGATCAGTTGTCTGGACCTCCTTACTGACTAAAAAGAGACGGTTACAGGGAGGGACTCATCCTAGTGAGATTTGCCCAAGGCCTCACAGAGGCTTCAGATAGCCCTGGTTATAAATGTATGAATAAGCACATCTTCAGCTTTGTACCTTACTTCCTCTGTTGGAATGAAAGAAAGGGCAAGAAGCAAGGTGCACACAGGTCTGCCCTTTACATGCGTTGCAGTACACTCTGATGCTGTACAGGGCCAGTTTGGGGGGTGGGGGGGGGGGAACAAGCAGGGCAACGCCAAAGCTGAGTGACGTCACTGAGGCCGGGCTTCGGGGTGGCGGGCATTAGCCGAGCCCACACCTTAGTTTTCTGCCCCGGGCTCCAGCCCTGGCCTTGGTCCGCTTGGCCCGTGCTTGCAGGTAAGCGGCTGCAGCGCCGGCTCAGCTCAGCATGACGCAGCGCCCGCTGCTTCCTGCTGAGTCAGAGCTGAAGAATGCGGCCTGGCACTGCCGCCCTCAGCCCTAACTCCCTGCGGCTCGGTCTTGTCTCTCTCTCTCTCTCTCTTTCCCGGGGATTGCGTGCGGACACTGAATCTTTTATCCGCCCACAAAGGGGAAGGCGCAGGCAGGTACAATTGTGGTTTCCAGGAGCGGGCGGGGACTCGGAGCCCATGCGAGAGCTTTGCACGCAAGTAAACAATACTACCATTCTTGTAGCTACCACACACAAAAAAAAAAACGCACACATCCAGCACAAAGTGTGTCAAACATATGCCTTAGTCACCGCTTCTAAAGCCCTCTGATCTCTCCTCCCTAGAAAAAGAGGAGAAAAAAAATAGAAACTGAGAAAAGGGATGTCGATCTGATGTAAACTCTGTTGTACTTGGCAGTTTAGGACAATAAAGGTTTGGAAGCAGATGTTCAAGCAATTTTCTTCCTCAAGGACAAATGTATAAAGCACTCTTTTTCCTTCCGCCCCTGTTCTGCTATAAACGTGTTGCCTGCAACCGTATAACTTAACCCAAAAAAAAAAAAAGTACTTTCTCACTTTTTGTTGGGTGCTATTTTCTTGTCTTTGTCTTTTGGAAACAAACCAAGCAGGCGTATTAGAAGGTGGAAAACAGCCGCCGGAGTGCTTTCGATTTTGCTGGACTTTTTATTTTTAATTATATTTTATTTTCTCCTGTGAACAATGAGAAAATCACAGTCAGCTAGACCTGTGGGCCAGGATTAGGAACGCAGGCATGTGCTTAGGATGCTCAATTTTTTTAAGGAGATCAAAAACTAGAACCCCTTTTCCTATTGCCTTCTGCAGCCTCTGAGAAGAGCTCTAGGACCCCTACCCCGTCCTGTTATATGTTCCTTAATCCTACATCCCAGCATTAGTATTGGCTTTCAGCCAGTTTAACCCAAAATACAGGTTTGGTCTAAAAACTCCTGAACATTCACTGTGGATATCCTGTAAACCAGACTGGCTTGCGGCCCTTAAGAGCCCCCGCCCTTGGATTGCATACCTGTTTCCTATGCCTAGAGAAAATCATAAAATGGATAATGTAACTTGGCAAAGATGTTTTTCATCTACTAGGGGAAAGGGAATAGGCAACTCCAGTCCTGAAGGACCACAAACAGGCTCTGGTTTTCAAGACATCTACAATGAATATTCATGATCTGTATTTGCATCTGTTTGGCATAAGATCCTGATTCATAGGCATATTTTGCTTCTTTTAAAAAAACAGTCCCCTGTGTGCAGCGCTGCAGAAGCCAGGTTGCTTGGGGCCCTGCTTGCTGTAGCTTCCGGATGTAACTGGCATGGAGGTCCTCTGTTAGTGTTAGTTCTGGAAGGCAGGATGCTGATCCACATCTGGAGGCTACATTCCAACAGCTTTTCCACAGGTAAAAAGGTTTTGGGCCTGCAGAAATGTTGTTTTGTTTTGTTTTTTTAATTGTCCACCCCATATCTGGGTAAACTAGCGTGCATAAGTTTACCTGGACTGAGCAGAGGCATTCCTGAGGGTGGAGTTGGGGAAGGGTTTGGACTTAGGTGCATACATTCCGCTTTTAGAAAGCATGCACTTACATTTTCAAGGGGAAATATGTGTGGATATTGCAGCAGGTGTAACTTGTGTGTGTGGGTTTGCCGGGATAGTTTTCAAAGTGGATCCATGCATGGAAGGCCATTTTGACAGTTGGTGTAACTTGCACCATCTTACTAAATAACCCCTTTAGTTCCAGACTTGCTTCCACCCCAGATGTGGCTGTGTTTTGTCTCTTGGGGCTTTTGTAAAGCACTGCTGTTTGCATGGAAGATGCTTCAGTCTGTGGCATCGGATTCCTTTCCATGGTGCCCAGTTCAAACCACTCACCTTTAGTGTGTAACCTTTTGTGTGTGCCTTGAGATGATGGAACAGTGCTTTCCTAACTTTGTGTATTTAAAACCCTTGCCCAAATTAACTTTGCATTATTTTCCTTTGGAATTGTTTTTACTCTTTCACTCCAGTCTGCTATTTCTCTTGAAAGCAGCCAATCCAGGTCAAAATGAGATCAGTGCTGTCAAGTTCACCTGTATTTTGGTCATTTTTCTGCTCTCTTTCTCTAAGGCTTTAAAATAAGACAACTGGCTTTTTTTTTTTTTACTACTACCTTACAGTAACCTTCCCTTTCCTGCCCTGGCCCCAAGCAATACAAAGCCTTGATCAGGGAGGTGCTGACCCAAATCCTGTGATAATCAGTGGTTAACAAAAGCCATTACTGTTTGACATCCATGTGGTGAATTGAGTTGGGGGTCTCGGTCCAGTGGACAAATATCTACATGACAACACATGATTGGCAGAGAAAGGGAAGGTTGTCTTTCCCATGTAATACTTGCAGGCCAATGCAATACCATGCGCTCAGGCTAGTGCACAGGTTAACCTGCGGTTGGGCACGGGTTTTGAACGCGTGTCCATAACTCCGTAAGCAATAAGGGGAGCAGCGAGTCCAAAACGTGCATCCAAACTAGCACGAGGCTAATAACGCTCATTACATGTAAATGAAATGTCGAGGTGGCTATTAGCTAGTATCCCATATGTAAAAAAATATATATATATGTGCCCGATGTGCATATTTTAACCCTCAATAATTAATGCCAGCCATAGAGCTGGTTTTACGTCTTGAAGAGCCCCAAAGGTTTAACAGAAAATACTGCTTTTCTGTGGTTCCCCCGACTTAATATCGTGGCAATACTAAGTTGGAGGAATCACAGAAAGCAGCAACTGGGGGGAAAAAAAAACGCTGCGGCTGTGCACGGTTTAGGAAATTGGACGCTCGTAAAATTGAGCATCTGTTTTCCTAACCCGCGCACAGCCACTTCTCCTGGGCGCCCGATTCCAAGGAGACGCTAGGGACGCCCAATTTCCCCCAGCACCTCTTTAATGCAGCAGCTCATTAGCATTACTGCATCGCGTGCCCAGGAGAGGTGGATGGGCGAGCGTTAGGAAAGCGGGCGCTCAATCATGTGCGCCCGCTTTTCCCGTGCGGCTATGCATCGATCTGTTGACGTATCTGCCGTCTCACCCCTACAGGTGGACTCACCAGAAGAGATTGTAGGCACGTTGGCACAGTGGGTTGATTAAATTGTGTCCTGGTGCTGCTTGGGCCATGCCTGGTCTCTGAAGAAATGGAGGGTGAAGGTTTTCAGGGTTGCCAGTCCAGCAACCCTTTCGTATGTTCTGATGTTGACTAATAATCGTTTTGATTACTAGTGGAAAAGGTGATATATTAAGAACAGTAAGGTAAACTCAACCCCAGTGAGGAAGCTTCCCACACCTGGCCTGCAAAGGTTCTGCCACACCTTTGGCCATTCACCCAATCGCTGCTCAGTTCAATAGAAGACTTGTCATGGCTTTAGGCTAGGGAAAGACCTGGTGGAAATATTTAAAATTCTTCTCTGTGAAGCCTCCAAGTTACTTATAAACTTTTAAAAAAGAGTGAACGAGAAAGGCTAAGGGAAGTGTTACTGCAACAGGTAAAGACCGAACACAACACAAAGCAAAGCGCTGTAGGAAGGCACATCTGCTCTTCCAGAGAGAATTACTGGCATTAACAAACCAATAAGACTAGTGACAAAACAGATCACTAGTTGCTCCTGTGGAGCGCACTGTTAACCGGCATTTGGATGCGCGTTTTCGACGCACTAGCTTTACCCCTTATTCAGTAAGGGGTAATAAGGGGTAATAGCACGTCGAAAACGCGTGTACAACCCCCCCGAGACTAATAGCGCCCGCAACATGCAAATGCATGTTGATGGCCGTATTAGTCATTCCTGCGCGATACAGTAAGTAATATGTGCAGCCAAGACGCACATTTTACTTTCAGAAATTAGCGCCTTTCTGTGCACCCTCCGACTTAATATCATGGCGATATTAAGTCTGAGGCCCCCAAAGTTAAAAAAAAGTTAAAAATAAAACAAAATAATAATTTAAAATGGGCTCGCGGGTTGAAAACCAGACGCTCAATTTTGCCGGCATCCATTTTCCGAACCCGTGGCTGTCAGCGGGTTTGAGAACCGACGCCGGCAAAATTGAGCATCTGCTGTCAAATTCGCTGACAGCTGCCACTTCCGTCAAAAAAAGAGGCGCTAGGGACGCGCTAGTGTCCCTAGCGCCTCTTTTTACTGTGGGCCCTAATTTAAATAAATTAACTTTCTGAATCGCGTGCACAGGAGAGCGGGCGCTCGCCCGCTCTCCCGCGTGGTTTACTGTATCGGCCCGAATGATCTTAGGATGGTCACTTTGTGGCCTGTTGGCTGACTAAGAACCTGTATAACATTGGGGGGTAGGGAGGTTAAATACTCTGTCACTCTAGCCCCATTGGGGATAAAATTGAGTTATGACCATTGCCAAAACGAGGATTAAGACATCCTGTTAAAGAAAGGATGAATGTTAATCTGCATATAGAGTCCAGATCTGGGAGATGGTGCTTTAGGAGAGGAAACACATTCTGCGGCAGGGTATTTTCCTATATTGAAATTGGGATTTGCTGATGGAGTCATTTTGAGGCAGCTGGTTAGCACATCTGGAGCTGGGAGACATTCCAAAGTGAAAGACAAATTCAGCCCTGGGAGTATAAAATAATTCAAGTGTCAATCTGTTTTATTTGTTGAGGGTGTTTTCAAATTAATTTTTACATTCTGGTTGTTGGGCACCAACCTGGGTAGAGAGAGCGCCATTAAGGATACCCTGTCCACGTCAGCTGGACAGGGTATCCTGTCCAGCTGACGTGGACCAATAAAGGTGGAGGAGGGTGAAGCCAAATAACTGCTCCCCTTATTCCCAACAGCAGAATTTAGTGTGTGTTACAAGCTGTTTTTCCCCGTTTCCAAGTGTAAAAATTGAGAGCACAACCTCGCTTGCCTTTTTGCCTAGAGTTATGGGAAAGATGTGAGCACAACTGAACTGCAAATTCTAAGATCTCTGCAACATTTCGACCTCTTGTCCTTTTATTTTCTCTTTTACAAACTTTTTTTCCTTTGTGTTCTAAAGTTTGCTTGCTTCCTTTCCCTCCCCTGCTTTAGAGCCGTGTGTCGGCGCCTCTTAATGTCACTCTGGGGGCCACTCTTTCCCCTGGCCCCCCCCCCCCCCCCCCCGCCACTATGATCTGCAGCCCAGGGTGAGGACTCCACTCTTCGGTCCTGCCTACGGGTGCCAAAATCTTAAATGCAGCCCTGGATTCCACGTCACACGGGCCAGCATAAGCCAGTTCTGGTCTTGCCACATTGCATTTAGTGTCTGCTGTTCTTAAGAAGCTGGAACTACAAGTCCCTGCATACATCGGTGAAAAACCAGACCTGGCTCGACCTGCCTCTTCTGACATAGAGCCATCTGGTGTCCTTATCAAGTTCCAGCCCCTCGCTTTTCTAGAACCCTAAATACGCCATCGGACGAAGGGATTTTACCTCTGAAACGTGGAAAATCCACAAAAAGAAATTTGTTAAAATCCCCACATTTTCTGCACATTTTTGTGAATGCCCAGTATCCTGCATGCTCCTAAACAGCCAGCTCTCCCTCTCCCCGCAACAACAATCTCCAGCAGGTACGTGAGACGGCTCCTTCACAGTGAAATGATTAAGCAGCATCAGGGCCAGCAGACGGGTAAGTGTGCCCCGATTTGCCGGCCGGCAGGTTCCTCTCCATCCGATTACTGCTCTGACTGACACCTTGCGTGTTAGAGAGGGCTGCCGAGAGCAGGCCTGGGGCACTGCGGTTTGCATGCTCTGTGCACATAATAACTAATGCTGTGTGTTTTAAAGGCATTGACAGGTGGTGACGGATGGGGCTTCGTAGTCGGTAGGAACTGCTGTGGGAGCCGCTCATACAATAGGCTGCATTGTCTGCAGAACAGGTCTCTACCTGCCAACCTACCGCCTTACCCGAGGACCAGGACAGGTGTATGCTGTAGTCACGCAACAACCGACGCTTCCTCTTGGTGATTAAGGAATAGTGTTTTAAGGTGTCGAAGCTTTTCAGGATAACCGCTGGAGCATCCTTCTCAGTTTCCCACCTGCCTCATCTTTTTTTTTTTTTTCTGTATTCTGTTGGCCCGCCACCTCTCACTCTCCCCCTGCCCACCACCTTTTTTCCATCCTCTTCCTAGAGCCATTTTTAGCAGACGTTCGTTCAGTTTTATGGTATAAAAATATGAACATTTCTATATCGCTGAGCTTCATTAGCCCTGCGCTTAGCCCTTAAAATGCTGGTGGGTGCAGAGCCAGATTTAAACTGTGAACGCCCACAGGCAATGGGAGGTGTATCCCCCTCCAAAAGTCATCAGAGATATCGGGGTGGGGGAGGGGGGAATTCATATAAAAAATCCCTCACCTCTGAGTCGTGGTTCTGCTTGTCCTGTACAGTGGCACAGAGGCCGCAGCAGCGGCTTGGGAACGTAAATTCAGTATGGGGCTTCCTGCAAACCATCGCACGCTCACAGGCATTGTGGTGCCCTTCTCCCTCCTGCCTCACCGGCTTCCTGTTCCCATGGAAACGTGTGTGATGGGGCAAGGCCCCGCAGGTCCTGCGAGCACGCAACAGTTTGCAGGAGGGCCCTGCACTGAATTTACTTTCCAGTGCAGCTGCTGATGCGGGCGCCGGGACCCTATACACAGGACAAGCACCAGGCCTGGATGCTGGCACGGCAGCGGTGGTGACACTCTGGCGCTTACAGAAAAAAAAAAAAAAGGGCACCGAAGATAGTTGTCTAAGTCAGTGGTTCTCAACCTGTTTCCCATTGTGACGCACCTGACAGACCACACTCACGTGTGTGACACACTGCTCATTACAATTCGCAGCAGAAATAAAAAGTATAGGCCCAGTATTATTTTTATTGTTAAGAATGGCACAAGGGAAAGATAAGTACTCTTTCTGAACAGAAACTGCATAAATAGTAAACATCACATACAAAAACAGCACCAATTTCCAGCACTCAAACAGTAACCACCTTACCTAAGTAAAGGCAACATTGAAAATATTACACCAGGCCTTAAGACACCAATACACCTCCTATTAGGAAAACGGACCAAGCCAGGCTGCTATAGAGTCCTACACAGAAACTGCACACCAGCAGAATACCTCACCTCAGTCACATGTGCAGACCCTCACCTAACAAAGAATAAAGAGACCATAAAGAATAACTAGAAACATGCAGACAAAAACTGAACTGGAAACCGCAACACACCAGAGGGAATGTATGCAGTGTAACAAAGGAAAAAGAGAAACATTACCAGTCCTCATAAAACAAATTAAGAAATATAAAATCAATAGCAGCAAAACCATACTAACAAAAAGAACAGATTATTTCAAACAGCTGGTAAATATAATATCCAATAATTAAAAATTCATATAAAAAATTTCTAGATACCAATAAAATATTTCAAAATAGCAGACACAAAGGCCAAATAATGAAAAATAATAAGGATAAAAAAATGCTTTGCTCTACATACCTGGAAATGTTTGATATCCAGGTGCCCTGAGATTGTTTACAATCAGCAGGAGAAGGGATGGTTTGCTTGCAAATGTCTCCTCTCTCTTTCACACTGGCTCTCAATCACTCACATATACACATGCATTTTCTCTCTCACTTATATAGACTCTTAATTACTGATTTACACACATGCTCTCTGTCTTTTCATGCTTACACACACAGGCTTTCAATCACATACAAATATGCTGTCTTTTTCTCTCACACACACACTCTCTGTTGCACTCACTGGCCTCATCACGCGCCACGACGCGGCCCCGCCAGCGTCGCTGCCTCCCGGGTCTTCGCTGACACGTAGTTGGCCAACACTCCTCCACGCTGGGCCCCCTCCAGCATGCTAGACGTCGAGCTTAGCCTCGGAAGGCCAGTCCAGTGGCGTAGCGAGTGGTGGGCGGGATGGGCGGCCGCCCCGGGCGCCGGGTCTAAAGGGGCGCCAAAACGCCTGGCTCTGCCTCAGGGCCGGCGGAACCACTAGGCGAGCTAGGCCTGTGCCTAGGGCGCCGAGATTAGGGGGCGCCGCGGCAGGCAGCCAGTTCCCGACTCGCCCTGCCGCCCCCCCAGTGTCACCCTCCCGACACCCCCTAGTGGTCCAGCGGAGGTCCCGGGAGCGATCTGCCACTCCCGGGGCCTCCGGTGCCACTAAGCAAAATGGCGCCGGTGACCTTTAGCCCCTACCATGTGACAGGGGCCTTCAGCCCCTACCATGTGACAGGGGCTGAAGGCCACCGGCGCCATTTTGCTTAGTGGCAGCCGAGGCCCCGGGAGTGGCAGATCGCTCCCGGGCCCTCCGCTGGACCACCAGGGGGGGGCATCGGGAGGGTGGCACTGGGGGGGAGGCAGGGAGAGTCGGGGGCTGGCTGCCTGCCGCAGCACCCCTTAAGTCTCGACGGCTGGTCTCCGGCTGCACCGATCTTCCTTTCTTCGGCCACATGATCAGCTAGACCGGCTGCGCCGATCTTTCTGTGTGTGTGTGTGTGTGTGTGTGTATGTGGATGTGATGTGATGTATATGTAAGAAAGGAATGGAGCTTCTGTGTGTGAGTGTATGTGAGAAAGGAATCTGCCAGTTTAAAAAAAATGAAGTGTGATAATACATATACCTCAACTTTTGTGCTGATTTTGTTGAAAAGTTGGATGAAAGATGAAATTACTAAATTTTAAGAGGAGAACTGCTGGAGAGGGTAAGTAAAGGTGGCTTTTTAAGTTCATTTTTCTTGATTGACTACCATTTTAATTATTGGGTAGTATGTGATGTGTCTGCTGTTTGAAATATTTTATTGGTGTTTGGTAAAGCTTTCAAAATTTGCATTAATCTTTAATTATTGGATATTCTATTCATCAGCTGTTTTGAAATTATCTTATTTGCACATGCGCTCATAAAAATGAGTGCAGAAAAATAGCACCGATTTCAATGCAAATCATTGATGGAGGGAGGGGGCGCCGAAGAAGTGTCTTGCCCCGGGCGCCAAATTGTCTAGCTATGCCACTGGGCCAGCCCCTTCCTTACGCACGCGCGTGTGGCTGGCCCCGTCTCTTAAAAGGTCAGCAGCAGGAACTTCTAGGACCTCCCTTGATTACATCATTGGCTCAGGCCTATTTAGGCCTGCTTCTTCAACCCTTCTATGACTTGGCAACGAGTCTGCTTCGCTCTATGGAGTTCCTTGAGCTGCGATTGGTACCTTGCTTCCTGTTCCTGCCTTCCGAGTCCTGTTTCCGCTCCAGTTCCCCTCCGGTTCCTGCAGATGGATCTTCTGGCTTCTGACTTCGGACTGGCTTTCAGTGATTCCTCTGGCTTCTGGACTGGCTATCGGTGACCCTCTGGCTTCTGATCTTGGACTGACTTTGGACGACTCTTCCGGTTGCGACTCTACCATCTTTACAGGTGGTCCACCTAAGACCAGCCGGCTCCCGCACCCAAGGGCTCAACCTGCAGGGCTGGTATTGGTGAAGCTCCAGGGAACTCCTGCAACAGCCCAGCCTTGCCTTCCGACGGTGGGGACCTGTGAGGGTTCGTCCTCTCAGGTTGCGCCAACTCCACCTCGGGCAAGGGGTCCACATTCTTGTCCCTCTTCACAACAGATTGCCAAGTCCATGGACTCGGCAGAGGCTTCCGCTCGACAGGCCAAACCCGGTCTTGCTCAGAAAATCCTGGAACAGCAGAGCCTCCTTGAGTCCCTTGCTTGGGCGGTGGACCGCCTCAGCCAACGTCTGGACTCTACAGTACAAGCACACTCCTCCTGTGCCTGCTGCACAACCTTCCTTACCGCTTCCGGCCCCCCCATGCTTCGCCGGGGAGCCCCAGTTGTGTCGTGGCTTTATTAATCAGTGCCACATGCACTTTTGTTTTCAGTCTGCCCTCTTTCCCACTGACCTCATCAAGATGACTTATATATCCTCTCCCTTTTGGACGGGAAGGCTCTGGCTTGGGCCTCACCACTGTGGGAATGGGCAGAACCAGTCCTGCAGGATCTCCCAGCGTTTTTGTCATTATTTCGTACTGTCTTTGACGATCCCGGGCAACAAGCAATCTCCAGTTCCACCTTGCTTCTCTTGCGACAGGGAGCCCGACGTGACAGACTATGTAATCCAATTTCATACCTTGGCCTCCGAGCTTCATTGGGGCGAGGACTGCTTGCGCTTCATTTTTCTAGATGGTTTAAGCTCTCAGATCAAAGATGAATTGGTGGCCCGCAAACTACCTTCTACCCTGGATGCTCTGATCGACTTGGTCGGCCGGATCGACCGCCGGCTCCAGGAGAGGTCACGGGAGTTGTCATCCTCTAGAAGACCTCTACCTAGTTCCAAGTCCTCCTGCCGTTCGCCTTCGCCCAAGCTAGTACCTGCAGCCACCAGAGATGTCCCAGAAGAACCCATGCAGTTGGGCCACAGCCTGTTAACCCCGGAGGAACGCCTCCGCTGTCGTCGTGGAGGATTCTGCATGTACCTTGGAGGAGCAGGCCACATGCTCGCCCACTGCCTAGTACATCCAGAAAACGCATGGGCCTAGGTCAAGTTGGGAGACTACTCCTAGGCCTGACATCTCCCGATCCCCCTCTCACACTCCCTGTTGTCCTCAAGGTAGACTGCCTTGAATTCCAAACACTAGCCCTGGTGGATTCCAGGTCAGGAGGCAACTTCATCCTCAAGCAGCTGGTACAACACCTCCGGATCCCCACTCGCCTTGCTCCAGTACCTCTTGTACTCTCATCTATCTCCGGAGAGCCCTTGCCAGGCAAGGTCACCCACACCATTGTCCACTAATTTTTCACACAGGAGCCCTGTATGAAGAGACCATAACGTTTCACGTTATTGACCGCTCCATCCATCTGGTAGTTCTCGGGCTACCTTAGCTGAAGAAGCATTCTCCACAATTTGATTGGACATCCTCACAACTCTCACATTGGGGTGCCTCCTGCTAGGACTCATGCCTCAAGTCACCACTGATTCGTCGCTGTCTCTCCACAGCACTTCTTCCAGTTGGGCTTCTGTCCTGCTATGCCTCTTATGCGAAGGTCTTTTCTAAGCAAGGCGCTGATACCTTTCCATGGCTCAGTTTTTTGACTGCGCCATCAACCTCCTGCCTGATACCAAACCACCTCGAGGTCGGGTCTACCCCTTATCCTTGGCCGAGATCCGGGTCATGTCGGACTACATTCAAGAAAATCTAGACAAGGGATTCATCCGCAAATCCATGTCTCCTGCCGGAGCGGGTTTCTTCTTCGTATCCATATTGACTACAGGGGTCTCAATGCTATCACTCTGAAAGATCGTTATCCCCTACCTCTCATCGCTGAGCTATTTGATCACCTACAAGGAGCCTGGATCTTTACCAAACTTGACTTGCGAGGGGCCTACAATCTGGTCCGCATCTGGGAGGGCAACGAGTGGAAAACAGCCTTCAGTACTCGCGACGGGCACTATGAGTACCTGGTCATGCCCTTCGGACTTTGTAATGCCCCGGCTGTATTCCAAAATATGATGAACGAAATCTTCCGCAATCTGTTGTACAAGTGCGTGGTTATCTACCTAGATGACATTTTGGTTTTCTCTAGGGATCTTTCGAACCATCGTCAGGACATTGCCCAAGTACTTCAATGTCTTCAGGATCACTAGCTCTTCGCCAA
The DNA here is from genome assembly GCF_901001135.1 of Rhinatrema bivittatum. Lineage (NCBI taxonomy): Eukaryota > Metazoa > Chordata > Amphibia > Gymnophiona > Rhinatrematidae > Rhinatrema > Rhinatrema bivittatum. Next base: position 175,218,721 of record NC_042618.1, read on the forward strand.
GTTAGAAAAGTGCTCGTTTGAGAAGGAGAGCCTACCCTTCCTCGGGTATATAGTCTCACAGTATGGATCCCACATGGACCCGGAGAAACTTAAATGCATCCAGGCCTGGCCACGACCTAAGGGTGATTTCTCGGCTTCGCTAACTATTACCGAGCCTTTATTCATAATTATTACAAGCTGGTAGCTCTGATAATAGCTCTGACTCGCAAGGGGGCGAACCCTAAGCTGTTGCCTCCTGAGGCCGTAACGGCTTTTCAACGCTTAAAGGCCGCATTTCTTTAAGAACCCTGTCTCCGACACCCGGATCCTCTGCTTCCCTTTGTGCTTGAAGTGGACGCCTCCTCCGACGGAGTAACGGTGGTACTGAGCCAGCATACTCCTACCAGCACACTCCATCCATGTTCCTTCTTTTCCAAACGATTCTTGTGGGCAGAACGGAACTACGGAATTGGTGACAAGGAGCTCCTGGCGATTAAACTCGCCTTCGAAGAGTGGTGTCCCTGGTTGGAGGGGTCCCAATGCCCCATCATGGTCTACACAGACCATAAAAACCTTCAGTATCGCCACCATGCCTAGCGGTTGAACCCTCGCCAAGCACGATGGGCGCTCTTTTTCACCCGTTTTGATTTCACACTACGTTACCGTCCTGCGGCTAAAAACATCAAGGCGGACACTCTCTCTTGTTTGTTCACTCCTGAAGACTCTACCAACCCTCCTTGTCACATCATAGGTCCGTCGCAAGTCCTCCTGGAGGCTACCTTCTCCGTGCCTCTAGGGAAGACAGTAGTTCCCTGTCGACTCTGAGGCAAAAATTTGCATTGGGCCCATGACTCCCGTACCGCGGGGCACCCTGGACAAACTCGCACCCTGGCCTCACTACTGCAATTCTATTGGTGGCCCACGGTCAAAGCGGATGTATGAGACTATGTAAACTCCTGCCTGATCTGCGCCCAGCAAAACTTCAGTCAGGCCCCGTCTGGGGCCTGTTACAACTGCTACCCACTCCCTCTGAACCATGGTCGCATATAGGCATGGACTTCATCGTGGAGTTACCTCCTTCCGAAGCAAGATGGCCATTTGGATTGTGGGAGACCGTTTTTCCAAGATGGCACATTTCGTTGCTCTGCCAGATCTTCCCTCCACTCTGCAGCTGGCACAGTTCTTTGTATAACACATCTTTCGGCTACACGGTCTTCCAAAACACATGGTCTCCAATTGAGGCACTCAATTTACTGCCCGCTACTGGAAGGCAATCTGCAAGAAGTTCAGTATCTCCTTGGACTTTACAACAGCATACCACCCGCAAGCCAACGGCTAAGCGGAGAGGACCAACCGGACCTTGAAGCAGTTCCTCCATAGCTACGTCAATCTGCAACAAAATGACTGGGCTTCCCTACTCCCTTGGGCAAAATTTGCTTTGAATTCCCACGTTTCCACCTCCACCAAATCCTCATCTTTCTTGCTGGTCTATGGGAGACAACCTCTTCCTCCGCTACCCTTACCCTTGACAGTACCCTCTCCTGCCACTCAAATGATGGCGTGAGAACTACACCGTCTGTGGGAGCGCACCCAACTTCTTATACAGAGAACTAGCCTAAGGGCAAAGAAAACCACCGATGCCCATCGAAGACCCGCACCCCACTTCAAAACTGGCGAGAAGGTCTGTCTCAGCACCAAATATATTCGCTTGAAGCTCCCCTCAATGCATCTAGCACCTCGATATATTGGGCCCTTCTCAGTGCTTCGCCAGCTGGGACCTGTCATATACCAGCTACGATTGCCTCCGTCTCTGAGGATTCACAATTCTTTTCACGTCTCCCTTTTGGAGCCTCTGGTCTTATCCTGGCCTCCTCGAGCTCCTCCCAAACCCCAACCGGTAACTGCAGAAGATGAATCCATCTATCGAGTCCATGATGTTCTAGATGTCAGGAAGAGAGGTCGACAGTGGGAATACCTACTATTCTGGGAGGGTTATGGCCCGGAAGAAAACTCTTGGGACCAGCCGCAAACATACTGGACAAGAGCCTGCTTCAGCAGTTTCATCATTCCCATCCTAAGAAGCCAAAACCCCCAGGGAGAGGCCCTAGGAGAGGGGGTACTGTTGCACTCACCAGCCTCATCGCGCGCCCCGAAGCAGCTCCACCGGCTTCGCTGCCTCCCGGGTCTTCGCCGACATGCAGTTGGCCAACTCTCCTCCGTGCTGGGCCCCCTCCGGCGTGTTAGCTGCCGAGCTTAGCCTCGGAAGGCCAGCTGCTTCCTTATGCGCGCGCGTGCGGCTGGCCCCGCCTCTTAAAGGGCCAGCAGCAGGAACTTCCGGGACCTCCCTTGATGACATCATTGGCTCAGGTCTATTTATGCCTGCTTCTTCAACCCTTCTATGACTTGGCAACGAGTCTGTTTCGCTCTGTGGAGTTCTTTGAGCTGTGTTTGGTGCCTTGCTTCCTGTTCCTGCCTTCCGAGTCCTGTTCCCGCTCCAGTTCCCCTTCTTCGGTTCCTGTGGTCGGATCTTCTGGCTTCAGTCCTCAGACTTGCTTTCGGTGATTCCTCTGGCTTTGACTCTGGACTGGCTAGCGGCGACCCTCTGGCTTCTGATCTTGGACTGACTTTGGATGACTCTTCCGGCTGCGACTCTACCGTCTTCACAGGGGCCCACCTAAGATCAGCTGACCCCCGCACCCAAGGGCTCAAACTGCGGAGAATGGGGTTGGTATTGGTGAAGCTCCAGCCGGCCCCTGCAACAGCCCGGCCTCGCCTTCCCACGGTGGGGACCTGTGGGGGTTCGCCCTCTCAGGTTGCGCCAACTCCACCTCGGGCAAGGGGTCCACATTCTTGTCCCTTTTTGCAATAGTCTCATTCACATGATTACACACGTGCTTTCTCTCTTACTTATACACACAGGCTCTAATCATACATACACATGATCTCTCTCACACACAAAGAATCTCAATCATACACACATACTCTTTCACACAAACAGGTTTTCAATCACAAACGTGCATATACAGGTTCTCAGTCATACACGTACATTCATGCTATCTCACACACAGGCTCTCAATCAGTCACATACTCTCTTTCACATATACAGGCTCTCAATCATTCACATATACATGCTGTCTCACTCACACACACTCACACATAGGATCTCAAACACATATGCTTGCTCCTTCACTCACACTCTCCTCCCCCCCCCCCCCAACCCCTGAACTAGTGGCAGCAGCAGCCTCCTCCACTTCCAACCCTAAAGGCAGCAGCAACCTCCTTCACTTTCAGCCCTTGCAGAGAAAGGAGTCCCATCGGCTGCGGGGGTCGATGCAGTTCCTCGTTTTACTCCGAGCCGCGCTGCTCATTCTTCAGGCTGCGCCTCTCTTCTCATCTTTGGGCCGATGCTGCCCACAATAGTATGGTCTCTTCTTCCCGTGCACGCACTCGCTGCTCACCACTTCCTCTTCCGAGCCGCGGGGGGGGGGGGGGCAGGAAGAAGAGAGCATGCTGGTGACGCCAGCTGTCCTGCTGCATTCTGCCCGGGCTATCAGTATTTTAAGCCCGGGCGGAGGACCTATTTCGCTTGGTTAGGGGGAGCAGCTGAGTCAGCGGGGGACCGGGAAGTGTGGCGACACACCGGTTGAGAACCGCTGCTCTAAGTTACCTATGCCTAAATCCTGGTCTGGGCGGGAGTGGGGGGGAGAGGCAGGAGAGGAGAATGAGAAATATTTGCTCCATTCTTCCCTCTCAGATCCCTGCCCCAAACTTATTTTTAGCCAGCACCATCCAAAGTACTCAAATATCCTTCATACTGCATTAAAACGACTCCCTCTCAGCAACTCTCAGCAACATTCTCTTCTTCAGACCAGATAAATAAATTAGTCAAAAAAAGGGGAATCAGCACATTCTGTACCCTTCTCCAAGTCGATATCATTCCACAGACAAGGGGGGTCTGATTTCTCCTGGCAGAAGCTCACTGCTCCCAGCATTATAGCTCCCTGTTATCTGACTGACAGGTAGATATTTCAACAGCAAGGTATGTGGGCCAAGTCCATGCTGAACTTGGGAGAATTACTGAGGGCTTGATTCATCAAGATCTTTTCTGGTAGACCCAGCTTGGGGAGACGACTTTCATGAAGCAGACCCCCTAGTAATCTATTTTTAAGTAAAATCAAAAACTCAAACTGTATGTATATGATGTAAAATATTAGTAAGATTAAAAAAACATCATATTTTAACATCTACATGGGGCTGCTACCGTGTGGTTTGTATTAAATAGAGTGAGGTAGCATCCAATTACGGGAAAAAAATATAAGACAAAATCAGATACGACCTGTGAGTCAACCCATGTAGTGTACTTGATACAGTGTTTCTGCCTCTTAATTTATGTGGGTCGGACCAGGAGACAGATCAAAGCCGTCTCCGTGAACATGGGAGTCGGGTCAATACAGCGAATATAGAAGCCCCCATTGTAAGTCATTGTCTCATGGCTAACCATACTTTTGAGCAATTGAAATGGACTGTGTTAGAAAAGGTAGTGAAAAATCAGCGTGGAGGCGATCTTGATTATGTTCTCAATTATCGCGAGCAATGGTGGATTTTCACGCTCGCATCACAATCACCGCAAGGCTTGAATGATAGTGTTGAATGGGCCTCGTTGATATAGCTTCTGATTGGCTCTCTGATCTTCCTGTCCTGCTATTCTATTGGTTCCTTCCTAAATCAATAAAAATGATTTAAAAATGGCGAATCCAGTTGTTCGCTTTAAGCCGCGACCGAGCAGCAGTGTATACTTCTTGGCAGATTTCAGAAACGTATGTATACACCAAGCAGGATGACAAGGTATTTTTGAAACGATTTATGTGTCTACAGGACTTTGTGTTTCTATTCTAGATACAGCACTTGAATGCCCCTGACGAAGCCTAAAGAAACACGAGCCGTGTCGGGCTGTGCAGTTTTCTTTGCTGTCTAAGTCCTGCTACGATACGTTCTTTGCCTAAAAGCTATTATAGCATGTTTAAAAATATTCCATACAAGGATTTTGAAGTTACCATCTGAGTGTGGAAACCAGTGATTATATGTTGGTTACTTACAGTCCCAGCTACGATAGTGACTGTAAAACCTAAAAATTTGGCAATTTAAGGGCTATTCAAAAAGTCCGCCATTTTTATGAGGTTTCCTCACTCTATTTAATACAAACCACATGGTAGCAGCCCCATGTAGATGTTAAAATATGATGTTTTTTTGAATCTTACTATTTTTAAGTAAAGCAAGCTGCCAAGCGATGAAAGAGAGGCTTTACAAAAAAAGAGGAACACTCTGGGAAATTAATTTCTAATTAGTGGTTTGAATCTGTTCCTTGCTAAATGTAGCACTGTGCTTTGTGGCATCTCAGAATCCATGGATTTACCAATTAATCCAGAGAGATAAACAGACTGGTTCCAGGAAACAGAATATACATTTTTTTTTTTTAATTGAAGAATTGCTAATGAACTCTATCACTTGTCAGCTTCATTTCCAATTCCAATTTACACACCGTCTGGGAACTTAGATTATATATATCCTGGAGGTAGGGTTTAGTCAATATGAGATTCACTGTGCTATCTTTTTGATGCTTGTGATTGTCTTCCATAAACTAAGTGGGGGTCAGACCAAAAGTGAGTTCCATAGGGCCCAAGATTTAGTTTGCCTTTTGAATCCTTGAAAAATACAGCTGGCAGGGGACCTCAAGCGATCATCTGGTCTACATCCCTGCCCTAAGGCAGGATCCACTGTACCTAATCCATGAAGAGACAGATGTTTGTCTAAACTTTTAAACACCTTCAATAATGTAGATGTCTCCCTATGAAAAATTAAACCATACTTAATTGTAGGATGAAGAAAGAGTGCTAGGAGATGATTTATGCATACATTTATCACATATTCGGTGCTATCAAACTGGCATCATTCAACAGCAGAGAATTCTTGGGTCCCCCATGTACCCTCTTGTTAAAGTAAAAATGCCACAGCTGGCCTTAAACCTGGGTCTGCTGAGGTCAAGGGTGGCATGCTTTGTGCAGAGCTACAGAATGGTTCTGAGGTATTCAGGCCCAGACGACTGATAGCCTGATAGCTTAATGCGTGGTGCTGCCCCTAATGATCCAGCTTGGCCCTCAGGGGATTCAGAAGGTATACTGGGATGCCAGGAGGCCACGAGCCGGTGGAAGACCTCTGTGCTCTTAATCCTGTGTATACCAATGATAAAATATTGCAGTCCATTAAGAAGAAGTTGTGTCTCGAGTATTCACTGTGTCTTTCCATGGAAAGGAATTACTCTGGAAACTGACTTGGACTGGCTAATTCCAATCCTATTTTAGAAACAGCGAAACATGATGATAGAGAAAGACCACATGACCTACTTAGTCTATCCAGCTACTCAGCTCTACCTTCCCTGCCACAGCTCAGAGATCCCTTGTGCTTCTCCTATACTTTCTCGCATTCTGATACTGCCCTTGTCGCCACTTCCTCCATGGGAGGCTGTTCTACGCATCCACCATCCTCTCTGTAAAGAAATATTTCTGGTCTACATCTGTAGAGAAATATTTCCTTAGATTACTCCTTAGTTTAACCCCTTTCACCCTCGTTTCAGAGCCTCCTTTCTATTGAAAGAGGCCCACTTCCTGTGCATTGATACCTTACGGGCCAATGCAGTAAAGTGCGCTCAGGCCGAGTGCACTGTTAGCCCCCCAGTTGGATGCGCGTTTTCGACGCACTATTTTTACCCCTTATACAGTAAGGGATACTAGCGCGTGGAACACGCATGGCCAACCCCCCGAAACTAATAGCGCCCGCAACATGCAAATGCATGTTGATGGGTCTATTAGTTATTCCCGCGTGATACAGGAAGTAAAATGTGCAGCCAAGCCGTAATTAATTTCAGCCAGCACCGGGAAAGTGTACAGAAAAGCAGAAGAAACTGCTTTTCTGTACACCCTCCAACTTAATATCATAGCGATATTAAGTCGGAGGCCCCAAAAGTAAAAGAAAATGTTAAATCTGCCCTCGGGTTGGAAGACGGACGCTCAATTTTGCCGGCATCCGTTTTCCATACCCGTGGCTGTCAGCGGGTTCCATGTCGGAGCGAGGGATGTTGGATCCGGGGCTTCTCCCGGAACTCCCGCGGTGGGTTGCCGCCACGGGCATGGAAGGGGGCTGCGCCCGTGGCCGTCCACGGTCGCGGAACACAACATATACATCATCATTCAAGAGCTGAAATAGGCTGCAGCCAATCCATAATCAACTTTAAAAGTCACCGCTAGAATTTTAAACCTCAAACGGGCCTCGATGTCAACCAGCAACCAGTGCATGTGTGCAGAGGATTGGTGAGTGTTGCGCCCGTCAGTCGCAGGCAGCTGCAACCTTTGTTGCTCACCTCCTTCCACACGCCGACCCTCATGGCGTGCTTGGGACGGCGTGGGCGCTCCCGGCAGCCATCTTACATCCGGGGTTACCTAAGGCGCGCGCCTGCCCCTTTCTTAAACGCGTCATTGTGGGAACCTCGGGGCGTCCCCACCGTATGACTTCATCCGCTTACCATACTTAAACTCAGCTGACTTCTTGGAAGACAAATTAGCAAGGAATCTAGTTCCATCACTCTGGGACTTCGCCTCACTGACTTCTGGGTGACCTAGGTACCCGCTCCTCGGGGGCCTTGCCGCACTCAGGGCTGTCTGCTCCTCAGAGAGCCATTCTCTCTCTCTCTCTCTGTTTCAGTGAGTTCCTGTATTGTTCTCATACGACTCCGGCTGTTCTGTTCCAGTCATCTTCGGTGCCTGTTCTCCATCTGCCTCTACAGTACCGGTGTACCGGTGTGAGTACACTACCTTTGTGGCACGGATTCTCGGTTTACATCGCTTGCGGGCCACTACCGAATCCCTCTTGTCTTGTGTAACTATACCAGCAGCTTCCAGCCTACCCTGCGCTGTGGACCACTACCAGGATTACCAGCACAAGCTAAGCCTAGATAAGGTATTCACCAGACCACTCCGCGCTGAGGATTACATCTGGACTGCCCAGCCACAGTACGGACTCTTTTGCTTCGCTCTACGGATCTACATTGCTGTATAATAAAGTTATTTCCTCTGTTGTCCATCACTGCTGAGACCTTGCCTGTTGTGGTAAGGGCCCACAGGGCTCCTCCCTGTGGGCAGAGTCTTCACTTGCCATGACCTAAGGGCCCACTACTAGTTCAAAACACACAGAACATAACAGAGAGAACATCTCTCTGCAACTGGCCCATCAGAAGTCTTGCTAATAAATTCTGAATTAATTGTATGTGATTCATTGACTTTTTTGGAAATTATTTTAACAATTACAATAGTCATAGATGAGACGTGTTATGGGAGGTTTGTGGTGATGGAAGGGTTTTGGCACTTACTTATTGTTATGTCTCGTGGACGCAGATGGCTACGGCCACAACCTCCTACCTTGCCCAGGGTGGTGGGCCCGCCGCGGCAGCGTCGAGGAAGCCGGGGAAGTCGGGCCCTCTCGCCCTTATACCGGCGCGGGTCATCATGGTGGCTGACCGGCAGGGGAAGCACCCTGCTTTCCCCTCGCGGCGTCGGGCTGCCCTTCCTCTGCGGCCAGGATCCAAGATGGCCAACATAGGTGCGAGGCCCCGCCTCCTCACGAAATTTAAAGGGGCCTCATCCTCTAAATTGACTTCACCTGTGCCTGACAGCTCAGGCAAAGGGAAGTATATAAGGAGGCTCCCCACACTCATTCCTTGACTTGGCAACGTCCTTCTTGCGTTGTTTGAGTCTGCTTGCTTCGGTGAGTCTTACGCTTTGCATCCTTGTTCCTGATTTCAGCTTGGCTACGGTGATTCCTGGTTCTTGACCTCGGACAGGTATGCGACGATCCTCTGGCTCTTGACCTTGGACTTCTTCTTGACCATCGTCTCCAAGGGCCCACCTAAGTCCCACCGGTCCAGGTCCCTAAGGGCTCCTCCCGGGGGGACCAGGGGTTCCAGGGGTGAAGCTCCAGTCAGCCCTTGCACCGAACCTTCGTCTTCTTGACCTCTCAAAGGTCCACCTTTGTCCCAGCAGTCCGGGTCCCTACAGGCTCCTCCTGGGGGGACCGCGGGCTTCCAGTGGTGAAGACACAGTTCCTCTCCTCGACATCACGACTCTTCGTCTGCTTCCACAGTCGCCTCAGTCCCCAGTGCCGAGGGTCAGCTGGTCACATCTTCTGTTCTGCCTTGCCACCCGACGGGAGAACCTACGGATCTTCCTCCTAAGGTATTCCATCCTCCCGTCGGCCCAAGGGTTCACAAGCCTGAGCATAACACTTATGATGTGATAAGGTTTGATAGATTGTGCCCTATGGGTGAAACCCACTTGGAGAGCAGGATATTGGGCAGTGTGTACATCCCACCGGGCAGTACACACTTACATTGTCATAAATGCAAAGACTCTCAGGTGGTTTATAGGTTACCTTTATTGTTGGTTTATAATGCACAAGCGTAAAGGCCCCTCCACCATCTAATGTGCACTATTTATGCCTTTCTAAAATGCCCATAGCTTCCTTCCCCTCTTACCCCCATGAAGTGAGTTGTCCTTTACCATGGCCAGTGGTCCAAGACTCCTTTCCTGCTGGTCTCATGAGCATCGGAGCTAGGTGTGCCAGGGTCTTGCTCTGAGACTCCTCCCCTCATAGAACCCTAACCCATAAGCTTGCATGTCCTTTAGCTTATTGATTGGACCTAGGCGTGGTCCCTCAATGAGCCGTCCATCCTCTTGGTTGCGTAAGGTAGGCGTGGTGTGTCATACATTGCTTTCCCTCACCATTTGGTAAAGAAGCCTTGGGCACGTGTCGAGGACTTCCCTGATTGTTATACCCACCGTGATACTCCTTGATGTTACAGCTCTTGTGTTGTGTGGAGAAAGTCTCTGCAATTACAGCTTTTAGAGTCTTTAACACTATACTTTTCTCATGTTTATGCAGTGCTGTTAGTTGCTGGCCTATTCCAATTATGTTTTATAAGTTTTATCAGGCATCATCAGTAGGGCACAAGAGATGTTCATTTCAGTGGAAAGTCGCCAGAGCTGTATCTGTAGTTTGAAACTTGTCCTTTAAAATCTGTCATTTAAGTTTAATGTCTTATTCCTTAATTTGTGTCCCATTTTGGGAGGCTTTATTCCTATAGGCCAGAGGACATCACCTCAGAAGGTTTCCCAAACTCTTCCTACCTTATGTACTAAACCCTAAGGGGTACATTTTAAAAAACAACGCGCGCGCGTACTTTTGTTCGCGCACCAGGCGCAAACAAAAGTACGCTGGATTTTATAAGATACGCGCGTATCTTATAAAATCCGGGGTCGGCGCGCGCAAGGGGATGCACATTTGTGCACCTTGCGCGCGCCGAGCCCTGCACGCGCTGCTCGTTCCCTCCGAGGCTGCTCCGAAATCGGAGCAGCCTCGGAGGGAACTTTCCTTCCACCCCCCCGCACCTTCCCCTCCCTTCCCCTATCTAACCCACCTCCCAGGCCCTATCTAAACCCCCCCTTACCGTTATTGTTAAAGTTACGCCTGCCAGAGGCAGGCGTAACTCGCACACACCAGCAGCCTGCTGGCGCGCCATCTCCCGACCTGGGGCTGTTCTGGAGGCCTCGGCCGCACCCCCGAAACGCCCCCGGGCCGGCACCACGCCCCCCAACACGTGGCCCGGAACGCCACGAACATCGCGCCGCCCACCCAACACGCCCCCCTAGCGAAGCCCTGGGACTTACGCGCGTCCAGGGGCTTGCACGCGCCACTGAGCCTATGCAAAATAGGCTCAGCGCGCGCAGGGGCGTTTTAAAAGGGTTACACGCATACCTTATGCGCGTAACCCTTTTAAAATCTACCCCTAACTGTGTTATTCTAACCCAAAGCACAATCACAACAAATGCATGAATCAATACAGCAAATGCTCGATGTTCAAGAAATGGACTGAGATTTCGCAGCCTCTGAAGTTGAAAAAAAAGACCTTTAACAGTGGAGGCAAGGCGAGACTCCCAGAAGGTGTCCCAAAAGGACACCCAAACTGCAAACCTGAAACTGGACTGGTAATGCCTTCTCATTAAGCTTCACTTCTGGTAAATTACTTAATTGCCGCTGGAAATGTTTGTAGCCTTGATTTAAGTTTCTTGTTTATGTATATCTTCTAGAGATGTGAATCGTGTCCTCGATCGTCTTAACGATCAATTTCGGCTGGGAGGGGGAGGGAATCGTATTGTTGCCGTTTGGGTGTGTAAAGTATCGTGAAAATCGTTAAAATCGTGAGCTGGCACACTAAAACCCCCTAAAACCCACCCCCGACCCTTTAAATTAAATCCCCCACCCTCCCGAACCCCCCCCCCCAAATGCCTTAAATTACCTGGGGGTCCGTAGCGGCGGTCCGTAGCTTAAATTACCTCCGTAGCCTTAAATTACCTCTGTAGCGGCGGTCCGTAGCTAAATCGGGGGAAGGGGGAGAGCAGGAAAAGCGGGCACACTAAATCGTGTAGTCTTCAGCTGGCGCCATTTTGCAAAATGGCCGCCGCAAAATGGCGGCGGCCATAGACCAAAACGATTCGACGCAGGAGGTCGTTCCGGACCCCCGCTGGACTTTTGGCAAGTCTTGTGGGGGTCAGGAGGCCCCCCCAAGCTGGCCAAAAGTTCCTGGGGGTCCAGCGGGGGTCCGGGAGCGATCTCCTGCCGCGAATCGTTTTCCGTACGGAAAATGGTGCCGGCAGGAGATCGACTGCAAAATGGCGCCGGCTGAAGCTCACACAAACATGCATGCTAGAGAACCCCAAGTTACTTACTGGAAGACACAGAGAAAAAGCTCCATGTGATGACTGTAGTCTTCCTCCTCTGAAGCTAGCTTTGAGGAAAACGTGGATGGGCAGAATGGATGGGATGTATGTTGTTAGCCGGGAAGAATATAATGGCCAGTCACCCTCATCTGCAATTCTTTTTGGGTCTACAATAATCTGGAGGCAGAGCTGTAGCGTGCCTACGGCCAGTATGGCCACGACCATACATGCTGCTACCAAAAAGTGCCATGGTGCCAACATGTGCCAATGAGAGTAGTGCAGCCAGCAGGTCCTCAGCAAGAGAAAAAGCAGTGTGCCCCTGTTAAAATCGACAGCATGGTTGGTGAGGCCTTAGTAAGTCAAAAAGCAGTGAAGCATCGCTACTGATTATGGCAGGGCCATGCTACTTTTCCACTTACCACGCTATTGATTTTGGTAAGGCTGCACTGCTTTGGAGGAGGAGGAGGAGAAGGAGCGCACCCTGCCCTGCTGGAAGGAATCCAATGGCCACAAGGAATGAAGATGAAGGCTGCTGCTGCCTGTTCCTCAAAGCGGAAGTGAGAGGGATATGTGTGCATGTGTGTGGGAAAGAGAGAGCATGTGTGTGAGAGAGAGCATATGTGCATGTGTGTAGGAGAGACAGCATGTGCACTTGTGTGTGGAAAAATGAGAAAGAGCATGTGTGCATGAGTGTGGGAGAGAGCATGTGAACATGTGTGTGGGAGCATGAGAGAGCATATGTGCATGTGTGTGGGAAAGTGAGAGAACGTGTGTGGGAGAGTGAGAGAACATGTATGTGGGATAGTAAGGGAGATTATTTGTTCATCTGTGTGGGAAAGTGAGAGCATATGTACATGTGTGTGGGAGAGTGAGAGCATGTGAACATGTATGTGGGAGCGCGAGATAGCATATGTGCATGTGTGTGTGGGAACGTGAGAGAGAACATGTGTGCTTGTGTGTGGGAAAGTGAGAGACAGCATGTTTGCATGGGTGTGGGAGAGTGAGAGAGAGCACGTGAACGTGTGTGGGAGAGTGAGTGAGAACAGCTTCTGCCTTTCTTTGTATAGCTGTTGGCCATTATACCTTCGGATGTTTTTCTTCCTTGGAAGGCTCCCAAACTTCTTGAACAGATTTAAACTCCTGCACTACTTCCAGGTTTAACTATGCACTGAAATAAACACAGCACCAATTTAAGACTAATTTCAAAAGCAGCTTCTCTTTTGTCAGGGAGTCTTAGATAGTCATCAGACAACCCGTAATGTGCTACCAATTTATTTTACTTTGTCAAGAGGCTCCCGCTCAAAAATAATCCCAAATCTCATTTTATGTGTGTGTGCATGTGTGCGTTTGTACCCCTCTTTTGATTATTGCTTCTCTTTCTTTCTCTCTATTCTTTGCTGTTGCTACATATTTTCTCTCACTGTCTCCCACCCTCTGCCTCTTTTACTTCCCTGCTTAAGTCTCTGACTTTAAAACAAGTGCTGTTTTATTTCAGACAGTTTTATTAGGAGACAAAGGCTTCCTTGTACCTTCCGTCTCCAGATGTTTAGCATTTTGAGAAAATCTAATCCCAATGGCACATCTGTTCTGTTCCCCTTCTATCGCAGGATATCTCAAGCTCCCTCCTCATAAGTCCAGTTACGCAGGAGGCCTGCTGGTAGCGATGCATGAAGGGACGGTCCTGTTAGCTCATAGGTGGCAGCCTGGCGTGTGCAAGATTTTTGGGACTCTTGCCATTTGGGCTGGCACACTGAGGAGGAGGAGGAGGAAGTGGCTTAGGGGTTTGAACTGAGAACCAGGGAAGCCTGGGTTCAAATCCCATTTCTGCCACTGCCACTCCTTATGGCCTTGGGCAAGTCACTTTATCTCCCCTTTCCTCGGGTACCCACTAAAATGGTAAACTCTTTGAGGCTTGGACTTATTGTGCCTGAATGTTTACCCCATTGGACAGCACTACATTACATCCAGTAGCACTATACAAATAAGTATTATTAACACTGTGATTCAGAACAAGTTTGGAATAAAGGGAAAGGTTGGACGTCATCTTACTCTTGGGCCCTACGGTTTCTTGCTTACCCTGACACTGTGTATTTTGTGACACTGTCTGTGTATTTTGATCCAATGAGCCCATTTCCCAACTGGAAAAGGGTGCCTACAAAATCTAGAATGTTTCACAGTTGGAGCAAAACTCCCAGAGTGCCCTATTGGTCTCTGCGGACAAAGTTTCATAGTAAAAAATGAAAGAGTGTGGTTCTGTGCATATTCTAGCATTAGGCACTGAAATCCACTTCTCTTTATTTTAAAGGAATGAGTGGGTTGAAGGAATCATGATATGTGAAGACATAGCAGAGAAACGTTTATCAAATGGTATCTAAACAGTCAACAGGATGCATTCCAGTGAACCTTCAGGCTGAAACAATTGTCAAAAACAATATCCAAGCAACTGAATTGCAAGGGATGTAGGATAGAGAAGAAGCATTATGGACAGTCCTTAAAAAAGAAGATGGTGCTTCCATTTTCAGTCAAACAGAAGAACTAGACAGATATCTGGTTGAAGACATCCAAAAGGCAGGAAAGAAGGGAGAAGTGTTGCTTGATGGAGATTTTAATCTGCCGGATGTAGACTGGAGAATCTCTTCTGCGGAACCTTCCAGAAGTAGAAAGATAGTGGATGCCCTGTTCAAACAAATGGTAATAGAACCCACGTGGGAGGATGTGATACTTGACCTAGTGCTCACTAACGGGGATAATGTCTCTAATGTCTGGGTGAGTGCCCACCTCAGCACCAGTGACTATCAAATGGTATGGTTTGATATCTGAAACAGGATACAGAGAGGTCAGACGAAGACCCGAGTTTTGAATTTAAAAAATATGGACTCTGTCAAAATGGGGACGTACCTGGAGGAAGAATTGGAAGACTGGGAGAAAATGAGAGAGGTGAAACAACAGTGGGCCAAACTAAAAGGAGGAATTACAAAGGCAACTAATCTATATGTTAGAAAAGTGAACAAAAGTAAGAGGAATAAGAAAATGATCTGATTCTCAAAGGAGGTGGCTGAAAAACTAAAGGCAAAAAGAATAGCATTCAAGAAGTATAAAGGATCCCAAAAAGAGAAACCCAGGGGAGAATACCTGGTGAAACTGAGGGAGATGAAGAAAGAAATCAAGAAAGCAAAAGGTCAGGCAGAAGAAAAGATTGCCAAAGAGGTAAAGCGAGATGACAAAACAATCCAACATCAACTATAGACAGACACTTCAGAATATTGTAAATAATCACTCCTCTTTCTGTTAATTTTCTCTAACCTTTTCTCCTTCCCCAAGTTTGGAATAACCTTGTTTATTGTAACTTCATTGTTTCTCTTCACTTGTTACAGTTTCAAATTCATTTTCACCCCTTGTTTATTGTAAACCAGCATGATGTGATTGTATCATGAATGCCGGTATAGAAAAACTCTAAATAAATAAATAAATAAATAAATAAATAAATAAAATACATTTTTCAGATATATCAGAGAAAGGAGAAAGATCTGAAGTGGTATAGTGAAATTGAAAGGAGACAAAGAGCAATGTGTAGAGAGAGATGAAGAAATGGCAGAAATATTAAACAAATACTTCAGTTCGGTGTTCACTAAAGAAGACCCTGGAGAAGGATTGTCGCTGGTTGACAACACCGTAGATAGGGGTGCTGTTCAGAATCTGCTCTGTTCTTGATCTGATGCCTGATGGGAGGAGCAATCAGATAGTAGTTAGCAATCCGTTTGGGATTTGTAGTTATATATGAGAGTTGAGGGTGGATCCTTGGACCAGTGGCAGATGACCACGCCCCCGGGGAGACAAACGCACACTGTTCTTTATTAGACAGAGATGGCAGTAGTGAGGTGGAATGCCTGGCTGGGCTGTAATCCCTCAGATACTGGAACAGCGATCCCTGGAGGCTGAGCTGAAGAGAGACTGAGATATAGTGAGTAGGCAGGGTATGCAGATGTAACACTCGCACAATGTCCCAATGAAGCCCAGGAGCTGGAAAGTATTGGGCCTCGAGGAGCGAGTGCCTGGTTCCAGGGACAGCTCAGAGAGAATGATGGTAATTCACTGATGTAGCTGAGATAGTTGGTAGTGAAGACTTCCAGGCAGAAGAGTATATGAAGTAAGTCTGGGATGAGGGCCCTCGAGGAGCGAGTACCGGTTCCAGACTGTCACCTGAAAAAAACAAGGAGAGAGCGAGGCCCCCGAGGAGCGGATACCTCTGGTAAGTCTGAGGAGGCAGAGTAATTTAGACAGGCAAAGTGAGTCCGTTGTCAGTCAGTGTCCTTGTCCTTGCTAACTTGATCTGTTAGCAAATTCCAAGACCTTAAATAACCATCGTGGGTGACGTCATCTTCGGGGGACGCCCCCGAGGTTCGCGCCAATGCTGGTACTTCAATTGGGGCCGCGCCGCGCGTGCGCCACTAGACCTCCAGGAAACATGGCGATTGCAGCATCGAGCCAGTCTGGGAACGCCCGAGAACAAGTGGCAGGAGAACGCCGCGGTAGCCATTCTTCCCGCGGACAGAGAGGGAGGCACCAGAGAGGTCAGGAGGGTGGAGAGAGCGCGTCGGGTACCATCAGACACAAAAGGTGCAGAAGACGAAACTCCGTAGACAGAAGAGAATGTATGGGAAGAGCTAGAAATACTGAAAGTGGGCAAGGCCATGGGGACAGATGAGGTACATCCCAGGATACTGAGGGAACTCACAGATGTGCTGGCAGATCCGCTGAAAGATCTGTTCAACAGATCCCTGGAAACAGGAGTGGTGCCATGAGACTGGAGGACAGCAGTGGTGGTCCTGCTTTACAAGAGTGGGAGCAGAGAGGAGGCTGGAAACTATAGGCCAGATAGCCTCACCTCAGTGGTGGGAAAATTAATGAAGACTCTTTAGATCACTATTCTTTCCTCCAGCAATCTGGTGGGTTGTTCAACTCAAGGCAGTATGGATTTACCAGGGAAAGGTCCTGTCAAACAAATGTAATTTTTTTAATTAGGTGACTAGAGAATTGGATTAGGGAGGAGTGCTCAATGTGATTTACTTGGATTTTAGTAAAGCTTTTGATATGGTCCCGCATAGGAGTCTTGTGAACAAAATGAGAAACTTGGGAGTAGGTGCCAAGGTAGTGGCATGGATTGCAAACTGGTTGACTGACAGGAGACAATGTATAATGGTGAATGGAACTTACTCTGAAAAAAGAACGGTGTTAAAGGTCCACAGTGATCTCTGTTGGGACCGATTCTGTTCAATATCTTTATGAGAAATATTGCGGAAGAGATAGAAGGTAAGGTTTGTCTATTTGCGGATGATACTAAGATCTGCAACAGAGTGGACATGCCTGAAGGAGTAGAGAAAAATGTAAAGTGATTTAAGAAAGTTTGAAGACTGGTCAAGATTTTGGCAGTTGGGATTCAATGCTAAGAAGTTCAGAGTCATGCATCTGGGGTGCGGGATGTGATGGGCAGTGAAAGACTAATGTGCATGAACTGGGAGAGAGACCTTGGGGTGGTAGTGTCTGGTGATCTGAAGGTGGCGAAACAATGAGACAAGGTGATAGCTATAGCTAGAAGAATGTTGGGCTGCATAGTGAGAGGAATAACCAGTAAGAAAAAGGAGGTGTTGATGCCCTTGTACAGGTCCTTGGTGATGTTTCACCAGAGTACTGCGTTCAGTACTGGTGCCCGTATCTCAAAAAGGATAGAGGCAGGATGGAGGCAGTCCAAAAAAAGAGTGACCAAAATGGTGTAGGTCAGCATCAGAAGACTTATGAGGAGAGGCTGAAGGATCTGAATATGTAAACCCTGGAAAAGAGGAGGTGCAGGGGAGATTTGATACAGACCTTCAGATACCTGAAAGGTTTTAATGATGCACAATCGCCAAGCCTTTCCATTGGAAAGAAATCAGTAGAACTAGGAGTCATGAAATGAAACTCCAGGGAGGACGACTCAGAATCAATGTCAGGAAATATTTTTTCACGGAGAGAGTGGTAAATGCCCGGAATGCCCTTCCAGAGGAAGTGATGTAGACAAAAACGGTGAAAGAATTCAAAGGGGCATGGGATAAACACTGTGGATCCCTAAAGGCCAGAGGATGGAAATGAAGAAGAGTGCATGGGGGTAACTTGCTGGTGCGGCGGTTACTACCCTTAACCAATAAGCCTTCATACTCTTGATGCAACTCCATTGTTGCTCTCTGCTTCAACGGCAGTGGGAAAAGGGGAACTGGATTCAGACAGAAACCAATGAGGGCCCTGACTTTTATGGTCTGAGAAACAAATAAGAATGAGGGTAACCTGCTGATGCAGTTTTTACCACCCTTAACCAATAAGCCTGATACTTTTGATGCAACTCCAACATTGCTCTCTGCTTCCACGGCAAGAGGTAAAGGGAAATTGGATTCATACGAGGGCCCTGACTTTTATAGTCTGGGAAACTGATAAGCTTGGGGGTAACCTGCATGGCATGGCAGATACTACTATAAGCTTGCTAGGCTGACTAGATCATTTGGTCCTTTACAGCCGTCATTTCTATGTTTTCTATGTAAACACTACCATGTAGAGAGACCAATGAGTTTCCTGCATAATGCACAGAAATATGCAGGCTAATTTTCAGAAGCCTGCGCATGTAAAAACAGGGGGATATGCATATGGCCAGGCATTGCATGCGCTGCACGCATTTTCGGGAGGTCCTGGCCATGTGCGTAACCCCTGTTATGCACCGAAGTGCCAGGCCAATCAAAAGGGGCGGGCTGGGAAGTCAGGGTCTAGGCGGGCCGGGACAGTGCCATTCAATGCTGTCCCGGGGAAGTGCATGCAGGCAGCCGGCCGGTGTGCTGAGATTGCTTCCTACTCCCAAGGAGCAGGAAGTAATCTAACAAAAAAATAGTAAGTAGCTAGGAAGGAGTTAGTGGTCGAGGAGGAGCAGGGAAAGGGTAGGAAGGTTAGGTAGGGATATAGGGAACTGGGGAAGCCCTACTCCCGTCGCCATGCGTGGTCTTTTAAAATCCCCCCCCTGCACGCAGAGGCCATCCACCCTCATATACACGTGTGTGGATGTTAAAATCCGCACTAGCATGTGCGCACGGATATCATATTTTATATCACGTGCGCACCGACACACGCATATTATAAAATAGCCACATCCATGTGCACATGCTGGGAACCGCACGCATGGATGCATGCGGGTCTTAAAATCGACCCCAAAGTCAATAAAGAACAAAAAAAATACAAGCAGATGTCTTCTTATTGGACTAACAATACCTTTCCTGACTAGCTTTCAGGAACTGATGCTCCCTTCCTCAGGTTCAAACAGAATGAGCAGGTCCGAGCAAAACAAGACATTGCCTGAATTACATTGAATCATAGATTGCATTTATAATGTTGTGTGAAGGGGGGGGGAAGAAGAGGGTGTTATGATCCTGCTCACGGAGCCCATCCCGCAAGCAGGCCTCCACCTACCCCAGACCACTGGCACACATCTTTGCGGCCTAGGCCCACTGCCGCCGACTTCCTCTGCGCAGCCTAGTGCCGCTACTGCCGATGCCGCCGAGACCCGCAGCAGGCCGCCACCAACGTCATCTTCACTGCGGCCCTTTGCTGCCGCCGGAACTCCGCCCCTGCGGTATGGAGCTGCCGCCGAGATCTTCCCTGAGCGGCAGGGGGAAGCCCAGGGGCGGATTGACCTATCGAGGGATCGGGCATCCCCCGGTGGGCCGGTCTACTTGGTCACATGGTCTCGACCGCGTGGCTCTTCATCAGCCCAGCCTCAGCGCCTTTCAGCCAGCCCTTGCCGGAGACCAAGCCTGCAGGGGCCGAAGAAATACAAATCAAGGCCGGCGTGGGCCGAAGAAAAGAAGATCAGCCAGCGTGGCCCGAAGAAATGAAGATGGGAACCTCCCAGCCAGGCCCCCACCGGAGAAATTAAAATCGAGGCCGGCGGCGGCCGAAGAAAAGAAGATGGGCGCCTCCCAGCCAGCCTCAAGCGGGGGCTGACTGGGCGGCACCCATCTTCTTTTCTTCGGCCGCCGCCGGCTTTGATTTTAATTTCTTTGGCCTCCGCCAGAGACAGCCGGCCCCCGAAGGTCGGCGGGGGCCGAATAGATTAAAATCGAGGCCGGTGGCGGCGGCAGAGGCCGAAGCAAAGAAGATGGGCGCCTCCCAGCCAGCCTCAAGCGGGGGCTGGCTGGGCAGCGCCTATCTTCTTTTCTTCGGCCCCCGCCGGCCTCGATTTTAATTTCGTCAACCCCCGCCGACCTTCGGCTGTCTCCGGCGGAGGCCGAAGAAATTAAAATCGAGGCCGGCGGGGGCCGAAGAAGTGAACACCGGTGCTGCTAACCACCAGAGACCAGCTGTTCAACCTTGGATCGGAAGGGTGCTTCTGTGTATATGTGAGAAAGGAACGGTGTGTGTGTGTGTATATGAGAAAGGAATGGGGCTTCTGTGTGTGTGTATACGGTATGTATGTGAGAGAGGAATCTGCCAGTTTAAAAAAAAACTTTTGTGCTGGTAGTGCAACTTTTGAAAAGTTGGATGAAAGATTAAAGTTAGAAAATGTATATTTTTAAATGACTAAGACTGGAATCTTCCCATTTAAAAGGGAAGTTGACTAAGGATGTCTTTCGGTTCCATATCTCCCACATAAATAATCATACGACTGATAGTTTGAAGAAACACACTTGCTTTATTGCCTGAAAGCATAAAACAAGAGAAGGTGTAGGTGGCTGTCCCTTGGGAGGACAGAACCTGAAGGAAGGGTGTCATTTCGCCTTCTGATAGGAATGTGGTTTTCTTATTTAATGGTTGGGATCATCACTTTCACTTTTAGTAAAAGTGAAAAATGCTGCAAGTCTGAAAGCAAGGTGCTTCTGTGAGTGTAATGTGTATGTGAAACAGGGAGGGTGCTTCTGTGTGTGTGTGCAAGAGAGATGGAGCATGTTTTTGGCTGGCTTGTGGCTGTGAGATAGAATATGTGTGTAATTGAGAGCTTGTGTGTAAGTGAAATAGAGCATGTGTGTGATTGAAAGCCTTTGTGTAAGTAAGAGAGAGCGAGAGCATTGTGTGATTGAGAGAGACTGGCCAGAGAGGTGACATGTGTATGTGTGAGACTGATCAGGGAGATGACTGGTATGTGTGTGCTTGTGTGTGTGTGAGTGTGAGTGAGAGAGACTGGTTGGGGAGATGGTTGGTGTGTGAGAGACAGAAACTGGTCTTGAGGGTATGACTGGTGTGTGTGTGTGAGAGAGAGAGAAGAGATTGGTTGTGGTCCCTAAGGAAGAGGACCATGAGGACAGCTTCAGCAGCTACTGCTGCTTCTGGCGTCGCCTGCAAGGGAAAGGAGTATGAGAACTGCTGGAGAGTGTAAGTAAAGGTGGCTTTTTAAGTTCATTTTTCTTGATTACCATTTTAATTATTGGGTAGTATGTGATGTGTCTGCTGTTTGAAATATTTTATTGGTGTTTGGTAAAGGTTTCAAAATTTCCTTGAGTCTTTAATTATTGGATATTCTATTCATCAGCTGTTCTGAAATTATTTTATTAGTATGATTTTATAATTATGATTCATGATTTATATATCTTGATTTTATTGATTGTTTCATGAGGAATGGTGACATTTTTGTTTTTCATTGTTGCACTGTATAGAGTCTGGCATGATACGTTTTACAGTTTAGTTTTTGTCTGCACATTTCTATTTATACTTTATGTGGCTTTATTCTGTATTTGGTGAGAGTTTGTGTTCTGCATGCAAAGACTGAGAGGAAGCATTCTTTTAGCATGTGGTTTCTCCGTAGGGATCTGTAGTAGCTTGGCCTGTTCTGTTTTCCTGATAGGAGGTGCATTGATATTTTAGATTCTGGTGTAATATTTGTAGTATTCTTTTTCATAGGTAGGGTTGTTATTCTTTGAGTTTTGGCAAATAGTACTGTGTTGATACGGGAGGACCATGCTGAAATATAGGGGTGCGTACATATATATGTAAATTAAATATGTAAATTATATATGTAAATTATTTTGTATATGTAATTGGGTACCCATGGGCCAGTACGGAGAAAAATCCCCCGGGCTACTATTTTCCCTCAATCCGCCCCTGGGGAAGCCGCTGCCGCTGCAACGTCCTCTTTGCGGCCTGGTGCTGCCATCTAAGCCTTCCTGCTCCTTCTGCGTCCGCGTGCAGGGAGAACGCCGCTGTCTGTGGTCCTGGGTTCTCTTTCTGGCCCTTCCTAGGCACCAGCGCTCGCCTCTTCAAAGCTATTTAAAGGGCCAGCGGCGGGAAAAGCGCACAGCCCCACCGGAAGTCTTCAGATCTTCACTTCCTGGTTCAGCCCTATATAAGGGCTCATCTTCAGTCACTTGAGACCTTCGGATCAGCTTTGCACATCGTTTGTGTTCCGTCTGCTGGTCCAGGTTTTCCGTGGTCTTCATTTGTGTAGAAGACTTCATGTTCAGTGTTCTCCATGTTCCTGATCCTGATGTTCTTGGTCTCCTTGACCTGATGTCTTGGTCTCATCCCTCATCGGAGCTCCTTCGTCTGTGGTTTGGGATGTTTCCATGTTCCTGGGTTGTAATCCAGCCCTGATGTTACTTGATCCAGTTCTGATGTTCTTGATGTTTTGTGATCCAGCCTTGATGTCCAGTACCTCTGGTTCCTCATCGCCACCTTTCCTGGCGTGTCATGTCGTGGTCCGTGACCAGCCCCATGGGTGGGCTGTGTAGGGCATCTCGTGGCACAAGGCTTGCCTTCTCGTCTGCAGCACAAGCCTCCGGAGGGTAATTCTTGCCTGAAGCCAAGTCCTGTCTTGGTCCTATGTCTTGAACCTTGCTGGCCCTCGGATTCCCTTGTGTCTGCTCCGTCCATGTGTTAGACGCTGCTGGAACCTGCGCCGCTCAAGAGTGGTCCTTGACCAGCCACAAGCGGCTGTGTAGGGGCGCCCCGGTGCAGGCCTCTACAGTATCTGGGACATGTTCCTCGCACCTGCTTCACTTCTCCTCTGGAGTCTGCCCCACATCCACCGTGGTCCACGACCAGTACCATGGGTGGGCTGTGTAGGGCGCGCTGCTTCGCAGCCTCAACCTAGTACTTGATCCTGACTCCTCGACTCCTGAACCTTGATCCTGAGTCTTCGACTCCTGAACCTTGATCCTGAGTCTTCGTCGCCTGAAAATTTGTTCCTGAGTATTTGTCCAAGTATCCATGTCTTGCCTGGCCTCCGTCCGGCCTGCCGCTTCTTGCCGTTACCCAGCGGCAAGTCCGAAAGGGCTTGGAATGGTTGGAGGACCATTCATTGACCACCATTGCATTGTTGGTCTCCTTGTAGCATGCAGGTCTGGTGGAGGGTCAGTACTTTCAGTCAGCCTTGTCTTCGTTCTAGCCTTGTTCCTGTCCCGGATAATCCATGCCTTGTCTTCGCTCCAGCCTTGCTCCTGCTCCATCCGTGCTGGTACCAGCTCACCTCCCGCGGTGTGTCTTGGGGCTTCTCCCTGAGTCATGCTGTGGCTCAAGGGCTCACATTCCTCTCCAGATGGATCGCCCTTACGAGCTGCTTAACCGGACCTGAGGGTGCGCTCTGCAACCGTACCCGAAGGCCATGAGCTCGGGTCTGAGGGCACTCTCTGCAACAGTATCCGAAGGCCTCTAAGCCTTCGCCCGCAACAGAGGGTGGAGGTTGATTTGTTAGCTGAGTGATAAAAAGGTGACAGAGAGGCACAAAATTATGTTTGGTAGTGAGGTAAAAAAAAACAACAAAAAAACTGTCTCTGTTAAGTCCTGTTATGTTTGTATTGAAGTGTTTGATCATTTTAACTGTCTTACTCAGTGTTGAAAATACTGGGCTGAGTAATGAATTATTGACATATTATATCAGGGTGCAGTCATAAGTTCTATTTTTATGGGTACTTGGCTTTATTTTTCTGCTTATCATCTTGATCTTGTTGGCGTGATATTGGCTGTATTTGCTGCTTTCCATGCTTTCCTTCACAGAGTAGGTGAAACCTGCAGCGGCTTGCAGGGATACGTGCACTAGAACATAAGAAATTGCCATGCTGGGTCAGACCAAGGGTCCATCAAGCCCAGCATTCTGTTTCCAACAGAGGCCAAAACCAGGCTACAAGAACCTGGCAATTACCCAAACACTAAGAAGAACCCATGCTACTGATGCAATTAGTAGCAGTGGCTATTCCCTAAGTAAAATTGATTAATAGCCATTAATGGACTTCTCCTCCAAGAACTTATCCAAACCTTTTTTGAACCCAGCTACACTAACTGCACTAACCACATCCTCTGGCAACAAATTCCAGAGCTTTATTGTGCGTTGAGTGAAAAAGAATTTTCTCTGATTAGTCTAAAATGTGCTTCTTGCTAACTTCATGGGATGCCCCCTAGTTCTTCTATTATTCGAAAGTGTAAATAACCGAGTCACATCTACTCGTTCAAGACCTCTCATGATCTTAAAGACCTCTATCATATCCCCCCTCAGCTGTCTCTTCTCCAAGCTGAACAGCCCTAACCTCTTCAGCCTTTCTTCATAGGGGAGCTGTTCCATCCCCTTTATCATTTTGGTTGCCCTTCTCTGTACCTTCTCCATCGCAACTATATCTTTTTTGAGATGCGGCGACCAGAATTGTACACAGTATTCAAGGTGCAATCTCACCATGGAGCGATACAGAGGCATTATGACATTTTCTGTTCTATTAACCGTTCCCTTCCTAATAATTCTTAACATTCTATTTGCTTTTTTGACTGCTGCCAACGATTTTAAAGTATTATCCACT
This sequence comes from Rhinatrema bivittatum, assembly GCF_901001135.1. Taxonomy (NCBI): domain Eukaryota; kingdom Metazoa; phylum Chordata; class Amphibia; order Gymnophiona; family Rhinatrematidae; genus Rhinatrema; species Rhinatrema bivittatum. Next base: position 175,243,310 of record NC_042618.1, read on the forward strand.
ACGATGCCTAGATCTTTTTCCTGGGTGGTAGCTCCTAATATGGAACCTAACATCGTGTAACTACAGCAAGGGTTATTTTTCCCTATATGCAACACCTTGCACTTGTCCACATTAAATTTCATCTGCCATTTGGATGCCCAATCTTCAAGTCTTGCAAGGTCCTCCTGTAATGTATCACAGTCTGCTTGTGATTTAACTACTCTGAATAATTTTGTATAATCCGCAAATTTGAGAACCTCACTCATCGTATTCCTTTCCAGATCATTTATATATATACGGTATATTGAAAAGCACCGGTCCAAGTACAGATCCCTGAGGCACTCCACTGTTTACCCTTTTCCACTGAAAAAATTGACCATTTAATCCTACTCTCTGATTCCTGTCTTTTAACCAGTTTGTAATCCATTTTCAAAAAAATGAAGCAGATTTGTTAGGCAAGACTTCCCTTGGGTAAATCAATATTGACTGTGTCCCATTAAATCATGTCTTTCTATATGCTCTACGATTTTGATCTTGAGAATAGTTTCCACTATTTTTCCTGGCACTGAAGTCAAGCTCACTGGTCTATAGTTACCCGGATCTCCCCTGGAGCCTTTTTTAAATATTGGAGTTACATTGGCCACCCTCCAGTCTTCAGGTACAATGGATGATTTTAATGATAGGTTACAAATTTTAACTAATAGATCAGAAATTTCATTTTTTAGTTCCTTCAGAACCCTAGGATGCATACCATCCGGTCCAAGTGATTTGCTACTCTTTAGTTTGTCAATCTGGCCTACTACATTTTCCAGGTTCACAGTGATTTCGTTCAGTTCGTCTGACTCATCACACCTGAAAACCATCTCCGGAACTGGTATCTCCCCAACATCCTCATTAGTAAACTCGGAGGCAAAGAATTCATTTAGTCTTTCTGCAATGGCCTTATCTTCCCTAAGAGCCCCTTTAACCCCTCTGTCATCTAATGGTCCAACCGACTCCCTCACAAGTTTCTTACTTTGGATATATTTTAAAAAGTTTTTATTATGAGTTTTTGCCTCTATGGCCAACTTCATTTCAAATTCTCTCTTTGCCTGTCTTAACAATGTTTTACACTTACTTTCACAATGCTTATGTTTTATCCTATTTTCTTTAGATGGATCCTTCTTCCAATTTTTGAAGGATGTTTTTTTGTCTAAAATAGCCTCTTTCACCTCACCTTTTAACCATGACGGTAATTGTTTTGCCTTCCTTCCACCTTTCTTAATGCGCAGAATACATATGGACTGTGCCTCTAGGATTGTATTTTTAAACAATGTCCACGCCTGTTGAACACTTTTAACCTTTGCAACTGCACCTTGCAGTTTTTTTCTAACTATTTTCCTCATTTTATCAAAGTTTCTCTTTTTAAAATTTAGTGTTAGAACTGGTCAAGATGACAGCATATTCTCCCTGCACACCACTGTGGCAATTGTATGCCTCTTTTCTTCTGGATATTCCATGATAGTGGTCACAGTTCTGGATATTTTCTACGGGAAGACCAGGTCTAAAATATATATATTACTGCCTACAGCTGACAGTGATAAGTAGAGGGAACTCCCAAACTGAACTTTGATGCCTGCTGGAGAAAGGTTGTGGGGCATGCATCGGTCTTTGGTATACTGAATGTAGACACTAAGGTAAGAAGGGGGTAAAGGTAACAGGAATATATCAGAGCAGATAAGTGACACACACTTGTTTCAGTCAGGCTGCTTTGACAGGTAACAGATGTTTGATAGGGGTAGCCAGGACATATACGTCCCTCCACATTTGCCCTTTTACAAAGAACCAAACAATAAACACACAGGGGTAGATTTTAAAAGAAGTGCGCGAGCGGCCTACATGTGCGCATGCTACCCGGCGCGTGCACACGTACGCCTGATTTTATAACATGCACGCGCAAGCGCACTAGTTATAAAATCTGGGGTTGGCAAGTGCAAGGGGGTGCACAATTGTGCACCTTGTGTGCGCCGAGCCGCAAGGTGCACAATTCTCCGTTCCCTCCCCCCAACCTAAACTTCCCACCCCCTTCCCCTAACCTTTCCCTCCCCAGCCCTACTCTAACCCCCCCCGACTCTTGTCTTATCTTTTGCGCCGGCCGGCAGCCTGCCGACACACAATCCTCCAACACAGCGGCAATGGCCGCTATGTAGGAGGCCTCTTGCCCCACCCCCGGACCGCCCCGCCACTTTTGTAAAGCCCCGGGACTTACACATGTTCCGGGGCTTTATACATGTTGCCGGGCCTTTTTAAAATAGGCCCAGCATGCGTAACCCTTTTAAAATCCGGCCCACAGACAACAAAGTGGAATCAATAGGCCGCAGCTTTATTACATGTACAACCAGGTGCCTGAGCCCACCAGAAACAAACTTAAGGAACTCCCAGTGAATATCTGCCACCAGCCAGCAAGAGGATCACCACCGGGCCTCCCAGCCTGCAGGATCTCGCATAGCATAAACTCCGACGACTCCCACCACTGCCCAGCAAGTAGCTGAATCTGTAGACCCCCGCCACTGCCCAGCAAGGAGCCATATGGAGACAACTGCACCCTGTAGTTCTCCAAAACGTTCAGATCTGACCACTGTCAAGTCAGCATAACACCGAAACCACCAAACCGGCTCAGGCAATACGCTACAGGAACAGGTATGAAAATAACCTCTGGCCCCTAAAGATGCGGCCCCGATTCCTAACAGAACAAATCCTCCAAGGCCTCCTGAAATGAGTAAGAACAAATCCAAACCGATAAAAGACAAATGGACCCCATCATCTCAGAATAGCCCCGAATCCAAATCCTATGACCACCCATGACGGATATGCCGATCCCCCCCAGCAAGCTTAACCAAGAACCAATCCATTACCTGCTATTAGGTTCACTTGGAGAATAGCCACTGCCATTAGCAATGGTTACATGAAATGGACTTGGTTTTTGGGTACTTGCCAGGTTCTTGTGGCCTGGATTGGCCACTGTTGGAGGCAGGATGCTGGGCTTGATGGACCCTTGGTCTGACCCAGTATGGCATTTTCTTATGTTCTTAATCTACAGATTGGCTTTCACCCGACTCCTGTGCCAAATTACTTTATTCATTTCAGAAGGCCTTGCAATTATATCGGACCAGCAAATTACAGCAGCCGGTAATAATATGGAAATAAACATTAAATCTTTCCTGACCATGCTGATGAATTTGCATCTCGACATTTTACCCCAATCATTCCCCCCTAAGTGAATAATCATCCCACATGGTTGACCAAAGCATTCCAAACCCCATCGCAAACATGGGATGAGTCCATCCCACAGCATCCCCCTATACCCCAACCACCCCAACTGCACCGCACTGCATGCACCGCACCCCGAGCATGCAGTACCTGAAAAGAAAAGACAATTAGTAAAATGCACACACATCACAACGTCCTTGGACAGACATAACCTTCAAATGCATCGGTCCTCCACCTACCAATCTTCTGAATTATCCCACCCGATAAGCCTGAACAAACCACAAAAGTTGCAGCTCCAATCCTAAATGAGTGAGTCCCAAACCGACCCACAGCCAGCCTAATTGCAGACAAACTAGACCTTAACACCATTGCAAAGTGATACTTGGTCAAGGGGTGAAGGTTGGAATGGTCAAAAACAGAGAGCCCCCCGCAGCCCGAATCCAGGGAAAAGCCAATTAATTAGTCCCTGGACACGTATGCAAACCCGGAAGAGCTCGCAGAACCACAAAAACTCCCCTACCATCCTGATTAGTTTTAGATCTAGGGACGTAAAGAATGATCGAATCACTATATAAGGTCACATGCTTAACTAACAACCCTGTCAGCTCTGCCCCTTTTGATGCCCTGGCCACTAACTCACTGACCAGAAAAACCCCCAAAAATACCAGAACAAAAGCCACATGAAAAAGACAGCATTCGTATGGAGACATGCAAATGCTTAACAAGACATCCCACAGCTTAAGCAAGATATCATGTGAAATAGGCAGCCGCCCATCAAGGTCGCACATGACACCTCTGAACCACCCAAGCAACACGCACTGGACCAGAAAACGTCCCACTGGAAAGACCTAACCGTGAGCCCGCATAAAAAATGAGAACCCCAATAATTGTCTAGATACAGCTGCCTTAGAAACCGCTCTTGTCTTCTCAATAATTTGTATCAAGAAAACATCTGGAACTGGGCCCCAATGCCAACCCAAGGATGCAAGGAAAGACACCAGCTTATTAGCGCCCTTTACGTAGAAGGGCTAGTGATGATCGCAGCAGCCTTCACACCTCTGAGAACCAAATTTCCATAGGAAAGGCGGTATAGAAGCTCAGCATAGATCCCTCTCTGGAGCAAGCCTGTGAAACAGCACCTATTTGGAACGAGAAAGAAAATCAGCCGCACCGTTAGCCACACCCAGGAAATGACGAAACCCAAAGTGTTACATTTAAAGTCATACAATAGAGCACCAGCTCCCACAACAAGTGAGAAATCATCAGCAATTTAGCCGATCTCTTATTAATGACTTCAGCTACACCCTGGTTATCGCACCAGAAAACAACCTTCTTGTCCCGGAAGCACGAACCCCATAAACAGACTGTGACCACTATTGGAAACAATTCCAAAAAGGTAATGTCCCTAGTAGTACCAGCTGACTTCCAATCATCAGGCCATAAGGCCGTGCACCAGGAACCTTGACAATAAGCTCCAAAACTTAGGGAGCCTGCTGCATCAGTATACAATTCTAAATCATGACTCGATAAAGAGTCTGACTGCCAAAGCGAAGACCAATTAAAATCAGACAAAAACCTATCCCAGTTACATAAATCCTCGTGCATCCCCCATGTAATGCGAATATGGTGGTTGCTCTTAGTGACACCAGCTATCGCAAATGATAATCTCCGAAGGAATATCATCCCCAAGGGAGTGACCCGACAGGCAAAATTTAAACTGCCCACCAGTGATTACAGCTCCTGCAAGGTTAACTGCCCAAAGCAGTGCCCTCTCAACCAACCCTCTCATTCCTACCACCTTGTCAGAAGGCAACTGGGAAATCATGACCACTGAATCTAGCCCAATCCCAAGAAAAACCAACTGTGTACAAGTACCCTCCGTTTTCCCCTCCGCAATGGGGAAAACCTTTCTAATAAACAAGAAATCACCTAAGTAATGCACGACATTAGCCAACCCCGACTGCTGCTCCACTACCCAGTACACAAAAGTGCTAAAAGCCTCAAAATATGCACAAGCAACTGAACATCCCAATGGGCATGCATTTGTCAAAATAAAAGGACTCGAATCGAAAACCCAGCAAATAAAAACTATCTGGGTGAACCGGCAGAAACTGAAAAGCAGACTCAATATCCAGCTTGGCCATCAAAGCCCCACAACCATTGCACCGCACCATTCGAATCTCTGAATCAAACGAAGCATACAACATCGCACAAAGATCGTTTGGAATAAAATCATTCACAGAATTGCCTTCGGGGAAAGACAAATTATGTATTAATCTAAACTTACCAGGTTCCTTTGTAGGGATCACCGCCAACGGTGACAAAACCATTCCCTGAAACGGAGGATCCCCAAAAGCACTCACAATTCTACCAAGCTCAATCTCGCCCCATAATTTATCCCTGACCACATTAACCATCCCATGCACCAAAGGACAATTCCTACCACCCCCCACTGAAACTGGCCCGACAAAGGGAATGTGAAAACCAAACTCATACCCACGTTATAAAAGAAGTCCAATCTCAGCTCTGGGGTAAGCCTCAAGCCAAGGTAACAATGCGTCGATGCAAATCACGGTGGGTGCCCGCTCCAAAGACTCATTACGCAGGTCCCTTCGCAGAGGGTCCACTTGAGGTTGTATCTCCCGCCCACTTAAGGCATTTGGAGGCTGGGTGTGAGGGAGCCTCAGACGTCAACAGCACAGATATCTGAACTCCACCAGCACCGTCAGAATGAGTTGGCAGCGTCGGGAAGGGATGTGCAGCTTCTGCCGAAACCCTTTCCTCGCATAGGCCACCGAGGGAGCCGCAACTACGGGAGCGGGAGCGCACTCCCCATCCTCCAAGCTTACCTCGGGAACCCCCTGTCTCGGGACCCAGCTGACTGGAAGTGCCCTCTTCTCCCTCCCAGACTGGAGTCCGAGACAGCACACTAGCAGGCACACTTAATAGGAGAAGGCCTGTTCCTTCAGAAGAACCAGAAGGGCCGCTTGACTCCTCATGACTCCCCGACACCGCCAACAGGAACCCATTCACTGACGTCCTCAACTGCCATAGCCGCCTCCTCCGAATCCATTGCAGGCAGCGAACCACGCTGAAAAACCGTAAACCAGAAAAAAACGAAGCTGAAAATAAAATGCAATGCGACAGAGACAGCAGAGTAAGTAAACTCTGCCCGCGCCTGACAGCCCCTAAACTCTCAACTCCTCCCATTACCTGTCTGGCAAGCCCCCGAGGGCCAATCAGCTCTCAGCCCCACCTTGGTTTAAATTTAAACCATGCATGGCCCTACACTGTCGGACTGGAAACCCAGTCACCCTAGTCCCCCTCCTCTACCCCCCCTCCCCTGTGGCTCGCTCAGGAAGTGAGCCTAGCACCATATTACCTTGGGCAAACGGGCACAGGGCCCGCCTGCCCTCTGAATCTATCAGCTGGTTGACGGCATAGTGCTGAGTCAATGGGCAATAGTCATGTGTGTTCCCAACTCCTAACAGAGACAGCAGGCTGGTAATGAGCACCAGCAGCAAGACACCGAACTTCCTGGGAGCCCAAGGTCATGACTGCACCAGCAGGTCGAAGGGCTAGGAGGAGGGCCAGAACGAAAGAAACTGCTAAAGCCAAGCTACGGCACAGGCCTTTATGACACAACCCATTCTTGCGAGCAAACTCTCGCCTCTCACATTGCCAAAAAGTACTCAGCGGAAGTACAAGGCCGTCCTGTCAAGGTGCATTGTGAGTCTCTTTTGAATCTCTGAAGTGCCCTTGTAGGCGGGATCCACGCGTGAGCTTCCCATTTCTGGCATGCGGGCGTTGTGCTTGGGGGGCCTGGATTGGTTTTATTCTGACAAGCGTTAACACCCGAAACCCTGCAGAGCTGAGATCTGGTTTCTTCATTGTTGCTTTCTTAACTGAGGACAATTCCAGCCCTTCGGAGGTGCCCCTAGGCCTGAAGGGTTGCTGGTGGCTACAAGTTAGCAGAAGACAGAGTCAAATTTGGACCTGAGCTATCTGCACCTGCTCCCTTTCCTGCCAGGCTCTTTTTCATTTTTGTATCTGCCCTCCCAGCAATCCCTTTCTTTCTAGAGGTAAATTTATCCTACCCTTTTTATCCCAGGAAACTAGCAGGACCATGCCAGCTGACCATGCCCTTTCACTATGGCTTCATGATAACAACTGAAAAATTACATAATCTCTTTGATTAGTGCAGTGGCAAGTTCAGAAGCAGGATGAGACGTCCCACTCACTCAGCACCAGACATTTTTAATTTTTCAGTCACCTGGGGAGACATTTTGGCCCATAATCATAGATCTGTCTTTTGCACCTCCCTGAGTAAAAAAAAACACTGCCTCCCCCCCTCCCCCCAGCCTTTCTTAAGTGCTCCAAATGCAGATCTGTGAAGTAGGCACAAGGGCAAATGTGCACAACCAGACCTCTGTTCTTTATCAGGCAGGGTGCAGGGAATTGTTTTGTCTTGGTCGGCTCTGCAAATCTTTTCGTTGTGTGATTTAGTGTGGCAAACGTCCCACGGGGTGGTGCTGCTTCAGCTTCCCCCCCCCCCCCCCCTCCCCTAATAACTGCAGAGCTGCGTCTCCGGCTGAGCTGGATGCCAGGAGTTACCTGTTCCCTCCCGTGATCCTTATTTCCCACGGGCACCTGAAAGTTCTTGGGTGGTGGTTTTAAGGCAGAATGAGTTTGCTTCTTGTCTCCCTGCCATGGGAACCCAGTTAATGAGTAACCATAGCGTGCTACAAGGCAGTTGCTTCCCAGTGACTTGACCCAGACGACGTGAAGCTCCATAAGGCAGCATTTGTTCTGCTGAGCCTCAATGGGCCCTTGTGCTGCAGAGAGTGTGTGTGTGGGCGGAGTGGGGGGGAGAGGAGAAAGAGAGGCACTAAATCATTCCACTTGTATCTTCCCTCCCCTTCATCATAGGCTATAGATCCCCTATCTATGAAAAGTCTAAATGATTCTTATATCTTCGATGGGATAGAGTGAGGTTGTCTAATTTATCCCCCACATGACCACTCGGTATAATGAGGTGTGCTGAGCTATGCATGCAGTTTTCCTGCGAACGTGCACATATTTTTTATGTGCAGACCTTACTCTGCATGCAGCAAGGAGTTTTGCATGCAAAAAAAAAAAAAAGTGTGCACACAAACCAGCATAAAACTGTGTGCACAAAATTAGCGCTCTTCCATTTCCATCCCATGTTAATGAAGGCATTAGCTATTACTCCCTGATGCAGAGAGAGGCACTTAGGCTTAACACCGAGGTTTCTTACTGCTGGAAATATAACTCCTGGTCAGAGCTGGAGTAAAGTTACTCTGGCTAATGTTAGTCTAAGCGGTCGAACCTGAGGTTCGTGGTGTGGAGGTCCTGCACTCAGAATTTCTGCGCATAAAACACAATTTGTGCTGAAATCATGTTTTGTGTGCTGAAAGCATGTTTTGTGTGCAGAATCGTCAAGAGGCACTGACTGATGAGAATAGACATTACCAATTCACCTTAGAAACTTACAATAAAGGCCAACTTTTGTTTTGAGGTCCACCGCTGGCAAAAGCAGAGTTCTCCGGAGGTTAGACGAAGTGCACGGTTTCGTACCATCAAACAGTTTATAAAAGAGTGTCTCTCTGGTTTCTTCTTACAACTACGGGTTTTCAAATGTCTTTACGTGCAAGATTTAAAAAAATACTACTCCTACAAATACTGCATTTCTGTGTGATTGGATTACTGATTTCAGGCTTCAGCCTCTCTGTTTGACACAATATTGACATTCCTCCTATCCTCAGTACACATATTTTGTGGTGTACTTTTTCTAGTGCATTTGTAAGAGGCATCTGTCAGGAAGCGACAGGCGTAATCCTAGTGATTTGTTCAGGTTTCCTGTTAGTCCATGCCAGGAGTTTCCGTTGCCTCTTACCTAGTTGGTTGAAAGAACGAAGGTTTGTCAAATCTAAGCATCATCTGATTACCTAGCAGCTGTCTCTGCACTGTGATTAAGGGAAAGGTTAAAAAAAAACCCAAAAAAACCCCAAAAACTAAAAAACAAAGCCACTGCATCTTTGCCTGACCCTAAATATGGTGATGGACTCAGAATTAGCACTCTTCCCCCTCCTTTGGTGCTCTGTCACTATATCCACCAATAGCTTTTTTTTTCTCTTAAAGCTGGGAGTGACCCTGTCATCAGAAGAGCACATTGAAAGATTCAGACACTCACATCAGGACAGAAGGCTTCCCTGCATGCTGGGTGAATGAGGATTTTCTTCTGCATCAGGACAGGAACATGATATTCAGGGAGAGAGAGAGAGGTGGAAGGGAAAGGAAAGGAAAGGACATGGGGATGGGGATGGGGATGGATGCAGGGGAAACTGAGATGGCAGTAAGCCCATGTATAAGAGATGACCAGATAGCTCCATGTGAAAAAGGCCAGCAGGGCCAGGCCTGGTTTTGCTCCCAGTGTATCTTGGGACTTGAAGTTCTGGATTCTTAAGAAAGGCAGCTGTACAAGTCCCTTATTTATTTATTTATTTATTTATTTATTTATTTAACAGCTTTTAATATACCGGTGTTCGTGCAAGCACATCACACCGGTTTACAATAAACTTGAGAAAGGAGGAAATTACAAAAAACAGGGAGTGGGGGATGGAGCAGGAGCGAAAAAGGGGGGGGGGGAGAGAGAGGGAGGAAGGTAAGGAGGAAAGAGAGCAGCTGAGCAGGTAAAAGGAACGTAGCAGTATTTACAAGAGAGGTTGCTTAACGGGGTTATACATTGTTGTTTAATTACAGCGGTTAAGGGGGGGTAAAAGATTATATAGGGGAGAAAAATGGATGCTTACTTACAACAGTTATGGGATATAATGAAAACTTATTTGAACATTTAAAAACACAAAAATGTAAAATATTAGCTTATTTACAACAGTTATGGTTATAGCAGGTACTAAAAGGGAGCTTGATTTAAGGTTTTTGGCGCAGGTTAAATGTTTTAAAATTGATAATACAGCGGAGGACGGTAAAGGGTAGCGCAGGAGTGAGAGGTGGGCTGGGGGGGGGGATATAGGAACAGGTGAGGGGAGGGAGGAGGTGAGGGGGGAGGCTGGGGTGGATGAGGGAGGCTGGGGTGGAATAAGGGAGGAGGGACTAGGGAGAGGCTAGAGGGGGGAGACTGGGTGGACTAGGGGGGAAGGCTACGAGGGGCTGGAGTTGGGGTAAGCCTGCTTGAAGAGCCAGGTCTTAATGCCTTTTTTGAAGATGGGTAGGGAGGGTTCAAGACGGAGGTGTGTAGGGAGGGAATTCCAGAGGACGGGGCCCGCGATGGTGAAGGCTCTTTCTCTGGTGGTGGATAATCGGCTGTTTGAGGGGGGGGTGTGAAGGGTGCCTGTGGAGGTGGATCTTGTCTGGCGGGTTGAGAGGTGGAAGTGGGGCATTTCTTTAAGCCAAGGGGGGTTGTTTTTGTAGAGGGTGTTATGAAGGATGGTAAGGGTTTTGTATTGGGAGCGGAAATGGATGGGCAGCCAGTGTAGGTCTATTAGGATGGGTGTGATATGCTCTCTTTTACGTGTATTGGTAAGGATTCGAGCCATGGCGTTTTGGAGGGTTTGGAGAGGTTTGATGGTGGAGAAAGGGAGGCCTAGTAGCAGGGCGTTACAGTAGTCCACTTTGGAGAAGATGGTGGACTGTAGGACTAGTCTGAAGTCTTGAGTGTGGAGTAGAGGCTTGAGTTTTTTGAGGATCTGAAGTTTGTAGAAACCTGCTTTAAGGAGGGACTTGATGTGAGGTTTGAAATTGAGGTGTTGGTCAAGGGTGACTCCCAGGTCTCTTACGGCGGGGGGTAGAGTGGGGGAGATGTTAGGGGGCGGTGGTGTGGTGGAGGAATCATGCTCAGATTGCTTGGATATAAAGAGTAGTCCCTTGATTCCCTGGGTAAAACCAAGACAGGCTCAGCCTGTCCCATTTGACATAGAGCTGTATGGTCACCTTTCCTGAACAGCTTCCAGTGTCTGGTAGTCTTAACAAGGGACGGAGAAGCTGTCCTGTTTGTCATCACAGCACATAACAGCCTGATCCTGAGAACAGATACATCACTTCTTTTCCTTGTAAGCAGTTCTTAATATGAATTGCCTTGCACTGCTCAGTTCAGTTTGAAAGGAAATTGAATAAAATGTAGCTGGGTTCATGTTTTATGTGATCTTTACTTCTGTAGAACAAAATCTGAATCCTTTCCTCTCCCAAAACAGAAGTGTTAACCCTTTCAAAAAAAAAAATTTGCAGATCATATCTAAAGGGATCATATTTTTCCTTTGTATTTCTGATTGTTATGAAATCATCTTTTAATTTTAGAAATAATTATGGAGGTAGCTTTTCTGGGATAGCTTGGAAATAAAGATCAATAAACATAAAATGGTAGAAGGTGGATTACTGGACTAACTTAATACCATCTCTTGATCAGCTTTCAGGAACCAACACTCCCTTCAGCAGGTCAACACCATAATCAGCAGGTCAGAGCACAAGGCGATGTTGCCAAAACACAAATAATGTTTAGATCTAAATGTTTTTATGCGCTCAGTTATCACTTAGCATTTGTTTAGTGCTACCAGACACAGCACTGTGCCTGAGGTTCTGGAGAAGAGACAGAAGACGGACTTTACAGCTAAAGATGCCAGCCGGCAGTCGGTGGAGTAGAGCCATGTCAAACAGGCATTTGTACTCCCCTGATTTGAAGGTCAGAAGGGTCTGCGTACAAGACTGACCTGATGAAGGGAGCAAAGTGCTCAAAAATGAGTTACAAATATGTTAAGTCAGTCCAATAAAAAGGTTGTGACTAGGGAGATACAAAGCTGAAGACCTTTTGGGTTTTTTTTTTCTGTGTGTCTAACAGGCCGATTCAGTAAACCGTGCTCCGAGGTGAGTGCCCGGTCTCCCAACGCGCGCCCAGGCCACTCTCCTGGGCGCGCGATTCAGTATGCAAATGAGGGCGTGCGCTAATAAGGAGGCACTAGGGATACTAGCACGTCCCTAGCGCCTCCTTATTGGTGGAAGCGGCGGCTGGCGTTGGTTGTCGAACCCGCTGACAGACACGGGGTTCGGAAAACGGACGCCAGCAAAATTGAGCGTCCGTCTTCCAACCCGCGGGCTGCGGGCAGATTTTCTTTTTTTTTAAGAGTTTTATAAATTTTTTTTATTTTGGGGCCTCCGACTTAATATCGCTATGATATTAAGTTGGAGGGTGTACAGAAAAGCAGTTTTTTCTGCTTTTCTGTACACTTTCTCGGTGCCGGCTGAAATTAACTCCTGCCTGTAAAAGGGGTAATAATAGCGTGTCAAAAACGCGCATCCAAACGGGGGCTAACGGTGCGCTGGGCCTGAGCGCACCGTACTGAATCGGCCTGTAAGTGAGCTAACATGCCACCTACGCTATTAAATTTCGAGAGCTGCGGGACCTTTTCTGTAACAGAGAGAAACCGCCTAGCAAAGAAACCTTCTTCAAACAATGTACTGGAGTAACCTCACAACACCAGGGAACATTTGAGGACCAAAAATGAGTGGGGTTGGATGGGGTGGGGAGATCCTTCTAGGCCCCCTTCTCTGGCCCAATAAAATGTACTTTTCCTCCTCCCTTCCAATGCTAGACTCTGTCCCCTCATTCCTCTTACAGGGCTTCCACCTGCCCCGGCTCAGCCTTGACACGCTGATCCTGTCCCGCCCCTCTGCCTTCCTCCCCTCGTCGCTGCTTCAGTATAAACCATATCTGGGTCCAGACTGACTGAAAGTTGTGGTATCATCCCCCAAAATGCAATGACTTTTAATATTATTAATCGAGAGGACCGTGGCAGGAATGGGAGCGGCCTCCTAACAGTTAAACGTAAGGGAAGACGGAAGAATCTTTCACGGTTTTACTGTAAGCTTCCCATAGGGCAGTGACAGCCTCTTGGTGTTTAAGGGCCACATCTGGGTGAGAGGTTTCTAAGCCTGCACATGACTTGCCCTGTTTCCTAGCTGCTGAGCTGGTTTTCTGGCTGCTTCTGCCTTTCTGCTCCCATTTACCTGATAAATTAACAAGTTACTTGCTGCTTTTTTTTTTTTGCAGTAACTCAGCAGTGGTTCAGGAATGTGAGGCAGGAATGTTGTCCTGGTACAAGGGAGTTTGAGGGAGGGGTTGGGAAGGAGGAGGGGGGAATCCTTTCAACATTGGCTTTGTGCACAGACCCCACAAGTTTTGAGACTCTGCATTGGGCAGAAATCAGAGTCCCTGGATCTAAGAGAATCCCAGAGGACCCAGCCGGGTTCCAGCATCTTGTAAAACCTGGGCTGGATCTGGCCAGCTGTTTGTAAGTCAATTCGCAGGGTTCTGTGTCCAAATGGAAAGGAAAAAACTATTTTTCTAATACTGAACTGCTGCTCTCCACCATCTCCATATGGAAAGAAGACAGCAATTTTGTTTTTCAGTGTTGTTATTGATGCAGTGTGTGCTCCTTTGTTAAACTGATCCCTTTTCAGTGTTACCTGGCTGTGCACAGGTTAGGAAAACGGATGCTCTAAAATTGAGCGTCCGTTTTCCTAACCGGCTGACAAGCCACCTCTCCCGGGTGCCTGCTGCCGAGGAGGCGCACAAATTCCCCTAGCGCCTCCTTTTTACTGCAGCAGCCCATTTGCATTTCGCATTGGGTGCCCCGGAAAGGTGGATCGGCGCGCGTTAAGGGAGCGGGCGCTCGATCGTGAGAGCCCATTTAACGCGCGCCGATATTGCATCGGCCTGAAAGTGATTTTTCTAAGCCTTGCAATCAGCCAAATTAATAACTCTTATAAGGTAAGAGGTCTCGATTAGTGCTAGCAGCTTTCAATCTTTGACAAAGAAAATTTCTTTTTTGGACCATAAAATGCCATTTTAACATCCCCCCCTCCCCCCTTCTAAAAGGCCTCAGGTTCAGGGCATTTCAGGGAGAGATTGGGTGAAAATCAGGACCTGCACTACCAGGCCACTGGAGTGCTGAGCCGGTGCCCAGGATTTCACTTCTGGCGCGGGGTGAAAGTGAGGGCCAAATTTTGCACAAGTACGGGAGGTTCTGTTTTATGGTTTGATTCTGCGAGATCCTGGCTGACGCTGGCACATCTCCAGGCACTACGCAGGCTTCCCCCTTTCGCTTTGATCTTTATCGAGGGAGGTGAGGTCTTGCCAACTGCGCTTCAGGGAGTTGTTACTATTTCCCCTTCACTGTGCCATGCTCGGCTCCGTGTCTCCCCTAATTAATTTTAATCTGTGTTGGAAAAACACCGAGGACAATTAAGGATGTCTCTCAAGCTGAAGTACCGTGTACATCTTCACACCCATCTGCATTTGTCAGCTGCCTGGGGCCTTGTGATTGTGAAATCTTGAAGTGGAGATTTTCCTTAGTTTAATTGGCAGCTCTGGAATGCGCTGCAGTGCTTGTGCACTGGCACGAGTTAGTGCACATTACTTGTACAGCCTTTCTTCATTCTTAAACATGAGATGGGCACAGGGCTTCTTGTCCCTTGGGCATGGAGAATAAAGGCGTTTCAAGTCCCAGTTTCTCTCAAATACATTTCCATGCAGGTGCTTGATGTTCTAAAAGCAAATCTTTTTACTTAGGGATAGAACATAAGAACATAAGAACAAGCCATACTGGGTCAGACCAAGGGTCCATCAAGCCCCGCATCCTGCCTCCAACAGTGGCCAATCCAGGCCATAAGAACCTGGCAAGTACCCAAAAACTAAGTCTATCCCATGTTACTGTTGCTAGTAATAGCAGTGGCTATTTTCTAAGTCAACTTAATTAATTGCAGGTTCTCCTCCAAGAACTTATCCAATCCTTTTTTAAACCCAGCTTCACTAACTGCACTAACCACATCCCCTGGCAACAAATTCCAGAGTTTAATTGTGCGTTGAGTGAAAAATAACTTTCTCCAATTAGTTTTTAATGTGCCCCATGCTAACTTCATGGAGTGCCCCCTAGTCTTTCTATTATCTGAAAGAGTAAATAACCGATTCACATCTACCCGTTCTAGATCTCTCATGATTTTAAACACTTCTATCATATCCCCCCTCAGTCGTCTCTTCTCCACGCTGAAAAGTCCTAACCTCTTTAGTCTTTCCTCATAGGGGAGCTGCTCCATTCCCCTTATCATTTTGGTAGCCCTTCTCTGTACCTTCTCCATCGCAATTACATCTTTTTTGAGATGCGGCGACCAGAATTGTACGCAGTATTCAAGGTGGGATCTCACCATGGAGCGATACAGAGGCAGTATGACATTTTCTGTTTTATTCGCCATTCCCTTTCCCCCTCAGCCGTCTCTTCTCCAAGCTGAACAGTCCTAACCTCTTTAGCCTTTCCTCATAGGGCAGCTGTTTCATCCCCTTTATCCTCGGGTAAATTTAACAAATGGTTCTTCTAATCTTCTTCCCCTGCACCTCTGACAGAGAGGGCAGATTATTCTGTAAATTGGAATATGAACAAGCAGGCACTAATTAAATAGAAAAGAGAATTCCACTTTCCAGCACCCTCTCCAGGAATGTCCTGTTTAAGGGGTTTTCTCTATCAGCAGGGCTTCTTCCTGCCATCACTGGAAGACCAAAGGATTCTCCCATCCATCCCACGACAATACTAACAGCAAGGTCTCTCCTGGAATATACTTCTCCACATGGAGCGTACTCACTGCTCCTATGTTTGCATGAGTCAGGTTTCTAGTTAGCACCATCCACAGGCAGATTTGAGCACCTCCAGCTTCCTCAACCATGCTCTCCACTCTTCTGTTTCTTTTTTTTTTTTTTTTTAATTTTATTTTTAATTGCATTTCATTTTATTACAAACAGAATAATATCTATAGGATGATATCATCCTATAAGGAAATACAAAAGAAAACTAGATAACAAATACAGCTAGTATTATTGGAGCTAATTTAAGGAAAATCCAAAAAAGAAACTATGTTGTCAATCCACATTTATCTTTACAATCCCCCCCTGTCAGTTCATTAGATATTAGGAGAGTGCATCCAGAAACAACCTAAGTTTTTCTGGGGAACTGAAGACATATCTATTGTCCCCATGTTTAACAAAACATTTGCATGGGTATTTTAGATTAAATTGTAATCCTTTTTTCAAAGCCTCAGGCCGCATCTCAATAAATTTCTTCCTGCGTAACTGTGTTGAATCACTTTTTTGATGTTTAAAATGAGTTTTTAATACCAAATCTCTTTCCAAAGAGGAAGAAAATTGCACCAATAAAGTTGCCCTTTTTTCAATTTTTGATTCAAAAGATTTTTCTAAAAACTCAGTCAGATTTAAATCTATTCTACTTTCTTCTTTTTTTCCCTCCTCTGATGTTTGTAATTGTAATTGTAAATAGTATGATTTTATAATTATTGGTAATGAATTTTTGGAAAATTTAAGAATATTCTTTAGATAACTTTTAATCAAATCTAATGATGTAGATAGATGTGTTTTGGGGAAATTCAAGAACCTAAGATTTAATCTTCTGTTCTGATTTTCCAGCATTTCAATTCTTCCCTCATATTCCTCAACCGATTTGACCAGATTTAACTGAACATTATGAATATCCCCGAATTTTTTATCAACTGTTACCAATTTTTCCTCCAATTTCTCAATTTTTTCTTGTGTATTGGTATCTTTCTTAATCGCATCTTGAACAGTTACCATAAGGGTATTTATAGACTTCTGCATATTTACCATCATTATACCCAGTTCTTCTATCGTAAACTTCTGGGGCACAATTAAAGATATACCCTCCATTCCTAATGCACTCCCCTTTTCTCCACTCTGTTCAGGGTTCCCCACTACTCCCTCTATTTCAGACAATTTAGAAACATTCGTATCATCAGCCGAGTTTTTTATGGAGTCTATAGATGTAAATTGACTACCATCCGGTTTCATAGAGGGTGGGTCTGGTCTCTCGGGGGCTCCAGGAGTTAGAGATATTTCTGTGGCCAAATGGGTCAGAACTTGCTCCTGATCTGAGACATTAGCGGCCCTCTCTGGAGTTAATGTGGTTACTGGCTGAAAACACTCCGCTATTTTAGGCTGAAGTCATTTGTTAGGCGTTGATTCAGTCACATTATCTCTCAACTTCACCTTCCTTTTGGTGTGAGGCATGGCGAAGTTGAACCTAAATGGGAGCAATTCCAACAGACAACAATATTTTATACTTAGCTGATTGTCTCTAGGGCCGCTCTGGTCGCTAATGTTCTCTCTCAAATCGATCAAATCCGGGCAAAGCCGGGCTAAGTCGCGCGCCCCTTGGACGCGCGCGGCTTAGGCGTCGCGCCGGCGTAGGATCGATTTTATTCCTACCCGGCTCCTCCTCCTGACGTCACCGTCGGCAGCGTCGGTACCCGGATACAGGAAGTGGCCGCAGTCGAGGGATTCCAAAAGAGTTAACAGCTGACAGCTGAATTGAGGTACAAAGTTCAATTGGGCTGCCGAAGCAACCCCCAAATATTCTCCCACTCTTCTGTTTCTGAGCAGAACCCCTGTGATCCTCTTTATCCATAACTGTCATGGTTGCCTTCTAGGAGAAGCATTTTCCTGGCGCCTCTCTTGCCTCCTGAGAGAGTTACTTTTCTATCCACTGGGGCAGGGCTCCTCTCCTGTGAAAGATCCAGTAACTTTCCCCACAGGGGTCTCTGTGTACCCCCTGCTGACAGAAACCACCTCCTGCACACGCAGAGGGAGGACCCAGCTCATTCTGTGCTACAGAAGGGCTTGGGCCTTGTATGTGCAGTACTCCTGGTTCTACTTCCCTGAAACAATGTCTTAAGTGAGAGATAATCACCCGGTGCCAAGTGGGGAAATACAATTAAAATGCAGTAATCCTTGTCTTCTGATTAGACGAGGCATTTCAACTTAAATATTTGGAATATGGAATATTCATATCAGCCAATCGGTTGCCAGGTCCAGAGGACTCTGCCTGCTAGGGCAGTTGAAGTAGTTGGCAAGAGGATCAGGATCCAGATCTACCACCTGGGAAGCAACACACTGCTGCTCTACCACTGATAATACCTCCAGTCTTCTGAACAAGCTCCTCTTGTCATTCCCTGCTCCGGCATCTGCAAGACTAACTTTGTGCATTCAGCTGCTTTGCACCCAAATGATTAAAAAAAAAAAAAAATATATATATATATATATTCCACAAGAGTTACAATTAGAAGCTTCCTATCTCAAGTTCCGCAAGAAATGCAGAACTTGGCTGTTGGGTCAGCCTCCCGTTAGGCTCTTTCTCACTACTATCGGAATGCACTCAATGGTTATAAACTGGGACTCTTCCCTAGATTTAACCTGCATTCCTAATTTCTTACTCCCCCACCCCAGACTCTCTGGCAGAGACCTTCCCTTACCTCCTTGTCTACATCCGATCATTATAAGTTAAAATTCCCTTAGGCATGTTTTCCTGCTGCTGGACCGCCAAGGATCTTCGGTCGCTTGACTGGATCTTTAGGACCTTGAGCTGGGCGGGCGCCTCTGCTTGCACGCTGATACCATGAGACTGAGACGGCAAGCAAGGCACCTGCTCTGATTTCCCACTCCTGCAAGATCAGTACAGAGTGAAGGTGCCCACGTGACTCATACTCTTAGAGGTCTGTGTGGTGCTGGCCTTAGTTTGGAGGGACCCGCCTGGAGACTGAAGATCCATGGAGCAGGCCAGCAAGGTATGAAGAGAATGGCTTGCTGGGTGAGGAAGGACGGAGGTAGGCAGGCAGGCATGCTAGGGGAGGGTGGAAGCAGGTATGCTGGTGGGGGAGGGGGACTGGTGGTGGAGGCAGTCTTGCTGGGGGGTGGGGCGTAGTGGTGGAGGCAAAGGCTGGCAGTCTTGCTGGGGAGGGAGTGGTGGTGGTGGAGGCAGGCAGACATGCTGTGGCAGGTAGGGGGCAGTTTGGAGACAAGCTGCCTTGGCTTACTGCAGGTTTGCGAGCCTGTTTGGGGGAAAGGGCCGAGAAGTTGGCTGTTGGAAGGAAAAGCTGTTGTGAGGACAGGCTGATTGGTTGGGATGATTGGGGGTGGAAAGCTTGGAAGCTAGTAAGGACAGATGGGGGTGGCCTGTGCGTGTAAGAGGGCACTCTGGATGGGGGGGATGAGAGAGTGGATGGAGAGCTGGATCAGAATAGGGGGAGGAACACCTACCTCCTTCCCTTCAGTCTGGACTTAAACTTGATACTGGCCTCTGTCCCCCAGATCCTGAAATCCCCCTTTTCTTTTCCTGTCTCGTATTCTCACCTCCTCGCCATCATTCTCCCTCTCCTCTCCCCATCCATGGTCCTCTCTCTCTCTCTCTGTCCCATCCCCATTTCTAGCATTCTTTCTTTCTCCTCTTGTCATCTCTGGTCCTTTGTGTGGGATGGGGAGAGAAAGAGAGAGAGAGAGAAGGGGTGGGGACAGGGGAAGGGGAAGCTGCACTCTGGGCTGAGGGGGGGGGGGAGAGAGAGTTGGAAGATACTGGTGCTGGGCACAGAGAGGGCAAAGCAGAGCAAGAGATGGGTGGGATGTGTTATGCTGGGGTCACTGAGCCCCCATCATTGTCCCCCGGCATGTAGGAATCTGTTTATTGTATTTTCCCAATGGAATGTGTACTGATGTTTTATGGCCTGTTGCAATATTTGCTGTGCTGCCTTTTCATAGATAGTGCTGTTGCTGCTTAAGTCCTGGGCATTAGTGCTACCATGGTATGCAATGGTACGCTATGATATAGGCAAAGAATATATCTAACTATAAACGTAAAGTAAGACACTGGTAGTGGAAGCTGGGGGCAGAGCTTGATTGATTTGCTTGGGGACCCCCCCCAATCAAAAAGGCATTCCGCTGCCTCTGTCCACATGCCCGTCTTGTTTATTTATTTATTTATTTATTTACACATGCTTTATATTCTGCACTCTTACCAAATTATTTGTTCGAGGTGGATTACAACATGTTAAAATCTAAAACAACATAACATAAAAAAAACAAATTAGAATACAATATAATTCATCATCTAGAAGCTTCTCTAAACAAGGGAGTTTTTAACACCCTCCTACAGCTTTCATAATCACTCACTAAGGGGTAGATTTTAAAACCTACGTGCGGGCGTCCATGTGCGCACGCTACCCGGCACGCACACATGGACGCACACAGGTGCGCGCATGTTATAAAACTGGGGGTCGGTGCACACAAGGGGATGCACAATTGTGCACCCTGCACGCGCTGATTCCTGCGGCCTTCACCCGTTCCCTCCCAGGCCGCTCCAATTTCGGAGCGGCCTGGGAGAGAACTTCCTAACCCCCTAACCTAACCTCTGTTCCTCTTCCCTATCCTAACCCTCCCCCCGACCTTTATCGTACCTCTTGCGCCTCCCTCCTGCCTCCTGGCAGGCGCAAGTTGTGCACGCCGGCAGCCTGCCGGCACGTGAGCCTCCAACACAGCAGCAAATGGCCGCTGTGCTGGAGGCCTCTGGCCCCAACCCCCAGACTTCCCCGCCCCTTTTTCGAAGACCCGGGACTTAGACGCGTCCCGGGGCTTTATGCGGGTCACTGGACCTTTGTAAAATAGGCCCGGCACGCGTAAATCCTACGAAAATCTGACCCTAAGCGCATTTCTGAGGGGCTATTATTCCATAACATTGGTGCAATATGGGAAAAGGCTTGCGTAGAGATTTTCTGTAGCTGTACATCTTTAATACCTGAGATTGTCAACAACTGTTGCGATTCAGAATGCAGAGACCTTTGAGGACAATATAGGGTCACCAGTTGTTTCAGATTCACCACAAATAACATGCTGAAGTAATGATAAAATCTTAAACCTTACACAGAACTCCATTGGAAGCCAGGGTAATTCATGTAACACTGGCGAGATATGAGCAGATAAAGGGTAGCCCAAGACCACCTGGGCAGCAGCATTCATCAGGAACTGCAATGCCTCCACATAGCACCTAGGTAGTCCTATGTACAGGGCATTGCAGTAATCCAAACAAGTTAGTGCAAAGGCCTGCATCACCATCCTAAAATCATTTCTGTCCAGGTTAAATCGCAATCTCCACAACTTCCTTAGCTTAGAAAAGCCTCTTCGTACAACGGCCTGTAGTTGTGGCTGCAATGTAAAACCCGTGTCCAACCAAACCCCTAGATCTCAAGCACCACTGAAACATCTATTCCCTCAGCCTGACAGGAAATAGAGGGAATTAAATCAACCATACGGGAAACCGGTAATATCTCAGTTTTCCTGATTTTCACCAGTAAACCATTCTGCTTCATCCATGAAATGATATTGTTTGTACTTTGATTCACCTGGGAAATAGTATCCTGTAAACCAGTGGTTCTCAACCTTTTTTTGGCTGGGATACACCTGACAGATGGTTCTCACATGCGTGACACATTGAACATGTGACTGGCATGGGGCTAAATGTAAATATACATTCTGCATCCTCGGGAATCCCCTCGACCCCCAACAATGGGTGCAGAGCAGAACTAGGGCATTACCCGTACAACTCACCATACAAAAAAGATATTCTGGTTCTGATGACATCTCAGTAAAAGCAAAACAAACTCCTTTTACTACCAGGCAAAATAGCCCTCCTTATGAAAAGACAGTAATTTACCACCAATGCATGTTCTATTGAGAAAACACAACAAATAAGATTGATGCAAATGCCTACATGCTAGTAAAATACCTCACCTCTGTCACACACATAGAACTGACCTTCACCAATTTTCTTTTTTTCCTACTCCCAGTTAAGGCATCCTTGTTATAATGTAACTTTATGCTCCTTTTAAATTGTCTCTTGTTGATTGTTGGTTTATAGTTCCTGCTTAGTTCGATGTAAACCGAGTTGATTTGATTTGTATCAAGAAAGTCGGTATATAAAAGCCTTTAATAAATAAATAAATAAGTACAGAAAGACCACAAATTATAAATATGGAGACAGAAACTGGAATGGAAAACCAAAAAAGCCACTCTGCATGCAGTGCGAACCTGGAAAAATGGAAAGAGAAATATAGCACCTAACATAATCCCAGTATCTGCAATAATGCACACAAACTAATCCACACAGTTACTCCTGTATTATGGAACACACTCAAACAGTAACAACCCTACCAATGAAAAGGCAACACTACAAATATTAAACCAGGCCCTAAATACTAATACACCTCCTATAAGGAAAACAGAACAAGCCAAGCTACTATAGATCCCCATTACAGAAATAATTGTAAAACTATACTAATAAATGTTACAAAACAGCTGATGAACAGAATAACATCCAACAATTAAAAACTCATAAAAATTATTAAAAAATGGCCAAATATCAATAAAATATTTCAAAACAGCAGACATCACATATTACCCAATTATTAAAATGGCAGTCAATCAAGAAAAATTAACTTAAAAAGCCACCTTTACTTACCCTCGCCAGCAACTCTTCTACTCCTTTCCCTTGCAGGCCAATAGCACTCACCAGAAGCAGCAGTGGCTGCTGAAGCTCTGTCCTCACGGTCCTCTTCCTTAGGGCCCTCAACCAGTCTCTGTCTCTCACAAACACACCAGTCACCTCCCTGACCAGTCTCTGTCTCTCACACACACCAGTCACCTCCCTGACCAGTCTCTGTCTCTCAATCACACACATGCTCTCTCACATATATATAATCTCTCAATCACATACAAATGCTTTCGCTCCCATTCTACCACACACACACAGTGCTGCCACTCATGCACTCATTCTACCACACACACAAGTACTCACTCACACACCCAGGCTCCCATTCTACCACACACACAAGCTCTCACTCATGCACCCAGGCTCCCATTCTACCACATACACGAGCTCTCACTCACTCACGCACCCAGACTCCCATTTTACCACACACACAAGCTCTCACTCATGCACCCAGGCTCCCATTCTTCCACACATACAAACACCCATACCCAGGCTCACATTCTCACACACACACAAACACCCACACCCAGGATCCCATTCCCACACACACACACAAACACCCACACCCAGGCTCCATTCACACATGAATACATGGGCCTCACCATCAAACCTCTTCTTCTTTTGCCGCAGGGATGGGCTCTAGTTGAGCTGTGGCTTTACTCTGGTAGGCCTTCTTGTTAACTGCCACAGAGACAGGCTCCCATGGCGACCTTGCTTCAGCGGGGTCAGGCTTCCTCTTCACCGCCACGAGGATGAACTTCTGTGGCGGTCTTGCTTCCCGGGATTGGGCTTCTTTGCTATGGGATGCCCCTTCTTCCTGCCCCACCAGCCAATCAGAGGCGTCCTCCCTTCTTCCTACTCTCACTGGCAAGAAGGGAGGAGGTTTCCGATTGGCCCACAAGGCAGGGAGAAGGGAAACACAACTGGGGCAGTGGGACACCAGCAGCTGTGACACACCTGCCGGTCCTTGGCAACACACTGATGAGTCGCGACACATCGGTTGAGAATCGCTGCTATAAACCATTAATCACTGGGTATAATAGTTGCAAATCATCTGCAAATACGTGAAAACCACATTCATCCTTTCTAACAGATTACACAAAGGCAGTAAAAAAAATATTAAACAACATGGTGGATAGGCAAGACCCCTGAGGAACACCATGTTGTAATGATGACTACTTGGAAACATAGTTACCTGCCCAAACCTGATAGATATGATGAAAATCACTTCCCCAATTAATTCCCCTACCCCAATTTCTGCTAACCAGGTCAACAGTATAGAATGAGAAATTGAATCAAATGTCAATGATATGTCTAAAAGGACAACAATCACCACTTGATTCTTATCTATCAAAGAACATAATCCGCAACAGAGACCAACACAGTCTTGGTGCTATGAGCATAACAAAACCCACTCTGGTAATCATTTAAAATCTTATTATCCTCCAAGTAGTTGTCAACTGATTCAGCACTAGCTTCTCAATGATTTTCCCCACTGATGGTAAAACAAATGGTGAGATAACTACCTGGGTGTTGTGTCCGTCGGTCTCAGACAGCTTCGACCTCTGTGCCTCACCTTTCTTCCTTCTCTCTCCCCAAGCCTTGGGAAGATGGCTGCTGCCGCATCATCATGCCACTCTCTCAGGCGTCCCCGGAATGGCTATGGCGATGGTGTTCGCCATGTTTCTCCTGAGGGCCTCCTAGGGTGCGTGCGCGCATGTCACCCAAGTCTTTATCCACATCATGGCGGGAACCTTGGGGGCGACCCCTCCGAGTGACGTCACGCTATCTGGGTATTTAGCCTGCCCTTTGTTTCCTAACAAACTGAGTTAGCAAGGATTGGATTTGCCTCCGGTCTAAGCTGCTCTGCCGCTTCCTTGCTGCCGCTGGAAGTTCTCTCTGCCCTCCGGGGCCATTCACCTCTAACCTGGGTACTCGCTCCTCAGGGGCCCTTTGCTTTCTTTCAGGTGCCTATCTGGGATACCAAGTACTCGCTCCTTGAGGGCCTGCTCTCCCTGCCTTGGTGCCTGCAAACCAACTACTTCTGCCTGCCAGGATCTTCAACAAATACAGCTATCTATTCAGTGAGTAACTAACCTTTGTCAGCTTGTCTCACCTCCAGCTTCAGCGTTGCAAGTCTACATCCGGAACGCTCTCTTCTACCCAGCGCAGCTTACCATCTATTGGAGCGTGGGACGGGTCTCCTCTGCCGAGGACCCCTGGACTACTCTACTGGGTTACCTCACTGCTGCTACCCCTGGGCAGTACCACCAAGCTGTATAATAAACACAAATTCTCTATGTCTGCTTGTATAGAGTCTAGCCTAGTACTGCGGTTCCTCACGGGGCTCCTCCTCATGGGAGTGGCCATCTCCGCAGTACCCAAGAATCCACTCAAACACCTCGAAACCATAACACTGGGTTGGCCCTACACAAGGAGTTATTGAGCCCTTCAAAATAGGATATACTATCGCTCTTTTAAATTGGGCAGAGAAATATCCTTCCATCAAAGATAAATTCACTAACTTTGACAATGTATCCACAAACGTTTTCCTATGGTTTAGTAACAACCGGAATGGACAGGCATCAATCTGTCTCCGAGACCTCCTCAAGCCCAATATTACCATAGCAATTTCGGTAGCAGCAACCAACTCAAAAGAACCCCATTTTACAGGACTGAAAGAGTCAAAATCGGGATTATTAAATTCCAATCAGCTGCAGTAGCTGAAACAATCCTTGAAATGTTATCTTGCCAAAACTGCACCAATTCAATCCCGCTAATCTGTTCACGCACTGGGCCTTCAGAAAACTCGGTTCAATGATTCACAAGGGCAATTAGCTTGCACGATGGATTCAAAGACCCCTTTAATTGGGCAGTAAAAAATTCTTTCCTCAACTTTAAAAATTCAATTCTATAAGTAACCCTACAACTTGTATACCTGTTTGCTGCCTCAATAGTACGATGTTTCCTCCAAAAGCTTTCTGCGCATCTCATCATTTTCTTCAACTGAATCAAACTAGCTTTAACCAAGGTACTCTCAGGCCGATCCAATATAGTGCGCTCAGCCGAACGCACTGTTTAACCCGTGGCTGGATGTGGGTTTTGGACGCACGTTCACAACCCTTTATTCTATAAGGGGATTAGCATGTTCAAAACGCATGTCCAACCTCCCCCCCAACCCGCACATTTTTATGTTCAGAAATTAACGCCTGCCCAGAGCAGGCGTTAATTTCTGAGCAGCCCAAAAAAACGTGGACAAAAAAGCAGAAAATACTGCTTTTCTGTACTTTCTCCGACTTAATATCATGGCAATGTTAAGTCAGAGGAATGAAAAGGACAGAATGTAAAAAAAAAAAAAAAAATTTTTTTAAAGTGTGCCGGCAGTCAGGTTAGGAAAAGGGACATTCGTAAAACTGAGGGTCCGTTTTTCTAACCCTCTGACAGCTGACCTCTCCTGGGTGCCTGCTGTGGAGGAGGTGCTAGGGGCGCACATTTGTCCCTAGCGCCTCCTTGACAGCGCAAGTCCTCATTTAAATATTCGATCGCACGCCCAGGAGAGGTGGCTGGGCGTGTGTTAGGAAATGGGTGCTCAACACTTAGCGCCTGTTTTCCGCGCTGCTTTATTGGATCAGCCTGTCTGTGTCTTAAAGCCTTGCGCTTAATAACCTCCAAGGGGGCAACCTCTTCTATAACTTCTAGTTAATGACTCCTGAAAAGATTGGGCCAAGGCACTGGCTGATGTTGTCACCGTCTGTTTTATAACATTCTCCCACTCTGATACAAATTTACTGCTGTCAATTTCTGCCTGTGAATAAAGTGTTAAGTCAGATTTTTCCCAACATTGTTTGTGGTACAACAGGTGTAAAAGAAAAGAGATCGAAAAATGCTCAGACCACAAAACCTTCTGTAAGATACAACTCGGAGATAATATCATCAGTTAACAATGATGAAGGAAGACGTATTAAATCTAGGATATGGCCAGCACAGTGAGTAGGTCCTGTATCTCCTGAGTATCCAACAGAGACCCTTCACCTTCTGCACACCAGTTATTCTAATCCCTTGATTTTTGGCCTTGTATTACTGGTAACCTATGTTACTCCCTGTGCTGCTGTTACCTTTACTCTCCTATTATGCCCTGTAATATTAATTTCACACCATTTCTTGAATTTCATCTTGTGCCTTCCCAGAAAAAGGCAGAATATCAAATTAGTATAAATAAATATAAATAATAAGATAACACTGATGCCTGCTGCTCATTGCTGCCGCCCTGGCTTTATTGTGCCATATTGCACTAACACAATACTGACATTGAACAGTTATGCAATGCCTTCCAGCCAACCAAAATCCGGATGCTTCTTCCAGCCAGTGCGAAGTTTGGCCACACATTTTGAAGCTCGATTTGTATGACAGCTGCTAGAAGGAAACGGGGATACCTCGGGATTTGCTTTTTAAAACATTCTGTTGCTGTGTCAGATTTTCTATTAATTCAGGACAAGGATTAACAAAAATGCCTTTGAAGGTTCTTTCCCGGTTTAAGAAATGCGTGCACGTAGTTTATTTGTTCTCGATTAATCGCAAAAGCCCGTCAAAGCGGTTTCCATTAAAAAAAAAAAGAAAATTCGTAAAACAAAACCACGTGGAGTACGTGCACCTCTGGGACCTGCTCCCAGCCTCTTTTCATTGTGAGCGCAGCCAGCCCATCAGCCAGGCAGGAGCAGATAAGAGTCCTTGAGTACCGAACTCTATATCCATGGCAGGAGAAAACAGCTAGGAGTCTGTGGCGGGAAGATGGAGGTGTAAATCTGGGAATGAAGGTCAGCAGCTGAGCCCAGTGATCCCTGTTTCGTCCCTAATCCCAACTGCGGGCGTCCCCTTTAATTGGCGATGCCATTCATTTTTTTGCTGATTCAAATTTGTCTCGGGCTATGACGAATTACCCTGCTCCAACCCTCAGTTCAGTTTACACTTCCAGAGGTGTAACTTGGCATGCTAGCGATTTCTAACATTGGTGACATGATGGTGCATACAGAGCAGAACTTCCCGAAGTTAGTCACAAATGTACGGTATCATCGTGTTAGTTCAGTACAAAGGCCTGGTCCACAACTTGCCGATCTGTGTTTCTCCAGCTTCGTAGGAGAAATGATAACGCACTAGGGGGTGGGTAGGAGGGAGGTAGGGCAGTCAGCCAAGCATTACAGTGCAGCTGAATGTAAAGTTACAGTTTATGTGACAAACCCATCACTCGTGTCACTGGATTCCGTGGAGCCACAGTGGGCTGGCGTGGCGACAGCCACATGCAGGGGGGGGGGGGGGGGCACTGCAAGATAATTCATTTTCTTGTTTCATAATGATAGAAGCGCAATTCCGTTAAAATGCTCAAAGTGGCGAACAACAAGTTTAAAACTTAGAATCAGTGAAACAGATAAACCTGTAAAATCAACTCAATAACCGTGTTTGAAGAAAGCATAAAATCTCGAAACGAAGAATGCATTTTCACAGCTAACCCTAGGGCCAGGCATGCGATGTGGTTGGAGCTGAACTTGAAGAAAGCGGACTTCAGCTGGACAATCTCCACGGAGTTACCTGGGATCTGTTGGGGGGGGGGGATCTGTCAGAATTTCTTTCCTCACTAATCTTGCAAAAAGATGAAAAAAAATAGAAAGTGAGCTTATGGAACTTGATGGAAATCTGAAGGTTTGCATTTTTACTTAGTTCTGCCCCATTGTATGAATGGAATTGTACTTCTGAATTTCCCGTTGATTTCTTTAAGAGCCTCACGATTTGATTTCTTTAAGAGCCTCACATGACAATTATGGCTCCCTGTCAATGTTAATACTTGGGGTCTGTTGGTGAAACAGGTCTCCAGGACAGTACCCGTGGCGGCAGGGGATGGGGGGTGTTGCCATGTTAACACGTGGGATCTGCTTGTTTAAACCGCGCACTTGGGGCTTCAGACAAAACCACCCTTGGCAGCCCTCTGCCATGACTTGAAATGAAACTCACAGAGACCCGCCCGACATTTATTATTTCAGAGAGGATCCTGGCAAGATGCGGGCCCAGCTGGTTGACTGACACCTGTGCCAGAGGTTATCTTGGCAGCTCGGGGTCAGTTGAAACGGACACACAGAAAGCACCCGTGGCAGTCCCTTGTCGTGTTTACCAACGCTTTGAAATAGGACCTTAAGAAACTCGAAACTATGTCTCAATTCTTGGATTGCAGTGGGATAAAAGCCAACCATGGCTCGACCTGTTCAGTCGAAGTAAGATGGCAATCCTGATCCGAAGCAGATGGCTCTGCTTTGGGGGTTATTTTTTTTTTGTCAAGAACCTTAAACCGGTTTGCGAATCAGTTTGCACATGGCCCAGGATGGATTGGTGTGATTGCAGCTTCACCGTTCAGCAGTGGATGAGCGCCTATCCCACCAGTGCACTTGCTATCCAGCGTCCCCAGACGGTCCAGTGCACTGAGCTATGGCTGAGCTCAGCTGTGCTAACATTTCCTGAATTGGGATCTGTTCTAGCAGAGTCTGCTGGGCTTTGAAGGTCGTGAGAAGAAAACTCTTAGGAAATAGCTTTTAAAACTTCTCATACAACTTGACCTTGTTTGATTCTTCAAATCTGGCCAAGACAAGCAGAGCATTGCCCTCCAAGCTTCGCTTCAGTTGTGGTTTGCAAAGAGTAAATGCTTCTCATAGCAATTAAGTCAGTGAAGCATTTTCCACCATATAGGGTCTGGAACACGCTGGCTTTTGCCAGCTTTGTAGTAATGGCTTTTCTCTGAACTCCGCTTCCTTTTTCATTTGGTCAGGCCAGCTGTGCCGATTATTTGCAGATGTTAACGTCTCCTGCTTTCTGTGCACACAAAGCTTTAGACTCATAACGCACATACACCCCAAGGACAGGTTTAGGCAACCTCCAGTCATTGTGGACATCACTCTGCTCGGGTTTTCAAGCCATTACTAATGAATATAGATGAGATAGATGTGCATGCTGCTTCAATTGTATGGAAATCTTATCTCATGCATATTCATTAGGGATGTTCTGAGAACAGGAACCGACCGGTGTCCATGAAGACTGGAGGTCGCCTAACCTTGCCAGAGGTCAACCGTGTAAATTTATTGCCCTGCAATGCAAGATATAGTAACCAAAAGGACCATATTGCCCTAAACTGAGGAGCTGTTGAGAGCAAATGTCTGTTTGCTTTATGACTCCTTTCTAAAACACATGCAGGGAAAAGGAAGTCCTGCGATATCATCACATTCACCATTGCCTGCTAGAGAAATTATGGCGTGGTCAATAGTTTGGCTAGCTTGCCTGATGCTATGGTAGCAAGGGGTCAGTAGTTTAATAATGCCAGCACGAAAGTGAATCAGAGTACAATAGTTCCTGGGAAGTGCTGTGGCGTTCCCTTTGGGCTCCTCCTCCAGTGCTATGAATAAAAGGAAA
The DNA here is from genome assembly GCF_901001135.1 of Rhinatrema bivittatum. Classification (NCBI taxonomy): domain Eukaryota; kingdom Metazoa; phylum Chordata; class Amphibia; order Gymnophiona; family Rhinatrematidae; genus Rhinatrema; species Rhinatrema bivittatum. The sequence continues at coordinate 175,273,405 of NC_042618.1, forward strand.
CGCACGGCCTGTTATCTTCTCTAAGGGAAGGCCTCACGTGCCAGCAGGCCGGCTCCCACTTTCACAGCCTCTGCTCAGGTCTTCCCCTCCCCTCCCCCACCGTCGCTGCACTGGACAAACAGAGAGCAACTGCAGCTTCTAAATAACAGCTTAAGTTTTGGCGGCTGTAGGAAACGCTAGCATCGTGGACTGGCTACATGTAGCGAACTACTTCTTTTCTTCCTCCTTTGGTCCCTTTTTTTTTTTTTTTTAGATCTCCTTCCTTTTACACGCGTAATAAAAATAATTATTTCACATTTCTGCCATCTGGGACTACATTAAGCACGTGGGTCGAAGTTCTTTTCTTTCAGAATTCACTGTATTAGGTTTAAAAAAAATTACACCTTACGCAGCGATTATAACATTCAGGTACATTTCACAGTCTTTAGACAGTTCCAGTGTGGTATGTTTATTCTCTTGAACTTTCTAGCATCCCTGCATTGGTATTGTTTCAATGGTGTAGTTATTGCCTATTGATGGGGAGGTGGGAGATAGGTGGTGGTGGTGGTGGTGTTTGAACCCAGAGCCTTTCTTGGTTTCTATTTCACCTCATTTAATGCTGTATTGTTTTTCTGGGTTTTCACAGTTTTCCACTGAGGAGCAGTTAGGGTTTGTGGTGGGGAGGCATTTGTCACCTAGGTCTCCATTGTCTGTAGGGATGCCAGATCTGCATATATTATTCATAATGGGTCCTATTTCATTCTGTGATGCATTCTGTCACACGCCCCGTCCGCGCCCGTCCCGCACACGGGCCTGCTCACCTTCATGGTTCCTCGGCAGGTCCCGGGTAGGCCTCCCTAGTGGCAGCTGCTAGCACTTCCAGGCCCTGGCGTCCTGTGGCGGCGGTCGTCGGGCCTTCCACTGTGCATCAGGCCTCACACCAGAGCTCGGCATCTTCGGCGGTTGGCCACGCCCCTACGCGTGCGGGTGCAGACCGCCCGGCCTCTTGTAGGGCCAAGGGTGGGTCTTAGCTCCGTGGCGCGCCCTGATTGATTCTCTGTTATAAAGAAGTCCCTGACTGCACTTCCTTGCCTTGGCAATCGGGTTGGCTTATGCTAGATTGCCTCTGCGCTTGTACTTGCTCCTGTCTTATTCCGACCTTTGGGTCGGCGCTAATTTCTGAAAGTAAAATGTGCGGCTTGTCTGCACATTTTACTTTCTGTATCCCGCGCGCATACCTAATAGGGCCATCAACATGCATTTGCATATTGAGGGCGCTATTAGGTGCCGCGGGTTGGACGCACGTTTTCCTCCCCTTACTGAATAAGGGGTAAGGGAAAATGCGCGTCCAAGAGCAGGCTAACCGTCGGAGCGCACTGTACTGTATTGGCCTGTAAGTTGGTAGCTGTATAAGATGTAGATCCCAGCAGGGATCGCAGGGAGCGCAGGCCCTCGAGGAGCGAGTACCTGGTATCCCAGATAGGCACCTGAAAGAAAGCAAAGGTCCCCCGAGGAGCGGGTACCCAGGTTAGATGAAATACCCCGAAGGGCAGAGAGAGCTTCCAGCGGCAGCACGGAAGCGGCAGAGTAGCTCAGACCGGAGGCTTTCCAATCCTTGCTAACTCGAATTGTTAGCAAATGAAGGGCAGGCTAAATACCCGGATGGCGTGACGTCACTCGAGGGGGATGCCCCCGAGGTTCCCGCCATGACGTGGATAAAGACATGGGTGGTGTGTGCGCGCGCACCCTAAGAGGCCCTCAGGAGAAACATGGCAGATAGCCTTGCCATTGCCGTTCCGGAGACGCCGGAGAGAGCGGCAAGCAGACGCGGCGGCAGCCATCTTCCCAAAGCTAGCGGGGAGAGCAGAGAGAAAGGTGAGGCACAGAGGTCGAAGCCATCTGAGACCGACGGACGCAACACCTCTGGACTGACTCTCTGGTACTGACCTCAGCTTGCTACTTACCCGTCTGCCTATCTTCCTGTTTCCTGACTCCAGTCTGTTTCTCGACCTGCCTGCCTGCCGCCTGCCTTGTGACTCCAGTTTTTTCTTGACTCGCCTGCCTGCTGCCTGCCTTCCGACGTCCGCCTGCTACTTGACTCACCTGCCTACCTCTTGACCTCAGCTTGCCTGTAACTACGTCTGACCTCTGCTTTGTTGACCATTCTTCGGATTGACTCCTGGACTTTGACCTCTGCCTGTTTGACCTTGTCTCTAGATTCTGGCTCTATTCCTAGCCTTGTTATCACCTATGCTACTCTGATCCTCCTTGTTCCACCTGACCTCCAGTCTTGAAGCTGACCGCGCTCCCTTCCTGTCTGTGGGCACACCGGACTTCCACTCTCCCAGGAGACCCTGTGAGGCCCACCTAAGTCCAAACGGCCCGGGTCCCTACGGGCTCCTCCCGGGGGGACCTTGGGCTTCCAGTGGTGAAGCTCTTCCTAGCCTCTGTCTCCGTCCGTGCTCCGCCCCCCCCCCCCCCCCCCCCGGGGGCAGTTGCCTCCTGGTCCCTACCAGGAGGCGGATCTCCACTGCCACAGGACAAGGGTCCACCCCCGAGTACAACGCATTCTAGCCTAAAGGTTTCCTAACTTCTTGCCATCCATTCTTTGGTGTCAGGTTCCTCTTTTTTTTTTATAGCTATTTATTAAAAAAACACAAATATAACAATGACCACAATATAGTATGTACATCTAGAAATTCTAGATAATACAAATAAACCGATTATCAGAAATCAAAATTACAATCAGGCCAATACAGTAAAGACACACGGAAAACGGGCGCTTAGTGTTGAGCGCCAGCTTTCCTAACGCGCATCCAGCGGCAGCACGGAAGCGGCAGAGTAGCTCAGATCGGAGGCAAATCCAATCCTCACTAACTCGAATTGTTAGCAAACGAAAGGCAGGCTAAATACCCGGATGGCGTGACGTCACTCGTGGGGAACGCCCCCGAGGTTCCCGCCATGAGGTGGATAAAGATGTGGGTATTGTATAGCACACTCCTAGGTGTGCTATACAATATTTAAATGAAGGGTCGCGCTAAAAAGGAGGTGCTAGGGACAACTGCGTGCCCCTAGCTCCGCCTTGGCAGCGGACGTCCAGGAGGGGTGGCTGTTGGTGGGTTAGGAAAATGGACGCTCGTTAATTGAGCATCCCTTTTCCTAACCTGACTGCGGCACACTGTTTTTTTTTTTAACCTTTTGGTTCTTCCGACTTAATATCACAATATTAAGTCAGAGGATGTACCGAAAAGCAGAAAATTCTGCTTTTTTGGGCTGCTCAGAAAGTAATGCCTCTCTAGGGCAGGCGTTAATTTCTGAGCGTAAAAGTGTGTGAGTCGGGCACACATTTTGTTTTTTGAATATGGGGCGAATAAGCTAACAGCCTCATCCACATGCATTTGCATGTGATGGATCAAATGTAGTACTGCAGCTGTGATAACATCACACCAAAGCCTGGCTCTGATCCGGTAGCAAACCAGGGACTGATTTCTAAATGAAATGTTTAGTGTCGCCTTCCTAACAAACAGGCATCATATTACATAAGCAATGGTTTGCACAGATAAAGAAAAACTGGATCTAGTTCGCCCATGCTCCAAATTATACTGAGGCTCAAGTTAAATAATAAAATTATTCTGGACATTCAGCCGATTTAGTTTGACATCCCAGGTGAGGAGAGCAGGGGTTTGTAGGATTAGACCTTCTTGGAGTCTGTGTGCCCCCTACCTTGTAACTCTATCTCTGGCATTAGTCATTTTCTAAATAAAAAAGGTACCAGGGTCAGGTCCAGTGACAATCTGCATCTTCCACTTTTGCCCAAAGGGGAAAAGGAAGCAAATTCAAAAAGGTTCCAAAAGGTTCCAGGTTGATGACCTGGCAGAAACTGCTCCTTGTCCCTGCCCATCCCTTGTTTCCCTGTCTTCACCCTGCAGGTTTTCAGCTATTTGGAATGCAGAACTTCTTTCTGCCTTCAGGTTCCTTACTCCTCCTTGATCCTTTCAGGCTTGGTGTATCCCCTGCTGTCTCCATTTTAGATCAAGCCCCCAGCCCTCACCCTCCTTGTTAATCTGCATGCTCACCCCTCCCCCCCCAGGCTGTCTTTCGGAGTCCTTCCCAAGTTTCCCCCACCCAGTCTACTGCCTGCAGTCTGTGGGGAGGGCTCCTGCTCTCTGGGCTCAGATCTTGTGTGTCTGCAGGATGATCAGTGGGTCTCATCTCTCCCACTCACTTTCACCTTACTCAGGTACACATCCATTTAGCTCTCCCTGGAAGATCTGAGAACAATAAACTTCTTTGCTCCTTCTTAGTGCCCAAACCATGCCTTCTCTGTAGCAGGTAGATCGGCTTGTGGGTAGCCCCCTACCCCTCCGTGAAATCTCCTGGAAGTGAATCTTTCCGGGGAGGCACTTTCAGTTCTGCGCTACTGCAAGGGGTCGTGGTCTCTGAATTGGTTCTGAGGTAGCCGGTTCCTGGCTGAAGGCGTCCTGTGCTCTCTTCCCGTTTTGATCTTCAGCTTTTGTTTCTTGTAACCTATTGGGTTTCCTCTTCTTTCTCCTTCCTGAGCTATTTGATCTCAAGTTTCTCTTCTAGCCCTCCTCATTTCCCTAGTATTTCATTGCTGTATCTTGAATTTCCATCAGAACTGTGGTCAGGTCTGCGTTTTGGTCTTGGGCTGTGTACCCATTTCTCTTTCTCCTGTATCTGGAAGGGGATGATGTCGTAGAGATTGACTGGGAGTGGATCTGATTTTCTGTTTGCTTTTATAGGAATCCCAGCTTAGTTTGGATCTCCTTGTCCTTATCATGCATGCCTTTTTCCTTTAGATTTTTGTGGTTCTGGTAGGATCGGTGAGTAGGAATAGGAGGAGGAGGAGGAATTGGAGAACTGCTATTCTTCTCTACCCATGAATGGAAGTCCGCCGAAGGGTCTTTTAGACGGAACGGAGCTCCGGTTCCACTTCCGCTGCCTTCTTCCGCCCCCGTTCCTTTGGACTCTGTGGTTTGATCAGATTCAGATAACTTTATTGACAAGACAATTTTCCGTGTGTTGCCAAATGAATATACAGAATGATTTAAATAAAAGAGCAGGGAAATAAGGGAAAAATTACAAGGTGGTAAATGACCCCATGCTTTTTTTTTTGCTAAATCCCAAATCTCCCCATGCTTTTAAGAATACTGCAGGGCTGGACTCCATTTCCCGGCAGGCTCCGAAGTATGGAGGCGGGGCCGGGCGCAGCGTGGCTTATAAAAGATGGGAATGGCTGGGGTGGGGGTAGAGTAGACGCTGCTGAGAGAGTGTGCGGAGTGCATGGCTTTGGTTTTACCTGCCGGCTTTAGTCCTGCCTGCGTTCAGCTTTCTTTTTTTTTCGTACTGGATTTTTTCGGGTGTTTGCGTCTAGGTGCTCTATCGTGCTCGGATTGTTTTAGGAGGGCTTTTATAATTTTTTTCCCCCGTCTCGGGGAGGCTGCCGGTGTTTGTCATTCCTTTTTTTTTTCTTTTTTCTTCACATTTTCTTTTAAAAATGGTTTGCGTTTTTCACCCCTATCAGCTTCCTATTGCCGTACCGGGGACTGGAACTTCTTGGATCGTCAGGAGGAGCCTGTATACCAGGATGCAAGCGGGGGACACGTTTAATATGGGAGCACATGGAGTCTGGATGCCTGGAAACCTCGTTCTCTCTTTTGCAGTCCTGGATATCAGCTGTGGTTTAAGAAACACGAACGAGGGACAGCTTTACATGGTGTATGCTGGAATAAAGGGTTTGTGATGGAAGTAGCATAGAACAGCAGCAGTTTATGGCCTCCTTGCTGGAGCTGCTAAGGTGTAACCTTGGAAGCCTGCTTTCTATCTTAAGTGGAGTATCCTTTCCTCTCTGTGGAATACGGTTTGTTTTGGGATATCATCTGGATGTGTTTCTGACCTTCCTACCCTGAAGGTAAGTGCTTTCTAGTAATCTTCCTCCCCCCATGCTTTACTACCTGGGTGACAGGTGCCTGTCAGTTAAATTGGTCTCATGTATACGCTGTAGTCCATCTTCTCATTGCTTCAGTGATTTAGTAATCCGTTTCAGACACTGAAGACTTAACATGTCAGAATGTACAATTCCTCCCAGTAAATGGGAAGGCTGCCTGCCTCCACCCTTCCCCCTCTAAGCCTCTTCACTAAGTTTAAAAAAAATAGGGGGGTTATGTATAGCGCAGTCAGTTCTCAAAACTTAACGTTTCCCTACCCCAGTAAACCTAACACTTTTTTTGTTTTTAATGACAAACAATTCTCTTTGCACTTGTTCCTAACTTGCTGTCTATATAAACTAATCCATTCCGTTACTTTGTCAAATGTAAAGCAAGAAAGGAAAGCTTAATCCGGCAGAGACCTGTTTAACTTAACCAGACACCTCTTCGGTGTTTCCCTACCCCGTAGGGCAAGAAGTACATTTAAAATGGGCTACAGATACAATGCTGCCTTGTGGCAGTGGTGGGATCATTTATGACAGAGTTCCTCTTTAGTTTAGGGTAGCCATACTACTTTTGGGATTTACTGTCGCCTTCTGGGTTTTACAATTTTAAAACCGTGGTGGCTGTATTTCTAAGGAAAATAAAGCAAAATCAGAGCAGTATGTCTAAGAACTAGCCTGCTCCTTGTTAAGTGAGCAAAGTTAAAACACTATTCTCCCCCCCCCCCCCCCCCCCCCCCCCAATATCTTGACTTACTGGAATTCTGGTCATCATTCCTTTCAGATCCTTACACTAGTAGTGTTAGTACACCTGTACCTCTAGGGATGATTGTCCAATTTGCAATCGGGGAGAGATGTGATAAAGAACTTTCTTATTTTGTTTGCCCCCCCGGTCTGCGTAGCTTGACACTACTTTCTTGCTTCCAAGACTCTCCGTAGCTTTAATGTTTGCTTAAGGATTGTCTCCCTGAACAATAATTCTTTTGTGAATTGTCTCAAACGTGTCGTCGTCCTTCTGTTTTTAGAGTTCCAGTAAGGATTGTCCCAACCAAAAGTTGGTGGCGATCAGAGAACGAATGGTCAGACCCCATTACTGACCCCCTGTACCTAAGATTAGTCTTTCAACACCTCTCTTCAGCTCGAGCTGAACTGACCTCTCAGCTTTGCAATCCAATCCTTCCTTCTGTGTGCAAGAATTCTTTTTTTTTTTTTTTTTTACCAGCCCTGTTGTGTTTTTTTTTTTTTTTTTTTGGGACATTTGATCAGATAGTGCCTGAGGCTCCATCTATTGTTCCAGTCACTGGAAGTGATTAAACATGTCGGGTCGGGGGGGCTGCCGAAATGGTGCATAGCATTGTGAGTGCAACAAAAGAATGGATGGACCTTTAAAAAAAAAAAGAAAAAGACTGGGAGGGGGTGCTTTGGCTTCCCTGGCCCTGAAAGTGTGGCTTAATGCATTTCTCAGGAAGTAGCAGAGCCCATTGTTGATACTAAGTATTGGCAAGAACAAGGCTATAGATCACAGCCCCAATACCAACCCACTTCCATAAGGCAAGACTTGCAGTAGAAAAATAAATCCCAGTAATGTACAGAGTGCATCTACGACACTTGACGTCATCTTAAATATGTATGTTTGTTAAGCTTGTTTTGTTTTGCTGGAGGGTTGATTATTGGAGGTGATTAAACCATCTTGTGTTGTGATATTTTTTTTCCTCCTAAATTGAGCCATTTATTCAGTGGTTTTATGCCATGGTAAGACTGCAATCATAAGGCCATTCTGCTGGGGGTGGGGTGGGGGAAGTTGTGTATGACATCCTGTGATATAATACCAGGTGTTACTATGTCCCAAGCCTTGAACTGTGAAGGAAAGGGTCTCCAGCTGCTATGCCTATGTTGCATTCTGTTATAGCACTACAGTTTTTTATAAGCACACCTAGATGTACTCAGGACTGTACAGACAGACTGTAAGCTCCTCAGAGCAGGGAAAATTTGGTTAAGATGGAGGTATAACTATACCTGTACACAGATGGAGGAGGCTCACATTATGGCACTTTACTTTTAAGTGAACAGTGCTCTTATGGGGAGATATTCATTAGATTTGTACCAGTGTACCTTCCTTATTTTTTCTTCATTATTTAAATCTCACTAAATACAGTATAACCAGACAAAATAAGCACTGAATAAAGGAGGACTTGGATGTGGGGTGGGCAGTGCTAGAACTAAAATGAGCCATCGATGTGGTGGCAGCTAGCAATTGTGTCTAGGTTTCATTAATCTAAGCTGCAATTAAACTGACTTCGTATATGTTGGCTAAGCTCCAACTCAACAAACCTTGCAGATTGTCTGTCTGGCAACAGATCCTCCTTCAATGACTGACTCCTACTCAAAATCCAGAGAGGAAGGGAGTGATATTGGCCTAGACCACCCCCTCCCAATGAACCTGGTAAAACTTGAGTCCTCTTGCACTAAGTTAACTGAACAGTCAACCATAAATACATCCATTCCAACGTAAACAGGTATCACATTTTATGTTCAATTAGACATCTGGTGATCCTCTTAGCGTTCTCACTGAGATTCTTGAAGGATGGGCTTGTAACCGTAGCCTTCAAATATTTTAACCTTACTGGGTCTTCTAAAGAATAACCTAAAAAATCAAAGTAAAATGGGCTATGGCATGACCTTGCATGATTTACGTTAGGATTAGCAGCAGAACTGTAACTCATTTCATTAAAAAGACACTGAAATGATTTGAAGCTGCTCTGAATTTAGTTGTGAAGTTAGTTTTTCCAAATCAGGCACTCTGGGGTAGATTTTGCAGGGTCTCTGTACAGCCTGTAGGTGCTGTTAAGTGTCCGATTTGAATGCACCTATTCAACTGGATTCTAAAACCAGTCATTCCTGCCATCCCTAATTATAGGTGCTGGGACTCCCAGGTGAGTCAACAAACTTAAATCAGCCAATCCAAAAGGGAAATATACATTGACTTTGACACCTGACTGTTTCAGCTGTTGATGGATTTTTGGCAAAGAGTGACTTTATTTACTGTCTACTAATGTTTTTTGGCATAATATTGATGAGCTTGGACCAGTCTGGCATCTGTACCTTCATAAAGGGAGGCTCTGTTACAAACCCCAGTACCGGAGTGACACCAGTTTAGCGCTAATGGAGGGTCCGAGATGCAGGGATGTACAATAGTACTTTTGTGTGTGTTGGGACAAACATGAATAGTTCCCTTATTTAGAGTCCTACAAAGACCACACCAGTGATGCAGAAGGGGACTGGTTTCTGTCTGGCTGTCTTCCCCCAACACTATCAGCCTGGGGAAAGGGGGCAGCATGGCTGGAGTTACTGATAAGATAGCATCTCTGCCTTTTTACCTCCAAGCATTGCCCTCTTTTGAGAAATAGTATTTGGCTAACACTGAAACAGCTTAGTATCTCTTATAGTGTGGCTGAGGACAGAAGGGCATCTCTCTCCTCCAAAACTAAGTTTTTAAATAGAAAATAAGGAAATCCATGTCATATTGAAGCTTTAAGGGTTGAATTCCTAACTTTAGGATCCTAAAATGTGTGGCTACGGTGGCATATTTTAAGGTGGAGCATAGCACTGCTTTTAAGCACTAGGAGATCCATAGTCAAAAGTATTTAGACAGAACACATTAGTTGGCTAAACTTATCTAAGTTAGGTGGCTAGAATTTAGCCTAGGTAAGGGGCATTCTGGGGGAATAAGTGGGAAGAATTGAGTTAGCCAGCTAACTCTCTGCTCGGGCCAAAGAGCTGCCCTAAAGCTAGCCAGATAGTGCAGCTGCACTATTGACTGTCTCCAAAGTTAGCAAGGTAAGAGTATCTGGCTAACTTTGCTATTCAGACCATGTCTGAATATGGACCAGTAGCCTCCTAAATTTAGAAAAATTAAATTTAGCTCTCTGTATTTAGGTAAGTTTTCAGCTAAAAACTTCTAAGTTAGGGTGAAAATAGGGATCTTAACACAGGGGCCTAAACTTAGATGCTTGGCTTTTTTTGAATATCACATTCAGAACTAGTGATAGGGACTTTTAAAATGTTTAATTGAATTTATAATTGAATATTGCTTAGGGGTTAGATAAACTGTTTCAGATTTAAGCCTGCCCCATGTGTAGAAAGGAATTTGTTTCAATAGTCATGACAAGAGGGACTGGCAACCTCATTTCCCCTAATGTGGACCTTCCTGATTCTGCTTAAATGTGAACTTGCATGTCGACATATTCAGTGTTCTGAATAAGTGAGCTAGTAAACTGAACTCAAACACTCTCTCATCTGAAGAGAATGGGAGTTCTCAATATCCCTGAAACTGGTGAGGAGCCCCTGCCCACACCTTTTGAAGGGGGGGGGGGGGGGGGAGAGCTCCAGATGGCTCTAGTACCTCTTAAGAGAAAACCATCTGGTCCCAGTCATTTCTGCTCAGTCCTGTGCACATGCAAAACCTAAAAGGAAAGATGGATGCAGGCGAAGCAGCAGCTATTCAGATTGAATAAACTGGAGAATTGCTGTCTCTTTGGCCAAGAGCTGGTCTTTCAGCTGGGATTGCAAACTTGTATAATATAGGGGAGGGGGAGGTCAGACACCCTGATGTGATAACATTATAAAAGCAGGAGGAAGAAACCACCCGCTAACACACAATACTGCTCTGTAAAAGATTGCTATTTCAGCAAACACACACAAACATTCTCTTTTTGCTGCATTTTTCATCAACAAAAATCTTAAACTGTATTTTCACCAACTCATCTAGTAAGGTGATGCTGATCCATATTTCCTGTAAGTAATTCCAGCAGGTTGGTAATCCTCTTATGTGGAGCCTATTTATATGTGCATGTGTGTGTATACATGGTCAGTTTGTTTCCAAGAAAAAAAAATTCTTGGAGGTCCCATGAACAAGCCACAATTAGTACCTTGGCTTGGGCTCTTTCTTGACCTCTGCTTAGGACTTAATCACTGTGTAATTTATAACTATTTGGGTAGTCCTTATTTTGTCAGCAGTACTTTAGCAATTAAACTACTTTATAAAGGTCATTGTTTTGCATTGTAGACATAGTGCGATGCAGATTTGAGTTGATTCTATGTGGTCGTAATGTAAGATTTTCTGTTCAGGTCTCCCAATGGCTTCCATAAAGTGGACCTGTGATACCACTAGTTCCCTTTCTCGGTGCCTCACCTCACTTTATCTGCAGCATTCTTGACCAAGACGAATCGCTCCTGAAAGGACCAGTGCAATCTCAAACTCCTGTATTCCCTAACATTTTGGGGATAATACTCGTTAGCCCAGTGGAAGGTATGGAAACTTGCTAAAAAATCAGTTTCCTCTTAGGTCTAAAAAGACTGCTGGCTACATTTTACACAATCATTTACACTTTGTTGGAAGACATACAGTGCAAGGTTGCACGCTGTATTAAGACAATAGCAAGGAGAGCTGGGGGCATAGCCTAGGTAACTACTAACGGATATGGCCACTGGGATGTGATGGCTAAAGGAGTTCTTGTATTATCAATCGCCTCAGTGTTTATTCCTTTCCTGTCAGAACAAGTTACCTTTACACATATAGAATAGTGTACTGATACCTATCAACATAGGTAGCTTGTCCTGGATGTAGCATCTAGGGCTAGGCCTCCTGGCTCACTGGTAGGGCCACTGGGCTTGGCTTTCAATGCTGGGCCAGCTGCTGAGACAGCCTCTGTAGCCCCTTGGAGGAAGTTCTGTCACTCAGAAGTGACATTTAGTGGCTGGAACTAGGGTGAAAACATACTGGGTTTCAGAGCAAATCACAATTTGTGGCTCCCAGTCAACTGCTACTGTGACTGGCTGGGCTAGAGAACTTGTGTTAAAAATAAAACAAATAACCTGGATCCTTCTGAATGAAGACTCCTGGTATGGTAGAAGCTGCTTCCAACTGAACCAGAAGCTCAAAGGAGGATGGGAAGCCACAGCTAAAATTACAAACTAAGAAAAAGGTGCACACAGCACTCATTCCACCTACAACCCTCATCCTCACAGAGACAAGCAAATGTCTCTGAACGTGGTGGTGAATCCCAGGTATATTAACACTTAACTGGAATCGCTATCCTACAGTGACAGCAAAGAAACCGCTTGTATGTGATCCATGAACCTTCATGGCCTGAAGTGGGGGGCAAGTGCGACAGTGCAGACATTCAGTACCGTTCTCCAGGAGACAGGGGGAGGCAGGGGAGAGGGCACACACTGCTTGGCATTCATGCAGATGCACCTTCGAGTGGAAGTATCTTCCTTGAGCTACATATTGGACTGGGTTGTGATGGATGAGCTCATTCTGTGCTCTAATGGACTGCAGCCAAATACACAAGCACCGCAGCACAGAAGTCAATTGGGTTTTGTTTCTGGGTTTTCTTTTGTATTTACTACTTTTGCAATGTTTCAGCAAGGGGGCTCACCTGGAGGTGCTAGGAATGCATCACATGCATTGAAAGGCAGGAGGTAGAGAGCTCTTACCAGTCACCTAAAACGTGTCCTGGTGACCCTGCAGCCATTTGGGTTATCTGTATATCCACCACAAATATGCATGCAGTACATTTTTGCATATAGTTAAGACCTTGTTTATGCAAACGTTTTAGAGTATTCATGGTGGATATCTTGAAAACCTAACTGACTGAGGTGACCTGGACAGGTTGGGGGAGCCTTGAGCCATTAAGGCCTATCTGCACCTACTGTCACACATACCTGAGTTGCTGACAAGCTACACACCACAGCCATTTTTCTGTCTGTCTCCAGCAGTTGAACTCTTCTGAGAATTCAGTCCCCCCAGTTAGACCTATTAGAGTAACTCCTGCTATTTCATAAATGTCATATGCAAGTCAGTTTTCATCCCTACTGATCTGACTCCTGTTATTGCAGAACTTCAAATGTACCTTGATCAGTCACTTCTAGAAATGTTCCTCTAGTGTCATCACACAGCATTGTTCTGCTGAATTGAGGCAAGTTGGGCAAGAAGAGGCTGAGCCTACAAGCCAATTTCTAGCATATGCAGACCCCTTAGTCATTAGGGATTAAAGTAAGGAACTGAAACAAAATAAAGTTAAAACCAGGGGACTGGCCATGAACAGCCATGTTGGATTCCCTAGCCCGGCTTCCATTGCTTGGACTTGCTGAGGCAGAGTTCATGGAAGGATTCTCAATCACACTTTTGACCATCCTTATGCTGGATTAGGAAGTGAATTGGGGTCCAGTCCTCCCATGACCTCACTGGGATTACTGCTTATTTGATTATAGTCCTGTGAGGGGCTGTTGGAATGAATTCATTGACTAAGTCATTTAAGCATCTTGGGCTGATGAGTCACGGCTTGGTCTTCATTGGCTATGACGTCACCATGACGACCCACACTGCAAGAACCTGTCGGCTCCTATTCATTGCAGGCAACATGCCTCCTCCATCCAGAGTGACCCCAAGGGGTACAGCTTAAATGGAAGTGGCACAAACTTAGTAAATCACCAGGATTGATCATGCTTTTTATCTTGGAACACAAATTGTGTGTTTGCTTTTTATCTTTCTGTCGGGGTGCACGTCACGTCTGCTGCACAGCAGGAAGGTGGCTAAAACTCTGCTAAGTAAATGGCCTCCTTGCTGCATGTAGCTTTGAAGTCCTGCACAGTTCCAGGGGTGCAGATTTTTGGGATATCTATGTACTAAAGAGGCACAGAGTTATGTTTTTCTTTTAGTGGCCTGAAATCTGGGTCTGACTTTCTTCTACCCCCCCCCCCCCCCCCTGCATTGGTTAGGCTTCTGCTTTCCTCCAGCAGGTTATCAGGAGGCTTCTTTTTTTTTTTTTTTTTCCCCCTAAGTGAGAATGTGCGCCTTTCCTTTTGAGTGCAAAGCATACTCTGTGGGTAGAAAGCACCCACAGACTGGGCATGGATGTGGGCATCTTGGAAACGTTGTCTTGTCCTCTATTTGCAGCTGGAGACTTCTGTCCTGTCTAATCCACCTGGATACCAAAAAAAAAATAGGAACTGCAGGACTTCTATCTGCTGGGCCAATCCCTGCACAGCTCCCCATCCTCTAAACATGGAGACAAAAAGCACTGTTTTTTTTTTTTTCTTTTTTTGTCAGAGCCCAGCTCTTCGGCACAAAGTCCGTTTGTCTCCCTGCGGGGATGACAATAAAGGGAGGCTTGTCTAGTTTGGGGTCTGAGGGAGTTTATTTGACACTTCAGGGCTCTTTGTAAAAACCCAAGTGCTCATGGATAAATGCTAGCCTTAAGAGTCACTTGGCGTTAGACGGGGTCCCTCTCCAGGAGAGAATGGGGGGCTTGTTCCAATGATCTTTTAATGGTGAGGGAGGGGGCCAGAGGGGGGAGAATCCCCCACCCCCACCATCCCTTCTCACAGAAGCCTCTCTGTCCCGAACAGACAATGAAGGCAGTTCTTAAAGACACAGGATCTTTCTCCACTCCCCCCATTCACTGGAGAGGGCTTTCCAAAGAGCAGGAGTTAAGACATCTTTTCTTTCTCTGAAGTGTGTTAAGACGGAGACCCAGTGGCCCGCTGCAGTTTTAGTGCAGCGTGTCGTTTCTCGTGTACTCTGTTTCCTATGCTGCTGTCCCAAGGGTAATGTCATCCTCCAGCAAAATGTAAAAGTACTACAGAAGAGATCATCATCTTCTCCGAGGAATTCTAATTCCAGCTGAAGGCGGCTCCGAGCGCGACACAAATGCTGCTGAGCCCTTCCTATCCCCAGTGAGATGAGCTTTGTGACTGCAGATCCTTTCGTGGCGTGGGTCTGCGTACATGGCTGGCATCTTGGAATCCTGTTTTTCAGTGGGTGCCAGTGTCATGCATGCACGTACATATTCATATATAATCGGTGACAGGGAAATGGATTTTATAGTCTCTCTCTCTCTCTCTCTCTCTCTCTCTCCTGCATCCCAGTCGGGAAGGAGGCCTCAAGGGCCAGTCTCGTACTGTTAGTGTCTGTTCTTGCTGAGAGGGACCGTGACCTGCAGAGTAGACCAGACAAGGGCTGATATCGGTCTGCAGAGAAAATGCTGGGAGGGGTAGCTGTGTGGCACCCGGCAGGGCATGAATTCACGAGACTGTTCCAGTTTTATTATCTGACCTCTTTCCCTTATCATGCACGTCTCACGGAGGCACATCGCTGCCCTCTCAGACCAGTCCTGCATGTACAGAGGGGCCCAGTTCCATCTCCTGCCAGCACTGGTTTGGAGTCCTGTGCAGCCCGACATTACCTCGTTCCGAAGTCAGGTTCATCAAGAGGGAAAGGATGTTCTTGGGAAAACCAGATCCCAGTTTGTGTCTCCCGTCCCAACATGCACCTGGCAGCTCTGTTCATTTGAATTTCTACGCAAGCAAAAGTGTTTAAGGGGGAGGGGGCTTTTGGGAGAGCTCCTCTGACCCAGTCACGTTAAACTAAATGTCCATCTGTCTCTCTCCCTTGCCCATCCCCCTTCTGCATCTGGGTGCTGTGCAGAGATGGTCCTCTTCCAGAGGCTCATTCCTCATGGCCTCCATATTGGAGGCTGGGGAGATACCTAAAATCCTGTGAGCCGGGACCAGAGAAATTTTGCAGACCTGCGACTTGTTGAAGCTTCTCTGACTAGAGTTCACCTGTACAGTGGGGATTTTCTGCCAAGAGTGCTGACTTGGGGGGGAAAAGTTCAAAAGGCTTCCATTTGCTGACCTGAGCTCTTGTTTTCTTTAGAAAGCTACTACTGGACCTATAGCATTTATCCAGCTGCCAGCTTGGGGGATATTTAGGTCTGTCCTGGACAAATTTTATGTCTGTGAATAACTCCCCCGCCCCCAAACTCTGGATCTTGCCAAATGGAGCAGTCTCCTTTTGTTATATTTTTCGGCTTGTTAGTAAGCTCTTTGGAGCAGGCATTTCTAACTGGGCTGAAACAGGGGGAGGCTAAGCTAAAGTGACACTTCTGAAGGTAACATTTGCAGTCGGTAGAACTTGGGATAATGGGCTAGCTCAGACTTCCTTTCTAACTTGCTAGATAGCAAATATGCACCTAAGTCCACTTTGAAAATGATTCCACCAAATCTTCCTGCACATACACCTGCTAAAATATACACAGAATCTTTCCCAGAAAATTATGCAATACTCTTTATTTAACTTTCTTACATGCCACTTGAAATGGAGATGTATCCTAGTGGTTAGAGCAGGCTAAGAAGAACCAGGGAAGCCAGGGGGTTTAAAGCCTGCTGGTGCTCATTGTGACCTTGGGCAAGTCACTTTCAGGCCGATTCAGAAAAACACGTGGGAGAGTGGGCGAATGCCCGCTCTTCTGGTGCGCACAGGCCACTCTCCTGAGCGTGCGATTCAGGAGGGTGGCCTATACAAAAGAGGGCTAGGGACACTAGCGCATCCCTAGCACCTCTTTTGATGGAAGCGGCAGCAGACTCTCAATTTTGCCGGCGTTGGTTCTCAAACCCGCTGACAGCCACGGGTTCAGAAACCAGATGCTGGCAAAATTGAGTGTCCAATTTTCAAGCCGCGGGCCTTTTTTTTTTTTTTTTTTTTAAATTTTTAACTTAGGACCTCTGACTTAATATCGCCATGATATTAAGTCAGAGGGTGCACAGAAAAGCAGTTTTTACTGCCTTTCTGTACACTTCCCCGGCACCGGCAGAAATTAACACTAATTTCTGAAAGTAAAATGTGCGGCTTGGCTGCACATTTTACTTTCTGAATCGCGCGGGAATAAGTAATAGGGCCATCAACATGCATTTGCATGTTGCAGGCACTATTAGTTGCGGGGGTGTTGTATGTGCATTTTCGACACGCTATTACCCCTTACTGAATAAGGGGTAGAGCTAGTGCGTCAAACGCGGGGTAACAGGGTGCTCCACCGGAGCGCACCGTACTGTATCAGCCTGTTAGTGTTTTCCTTTTGCCTTTAAGTACAAACTGAGTCTCATTTACTAAGCATTTTTAATAGACCCAGAATGGGAGAAAAGCCACAAATAAGGCCCAGAGATTGTGAGCCTTCTGGGGACAAGGAAATGCATTCAGGTACTGTAGATAAGTCTGTGGAGCTTGCAAGGGAAAAAAGTATAAGCTAAATCTATAAAATGTCAATTCTTTCTTCTTTTTTTTTTTTAAACCAAAAGTGTGCAGACAAGTTCCAGCCCTGCTGCTGGGAATGCCTCTGCTCAGCTCCGTAAACCACCTGCAAACATGACACTGACCTGTGCATCAGGGTTACAAACACATCCATGCTGTCTTGTAAATGGCCATTTCTGTATGCAACTTTTTTTTATTCCAACTCTCATGAATCTCTGAATCCTCTGGGGCTTAAATGACTCCTTCCCTTGGCTGTGAGCTATGGCCTGTTCCCTCCTACTTCTTAATGGTCTATTTCTATTTTTTAATTAAAACGATCTGTGACCTGAAACAGAAGCTTGCCTTGCTGTATGAATTCCACCAGGACATTGTAAGATCATTTTTGCTTGGCTTGTTCCTGCTTCTCCCCCCTACAGCCTTTGAACCCTTTTTGGTTAGAGGAGAAAGCTCCACTGTATCCTGAGGTGGGGATTTTCCCCCTTGGATGACAGAAAATTGCATCAAAGCCATTACTGGCATGGGCAGAGTGGTGGCACTGGAGGGAAAGGATCCAGGCCAGATGTAGAAGGGCTGCTCCAGCTGTTCTCAGCCTGGCCACTTCATACTTGTGTAAGCGGCTATGGACTTAGTACAGCACGCAGTGCTGTTAGACAGAGGCTGTGCAGTAATGAACACATGGAGCTGAGCTTGGAGGGAGGGGCATTGCACTGTCCCAGATCCTTCCTGTTTCAATGAAACTTTATCCTAGCCCTTGCAAAGAATCTTTATTTTTTAACATCTACTTCTGTGCACCAAAATAAAAGGCACTAACTTAAGTCTGAGTGCAGTAACTGAACTGAACAGTGCTGCTTTTTAGGCTGTTGAAGAATTAAAAAAAAACAAAAAACCTTTAAAGATGGGGATGGGAGGAGCAGGGAGCCAGCCAAAACTGAAACTGGCTCCCCCCCCCCCCCCCCCCCTATGAAAAACCTGCACATACATGTGGCTTACTGAGACGTAAGCTGCACCGGGGGCACACGATAGCTGGATTGGCTCAAGGGGTAGCGCTGGGAAGACAGGCTGTGAGACTGGGCAGAGGGGGACACGAGCTGCCCCCCTCCAGGGTGGAGAGAGAGCACCTTCGTCTCAGTGTGTGCAATAGAGGAGAGCAGAGGAAAGTCCCTTTCAGGATTTCCAGGGTCAAGGGATGGAAGGGGATTCTAACTGAGGGATTTCAGGATTTTTCAGATATGAAAAGAATATTTCTCACTTCAAAGTTGCTAATTCTTCTTATTAATGGAAGGAGCTGCCACTGAAATCTTCTACAGAGAAATGAGAAAGGAAGATGCAGTCATAATTGGGGGGGTGGGGACCCAGTGAAGATGAAGGGCTGACGTTAAGAAATTTAGGTGCACTAGAAGAGTTAAAGGGTCTTTTGTGTAGACTTTTCTTGTTACAATGTTTTGACTGTGATCAGCAAAAAAAAAAAATAGCCTAACAGTCCCCAGCAAAATAAACCTGGGTGGAAGGAGGGATTCTCCACCATGTCAGGCTGCTGAAGGACACCAGGGCCTGAGCTCACTCTGCTTCTCTCCCTCTATGCAGAAAGCCTTGGTAATTTGGGCCCTGGAGCTCAGGCCTGGCCCAGCGACTGCCAGTGAGAGCAGGGGATGTTTGGATCCTGACTGTCTGGAGGTGTGAGAATACATCCAACTTCAAATGACCCGGATTTAGATTGGACTGCATTGCTACAGAGAAATCAGTCATAAAGTGCTGGCAGGGGACGAGCTCCAGTGGCCCTGCAGAAAACCAGGATCTATCTTGGCTGTTTTTTTTTATTCTGATCCAGAGTTACCCAACAATGTTTAACCTGTTTTGGTGTCAAGTAAATTAAGGGAACCCTGAGGCAAAGAGCACAGCGTATGACAATATTTAAAAAAAGAAAAAAACCCTTTAAACTGAAACTAAAACACACAATTTGCTATTTAGTCCACATTCTGAGGAAGAAATTAAGGAAAATTAAATGCCCATAATGTGTAAAGGTTATGCTTCATAAATGCTAGGTTACATTTATGTAGTTGTGAACATTTTTATTAATTTCAATAAACTTTCCTCTGGCCTTGTTTCTTTTGACTGTTCCTTAACCAGAAAGACCAACTAAGGAGCACGTCGCCGAATCTATTTTAGAAGAAACAGATTTTTCCAGACTAGCAATTGCTGTCAACACTTCTAGTGTTGCAGATTTTGGAAGCCCAGAATAACCCATAGCTTCTAACCCAGAGGGACGGGACTGAGATCAGATCTCCCCCATCATGGAGAGAAGGTGGAATACATCTCAATCTCAACAGTTCCTCTCCAGGTCTATCCATGGTTGACGCAGCCTGTGGCAGAAGGGGGGGGGGGGGGGGGAACAGAAGTCTCCTGAAGAATGGAGCCCGACGCTCCAAACAGTCCTATATAACCTTCTGACTGAAAAAAAAAAAGCCTCTCGTCTGCCGGGGGAGGGGGAGAAGTTCTTGCACTACCTTCTCTCTTCTTTCCCCTAACAATCCGAAGGCCAAAGCACTACGAGGAGGCAAATCTTGACCTGGGGCGAGCTACTGGGGGCGGCACGCGCCGCAGGGCTCGCCCAGGTGGTGGCAGTACAACTGCGTCGCAGGAGCAGCAGGCCTGGAGGTGCCGGGTGCGGCCACTGCTATGGGCCCCACCGTCCAACAACGACGTAGGACATGGGCTTAGGTGATCTACAAAGCAAACTCGTGTAACTTTATGTTGGGCCAATCAAAGCTTTCTCATTGCTTGCAAAAGGGGGGGAGGTCGGGCTGCATAGGCTCTACAGAATGACAACAGGGAGAGAAGGCGGCAGCTTCTCACCCCGGTCTTCACTTTCTAATCACAAGTTAATTTTCACTGAAACTATAGAATTATCGGCTTACAAAGAATCCAGTTGAAGCAGAGGTGGCAAACTATATATTTATCTATCTTTTTGCCAGGGCCCCATTTACAGGTTCTAGGATGGAGGGAGGAGACACCAAGGAGCTCCCTGAGTGGGTAGGGGGAGAGGAAGTAACTCCCCCATTGCGCTTTTTTTTTTTTTTTTTTCTGTAGAATAGCTTCCTGTTTTATTATTGCAGGTGTGGAAACAAAAGTCAAGCAGAAAAGGATTAAGCTGATACCTTGCTACTGGACTGATATTTCTGGACTGGCTCTAGCTTGTAGGAGCTACCGTAGCAAGGAGACAGGACATCGTTGGTCAGATGATGGCTATTTCAGCATCCTGTCAGAGGAAAAAAAACCCCCAAACAAACCTTATCTTGCAGGAGTTCAGTTTTTCTCTCCTACTCTTAGTCCACATTTTAAACCTGGCCCTCAATCACACCACTCCCTGTACAAATGCTGCCCCTGAAGAGGAGGGAGAGGTAGAAGGAAAAATCAGCCGGCAGAAGGGGCGGCGATCTGCAGTGCATGTCCCGGGTCAGGCAGGATGGCGGCTGCCACGAGCAATAAGATGGGCAGTGGTGGTTGCAGCCTAGATCTCCCCCCCCCCCCCCCCCCCCAATCCCTGCCTGGACAGTGCATGGACCTGTGGTGGCAGCGGGTTACACTTCCTCACAGCAATGGGGCGAGCCTGTCCCTGGCTTTCCCTTACAGGCAGCTGGGAGAGGGGGGTGTATGTGTGGCCACAGGAGGAAGAGGATGGTGCCCAGGCAAGCAGGGCTGGGCGACTACTGACCCAAGCCCAGGACCCTGAGCAGCAGTGATACCAGTGAGTACGACCCCCCCCCCCCCCCTTCTGTAGCTAGATGTGTGTCACAAAAGGCCGTTTTGGAAGATGGGAGGGTTTTGGTGTTGGCGGGCCACAAACATTGACGTTCCAGCACAAGGTAGGAGGCTGCATTACAGTGTCGAGCAAGGTTTGGCCCATGGATTGTAATTTGCCTATCCCTGACCTAGTGGATGAAGGAATAAGTGGAGAAAATTGGGATTTGAACCCTGGCTTCCCAAACTGACACTTTTTTTTTAATTTTATTTTTTTTGACCTTGGACAAGGCACTCTAGTTGCCTCAGGTACCCACTTAGATTGTTAGCATTTTGGGGAAGGGACTTTATTGTTCTTGGAAAAATGTTGTAAACCCCCTTGAGCTGAAACTGGAAAAGGTTGTGGTTTTTTTTTTTTTGTTTTTTTTTTTTAATGTAATGCTCCGGACAAGAGTAAGCAGTAGCTGTCCTAGGTATCACCTAGCACCCCGTGGTGTCTTCATGGGACATAGTCTGTGGGGGTCCAACTTCTGGACACCTTGTGCCTTAAATGGGCTGTGGGTCAAAGGCCAGGTAACTGACCAAGAAGGTGGTGATGAATGGCGTTTTATTTCAGGATTTCCCAAGTCTGAGCCATGCCCTTCTAAGGAGTGGCTCGGTGATGGAGTGCGATGTCTCTCTTGGAGTAACGTCTCCAAATGGGTGAATTTTGCGCATGCCTGGACAGGAGTGAACCTCGCGTATAAGCTACGTGTGAGTAGGCCATGGTAGACTTGTTCATAGTCCTGAGTGGCTCGGACGCTGGACCAGTCACTTCACCCTCCAAAGTCTGTGGTGCAAACTTACAGGCCCATGCAGATAGCTGAGTGTTAAACCTCGTGCACTTGATTTCAGCACCTGGTTTTAATGCTCATATTAAAATATTTAATTCCCAGTGTGGCAAGCTAACATTATACAAATGCTTTGGGAGTTAAAAAAAAAAAATAATTCCTAAACCTTTTAACATGTGTGGTACAGGCTGAATGCACATTAACTCAGAAAGGAGGGGGGAGGCATCCCTGACCAGAGATTATTTGGGTAACGTCAGCACTTAGCCAGATAAATACTGATTTATCCAGCGCTCAGCCAGGTACAGTACTGCTACTCACTGATTTATCCAGCTAAGTGGTGGTGGCTGCTGACACTTCCCTAGTGTTCCTAACTGTTTTAAACCTTTGTTTTCAATTTCTCCTGGGTCAGAGCTGCAATTAAGTTTCCAGTGCTGAAAACTGTGTGCTGGCCAGATGCAGTGTAACTACTTAATGCCCTCATATTTCCATGTGAGGGCCCTAAACTGTGCTCTCATTTAGAAACTCACATTCTGCACACCCAACTCCTTGCTGTCTGCGCAATAAGTTTTGCACACAGTGCAGGCTGACTGTGCCTTTTTACATCGGCCTGTTAGATAGGGAAGAGGGAAATTACCCACAGTATCTGAATGTAATCTGCTTTGATGTGCCTGAAGGGGAGAAAATAGTTTTGGGAGGACCCAGGATTTTATTAATGTGATGTAGGGATAATGTTGCATGGGCTAGTGCCCTTAGGGTTGCCAGCACTGGTGAGCAGGCCATGGGTTGAGCTGACTCTGCGAGCCACCCCCTGACCAGAAATATGCAGCCATGGGGGAGGGTATGTGCTTCAGTTCTGGGAGATGGCAGCTTCTCTAACATGAACAGGTGCCACCAAACCCTTTGGGAAGGGCCACACAGGACACGTCAGATCATGGGGTGCTCGGCCTCAAGTTCTCTGAGCCAGAGGAGAGGCAGGAGAGGGCCCCTCCAATGTTGGTTGAGGAGGGGTTCACGGCCCTCTAACATTGAAATGCTGGCAAAGGGTTCCCAGGGGGACTGACAGTGGCAGTAACACAATCTTTTTTAGGTTTCTCCAAAGTTGGCAACCCTGCCACGCTCCAGGGACTTAGGAGGTGGGAAGGGTTGGAGGGTGGATGGGTAGCAGGATCGGGGTGTGCGGTTCACTAATTTACCTTCTGCCTCCCCAAAAAATACATTCTCGCTTCCTCTTTTTTACTTCTCCCGTTCCCCCTCCTTTCATGCCAGATTTATGGTAATAGCGAACAACCCCCTCTACAGACTCTCTGATCCAGGCAAGGACCCTCACTCAGTATCTGGGTCCTAATAGCCAGGATTTCTTCCCTCTGCGCCTCCAGAGCCTGCGTCCCTGGGAGGTGGTGTCCGTGCCCCCAGTCCCGCGACTCCAAAGGGAGCTTGGGAACTCCAGGAATCACCAGGCTTCCCCTGGCAGCCCTGCAGAGCTCATGGCTCCTTAACAACCAGTGCTTTCCTCCCTGTGGCCTGCGCAGCCTTGCACTGCAGCTGCAGCCTCTCTGGCTTCAGGCCAAGTGGCTCCACCTGCACAAGCAGCACTAATAGCAGCAATTTATAACGCAGCCCGTCCGTGTGCAGTTTAGCACGGGCATGCCCCTGCCCCCGGCTACTCGGCCGTGCGCACCTGAGCTGGTGGTAGTGACAGAATGAGCTCCAACCACCAGCACAGCTGGCCAGATCCAAGCTGCTCCTGCTGTTGCTGCTGCAGGCCAGGTGACCTTCAGTCAAGGGCTGGATCTGGCCCATGGGCCATAGTTTGAGGACTAAACTGCTGCAGTGATCTTGGACAGAAAAGGATACCTGAGAAAATACAATTACAGCTAAGGTAGTTTTGAAACATTAGTGATGACGGCAGATAAAGACCAAATGGTCCACCCAGTCTATGCCACCCACCACCATCTCTTACCTTGCCCGCCCCTTCTCTGCTTTGACTTGTTGCCTTCTGTTTACTTCCTCCAAGCTCCAAAAGGATTTTGACTTCTGAAAGATGTGTCCAGATGGGAGTTAATAAACTAGGAGCTTAATAAAAAGCCCTCACATTCTGCCCTGGGAAGACGAGGCTCCCACTGTCAGCCCACTTTGGGCTTCTCTAAACTCAGCGCAGGTGGTCAGGAGAGAGGATTTGACAGCAGGGACATCAACCCCCCCCCCCCCCCCCTCACACACACACACTCAGACCTCTTATTCTATCGCCTCACCTCTCTCCTGTCCCACCTTTCAGAAGCCCAAACAGGTCTTCCTTTCAGCCGTTCCTGTAATGTGCCAAACATGGGGTTGGTGATCAGTCAGCTCGCTGTCTGGGGGGGAGGGGAAAACAACCACTCCTGTGTGCATGAAGTGAATGTCAGTCTGGTGCAGACACACATGGGGCTGAGCGATGGGGCTGAGCGATGTCTAACGCTTACAAGCCAAGTGGAATATGTACACAATTTCTACAGGTTTTCTGTACTCAAGCACTACAAACTCCCGATGAAATAAGCTGATGGTATGCTAATGCATCTGCAGTTTACAAAACCAGCCTGGCCAAATGTAAAGATGTACATCAGGCTATTTTATTTTCACACACCACAAACTCCAGGTTCAGCCCCAGAAACGTTACACCCCACACCCCCCCCCCCCCCCGGCTTCTGAGCAGGAATGAAGAAACTGAAGCCTTCAGGGCTTTTAAGGCACCTCCCTGCACTGGTGTAATATCAATGCCTCCATTAGTATGGGATTTCTACGGAAAAGCACATCTTATTGCCCGGGTGCAGACGTTCACCGTCTCCTGGAGCCCGCCCGTCTCAGTGTACGCTGTCTGCCTTTCCACATGGCACACGAGCAGCCTCTGATCGTGGCTGGCGAAGTTTGCAGGACTCGTTGAGCAGGTGTAAGAGTATTTTTTATAAGCAAAGACTCATCCAGCTCTATAAAATACCCACATAGTGCAACTTTTAAGCTGCATACTTTTTATGAATTAGGTGTAGGAAGCATGTGGATCCCTACATTAAAAAAAAAAAACCCTAAAACTAAACATGCCTGTACAGAAATGTACGCGCATACTTTCAGGGCAGCAATACACTGAGTTGTAAACTGCACCTCCTGCTGCACAGTTGGTAAAATGCAGGCATGACTTTAGACGCAGCTGCTCATAAGTCTGTGCTGTTATATGCATGCTTCACTTGGTAGTTACAGGCCCAGTCCCTACCTCAGGGACATTATCCATTAGACGCCCAGTGGCAGATTGCCCCTGGACCCTCTAACTGCACAGGACTGTGCCCGCTTTCCCAGTCTCTCTTCCACACTGGCACTGTCTTTCCTGCATCTCCTGTCCGGGCTTTTCTTTTGCTTCCAGTGGCCTGTCTTCATATGTTGCCTGGGTGCCCCGTTCGTTACGCATCTGGGTGGCACTCGTACGTTCTGGCAATGCTGCTCTCCACTTCTTAGGGGGAAAACTATTTCTCTGTTGGCGCAGTGGGGCATCTCTCATCTGCTCCATGCATGCAAACCATGTTTTTCTATTAAACCCAGCAGTGAGAAGCGCTTCCTGATGTGGCACTGCCACAGCAAGAAGGAATCGCTGGGCTCTTTCGTAGAAGGGAACCAAGGTGG
Source organism: Rhinatrema bivittatum (assembly GCF_901001135.1). NCBI lineage: Eukaryota > Metazoa > Chordata > Amphibia > Gymnophiona > Rhinatrematidae > Rhinatrema > Rhinatrema bivittatum. The sequence continues at coordinate 175,298,639 of NC_042618.1, forward strand.
GCTGTGTTTGACAGAAGTGCAGGGCTGGCGGTGCCACCCTTTCCTGGTCTGTGAGGAGGGAGGCTGGTAAGCTTTTTCTTGTAGGGGCTCAGAGCTGGCCCCAAGCACCTGGGCAGCTTCCACCGTGCAAGATGGCCGGGCGCTGCAGCGGGACGCCCTTACAGTTAGATGCATGAATGGATTCTGCCTCTGCACTTTGTGTCCTGCTACCCAAATTCTTATCCTGAGCAATATTGTACAGAAATTTCACTTCTCCCCCGCCACCAAATTAGTTTAAACTGAATGTCTGTAGCGTGAAAACCATCCACATAAATCACTGGAAAGAAGCTTGGGACTGTAGACCGTTCACAGTTGGTGACTGCACGCATGAAGTCAGGAAGGTTGCTTTCTCTCGCCCTGCTAGGCTGTCTTCCCAATTGTTGCGATTTAAGGTTAGACACGAGTGCACCTGATTGGAAGGCAGAAAGGGGGGACACTTGTGCTGTTTTAACTTGTTTTACTAATGGGCTTCCTTGATTTTGGACATACATACGAGACACACAAAATTAGCACTCTGTTTCATAAGCATGTGCACAGCTGTGACACGCTGGCACGAGAGAAGCCAAGCACGGACATTTTTTGCTTAAGAGCAGGGCGAGAAAAGTGAGCACTGCTGCTTAATGCTCCCCGTCTTCAGGTTGCTCAGCTACAGGGATGGTTACCCCCCCTCCCCACCCCCCCTGTCTGTCTTTCAGGTGTGTAATGGCTGAGTTGTGCGTCTGTAACATTGAGCTCTGGCATAGTGCTGCTGAGACACTTGTTGCCGTTTAGTACCTACGCTAGATAAATCCCGGCTGGGTGAGCTCTGTTGGCTGGCACTGGCTGCCTTGCTGCTGTTAGCCCTCCTTGATGTGTCGTGTTCTTGGCATGCCAGCCATTTTAGGACCCTCACCCTGACCACCTCACCCCTGATTCCTGGGGGGGGCTTGGTCACTGCTTATCTATCGCCCCTCAGCAGAGGTGGTAGCACCTGTCACAGATTGCACTAAGGGGAAGGGAGAGATGACTGCTTTTGCAGCCGGGTTTCCATACTGACAGGGCCAAAGGGTACTTACAGACTGACAACTGTCTTGCCGCTCAGATTGCTGCATAGGTGAGGGGTGACGTTCGTTTTCTGATTTGTAGGCTTGGCTTTTATGAAAAATTCTTGTGAAGGTGAAACAGATCCCTTTTCAGAATGGAAAACAGCCACTATAGATTCCTCTTTACCCATTGCATGAGGAAGCTGTTTTTTGGGGGTTTTTGTGCTCGAATTGCAGAGGTGGCAGAATCTGCTAGAACATGGGAAGGGAGGAAGAAATCTCCTTTGAAGCTTTGTGAGCCTTTCTAGAGGTGACTTGTAACACTATCTGGCAGCAAATTCACTCCGAGGTATCTCCCTTCCAGTACAACTGGGTGGTGGCACCTGGTGTGAGGTACAGCAAGCAAGTCTTGCAGGCGGTTAGTGTCAGTACCAAGTGACTATTCAGTACACGTAGATCTATGCGGGTTACAATAAAGAAGTCCATAAATTTACAAGTACTCGAAAAGAAAAAGATCATCAAGTATCAAAAGATGCAATCGCAAACCAAGAAAATGTGGTCAAAAGAATGGCGTCCTAGTTGTATTGAGCACCATGGGCCGGATTAACGGAAGCTCCAGACTCGCCTTGGTATGTTTCCTGTACAGATCACTACATCTCTCCAGTCCAAGTTAGGGGACTGAGACAATTTCTTTCCTGACTTTTGCTCCTCTGCTCTACTTGTAGCTTCAGATCTGTCCATCTGCTCTTTTGGATAAGGAACTCCTCACCTACTGCGCCTGTGTGGCTTCTGTTCTTCATTCTGGCCCTATTTACCTTGTACTGCACTATACATTAGAGATGTGCATCACTTTTTTTTTTTTTTTTGTTTGGGATTTGTTTTTGGGCTCCCATGGGAAATTGTTTTTCTCATGGTTTGGGCTTTTTTCATGTTTCTCTTTTTCAGTGTTGGGGTTCATTAAACCCTGTAAGTGTGCACTAACCAGTTTTCTAATTTCGGAGTTAGTGCTATTAGGGCACACTAAAAAAAAAAAAAAAGTTACCAATAAGTTAAGTGTCAATGGGGGGGCAGTTTGTTAGCTAGAGGCATGGTTTTGCATTCCCATTGGCTTTACTTTTAGAGACAGTAAGGAGATAGCTAGTGGGAATGCAGAACCATATCTCTAGCTAATGAACTATTCCCCAATTGACATTTTGTAACTTTATTGGTAACATTTTTTGTTTGTGTGTGCTAACAACCAGCTAGTGGGCCCTAAGTCCTATTAGGGCGCTCTAGCTCTGGAATTAGAAAACTAGGGCGCACTAACACAAAATTCAGATTTTTCCTAATTATCGGAATAATTCCTTTCGTTTTAGTTCTCCCGAACCATGACAAATTCAATTTTGTTGAAATTGTCTAATTCATTTAAAACAAATGCACATACCTACACTGAACTGTCGGTGCTCCGTTTCCAGCCCTGGCCTGGGAAGCACACCTCAGGGGTCTGGTTTGTGGGATGTCTGTAATGTGTTTAGTCTCATGCAAATTCATTGTGGATATCTTGGAAACCCACCTAGTTGTGCCTCCAGGACAGGGTTGGGAACGCCTGGCCTATTGAACCACCACCCAATGTTCTGGAGGCAGTGCCTGTGGCACTACACTGTCAGAGGGCATCCTGGGTATCTACCAGTCTATCCTGAGCTCATTCTCAGGCCAGTTCAATATCTGCATGCATTAAAGGGGCACTCATGATTGACTGCCCACTCCCTTAATCTGCACCAATCCACCTCTCCAGGATGCCAAATACAAAATGCAAATGGCCTGCCATGGTAAAAAGGTGCTAGGGGAAATTGGGTGCCCCTAGTGCCTTCTCGGCAGTGGGAACCCAGGAGAGGTGGCTATCAGCTGGTTAGGAAAATAGATGCTCAATTTATTGTCACAATATTGTCAGAGGAAGTACAGAAAAGCAGTATTTTGGCATTCATTTTGGTGAGTAAAAATGTATGCCTTGGGTGCACTTTTTTGCATGGGGGTAATAACCTTATCAGCATGTTTGCATGTGACAAATGCTATTACAGACATGTGGTGGATGCACTAACTCCTGCTTCAAACGCAGTCCAATTGTGGGTTAAACCATGCACTGCAGCTAGTGCACAGAATAGCATGGGGTCTGACTTCCTGCAAGGGCTGCCTTGCTTGTCTGCAGCTACTGGGGACCTCCAGTGCTCAGGCTGGGTCATTGAAAGCTGTTGCTGACAAGTCCATTTGTAACTGGCACCACAAGTTATCAAGACTGCAGAAACCAGTCCAACCTCAAGGTGCAGCCTGAACATAGGAGCACAAAATTACAGCTGGGGAGGGGCCATCTATTACTATTCAGTTCTGGATTTTCTTGTATGAGAAAGCAAGAATGACCTCTCAGGAGAGAAACCACCCAACAGAATGAGCTGATATTTTAGTTTACACTTGGGTATTTGGACTTAAATATTATGATTGGAAATGTCATTGCCTCATATTGTGTTTTTTTTTTCTTTCCACTCTTCGGTTACATTTGAACATGCTCTGTGGTCTTGGGTGCTGAACAAGAACTCTACTCCCACATGTGTACTCATCTTGGTGGCACCTCACTTTCTGTAACTGTTTGAAACCAAGCATTTTATTTTTAATAAGTGGAATTCACAAGGGGCAGCAAACCACAGCTTTTAGCTCATTCCAGCCATAATTGCTTTTTTTTTCTACCTGCATGCCAAAATGAGATGCTTCTGATGCTCCAGTGACATTTTATTTCCATTAGTGTGTGGCTGCCATCTAGTGCTTCTTTTTTGTATTGCAACCTAGCAGCCTGGAAGACACGTGCTGCCCTCTGGTGTCCACATAGCTCTAGGATGGATTTTTTTTTCCTGTATCTCTTCCCTACTTACAGGCCGATTCAGTAAAAGTTGCGGGAGAGCGGGCGAGCGCCCAGGCCACTCTCTCTCCTGTGCGCACAATTCAGTATTTAAATGAGGGCCCGCAGTAAAGAGGCACCAGGGACATTAGCGCGTCCCTAGCACCTCTTGACAAGAGCGGCGACTGTCAGCGAGTTTGACAGCAGACGCTCAATTTTGCCGGCGTCTGTTCTCAAACCCGCTGACAGCCACAGTTTTGGAAACCAGACACCGGCAAAATTGAGCATCTGGTTTTTAACCCACGGCCAACTTTTTTTTTTTAAATTTTAAATTTTTTTTTATTTAATTTTCTACTTTTGGGACCTCCGACTTAATATCACCATGATATTAAGTCAGAGGGTGTACAGAAAAGCAGTTTTTATTGCTTTTCTGTACACTTTCCCAGTGCCGGCAGAAATTAACACCTATCTTTGGGTAGGCGCTAATTTCTTAAAGTAAAATGTGCGGCTTGGCTGCACATTTTACTTTCTGTATCGTACAGGAATAACTAATAGGGCCATCAACATGCATTTGCATGTTGTGGGTGCTATTAGTTTCAGGGAGGGGGGGTTTGGACGCGCGTTTTCGACGTGTTATTACCCCTTACTAAATAAGGGGGTAAAGCTAGTGTGTCCAAACGTGGGTTAACAGTGTGCTCCACCTGCTGAAACATACAGGCAAATACAGTATTTGCCTGTACATTTCAGCAGGAACTGAGTTCCAGGAAATCCATGCATGCTAGGAAGCAGCCTGGAAGCCAGAGGCCTGGGGATATTTTCTGTTGGTAATGAGTTCCCTGATGGGGGGAGCCTTTTCTGACTGTTATATAGTACTATATAGAGATTTTTGTTTGTGTGCGGCTGTCCACTGTATTGCTATGATATTCCTTGTTCCTATTCAGTGTAGAACAGTGTCCTATTAAGTTATGTTTTATTCCTGAAATTGAACTTTGGTACACTTCTGCTTAAATTAAAAAAAAAAAATTGGAACTACTTGCAAAGTATGGATAAGTAAATCAAGAAAACAGTTTTGGGGCTGATCTGAACGCGTGGCGCTGTGCACACCATGCAGAAGATCCCCAGCTTGGTGGTTCCGCACCCTGTAGCAGCTGGAGTCGAGCAAACATGTGCAATTGCAGTTCCTTGGTAGGGGGAATCTATTAGGACAAAACAAATTTCTTTCCCCTTAAGTGCTGGATGTGAAACCCCCCCCTTCTCCAGTTTATGGGCCAGGATGGCAGGGACACGCGAGGGTCCCAGGGTCAATCCATTAACTTTCTCCCACTCCTATGCAGTCCAGGGCCCCTGGGACAGGGTTCTCTCTTTCAATGGGGGGGAGGAGGACTAAATCCTCCAGGGCCCAGGATGACTAGGGTGACCCCTCAGGCTGTTGCCCTGGGGGGGGCAGTAACGGGCCTCTCTTCCCTTCAAGAGATGAAAGTACCTCAAGGCTCTGGAGGCTCAGAGTATCCACAATTAAATCTTTACTATCCGTTCTTAAATGGCACACTGGCACTGCTCACATCAGTTCTTAGCTTGAAACAAGTCACATTTATGTTTCTCTAACTTATCTGTCCAAGTGTCTCAGTATTAATCTGGAAAACTCTCCCCCTCTCTGGTTTAGACAAGCAAGATTCCCAGTCAGGCGGGGAGGCCTCAGATGGGATGGAAAACCCCCTCCAAAAATGATTGGGAAAAGAGATTGTCTGCAGTGTCTCCTAGGGTGAAGGCTCGTTGGATATCCCCAGAATAGAAGTTTGTCTTACTCATGGTCCCCTTCAGTCGTTTCAATAGGATTTTTCATAGGAAATGTCCAGTAGCAGGGGAACATAAGCATCTCTATACAGATATTCCCTCTTCAGGCAAGAAGGGAGACCACAAATCTTCACCTAAAAGTAGCAAGTCTAGAATCCTGCAACAAATCACTGTGTGGAATCTTCCCTACCTCGCAGGCAGAGACCCTGAATTCCTCCAGCCAGGGGTGCCAGGACTGTCACAGGAGAGAACCCCCAAACACAAAATATCCAAAATCTTCAATCAAAAACAAAACCAGCACCCAGATAAGCACTGATCCTCTTCCCACTAGGGTATTGGCCCAGGCTGTATAACCCAGTCCGCAAGCAGGGGAACCAGCTCCAGGAAAACCCTCCTACACTAACTCTTAACCAAAATGCTATGCTGCAGCCTATATAAGCAGCAGGGGGCAGGGCTACGCCAGCAGCCTCCATGGAGGAGCTGTTCAAAAACAAAACACCTCTTCCTCCAACTTCTCTATCCTATCTCACTGAGGTCAGGACTGGGCCTCTTCATGCTGATCCCAAAGGCTTATCATAGGTGGCAAGCCTTACCCAGTAATCAGTTCTGTCAATTCAGTTCATGTCCATACTCGCAAACTTCTGTCAGGCTGAAGCTCCCTGTGGAATTCACCAAGGTTTGAGATGAAGCGTGGTGGAAATGCTGTGCTTGTATGCAGCTCGCTCTTGAGGCAGCTGCAGTAATAGGAGATTTCAATTACCCCAATATTGACTGGGTAAATGTATCATCGGGACACGCTAGAGAGATAACGTTAATGGATGGAATAAATGATAGCAATTGGTTCAGGAACAGACAAGAGAGGGAGCAATTTTAGATCTAATTCTCAGTGGAGCACAGGATTTGGTGAGGTAACAGTGGTGGGTCTGCTTGGCAATAGTGATCATAATATGATCAAATTTGAATTAATGACTGGAAGGGGGGCAGTAAGCAAATCCACGGCTCTCGTGCTAAACTTTCAAAAGGGAAACTTTGATAAAAAGAGAAAAATTGTTAGAAAAAAACTAGAAGCACAGTCCAAATGTATTCCACACATTAAAGGTGGAAAGAAGGCAAAACTATCACCGGCATGGTTAAAAGGGAGGTGAAAAGCTATTTTAGCCAAAAGATCTTCATTCAGAAATTGGAAGAAGGATCCAACAGAAGAAAATAGGATAAAGCATAAACATTGGCAAGTTAAATGTAAGACATTGATAAGACAGGCTAAGAGAATTTGAAAAGAAGTTGGCATTAGAGGCAAAAACTCACAGTAAAAACGTCTTAAAATATATCTGAAGAAAGCCTGTGAGGGAGTCAGTTGGACAGTTAGATGATCGAGGGGTTAAAGGGGCAATTAGGGAAGATAAGGCCATCGTGGAAAGATTAAATGATTTCTTTGCTTCGGTGTTTACTGAAGAGGATGTTGGGGAGATACCCGTATTGGAGAAGGTTTTCATGGGTGGTGATTCAGATGAACTGAACCAAATCACGGTGAAGCTAGAAGATGTGGTAGGCCTGATTGACAAACTGAAGAGTAGTAAATCACCTGGACCAGATGGTATACACCCCAGGGTTCTGAAGGAACTCAAAAATGAAATTTCAAAACCTATTACTACTAATTTGTAACCTATCATTAAAATCATCCATTGTACCTGAAGACTGGAGGGTGGCTAATGTAACCCCAATATTTAAAAAGGGCTCCAGGGGCGATTCGGGAAACTATAGACCACTTAGCCTGACTTTCCACTATTTTTCCTGGTACTGAAGTGTTCTAAATATCAAAATCACAGAACATATAGAAAGACATTGTTTAATGGAACAAAGTCAGCAAGGCTTTATCCAAGGCAAGTCTTGCCTCACAAATCTGCTTCACTTTTTTGAAGGACTTAATAAACACGTAGATAAAGGCGAACTGGTAGATGTAGTATATTTGGATTTTCAGAAGGCATTTGACAAAGTTCCTCATGAGAGGCTTCTAGGAAAAGTCATGGGATAGGTGGAGATGTTCTTTTATGGATTACAAACTGGCTAAAAGACAGGAAACAGGATTAAATGGACTATTTTCTCAGTGGAAGGGAGTGGGTAGTGGAGTGCCTCAGGGATCTGTATTGGGACCCGTACTTTTCAATATTTATAAATGATCTGGAAAGAAACAAGTGAAATTTGCAGATACAAAATTGTTCAGAGTAAAATCACAAGCGGATTGTGATAAATTGCAGGAAGAACTTCTGAGACTGGAAAATTGGGCATCCAAATGGCTGAAATTTAATGTGGATAAGTGCAAGGTGATGCATATAGGGAAAAATAACTCATGCTATAGTTACACAATGTTGGGTTGTAGCAGCTAATATTGAACCTAAGAGAGAGATCTAGGTATCATAGTGGATAACACATTGAAATCATCGGTTCAGTGTGCATTGGGAATCATTAGAAAGGGAATGGTGAATAAAACAATGTCAATGCATCTGTATCTCTCCATGGTGAGACCCCACCTTGAATACTGTGTACAATTCTGGTTGCCGCATCTCAAAGATACAGTTGCAATGGAGAAAATACAGAGAAGGGCGATCAAAATGATAAAGGGAATGGAACAGCTCCCCTATGATAGGCCGAAGAGGTTAGGACTTTTCAGCTGGGAGAAGAGACGGCTGAGGGGGGATATGATAGAGGTGTTTAAAATCATGAGAGGTCTAGACCGTGTTAATGTGAATCGGTTATTTACTCTTTCAGATAATAGACTAGGGCACACTCCATGAAGTTAGCATGTGGCACATTTAAAACTAATCTGAGTTCTTTTTCATTGAACGCACAATTAAACTCTGGAATTTGTTGCCAGGGGATGTGGTTAGTGCAGTTAGTATAGCTGTTTTTAAAAAAGGATTGGATAAGTTCTTGGAGGAGAAGTCCATTACCTGCTATTAAGTTCACTTAGAGAATAGCCACTGCTATTACTAGCAACAGTAACATGGAATAGACTTTTAGTTTTTGGGTACTTGCCAGGTTTCTTATGGCCTGGATTGGCCACTGTTGGAAACAGGATGCTGGGCTTGATGGACCCTTGGTCTGACCCAGTATGGCATGTTCTTATGTCCTTGTTAGAAGCGATGTCATAGGAATCTGACAGGAGCAACAATATGAACACACTTCTCCCCCAGCCTGAGTCCACCCTTTTCATATCATGTAGGTTTTTAGCTGGGATTTGAACCCATGGTTTAAAGGGTTAAAGGCTCAAATGCTGTGAGCATCCAGTTCACTGCCTTGCAAGACAGGACTTTAGAATTAAATTTGCCTAGTTCACAATTTTATGCTGTTTAGTAGGCTAGACAGCATGACATCTGTTAGTCAGTCCTGGCCTGTGGAAACGTTTTGCAACTCTCAAATTATGGTTGCACATTCAAATGGATTAATATGGCAACTGCACTAGTTTATGCAAATATTAATTTCTCTGAAATTAGTTGTCCTGTTGAGCTGTTCCCCCTCCTGCGTTAAATACAACAGGAGATTCAGCCTGATGCAAAATCAGCACACGGGGAAAACAGGTGCTCAAGATTGAGTGCCCACTCTCCCAATGCTTGCCAATCAACCTCTCCTGAGTGCCCAACGCAAATGGGCTGCTGCAGTGTAAAGCTGCTAGGGGAAATTGTGCCCCTAGCACCACCTCTGCGGCAGGTGGCTGTCAGAGGGTTAGGAAAACAGGCACTCATTGACTTAGCATCCCTTTTCCTGACTGCTGGCACACTGGTGGTAAAAAAAAAATAAAAAATAAATTTTCAGTTCCTCAAACTTAATATCACCATATTAAGTCAGAACTACAGAAAAGCAGTATTAGCTTTGCAAGGGGCTGGATACATTTTGCTTTGGATGTGCTGATCCCCTTATTGAATAAAGGGTTGTGGACGCATGGCCAAAGTGTGTCCAGCCACGGGTTAACAGTGCACTCAGCTGAGCACACTATATTGTACGGCCCAAGTGTCCTGTGCTGTGAGATCCTGCAGAAACTTCCAGAAATGTTAGTATATGAGGTTGCAGAGGCCACAGAATGGACATGGGAGACTAAAATCTGTTATGGTGCAGCTTCTAATGCCCTGCTCCAGGAATGGCACTGTGCAGCATAACTGCATGCTTCAGGTTACTTTATAAATCTAGTTTCTACCTCTTTTTAAATGCTTTTAGTTAGTATTACCCTAACATACAGCCCGATACTGTAAAACCGCGGGAGAGTGGACGAACGCCCGCTCTCCCGGCGCACGCACCGGCTGTTGGCCGGTGCGAGCGATCCAGTATGCAAATTAGGCGACGCGGTGCAAACGAGGAAAAGGAGGCGCTAGGGACACTAGCGCGTCCCTAGCGCCTCCTTTTGGCCTGGAGCGGCGGCTGTCAGCGGGTTTGACAGCCGACGCTCAATTTTGCCGGCGTCGGTTCTCGAGCCCGCTGACAGCCACGGGCTCGGAAACCGGACGCCGGCAAAATTGAGCGTCCGGTTTTCGGCCCGACAGCCGCGGGCCGAATTCAAATTTTTATTTTTTTTACTTTTTTTTACTTTTCGGGACCTCCGACTTAATATCGCTATGATATTAAGTCGGAGGGTGCACAGAAGCAGTTTTTACTGCTTTTCTGTGCACTTTCCTGGCGCCGGAAGAAATTAGCGCCGACCTTTGGGTCGGCGCTAATTTCTGAAAGTAAAATGTGCGGCTTGGCTGCACATTTTACTTACTGGATCCCGCGCGCATACCTAATAGGGCCATCAACATGCATTTGCATGTTGAGGGAGCTATTAGGTGCCGCGGGTGGGCCGCGTGTTTTCCTCCCCTTACTGAATAAGGGGTAAGGGAAAACACGCGTCCAGAGCTAGCTAACAGTGCGCTCCGGAGCACACTGTACTATATCGACCTGATACAGAGCTACAAAGTTAAGTCTATGTTTCAAAGTTAACTTATCCATTTCAGCACAAATGTTAATTTTTTCCATGACTTTGGAAGGATTAAATCGCAGTTCTATAGTTGCTGAGTAAACACTTCCTTCCCTTACGGATAAAATCCTAGACTCATTTCTTTGGGGTTTTAGCTGTCTTCATTTCTATACTGAATGCGTATTCCCTGCATTTCTGAGCATCGGGAGACAGGCCAATCCACCCTGAATCTATCTGGGCTTTGGGTATGCCCCAGTGGGCTGCTCAGGTGGGTCACATGACTGGTGTAGATCACAGCAGGCCCTGTGCTTGCAGAGTTACTGTGATCAATGCCAGGAGAGCTGCTGCAAGACCTTAGGCACCGTTACCTGAGGGGTGTGTTAATGCTGCTGGAGATCTCGTCCCAAGGAGGAGAAACATCGTGGCCCTGCTGGAATCACCAGTGAGGCCCAAGGAGGAACAGGATTGGCACGGTTGCCTCTGCAGGAAAGGAGCTCTAAGCCAGAGCTGGGTTGATGACTTGACCCCAAGAAGTAGTCCTGTTGTCTGCGAGGGAGGAAGGAGACTGCTGTTGCTATTTTAAGGGGTGGGTGTGGAGTTAGTGTGTCAGTGTGTGTTAGAATTAGAGCGCATGTATCTGTGTGTGCGAGTGCATCTTTGTCAGACCTTCACACATACTTTGTCTGGGTGGGTGTCTTATTTTTTCCTTTGACATAAGACATCCACACACTCTGACACAGACAAGACCTATCCACACAGTGAGAGTGAGTGTTTGGAGTCAGAGGCATCCACACACTTGGTTTCTTAGTGTGTAGGGTGTTTTTGTTTTTATTTGTCGGAGACTGTTTTGTCTGACACTGGCAGTGTGGTTCTCATTACTTGGCAACTGGTTCAAGAGCTAATTGGTTGGCAAGAGACTAATTTATTTTTATTTATTTAACAGTTTTTATACTGACCTTCATAGTAAACAACCATATCGGATCGGTTTACAATTAACAAGAGTAAAAACTAGGGTAACAATTCAAGTAAACGAAGGATAAACAATAGGTAGGAATGAGTCAGTTACAATCAACAGGGTAAGAGAACTTGGAAGCTTGCAACAAGCTGGAAAGAAGAAAAAGGTAGGAAATAAATATAAAAGTGATACCATAGACTGTACGGGTTAAAGCTTAATGGTGCTTTAACCTGGTAGTCAGAGTCCAATCGTGAGTATAAAAGCCAGAACGGGTAAGCGTGAGGACAACTAGTGATTGTCTGGTGGGTCGGCGAAGGCTTGGTGAAAGAGCCAGGTTTTAAGTCTTTTTCTAAAAGTTAAAAGGCAGGGCTCCACTCTGAGATTTGATGGGATGCTATTCCAGATAGAAGGGCCAGCTATCGAAAAAGCTCTGTCTTTGGTCATCGAGAGGCGTGAAGCTTTAGTAGGGGGAAATTTCAGAGTGCCTTTGAGGATATCTCTAGTTGGTCTGTTGGAGTGGAGTTTGAATGGGATTTCCAGGTCGAGTTGAAGATGATGGATGGTTTTATGAATTACGGTGACTGATTTGTATAGAATTCTGAAATTAACTGGTAACCAGTGTAGGTTTCTGAGGATGGGAGAGATGTGTTCGTTGCGGCTAGTACTGGTCAGCAATCTCGCAGCCGCATTTTGTATCATCTGCAGTGGTTTGGTGGTGGATTTGGGGAGGCCTAGGAAAAGGGCACTGCAGTAATCTATTTTGGCGAACAGAAGCGCTTGAAGGACTGTCCTGAAGTCGTGGAAGAATAAGAGTGGTTTAAGTCGTTTTAGAACTAAACTAACAAAACAGTCTGACACACTGCCAGTGTCAGACTGTTTTGTCTGACACTGGCAGTGTGGTTCTCATTACTTGGCAACTGGTTCAAGATCTAATTGGTTGGCAAGAGACTAATACTTGACTAGGAATCCAGGCTATATGACTATGAGAGATGTAAACAAATTGGGGGGGGGGGGGGGGGGGATAGCACAACGGATTTGCATGGATGGCAGGGGGCCTGCAGCTGTTTGCTCACCTCTGGTCATGGGTGTGCACTATTTAGTTAGGAAATATGAGAAATGTTTATGTTGGAGATGGCTTCAGTTCTGGCAGGCTCCCAGGTCACATGACGTATGTCCTGAAGGGTCAGTTTGCATGCTTTTGGGAACTGTTGAAACGTGCACTGCAGGGAAAGCACAAGGAGGTCTTGATGGATTTCTTGTGGGCCGGTTTTGGGAAAAAATCCCCTGGGCTGATATCTCCCTGCAATCCACCCCTGGACAGATTCCAGTCTATTATACAGAATGAAAGCTGATAATACAGACAGGAACTTTTGGGACCTGATTTTCGAAAGCTGTTTATATTCATAGTGAGTTTACAAGCAGGGATGTGTGTTTTGCAGGAATGGGCTCCAGGTCTCTGTCCTTCTCTCACCCTCCCACTCTGGGATCGCAGTTGCTGTCTGTACTAGACTGAGGACGAGCAGTTCTCCAGTTAGCCACAGGATGGCAGCATTGCTCCACGCATTCCCTTCTCTCGGCCCGGCACTGGGGGAAGGAGCAGCTTGCCACACACACCTGGAAACTGTTCCTCCTCTTGCAGACCCAGCCCTAGTCTTTCCGTTCATTTACCCATCTAAGAAGGTTTCTAGTCTTGCTGCTTTCTGTAACAGTTTAAACAGCAGTACCAGGAAACTTTTTTTTTTCTTTAAAAGTAGTACAGATGACAGACAAAATTAGTAATATCCTTATTCTAATTTTGGTTTTATTTTGGGAGTCCTCTTGTGCTTAAGGCTTTACAAAGTTTCTTTTGTCACTCTAAGCGTTATGGATTTCAGTGAACAGGGGGGGTGCTGCTATGAGCTGCACACACAGCTTATGAACATAACATAAATAGCTGAAGGGCGGACCGATTCTGAGAAGTTGACTTTTATAAATGAGATGTGGGTGGAGAAAACGGCTATTTTTTTTTTTTTTTTGTAGGACATGAAATAAGAAATTAAACTGAGAAGAGCAAGCCCTTTGTACTGATCTTTCAACAAATTTGGTTCTTGGTGACCAAGTTGTAGCCAACAGCTCATGCTAGTGGCTGCATTTTACCATTTTTCCAAAGCTACTCCCTCGCACCCCCTCACTCCTTGTCCCCTGCCTGGATTTTGGAATAGCAGTCTGTGTTGGGACAGCACTTTCTCGGTGGCTTCATGGCAGCTGGCTTGTGTTGTGGCCACCTTTTCAGAAATGTTAGCCCAGGTATTAGACCAAAGTTGGGCAATGCTGACAGTTTTGAAATATCTGCTCTTGAGGGCTTTTTGTCGCTGTATACTCAAGTTTATTTCCACTCCTCTGTTTGCAATTTATAAGGTTAGACATTGTCGGGTTTGGTCAGTAATATGATAGAGTTTAAAATCATGAGGTCTAGAACAAGTAAAATGAATCTGTTTACTCTTTCAGATAATAGGACTAGGGGGCATTCCATGAAGTTAGCAAGTAGCACATTTAAAACTAATTGGAGAAAGTTCTTTTTCATCCAATGAACAATTAAACTCTGGAATTTGTTGCCAGGTGATATGGTTAGTGCAGTTAGTGTACCTGGGTTTAAAAAAAGGATTGGATAAGTTCTTGGAGGAGAAATTCATTACCTGCTATTGATTAAGTTGACTTAGAAAATAGCCACTGCTATTACTAGCAACAGTAACATGGAATAGACTTAGTTTTGGGGTACTTGCCAGGTTCTTATGGCCTGGCTTGGTCTCTGTTGGAAACAGGATGCTGGGCTTGATGGACCCTTGGTCTGACCCAGTATGGCATCTTATATTCTTACTTTTCACTTCAGCTACAGAATAAATCTATTTAGCCTCCCTTTTGCACATGTCTGTTAAAGCAGTGGACTAGGGAGCCAGGATCCAAATTCCACTGACCTTGGGCAGGTCACTTCACCTTTCATTGTCTCAGGCACAAACTTAAATTGTAAGTCTTTCAGGTCAGTGGAATATAAATTGGTTAAATCCTCTGGGGACAGAGAAATACATTCAGGTACTGTAGGCATCCCACCTTGAGCTATTGATGAAAAGTGAGATAAATGTACCTTTTTTTTTTTTTTAAACTTGGCTTGCTGTGCTAATCATGTATTGGTATTTAATCTTGCTTAGCTTTTGAATTTGAGGTTTGAATCTTTCATTTTTTGGGGGGTCAGTTTTATACACTGCAAATTTTTATAGTATAGACTTTGTATGAAGCTTACATAACCCAACTGCTGGTGCACATGGGAATACTGCATATATCCCAAAGGAAAGCTAAAGACAGGGGACCACGCTGAAGGAAAGATGGGCCAAGGTGTCTCGGAGAGGCAGGGCTAAATAGGGCTGGGCCTGCTGCATCATGGGAGCATTGAGGAGGTGGCTAGCACTGGAAAGAGGGTAGCTCCTTGAGGACCTCTGCTGGTGGGAAGGCTGCCTAGCAGCTGAGATCATGAGTTGAAGTTGGAGAAATCGGTTTATTCCTGGAACAAGCAGCGTGGAATCTATCTACGCTTTGGTATCCTGCTGGATTGGCCACTGTTGGAGGTAGGATACTGGGCTTGATGGACCTTTGGACTGATCCAATATGGCAATCTTATGTTTTGTCTAAACATGATTTTTGTTTGTTCCTTGCTGCTTCTACAGGCATCTCTAGAGTCAGCCCTGCACAATGTTTGGGTTAGTTTCCTGCCCCAGAGAGCTTAAGCTGCTTGGGTATAGGGAGGTAAAGGGACTTGCCCATCTGTATCTTATGCCGTGGGCTACATGAGACTAATCCAGCTCATGAAGGAGAGGTGCCCATGTCTCTAAAACCACTCCCCATTTGGCAGTCATGGGCAGCAGGGACGCAGAGTGGCCAATGTTTGCAGAGGCCTGGCAACTCTGGGAGGTGTCCCTCTTGAGCAGGGCTGAGGCCCTTTTTTGTCAGGGTCAGTATGTGAATGACGTCCCAGCAGGAAGCTTCCATACATTTCATCTTCTGGTATCAAACATTTCTGGTGGAGGTATCAGCTTTTCTATGACTTTCTTTTTCCTGTTGCTCTTTTGAGGCAATCTTGTGGACAAACATGGACTTGATTCTTGTGGCTCACTGGATCAGATTTCAGTTTGCCCAGGCAGACTGAGGAAAATCTCTAGGTTATGGAGTGTTAGAACTGAAGCGGTGACTCATTGTGAGTAACCCACATTCTTTAATATTTACTCTTCCATTCAGTCCCAGGAAAGTCAGCAGCATTAGAAGCAATCCACGGGTGCCATGAATCTGAAAAGGGAGTTTGTTGAAAAACAGTAACCTACTTCTACAATCTCCAAAATACATGGGTCTGACTCTTTTTTTTGTTTTTTTTTTTAAATGGAAGTAGTGTGTGTGGGGGACCAAGTTTGGGTGAGTCTCAGAGGAAGAGGTGGGGCTTGTGATTGGGTGCAGGAAGAACCCACCCCAAGGCACTGGGCTTGGTGAGGTGAGTGTGACCACGCAGGCATCTTCAGGCAAGTTATGGGCTAGAACTGAATGAGGAGCAGCAAAGAGGACCTGGCCAGCTTCATTCCAAGAATCCTCGGCCTTGGTCACCTGGAGATCCAAGACTGGAAGGGCCGCATTTAACTCATCAACTGGAATCTGGACTTTTTTTTTTGTTCGGGCTGTGGTGACATGGTCTGGGACTCCCAAGCCCCAGTCTGACTAGCCTTCTGGCCTGTGCTGCTCTCCAGGGACACAGTCCTGTAGTACCACTGCCATGTGACTCCAGCATTTCTGCTCATGAGTTCAAACTTCGGGTTCCAAAGAAGTCCCTGAAAGAGAAGCGTTACTAAGGATGAATGCCCCGTGTTCCAGGTATAATTGCTCAGCATCTGAGTATCCTGTATGATGTATAAATATTTACACAGCGTTGGTGTACAAAGTAAGACATCAGCTTGCAACTATGAGAAATAGCTTGAACAGCAGGAGCTCAGTCCCTGCCCTTATTACACAGCAGGAGCCCCTGAGAGTCTAATCTCTGCATTTATTATGCAGCAGGAGCTTCAGGGGACGTTCCTATATCCCCCACCTCCCAGGAGTGCTGGCTCTCTCTCCTGTAAGGGTACAGGTGTTTGTAGCTCCCCTGATGGCCGGCTGTGATCCCAGGCATCAATTCTGCTGTTATGAATCAATGCTTCATGGACGAGAGAGGAGCAGATCCTGCAAGGTTGCTAGGTTTTGTAGTGTTAATGCAGCAAGTGAGTCATGAAACTTTGCCAGGGGACGTGCTGTGACTTCTGGCACCTCACAGCCCTGGGGCGCTTTTTTTTCAGTGGCACCAGAATTGGGCATTCAGTGCCTCACTGGATTGCTGGGACAGATCTGCCCTGCCCTCACTCTGGTGGCACATGTCACATCCCTGCTGTGCGGTTCCAGAGGGTCACTATGTGTTCACATGATGCCATGTTTTTTTTTTTCAAGAGCAGAAGCAAGTTTATTTTTCCTGTGAACGTGTGGTCTTTATAATGCTGGCATAAGTCTGCAGCGTGTTTATTGTATGCTGCTTTGCAATGTTAATAAACCCACAGTTAACTGTTACTGCGGAAGCCTTCCTCTTCCTCCTCCTCCCTACTATATCAGCACAGGTTTAGCTTACAAGTCAGTTCTTGCCCTGGTGATGCCTGCAAGTAACTGCCTTCACTTCCACTGTTTAAGAAAAAAAAATCAGAGGCTTACACTGTGGCCCCCCCTTATAACCTGCATTCCTGAAAGCAATCACTGCCAGTGTCAAATGGCTATGGGTCTGTTATCCCCCCCTCCCTGTGTATACAAGGGATGGCCACAAATGGCCCTGACTTTCAGAACATCCACAATGAATATGCATGAATTTTGCATGTGCTGCCTGCACTGTGTGCAAACTTACCTCATGTATATTTATTGCAGATATCTGGAAAAACAGGCCCGTTTGCGGTTCCTGAGGACTGGAGTTGGCCACCCTTGGTGTTATGGGGTATTTCATTGATCTTAATCTTGTAATTCAAAGCTTATTTTGTGGACCTTTACTTTGAGCTCTGTCTGTGAAGCAGCAGCAGTGAGATGCAAATGGAAGCTCCTAGGGTGGTCCGTTCTGCTAGGCTTCCAGAGCTGTAAATCTGCATAGGGCACATGGAAGCTTGAATGCCTTCCAGTATATATTGCAGACATTGAACAAGATGGAAGACTGCATTCCTTCTATTAAATCATAGTGATAAGTATTTTCTGAGTTTTTCCCACTATGCTCCATTGCATGTTGGGATATGTAATCCTATTTTTTTTCTTGGAGGGAAATAGTTTATACTGTACTGCTGTCTCCTGTACCACTGCTTCCTCCAACAATGGACATAGTGAGTTTTCCTGGGGTGATAGAGTTAAGTTGGGTCATTGCCAGATGTGTCTGACTGGCAGGCACTGTAGTATGCCACAGCAGAGCTGTGAAACCAGGTCTCTAAGTTCACTTGTTCAAAGTCCATCTGTATTAATCAAGGTCTGTGACCTTTATAGTCACTTAACCTCTTTACTTAGCCCAGTGCTTCCCAAATCTGCATAATGCAAATTTCTCATGAACATTCATTGTAGATATCCTGAAAACCCAACTAGCTGTGGGATCCCTAGGACAGGTTTGGGAAGCCTGGACTTAACATCTTTCTTTGTGCCTTCAGTATTTATCTGGGCAGCACTTCTTTTTTTTTTTTACTGCTAACTCTGGTGCTATAGTAAAGAACCATAAAGTATGCAGAGCAACTTTTATGCAAGGATAAGATGGGGAGAAGATGCATTCCATCAGGTTTTTAATTTGACACAACCTACAGATCTGAACTTATTCTGGCCACAAATCCTTTGTCCTATTTCAGGTGAGCAAGAAAATATTTCAGAAATTACAACTCTGTCCACATAGGTGTGTGTTAATCTTCCCTATGTCTGTCTCTATCCTCCGTTGCTGAGCACACATGGGTGTCTGGTTCTGCAGAGTAACTTTCAAAGGAAGGACAGGGTAGTGGCACAGTGGAGTCGGTGAAGGCTCAATCTGATGAAAGTAAATTTCTCCAGCATGATCAGCTTCCAGGTAGAAGGAATGTCAGACTCTTCATTATACCCACTTCAACTGATCCAAAATGCTGCAGCCTGGATACTAACCAGAACTTCTCTACGCCACCATATCACCCCTATTTTACAATCGTTACATTGGTTACCCATAAAGTTCAGAATAAAATACAAAATCCTCTCCATTATTCATAGCTTAATTCATAATCTTATATCCACCTGGCTCTGCTCACTATTACGCATATACAAACCAACACGACATCTAAGATCACTTAACCAAAATTTACTAGATATCCCTTCTCCTAAACAAGCCAGATTAGACCTCACCAGAAAGAGAGCCTTTTCAATAGCCGGTCCAATACTCTGGAATTCTTTACCAAACCATCTCCGCTCAATATCCAATCCTTCTCATTTCAAAAAATCTCTCAAAACCTATCTTTTTCAACTTGCATTTAATACCTCATCTAAATTCGTTCACCAATATCTAACCTACACTCAAACTCAATTACACCCACCACAACCTCCATCTATGCTATTTATAAGTACAACATACCTATTCACCTCAAGAAAAAACTTCCAACTCATACGTCTCCAATTAACATACCCCCTTTTTCCCTTTATTACCACACAATTTCTACATTGTACTTTTTCCCTACCCCCCCCATTCCCTTTTTCCCAAAAACAATAAGCCCATGGCACCAAACTTTTATTTTTTAAAGTCTTAAATGCTAGCGCCCTGTCTAGCCATTGTCTATTTTATGTAAAGTTTAAAAAATTCTATTTTATTTTGATTATTTTACTTTTGTTTTAATTCTGTGAACCGTTTTTGACAATCTATTTTTTAAAAAACGGTATACAAATGCTTTTTAAATAAGTTGTGGTGGCTTTTTAGTGTTTTTGTGAAATCTGTTCTGGAAAGTCATGAGACGTTGGCATACCTCTCTGAACAGATTTCTCCTTTTTTTGTCTAGCAAGGAATATTCCCACTGCCCTGCAGTTTCAGCCATTCTAGTTTTTTACTAGAATGATTTATCCATGTCTGAACAGGTAAAAGGTTCTCTGCTATAACTTTGCAGGTAAAAAAAAATTAAAAAAAATCCCTCCAGTGTGACCAATAAATCTCCAGGTAGGGGCAGGAGTGGATCAAAAGAGGAGAGAAATGTTACAAATCACAGAACAATGCATCTTGAGAAAATCCATGACCTAAAAATATGCATTGCTTGGGAAGAAGTGCTCACTTCTCTTAAGTTAGAAACTGACAGGAAGGCTGTGGCTGGGATAGCAGGGAATAGAAAGCACAGATTATATGAAGGGATGCAGCATTTAACATATCCAGAAAAGCACGGTGCGGGGGAGAGGAAAGGTGCTTATGGTCACCCTAAATAGCTGACAGTCTTATGTGGTTTTCTGCATAGAACTGTTACTGATAGAGGGACAGGACTGAACTTAGTATATAACACTGATCAAGGTTAAATATACTCTCAAACTGAGGGAAAGACTTTAAATGTCTTTCCCAATATTTTTAAAATTATTTCGGTTGTGGCCAACTCTGATCCTCGAAAGCCACAAACAGGCCAGGTTTTCAGGATATCCACAATGAATATGCATGAGAGATTTACATTCAATGTAAACAGTGCACACTAATCTCTCATGCATATTCATTGTGGATATCCTGAAAACCTGGTCTGTTTTTAGCTCTTGAGGACTAGAGTTGGCCACCCCTGGATTATTTGATAGTGGAAATGCTAAACTTAGATATTCTACAGACAGCTAAAATATATTGTACCAGTGTTGAGCTGCTCACAGGCTTTTCAGTGAGATGGGCAGCATGTGCTTTTATTGCTCTCTGTCATAGCAAGACTTGCACTCTATATCTAAAAGTATAGAAGAGGCATTTTGATGCAGTGAACCATACAAATCTGTCAGTGGGGATTTCGTGCAACTTTAGAAATATTTCAGAACCCTGCAGACTAAACTCAGACGTGTGGTGCTGAAGTCTGTGGCCCTGTGTTAAAGGTATATGGAGGCAAGCTAAAGCCCAGGAGTCTCCTGATGCCAGGTGCAGGTGGCAGCACAAGATATGGACCAGTAGTGCTCAGCCACTCCTGCACTGCCACCTATCAGCTGTTCATCGCCTTCTGCATTAGCTGTGCACCCCATGGTGCACTGGCCTGGTTATATCAACATGGGCAGAATATTATCTGTTAACCTGAAAATTATTTTACAGCTCCCTTTAATCTCCTTCTGTAGAATTTCCCTGCTGCAGTTTCAGCCTCCCTTCACCTTCTCCTGCCACCCTCTTCCTCCCTCCTCCCCTGTCACTTCGTGGTATTTGCTGTTTACAGAGCACAGACTAATGAACATTCCACTGGTAGGGCCAAGGACGTTGGCAGCCGACACACTGACTGCAGGTTGTGTGAATGGGAGGCTACATGCAAATTTTGAGGTTAAACTATGCCTTGCATGCTTATAGTAGTGAGCTGTAAAACTAGAATATAATTTATTATATTAGTCTTCTGTTCTGCTCCCTAAAGCACAGGAGCAATTCACGTACCTCCCCGGATATCTGATTTTTACAGGATTAACTCCTTTCTTTCAAGAAGGATTGGAGCTAGGTGAGCTATAAAGTTTGTTTTTTTTTTTTTTTTTAAATAAGGGTCCTTGTACAGTTTGTCAAGTAGCTCACCACCTTTTTTTTTTACTAATTTATTTATAAAGGGTGTTGGGTTTCTATTTATCTGAATCTTAAGAATATAAGATGCCATACTGGGTCAGACCAAGGGTCCATCAAGCCCAACATCCTGTTTCCAAAAGTGGCCAATCCAGGCCACAAGAACCTGGCAAGTACCCAAAAACTGTCTATCCCATGCTACTGATGCTAGTAATAGCAGTGGCTATTTTCTAAGTCAACTTGATTAATAGCAGCTAACGAACTTCTCCTCCAAGAACTTATCTAATCCTTTTTTTAAACCCAGTTACACTAACCACATCCCCTGGCAACAAATTCCAGACTTTAATTGTGCATTGAGTGAAAGCTTTCTCTGATTAGTTTTAAATGTGCTACTTGCTAACTTCATGGAGTGCCCCCCCCCCCCCCCCAGTCCTATTTTTCGAAAGAGTAAATAACTTTCTGATAAAGAGCAAACATTTGTAGTGGATCAGTGAATTGACTATTCTCTGAGATGCATGCAAGATGGGAAATTCAAGATGGCCTCCTGCCATGCCAGTCCCCATGCTGACTGGGTATGGGAACACTGCATAGGCTAGAGTAGTGACACCTAGTGGCTGACGCACAAATGTGGAAGTTGCACTCTGCTGGGACTGGCTGCCCGGCAGCTAATCCATTCAGATGGAATTACTGCCTATATTAGATTAAGCAATGAAGTTCCATTTTTATTTCCTGATATCATGAAGGATCAGAGGTCTCAAGCATTCTAGAGTTGCATTTGTTAAAAAGGGCATACCCAAGGAATTAAAAAATCTTGTTTTTAAAACAGACTGGTTCAATAAGTAGGAGTGGCCCATGTAACTGAAGCTAATGGTTTGTTTTTTTTAACAAAGTTCTAGGGGCAACTGGTACAAGATGACTTGCCCAGGGTTAGTCAGTTTTGGAGGTGAGTTTTGCACTCGTGGCCCAGTGCTTCTCCTGAATCCGAATCTTAACTCTACCCATTAGGTAGCTCCTCCTTCTTGCTAGGCAGTAATCCTCAGATGAAGTATTTATTTCATCCGGGTGGTACTATGTGGAGAGCTGTTTAACCTGGGGGTTTTCTTTTGAGCAGTTTACAGGGCAGTTTTCAAAAGCATGTCTAAGCGTTTCACACGCAGCAATGGGCTCTACAGAATTTGCCTACCCTCTGCCTGTACTGCCGATACACGTGTAATTTCACATTCGGAGGGGGTTGGTCCTGGCGGCAGAGTCCGAAGGGTGCATATGTGAAACTTTGCTGGAAAGACTCCCACAAATAGCAGGTGCAGGTCTGTGCATGGACCTTTCCCACCCAACTTTCAAAAGGGAAAGGTGCAGGGTCATTTTTCCCCTTTCAAAAATGAGTAAAAATAAGAAATCAGCAGACTTTATACTGCTGCACCCAGCTTGAAGGTTGCCATTCTTGGACATTGACTGAGAAATGCCCTCTAGATGGATCATGGCCATTAAATTAGGTTTTCTTTACTGAAGTTGCACTGCAGGTTGGAATATTTTCTAGGGAAGCTACAGATCTAGTAATCCATTCAGATTGCTCTGAATCAAACCAGACCCAGTTTAGCTGGCAGTTCTTCCTAGCATGGTCAAAGATACTGTCATGACCCAGTCTCTGGAAGGAGATTTGTCTCTCCCCCCCCCCCCCCCCCCACTCTTTTTTGTTTCAACAGTTCCCCTTCCTTTCTGAGCGTCGAGATCAGTTGGAACCAAAGCTGGATCCTGGCACTGTAAGCTTTAATTCACAACTCAGATTCCCCCCCCCCCCATTTTATATTTTCTCTTCCCCCCCACCATCTCCAGTCTCCCAATGTACTTTTTCTGGTTATTGCAGAGCCAGATGCCATGCACCTAGGCTCCTGAATCTGGCTACTGTCACCCTTGAGCAATGGCCATGATTCCCAAGCTCCCGGGCCTGTGGATGCATAGTGCTACATAGTGCTGATTGCAGAGGGAAGTAGCAGAACTAAGTTCCATAGTGCACTGGAATATTTAAGTTCTAGGGCTGGCCAGCAGCCTTTCTCTAAAATGTGGGAGTTGCATCCCTACTGGGCTTGTGGCAGCCTCCCTCCCACAGAGATTCTGGTGACTGCAGGATTCTGAGCCTCTGACTAGTGATGCTTCTCTGAGCCAGTGCAGCATTAATCTCCCCTGGCTGCAATTTAAAAAGGAGCAGAGAGCTTTTAACACCTGTGAGGGACGCCTGTATCTGCTGTGCTTAACACCTGGGATAAGAGGCCCTTTTAAAATGCTTAGCAACTGGAGTGGTGTGCACTCCTTGGGAGATGGGGCGGCATGCTTTGATTTTATTTATAAAATTTTATATACCATCATTTAGAGGTTCAATCACAACGGTTTACAATATCATAAAACAGAACTGTAAAAGTCAAATTTAAAAACAGATATTAACTATAAGTTATACTTCAAATCAAAAACATTAAAAGCAAATTAATAAAATAGCTACAAATAATGCATCAAAAGGTAAAATATAATAAAAAAAAAAAGCAACATAATAAAATCTAATATTAAACATATTGTAGCTGGTTAATCCATCTAGTTCTGTTGGTTGTATTCCTTATTAGCTTTGCAGAAAAGCCATGTTTTCAGTGAAGGTAAATGTGGCTGGATTTTCCTGGAAGCTTCTGCAGAAGGGAAGATGCCCAAGAATGGTCTATTATGCATTAGATATGGGGGACAAGTTCAATGGTTTCTTTTAGGCTTTGAGGAGATGTGAAGTTACTCCCAAAAATATATACATACACTCCTTTCTCTGCTCTCCTCTGCTTCTTACCCCAGCAGCTCACTCTTTGAACAAAAGCTCTGTTTGAAGTTTGGAAGGGTTGCTGCCATGCTGGAGACCTGGATTTGACTCCTGACACTGGCTCTTCTTCCTCAGGCTGGCCAGACATGCAGCGGAAGCCCAGGTGAGGGTGGAGGACAACTTCAGTGTCCCCACGATAGCAGCAGCAAGTGGCCAGTTCCAGTGTTCTGGAAGGAGCCACAATCTGGGCCTCTGCCAAGACTGGGATAGACAGGGATGGGGAGAAGAGGTCATATAATAGGAAAACACCACAGTAGGAAGGTTCGTGGCACTCTGGTCCAGAGGAGGCTGGTTCTGATTCAGCTGAAAGCTCCCCAATACGGCAAGAGGAAACTGCTGGGCCAAGAAAAAGTTTTGGCTTATAAATGCATCTTTCCAAATGTGGCCGCATTGTGGGTTCTTACAGATATTGACATCAGACGTTTTCCAAAAAAAGTTAGAAAACTATAGCAGGAGATGTCTCACTCTAGCAGACTTTCACTCCAGGTTGATGTTAAAACCCTGCTTTGGTGCTACAGAACAAGAGAATGGAAGGCTTGCTGCTCTGCAGGAGTTTATAGGCTTCTCAAAATAGGTTTTCCCCAACAGGAGCAAAACAAATGCTTTTAAAGATAAGTTTCCCAAAATTTCTCGATTTGCAAAAAATGTAAATGCTCCCATTTTTTTTTTTCAGCACTCGGAAGTGAAGAGAACTGCCAGGACCTAGCCTATTGTAACTGCAAACTGGTGATGACACATTGTAATATAAATGCATTTGTTAGCTAAAATCTTGTAATCGTTTGCAGAAGCAATAAGTAATTCATAATTCACTGTATCGGACAAACATCACCAAAGTGCACCGTTAAAACAGTTTCATAGATTCTATGATTATAAAATACCAAAATCTTTGTAATATGGAAGAAAAGACTGGCAGGATAAAGAGAATAGGAAAAATGCATTTAGTCATCTTCTGTACCTGTTGCTTAAATTTGAGACTAATACCTCAAGGAGAACTCATGAAAAAACAAAACAAGGTTATCTGCTATGAATAGATGTCTAAATATTTGATCAAATACCCTTCTGCTATATTTCAGCGAAGCAAAACGCAGAATGGCTTCCCAGGGGAGGTGTTGGAGGCATGCATGGTGTCTAAACTCAAGACAGCATTGGATAAGCACATAAGATCCTAGGTCAGGAGACTAGCAGAGCATGAAGTAGGTTCTGTGATAATGGTAACGGGAAGAGTGGCTGGACCAGATGGGCCATGCAGTCTCTTTGCCATTATATTTGGTTTGTGTCCAGCTGCCCTCAGCAGTCATGTCATAGTCTTCCCCCACCCCAGGTCACCAGAGCTCCCTTACCTCACTGACCACGCATCCCAACACGCAAGTCCTGACTTCAGACCCGCTGCCTGCCTCCTTGGTTAAAGAATACCGCCCTCGTGTCCAGTGGCAGCTCCCTGCCTCACGCCGGCCCTGTTTTTATATAACGTCCCTGGAGAAGCTGCATGGCTTGTGTTCAGAGCTGGTTATGGATGCAGTCAAATACACTTGTGCCTGCATTTCAAGGACCTCTGTGATAGACGCAGGCATGTGCCCCTTATTTAACACTGTTTCATGTTGCTTGCACAGATGAGTAGGGAGACCTTTTCTGTTCTCCCCAAGTGTGTTTTATTTAAGGTACGGTAACACGTTTTTGGGGCACACGCTGCGAGCGGGTCCTTAGCTGACTAAGGCAGCTGTAGTGGTGTTCTGGTGATTAATGGCTTTAGTTAGTAGGAATGACAGGACTGCAAACGTTTGGGATGAAAAACATGTAACCCTGTACGGTAGAGCCCTTCACAGGCAGCGGTGGGGTATTGACCTGGAAATCTAGCAGCCTCCTTCAAAGATGAGGGGGAGGAATGGGTGAAATATGGGTCTTGACATTTTGTAGACAGTCTCTTACCCTTACTGCCTAGTCCTCTTGTCCAGTGTCCTGTAACTTGGTCAGTCCTTAAGGAGCAGGGGCTTGATCTTTATCAGGCTGTGCGCTCACAATTATAACTTAAATTCATTGCCCATTCACCCCATCCAGTGCTCGCAAAAAATTAATAAAAATAAAAATCTAGTGTGCGCTGTGCAACGAGGTTAGGAAACCCCCACAGTAAAGTAGAAGGGAACCGGTGGCAGTGCAGGATGCGGTTTTTCTGATCTCGAAACCGTTCCTTTCTGGAGCCTTTTTGTCCTTCCTCCTTTCCAGCTGCTGCTTGGATTACCTCCCAGCCTGCTCTGTGGTCCTCCTTCAGGAATAGTTTGGAGATGCACAGGAATTAACTCTGGGTGATGTTACAGCCCCCCCCCCTAAAAACTGGAAAATAAGTCTCTTAACCGGCTGCAAAAAAAAAAAAAATCTGCAAATCATTTCTATGGGAACAGAAGATTTCATTGCAACTTTTTTTTTTCCAGTTTCTTCCTTGCTTTTCTTTCTTACCCATGCTCTTTTCTTTGTCTCTCATGTACTTTATTTGCTCCTATGATTCTGGCCCGTCTGTTATCTTTGCTCACACTCCCCCCCCCCCCCCCCCTTCCAATCCAAAAGGAAAATTTAACATTCATGCAGAGCAATCCCCTCAGATTCGGTGAACTTGTATTAAGTGAGGGTTTGGCTGTGATCTCACAAGGCAGGATACTAACTTCCTGATTTGCTGGTCTTTCTCCTTAGCAGATGGTACTGTAGTAAAGTCGCCAGCAAAAATCCAAGGCAGGGAAGCAGACAGCATTACTGGAGGCCGGGCTGCTCATTATCTGTGCAGAGCTAGGTTACTATAGAGCGGTTAAATTTGATTGGGAGAGCCTGACGGGGAGCCAGGCATCTGGTTTTCGGCTGGGTCCTGCAGGCAGTGGGAGAAAAGTGACCTCCCAGGTTACACAGCATGGCAGGGCTGGGTTTAGGACCGAGCACAGCAAGAGCAGTTTGTGGCAGGGAACTTGTGCCCCGGGATGACGTCCGACCATCCTTCAGCCTGGTAGCTCCAGATGTTTGGTGCATTAGGGTACTGGCCAATATTTTTGAAGCCCGTAACCATAACACACACTTGGCTTTTTGGTTTTTTATTTTTTGACATCTTCCATCTCACAGATGGAAGATGTCAAAAAATATTCTCGGGCCCTCTTCTGTCTGAGATGGAAGATCCTCACCACGGAGGATGTAATTAGGGTGCTGTTCAGCAAACACTTGCTGGCAGCAGGCAGGTTGGCTCTTTGGATGAGGTCGATGTTTAGGGTTTAGTAAACAAACCTTTAGCAGTTGGTATCCTACTAGATTAACACCCATAGAGACAAACTCGAAATGTCAAACTCCTGGATCACACAAGGACAGGTGGTGAAAACATAATCCTTGGTTCTTCCAAGGTTGTCAAACTTTTGGTTAGCTGAGAATGGGGGGAGGTTCTGATTGGTTGCTGTTCCCATCTGACCTGTATCTGGAAGTGAGGCATAGGGGCAGTGCTGGCCAGTAAATGTGACCTATGGCTCAGGGGGCCACTACCTGGTTTCAGTGCAAAACAAACTTTAATAACAGTCTGGGAGCAGGTGGTCATGCTTGAGCTGTAAAAATAGAGGAAAACTTGGTTTTAAAGTTGTGGGGGATTTTTCTTCCAATGCAATTATTGCTATTGCAATAGGTGGGAATATTTTTTCTTTTTAACCACAGCAGGAGAGGCGAGAAGCCCTGAAACCGTACTTCTAATTAAATTCCCAAGAAAACTCAGGAATGACTCAACTGCTATGCATTGGGAGTCTTCTGTGCAATCCCCTGATAGCAGCACTCTGTTCATGGCCAAGCAGATTAAAATTGCCAGTTTCTGATTATCTGTGTGAACCTGATACGGGCACCCAGGATGTAAGGACTATATAACATCTGATCCTTGATTTACTTGCCTTAAATGTCCTTTTCTCTCATCTTTGCATCCCTGCTTACCAGCTACCTTTTTTTGTATAGGAACCTGCTTTTAACCAGTGAACAAAACTATGTACAACCTTACCTAAGGCTTTATCACATTCACCAGCCCACCTCCCTCCCAGCCACAGAGCACCACCAGAATCGGGGCTGGGGTAAAAGTATTTGGTGCTCTAGGTGAACCCTCAGCAGTGGCTCTAGCACATCTCTCCCTTCTGGTATGGACTCTGGCACAGCGCTCTTTGGCTTCATGCTGGTGGGATTTTGGTGCTCTAGTTTGCCTAATGGAAGCACCGGCCCTGACCAGGCTGTGATCCCTCATCTGTCCTCCAATTGCTGTAAAATCTTTGGGACGTGGAGTTTAGGCCAGTCTGCTGTCCAGTTTCTCCCTCCAACTTCCCTTGATCTCATGGACGTGTGCGATGCTCCTCCGTCCGCCAGTGACTCTTATATTATGACTTCTTCCTACATTTGTGCACATGTTGAACCTACATAGTGTACCAGCCAATCACAGAATTCGTTAGCCCCAGGTTGCATCTTTTTTTTTTGGGGGGGGGGGGGAGAGGGTGCAAATCTTTTCCTCAAGTAAACATACTTTGATCTAGATTTGGTATGGAAGGGGCCCTCAGTCTATACAAGCCTTGTGCTGGGGTTCAGCTGAAGTAACTTAGCATCAGTTCTGTAATTCTGGATGTCCCCAACCTGTGAAGGGGGACAGCAGGGACCTCTGATTAAATTCACTGCAGGTTTGAAGAACAAATTGTGAATTGGTTCTGCTAATAAAAATGTATGTAACTAGTGTGTATGTATATGGGGGAATAGAATGGCTGGCTTCTGCTTGATATGCGCCTCTTTTTATAGAGGACACATTTCAAGGCCATTTACTTGTATAAATTGTCTGCAAGCTGCCCTCTTTTCAAATCTGGCTAACAGCAGGCATGGTGGCGTTCCTTAGCTCGCATCCTGTTGTCTACTTTTGAGGGATGCATTCCCAGGGGTCTCTGCGTGGGATTGGAAAACGACAAAATGCTTAGATTGTGTTTTCAAATGTTTGTGCACCACTTTTTTTTTCTAATGAAAATCTACCTGTGGACGGGAATTTGTGGGATCCTCTTACCCATGGCAAACTTCAAAGGGAAAACATGCGCTTGCTTTTCCCTTTGAAATCTGCTGAAATGTGCCCGTGTAAAGTGTTCTTTTTGTACAGAGGCACAGTCTGAAAGTTGCTTCCTTTTTGTTTGTATTTTTCAGCACTAAAAACAGGCAGAGAACCTCTGGATCAGAAATGACTGCAGAAATAGGTAGCCCTTTTCTCAAGGTCCTGAGATTGGCTCAAGGGGTTCTTATCCACGGTGGGGGAGGGGAATGCATGTTAACTGATGGGGGCAACACTGCACACTCTGTCCTGCAGCACAGACTTCAGGCTTCCAAGCTGGTGCTTTACATTTCAGCTTTAAAGCAGAGGATATCAAACAGCAGCAACAGTTTTGTGTTTTGGTTTTTTTGCTTATTCCATCCAAAGCAACAGGCACTAGGTCCTTCAATTACGAGCTGCCACTTACGCTTGGCATGAAGAAAATAGTTCTTCCAGTCTCAGCTGTGGGGAGGCTAAGCAGACTGAGTAAAGCTTATAGGAGTCTTTAAGCATTAAAACTCACCAACTCCCCCCCCCCCCCCCCCCCCCATCGCAGATGTCAAGTCCCTGCATCACTCATGGATCAGGTTCTTGATCCCAGATTAGTATCACTGCTGAATTATTATCCAGATTTCTGGGTTCAGATGAATTTCTCAAAGATCTGATATCCTGGTGATCTTCCACAAATCAGATGGGCTCTCTGCCAGCTTGTACCTAAGATGTCAAATGTTTTACATGAAGAAACACAAAAACCTGAGTCCTATTTATCAAGCTCTCTCATGAGATCAGCTTTTACAGCTCTTTATGGTCTCCAGCCACAGGCAAATCTCTGGATGTGGTTTTTTTTGTAGCTCATTACACTCCAACGTCCTGCAGTCACTCCTCATGCCTTTCCAACCTGAAACAACAACTCATTGCTTCTCTAGGAATCATCATGCCCCAACTTGCATGTACCGTAAATGCACACTTAAGCAGAGGTACATAGAACTAGGCAATATGCCCTCTGATTTAGTAAGAGGGATCACAGGGTCCTTGCATGGAGTCTATCACCTGAGCAGTGTTGGAAGATGTTCAGTGGGTGGAAACCCTGATAGGACAATACCATAGAATAGCACAGGATACACTAGATGGTCTGGGAGCACCATAGCTCTCCCTTTTTCACACCCCCCCCCCCCCCCCCCCCCCGAGTTGTGCTCACCTCTCGCATCACTGCCCTTCTCCATAAGTGCAATTGAACAAGTGTGAAGACTTTCCGACTGCACATTTCGACGTAGTAGCCATGGGACTAGGTAATGTAATTTTTTGCATGCTTAACTGTGGCTACAGCAGATCTACTGATGCATAGAGAAATGACCTAAATCAAATACAGCATCATAAAATATGAAAACATCAAACTATGCTAAAGCTAGACCCTCCCCCCACGCTCATTAGGCACTGGAACAGACTGAATTACAATAAAAAAATAAAAATGTAGATCTCTTCTAAATCCTATAAAACAAAACCATGCCCCCGCCCCCCTCAAGTTCTCCCTCTGCCTAGGAGCCCTGCTATAACTGCAGGGAAAAAGCCTTAAACTCTTCCCCTACTACCCTCCACCCTCTACAAGTATTCATAGATACAAACCCATAGTTTCTCCCAAAATATCTTCCACAGGGGTCACCTCTTTGGGAGTGAGCTGCCTGAGGGCAACCCATCACCTGTTGTGGGATCCCCCCTCTTCTGGAGAGCCAGTGATGGCAGGGGCTCAACTGCACAGGGTAGCGTCCCTCTGGGGCACATCTCACAAGTGGGCCACGCACCCTCATATCCTGGAGGCAGAGACTCACCCCCTCATGCCTGCAGCACCTCCTAGATATGGCTCCCCCTGCCACGGCAGCCTGCCTCTTGTGGCTCAGATGAACACCATGAATCCAGGTGGTTAACTCTGATCACTGACTGGCCAGCCTGACAGAAATCTGATCCTCACCACCTTCAGAGGTGAACAGAACTTTTTTTTTTTTTTTTAACTCGTTCAGTCCTAGCCCATAAGTGGATTTTACTCACTGATCTCATCCAGGGGATGTAGCAAAGGTGGGGGAGCAATATCTTTATTCCCAGCTACTGCCTCCAGAGTCCTCGTAAATGACCCTTTCAGTAAATGATCTGATAATACCGAGAGGGAGCCTTCTTATCTGGCTAACCAGTTCCAGCACAACTCTGATCTTTCAAAATTTGGGTTTAATCACATCTCTACATGGACCGGACTACACAAACTAGAAGCAGGCCCAGATTTAAGCACAGGCAAGAGCACAGGGCAGCAGATTTTGAAGTTGCCAAAGAAGCCTACTTCTGCTTGTTTTAAGGCCATGTGCTGGCACAGCTTCAAAGCAGTGCCATCATGCCACTCTGCCTATGGACACCAAAATCTTAAATCTGACCCTGACTAGAAGTGTAACCTACGCAGACTTTCAATCTGGGTGAATGTGTGTGTGGGCAAGGTTAATACTTTTTTTTTTTTTTCCTGGTGTTTGGAAGAAGTCTATAATTAAGGAACCCCCTACATGACTTCAGTTGCATGAAAATACCTTATTGTAAATATGCATAGCATCTGATGCTGGATATTGTTCAAAGGACATGTGCAATGCCTGCCACAAAAAGGGGTTAATTCAGCCTAGCAACTACATATCTTTAGTGCGTGCCAATTTTCCAGCAGCTGCATGGCTTTAAAACTGCTTTCCCTGTTTCTTTTTTTTTTTTCTGCTCCTTGCACTCTGAATGCAGAGGCTGTTGTTGCCCCTGCACTCACTGGGAGTATCAGGTAATCTCTCTGGCCTTCATGCTCGTGTAGGACAGGTAGGCCTGGAAACCCAGACTCTCTGCAGTAGGCCCTAGACAGGCAGGCCCCACTGACGCTTCTGTGGTGGGGATGGGGTGGGGGAAGGATTATTTTGTTAGAACGTGTTTTGAAAGCAAGATCTCTGGCCAGTTTTTTTTTTTTTGCCCTTATTTACGCAGGCTGTTCACAGACGCATGAAGGGCTATTTTGATATGGTGTTTGTTTCGGATTTCGGCCAGCTATAATTGCAAGCCTGTACTTACCTGAAGCCTGGCTGCCAGCCATTTCTGTGTGATGTGAGATTTAGAGAAGGAAACCTGTAAAGGTTTAATATGCAGTGGGATGCATTATAGTGCATTCCAAACTTAAAAGTGTGCATCTTCAGGGAGGGGATGGTGTCAGATGGCATTTGATGCCTTAACACTTAAGGATAGGGCACCTTTAGAATCAATATTTGTTAGCTGTAGCATACTGGCAGGGTACAAAGTAATCCACATGATTACAAGATGGCAGCCTCAAACAGCTTCCAGCTGGGTTGTCAGGGAGGTAAGATGTATACAGATCAGACATGGATTTCAGTTCCATTGCAGTTTGTGTGCCAGTTAATTTAAAAACTGCTGTATTTGTATCATGACCTGCTGGGTAATGTCCAAGCCTCCATTTTAGCTGCCCTTCAAATGGGTTTTGAAATGGGGTTTCTGCCTCATTCACCTCAGATGCTTCAGTCCATTCCAGTTTTTCAAACTGGCTTTTTTTTTTTTAAATTTGGAATGCAGAGTATTTCAAACACATTTGTATGACTCTGTAAAGAAACCTCAGCTGCGTTATAGCTCCAGCAGGTAAAATGGTGTCACTGTGGGAGCTATTTTTATACCCTTCTACAAACTTCTGTCACAGACCCCTGGTTCTGTTAAGGCCTGGGTGACCCCCTTAGCTTAGTAAGACCAGTACAGGTCTGTGAATGGGGGGAGGGAGGTTACCATTCAAATGCAGCCCCTTCCTTCGTGGGGTCTGGAATGACCGTGCCCCCCCCCCCCCCCCCCCCCCCGAGAGGCTGCATACAGCTCTCTCCTAAGTCTGTGGGCAATCCTCTTATGGTTTTTGGAGAGTTAGGAGGTAGTCAAAGAGCTTAATCTGATTTGTATCTTTCAGGCCCAGTCAGAGGATCGGGCTAATCCAGCCTGGGGATCCTGACCAGAGTCCTTTCAGTCTGCTTGCTAGCTGGTTGGCACAGCCAATCTGGGTTCTCTGGTTTTAAAAGATTTTTTTCATGGTGGGAGCCTGTATATACCACCTGGGAATGGGGAGCCCTGTTTCCAGGGCTGTGCAACCCCTCAAGGACCGAGGTGATGGTGACCTGCTGCAAGGAGGAACTTTTTGATCTTGTTGGAGAGGGGAAAAGGACATGGAGCTTAAGAGCCAGGAGGAAGATTGTTTTTGGCTGCCCCTTCCTTCCTGCATTGGAGCAAGGTAAGTCACCTGCATCCAAAGATCCCTCCCATCAGGGATCCAGAGACAGCACCTGAAAGATCCAGAACACCTGCCAACTGAGTAAAAACTGTAAAGATCATTGAGGTCACCCATTTGGTGTCTTCACCCCCTGGGAAGAGATATTTGGTCTCTGTGTGCAGTGATGGGGATTTTTTTTACTTTTTTACCAGTACCAAGGTTTTTCTGCCCAACCAAGGGATACTCCGTCCACCTGGGAACTCTAATTATCCAAGCCCTGGTATAAGCTATTCCTGCCCAGAGAGGAAAAGGACTGTAAGAGAAACAAGCCTGTGCTGCTGGAGTCATTTAATGAGCCATTGTTCATCAGTACTGAACAGGTAACTTTATTTTGGACGCTATCCTAGTGAGTCCAGTGTGGTGGTTTGGCATCCAGTGAAGCAAATACTCCTCCTCTCCCAGGGATACCTCAAAGGGAAGAAGTCACTCCTAGCATTTGGGCTCTGAAGATTAACTCTCCCCCCTCCCTCCCATAAAAAGGATGCATGTCCTTGAAGAATTAGTCAGCTGTCCCAAAGAACCATAAGGTTACAGCCCCACTGGACTGTTACCTCCTGAGATGGGTTTACAATTCATTTAATTTGTATTAGTGTTCGGCCTAGATCTGTTGCCTCTAAGGGTTAGCACTGAACTAACAAGATAGTGATTGACTTGACTTGGGAAATGCACATTAACACGAGTGAGCTGGTTTAATTTGGTTGAGCTTTTGAGGTCTTGTCCACCTCTGCTGTGCTCTCTTTCCTAGCCCATACTTTAAGCCAGGATTCTTCTAGCTTGTTGGGCTCATATCCTCTCAAAAGGACTACTCCACTCTCTTCTGAATAGCCAGAGTTTCATTAATCCTAGGGTAGGATTATTTCTGTCATGACCTTGGAACCTCATCACCCAAGTGTTTTGATGCTGACCGAGAGCTGAGCACTTAAGGTGGGCAGGGACTCTGCCTCTTTGCTGAATGAGCTCTCCCCGGTGTGTTCTAAATTCTTATTACACCCAGGGCTGGTGGAAGCACTAGGCCTGGCCCTAGGGGGCACCAAGCAGCAGTACACTGAGGGGAGGTCAGGGGGAGCCAATGCGGCTGCTGGTGGTCCTCATCCTACTGGCGGCTGAGCAGTAAACTACTGCTGTACTGTGCGCCAGACACAGGAAGATCAGCAGGGCCGTGGTGGTGGTGGAGCTCACGTCACCACGGCCTGAAGAAAAAGGTCAAGTCCAAACCTGCAGGTGCTCCTCCTTCCTGCCCACGCAGCAACATTTTTCTTCTGGGGCCACGTGGGCAGGAAGGAGGAAGAGCATCAGCCCCGAGCAGAAGAGGAGCAGCACTTACAGGCTGCCGTGAATCTCAAGTCGCAGCGGGCTGAGAAGGTGGCACAATGGCAGGGCCGCCGCCACGGATCCCACATTGCAGGCAGCCCGAGAAGATCAGGGCCGCTGCAGAGCCCATCCTGCGGCGACCTGTGAAGAGGCCCAGAGGCAAGAGAGGCTGAGGGCCTGTAGAGTGTGAGATGAGTTGAGAGATTGTGTGTGGGAGTGAGGACCTGAATGTTTGCAGAGACAGCATGTGACAGTGAGAGCCTATGCTTGAGCAAAACAGCATGTGGGAGTGAGAGAGCCTGTGTGTCAGACAGCATGTGCAAGAGACTGTGTATGAATGCATGAGAGCATGTGAGTGAACCTATGTGTGAGAGAGCATGTGAGAATGAGAACCTGACTGTTTGAGGGAAGAAGATGCAGAGAAAAGAAATAGAAAAAGACAAAGGAATTGGCAAAAAAAAGGGAAGGTGGAACAAAAAAGCCTGTAACCAACCAATTAGAAAACTAAGATCAGACAGCAAAGGTAAAAATCACTTTTTCCTGATTGGCACATGTAATCTTTGGGAATGTGCAAGAGTAGCACTTTCTCTATGCGGATTTCACAATGTACGAGATCAGCATGGAGGAAGTGGAAACCCACGGGTCCTGCACAGAGGAGGCAGCAGAATGGGCTTCAGTGCCAATAGCAGCAATCAGCACCTCCAATAGCCATGCGGCATCAGTGACAGTGGCAGCAGAGGAATGAGAGGCTCAGAGGTTGCTGGCAAAAGAGAGGGGGGGTCTGCCTTTAGTGTGTGCATGTGTATGAATGGGAGTCTGCCTGGGGGTGTATGTGTGAAAATGAATGGGAGCTTGCCTGTGTGTGTTTGAGGGAGCCAGTGAGAGTGAGTGTGAGAAAATTCAAGGGAGTAAGTTTGTGTGTGGAGGGAGAGAGAGTGTCTTAGAGCCTGAGAGTGTGTCAGTGTCTGTGAGCGAGAGGTTATGGTGGGTGTAAGAGCATGAATGTGTATGCATGTGACAGTGTATGTGTGAGAGAGAATGGACATGTGTAACCATATAATAATGGCACCCTATGGATAATTTAGAAACCACATATTTGTGCCTAACTGTAAACCGCTGTGATGGTGCACTACTAAACGACAGTATACTCACATTTTTTTAAATAAATGTGAGTATGTGAGAGAGAGGATAACCTCAATCCTTGATAATATCAGGGTGACTGGAAATCAAGAGCTCCCACATATGGATAGCAGGGACTTTTTAAAATCCTTAAGTTTTAATTATTGGTGTTTGATATGTGCTGTTTTAAAATATTTTATTGGTGTTTGGGGAAATTGTAAAAAATCTATATGATTTTAATAGAAATTTTATTAGTATGGTTTTACTATTATAACTGATGCTTTGTTTCTTGATTTTATTTGTTTTATGAGGAATGGTGGTTCTGTTTTTCTATTAATAGTCTGGCTTCTTGGAGTTTCCATTTCAGTTTTTTCTAATTTATGCTCCTTTATTTTGTATTCTGTATTTGGTGAGGGTCTGTCTCTGCTCTGTGTGACAATGATGAGAGATCCTGCTAGCATGTAGTGTCTGTATAGGGATCTATAGCAATCTGGTTTGTTTTGTTTCCTCAGTAGGTGGTGTATTGTTCTAGGACCCAGTGTAATATTTACCCTTGCTTTTTCACAGGTAGGGTTATTATTGTTTGAGTCCTTGGTGTTATTACTGTTATGTTATGATGGGATTGCAGTATAGAATTTGAGTGTCTTTTTTTTTTTTTTTTGCGGGGTTTTGTTAGTTCCCAATGTGTCTGGCAGTGGAAGCTGTTTGTGCTGCTGTTACTGTGAAGTGACACCAGAATTTGAAAATATCTTTATGTATAAGCTGTAAGGGAAACATCCAAGCTCCATTTGGGGGGAATTTCAGTGGATGCACAGTTACAGAACTGGAGGTGCAGGATTTATATTGACATTCCTTCCTATATATTCCAGACTTTTATTTATTTTATTTAAGGGTTTTTTATATACCGCGGCACGTTGGGAAACATCACATCGGTTTACAAAGAACATTAAATTAGCAACAATCTTCACTCTCATAGCCATATAGAATTAGTTGAATGAGGCTATCAAATAATTTTATAGTGTGAAACTGGCCAGCTTTTTAAAATTACGCAGAAGACCCTTTGGACTTTTTATTAACACTTTTTTTTATAACCAGTTTTAAAGCAGGATCCATGCCATAGAGGTGGGTGTGATGAAGAAACGTCATTTTGGCTTCCCTCCACAAATTCTTCTGTCTAGAGATGCCACTGATTTCTGTGACCTTAAGCATTAGTACAAGAAGGATTAAGGAGGAGATGCTGGAGATGCACACACATGCATTGGCCCCCGGGCGCCGGAGACCCTTGGTGCGCCACTGGGTGCGAGCCATATGGGGCTGCAAGCGATGGCAAAGAGGAGTGGAGATGCAGCGAGCAGTGCCCAACCTGCTCACGACTCAGAAATCCACACAGTCGGCGGGCGTGATCGAGAATGAGGTAGGAGTCAGGGCCGAGACCAGGGGTGGCTGCACAAGGGAGAAGGCTCTCCTAGGGCACCAAATCCCCTTGCACCGGCCCTGATTACCCCTGTAACTTACGGGCCAATGCAAAAAAAATGAAAAGTCAGCACCCGCTTTCTTAACATGTGCATGCTGCCTGCAAGGGGGGGCGCCATGCTATATTAGGGGGTCACGATAGCAAGGAGGCACGACCACCATGGTTACTGGCGGTCTGCCGGTTATGAACACAGATGCTGAGCATATTGGCATCTGTCTTAGTGCAGCCGGCTGACTTTTTTTTGTTTAAAGTACAGAAAAGCATTTTTTTCTGCTTTTCTGTACTTTTCAATGTGCTCAGCTATTAACGCCTGCTCCAGGCAGGCATTAATAGCTGAGCAATAAATGTGCGTCTGAGACTCATTTTATTTTTTTTTTTGCATTTGGAATGAATGAGTTAATAGCCTCATTTGCATGCATTTGCATGTGATGAGCGCTATCTCATTCACTGTCGGACACGTGTTAAATAGACGCTAATCCCCCTATTGCATTAGGGGGTGGATTAGCGCCTATTTAACCTGCGTAAGACTGCGGGTTATGCTGAGCGCACTGTATTGCATCGGGCCCCTTAATTTGGTACTGGAAACCTAGTGTAATACACCCTTCTCAGGTTGTTTTTTTTTTTTTACACCACTGAAAATAAACATCAAATACACCCATGGTTTCTGCTGACAAAGGTGAGGTACCCAGTTGGTCAAGCTACCATAGCTAGTGGCCTCACACCTCACTTGTAGCTTTAGTTGGTGCCACTGTGTATCTTGTGGTCATGTAGATTGGGGGTCACCAGGTTAACCCTTAACAAGGGAACAAACCCAGTAGATACCATATATTGTAAATATTACTTAAACAATATATGGTATGGACTAGGTTTGTTCCTCTATTTTTTTTTCCAATCTTTTGCAGTCAACCAATACCGCTCTAACTTTTGTCTGAAGAGTTCCTTCCTTATCAGTTTGGCTTTTGGCTAAAATGCTGTGGTATATAATCTTCTAACTTCTACCTGGAATCTTGGAGCGTTGTCATGGACGGCTTTCAGTGCACAAACTGCTTCTTAGTGTGGCTGGACAAGGGAGAATGTCAGAGTTCCTAGGAGAGGCGCCTAGCCCTGTTGCGCCTTGCAGGGACCCTCGGCAAGCTTTATATCTTCCTGTACTGCAGCAGGCACAATGGGGGTCATAGGACACCAGGCCACTTCCTGTACAAGTCACTGCCCTGGCTCCACCTGCAGATCGAGCGGCTTACTTGGTTTTTTCCCCAAAGACTCATCTTTTGGCAAGCAAGAAGGACTTTGAATAATGGACATTTGAGCTTTTCAAAAAGCCTAGCAGAGTTTAGCAGATCAAATATCTGAGAACTAGGTAACTTTTTTTTCTCTTTTTTTTTTTTTTTTAAATATCGTGGGATAGTGTAGCACCACTTCTGTCTGTTATCCTACAACACATTGTAAAAGGGGCTTGCAGTTCCCTGCCTTATTAATTTAGACTCATTTAGCAACCTGTATTCAGTGCATTGTTAGAACAGGCTTCACTTTTTCTCACCGTCTGCATCATGGGAAACTCTGCTCGTGCACCAGTACGGTGGTTCCTGTAGATAGTTACCTGATTTAGGATTTACCTTTGCTCTTTGATGGGACTTTCTCCACAAAGCTCCCCCCCAGTGCATTTCAATGGGACATTAAGTCCTCCATCAGTCTTTTTACTCCCTTTTTGTAGTTTTTTGGATGTTGGCATGCATGAGTCTGTGACTCAGTCACAAAAGGGGATAGGAATAAGCTGAGCTGGGGCAGTTTCATCCCCACAGACAACTTTAA
The DNA here is from genome assembly GCF_901001135.1 of Rhinatrema bivittatum. NCBI lineage: Eukaryota > Metazoa > Chordata > Amphibia > Gymnophiona > Rhinatrematidae > Rhinatrema > Rhinatrema bivittatum. The sequence continues at coordinate 175,337,964 of NC_042618.1, forward strand.
TAGATCTCAGCAAGAATTTGCAGAAAGAGCTTTTGGTCAGTTTTGTAGTGAAACATCACACTTTCATATTTTTTTTTTTTTTTTTTTTAACATCAGGATGGCATTGTCCTGAGACCATTCATTCTGTCATATATAAAATTATACAAATTTATGTATTTGTATAATTTTCTTATTTAAACTGATGCAGTCATACAGGACACGATTAAATCTTTCTCCCCCTGAAAGGGAACAGATGTATAACTTTTTTTTTTTTTTTCACCTCAAGATAATGAGGACTCGGTTGTCCGGTCTGGAGCAGTTTCACACAGTTGCCTTCCAGGGTAGTTTATAATCTTGACGCTTTGTGGTGACCTGATGGAGGAATCTGTCCTCCTGAATCGCATCCCTAGGGGTAGGATTGAACACGTTTTAGGATAAGAGGTTCTTTTGCCATGGGACTTCTAATACAACTGTGCTACATGTCCAGCACCAGTAGTAGGAGGGGTGCATAGGAAAAATTAGTTTGCCTTTTTTTTTTGTTCATTTTATTTCAGATGGAAAAAATATGAAACAAATGTAGTTTTGTGTTCAGTTTATTGTAAATGCCTGCATTTCGGCAAGCCTGAGCTGCCTGTGGAGATGGGGGAGGGGCAGCTTTATTTCTGGTCCTCAGATTAAAGAGATCTGCAGGCAGTGAAAAACATATCGCTTTTGTGGAACCTTGAGGGATGTATGAAATGTCAAAATGTAACTTTAATAAAGGGTGTTAGCCTAGATTTAACTTTCATTTTATGAATATTTGGAAATGCAACAGGTATTCAGCCATCCCCTGCCCCACCAGTCTTTTTTTTTTTTTTTTAAATGGTGTCTGTGCTTTTGCCTTTCCATTAAAACAATGTTTGCATTACTTATCTCTTGCAAATTTTTCTAGATAGGAAAATATGGAAGCATGGAAATAGCTCACAGTCCTTATCTACAGTCATATTCTATCTGGTTGGCCAATTTGCTTCCTGGTACATTGCCACCCACACCCATGGATGTCCAGCTTTCCCTTCACTTCTTAACTAAGGATCCTCTGTGCTTATTCCAGGATTTTAGGTTTTTTCTCTAACAATTTTATCTTCTCCACTAGGTCATTCTATACATTCCCTGACCTTTCCATGAAGTAGCTTTTGATGCTGTATATCCCCCCCTTCCCCTCAAATCTCATAACCATGACCTGCTGCTCTAGAACTTCTTTGCACTAAAGTTTGCAGCTAATGCATTTGTAACCCTTTGCTGGGCTTTTGTTGGTTCCCTAAGGCCATAATGTCAGGGCTACTCTTGCCAGCCTTCCTCCTCCTAGGAAGTGAGCTTTCTGTGGGGGAAGAAGGAAAACCTCTGTGGCCCAGGTGATGGAGAGTTCTTCCTATGGTGTGGTGGTTTCCTCCTGGACAGACAGGCTGGACTCAGACTGGGTGTTCAGATCATATTTACTGATCACTTCCAAAAGGTCAATCACTGTCCCACAAACATTCAACAAATGAAACTGTAGTTGAACTAGGTAAACAGTGGCTCTGCTGGGGTGCTGGTGTCCATATCTCCAGCTCCTGGCAGGGCCCTTACCACTACCTACTCATCTGTGCAACAGCCCAGGAGAATCCTGGGGTGGAGGGTGCCTATGCCACAAAAAGATCCTATCTGAGTCCCAAGTTCAGCATGCAGCCCACAGCCTGGTCCCTTGGGGGTTGAAATCCAACTGGGAGTCACACACGCTTGATGGACCTCTCGAGAGGCCAGCAGTTCAATTCAGCTTACAGCGCTCTGTCTCCTTCACTGGGGTTGTGCAGAGGGGTGGGACAAAACCTTCCACACAAACAGAAAGGGGAGAAATCCCCAAGTCTCTGTCCAAAATATCTCTCTCGCTGTCTGGTGGTATCCCTGGTCTTGCTTCTCTCTAGGGAGAAGAGAGGTTGCTCATAGGTCTCCAGCCCCTGCTCTCATGATTAGAAGAATTGCTCTTTTTCCCCTGGCATGGGTTGTCCCAGAATATGAAAATTTATCAAAACCTGGATTATAATCTACAAAACCTTGCCTCTACAAAGGGTGGCAGACCCTATCAGACAGGGAGTGTACTGAGAAGGGATTGCCTCAAACACAAGAAAAATCGCCAAGCTGGGTTAGTGGGCCCAAGTTAGCATGGAGAAAAGCCACGCCTTACTCAAAACTGAACTCCACCCTCTAACTCCAAGTATGCCCTTAGGATATCCAATCAGTCAGCTCAGTGGAGAGACTGAAAGAGAATGGAAAATCCCATGCTGTTACTAGCCCAGATAAGGGACCAGGGGCCAGCTAGTGACCAACCAAAGGGTTGGTCAGACATTATACTTTTTTCTTGATATTTGAATGTCTTGTCTTATCCTCTTCTAGCTTTTTGTTGCAAATTTCACAATTTTCTCTGCCAGACAAATGAAATAAAAAGTAAACCTATGTCCTTAATGTGTTTTTTCTTTCTACCTGTGCCACTTTTCTATTTGCCTTTTTTTATTTCTGCTTTTCCACACATGGAGTATGTTGTGTGATACTAGATGGACTGTATGTTGCACTGCTGGTGGTCCCACTTTGCCTCACTGGACATACTGGGAACTTCCCAGTTAGGAAGGTAAATGAAAATAATACGTTTGTCCCTTCCACAAAGCTAACCAATCACATTAGTGGGGGTAACTAGCATTCTGATTGGTCAGTCAGATGTCATCTGGTGTCCAGCATCCTTTTGAGATCACACTTACAAGTCTTTTTCCTTCCTCCCAAAATAAAGGGAAGGGAGCCATTATGACTTGGTCCTGCATTTAACTACCTGCAAACTCCATGCCATCTTTATGCTGAAAACAAAATCCAAGCCTCCAGGGACTACTTCAGATTTATAAACGTCACAAAAACTCAACTGTTTCAATATGAAACATTGTATTCTTCTGTCATTTTTGATGCTTTGCTGCCTCCACCTCTCCTAGCTTAGTGCTTCTCCCCCTTTTTTTTTCTGTTGGGGCACACCCGTGAGCATGCTTACAAGCACACTGAACACTTGGGGGCTAAATGTAAACATATACTCTGCATCCACAGGAACCCGCACCCATCCGCAAACAAGGGACGCAGAGCAGAACTAGGATATTTCAAACACAATTTGATTATATAAAAGATATTCTGATTCTGGGGCTATCTCAGTAATAAACTCTTACTACCATGCACATTGTAAAACACAAAACCACTCTGCACATGTGTAGCAAACCTTCCATACCACTGCAAAACTAACTCCAAGAACTCAGACAGCAATAGCCCTTCCTATGAAAAGGCAGCAGTGCAGCACCAGTGCAACAAAGATTGATATAAATCCCTACCTGCTAGTAAAATACCTCACCTCGGTCACACATACAGATCTAACCTTCAAATACAGAATAAAAGATTACAAATGTGGAGACAAACTGGAATGGAAACCTCAAAAAGCCATTCTGTATGTAGTGCAAAACTGGAGAGCTAGAAGCAGAAATACAGATCCTCCTACACTAAGCAAAGTACAAAGATAGAAGAAATGCACATTCCCCAGACTGACATATTATGGCTCTTGCACATCTTGTCACTCACCCTCCATGTCTCCATCATCCTTTACTTTTCCCAATTATTCCCTTTCAATCATCTGCTCACACTCACATCCCTGCCCAGCATTCCCTGCTCTCCTCTGACTCTCTACCCCCTTCATCCCATCTCCCATCCCTTCCTGCTCAGCAGCCCCCATGCTCCCTCTCCGTTCTACCCTCCACAGGGTGAAGAGATCATCAGCAGCATCACTCCCAGACTCAACAGGGGAAGATAAAGTTTGAGTCTCATCAGGCCCAGAACAGCAGGAGCTGGCACTGTCTCTCTCTGATCTGGGTGAAGGAGGAAACAGCCTCCCACTGGGCCAGAAAGAAGAGAAGGAAGTGAGAGGAGCCTTCCATCAGGCCCAATGCAAGAGAAGTCAACCAACTCCCACCTGGGCTGATAAGGAGGCAGCTGGCCCTGCAACACCTCCCAGGACCTTGTGACACACCAGTTGAGAACTACTTCTGCCCTAGAATGATTCCCCCTCCCCAGATTGCACTTGTAAGAGGAGTCAATTATATTAATATTTGGAAGCCTCTAACACTGAACTATCTTCATCCCCTGGCACAAAAAGCAGGCCTGCCTGTGTGTAGGTGCATGCATAGGGCAGGCAAAGGCTTTTTATATCAAAAATCACCATCACTTTTTTTTTTTAAAAACTTGGCTGTTTTCTAAACAAACATCTCCAGCCCACTTGAACAAGTCCTGTACTGTGTGCCAAAAGCTTGAAAGGAGGGGAGGGGGGAGAGTTCTCATAATTGCTGTATTTAAGCAAAAGAATTCCAAATAAAAAGTTAATCTCCTTGGAGGATTAGGAAACCGTGCAGCGTCTTGTCGGGGGGTAGAAGCACTGTTCAGTCTTAATTTCTTAAGACGGGAAGGAAACTGATCTGGAATTGTAGCATCTTGGGTCGTTCTGCCCAAATAGGCACTGCCAGGCCTGACCAGAGCCCCACGCCACCGTAGGATTATCTCCGGGCCTGCACAAGACAAGCTGAAGGGATCAGGCAAGCATTGGGTTGGGTTTAGACTTCTGTGCAATAGTAGAAGCCATGATCCCTGGGTGCGGGCTTCCTGCAAAAAAAAGTTACAAATTCACCAAGGCGGCAGGATTGTGCTACTGTTAGACACAACACGTGCTCAATGTGTGCATCAAGGTGAGAGGAAGACTTCAGGCTTGGTGCAGTATATAAGTAAAAAATCTCTATCCACTGAGCTGACTCTTACCCTTGACAAAGCTGGTTCTGTGGGGGGGGAGCAGGTACAATGCTACAAAATGTGTATTGCCTATCTGGTCTCTAAAATGTAGTGCACAACTGCAGCCTACAGGAGAGACTGGTTTATGGCTTTGCCACCCCTAGGCAATGTTGCTGCTGTCACCCCCATCATGCCCCTCACCTCCCAGATAAGGTCAGACAGGGAACAAGCTCATCCCCCAGTTTGATGCTCAATGTTAAAACATATTCATCATTTATTATACAAAATGAAGTCTTTTTCCAAATTTGTTTGTCTATCATTTTTTTTTTTATTGGGCGAGGAAAAGGGATGTTAAGTATCAAAGGGGTGAAACTAGAAGGTTGCCAATGTAAGGAGTGATCAGGAAACTACAGACAAGTGAGTCTGTGCCAGGCAAAATGGTAGAAGTGATCATAAACAAAATTGCTGAACATATAGGCATAGTTTAATGGGTCAAAGTCAACATGGATTTAGCCAAGGGAAGTCTTGCCTCACCAATCTGCATTTTTTTTTGAGGATATAAACATGTGGGTAAGGGTGAGCCAGTTGATATAGTGTATCTGGATTTCTAGAAAGCATTTGACAAAGACCCTCATGAGAGACTTCTTAGTAAATGTAAGTCATGGGATGGGGAAGTGTCCTATTGTGCATGGTGAACTGGTTAAAAGTTAGGAAGCAAGAGTACAGCTAAACTTTCTCAATGGAGAAAGGTGAATATTGGAGTACCCCAGCGATCTGTGCTGGGACCACTGCTTTTAATATTTATAAATCTGGAAATGGGAACAAGTAGTGAGGTATTCAAAGCTGTTAAATAACAAGAGGATTGTGAGGAGTTGCAAGAGGACCTTGCAAACCTTGGGAGACTTGCCACGCAAATGTCCACATTAAATTTCATTTGCAAAGTGATGCAAGTTATAGCTAACACAATGTAAGGTTCTACATTCACGAAAAGGATCTAGGTGAGGTCATAGTATGTCGAAATCCTATTTGGTGTGCAGCAGCAGCCATGAAAGCAAATAGCATGTTGGGAATTATTAGGAAAGGAGAATAAAACAGAATATCATATTGCCTCCATGGTGCAACTGCCTCTTGAATATTGTCTGCAGTTCTGGTCACCACATCTTAAAAAAAAAATAATAAAAAAAAAAAATTCCTCAGCTGCTGCAGTCTTGCACACGATAAGCTTTCCAGCAGTTTAGCTACCCTTGGATAAAGCAAGCACTGTCAGCTTGGAGCATGCCCTGCTCGACACAACTTTTTCAACTAAGTGCTGACATCCCACCTCAGATGCCCTAAGGGAAACTGAATACCTGGAGAAACAAACAAAGCTGATAGTACAGAAAGGGCACCAATTTCAGAGCAGGTGCCTTCCCAGGAAGAAGGAAATACATCAGCTGGTGTCTGGTTAAACCTGGGAAATGTATTTGATGAAAAAGGTGGCTGCAAGCTGCTTTTGGAACGCTTATAAAAGCGGATTAAAGAACTACAGGGGCGCAGAGGAAGAAATTGTTCTTGAAGACTAGGTGATGTGGCGGAGTAATGAAACAGCTTTAACCTAACAAAATGGTGAGCAGGGCTCCCCTGTTACAGGGCTGTGAACAGGTTCCAGATTTTCAGGACAGGTTGATCCAGTCCTGGTTTTACCTCATTGCATGCAGGGATTTGTAGTATCAATGAGGTAAAACCAGGACTGGATCAACCTGTCCTGAAAATCTGGAACCAGTGGGGAACCCTACTCCTATAACTCCTGCATATTACAAAATAAGTGGGAAGTGCTGGACTTGTCCTAATTTTTATCCTTTTTCTTTAAATCCTGGGGGTTATCAAACGTATACTATGGTTTTGTCTGGTTCTTTTTGAACTTGCCAATGTGGCATCTTAACCTGAAGGAAATTTTGGCCTCTGCAGAAACTAAACACCTGGAGAATGGTGATGCTTTCTGGAGGCAGAAGGTGTTGGGCTGGAAATCCTGATCTTGTGGGGGATTTTTTTGCCTGAAGATCCTGACATTGAGTTTAGTGGGTGATCTGACTTTTTTTTCCCCCCCTCTTAGGCTCAAGTCTGAGCTTAAGCAAAGGAGAAGGAACTGATTTTGTAAACTCTTTCTGGAAGCTGGAGGTAAAGGGATTTGCTTAAGCCCATAGGGAGCTGTGACCAACTCATGAAAAGCGCTTACCTTTTCAGATAGTAAAAAGAAGAGAATGTTCATATATAAGAAGTGAAGAACAAAAAAGGAAATAGTAAACATAAAGTGTGGTTAATGAGGGGCATTGGCAGAGGGTGGAGATCTTAAATGCATTCTCTTTGCATCTACAGAAGAAGGGGGAAGGAAGTGTACCGAAGACAAAATACAGGAAAGCAATGATCGTAAATCCATCTGTAAGTGCATACACAAGGCCATGGGTAGCAGACCAAGCATACCAGGAGCTCGGTGAAGTGCGGACCACACCCCTCCCTGCAGACTGGCCAGGTGCCCAGGGACCGGAGGAGAGCAGATGCACTCCCACGCCATAAAAGTGGAAACGAGGAGGAGGTGGGCCGCTTACAGACCCATCAGTCTAGCAGTAGTGGGCAAAGCTAAGGAAGATTAATGCAGTACCTTGAAATGGATAGATCAAAGGGCCTCAGAAAACTTGTCAATCCCTCCCCCCCCCTTGTGGACCCATCTTTGTGGCTCAGGGTTGTACAGTGGTTTCTACACTCTTCGGGAGCAGACCACTGCATCAATGACTTTTTTTTTTTTTGTTAGAATAATTAAAGGAAAATTAAAACACAAACACAATCCAAGGAATGTAAGACTTGAAGTTAAAATGATCAGATATTTTGAAACAGACAACAAAAATCTCAACAAAGACTTAAGTTTCTTAACCCATTATGAGCCACAAAAATCAGTGCTAACTTTCTTGAAAAAGAGGTGCCGGTTCATTCATGCAGTATGTGTGTGTGTGTGCACCTTTAAGGATTGGCACAAAAATAAAATCTAGTGTGTGTGTGTGTGTATATATAAATATTTTTTAAAAAAATTTTTTTGAGGGCCACAGAACAAATCAAGCAGGCAGAGAAAGTGTGCTGGTACATAATGTGGGCATATACCCCTGGGGGGAGGAAAAGTGCATACAGTTGTATTGCCTGTCATTTTCTGACAATCTGTCAATGCTCCCTCCAACACCCCTTCCTCTTCACTCTCCTTTTATGATTCACTTATGTATTCTGGTAATATCTTTTTGATTTGAGGAAGGGAGTGTTAGGTCAAGAAAAGGAGTAATTTTATAACTGGGCAGGGCTGAAGTCTGTACCTTCTGTATGCAGAATTCAGCCACCATTTTCAAAGTAAACTTTATGCCCATAAACTTGCTCTGAGCATGCTCAGGTCATTGGCCCCATATGCACACAATCTGGCACAGTCGCAGCTCCTCTTCAGGGTGTGTAACTTGTGCGGATTAATTTTACATGCATACTTTTTAAAGTCAGAAAGTGTGCACATAAGGTCCAATTTCACCAGTGTCTGTATGCAGTTTGTGTAAAAGTAGGTACATAATCCAGTTATGTGCATCCATTTACGTCATACAATTGGGTTTTATGAGCATAACTAACTTTGAAAATCAGGTCTGAAGATATACCAAGTCGGTCCCATAAACAGTTGGCACCTTTTTTTTTTTTTCTAATTTAATCTTTATTTCTGTGCATTCAAGGGGACTAACAAGCAGCCAAACCACTTTACTCTTAAGGGTTTTCACGGTGTTCTACATAGTCTGTTTGCCAGTCTCCTACCTAGAAGGCTATAAAACAATGCACAAAATAATCCTTACAAAAGAGAATATAAGAACATAAGACTTGCCATACTGGGTCAGACCAAAGGTTCATAAAGCCCAGCATCCTGTTTCCAGCAGTGGCCAAGCCAGGTCACAAGTACTTGGCATGTACCCAAACAAATAGATTTCAAGCTACTATTCCTTAGTGATTGATTAGCTTATGGAGTTTTCTTCTAGGAACTTATCCAAACCTTTTTTTAAACCCAGTTACACTAACTGCCATAACCACATCCTCTGGCAATGAATTCCAGAGCTTATCTATGCGTTGAGTGAAAACTTTCTCAATTTGTTTTAAATGAGCTCCTTGCTAACTTCATGGAGTACCCTCTATTCCTTCTATTAGTCTTAAGGACAATGAAATGCAGTCAGATGGAGGATGGTTCAGGCTTGTAGGTATCTGTGTAGTAGAGGGATGTGTGGGAGATCTTGTGTTTTTTTTTTTCTTTACTATGGTGTCTCATGTCTGCATTTTCAGTGTGCACTAAACTTTAGCATGTGCTAAATCACAAAAACAAAAGGACTTTCTGTGCTGTGTTGGATGGGGAAATGACACAAAATGAAGTCGTTTTTAAAAATGCCTGCAGTCTGGCATCATACACTAAATTAAGTGACTGTAACCAAAACTGACAGATTTGAGGCAGGTCTTGGGGCAGATGTTAAAGGCAGCAGAATGAGTGAGGACAGGAGAAAACTGGCCTTGGACTAGCACTAGGCAGTATCACACTGGGTAGAGGCAAATGGGCAGACTGGAAGGACTTAATGGTCCTTCATTTTTTACATGCATTATGCTGCTTGTTTTATGGCAAATAGCTGTAGTAGAATAATTTTTGACTCTTCAGGAAAGGTTCAATCAGATGCCTGGGCATTTAGGGACCCAGGGCGATTTCATACCGGCTGATAACTTGTCAAGCCTCGGACATCTTCCAGGTGTGGGGGATTCCTTCATGATGCAGAGCCTCTCGTCTTCCACAGAAGTTCCTGGTGACCTTTTAAAAGCCCCACATGCACAGCCCTTGTGACTTGCACATCCAGATGTAGGGGGGTGGATTTGTTAGACTGACTTGGACCTGCAGCGTGTGTAGAAAGTTCCTTGGGTGTGGGACGCTGGGAAAAATTAGGATGGGTAATGTGAGGGAAGGACTGCAGTTCTGACAGCTCGCTGGTAGGGAAGTGTCATGTTTACATAGTCTCCGATCTTTTCAATCTAAAACCAGTCCCAAAGGAAAGCAAGGAGTAGGTCAGGGGGCAGCATCCTAAAATACCACAGCTCTTGGCTTAGTCTGCCAAGGATTTGCTTTCCTTTCCAGCCTGGAGCATAGCAGGAGCAGGGCACGTTACAAAAAAGTAGATTTACAGCATCTGCATTTATGAACTTTTTTCTCCAATGGTGAAACTTTCTCTGCCATAACGAATGGCAGCAAGCAAACGAAGCTGCATGCCCCTTCCCTCCCTGTGGTTAGCTTTGGGCAGGGGAATTGCACTCCTCTACCGAGCATGAGCTGCCCCCACCCTCTTTCCTTCCAGACACCAGGGCCGGTGGAAGCACTAGGCGATGGCCTAGGGGGCACCGAGCGCTGGTGGCCGATGATAAGGCTCATCTGGCCGCCAAAGATCGGCAGGGCCGTGATGGACCTCGCGTCACCACGGCCTGAAAAAAAAGGTCACTCGAAGCCTGCAAATACTCCTCCTCCTTCCTGCCCCCGCGGCGGCCCCGGAAGAAAAATGTTGCCGGAGCCGCGCAGGCAGGAAGGAGGAGCATCAGCCATGTGCAGAAGAGGAGCAGCGCTTACGGGCCGCCACAAATCCCACATTGCGGGCGGCTCGAGAAGACCAGGGCCGCTGCAGAGCCCATCCTGCGGTGACCCGTGAAAAGGAGGCCCAGAGGTGAGAAGAGAGGCTGAGTGTGTGTGCATGTGTTTGAGATGAGTTGAGATTGTGTGTGGGAGTGAGGACCTGAATGTTTGCAGAGACAGCATGTGAGAGCCTGTGTGTGTGTGTGTGTGAGTGAGAGAGAGAGACAGCATGTGACAGTGAGAGCCTGTGCTTGAGCAAGACAGCATGTGCCAGTGAGAGACTGTATATGAATGATTGTATGAGAGAGCATGTGAGAGCCTGTGTGTGAGAGAAAGCATGTGAGAATGAGAACCTGACTGATTTTGAGGGAAGAAGACAGATGGAGAGAAAAGAAATAGAAAAAAAGACTATAAAAGGAATTGGCAAAAAAAATAAAGGAAAGGTGGAAAAGAATTCCTGTGACCAACTGATTAGAAAACTAAGATCAGACAGCAAAGTAAAAAAAAAATAAAAAATTACTTTTTACTGATTGGCACGTGTAATCTTAGGGAATGTGCAAGAGTAGCACTTACTCTATGCAGATCTCACAATGTAGGAGATCAGCATGGAGGAAGTGGAAGCCCACGGGGCCTGCAGAGAGGAGGCAGCAGAATGGGCTTCAGTACCAGTAGCAGCAATCAGTGCCTCCCCAATAGCCACGCAGCAGCAGTGACAGTGGCAGCAGAGGAATGAGAGAGGCTCTGAGGTTGCTGGCAAAAGAAAGAGAGGGGGGTCTGCATTTAGTGTGCATGTGTATGAATGGGAGACTGCCTGGGGGTGTGTCTGTGTATGAGAATGTATGGGTGTCTTCCTGGGGTTTGTATGTGTGAATTGGTGCCTGCCTGGGGTTCTGGGTGTGAGAATGAATGTGTGCATGCCTGGGGGATGGGGAGGGAGTGGTGTGAAAATCAATGGGAGCCTGCCTGGGGGTCAGTGTGAGAATGACTGGGAGCTTGCCTGGGTGTGTGTTTGTGTGTATGTGAGGGAGCCAGTGAAAGCATGAGTGTGTATGAGAAAATCCAGGGGTGTAAGAGTGTGTGTGTGTGGGGGGGAGTGTTTTGGGGGGAGAGTCTTACACCTGAGAGTGTGTCAGTGTCTGTGAGAGCGAGAGGTTATGGTGGGTATAAGAGCATGAAGGCGTTTGACAAAGTCCTTCATGAGAGGCTTCTACGAAAACTAAAAAGTCATGGGATAGGAGGTGATGTCCTTTCGTGGATTACAAGCTGGTTAAGACAGGAAACAGAGTAGTATTAAATGGTCAATTTTCTCAGTGGAAAAGGGTAAACAGTGGAGTGCCTCGGATCTGTACTTGGACCTGTGCTTTTCAATATATTTATAAATGATCTGGAAAGGAATACGACGAGTGAGGTTATCAAATTTGCAGATGATACAAAATTATTCAGAGTAGTTAAATCACAAGCAGACTGTGATACATTACAGGAGGACCTTGCAAGACTTGAAGATTGGGCATCCAAATGGCAGAGGAAATTTAATGTGGACAAGTGCAAGGTGTTGCATATAGGGAAAAATAACCGTTGCTGTAGTTACACGATGTTAGGGTCCATATTAGGAGCTACCACCCAGGAAAAAGATTAGGCATCATAGTGGATAATACTTTAAAATCGTCGGCTCAGTGTGCTGCAACAGTCAAAAAAGCAAATAGAATGTTAGGAATTATTAGGAAGGGAATGGTTAATAAAACGGAAAATGTCATAATGCCTCTATCGCTCCATGGTGAGACCACACCTTGAATACTGTGTACAATTCTGGTTGCCGCATCTCAAAAAAGATATAGTTGTGATGAAGGTACAGAGAAGGGCAACCAAAATGATAAAGGGGATGGAACAGCTTCCCTATGAGGAAAGGCTGAAGAGGTTAGGGCTGTTCAGCTTGGAGAAGAGACGGCTGAGGGGGGATATGATAGAGGTCTTTAAGATCATGAGAGGTCTTGAACGAGTAGATGTGACTCTGTTATTTTCACTTTCGAATAACAGGACTAGGGGGCATTCCATGAAGCTAGCAAGTAGCACATTTAAGACTAATCAGAGAAAATTCTTTTTCACTCAACGCACAATAAAGCTCTGGAATTTGTTGCCAGAGGAGGTGGTTAGTGCAGTTAGTGTAGCTGGGTTCAAAAAAGGTTTGGATAAGTTCTTGGAGGAGAAGTCCATTAATGGCTATTAATCAATTATACTTAGGGAATAGCCACTAGAGATGTGAATCGGAACTGAAATCCGAACAGATTCTGGTTCCGATTCACATCTCTAATAGCCACTGCTATTAATTGCATCAGTAGCATGTGTTTGGGTACTTGCCAGGTTCTTGTGGCCTGGTTTTGGCCTCTGGAAACAGGATGCTGGGCTTGATGGACCCTTGGTCTGACCCAGCATGGTAATTTCTTATGTTCTTATGCATGTGACAGTGTATGTGTGAGAGAGAATGGACATGTGAGTATGTGAGAGAGAGGATATCCTCCTAATCCTCAACAATATCAGGGTGACTGGAAATCAGGAGCTTCCATGCATGGACAGCAGGGGCTTTTTAAAATCCTTATTAGTTTTAATTATTGGGTGTTATTTGATATATGTGCTGTTTTGAAATATTTTATTGGTGTTTGGGAAATTGTAAAAAATGTATATGATTTTAATTAATAGAAATTCTATTTATCGGTAGTTTTAAAATATTCTTTTATTAGTATGGTTTTACTATTATAACTGATGCTTTGTTTCTTGATTTTATTGTTTTATGAGGAATGGTGGTTCTGTTTTTTCATTATTAATACACAGTCTGGCTTCTTGGGGTTTCCATTTCAGTTTTTTCTAATTTGTGCTCCTTTATTTTGTATTCTGTTTTTGAGGGTCTGTTTCTGCTCTGTGTGTGACCATGATGAGAGATTCTGCTAGCTTGCATCCAAGACTCAGTTTCTCTGCATTGTAAAGCAAATGTTGTCATTGATGCCTTCCTGGCCTGTAATTATAGGCTTTGCAGAGCTTACAAGTTTCCCAAATCTTCTGCATCCTTTGAATCTGTGATAGTCAGAAAGTCTCTCAAAGTTCATTCACCTCTGACAGGCTAGTACAGCAGAGGCGTCTGGGTATTCTTAATCAGACATATTCTTCATTTCCCTCTATGGGACACCTTTAATGGACAGGTGTCACATCAATCAGTCTTTGATGCTAAGCCATGACAGAGGAACTTAAAAGTGTAGCCTAACCCCTAACCTTGGTATTTATCAGGTGTAGTGCATAAGTGTATGTCCCTCTAGATTACCAATTAATATGAAGGATGCTCCCACAAGCATTCACTAGTTAATTAAACATCATCATTCAAAGTGAATTACAAGAATAATTCTCCAGTTCTATAGTTAAAATACACACATGTAGTGTCTGTATAGGGATCTATAGCAATCTGGTTTGTTTTTGTTTCTTCAGTAGGTGGTATATTGGTATTCTAGGACCCAGTGTAATATTTACTCTTGCTTATTCACAGGTAAGGTTATTGTTTGAGTCCTTGGTGTTATTACTGTTATGTTATGATGGGATTGCAGTATAGATTTTGAGTCTTTTTTTTTTTTTTTTTTGCAGGGTTTTGTTAGTTCACAGTGTGTCTGACAGTGAAAGGTGTTTGTGCTGCTGTTACTGTGAGGTAACACCAGAATTTGAAAACATCTTTTAGTATGATGAGCTGTAAGGGAAACATTCAAGCTCCATTGTTTGGGGGAATTTCAGTGGATGCACAGAGTTAGAGAACTGAAGATGCAGGATTTGTATTGACATTCTGTCCTTCCTATATATTCCAGACTTCACTCTCATAGCCATATAGAATTAGTTGAATGAGGCTATCAAATAATTTAATAGTGTGAAACTGGCCAGCTTTTTAAAATTACGCAGAAGACCCTTTGGACTTTTTTATTAACACTTTTTTTTTTATAACCAGTTTTAAAGCAGGATCCATGCTAGAGAGGTGGGTGTGATGGAGAAATGTCATTTTGGCTTCCCTCCCAAATTCTTCTGTTTAGAGATGCCACTGATTTCTGTGACCTTAAGCATTAATACAAGAAGGATTAAGGGGGGGATGCTGGAGAGGCACACACATGCATTGGCCCCCGGGCGCCGGAGACCCTTGGTGCACCACTGGGTGCGAGTCATATGGGGCCGCAAGCGATGGCAGAGAGGAGTGGAGATTTGGCGAGCAGCGAGCAGTGCCCAACCTGCTCGTGACCCAGAAAACCACACAGTCAGCGGGCGCGATCGAGAATGAGGTAGGAATCGGGGCCAAGACCCCGGGGGGGGGGGGGGGGGCGCAAGGGAGAAGGCTCGCCTAGGGCGCCAAATCCCCTTGCACCGGCCCTGCCAGACACTATCATCTCTATTCACTTTCCTTCCATGTCTTATTGCCCATTCTCTTGTCCCGTCTTCTGCCTCCTCTCTCCTTCACTCACTCCCCTCTTCTCTCCCCCCCCCCCCCACACCTGCCTTTCATCCTGCCTGGAAGAGGTTAAAATGGCCCTGTCTAATTTTGCTGGCTGCCACACTGCTCAGTGATCTGTCAACACTTCAGGTGTGGATTTTTGTGTATTAAAATTTGCCTGAAGCAAAGGTGGGGGAGGGAATGCAGACACCCTCTACCATAGTGGCAAATCTGCCTGCGGTGTCAGAGGCAATCACCCCTTCAATAAATCTCTCCTCAATTAGTCAAATAACTTCCTTTGGAAAAAAAAACAAAAGAAAAAACAAAACTTTAAAATATATAATAACAGGTCACATACTCACAGGGGCTGGTGGCAAGTTAGCTAGAGACTTGACACTGGAGGATATGACAGACGGGAGCAAAGAGTAGTTGGGGTAATCGCGTAAAAACCAAATAGATCAAGATCTGATGAAACCTGAAGGGAAAGAGGAAGCGGCGTGCAGCTTGGTATTGACGATGGCACCTGCTGATGGGGGTAGTGCAGCTTGGTATTGACGATGGCACCTGCTGATGGGGGTGGTGCAGCTTGGTATTGACGATGGCACCTGCTGATGGGGGTGGTGCAGCTTGGTATTGACGATGGCACCTGCTGATGGGGGTGGTGCAGCTTGGTATTGACGATGGCATTTGCTGATGGGGGTGGTGCTGTTTCATTCTGCTGAGTCCTAGCAGCAAATGTTGAAGCTTCCCCCAGCCACCTTTAATAGAAAGGGGGCAGGCTGATCACTTCTCTTAATCTATTCCCCCCCCCCTATTATCGGTTGTGATTTTGGTGTTTTGAGCTTTTGATGGGTACAGTACCAGCTTTACACACCAGCACTTAGATCAGTGGTGGGGGGGGGGGGGCCACATCTAGGTCTTGGCTCCAGTGTTTCGGGCATCTTCCTCCATCATGGAGATTTTCTTTTCACTTCGAGAAGCAAGATGGCAGAAGTAAGTCTCCCAAATATGCTCTCCTGTTAAAGATTGGTGCGTTGAATACTTGTTTCCAAAGTCCTATTTCCAAGCCTGGACTATTTCTATTTCCGTGAGCCTGAAGAATGTCAACTGATCCCCCCGCCCTGCCCCCTACTCTACAGAGCTGAGGACTTTGCTTTGGACATTTTGGACAAAAATATTTTGTTCCTCACATTGTTTTTCTCTGTCCATTAAACAATTCTGGCAATTCTGTTTTCGTGCCTTGGTTTTTATTTAATTTCCAAGGAGATATTAACATTTTAACCCTTGAAATTCGCTTTTTGTCTCCTAACCAATAAAGGACGACCAGACCCCTGAAAGGGAGTCTTAACCAGCATCCAACGCAATAGTTTGCATCTTATCTGAAAGATGTCAGGTCGTCACTGGCTAGTTTGGAATTATTTAATGATTCCGTAATGCCTGTGGTGCTACCCAGTAGGATCTCTAGTGAAATAAGGCAAAACTTTGAAATAGAAACGAATGTAAACATATCTAGGAGTAGTACAGATTGGGTTTCTTCTGCACACTACAGCACAGGACTCCAGATAACTTTTGTGTGTGCATTATGGTCTGCGAGGTCATTCATGGGATGTTGTAGTCTGCGTTTCTCCTCAGCTGCCTGTGATGGGAGATTAATGCTCAGGAAAGGTGTCCTATTGACAACACCGGGTACTGACAGCTTCCATTTATCCACGAGTAGCTCCAACATAGGCATATGCAGCACAAGTGTGGCTCAGCCCTGCTCTGGAGGGTCCACCTCTGAGGGTGGGGGTGAGATGGTGCTGCAGTCTAGGAATGTGAATATAGGAATGTTTCACTTGTGTTCTCAGATTTTTTTTCCCCCTTCTTTGCCATTCTAGCATGTGCTAAAATGACAAAAAAAAAATTTTTTTTGTCATTTTGGATGGGCAAAGACACAAAATAAAACCAGTTTATATTGGTATATCCTTTTTTTTTTTATGACTGCACATTCCTTATGCACTCTGCACACTTGTGCAATCTTAGGTGTCTGCTTAGACTGACAAACTATGGTGCCAATTATCACCAAATAGTGATTCTTTTTTTTTTTTTTTGCTTTATAAAAAAAAATGTGGACACCTGTCCACCGGTGTCAACTGAGACCACTAATTCATTTTCCATTGACCACCTGAAGTCTCTGACCTGAGCCAGATTTAAATTGGTGATCTAGAGGTAAGAAACTCCCTGTCATGGTTTCAACCCAACTAACCCATGCCCAGCAATATTACTAGGGTGTGCTTAATTTGCCCCTTGTATTCACCTTATCTCCTTAAAACCAACTGGGCCCATGCTGGCGGGTTTAGCAAGGCCACACAGACCTGGGCAGACGAATGTTAAGGTAACTGGCTTGCTAGTCTTGGAAGCTGTTAAATTACCACAAAGCTCTGTAATCAAAGTGGGTAGGGGTGGGATGGTTGGATTGCGTATTGGAACATGTATGCAATTCTATCCAGGATGGTAGAGAATCAAAGATGATAAACATTGACCTTAGATAAGGAGCAGTATCCTACAAGCACTCAAGATTCTATGGCTGGCACCTAGGAACTATCCATGGCAGCATAGACGGCAATCACTGGAGCAGACTGAATGGGCCAGGTGGGATGCATCATCCAAGGGTAATAAGGGGAAGTTCTGCTGTCTGACCCTTTTCAGTGCTTGAAGTCCTGGATTGGTTCTGAAGGACTGGCGACTGGCAGCTATGGTTCCTCGTCACAAAAGTAGAAGTAAGGAGGAATCAGAACTAGACTAGCTGGTCTGAACTTGTTGGTGAGCAAAGTAATGGAATTGCTGCTAAAACAAAAGTGCAGTTTCTGGAATCCAGTGGATTACAGGATCCGAGCCAGTAAGATTTTTACCAGAGGTTGTCTTGTCAAATGAATCTAATCAATTTCTTTGACTGGGTGACCAGGGGAGAATGCTAGATGTAGTGTACTTTGGACTTTTATTCTTTGAAATCTTACTGGGCATTTGTGATCTGGACTGGCCACTGTCAGGATGCTGGGCTTGGTGGACCCATTAGTCTGATCCAGTATAGCACTTCCTCTGTTCTTATGGATTTCAGCAAGGTCTTTGATATGGTTCTGCATAAGTGACTTAAACCGAGCGGCCTAGATGTGGGAGCCAGCAAAGGGTAGTGGTAAACAGATTTCATGTTGAGGAAAGGGGCTGGGGTGGTACCAGTGGTGTGCTGCAGGGATAGGTCCTCAGTTGGTTCTATTCAACATTTTTGTAAGTGATATTGTAGAAGGGCTATAGAGAATGGTTGCATTTTTTTGCAGATCATACCAAAATCTGCAATAGGGTAAACACCCTAGAAGGTGTGGAAAATGAGGGATCTAGTGAAATGTGAGGAATGGTTTAGAGCCTGGAAGCTGACACTTTGTTTAATGCTAAAAATGCAGGGTCATGCATTTGGGTTGCAAAAAAACAAAACAAAACCCAAGGAGCAGTGTAGTACAGGGAGGTGATTTTCTGTGCACAAAATAAGAGCAGGATCTGAACTTGAGGGCCAAACAAGTAGATAAGGCAATAGCAAAAGCCAGAAGGATGCCTGGGTGTTTAGGGAGAGATATAGCCAGCAAGAAAAAGGAGGTGATAGTGCCTCTGGATAAGTCTTTAGGGAGACCTCATTTGGAGTCCTGTGTACAATTCTGGAGACCGCATCTTTAGAAGGATCTAAACTGAATAGAGAGCTTCTATTAAAGTGGTCAGTGGTGTTCCTTAAGCATATTAAGGATAGACTTAACGATCTAAACACACATTCCCTGAGGGAAAGGGGAGATACGATAGGAATAAATGCACAGGAGGCAGGCAACTTTCAACAGAAAGGAAGCTCTGGAAATTATGAAAGGGGGGTAAACCTGAAGAATTTATTTAATTTATTTAGAGATTCTTATATACCGCGGTACGTATAAATATACATCACCTCGGTTTACAGTAAACAATAAATTAGCAACAGGCTTTACATTCAACAGGTTGTACAGGAGGTAAACAAATAACAGCCACAGGCTTTACATAAATAACTGGTTTCAGGAGTACATACTATAACTCCTTTAACTATAAAAACAAATGCATATTCTATTTCAATAATCAAAGGAATAATCAAAGAAAATGTTTTTTGTTTTTTTAACAGGCTAGTAGATAAATGAAACAGCCTCTCTGTGGACCTGATAGAGATGAGGGCAGTGTGAGAATTCAAGAAAGTTTTGGGACATGCCCTGGGAATTGCTGAGGGAGAGGAAGGGACTATAAAAGTTGACTGGGATGGGCTGCATGGTCTCTATCTGCCCCCGTGTGTTAGGTTTCTATAATTCCTTTAATCCATTCAGTCCTTCCAAAGGAGGATTCTTTGAGAGCTGAAGGAGAAGATGCAAGGACAGTAACCCTGTAGGGGAAGAAACAGAGAAACGAGCACTATGTGCAGGCACATCTGGGGTGTATCTGGGTCAATAAAGCAAGAAGAGTTTTAGATGAGATGGAAGTGGGCCAGCAGACAGGGGTTTCACACACCTCCCTCTTCTGATATGCAGCAAGTGGGCTAGGATCTTGGTTTATCTTGCTATTTTGGAGCTGTGAATACTAAGAATGATTGGACTCTGCTAGTTCTGTGAATATTTTTTAGTAGGGTGGGATATGCATCACTTTTTTTTTTTGCATTTTTCACTTGAGCCCAAAAGGCTGGTGAATGCATTAAGGGGGGTGTGGGTTTGTTTGTTTTTCTTCAGTAGAAGCCTCATAGCTTACAAGGCTGGTTTCAGTGCTAACAGCTTCAGCAGGCTCCCCCTGCTCTATCTGTGGAGGAAAGGGCCCTCCGTCTTCAGCCAGGGGTGCTCTCTTGTACACCCAGTTACCAATGAAACAGGAAAAAGCTGCACAAGTTTTCACTCCAGCAGGGTCTGCCCCTCCTTAAGATGGAATGGGGATCGGCAACTTTGGAGTCACAGGCCAATGAAAATAGTTTAGAATTTGAAGCATTTGAGCCTTGCTACAGGACTCCGAGGGTAGGCGGGCGGGGGGGGGAGACCAGGTGTCCGTTAGCAATTTTTGACTTTCATTGAAGTGCATTCTGGTACTTGACGTTCTGGTTTTCCTCTACAGGTTGCAGATAGAAGTTAGATGGGGGTAAAGAGAAACTCCCAGCCTGATTGCCCAGCATTGATGTCATGGAGGCAAGTCAGATTCAGTTCTCAGACTCTGCTCCTGATCCTCAGACCGACAGTGGTGGGTGTCGGAGAGGTGTAGAGCTCACAGCCCTAGCCACTGTTCGACAGAAGATCCTGTGTCTACCAGGGTCCACAGTCCATATCTCTCAGCCAGAAGATTATTGCTGCAATGGCTGGCCTAGATTTGGGGGGGGGGGGGGGGGGGGGGGGGTAGAAACCTAGGAGGCTTATAAGTGAGGGCTGGTGATGTTGTAACACCAGTTAAGGTAGGTTCCAGTTGAGATGGAAGCCTCTGGGGTAAGCAAAACCAAATTAACACCCCAAACGGTTGACGCTGTTATGATCTAACCATCCTTTCAACAGAACCGTACCAGGGTGATTCTTCAAAACTTGGTATAGAACATACAAAGCAGGGCAATCCTAAGAATAATAAATCTATACACGATAGTGACAATAGTAAAATTAGGGTACAGAGGTGACAATTCAGGCTCTGGCGCTGCTCCATATTGTCCCTGGTCAGGTTATGTCACCACCTTGAACTGGAAGAGCACAGGAATTATCCAAGTGTCGCTGCCTGGGGAGAATCTGTTTCTCTGGGACTAATTTGGTCAGTAGAAGCCTATCCCACAGCGTCTATGCAGGGGTCGCGCTGGTGGGCCTCGCCTTTCTTCTCCTAGGAAGCCTGGAGGAACTTTTTTTTTTTTTTTTTAATTTTTTTGCCATCCTCGTGCTGATGGTGGCTTTGAGCATGCCTGTGTGCACGGAGCCGGTAAAAGTCCCTCCGTTCCTAGTTCTTAACTTTCCTCAAATACAGGGCCCAGCAGATAACACTCCCCAGCACCCCCCCCCCCTTCCCCCAAGTTCTTTTTTTTTTTGATTGTTTGTCTTGGCCGGGGTCCAGCATCTCAAGCGGGCTGTGCTCCTTCCGCAGCAACACCCCTGCAGATAAACAAACAGTGACGCTGACTGGCCTAGTACTGGGCTCCGTTTACTCAGACGCCAAGGGCGCACGTCAGAAGGGAAGAGGGGGTGGGGGCAAGATCAGGAAGGTCGGTTTTTTTTTTGTTTCTGAAAGGAAAAATAACAGGCCGGGCAGGTCAAGCAACTGCAAGAAATAAACCTCAACCTTCCCTTTCTGCCCCAAACTCCATTTTCCTTCCTTGCACCCGCCTTCCAGGAGAACACACCTGGAATGACCCATACCCTCCTGGCCTTGAGGGAAAATGGTACTTTCACCATTGGATTTGGATTTAATTACTTTTCCATAGTACCATAGTGAAGTCCTCCCACCCCCAGAGAGCTTACAATCTGTAGGGCCAAAGTGTGTGGATGTTAGCACAGGAGTTTACTACTGTTTAGTGCACATCTTTCCTCCTCTTTCTGCAGTAAATCAACCCTGGTATTTAACTGTGTCCTTAATGCTGAAAAAAATGTATGCCAAAACAGGAGTAAAAACAGCACTAAAATTTAGTACAGGTGCATGCAAATCCCATGTAAAAAGGCCTTAGCTAGTCCCCCAGCAACCCAGGGAGATACAGTAAAAAAAAAAACCAAAACAAAAAACATTTAAGGCATATTTTCTTAATGTTGGAAGTTTAACTCCTTGGTCAGAACAGGGTAAAACTTAACTCGCATTTCTGGTGGCCGTGCTATGCTATTGCTGTGCCCAGTGTAGCAGGGTCTATCTGCTTCTACCACACAGGGCACAGTTACGGAATAACTTTGGCCACCAAAAATGTGAGTTTGTTCCACCTCAGACCCAGGAGTCTAACTTCCAGATTAAGCTCTGGGGACGGGCAGAGCCAGATTTAAGGTTTGAGTGGCCATAGGCAGCGTGCCATGGCGTTGGCCCTTGGAAGCTGTACTGGCACAGCTCTAAAGCAATCAGAAGCAGACTCCTCTTTGGCCTGGATGTTTGGTTCCCTAGGCAGCTGCCTATGCCTAAACCCAGGCCTGGTGACAGGCATCTACAGCTGAGCAGTACTCCTGACTTTGGTATACTGTTCAGCTGTAGATGCCTGCCACAGGGATCTTGCACTTTGTTCAGCTAATTGAAGGTGCCCACCCTAGAGAGCTGTGCTTTTGACATTAGTTTCCAAGCTTTGCCAAAATGGTATTTACATAAGAGACTGGTGCTGTGTATCCCAACTTGAGGGTACTTTTTTGCATCCAAAGCCATCTTGGCAGGGAATGGCTGGCAAAATCAAAGCATAAGCTCTCTGGGGCAGGCACCTACAGATGAACAGTACACCAAAGTCTTTGTGCACAGCGCCAAACAGCATACTGTTCAGCAGTAGATGCATGCCCCACAGAGCTTAAATGCTTGAAACTTAATGCCTTCCTTGGTCTGAGGTTAAACTAATTTCTGGGGGCCAGTATTTTGTGCCCAGTGTGGTAGAAAACACACTACCGCATGGCCACAGCAACGGCCACCCAAAAGTGTGAGCAAAGCTTAACTCTGCCTCAGATCCATGAGTTACATTTCCAGCATTGTGCCAGCTGAAGCAATTACTCCTGCCCCAGAATGCTTACCCTTTGATTTCACTCGGCATGCCTTGCCCAACTGGCCTTGCATGCCAGATTGTGCCCAAGTTAGGATGCCCAATGCCAGCATTGCATGCAAGGCCATTTTGGTTACACTTACTCCTTACTCCTGTCTTTAAAAAAAAAAAAAAAAAAAATACAGGTTAACCTTAAAATACACACTAGTGCACAAAAATTCCTTTAAAAGGGTTTTAGTTTAGTATACTTTTTAACTCCTGCTAGATTTTGCATCTAGCTTACTGCAGTACCGCTGGCTTCTACCTTGCTTGTTAACCAAAACCTGTACTAAAATGTAACTCCTGTATTAGCACTGTTTTACATTGGCCGGTAAGTTGGTACGTGAAGCACTGGAGGTTGAAGAGACTTGCCCGAGAAAGCATCAGTGAGAAGCAGGATTTGAATGCAAGCTTCCCTGGTCCTCGGCCCACTCCCCTGCTCCTTCTAGGATCACTGTAGTAGTGCCGGGGTGAGCAGCTGCACTAGTGACAGACTTTTTTTTTTTTAAAACTTTATTTTTTCTGTATGGACTGTGCACTAAACTAAAGCGAACCTTCTTGTGATTTTTACCTGCAATCAAGCTTTACCAGTAAAGGTGTGTTTTATATTTTTTGTTAACGCTTAGTGGTGTTGGTGCCTAGTAGGAAAAAGATTTGCAGAAGACCTTTGGAAAAACTTGTCTTTCCTCCTGTGCAGGAAAAACCGGGGAACATGGCCCATGATCTCTCACCAGAGCCCCTGTCGCTGAGGAGAAGTTGGGGCAGGGGCTACATTAGCTGAGAGTTCAGCAGTGGCTGATATGGATCCTTTGTAGCCCGTGCTACTTTAAATTTCCCTGTTTTCCAGCATCTGAAGAGGTTTTTACATTTTTGGAGGGCTCTCCATGCTATAATCACTTTTTTGTTTGTGTTGGCTCAGATATAAACCCCCCTCCCCCGAGCATGTGATTAAGGGCCTTGCCTCCCGCTGAGAGGACTGATCCAGAGGGGTCCTTCTGCTTCCCTGCTGGATTGTGCACAAGGAGCGTGGCGTGCTTTGGGGTTTTGGGATGACGACGTTTTTTGAACAGTTCAGGGTTTGTTCATGAGAGCAGGGCAAGCCCTTGGTATCTTGAAGGGCCAAATCCTAGAGATTGTCCTACCTTTGCACCCAGATAACAGCAGAGAAGAACTGGATTTATTGTGGTTGAAGAGATTTTTGGTGAGACTGTTGGTTACCTGTTTTGAGCAAGGGGTTTTTGTCATCTCAGCCCTTGTCTTATGCTAGTTGATACAGAGGATGAATCTTCCCTCTCTAGGGGAAAGCACTTTTGAGGTGGAAGCTGGTTCAGTTGGGAGAACAACTTGGATGTACCATGGGTAAAGACTTGCTTTTTTTCCTCATGGTTTTTAATGATTAATTTTTTCCGGATACCACTTTTGCTGCCTGCATCCCAAGTGAAGACTGCCCCCCCGGGGGTACCAGTGATAAAGAAGAGTGGGATGAGTGATTTTTAACTACTGAACCCATGACTGCACAAGGGGTTCCAGAAATAGAACCTCACCTGTACTGGATGAACCCCGGTGACTCCAGGGGGTTCTTGTGAGGCAAAGTGAGGTCTGGGATATAGAAGAGCTGCCTGGGGACCTCTGATTTTCCCCCCTCCCAAAAAAATTCACTGCACCCCAAGAAGGGGGGGTTACACTTATTTGGGGAGGGGTAAAACTGAGCAAGCAAATTTCATCTTCAAGCAACTGAAATAATTTAAGTGTATCTCATACTAGGGAAACTCTTAACAATTCAAGAACATACTGATCTCCCTACTTTACTTCTCACTTTGCTGTTTTGTGTGGTGTATTAAGGTTAGAAGCTAAGACGGAGATGGGAAGATGACGTAAAAACCCGATGAATCCAATAAATACAAAAAACGTGAATTAGAAATGAGAAAATGTTAAAGTGAAGGTGAAAGGCCAAGCAACTAAAATGGTGGCTAAATCTGGGGCTGTGGTGCTGCCCTCTCAAGATTCGAGAAACGCCTGCTGTAATCCTAGTCCAGTCACCGAAGTGCAGCAAGGTGCTTACAGTGATGCAAGCCGCCTTAAACGGGTGTATGTGAGCTAAGTGTTTGAAACCTTTGGATCATTTTTCTTGGTGCATGCACGTTAAGTGCACACATGACATTTAAAAAGGCTTGCATCACTGTAACCACCTTAACTGAATAGCCCTAACTTTAGCCTTTCCTCATGAGGCAGCCGTTCCATGCTCCTTATTTTGGTTGCCCTTCTCTGCACTTTCTCCAGTGCAGCTATATCCTTTTTGAGATGTGGTGATAAGAATTGCACACAGTATTCAAGTTGCAGTCTCACCATGGAGTGATACACAGGCATTATAACATCCTCCTTTTTATTTGCTATTCCCTTCCTAATTCCTAACATTGTTTGCTTTTTTGATCGCCACAGCACACTGTGCTGACTATTTCATTGTATTATCCACTATGATGCCTAGATCTTTCCCGGGTGGTAACTCCTAAGATAGAACCGAACATTGTGTAACTACTGCATGGGTTATTTTTCCCTATATGCATCACTTTGCACTTGTCCACATTAAATTTCATCTGCCATTTGGATGCCCAATCTTCTAGTCTCACAAGGTCGTCCTGCAATTCATCACAATCTGCTTGAGATCTAACTTCTCTACATAATTTTGTGTCATCTACAAACTTGATCGCCTCACTCATCGTACCCTTTCCAGATCAGTTATAAATATATTAAAGCACCAGTCCAAGTACAGATCCTTGAGGCACTCCACTGTTTACCTTTTTCCACTGTGAAAACAGACCATTTAATCCTACTGTCTCCTGTCTTTTAACCAGCTTGTAGCCCACTAAAGGACATTGCCTCTTATCCCATGACTTTTTAGTTTTCTTAGAAGCCTTTCATGTGGGATTTGTCAGGTGCCTTCTGAAAATCCATATACACCACATCTACTGATTCAACTTTGTTCACATGTTTGTTCACCCCATCATAAATGTAGATATGTGAGGCAAAACTTCTCTTAGGTAAATCTGTTTGTGTCCCATCAAACCATGTCTGTCTAAATGTTTTTTATGACTTTATTCTTTATAACAGATTCCACTATTTTTCCTGGCAGTGAAGTTGGGCTCACCGGTCTATCATTTCCCAGATCATCCCTGGATCCCTTTTTAAATATAGGGGTTAAATCTGCCATCCTTTCAATCTTCAGGTACATCTGATTTTAATGATAGGTTACAAATTTATTAAAATCTGAAACTTCATTTTTTTAGTTCTTTCAGAACCCTGGGGTGTATACCATCCAGTCCAGGTGATTGACAAACTGAAGAGTTCAGCGAGATTTGGTTCAGTTTATCTGAATCAGTTGTATTTTAGAATATGAGAATTCTGTGGTTAAACTCACTGAATGCACTGCTGTGAAAACTCATTTCTGTTACTCGTGAAAATGTGATGCTATGATTGACGATGATGCTCTACATTGTAAGCTAGAAAATCTGGAGAATGTTTCTACATCTAGAAATTTGCATTTTTTGTTCCTACAATAGCTGATATGGTTAAAAAAAAACCAAAAAAACTTCTGGGGAAGTCGTGATGCAGCGGTGGTGAGGACGTGGTTTCTAGAGCTCTGGGTGTCTGGCCTCAATCTGTCCTATCTGTGCGTGTTTGCAGTTGCAATGCTCCTGAAAACGCAGATCACTTTTCTGTTAATCACTAACTTTATGCAGAAATCCCCAACGCCTATACTAGCAAACTCATGAAAAAGAAAAGGGGAAGCCTGGTGTCGATAAAATGGCTGCCGATCCATCTGCGGCGCAGAAAGATAGCATGGCCGCTATGTCTCTCTGACATTGTAATGACAGTTACTACTGCAACAGAGCAAATCTTGATATTACCCTGGAACAACTTGCAGATTTAAAACCATCTCTTACAGATTTTGGGCCTCACCTAGACTTGTTGGAGGGCTGAGTGGCTGTCGGATGATACGCTTGGAGACGAGATGCCTTCATATGCTGACAACCCAAATGGCTGCATTAGAGGATAAGGTGGACTTCCTAGAAAATAGGTCGTGAAGAAATAACCTCCGCTTTGTGGGGTTTGCTGGCTCCATTGACCAGAGGCTGGCAGTGATATCTGGTTATCAGAAGCACTGGATTTACCGGCAACTGCCAGGCCACTTAACAGGACGAGCTCACACGTTGGGTCTGTATAAAGCTGGCAGTAATCTGACTGCTCAGCTTTGCTCAGAAACAGCTGGCAGGCCCTATCACAAGACACAAGTGAAATTTGACAACCGGGGATCAAAATCTTTCAAGACTACTCGTTTGCAGAGAAGAAAATGTATTTCGATTTGCTCGTCACTGGTGGCCTGGAAAATTCGCTTTGCTTTGCAGTACCTGGCGCATCTGGCATGATGGCAAGCAGCATGTTTTTGAGAGCTGAAGCTGCCAATGCTTTGTGGATTCGCTTAATACCTGAACTTGCTGACTCTGCTGGAACAATTAGCTCTCTTCTTTTTTGGTTCCAATTTCCATTTTTTCACATTGGAGTTTTGCTTTGCGAATCCTAGCCTCTGTTGTAGGCAGATCACCTGTCCCTCATTTGTTTCTCTTGCAGGGGGATGGGTTTACACTGCTCATACCTCTCGATAATGGAAAAAATGTTAGACTTTTTTTCTATTTGTTCATATGTTTATTGCAGTGTTTTTGTTTCCTGGCTTGTAGATCTGCAGCAGTTGGATACCTGGGCCAGACATTACGTGCCCTTTAGTTCTCCAGGAAAGGAGAACATGAGCTGGTAGCTTTGGGTTTGGGGTATGAGTGGGTATATTTGAGCTTTATTCATACTACCTACATTGGGGTTGGGTGGGAAGTTGTCTCGAGTTATTGTGGGCTATATATCTGACTGCTCTGGGATCTGTGTGGGGAATTATTCGTGGAATATTTGTCATTCTTTGCAGACTCTTTATTATGTTGTCCTGAGTACTGTATCTCGTTATTTTTTTTTCCCTTGGAACTTGCTGCATTTGTTTGGGATTACTTGGAGGGGGGACTTTGGTAAGTGCTTTGAATGGGTATGGGAGGATGGTACTTTTTCATTGTGATATTACTATTACTAGCAACAGTAACATGGAATAGACTTAGTTTTTGGGTACTTGCCAGGTTCTTATGGCCTGGATTGACCACTGTTGGAAACAGGATGCTGGGCTTGATGGATCCTTGGTCTGACCCAGTATGGCATGTTCTTATGTTCCTGTATAGGCAGTGGTCTGGATGGTATAGTGGGCAGTGGTTTTCAACTTCCCTAAGTCGTGTGCACAATGGCTGTCACTTTAATGTATGTCTCTTGGAAAGTGGCTGGCTTAAGCTCTCCCATTAAGCAGGAAAAGATAGTCTCACCTTAATAGGTTGCAGTGTAGTGTGGCATTGCTGCAAGAAACTCATTTGACAGATGCTGAGCATCTCAAATTGCATAGAAGGTTCAACCAAATTTTCTTCTCATCAGGGTCTTCTAGGCATAGTGGGATGGTCATTCTCCACGAGTCTCCTTTACCTTGGAAAAAACCGATCTGGATACTGAGAGGAGATATCATTGTTCAGGGGAAGTTATTTGATAAGTCATTGATACTTGTATCGATTTATGCCCCAAATTGCTATTCATTCTTTTTTTCACCGACATTGTCACTCCGGTGTCTCAGTGTGGATAAGTGCCGAAGATTTTGGGAGGAGACTGTCAGGGATGCTCAGTTGAATAAATTTACTTTAGTAGAAGTACCTAAATAGTCCCAAAGTAAAGTATTCCCTTTATATGTGATGCTCTGAATTTGTTAGACATATGGAAGGTGCTACATCCTGGTGAGAGGGATTTTACTCATGACTAAGTTGCGAATTGATTATATTCTGTCACCTAGTCTGTTTGATAAAGTTCTTGCCACTCAGGCCATTGTCTAGTGGTATGTAAGTTGGGTTCTGCCAACTCCTTTGGCGCTGTTGGCAATTGGCACATGCCAGGGTGGCTACCTAATGATAGAGTTTAAGGATTATCTACTTAACAAATGGAAACAATATACAAATTATGCCCAACATGCCAATGAGCCGGCTCTATTCTGGGAAACAGCTAAGACCTTGCTTAAATGGGACATTATAAGCAACGTAATTGTACAGAAGAAAAAGATATTAACTTTCATTCCAAATCTTATTACAAGCTTCACATGAATCAGACACACTCTGAGTGGCATGACGTTGCATGATTTAATTCTTCAGTAAGCCATAGATGCAATTTTTGCTTTCAAACAAACTTTTCAAATTTGGTAATCTGGTTAATTACTAGCTAATTTGGTTAAACCTAAAAGGGGCTCAAACTTCATTGTGGGCCATAAGAGTGATGAAGGGGAGTAGTTATTAATTCTAAGCACATAGGAGAAGCATTTCATGCTTCTTTAAACATTCGATGAATTTGGAGAAGATGGCAGAATTCTTCAATGGACTATCCCTTCCTCAATTATCTGAGGATGATTTGGAGGCTAAAACATCCCATAACACAAATGGAGATTAGTACTATCATTCAGGAACTCCCCTTATATAAGTCTCCAGGTCCAGATGGCCTTTCCTTGCTGCTTAAAGATTCAGTTGTACCAACCTTAAAACCTTATGAGGATATAGTAAGGGAGTACGTCCCAAATTCTATACTATGAGGGCTGCCACGATAGTGGTTCTGCCTAAGCTGGGTAAAGACCTGGTACAGCTGGTCTCATAGACCCATATCCTTATTGAATCAGGATGTCAAAATTTATTCTAGAATTATAGCTACTCGTCTGAAGTTAATTGTGCCCAAATTGATTTCCCCGGAACAAACGGGTTTTGTTTATGGACGGAAAGCTGCATTGAATTTTCATACACTCCTCTTGGCTTTGGAAATTTGTAGAAAGACCAAGCCAAAGACCCTAGGATGAGATTTTGATGCTGAGAGAATTCAACCGGGTGTCCTGGGGCTTTCTAGATGCCTTGAAGAAATTTTGGTTTTGTGGGTTTCATTAGGGTGAATATCCATCTGTTTTATCGAAAACCAGAGGCATTTTCATTGGTTAATGGGATGGTTTCAGAATCTTTTGTTTTGGGGAGGGGTACCCGGCAAGGTTGCCCTCTCCCCTTTGGTTATACTCGCACTGGAATCTCTTATTTACAAGATAAAGATGGATGAACGAATGAGTGCATTTAGGAACACACAAGTTAATGTTTACAGATGGCATTAATGACCTTAACACAGGCAATGAGTACCCTTCCCATCATGTTAAACATTATAGCTGATTTTGGCAGCTTTTCTGGTTTGAAATTGAATTTGTCAAAGTCAGAAGCATTAGATGTTGAGGGTCATTTGAGGGGTTGGTGGTCTGATTTCCCCTTTTTGTGGGCTGGGTATTAAAATATTTTTCCTATAATATGAGAAATTTCATACAAAATTGGTGAATTGGTGACTTTCCCCTTTCATTAATGGGGCACATAGTCCTACTTAAAATGACCTTAATACTGAAATTGCTTTGTTTCAAAGTCCCTTTAGTTTTGCTTCAAAAATCTCAAAATCCAAAAATTGAGTTCAAAGTTTTTTGGAGAAAAGGGAAGGCTAGGTTAACTATTCAATGGTTGATTCCTAGGGTGAAGGAGTTTGGGTTTTTCTTATCTTTTATTTAATATGGGTTTGAAGGCATGGCTTGTAGACATCGCCACAGATCTACTAGTTCAAATGGAGGAGGCTTTTACATTCCTTTATAGCCTTCTGTATTTGTTGCATATCCCTCTCTATTCTTCCAACTCATCTCTCACTCTTTATTAGTGAGATCAGTTAAAAAAAAAAAAAAAAAAAAAAAAGGGGGGGGGGTGGAATTTCATGAGGTCCCTTCTTGGACTCCATAGTGATAAGTCTTATCTGCCTCTTCGGGGTAACCCTTCATTTCCTCCAGGTTAATGAATAGACTGCAGGAAGTGGGTGTCTAAGACCTTTTATTGACTTGCAATCAGGGCAAATCCACTCTCGATTTCTACTGTGGAAATTTGCAATTTCAACAAGCGGATTTCCTTACGTATCTGCAGTTGCGTCATATCACATCACTAAAACCCTTGGCTGCAGGGGGGCTCACAAATGGTTCCTTTCAATGTCTGATATACTTATTTGAAAAAAAATAGTTTAATACCAAAGATGTACAGGTATTTTACAATAACTCCCAATGTCTTGCAATCTGTTGCTGATGTATGGGCTACAGATTTCAACTGCCATCTAATGGCTGATATATTTGCCTGTAATACCTTGATGGAGAGCTGTGAACAGTGTAATTTTGAGAGCTATGTTTCAGGATTATTAATAGGCTTATCTTTTGGCCTATCAAAGCCTTTCTGGCAAAAATCATGGATTCTGACATGTCTTAAGTGTTTACACTCAAGACAGTACACAAGAGGCTGTAGGATGCAAAGTGGTACAATTTTTTGAGGCACATTTGCTAGCCTTCTACACGAGTTCTCAAGGACCAGTTTCCATGGGCTGCTGCATTTTGTTAGGTCACAGCGTTGAGAAGTGTATTGAGACTCTCTTCCAAACTCTTGCTGATCAAAGGATGTTTGGTTGCTTTGAAGCTTCTTAGCCAAGTGGTTGGAGGGGAGTGGCCCTACCTTTGCTTCTTGGAGGGCGTCTATGTTGGACCTTTACTTGATGGAACATAAATCGATAAGAGACGCTTCAGATAAACATTTTCACCACCAAACTTGGCAAGGTTTCATACTGTTGCTGCATCTGGAGCTCCGGATCAAGATAATTCCAGGCCAGGGTCGTCCACTGCCTGTTTCAGGGTTATGGTCTCCTTAATATTCTTCTTTTGGATGTTATGTCACATTACTGGCTGCCCTTTCATATGCAGGATGTTCTTTGTATGTATATGTTCCTCCTTCCCTTAGTTTCCTTTAGGTTATTTTAGTTTCCGGATTGATCTAATGGAGCGGTGCTTTGTGGCTCTTGGTTTCTTTTGTGTAGAATGGGGTATAGGGTTGGGATGGCTGGGTTGGATTTCTAGTATACTTCTGATATCATGTTATGCTAGTGCATTTAGGCTGTGACAAAGATGTTATGCTGTTGCCATTTTTGTAATTATGACATGCTAATAAAAATACATTATACAAACCTCCCCCCCCCAAAGTTCTAGATTCTTTCTCCCCTGTTCTAAGAACTTTTTTTTGTAATTTTCTCTTATTTTTAAAATGTACATACATTTTAATAGGCAATCTGGTAATGCAGTAAAGGATTCAATATTCCAAAATTTCTAAATACAAAAAAAGGATATATCTGCAATACTCGCTCATATAATCTGAGGGGGAGAAAAAGGTAGAGTGTCAATATGCAAATATATAGACAAATGTAAGAGGCAGAAAAATTACAATTTTTGTTAACTTCTCAAATACGAAGTTGGATTTTCATTCAAACCAGTTTTATCACTGTGTCTCCAGATGTAAGGGGTCTGTAAACATAAATTTCTTTGCCTGAAGTGTAACATAACAGGCACAAGGAAATTTCAAAAAAAGTGGCACCAATTGCCACAGTTTTTTTTACACTTCAGGGAAAGAAAATGCTTTCTGCAGGCTTGCGTAGCCCTGGAGACATCTGGATAAATTTGAACTTTCTGGCCACAAAATTTTGCGTCCTTGTTCTTAAAATTTCCTAAACACTTGCTTCTTATCTTGAGTAGTCCTTTTATTAATCTTATCAAATGGCTCTTCTAGAAATGTTTACTCTCCTACACTGAGTTATCAGCAACTGAATTATCAGCAATCTTTGTTTTTCCCATTTCCCCCAATTTGCTTGGGGAAATAAGATATTTGAATCTTGGGGGATACTACCATTATACAAAAGTATTTCCTTAAACTTTCTAAACATTTCATGTGGGGCCAACAATCGGGTCTGAGGAAAATTAACCAGTCTAAGGTTTCTTGATCATATTAGAATTTCAATACTTTCTAAATCACCATGCAATGCTTACTTATCTTTTATATGCATGCTTTGTGAATTTTGTAATTGGTGTTTAGAAGTTAATTGATTCACAGCTGTTTCTATAAACAATTTTCCTAGCCTGTTCCTCAATAGTAGCTCTATTTGCATTTACCAAAGAGGTCAAATATGTGTTCATATGAGACATTTTATATCCAACTTAGGGGGTCATCATAAAAAGTCCCTTTTCGAGTGCAATAACTAGATAGGGGAGGAGTCTGGATGGACATGGCGGTAACTTTGGCGGCGATAAGACCCATTATCGCCACCAGTAGCGCGCCCAATAGCGCCACCTTTCACGGTGGCGCTATTGGGTGCAAAAGCTGGCAGCGATAACACTGTGGTGGTGCGATCGCCGCCAGCTTTCACTGGCCCACCCCCCGTTACCGTGGGATTTAGAAAGCCATGCGCCATTAGAAAATCCAGGCCTTAGTTAATAAACTCCACAAATCCATCAATGTGACATTGGAAGGTGGTTCGGCTTGATATTGTATGCTACATGCAGTTCCCATTACTCCTTGCTCAGTAAGACTGACAGTCTGTGGCCTGTGTTGAACATAATGCCTGGATATTTTCATTTCCAGGCATAGTTGCTACCATGTCACCATTAGCTATTAATCCACTTGATGGTTGTGGGGGAGAAAAGTCGTTCGCCAGGACTCAGAGTGGTTGAAAATTAATCACTCACACAGTCCTCTGAAGGTGTTTCGGACATCCTGATCACATGGATGTCCATTGGGCCTCGGGGTAGCTGTTTCGGAGAGGAGGTAATTATCTTTGCTTTTCTTCCCCATGGAAGAACATCCAGATACTCAGGAAATAACAAGGCGTCAAACTAAACCAAACCAATCTGACAAAGCCGCATGCACTGCCCTGCCACTGGATTTAAAGGCCGGCAGCCACTCCCCTCCATCAAACCACGCCTCCAGGTCTCAGTTCACGGTGGGTCCAGGCTGTTCAAACAGCCGGCAGAGATGGAAATTTGTACGTTCGGGGGGGGGGGGGGAGACACGAAAAGCCCAGCCACTTCACGCTCACACCTCCAGAGCTCCCCTATGAGAACTTATTTAACAAACGAGAAACAATTATGGGGAAGAAAAGTTAGTCTCTGGAATCTCAAGTAGAAATAGCAGATAATACTTTTGGAAATCTATCTGCAGAGCTGCTACAAACTTCTATGGCAGGCATGGCCAACTCCGGTCCCTGAGAGCCACGAACAGGCCAGGCTTTTCAGCATAACCACAATGGATATGCATGAGAGATTAGCATACAGTGGAGACAGTAAGAACACAAGATGTGCCATCCAGCCCAGCTTTCTACCGATCTGTAGCTAGTTGACTTCATTATGAAGTACCTAGTAGATCCAGTTCCATTTGAAAACCTTTTTTTTTTTTTCCTACCCTCCCCAACAGGTCCATCTGTGAAAGAATGCTAATACCTCAGACTATATCATTTCGTGGGCGACTGATGTAACTGATTTGATATGTTTGTATTTTATTCTGGTTTGATGTTATACTGTTGAAATATCGGTTTTATGCAGATTGCAACAATGTCTGTTTGTAAATCACTTGGAGCTAAGGTATTAGCAAATACATTTTAATAAAGTGGCTTCTCAAAGTCCACCTGGCTGATGTTTTATGGACACTTCCTTCAGGAACTTGTCCAAACCCCTTATAAATCCCACTATGCTAATCACCTTGACCATGTCATCCAGCAGCAAATACCACAGTTAGCCTGCTTAGGCCTCTTATTTTTTACTTGTCTGGTTTTTATGCTTTATTCTTAATTTCCTCTTATTGGTGGCCTTGGAGTTCTAAGTTTTTTCTAAATCCGCTGCTAGTTAACTTTTTTTATTTTGTTATAAATCATGCTAACCTATTTTTTTTATATATAAACAAAACCCCCCTAAAAGGAAGAGTTTCAGTGCCCCATTGTATAAAGTTCCTTGCTTGCCTCCTAATCCAGGGCCATGTAAGGGAAGAAAATCTGGATTCCAAGTTCAGTGTGAATGGACTTATCCATCTCTGGTGTCTACAGTGTGGTTTTAGGTGCTTGGTGAACCACACCATGGACTATCCTTGGGCATATGCCAGTGACTTCTAACTACTTACTGGTTGTGGCCTCTTCCAGTAATGCATTTTATATCTGCATGTAGGCCACATCCAGTCCTAGCAGTCCCACCTCTGGCTATAGCTCCAGGATCTCTGGACCAGGGTGCAATACTGTATTAAACTGATCATATCTGGCGATTCCTTCACAAGTTAAGTCAACCCATCTTGTTGGCTTCTGATTAGTATTACAGGGTTATGATGCTCTTGTTGTCTCAAGAAGTATCTTTGTGTGCGTGTAGATTTTTTTTTTAAAAGGTAAAGTTGTGTGCCTTTTAAGATTGTCCATCCCTGCTTTTGAAGGTGTCTGGTTTAGCTCCTCATGTACTTTTTTTTTTTTTTTGTCCAGAAGTTTTGGGGGTGGTGCTGTTAGATTTCTAATGAACAGCACAGCCACACCCTCCTTTTACATGGATTCTATGCTGGTTAAAGCAGGTGAGCAGCAGGAATTTGAAACAAAAGCAACTAACCTCACCTTTTGGAGTGAGAGTCTGAGGCCCCCCTCAAAGTGTGGGTTTTTTGTTCTAAGCTGCTGGAGTTGTCTGCTTCAGACTCCCTCTTCTCTAAGGCCTCCTTGGGTAGCGGAGGCTTAAAAAAAAACCGCTGTGGCGCATGTGTTTATTTTCCACTGGACCTTAGCTGTTTATACTTGGATTAAATGTTCCATATTGAGGGTGTTCCCAGTTTTCATTATTGGGGGAGAGGGACAGAAGGTGGGACGAAACATTTTCAGTATATGTTTAAACATCCAGGCCAAAAAAAGGATAAAAAGAGCTTTCAGTCCCCGACAAGGGCTGCATTGTATGGTCCCACCCATGCCGACCTTTACAGCAAGACCAAATGATCTGTGGAGACGGGGAATACTGGCAGCGAATGGTGATGCTGCTCATCTTGCTGCCCAAAGCATGAAATGTGATCCCAACCCAGGCAGCAGGGATGCAGAGCAGAGTGCCAAAGTCACCCAGTGGCAATAAGCTACCAGCGTGCCATAGAAGATACTTATATAAGAATAGATAAATGAAGTCTGCCCCAACACTCCTTTAAAAAAAAAAAAAAAAAAATATATATATATACGGTATATATATATATTGTGTGTACGTGTACACACTCAGCTCCTGCTCTTCCTATAAATTTTACAATTTTTTTTAGAGGTAACAACATTCTGCAATAGGTTACATAGTGTTGGGGTGATTCCATGTCAGGGCAGGCAGAGCCAGTCCTGGTTTTACCCTACTGCATTCTGCCTGCTTTTCTGGTTCAGTAGTCAAATTCTTGCCCGCCACGCAGGAGGCCTGGGTTCGATTCCCAGCCAAATACAAGCTGATTCTTTATTTGTATCGGGGTTTGAGAAGAACTACCAATCACATATGTGACTCTTCCTTTAAAAATATGGGAGACTTGCTTTTACCTTAAGAGAAATTAGAACTACAAATCTATAGATGAAATGGGGGGGGGGGGGGGGGGTTTAAAACCAGGACTGGCTCAACTTGTCCCTGACAACGTGGAACACTCCAGGGCTTCCCAGAGTCAGTCAGGTTTTCATGACAGCCACAATGAGTATGCACATGAACTTTGCCTTTAACAGGTCTCTAGTGCATGAACGTTCTTCATGCATATTCACTGGGGATCTCCTGAAACACCAAGTGACTTTGGGATCACAAGTATGACAGGTTTGGGGAGCCCTGCCTTAAATCCATATACTCTATGGCATATTCCCACAGCATGAAAGGGCACAGGCACTTTTATTTGGACCCAGCCGTTTCCTGTTCTTCCTGTTCAATCAGAATCACGAGCCTTCATTTGCAGTTACCTGGGGAATATTCCTCACCCCAGATACCTAGTCTGCTCATTACAGTGCCAGCCCCAAGGGCCATGCACCAGGGATCCCTTTAGAGCCCTGCAATCATGGCTCCTGAATCTGACCACTAGGTGTCGCCCATAACCAATGATCGTGTCTCCCTTCCTACTCCTCAGGGGCTGTGAAACACTACTCCCACAGCAGATTCAGCCATCCTGGGGTCTGGAAGGCCCCGACTTGGATCAAACCAGGGACCTTCTGCATGGCAGCATCGCACAGCACTGCCACTGTGCCATGGATCTGGCAGGACCTGGCCATGGCTTACCTTAGCCCTTTTTGGCAAGGATCTTGGGGCCTTCCACACATACAAAGTTTTTTTTCCTTACAGTAGGCTCCAAATATCTGCTGTTTGGGAGCTTGGTCTCTGTGCTAGGTGCATGAAACCTGCCTCCACTGTGCAAATTAAGAGTCGGACATTGAGTTCCACCCATGCCACTGGTTGCTTAGCTGATGTAATGCATTGTGGCTTTACTCCATGAAAGCTGCCCCTTCCTTCCAGTTTAAACCCTCCTGCTTTTTCATGATTTCTAATCATGGCCTCACTACTTTAACACTGAACCTCTTATGTTGTTTTTCTTTGAGCTCCAAAGAGTAGGGACTGACAATAGTCTATGTATGACCTCACAGCAGCATGTCTGCTTGGCAGTACTATACAACTGTAATATTACAAGGAACTTCATAGCCACAGCAACATCATAAGTACTCATACTGCCACCTCTTGGGTTGATGTCATGCCAGCCTTTCGGTGCTTCGGTTTTGCACAGCTATGAAGAGGGAACGGTATTGCCCATGTATGGACAGGTAAACTGAGGACCTGGGCGATAAAGCGACTTTGCTGCAGGTCACATGAAGATCTGTTGGCAGAGCTAGGATCGGAGCCCAGGAGTTCCTGTCTCTCTGTGCCATGTGCTGTCCAGCTTACTATGTAAAGCATGTGCCCTGAAAGAAACAGGCAGCCTGCTGCCTCCTATTTACTGAAAAAGTCACCAAACAAGTAGTG
This sequence comes from Rhinatrema bivittatum, assembly GCF_901001135.1. Classification (NCBI taxonomy): domain Eukaryota; kingdom Metazoa; phylum Chordata; class Amphibia; order Gymnophiona; family Rhinatrematidae; genus Rhinatrema; species Rhinatrema bivittatum. The sequence goes on from NC_042618.1 coordinate 175,375,588, forward strand.
CCAGAGCTGTCTCCCTCCCTGGCACTGCAGTGCTTCCCTCCGCGCCTCACGAGGGGGAGGGTGCAGAGCGAGCATCACGAGAATCCTGCGTCTGTGGGACGGCCAGCTCTCTCTCTCTGTGGCGTGTCCTCGCATATCCTTTTCCTGTTTGACTTTTCACCCTCTGGCTGCCAAAGGGAACAAGCAGAGGGTGCTTGCCTACCTGCTGGGCCACATCTGTCCTGGATTGCTCAGCTTAGTTTAGGTTACCTACTTGATTATCAGTGTAAGAAACTGTGATCAGAGAGAAGCCCAGTGCAGGAATTCAGTCATGCCCAGCCTTTTTAAGAGTTCCAGTAGGCTGTAGCTTCCCTCTACACCAGAGCTTTCCAAACTTTTCATGTTGGTGACACACTTTTTAGACAAACATAATTTCACGACACAGTAATTCAATCTACTAGCAAACCAGAGGGTAAAGGTTAAACGAACGAAATGTATTTTGACAATGTATGTATGTTTCCTTAAATATATACATAAATAAAATGTTTTATGACACAACCTATCTCATGAAAACCTTTCATTTATATTAAAAATATATAATATTCCAAGATTAATGTTATTGTTATAATTTGAGTAACAATAATAAAACAAATTGTCTGTCCCCCACACACTTATCTCTCTCCCCCCCAAGCACATGTCTGCCCCCCACACACTCATCTCTCTCCTCAAGCACACAGTCCCCCACACACTCATTTCTCCCCCCCCCCCCCCCAAGCATGTCTGGCCCCCACACACTCATCTCTCTCCCCCCCCAAGCACAATGTCTGGCCCCCACACACTCATCTCTCTCCCCCCAAGCACATGTCTGGCCCCCACACACTCATCTCTCTCCCCCCAAGCACATGTCTGGCCCCCACACACTCATCTCTCCCCCCAAGCACATGTCTGGCCCCCACACACTCATCTCTCCCCCCAAGCACATGTCTGGCCCCCACACACTCATCTCTCTCCCTCCCAAGCACAATGTCTGTCCCCCACACACTCATCTCTGTCCCCAAGCACACAGTCCCCCACACACTCATCTCTCCCCCCAAGCACATGTCTGGCCCCCACACACTCATCTCTCTCCCCCCCCCAAGCACAATGTCTGTCCCCCACACACTCATCTCTCTCCCCCCCCCAAGCACGTCTTGCCCCCACATTCATGTACCTCTTCTTTTTTATTGTTGCCAGTGTTTCATGAAAAAACAAGCACTATTTAAAAAAAAAAAAAAAAAAGCCCAAGCACATGTCTGTCCCCACATACTCATCTCTCTCCCCCCAAGCACATGTCTGGCCCCCATACATTTATATCTCCCCCCCCCCCCTCAGCGCGTCTGGCCCCCACACTCATGTACCTCTTCTTTTTTATTGTTGCCAGTGTTTCATGAAAAAACAAGCCCAAGCACATGTCTGGCCCCCCACACTCATGTACCCTTTCTTTTTGATTGTTGCCAGTTCAGTGCTTCACTCCCTTCTGGGTTCAAGCCTGGCATGCTGCATAAAGCCTTCCAGGATCACCAAACACTGTTGCTTACAGTCAGTTCTCCGCGTGGCCAGGCCTCATCAGCAGCAGCAGCCAATGACAGGGACAGCTGGGCTCAAGTCCCACCCACAAAGTCCCAAAAAAACACGATTGACAGCAAAAATCGCCCAATAATAAGCAACTCACGAACTGAAAAAAAAAAAAAAAAGTGACTCGCTAGAGGGGAGCGGCTATGTGGCCCGGGCTTGCGCGACACACCTGCACACTGCAGGCGACACACTAACGTGTCCCGACACACAGTTTGGAAAGCTCTGCTCTACACCCACCATGCAATTGTGTATATCCTGCTACCCTATCCCACTAATTTCAGTAGGGGACACCCCCCAGCAGTCCCCTACTCATGGCAAATGGTTATGCTAGACTTGTAGCCAGCTGTGTGAAAGAAAAGGGAGCCTCGGTGGGGTTGGGGAGAGGAGGATCTTGTTTGCCTGCCAGGGCTGGCACTGGGGGGGGGGGGAAGCAAGCAGTGATGCCATGGATGCAGAGAGCCTCATGGACTCCAGCACGTCTTAACAACACCAGCCCTGCTGCCTGGCTGTCCCTGAGCTGCACTTCAGATGTCCGTCTGCATCCTAGAATTCCAAGTGGGAATCGGGTCAAAATAAAAAGATGGAATTGCCCACAGAGCAGGGATATTGGGACAAAGCATATCATGACACACACACTGTTTATCACAAGTGATAAAACACAAGGACCTGAACTTGGGGAATGAAAATAAGGTACCTCAGACCTCACAGCCAGTCAGATTTTCAGGATATCCAAAGTGAATACGAATGAGAGAAACTTGCTTATACTGGGCCTCATGCGTATTCATTATGCAGTTACTGAAAACCTGACTGCTTGTGGAGCTCTAGGACAGATCTGGGAAGCCCTGAACCAGTGGTCTAAGACCTTGGCTCTATCTCTGACCATAACTAGTCATAAGTAGCGCTTTAACTCCTGGCCCCTGGCATGTGCTTTGTTAGTACAGGTGTGCTGCATGCATTCTCTCTCTGTTCAAACATCAAACCTTGATCTGTACACATTCTGTGTGTGTTCTCTTAATTAAAGCTGTGCTGGGAGCATTAGCTTGAACAGCGGTTGTGCTAGAGAGCTAGTGGTTAATCTTGTAACTGGTGGGGATAGGGATGGAATTTCTAAAACCCAGCCGGTCCTAAGGTTTCCTGAGGGAATGGAGTTAGCTTGGCTAGTTTTGCCAAGGTCAGAGGAATGGGCAAAGGGTAAGCTGCCAAGCCTGCCCTCAGGGACTTTTGGTCGGGTTCTTAGAAAACCGACACTGCGTGTACACAAGATTATATTTTGCATGCATTTTCCCCTTTGTGGGTACATGTGTATCATATTATGAATAGCCCGAAAAGCTGGGGATCCCTGAAGGCAGGTGCAGGAACCACTGGGTTGGCCGGCTAACCACAGCCAAGACTCACTTTCAGTGAATGACATGTTTTCTCATCCCAAGTGTTGTAGACTTGTTTTCAGTGAGACATGCATCCTACTCTGCTGAAAAGCTACAGGTCCCCACAGTCAGTTCAGGGAGGGCCTTGTTGCTTTTCATAAAGCCGCCATCAGCTGCTAGCAGATTACCCAAAATTTCCCATAGAAATCTGCCAGCAGCCTCCCTTTACGCGTGTTTCCCCTCTATTTTTGCTCTTCAGTGCCAGAACCAGCCTCTTCAACTAAACATGTCCTTTCTAAAAAAAAACAAAAAAATTTGCCCTCTGTAGTGATGCAAGAAGCCCGAATGCTTGCAGATCAAGGGTTTACCTGCAGTGCATTTCTGGCTCATATCTATTTCATTAAAGGGGGTCTTATGTAGAAGGGGGGTGACCAAGGTGACTTCCCTGGTGCACACTGCGAGGCTCGCAGTCTGCATTCTCAATGTGTGCCAAATACTGTGAGATGGCAGGAAGTGGGCATCAGAAACTGGGAGAGAATTTACTCAGCCAATGCGCCTGCCTTCCTTAGATGATTAGGATGAGCAGTGTTGACTTATCCCTGAAGCTCCAGATCTGGCATCGTGAACTATGTAAGAAGGAATTCAGTGGTTCCTATTTGCATCTCCATACAATTAATACTTAGTCGTCTTATGTCCTTTACAAGTTCTAATACTTCCAAAATATAATATAGCTTCTGCGACAGTTTTACTACCACTATTCATCGCTTCCATAGCACTGCTTGACCTGCGCAGAGCTGCACAAAAACAAGAGGCAGTCCCTGATCAGGAGAGCTTACACTCTAATCAGTGCAAACAAATATACAGGGCAAAAGGCTTGGACTTTTTTCCTTTATTAAGATATCTGTTACAATCAATAAGGTTGTGAGCAGCATAATCGGGGGGGGGGGGGAGGGGGTTGGTTAAGATTTCAAAGCCACCTCAAAGGTGGTTTTTAGATTGGATTTGATCAAGACAAGAGGGAACATGACACACCAACTCAGAAGACAGGTGGAAAGCGGTCAGGAGTTGGCCCCTAGATGTCAAATATGGGCAGCAATATATATATATATTTTAAGTTTCTACTCTTCATTTTACCTAAACACCTTTTTTTGTATCTTTAGTGATTGGGTTCTGTGATCTTGCTGTGGCTCTTGAGTGAACCCACCCACCAACATAATATAAAAGCCTCAGAGGAGCTGTAAGAAGGGCCATCGGTAAAGACAGCAAAACTGGTGAATGCAGCAATGAGTCTTCACGTCCTTTATTTTATTGTCGTCAAGCTCCAGTTATGAGACTCCTTGCCTAAAGAAATACTTGATATTTCAGAGGTGAGCCAGTTTTAAGAAGCAGCCGAAAATATGGTTATTTGTGTTAATTATTTGGTGATTAAAACATGCCTGAGTAAAATTTTTAGTTAACAGGCTGATTGGGGACCGAAGAATGTGATGAAGATATTGTTGGATGATACCTGATTAGTGCCCATTGTATTTGGGAATCTTATTTGTGTTGGATATTATATTTTATTTGGATGATTAGGTTGTATTTTATTGTATTGCTGTAACGTGCCTTTAGGAAGGTAAGAAACTGATAAGACAGCTTGGCAAAAGTGTAGTCCCGCATACTAGCACATGCATTCATGATTAACTTTGTGACATTTCTTAACTGCTGTGGCTCTGCCACTGCCTTTAATTCAAGTTTCTGTGGATGTGGCAGCAGGTTCTGGAAAATTAGTTTTCTGGATGACTTTTCATTCTAATATACAATCTCTCCATAAACATTTGATATTCTCACCATTTTCCTGGTATGGTCTCAAGGCAAATTATAATAAGAAGGTAAAGGGTGTGGAGCATATTGAATAAAGTGAGTACACTAGTAATACACTTTAAGTGTAGAGAAAAGGTAGATGGTGTGGGAGTCTTGGTGCAGGAGTTACAAATTGCACAATGGGGGGGGAAAAAAAAGTATAGAGTAGTCCAAAATACATGTTTGGGTATAGTAAAGGGTGTGTAGGTGGATGGGTAGGTAGATAGGTGCTGAGAGAGTTGGAAGCAGTTAAGTGGGAGAGAGTCCAAAAAAGAATAAGAATGGGCTTGGGATCAGGAAAGAGTTCAGTAGTCAAGATGTGGAAGGAAGTCTCTTTTGTGTGGGATCTAGAGGAAAGCTTAGCTGAATAGTCAAGCTTTGTGACCAACTAGTGATGATGCTATCTTGTGCTACTGTAGCTTTGAAAATGTGAACATGATTTATGGTGGTTCAACTTCTGCCAGAACCAGGGTGCAGGTTCCAGATCTTTTTTTTTCCCCCAAGGCGGGATATACCAGTCCTCCCCTCCTGTCTGCCAGGTGATCCGCTAAGCTGACGTTGCAGGGACCACCATCCTGCCATCTTGAAAAAGTGTCCAGGTGTTGACTCGTCTGGGAGCTCCATCTGACTCTGCTCTCTGGCACAGGCTGCCTATTGCCATGAATGTTCTTTGATTAATTCAGAGTAGCTGAAGCAAATAATTATGAAAATGGAAGAAGTAATAGAGCAAACTGGCAAATTTTTTTTTAAAGAGTAACAAATCACCAGGACTGAATGGTATTCATCCCGGAGTTCCAAAAGAACTCAAATATGAACTCGCAGACTGTTAAAAACTGTAATAAAAAAAAAAAAAAGCCACAGTGCCTGGAGGGTGGCCATTGTCAGGGCCAGCGCATCCACTAGGCAGTCACCTAGGGCATCAAAGAGCAGCCATGTGGGGCTGTGAGCAGAGCCCATCCTGCTAACTGCTAAAAGGATCAGACTCTGCGTTGGGCCACAAGTGGAGCCTGTCCTGCTCAACGAGAGAGACTGCAGGCTGCTTGTGGCAGAAGAGAGGGGTCTGGGAATAGCTGAAGACAGAAGAGCTGACTGTAGAGCACATATGACTGCAGAAGGAATAAGGAGACACAAAGCCTGTGAGCCAGAGAGATTGTGACGGGCGCTCAAGGCACTGAAAGCATATGGACGAACGCCGTGACGTCACGCACGCCCGTTCATGCGCCTTTGCTGGCTTGAGCGCCCAAATTGCACTACGGGCGTGCATTCATCCATCTTCGCCGGCGGGAGCCCCCGGGAGGCAGGGGAGCCGCGGTGCGCGCCTCCGGAGGAGGGCAGAGAGGACTGTAAGAAAAAGTAAGCTAACTTTTGTTACACTTTATTCCCAATACTTTAATAGCATGTCGAGTCGCTTTTCGCCCTGCGCCTTGCTTCGGGAGGAGGGGAGAGAGGACTGGGACTGCCCCGGAGACTGGCACCCATGGACGCGGCCAGGGCAAGTGAGCGGGGGCTGGGGGAATGGGATTAGTTGCGATCTGAAGAGTGGCTTTCCCGGTGCGTTGGATTTTAGGTTTTCATTTACTTCGGGAGGAGGTGAGAGGACTGGGGCTGTCCCGGAGACCAGCACCCATGGACGCAGCCAGGGCAGGTGAGCAGGGGCTGGGGGAAAGTTTGCCACCTACCCTTACCCCTGCCTCTAATGCAGGGGTAAGGGTAGGCGGTAAATTAGCAGGTAAAAGACGCGGCAAGATAGCAGTTAAAAAGGAGATAGTCGGGGCGCACGTTACTGTATGGGAGGGAATAGCTAATCCGATCGTTTACATACATATACATGCCGCGGGCGGAAAGGGATACGCGTCGAGTAAAAGAAGCGGTAAGGATCGGTAAAAACAGATAGTGAATCGCGGGTTAGACTTATGCGGCCAAATTGTGAGTACACAGCGGGTTAGAAACGGGGTAACTGCGACCGCCCTTTACTGTATCGGCCTGATAGAATGATCTGTTCTGCAAGTATAATCAAACTTGAGGTATTCTTTTATTGTGCAGCTAGACTCATTCTGTTTTCTAATAGGACCTGGTGTAATTGTTACCTTTTCATAGGTAGGGCTGTTCTTGTTTGAGTGCTAGTTCTTAGTGCTGTTTTGGTATGGGAGATTTACTATATTGTAATTTTAATTCACTTTACTTTGAGTACCAAGTCTACACCCAACACACATTATAATAGATCTAATACCATATGGGTTCCAAGTGTTCTCTTTTAGCAGGGTTTTCTAGTTAACACAATATGTATATTATATTTACATGCACTGCTGTGATACTTTTTCTCAGAAAATGGTCATTTTTCATGGAAAATCTATAATAAATGCATAATTTTTACTTGTGTGTTTGGGCAAGGGGGGGAGGTTGAGATGCAAGGTAGAAGGTTCACCTTGGGTGCTTAATACCCTTGCACCAGCCTTGGCTATTGTAATATCAGCTTTAAAAAGGGTTCAAGGGGTACTGTTGGAAACTACATATTGGTGAATCTAATGTCTGTGCTGGGCAAAATAGTAGAAGCTAACAAATTACTGGCCATATGGGTGACATGGCTTAATGGGGATAAGCCAACATGGATTTAGCAGTCTTGCCCTTACCAAGCTACTAGACTATTTTGAAGGTGCAACTAAACATGTAGATAGTGGGCCAGTGTATTTGGATTTTCAGAATGCATTTGATAAGACTCCTGGAAATGAGTCATGGGATAGGAGGTGGCATCCTGTTGTGGATAGGTAACTTGATAAGACAGGAAACAGAGTAGGGACTACATGGTCAGTTTCTCCAGTGGAGAAAGATAGTGGCTTGCCTCTGGGATCTGTATTGGAACTGGTGCCTGCTTAACAAATTCATAACTTTGGAAAAGGGGGGCAATGAGTGAGGTTAACTTTGCAGATGATACAAAATTAAGTTCTTAAAACACGAGCGGATTGTGAAGGATCTTGCGAGACTTGGTCAGGGCATCAAAATGGCAGATGAAATTTTAATGTGGACAAGTGCAAAGTGATGCATATAAGGAATAAAATCCTAATTATAGGTACACAATGCTGGGTTTTGTATTAGGAGTAACCAGCCATGAAAAGGACTTTGAAGTCACTGTGGGCAATACATTCAAATCCTCAGCTCAGTGAGTAACGACAGCCAAAAAAGTGAATGGAGAATAAAACTGAACTTTTTACTTCTGTAGAGACCAACATGTCTGTATTAACTCATGTTAATTTATTGACCAAGATGAAACTGGGGTCCTTATTTACTTTCAATAAACCAGCTCTTAATCACAAACAGAAGTCTGTATATATTGGTGTTTAATGCTCGGGTTTCTTTTTAACCTCAGAGTCCTGCGCAACATGAGTTTGTAGTGTGGTCCTGCTGGTTGCTTTGTACCACAGAAATTCACTATTCCCAGGACTGGAGAAAGGTGACCTAGACTAGAGAAAAAACATTACAACCTCCAAGGGTTCTAGGGTCTTCTGAAAGCTTTTTCATGCTTAGCTTTCTCTAAACTGAACTATAACGTTCAAGTTCTGATTCCCTAGCCTTACCTACCAGGGTGTGTTTACCCTATCTAAGATTTCTGACATTTTGGACATGACCTGTCTAAAATTCCCCTCAAATCTGCAAGAGCAAAATAAGAAATGGATGTCTTTTCTGTATAAGACGTTCTGGTTAAGTAGCTAATTTGCTTGAAATTACTGGTTGCTGGTGTGAAAGGGTTCTTCCAGTATCCTTACTGGATTGGTTGGCATGACGTTTCTCCAGTGTTGCCAGGTAGGATTTGAAAAGGTTCCTCCAGCGGACTTGCTGGATTGGCAGGTATGATGCATTCATTCCACAGCCAGATCATAAATCATTTGTTTCAGGCCTGTGGGTTTTATGGAATTATTTTTTTCCTCTCTACAAACCACATTCATAACTTTTTTTTTTTGCGTGAAAGACTTCATTTATTCAGCTTGCAGATGTCAGGAAAGCTGTGCACCCATGCATTGAAATCGCCCAGGGGGCTGGCTTCCAGAGCTGTACTGGAGCTTCTCCATCAATGTGGTGATTTTGTTTGCAACTTGAATGCATTAGGTGGATATTTAGGTGCTGAAAACACTGCGCAGAGTGCAGGTGCCCCAAAAAAATCTGGCGACTTTAGACTTCAGAGGGTGTGACCTGGGGAAAGGGTAGACAAGCTCTTGTTCTTCTACCCTCTCATTCTCTCCGACCACTCATGTGAACAATTGTTAAATGGGTATACAGCACACGTAAATGGAGGAAGGTAAGAAGTCCAAACAGTGAGAAACTGCTTCTTGTGATGCAAGATGTTGACTTGCCGGGATGGGGGTAGGGGTTCAAAGTAAACATAGTTTTTAAAAAAGTTCAGTGGGCCATATGACTAGGGGTTAATATTAATACAGACATATATACAAAAAAATGGGAGCATCCCCTGCCCTCCCTGTAGACTTGGGATCATGCCTCCACATTTGAAAGTAATCCCATATTTTTCAGTATCAACACTTAACCTGTGCCCTCCACCTCCTTATTAAAGAGGGGATTTCTTTCCATTGTATTCATAATGGACCATATTCCATGAGGTGGTGAGGTTTACAGTTGAACTGGATTCCTGCCCATCTAAATCTGTCAGGTATACAGAATCTTATTGCACAGGGAGATGGTGACGGAAAGATGCCCAGTGCATGATGAGATGGAGTCCCTTTTTTTGGCTCTTGTTTTCTGTTTAATCAGATACAAGTATTCTGCCTGTTTGCTCGCATGCAGAGGTGCATTACTATAATCTGTAGCTGCTTTATACTAACAATATAGGCTTTAGGCTATACATTTCTACAGTGCTGTTAGACATACATAGTTGCATACAGCAGTAATAGTCAAGGTAGTCAGTAGTTTGATCTACATTTCTTGATGCCTTCTCTGGAAATGTTGCCATCAATAGTAATCTTCCAGTCCCACTACACCCATGGTTCCACTTATAACTAACATGGGAGCTGGACCTGGCTTGGCTTTGCCTTTCAATAAGGAACCAATCTCTCAGCGATATAATAGGGCCTTGGCATACCTTAACCCGCTTCCGACAGATTAAACAGTGCGCTCGTGTGAGCGCACTGTATTGCATTGGCCCCCTTGTCTTTAATTGACATTACTTAATACTTTGCTTGTAAGAGGTGGAGTCTCTTCCTTATTGGGGCTGTCGTCCTGCAGCTGCCACCAAAAAGCAGCCTTGGAAATGTGTGAGTGGATCTGCTTTATAAAAAGATGCACCATCCTTAACTCATCATGACCACCACAGGGTAGCCTGACAGTTCTAACAGGAAGTTCCTCCATCTTGTTTTACTGCTTCCCCCTACTGGTAGAAAAGTTATTGCACTTAATATCCATTTTCATTGTAAGCATTTGGGGGGCTGACAGTGTATGATGAAGGGTACTGCATACATCATACTTACCAGGGGTTTTACAGAGTTAAGCTGAAGAATTCAGGAATTCTGCTGGAGACTCTGCTCCAATAAACTAGATGGATTCTGAATGTTGGGACATGGAAGCTACAGTTTGCACTGTAGGTACCTGAGCTGGGGAGGGCTTATTAATGTGTTGCCCTAGTTTTGTACTGGCATTGGCATTTTTCTCATTTGATTCTGGAGTGGTTCTTGCACCGATTGAAAACCTGTAGTAAAGTGTGGCTTTTTTTTTTTTTTTTTTTTTTGCCAAATCAGTCCTTTTGGAATTCATAATAACCCAAACTGGTAATTTGTAACCTGCAAACGCATGACAGGGAGATTCAGGGAAGAAAGATGCCTTAACCTCCTCCAGACATGTGAGAAAAGGCCCAGTGATGACCTGCTGGGAGCCTGTTAAATTGTATTTTCTGAAGAGTGTCTCTCACTGAGTGGAACAGAGCTAGCAGGAAGTACTTAGTCAGTAGTTGGTAGCACATCATTGGGCACCAGACACGGTTAGGAATGAGACGGGGCAAAAAAATATTTCATTTTTGGCTCAAGTAAAAAGGTAAGAGGAAATCTTCCTCTTATGGAATGAGTTAGAAAACCAGGCCCAGACTGAAATCCCATGAGGGGGAAGCAGTAGAGAAGATCAGGGTTTCCACATTCTTTTTATATAGGGAGAGAACCTTTCTCTGATTCTGAGTTATGCTCTCACATCTAATTCAGGCTTGAGCAAGCTTTTTCATTTAAAGACTTAGAGAAGGGGGAGGAAGGGTCATGTTTAAGCTAGCTTCAAATGAGGTTTTGTTTGTGTGTTAAAAAAAAAAAAAAAAAAAAAGGCTTTGTCACCAGGTAAAAAGCGTTTTCTGAATTTTTTTTTCCTGGAGGAGGTTGGAGTTGGGGAGGGGATAGGTCAGCCAGGCAGGTAAGAGAATGAACGTAGAGGTTTGGAAGGTACATAGCATTGCAAGGGGATGGGTTTTGGCTCCTTTCTAATGCCAGCAGGTAAGGACTTGATGCTGCATAACTTCCAGATGTGCGGTTAGGCAGAAGACTGCAGGTGTTCTTGGAATTCCCAAACCGGATACAAGATTGGTAACCGGATACAGAGAGAGAGTTTGGAGGGAAGTATATTGTATGTGAAAATACTCTTAGCAGGTATGTAAAGCTCATGGATGCTGTGGGGTTAAAACCAGGAGTAGCAAATCCTTGTTTGGATGAGTTGGTTACACTAAACAGCAGGATTGGGGCGTGCTTTCATTTTCAAGATGGCCAAATTCAGAAGAGACAGTCTGATACCTGTTGCATGGAAGATGTGAGTGGGGTAATACACAGCATCTTCCCATGGCACACCTCTTATCTGCATCATGCACACTTCACTGGATAAGTTTGATGTCTTGTGCTGTGGTCTTGCTAATCTTTGCAGCCTGATACACAGGAAATAAAAGCAGATAATTGTTTGATCTTTTTTTTTTTTTTTTAATTTTTGAATACCTGAACACACACCTAAACTACCGCTGAGCTTTAACCATGCAGGTAAACATGTTAAAGTACATATGCCAAATTTTAAATTGATGTAATATGAAGATCCATGCTGGTTTTCAACTATTTTTCATTTTATCATAATTGACAGAAAAGGCCTGGTTGCTTTTCCTTTCAGCCAGCTCTTGGCTACATTCTGGCAGTTTTGGTAGGCTGCTGTATTCTGACACATTTTTAAAGGATTAAAGCAGAATACAAGTGTGGTTTTTTCCCCCTCCTGTCATTTGGACATCACCATGGCGATAATCCACCCGGAAACAAATACAGAGAACAGAACCGGTTGGACAGAAAGTGTAGCAGAGATTACAAGTCAGAGGGAGAGGAGCAGTGAAGAATAGGGAAAAGGATTCTGGGAAGCTGACTTTTCTGAAAGTTTGAAAACCAATAATTCACCAAGGGAAAAATGTCAGCTCGTGCCATAATAGCCCTGGGCTTGGTGCTGCCAAGATTTGAAAGCCTGTAAGGAGATTTTGGGAGCAGGAAGAGCAATATACTGTGATCTCACCGAAATGTACGCAAGGTGGGGACGTTTCGGAGAGGCCATGCGAAAAAGTCATATTTGATCATCTAAGAGAATCTGAGGCATGTGGTAACACACTTTTGAACCATAGCAGTACCTCCATTTCCCTTCCCACTTTAAGCGTTTTTCTTCCTGCCGATTTGAAGATTTGTGCATTGTGGCTGTTGCGTTTCTGTATTTGAATTTTTGCCACGCTTATCCAATGTGGGGCAGTTGCCAACGGGATAGGGCTATTAAAAAAGGCAGTTTCCTACCGGTTGTGCATTGCATAGAAGAAGCTGCTGTGTGCTAGGCTCCGTGCTGTCGAAACTCGTGACCCTCTCGAGACCCCCCACCCACCTCCTGTACGTCTTCTGTGTTGTCCTATATTCCCTGCCCCTCCCAATACACAGATGACTTGCCACATTTTGAAGCAGATGCTCTTCTTTTTGTGTCCGTTCTGCAGAGCAATGTGGCGCCTATGGCCAAGAGAAACTGTGCCCTCGCCCATTATACAACACTTAACCCCATGAGTTGGGAAGCTTTGCTAAATGTTTGTACATTAACTCCCATGGCCAGTGCAAGGGTATTAGGTTTTCCAAGGGCACCTTACAGCCTTCTACCCCCCCACCTCATCACACCCTCCTCACAGACAATTAAAAATGATGCATTTGTAATAGATTTTATATGAAAAAGGACATTCAAAGCAAGTCTTCTGAGTTAAAAAATAACACTTACAATATGTAGATTTACATGCACTGCTGTGGTGCCAACCAGAAAATCCTCTTAAAGCAACACACTTGGAACTCCTATGGCATTAGGCCTACTGTAATGCATCTTGGGCATGGGTACGACCCTCAGAGCCTAAAAAAAAAAAAAAATTACAATGCAATAAACATTCTGTATCAAAACTCTGCCAGCACTCAAACAGCAACAACTCTGCCTATGAAAGTTAACACTTCAAATATTACACCAGGCCTAAAATCCCAAATCACCCTCTATTAGGAAAACAGAACAAGCCAAGCTGCTATAGATCTCTACATACAAACTGCACACTATTGGAATACCTTAGTCACACATGAAAAACAGACCCTCAAATACAGAATAAAGACCATAAAACATAAATAGAAATGTACAGGCAAAAACTGAACTGGAAACCGCAACAAGCCAAATTCTATACGAACTGCAACAATGAAAAAACAGCATTACCATTTCTTATAAAACAAAATTAGTAAAACCATGGCAATAAAAAGAATTCAAAACTAATGAATAGCATTCAATAATTTAGAAACTCACATTTTCCAAACATCAACTAAAATATTTCAAATACATCAAACACACAATTAGAACTAATAGGGATTTTTAAAAAATCGCCAGTTATCCATACCTAGGAACTTTTGATTTCCAGAAACCCTAAAATTGTCATGGATTAGCAGGCAAAAGGTGGGGTCAATCTCCCCCACATGAATACATACATGCGTGCTTTCTTTCTCCCACACTCTTGGTCCCCTCTCCCCAGAAGTCTTGTTCCCCTTCCACATCTCATCCACAACCCCTGACTCGCTGCAGGTGGATGATTTCCTGAATGCTGCTCACCCCCACGGAGTGCCACCGCGACCCCCTCATTCTCACCCTCCCTGCTCCTGAAGAATGGAAGGATCGCGGCCTTGCAGCGTGGGCTGCTTCCTTCCTTCCTTCCCAGCTGCCGGTGGCTGAATGTAATCAGGTGGAAGAAGCAGCCCACGCTGCAAGGCCGCGATCCTTCCATTCTTCAGGAGCAGGGAGGGTGAATGAGGGGATTGTGGTAGCACCCCGCGGGGATGAGCAGCATTCAGGAAGTCGTGTATCGTCCCACTACCACCAATGAGGCTTCTTCCGTTTTTGGCTGCACCCCCATTCTGACACCTATGGGTCAAAACAGCACCACCAGAATCATCAGCATGGCTGGCAGGCTGTGCTGCTTTTCCACTTACTGAGGCCCCTCATGGCGATGGCGCTATAATCTCCTTTTGGTAGTAGCACTCATGGCCATATTGGCCATAGGCACACTGGCTCTGCCTTTCTGATCTCTTGATGTCTTCCTCCTGCCTTCTACATGTGGTCTCTACACCACCAGCATTGCTCCTGGGTACCACAGGCTTCTGGAGTGCTGGGAAAATACTATTGTCTGAAGACAGCACTAGTAGGGCTGGATGGAGCAATTGCGAGGAGAGTCTCAGCTGGAGACTATTACTGTAGTCTTAAAACGTATCACTCAGAATGGCATGTGGTGGTTTGGTGGCAAAGATCATATGACACTGCAGTACGTTTTCACATACTACAATTAAGGGTATGAGAAAACATCAAGATATATACAAGTGACATCCAGTCACTTGTATACATCTAGTTAAAGCATTTCCCCTACCCTTGCAGTAGCTCATTTGCTAAGTGCGAGAGGGGAGTGAGAGTGTAGATTTCCTAAACATATCACCAGGGGGTAAAGGATTTGGTAATAGCCTCCAGTTACCAGGCAGGCTGAGTCCATTTTGGATCCATCCCTCTAAGTTGTGTAACACTCTCTCCAGTACTACAGCTGTAGGTGTGGGTCCATGCTCCCTGCAGTGCTTCCCAGTATCAGTCACACATGAGGGATCCACCTTCCCTGCCGTGCTCCCCTGTTTTATAGATTATTTTTCTAACTAGGGATCTCGAGATTTGAACTGAGTCTGACGCCATAGCGAGGACTCAACCATTGGGTTGATCTAGTAAGAGGTCGTGGGGGCTCATTTGTCTCTTGTCTGAGTTGGTAATGAGTTTTACTAGGGTAACTCCAGGCTGGGGTACATTAAACTGAGTCTGATGCTGGTTTGATAAAATCACAAAAATGGTCAAGCAGATGCTGTAGCGGTCCCAGCCCAGAGGCAAGGGCTGTATTCTCTCGTGCCGGACAGGTACCAATTCTTCTCTTCCCCTCTGACCATCTGACCTCATCCCTATAGCTATTCTTCATGCTTCCTTTAACACTTCAAGATCCTAATCAAATTCTTAAATGTATCAGCACTCGCATCTTTTCACTGGAACGTCTCTGAACAGTGCCGCTCAGCAATTTTTTGAGACCTAAAAGTGCATTGTGGCCCTTAGCTCCCACTAGGCTGCTATTGGACACTGCTTAGAGATGGCATTCTTGTTTCCATGAAGCGTGGCCTTGCTGGGCAGGGCAAGCCTGCAAAATCCCTAAGTTTAGTCGCAAGTCCCCTGCTCCCACGCTGAGCACAAGCTTATATTGGAACAGGGAACCCTCCCCCCTAGATGTTTCCTCATACCCTTAATTGAAGAGGCAGCTAAGAGCCATTGCCATGTTCTGTAATAACACAAATCTATATTTAATGAAAAAGATATTAAGTAAACTTTAGGATTAAATACAGGTATAATTTCTAATGGCGTAGGTCCAGAATTAGGACCTAGGCCACTGTTTCTGCTTCCTCTACAGCAATGTTTCTCAGATACTTTTGTACTCCATGTACTGTCAGACTGATCATTGGTTTGAACCACACATGAGGATTCCCAGACTGCTGATTTTTGAATGAGCACAGAGGGGACTAATGTCTTCATATGAGCACATCCCAGTAGTATTTCATTCATTCCTTTTGGCGTTCCTGCTGCCAGTGTTACTAACTAAATACTGATAAATAGGGCGCAGCTCTTCTGGGGATCTGCCGCGGTTTGTTTGACCAGTTAATAGATCCAAAGAAGAATGATGGAATTGGCACAGGCTTTAAGCCAGTCATAAGCACTGATGCATTCCCATACCTTTTTTCATTTTTAGCAGCGTGCGCCTGATCTCAAAGACTTTGCATTTGGAAGCAGTTTGGAAAAGAGCTACAAAAATGATACAGGTCTTGTAACACAAACCCTACAAAATGAGGTTTAAGACACTCAATGTACCCACTACAGGGAAGATAGTTGAATGTTTGATAACCCCCACCCCTCCTATTTGACAGGCTTCAATAAAGTACAGGAAGGTGCAACTTTTCAAAGAGATTCAAGGATCAGGGGAGGTCGATAGGACATTGTAAGGTGGGAGATTCAGAGGAACCATGAGAAAATTACTGTACTGAGGATAGTAGATACCTAGAATAGGTACTGGCAGAGATGGTGATAACCAAAATTGACATAATTGAAACATGCTTCGGACAGGCATGGAGTGCAGAGGTGAAAGCAGGTGAGAGTAACAGGAGAAATGGAGGGAGCTTGAATGTTGGCTCAGTCATAACTTTAGAGAACCACATTGGAGAATACAAGCTCAATGGCACTACAACTGCATCAGGCTTCTTAAAAGCTAGAGTAACCCTAATATCAACAAGTAGCTGGATGTTAGGACTGCAGCCTTACTATAGATGGTAGACTCATTAACCCATGGTATTTACTACAGATTAGTGGTAGTTGTGCGCAGTTTTGCATTCGTAGCAAAATTTCTTGGTGTGTTCCTGACTGTGGCAGGGCACAAAACCAATAGACCGGCTGCTGTCCCCAGTCGGGGCCGTCATGTTGTAAAGGGGATGCATGGCCTATGTGAGAGCCCCCCCCCCAAAAAAAATAGGCTAGTTCCTGTTGGGCCAGTGGCCCCCCCATCCCTCCTGGAGCAAAAATGTGGGGCTTCTAAAGCCCTGCCCTGACCTTTGACCCTCTCAACACACACACACACACACAAAGTACCCCCCCCCTCAGCTCTCCCAAACTTACCCAATAACTGGGGGGAGGATAGGGGAAGGAATTATGCAGATTTTCTTTGGCCCTGCTGGCTGAACCCTATTCATGCTCTTTGCACATCAGTGAATGGGAATCAGCTGGTGTCATTTTGGAAAATGGCAGTTGGTGGGCAGAAGCAAGCTGGCATTACACCTGTCCCCCAAAAACTCCCCATACCAGCTATCTGGTAAGCAAGGGGGGTGGCCAAGTTTTTGTTTTAAATGTGTAGAGGCGGACAAGGGGGAGGGGCTTGGTGAGGCTTGTCATGTGAAGAGCAAGGGGGCCACTGGTGCACCAGGGACCTCCCTTGACTTCTTTTTGTGGGGGAAGCCCCTTTTACTTACACCCAATTTTTTTTTTTTTTTGCAAAATCCCCCTTTAGCTAGTTTGCATGATTTAGCATCGCAGGAGTTCATTGGGGGAATTTGAATAAACAGTGTCATGCATAACTATGTAGAAGCTTACTCTTGTGAGGGCCATTTTTTTTTTTTTTTGCACAAGGGACATTTGTGAAAACTTTTGTGCAAAAATGTGCATCCCTCTGCATTTTTTTTGTGTTTCTTGGTGGTTTGACGACATGTCGCACAAGTACATCGGTCTCTAGTTG
Organism: Rhinatrema bivittatum; assembly: GCF_901001135.1. Classification (NCBI taxonomy): domain Eukaryota; kingdom Metazoa; phylum Chordata; class Amphibia; order Gymnophiona; family Rhinatrematidae; genus Rhinatrema; species Rhinatrema bivittatum. The sequence continues at coordinate 175,393,228 of NC_042618.1, forward strand.
TGGTAGCTGTTTGTATGGTTACATGGCTTTCTGGTAAGAGGTGGGAGGGAGCCTGGGAGCTCCATGGGACTTGTAAAAAGTAAAGATGATGCCTGGAATGGCTCCCAGTGAGAGCAGTGGAGGCAGTCACTAACCAAATTTAGAAACAGAACAAGATGGCAGGTGAGGGCTGCCCAACACTTTTTTTTTTTTTTTTTTTTAATCCTGATGTAATGACAAAATTCCCCATGTGATCTCTGGCTTTCCCTGTACTGCTTTGCAAGTAAAGCATCCTCTCTTCTTATTTCAGGTGGTCTTGAATTCTGGAATGTTTTTGCCGCTTCCTTCACTGGGAGGCCCTTCCGTACAGTCAACATTTTTATTTTAATCTATTTTTTTCCCCATGAAGTGTTTTTTTTTTTTTTTAATGTCACGCTCGAGCCTCATATCATTTTTGTCTTGCCTTTCAAGCCAGGGGGGTTGAAGGCATGTTACAGGTAGAATTAACACAATACAGCAAAGCACTTTTGTGTAGGCTACACATTAACAGGGGGTGAGCATTCCCGTGGCATTACAATATTTAGATAGCACTGGTGAAGGAAGGTGCATGGTATAAATAGTGTAGTCTGCATGGCCACTGTTCTAATGTCTATATAGTTGGCACCATTGGTTTGGAGCAAGCATGGTACAGATAGGGTTACTGACATAGACACTATGAGGCAGGGCTTCCCAAACCTGACCTGGGGACCCCACAGCCAGTCGGGTTGTCAGGATATCCACAATGAAGATGCATGAAGACTGGAGGATAGCAAATGTAACCCCAATATTTAAAAAGGGCTCCAGGGGCGATCCGAGAAACTACAGACCGGTTAGCCTGACTTCAGTGCCAGGAAAAATAGTGGAAAGAGTTCTAAGCATCAAAATCACAGAACATATAGAAAGACATGGTTTAATGGAACAAAGTCAGCATGGTTTTACCCAAGGCAAGTCTTGCCTCACAAATCTGCTTCACTTTTTTGAAGGACTTAATAAACATATGGATAAAGGTGAACCGGTAGATATAGTATACTTGGATTTTCAGAAGGCGTTTGACAAAGTTCCTCATGAGAGGCTTCTAGGAAAAGTAAAAAGTCATGGGATAGGTGGCGATGTCCTTTCATGGATTGCAAACTGGTTAAAAGACAGGAAACAGAGTAGGATTAAATGGACAATTTTCTCAGTGGAAGGGAGTGGACAGTGGAGTGCCTCAGGGATCTGTATTGGGACCCTTTTCAAAATTTTTATAAATGATCTGGAAAGAAATATGAGTGAGAATCAAATTTGCAGATTCAGAGTAGTTAAATCACAAGCAGATTGTAATAAATTGCAGGAAGACCTTGTGAGACTGGAAAATTGGGTATCAAAATGACAGATGAAATTTAATGTGGATAAGTGTAAGGTGATGCATATAGGGAAAAATAACCCATGCTATAATTACACAATGTTAGGTTCCATATTAGGTGCTACAACCCAAGAAAGAGATCTAGGCATCATAGTGGATAACACATTGAAATCGTCGGTTCAGTGTGCTGAGGCAGTCAAAAAAGCAAACAATGTTGGGAATTATTAGGGAATGGTGAATAAAACGGAAAATATCATAATGCCTCTGTATCACTCCATGGTGAGACCGCACCTTGAATTCTGTGTACAATTCTGGTCGCTGCATCTCAAAGATATAATTGCAATGGAGAAGGTTACAGAGAAGGGCTACCAAAATAAGCAGAATGGAACAGCTCCCTATGAGGAAAGACTAAAGAGGTTAGAACATTTCAGCTTGGAGAAGAGACGGCTGAGGGGGGGATATGATAGAGGTCTTTAAAATCATGAGGTCTAGAACAGGTAGATGTGAATTGGTTATTTACTCTTTCGGATAATAGACTAGGGGGCACTCCATGAAGTTAGCATGTAGCACATTTAAAACTAATCGGAGAAAGTTTTTTTACTCCACGCATAATTAAACTCTGGAATTTGTTGCCAGAGGATGTGGTTAGTGCAGTTAGTATAGCTGTGTTTAAAAAAGGATTGGATAAGTTCTTGGAGGAGAAGTCCATTACCTGCTATTAATTAAGTTGACTTAGAAAATAGCCACTGCTATTACTAGCAACGGTAACATGGAACAGACTTCGTTTTTGGGTACTTGCCAGGTTCTTATGGCCTGGATTGGCCACTGTTGGAAACAGGATGCTGGGCTTGATGGACCCTTGGTCTGACCCAGTATGGCATGTTCTTAGATAAATTTGCATATACTGAATCTCCATAGTATGCAAATGTATCTCATGCGTGTTCATTGTGGATATCCTGAAAACCCGACTGGCTGTGGGGTCCCCAGGTCAGGTTTAGGAAGCCCTGCTATAAGGTATTATCTTGTGGTCTAAGTATTAATCAGTCTCTTGGGATTACGATAGTTGAGCAGCATTGTTGGAGAGTGGGTCATTGTATAACCTTTTATTCTAGAGCTTCCTTTCCACTAAAAAAAAAAAAAAGTTTAACTTCTTGGGCATATATATCCTTTTGAGGCATTTGAATGTCTATCGTATCTCCTGTAGGGTATGCATATTTAGATTCTTAAGATTTGTTGCTCTGTTTTGGTAGTCCTTTTCTAGGCTCCCTAAATATATCCTTGCACATTGAATAAACACACTTGGGACAGACAGAGTAGTGGCTGGAACAGAGTTGAAGTTGGATAAAATGGTGGGGGTCGGGGAGAAGAGAGGCAGAAGCTAGTGTTGACATAAGCAGGAGAATTTCTGTCCAAAGTGGTAGAGAGCTAAATACAATTGCTCTTTATTCAGTCATCCACTGTATTACTGATAATACTAAAACAATTTTAGTTCATGTAACTTTTTTTTTATTTTTGTGGGCAGTGTGGTTTTGGACAGGAATGCTAGCACCTCTATTAACAAAGGTGCATCATCTCTTAGATGCCTTCAGATTTGCATGCCCAGGAGATTCACAGCAAAGCTTATACAAGTATGACTGCAGTCATTGCATACAGTATGTGCATCTGTGTTCTTACACTATCTCTTCGATCCTTTTTTTTTTCTCCCTGTAATCTTAACTGTTTTCTTTCCCCATCTTCATGTTTGTTCGTATATGGATTGTAAACGAGACCCTGTTGCGAGTGGAGTTTAAATTTGATTGTAATCTCCCTTGAGACTGGTTTGGAAAAGGCAGAATATCAAATGTTTACAAAATAACCATCTAACCAAAATTCATCAAGTGATTTATAGCTGTATGCAAAAGTTTAGGCAGCCCTAGTCCAACTGTATGTTTAGTGAGCAGAAGTGGGTACAACTCTTTCGGCAATTATTACTGCATGTGCTCCATATAAATCCTTTAAGGCCCATCAAGTAGGTTAGACCATCAATTCAATAGGCTGCTGAAAACTTCCTCTGCAGCTTTGTTTTTCAGTGGGCCTTCAGTTCGCCCATCAGCTTTCCTTCAGAAATTAATGCTCCGTGGTGTTAAAAACGTGTAGAACAGCACTAGCGTTGATTTCGTTCTCGCCCTCTCCCGGAGTAGACGCATGACCCCAGACCCTCAACCTGTGGCATGCAAATCTCTCATCTTTAGCTGAGCCTCTAGGGAAAATCCTCTTCTGCACACAAGACCATTACCAGGTTGGCTGGCTGTTTTTATGTGCTCTTTCCCTTTTAACCCATGTTCCAGTCGTATTAAATTGGCTTGAAATACTGTCATTGCAGAACAAGGATAAAATAACAGATTGGCCTGACTTGGTTGGCTGCAGTTAATGAGTTATCTACCTGCCTGCCGTCCCGGGGACTTCCACTCTCTGCAGGTGGCCAGCACTGTAGGAATATTTCAAAACTTCCACCTTTTGACTTCTTCCTTTCTTATTTTGTTGTCTTTAGCTTTCCTTTGCCAGAATAAATAAAGTGACCCTTGCACGCCCATGCCTCTGCCTTCAACCAACATTTGGAAGAAGGCCTTAGCAACGTCTGCTTTCTGCCTGACTCCCCTCTGTTCCTACCATTAATAAACCGCAGTAGGAACTGATGAGAATTACATTTTGGTTTTCTTTTTGACAAGCATAGGCCTGGATAAGGCACAGCAACGCAGGGCATTTCACCTCTAGGACTTCAGCTGAAATTCCATATGCTGAATAATTTATCTGATCTCCCTTATGTACAAGATCTCCAGTGAACCGAGGGTACATTTGTTCTGCACATCATTTAATGTAAATTTGGCATACATTGATTTGCCACTGCCAATTTACAGTAGTTAGGGTGTGTTGTACAGACAATGCAGTAAAGGAACATACACGGAGGTTAGTTTTGGTTTATATTTTTTTTTTACATGGAATTGTAGAAAAATAGGGTTTGACTTGATCTCAAGAAATCATCTAGTTGATAGCTCCCCCCTGCCTCATGGCAGGATTCACTGCATTTAAATGATCCCAGACGAATGTTTGACTAACTTTCTCTTGAAAATCTCTAGTGACAGATTTCTGCTCTGCTCCAGGGCTGGTGGAAGTACTAGGCAGCCTCTTGGGGTGGTGGTGCAGCAGTGGCATCTCCTTCTTGCCCCTGTGGCTCTGAAGATGCCTGTACTGGAAGGAGGAGATGCCATAGGAACGGGAGAAGGCTGGAGCAGTGGGCCCGCACGGTGTTGGGAGCAGAGGGCCTGTGCTGCCATGGACAGCAGAAGCAGGATGGAGCCGTGGGGGCCTGTGACATCAAAGCAAATGGCCTACACAGCTAGGAAGAACCAGAAGCAGGCTGGAGCTGTAGGACCCTCACAGCATTGGGAGCAGAAGCCTTGAGCTATGGGGCCCACGTGCATTGGGAGCTGCAGGCTGCACAGCATTGGGAGCTGGAGCAGTGGTCCTGTATGGCCATGGAAAGCACAGCATAAGGCTGAAGCAGTGATACCCCATGGCCAAGGGGAGCAGAAGCAGGCTGGAGCAGTGTCTCTTCCAAAAAAAAAAGAAAAGCATACTATCCATGGGGAGCTGAAGGAGGCTGTTGCTGCCCCTTCTGCTTCCAGAGGGGGTAAAAGTTAGTGAGTAAAAAAGGGGGAGCACATGTTTGTGACTGCATGTGTGAGCATATTTCTGTGACTGTGTGTATGAGAGAGGAGAAAGTTTGTGCCAATTACCCTTCTCCTCCCAGCTAATCCCAGATGTCTGGAAATCGAAAGCTCCCAGATATAGAAAGTGGGGGATTTTTAAAATACTTATTAGTTGTAATTTATTGATGGTGTTTGTTTACTGTTTTGAAATCTTATTAGTGTGGACATTTTTATAAATTGTTTAATTCAGTATTCTGTGTCTTTTTTTTTTTTTAATATTTATTTTTTTTATTAGTATGGTTTTACTTTTCCTGATTTTAAATTTCATTTTATGAGGAATGGTATGTTTCTCCATTGTTGCACTGAATACAGAGTCTCGCTTGTTGCAGTCTTCAGTTCAGTTTTTCTGCCTTCATGTTTTTCTATTTATACTTTACGTACTGTTCTGTATTTGGGGAGGATCTCTCTGTTCTGTGTGTGACTGAAGTGAGGTGTTCTGCTAGCATGTAGTTGCTTTATAGGGATCTATAGCAGACTGGGTTGTTCTGTTTTGGTGTGTTAGAGCCTGATGTAACATTTGCTGTGTTGCCTTTTTATAGGTAGGGCATTCCTGTTTGAGTGCTGGCAGTTAGTGCTGTTTTGATACAGCAGGTTTACTAAGGTTTGGGCTTGACCCTCAGTCATAACAAGCATTACAATAGACCTAATATCTTATGGGTTCCAAATGTGTAGGTTTTTTTTGTAGGGTTTTCTGGTTGGCATCACAAGAATGCATGTAAACATAATACACTTGTCCTAAATCCACTTTGACGTGCCTGCCTGAAAGGTGTAATATAAATCAAATAAGTGATATTTTTAGCACAGAAGACTGTTCTTTGTTTTTCATGTAAAATCTATTATAAAGCCATGATTTTTGTTTTTGGTGTGGGGAGGGCAAGGCGGGGGGGCAGGGGGCACCAAGCTGTAAGGTTTGCTTAGGGTGCCTAATATTGCCCTGGCCCTGCTCTTCTCCCCCACAACCTCCAACCCAGCTTACCTACCCTTAGAACTGGCAAGTCAGACGTTGCACTGTAGAGTTTCTATCTTTATGTGAAAGTGGTGTACCTGGTCCATAGATAAATGGAGGACTTCCTTTCCAGAAGTTTCCAGCATCCATGAGCGTGAAATTTAATAGGGAGAAACCCCCCCCCCCCAAACTTTTAACTAGGTGAACATCCAGAGTAGTCAAGCTGTGAATGGTATTTTCAAGCCCAGTCATTTGCAAACTGTGCTGGTTCAGCTCAGATTATGAACCCCATTAGTTCAGGTTTGCTTTGGATTTCATCTAAAGCAGTTCACCTCTCTGTTAATGTGTCAGGATACTCTTCTGTTTTTCTTTTGAAATTTGACAGTGAAAGCTGGCAGAAGAAAGGTGGTCTTGTTGCCTCTCTGTTGGAGAAGGACTTTCAGAAGTTTTCAAGGAAGAGTTCAAAGGAAGGCCAATATCTTAACCTGGGGTTAACTAATAAAGTTAAATTCATGCTTTCATATCAAGTTTAACAGCCCCTTTAACCATTATAGAGTGTTAATACCTCACATGTAGGTTTTTTGTTTGGCTGCCTTTATAACGCATATTAAGGCCACATGGCAACATCCAGATGTGTATTACAGAAGCAACTGGGGGGTGGGGGGAGCAAGACATGTTCTGAGTTTCTTCAAAGTGTTTAGGGAATCATCACACTTCTCCTTGTGGTTTGCTTTGCTTTTGATGCTCCTTTTTTTTCTTCTTGTAAATGTGTTTGCACTGAGGGGATACTCACAAGGGCAGCTTATGCAAGGATTTTTTTTTCTGCATTTAGTGATTTCTATGTGAGCAATGTTTTGTCAAGAGATGCTGGCATTTGTTTCATTTAGCATGTGTGGAAACGAAATGACACGAAACGAAAAGGACAAAACAAATACAACATTTTCAACCACACACCACTAAAATTTTGATATCCCCTATATATACTCTTCTTTCTCGCACCTCTTCAGTTTGGAGAGTTTCTCTTCCCTATAATGTCCAAAGCTGCCCTTGGGGTGAGGGGTGCAAGGGGAGGAAGATTTGGTAAGTAGGTGACCTTCCTAAAAAGAAAATGAGGTCTTGGGGGTGCCAAGTGTATTACTCTTTTATGGCAGAGATGAGATGGGGATTTCCTTTCTTTAATACATGGATTTTCATATTATAGTTCAGCCCTCTCTAAGGAGGCAGGGGATGTGGAGCCTGGGATGGCCTGCAGAAGTGACTGTGTGTGTGGGCGAGATGTATTTTTCTGTAGAATTTAGTTAGTTCTCTGGCAATTGTATTTAGATGCATTATAGCCCATCCTTCCAGACATGTGCTCCAGGTGAGGTACAACGTTAAACCTGTGAGGGTGTTTCTTTCTTTCTTAGTTGCTTGTTCCAATGGAGGGTGGGACTCTGGTCACAGGGAGAAAGGAAGATTGCAGAAAACTGGGTGCAAGGCAAACCTATTGACTGTAACTTTAAAATTCCAGCGTGTGTGGGCACCCGTGTGCTTGTTTTATATCGTGCATGCAGTTATGTGCATATGATTTTAAAATACACCTATCACACATAAGTGGGCCCCTAATTTTAAGCCGTTGCTCAAGCAAGCATACTTCATGTGTCTTCCGTAGGACTTTGTAGGGTTTATTGCACGTAGGTAAGTGGATTTTAAAATATACTTGCGTGAAGGACATTCCCAGTTTTTACCAACTAGTCCACCAGTTTGTCTTGGTCATCCAGACCCCTCTGCTGCTTCATCCTGCTCTCCTCCCAGTTGACATGGACCCTCACCCTATCATGTAAGCCCTAAAACGCGATTTCTGCAGACTTGCTCTTCATCAAGAGCCAGCAGTAAATATGCACGTGGCTGTAGCCTCCAGGTTTAAAATACACATTTACATGTGTAACTGTTGGCTCTACCTCTCTTCCACCCCCCTTTTTTTCTTAAGCTCACGTACGAGCATAACTGGCAGCTCTTAAAATCTGTGTCGCTCGCGTGCAGCCCACATATGTGCATATGATGGGCCTTTCTAGCGTGAGCAATGCTTTTTAAAATTCAGCCCATTTTGCGTATTTTGGCAAGGCTTTGACCCATCATTTTCCGCCTGCTTTTTTTGAGCCTCCAGCTCATTTGGATCCAGAGTGGGGGATCTGGTGCCATAAGAACCCTAGAAATGCCATGCTTTGTCAGACCAAGGCCCGCTGAGCTCAGCATGCTGTTTCTGAACGTGGCCAGTTCCATCACAAGTATCTAATAGGTTCCAAAAAGTGGATTTTTCTTGTGCTCACCCCAGGGATAAGTGATGACTTTCCCAAATGTATGGACTTTTCCTTTAGCAACTTGTCTAAACCTCTTTTTTTAAAAACCCTGCTGTATTAGTTGCCTTGACCACATCCTCTGGTAACAAAACCCCATAGCTTTTGTGTGCTGAATGAAAAAACTAGCTAAGAATTTTTTAAATCTGTTGGTGGTTAACTTCATGGAATGTCCATTTGTTTTAATATTTGAAAGGATAAATAACCGTCCCTTATTTACCTGTACCACCTCTCTCGTATCCATCTCTTTTCCAAGCTGAAGATCCTTAGCCTGTTCATCTTTTCTCCATAAGGCAGCCCTTCCATGCCCTTCTCTGTATATTTTCTAGTTCAGCCATTTTTTTGGCTTTTTATTTTTTGTAGATGGAGTGACCAGAACTGCACACAATACTCAAGAGGCATTATTATATTCTCATTCCACTCCAAATAATTGCTAAACTTCTATTTGTTTTTTTTAGACTGCCACTGTAAACTGAGCTAAAGATTTCATAGCATTGTCCACAAGGACTTTTCCTGAGTGGTGATTTCTAATACAGAACCCAGCATTGTGTATCTTTTTTTTTTAAGTTGGGAATAGTTTTTTTTCCTATATGCATTACTTTACACTTGTCCACATTAATTTTCCTCTGCCATTTAGACTTTTCCGATGGAGCGCACTGTTAGCCGGCATTTGGACGCGCTTTTTCGACGCGCTAGCTTTACCCCTTATTCAGTAAGGGGTAATAGCGCGTCGAAAACGCGCGTCCAACCTCCCCGCCCCCCCCCCCCCAACCTAATAGCGCCTGCAACATGCAAATGCATATTGATGACCCTATTTAGTTATTCCTGCGCGATACAGAAAGAAAATGTGCAGCCAAGCCACACATTTTACTTTCAGAAATTAGCGCCTACCTTTCTCTGGGCACCGCTAATTTCTCCGGGCACCGGGAAAGTTTACACTGCTTTTCTGTGCACCCTCCGACTTAATATCGTGGCAATATTAAGTCGGAGGTCCCGAAAGTTTAAAAAAGTGAAAAAAAATTTGAAATAGGCCCGCAGCTTGCAGGTTGAAAACCAGACGCTCAATTTTGCTGGCATCCGATTTCCGAACCCGTGGCTGTCAGCGGGCTCAAACAGACACTGGCAAAATTGAGCATCGGCTGTCAAACCCGCTGACAGCCACCGTTCCTGTCCAAAAAGAGGCGCTAGGGACGCGCTAGTGTCCCTAGTGCCTTTTTACCGCCAGGCCTAATTAAAAATTTTTTTTTTTACTGTATCGCGCACACAGGAGAGTAGGCACTCGCCTGCTCTCCCGCGTTTTTACTATATCGGCCCGTGTGTGATTTAACAATTTTCAATAATTTTGTATTTGCAAATTTGATCACCTAATGTTGCTCCGTTTTCTAGATCATTAATATGTAAACTGCATAAGCTCCAGTACAGATCCCTGGGGCACTCCACTATTCTTAATCTTTGTCCATTTGGAAAACTGCCATTTAGTCCTACTTTCCTGTCATTTAACCAGTTACCAATCCACAATAGGACACTGCTCCTGTTCCAAGACTTTTTTTAATTTCCTGAGGAGTCTCATATAAGGGACTCTGGATTTTCAGAAGGCATTTGTCAAATATGCTATTTCAACTGGTTCCATCTTTATGTATGTTTGTTTAAACCTTCAAAAAAATCTGATAAGTAGGAAAAGCATGACATTCCCTTTGCTGAAACCATGCTAACTCTCTTCTCCCATTAAGCCAAGTCTGTGGTTAGTAATTTTGTTTTTTAAGAATAGCTTCTAACATCAGGCTCACTAGTCTCTAGGAGTTTTTTGGTTTTTTTTTTTATTTGCTTTACATTGACTACTTATCAGTCTTCAGGTACTGTGGCTGTTTAGAAAGAGAGTTTACAGTTTACTAGCAACAAGTTTGCAATTTCATGTTTAAGTACTTTTGGAACTCAGGGGTGAAAACCATCTGGTCCTGCTGATTTATAACTCTTTAGTTTAATTTGTTTTGTTACATTCTGGACCACCAGGTAATTTTAAAATGTTTTTTTTTTTTTGGGGGAGGGAGAGCTAAGGGAGCTGTTTTAAAGGGTCAGGGTGGGTTTAGGGGTTTTTTGTGTGCAGTTTTTCCTGCCCTCCCCCCAAAATGAACAATTTTGTGGTGTTTTCCTGTCTGTTTCGGGGAGCCCCGATTTCTGACGACTTTGAAAATATCATACGATATTTTCAATCAGAAAAATGATTCACATCCCTAGTAAAAAGTAAACATTTAACAAATGAGATCCAATCACTTAAGCACATTAATGTTTTTATGAATCCTCATTCCAAAAATGCAGAGATTATCATAACTATAATAAAGCAGCAGTAATCATAAAGGTTTCAACAGGTGCAGAACAGAATTAGAACATGCAAAAAAATATATTCAAATTCTGGTGTCACCTCAGACAGCAAAACAGCCTCCTTCCACTTTCAAACACTTTGTGAAATAAGCCGAACCTTGCCATACCATGACGGCCCTAACTCAAGACTCAGACAGCTGCAGCAATACAAATATTATACCAGGTCCTATTACACTAATACACCACCAACAGGCCGGAGCGCACTGTTAGCCCAGGTTTGGACGTGCATTTTTGACGTGCTAGCTTTACCCCTTATACAGTAAGGGATAATGCGTCAAACGCCCGTCCAACCCCCCCGAAACTAATAGCGCCCGCAACATGCAAATGCATGTTGATGGCCCTATTAGTTATTCCCGCGTGATACAGAAAGTAAAATGTGCAGCCAAGCCGCACATTTTACTTTCAGAAATTAACGTCTGTCGGCGCCGGGAAAGTGTACAGAAAAGCAGAAAACTGCTTTTCTGTACACCCTCTGACTTAATATCATAGTGATATTAAGTCTGAGGCCCCAAAACTAAAAAAAAATAAAAATTAAAAATCGTCCCGTGGGTCGGAAGACAGATGCTCAATTATGCCGGTGTCCGTTTTCCGAACCCGTAGCTGTCAGCGGGTTTGAGAACCAACGCCGACAAAATTGAGCGTCGGCTGTCAAACCCACTGACAGCTGCCGCTCCTGTCAAAAAGGAGGCCCTAATTTGCATAGGCCACCCTCCTGAATCGCGTGTGCCGGGAGAGCGGGCGCTCGCCCACTCTCCCACGCGTTTTTATGTATTTGCCTGTGTGTGACTGCGGTGGGTGGGAGATGACTATTGACTATTGCAAGCTTTTACACAGAGAAAATAAAAACTTTAACCCTTCTCCCTAATTCCCCTAATTATAGAAAACACAGACTTTAACCCTGTATTACTCTTTCAAAAACAGTTTTCCTAGCAAGCCAATACTCACAAGTCCTGCTCACCCACCAGCTTCTGTTTTCAGTAGTATCTTAAGACTGAGACGTACTCAGCCATGAACCTAAATTCGTAACTACCTAGGAATTTTTCTCCAATTTTATATATTCCCTCCCCCTCCCCCCAACATACCTAGTCTGGTTGTTGCTGTGATGGTCCTGGTGTCATCCTCCAGCAATCTTCCCAGCCCCAGCCAACCCAAGCAATGGGAGACCTGCTTCGGGGATGGAACCCAGGGGCCTTCCACACTGCAGTGTGCAGCGCCGCCATTGGGTTGCACCCCAAGCAGATACTCCTTGAATCATGCCTGTTGAAAACGTGGAAGGCGAATATCCCCAAGTGTTCCCATGCACAACACTCTCTTTACAAATCGGAAACAGCTGATCCCAAAGGTGTTTTTCTATGCATTGCTACGGTCTGGAAATATCTTGAAAAGGTTCACCTGTGCAATGAGGAGAGCATAAAGGGCACCTGACCTGGAGTGGATGGGAAAACATTTGAGTGATAGGTCGTAGACAAAACAAAAGAACCATTTCCACAATAGGGGCTTGATTTTCAGAAGCATTTATACGTTTAAAACTGGGTTTTACATGTGTAAATGCACTTTAGCTGCATTATGTGGCTTTTGAAAATTGCTATATATGCCATTGAATTGTCCATAGGTTTTACCCATGTTAAGTGCTCTTATGGTGGGTAAATGTGTTTTTGAAAATTGCTACGATCGTATGTTACATTTTCATCAGTGACTCCTTTGAAAATTCACCTGTAAGAGAGTAAACCAAATTGTATACTTAGCATATTTGTGAAAAAGGTGGCACCTGCAGCACGAGTTCTCCATACATCAAATGGGGAGGGGGTGGGTTTAAACTAGAATTGGCTTTGCTTCTCCCTTCTGACCAGGGTCAATCAACAGGGGAGAGGCAGGAGGGCTATGCAGCCTGAATGTCATTCTCAAAGGGGGCCTCAAATTTAGACACTTATCAAAAAATGTCGTCAAAAGTTATGGCTGGAAGCCTCAATAGCTGGAAATGGCCTGGGCCTTCTTAGGACATGGCACTTTTTGGGCATCTTTGCATTAGGCCTGTCTTATTGAGCTGAGCGCTTCGGCACACAGGGCTGGCTACGAGGATCTGTGGATGGCTGCTTTCTTGTTCAGCCTGGGCCATTTGCGATTCCTCCCCTTGTGAGCGGGGGAAGCAGTTGTGTGCTGCTTTAAAACCCTGCGCAGACCTTGCTCTTTTCTGAGAAGCAGAGCATCTCTGGTGCTCACTAGGCATGTGCTGTCATTTTTAAAATGATAGGGAAATGATGTTTTTGTTTTGTCCTCATTCGAATTAAAGCAAGGCAATGTTTTTATTTTTGTGCACATTAATAGAAAACATGATGAAACAAAACTTGTTTTAATTCCCCCTCCCCCCATACACACCTCCTGCACTCGAAGGTGCAGGTGCAGTCCAGAACCTCGGGGGCACAGCCACTAAGCTGTCAAATGGGAATTTGTCAACGGGTAAATTGCAGGAACTGGGCAGGAAAATGAACATGTGGCTGTGTATCTGCTTCCTTGCTGAACTGAACCAACAGTGAGTGCAACAAAATGCCAGACTTTTCCCCTGGCACTGAAGTGGAAAAGTTTCCTCCAGTCTCATATTTTGGACTTGACTTAAGCCTAGAAGGGCTGCGCGGCAGAGGGGTTTAATTACCAATGAAAGCGGAGTTAAGGAAACTGGGGCCAGCAGCTGTAAACACGCACACGTGCTACTTAGTGTACCTACAGCAGAGTATATGGACTTTTTAGTTTGGGGGGAGTGGAGCCTTTCCATGGCACATTGATGTAGTGCAAAGTCAGCAAAACCATTTTACATTTGGAACACTTTAACCTGGAATAATCTTTTTTTTTTTTTTGTTTTGTTTTTAAATGTACAAAAGATGATGAAACCAAGCATTAGGCCTTTCTACTTCCCTGTGGCATGAGCTTTCTGAGCTGCCAAATGATACTATCGTAGTCGTAGAGCCATGGGCTCTGATTTGGCCCCTGGATGGGACTCCATGAAATATGATTCTTACATTTTAGCAAAAGAAGAAACACAACACATTACTACTTTTAACCTGGACTCCTTTCATCTAGTGTAAGTGCATTCATTTCTGGTCCTAATGAGAGACTTGGGATGACCAGCTGGCTCTCCTTAAGCAGGACCGGTAATCCAGGATTTTGTAGCCCATACGTGCAATGGGGTAAAGCCTGACCTATAGCTGCCTGTCTTGCCACCGTAGAGTCATCTCGCTACCAGAATGAGTGCTGGCGTCTGTCTATGACGTTCGTGAGCCGTAATGACAAGGCTACCAGGCTTAAGGGGAGGGCATCTCTCACAAGGCTTGGTGGTACCAACATTTAGCGTTTCCCAGTCAGGTTGCAGCTGATTCTTAGTTCATTTTAAACATGTGCAGCCTCTTTGTTTATGATAAAAGTGAGACAACCTCCCCCAATCTGGTTCATTAATCCCCCCCCCCCCAAAAAAAAAAAAGCAGAGTATATTGGTGAACTTTTAAAAAAAAAAAACAAAAAACACTATGCTAAATTTTGTCTATAATCATCCTTTGGCTCAGAATGAGATGCTGGTGGCCAGTGTTTGGATGCTGGCCTTTTGCCTCTGCCAAAACCTTACCGGTTCCTCCTCCGTGTTTACGCCTCGTCCAGCATTAGCTGAACCGCACACAACCAAGCAATGAGCCAACTGCACAGGAAGGCTGAGGGCAGCCCCAGGGGACACACCACACCACACCACACACTCCCACACTATATTGCTTGCTTACCAGGTAAAGCCACTGGCTTTGAAACCTTGCAACTTCCACATGAAGTCTCAGGAGCAGCACACGAATGACGAAACCTTTCATATATCATTAAGGGTGATGGCATCTATGCAGAGGAGTGATGGGAGGGGGTGGGGGTGTGACAATTTCTCAGTGACTTTTGTCAGCAGGTGGATGTATTTATGAAATACATGGGAGGGCAGGAAAGCCAAAAGCACAATCATGATCCAGACTGGAGGAATTCTGTAGGTTATTTTTCAAACGAGTTTTGAGTTGAGGTAACTAAGGATAGATGAAACTGGTTCAGGGTGTTGTCGTTTACCTAGCTGACATCAGATATTGCAGTCAAGTCCAAAAGCATATCTGTGTAAAGATCAACTTAACATCTTGTTCTCACCTCCCCCCAAAACGTGTTTATTTTTTTTTTGTTTTTTTTAAATGGTTGTGGAGAGAGGGACAGTCAAACACCTGAACAAAGCATTATAATCCTGTATGGTTTCAGCATCACATTTTCAGAATCTTTATTGGGTAACAATTGCTGACTTCTTCATTCCTTTAAGATGTGAAAGTCACAAAGAAAAGGCTGTTATGATAAACATTCATGTACTGTTTGTATACCCCAGTTTCACCTTTTTCATGTTTTTTTGTCCCCTCAGTAGTAGGGCATAATAGAAACCCCCCCCCCCTTCCCAAAACATAGCAAATGAATCTCTGCATCTGTGCCTAGTGAGCACCAGAGAGGCTCTGCCTCTCAGAAAAGAGCACAATATGTGGAAGAGCAAGGTCTATGCAGGGTTTTAAAGCAGCACACAACTGCTTCCCCTACTCACATGGGGCGGAATCACAAATGGCCCAGGCTGAACAAGAAAGCAGCCATCCACAGATCCTCGTAGCCAGCGCTGTGTGCTGAAGCGCTCAGCGCAATAAGACAGGACATGGCACTATTTGGGCATCTTTGCATTAGGCCTAAGAAGGCCCAGGCCATTTCCAGCTTTTCAGGCTTCTAGCCATAATAAATATCAAATGTCAAGGGTCTAAATTTGAGGCCCCCTTTGAGAATGACATTCAGGCTGCATAGCCCTCCTGCCTCTCCCCTGTTGATTGACCCTGGTCAGAAGGGAGAAGCTAAGCCAATTCTAGTTTAAACCCACCCCCTCCCCATTTGATGTATGGAGAACTCGTGCTGCAGGTGCTACCTTTTTTCAAAAATATGCTAAGCATACAATTTGGTTTGCTCTTACAGTTGAATTTTCAAAGGAGTTACAGGTGTAAATAGATACTCTGGTTATCTGGATCAATATGGACGTTCATAGATAAGATAACTCAGAAGTTATCCAGTTACCTGGCTAAAATTTAACTGGATAACACAGGGGCTTTCGGGGGGCATTTGAGGGAGGAGTTACATTAACTGGCTAAGTTATCTGGCTCACTCCAATATTCAGAGTTAGCTGGATAACCTATCCTGCTATGTCTGGTTGGGCCAAAGAGCTATCCTAGAGTTAGCCACAAAGTTATCTGGCTTTAAGATAACCGGCTGTATTCCATAAAGCAAATGCACTATGGAATATACTTCCCAAGTTAGCTGGAGAAACTTATCCAGCTAACTTTATCTGGACAGTGACTGAATGTGGACCTTGTGATGTCCTATATAAGTAAAAACATGCAAGTTTTTGTTTTGTTTTTTTGTTAAATCACCGCATTAAACTCTGAATAGAGAGGGTTTGAACCAGCAGCATGATTTGCTTTGACTTCACCATGAAGCCTGAAGTGAGAAGTTAAGTGGTGCACCTGAGGGGTGTCGTCCTATCCAGACAAAGCATCTCTGCTGCTCTTGGCTGACGCTGGCTGCGCCAAGCTCCTAAGATAAGCCAGCATGTGGTCCAAGGAGCTGTGAAATGTCCCGTGGAGTCGGGGGAGCTACGTTCATGTGACTCAAGGAGGGCCTGCTGCGGGATCTCTGGCATATGGGGCTTCCTTGATTTTTTTTAAAAGGATGGTTTTGGAGCTCCGAGCTACATTAGCACTTGGTCCTGCAGAACGCTGGATTCTTGGCAGTGTTACCTGTTGGCCCAGTGGAAGAAGTATCTGGAGATGATATACACACGTTATCGGTACCACAGATACCTGCTTCAGATGGTACCTCCCACAGGAAAAAAAAAAAGTTGTATTATGTTTCTCAGTGCTTATGTAAACTTTAGTCAAAAATCCTGCACAGTCTTGGAACTGGGTATCGAAAGAATGAAGTTGCCAGGTCGGGGTCTCCACCTCTTAGATGAACAGGGAATTACTGGGAGTCATTGATAACAGAGGTATTTAGTATTTTAGCAATGGAGAAAGAGAAATGGTGTACATTCCCCCCCCCCCCCACCCCATGCAACCATTGGTGGCTCTAGACCTTTTCTCTGCCATATGTTGGTGAAGGAGTAACACTATTAGTATGTTATTAGTAACACTCTAACATATGAAGTATTAGTTGTGGGGTTGCACCAGAAAAAGGATTTAGGAATCGCTCGTTAACACATTTGCTTTCGATGCGTGGAAAAGAGCGACCGTGTTGGGAGCCTTATGTTCTTAGGAGTCTGCCTCTGTGCCCTTCAGAAAGATGTCCTCCTGGCACGGTTACTGCCTTCGCCGTGCCACTGACCGAGCTGATGGTAGAATTGGTCTGAAATGGAGCAGCTGTCCCTAACTGGGCACCCGTGCTGTGAAATCGACTTGTCCCTGGGTGAGAAGGGAGGTATTAAACAAATGCATGCTGCTTTTACTTTTGGGACACACGCTGTCTTGCCTGCATTTAGTATCCCAGTTTGCAAAAGGAGAAGAAAATATAGTTCTCTAATCAGTTTAGGGCCAGAGCAAGGAGAAAACACTTAATGCTGGTAATCCCCAAGGGTAGAGAGAGAGAAATTTTAAAAGGCAGAAGTAGAACAAAAGGTCACCGCACTTAGAGCCAGTGCAGGGAGGACCAGTGGCTGATGTTTAACAAATATACTTTTTTTCAAAAACAATTTGTTCAAAAGCTCCTTTTCTGTTGGCTTGTGGGTAGGCATGGGCACACGGGGTGAAGCAGACCCATGCAATCACCCGCTTTTGAGTGATAGAGAATCATGGGACCAGGGGCAGATTGTAGGAAAATATCAGCCCCGGGGGATTTTTTTCAAAACGGGCTCATGAATTATATGTTCAAGTCCCTTGTGTGCTTTCTGTACAGTATGTTCTTCAACAGTTCCCAAATGCATACCAAGCTGACCTTTCAGAGGCCCATCGTGACCTGGAGCCAAAATATCCCTAATGTAAATGTCACATTTTTCCCTAAATAACCAGAGCAGCGCATGCCCTAGTCTAGGGATGAGCAAATGCAACTGCAGTTCCTCTTCGAGCCATTCAATTGGTTGACTCCTGCACCCACCCCACCCCCTCAAATTTGGTCACATTTCTCTTGTATATACCTCTTTGAGAGTGATGTGTGAGAATTCAAGAAAGCCTTAACCATCTATTCAAAGAGGCATTTAACAATCCTACCTAATAAACGAAGGATGACCGACGTGCCGCAAATGCGCAGTAGAGACCAGCTCTACCGCGCATGTGCGGGCGAGCACGTCGGTCTGAGCCGAAAAAAATGGCGGCGTCCAGTGGCAGCGGCGGCGTCGGGTGGCAGCGGCGGCAGCGAGGGAGGAGAGAGGGAGGGAGGGAGTGGGACTGAGTGAGGGGGGGGACTGAGTGAGGGGGGTGAGAGAGGGAGGGAGTGGGACTGAGAGAGAGAGGGAGTGGGACTGAGGGGGAGGGCGTGGGACTGAGTGTGAGGGAGAGGGAGGGAGAGAGGGGGGAGGGAGTGGGACTGAGGGAGAGTGAGTGGGAGTGAGTGAGAGGAGAGAGGGAGGAGTGGGTGAGAGGGAGGGAGGTAGGGGTGGTGAAGAGTGAGGGGAGAGAGAATGAGGGGGAGGTGAGAGACAGAGGGATGTAGCCCGTTTTAATGGGCTTAACGGCTTGTTTAATATAAATCAATTGCTTGTCATTTTTAAATTTTTGTTTTAAGTCAGTCTCTAAGTTTATTTTAGTTGTTGTATTTTATACATTTTACTTATTTATGTTTGTATATTGGTAAGCTGCCCTGAACCTTGGAGGGCATGGTTGTTAAATTCTTTTTATGTTTGAGTATTTTTTTTTATTGATTTTCACAGCTAATCAATTACACTAGCGTGTCACAAGACAAACACTGCAATGATGAAAATACAATACAGAAAGAAACTTGGCAATATATGCCTAACAAATTCCTACACCCCTCCCCTCCCTAGAACTTGCCCGGTTCGAAACAGAGAAATTCTTTTAAATAAATTAATATCCTGGATTCCTGGCCTGTGTTAGTCTCTTGACAACCAATCAGCTCTTGAGCCAGTTGTCAAGCATTGAGGCAACCACACTGCCAACCTGTGGCTCAGATGCACATTCTCACTCTGACACACATTCTGCTGTTGTGCTACTAAAGTGCTCACTCAGTGGCTTCTGCATCATTGTGTAAAACGTTTGCTTAACTACCAACTTTTCTCAGCCTGCAGCGCCCCCACTGGTTTCACAGTAGTAAAAATGCACATCCTGGCTCACCCCCTCCCTTTGTGACTGTAGCTTGCCTCCACTTCTCTGGACACTTCACCCCCCTCCCTAGTTCAGTGCATCCTCAGTGACTTTATCAACCGTGCGTTACATAGTGTCTGCTGCTTTTACAGTTTTGGTTCTCTAGACTCTGTTCTGCCTACCTACTCTAGGGTAGGGAGGACTTGAGGTGTTCTGGTGAAAGCTATCAGTGTAGCTATGTTTAAAAAAAAGTTTGGGCAAGTTCCTGGAGAAGTTCACAACAATTAAAGGTGGACTTGGGGATTCTACTGCTTATCCCTGGGATCTGTAGCTTGGAATCTATCTACCCCAGTTCTCCTCTACCCTGGACCTTACAGAAGGCTATTGTCAGTACCAATGTGATGGTTCTCGGCCCTAGAGGCCTTCAACTTTTATAGGGCAAGAAAGGAAAACAATGCAGAATTCCTGTCCATAGAGGTGTCCCTTGTACAGGCAGGTGCTCATCCTGACAAGGCTGAGCTGAGGAGGGTACTTGAGGGAATCTGTAGAAAAACTCCCTCAGACTACCTTAAGGGACTGGGCATAGCTGTCTCACCTAGACCCCCTTAAGATCCAGAGCCACAGGGAATCCTGGGTGAAGGGAGGAGCCCTTTGCCAGAGTATACACCCAAGGCCTAGAAGGGTTAGACAGGCCCTGGGGAGCAGGCAGAGATCCATTGTATGCTAAGACCTGTTAGTGTAAGGATAGTGTGTTACCTGAAACTAAGGTGCGCTGTTTTGCATTTAATCTTGCACTGTAAATTGCACAAGGGAAACAGCCAGTCTCCCCCATTCCTTCTGGCTGTTTTGAAGCTGTTGTCCAAGTTTTACCACACATGTATATTACATTTGTATGCACTGATATGGTGACAACCAGAGAATCTAACAAAATAGCCCACTAGATAAATACTTGAAGAAAAGGATACAAATTTACACTGTAAAGGAGGGGGGAAAACCCCTCAGTCTGAGCAGAACAGGTATAACACCTTAAAAATGCTCTCCAGTGTAATTATAGGTAATAAAAACCTTTATTTTAATATGCTCTTGTGTATTTGTGCAAAACTTTTTTTTTTTTTTCATTTAAATAGTAAAATGTCCCCATATAAACTGAATTGCAATATAGTAACAAAATAGCACTAATTGCCAGCACTCATGCCTTACCTTTTGAAAGCAACACTGCAAATATTCTGGGCCCCAAAATACCAATAACACCTATTAGGAAAACAGAACAAGTTAGGGATGAATAACAGCCTACACAGAAACTGCAGACTAGAAGAATACCTCATGTTGTTCAGACATGCAGAATATAGACCCTCAACAAACACACAAAAAAGAAACCATAAAGTATAAATAGAAACGTGCAGACAAAAACTGAACTGGAAACCACAACAAGCCACACTGTGTATGGTGCAATAATAAAACCAGAATCACCATAACTATTCCTCATAAACAAAATCAAGAAATAGCAAATCATGCTAATACATTTCAAAACAATTGATGAATAGAATTAAACACTCATACATTTTTATTTTTTTTTTAATTTCCCAAACTCCAACAAAATATTTCAAAACAGCGGACACAAACCCCAAATGAAAACAGATTAGGATAAAATATCCCCTGCTCTCTCCATACCTGGGAATCTTAGATTCCAAATACACTGAGATTGTCTTGTCGGGGGGTGGAGGGTATGCACACTCTCTCCTTTCGCTTTCATATACACACATTTTCTAACAATCAGATGTTCACATGCTGACACACTCATGCTCTCTCGCACTCATATGCACACACGTGCTCAGTGACACACTCATTCACTGACGCAGTCACACTCACATTCTCACATACACTCATAAATGCTCAGTCTCGCACAAATTCACATGCTGACACAAATGCTTAGTCACACAGACTCTCATAGACTGCTCACACATACCTGCTCACTCAGTTTCTCTTCTCCCTCCTGCAGAATGCAGGAATGGCAGCAGCCCCTCTGATTAGGTTTTTGTTTTTTTTTTGTCATATTGGTGGATAGAGGATCCAACCAAACCCCGGGAGAGCAAGGTCTTGGTGGGCTGCCTATTTCTGCAGGAGGTGGCATCCCTTGTCGTGGGAAGAGGTAGGCTGCAAGGTCCTGTTAATCTTTATTTAGACTTTTTTTTTTTTTTCTTCCCACAGCCCTGGAACACAGGAACCCACAGCAAAGCAGAGCATGAGGCACAGAGTTGGCAGTAAGGCAGCCTTGGGAGGCCTAGTGGCTGCCTCCCACCCAAGAGGAAGAAGCAGAACTGGGAAGGGGAGACAGCTGAATATTTCCTGCCTCCGCGGTTGAAGGTAGGGGAGGGATTTTGTCCAAGACATCAGCAGGAGGGGACCTAGGAATCCACTGCTGCCACAGAAAAAAATCAGTGAGCAAATGAGGAAGAGCCTCTGGGGAGGCTTCAGAAAGCATAATTGGGTAGCTGGTCTTGGTCGCAGACATGGTGTTGGCTGGACCAGCTCGCTGGGGCATGCCCTTAACCCGGATATGCCAATCTGCCCCTGCCTGGGACCCACCACAAAATTAAAGAACTTTAAAAGCCAAATCAAAATAGTGATTTTCAAAATTTCAGATATTACAGATGTGGGTTGGTAGGCTCAAGATTCATTTACTAGCTGGTGCTGTGTCTTGTACGTTCTTAATGTCTTGTCTAAATAACTGCAGAGGGGCTTTGTACTGTGATCCGCTTGTAAGCCTGAGTCCTGCCCACTACTTTCCAGCCCTTGGTTCAATGTGCTGAGGGGGAGAACACAAGACCACAGCTGATGTTGGAAAAATGATGCTCTGTTAATGCATTATTTTTGGTTATGTTGCTCCTTGCTTACCTGGACAGTCATGGTACAAACTGCAGTGATAAAGCCTATGGGGACAGACTTAAAGATCTAAACATGGCGTCTGTCCCCTCGCCCCCCCCCCCCCCCTTTCCTCTAAACACCTCCAAGGTAGCAATGCACAGGAGCGGGGCTTCTTTCAATGGAAAGGAGGCTCTAGAAGAAGGGAGTAATAGGATGAGGCTAAAGAGGTACACTCAGGAGAAATCTAATAAAGTACTTTACAGAAAGGGTGGTAGACAGACGGAAGAACCAGTGGAGGCAAGGACAGTCTCTGATTTCAAGGAAGGATGTGACCAGCCCTGGGGTTCTCTGTAGGAGTGGTAGAGATTAGAGTTGAGCTCTTGGTGTGGATGGGCAGACTAGATGGGCTTATGGGCTTTTCTCTGCTGTCATTTTTATGATTTATTCCATTTATGATATATTCTGGCACAAACAATGAAAATCCACTCAATTTTGGGGGGTTTAAAATAGACATATCTAGTTAGGGATGGATTTAAGCATAGATACTTTAAGATTAGATGACTGATAAGCATTAACACTTCTTGTTCTAGGGCAAATGACTAGCAGATCTTGTCCTGATTATCTTACAACCAGTGCTCCCCCCCCTCCCAAGGAAAAATGTCTGCACTCAGAGGCAGGGCTATCCTTATGGGGAGGGGAACTGGGACAACCACCCAGTGCCCTACATTCCCAGATAGCGCTGCATGTTTCAGTCATGGCATGAGCCTCCTCTCCACTCCCACCTTCCCATACTCTCTCCTTCCTGCATGGCATGGGAAAAATACTGCTGGGGGTGGGGGGGAGTTGAGAGAGAGAGGCACCACTAGGTGCTTTTTTTTCTCCCCTCCCTCTCCCAGTGCTTTCTAGCCATCCCTTACTAATACTTCTTTTTTTTTTTTCTTTCAGATTCAGGAAACTTTATCAGACAACTTGTACCTGTTTTGTCAAAGTAATACACAGTGATTGAAAAGAGTGAAAAATGTAAGTGTTAACAGTAATTTAAAATTACAGGTTCTAGTGCTATCCTAGGTCATGGTATGCAAGTCTGGTGCCCTAATTCTTAGTCAGTGCTCTGCAGAGATCAACCCTCTTCTTGCTCTGGTCCAGCCCCTTCTCACTCACAGGCCGATACAGTACAGTGCGCTCCAGCGCTCAGAGCGCACTGTGAACCCGCGTTTGGATGCGCGTTTTCGACGCACTAGCTTTACTCCTTATTCAGTAAGGGGTAATAGCACATTAGAAACGCGCGGCCAACACCCCCCCCCCCCCCCAAACTAATAGCGCCCGCAATATGCAAATGCATGTTGATGGCCCTATTAGTTATTTCTGCGCAATTCAGTAAGTAAAATGTGCAGCCAAGCATTAATTTCTGCCGGCACAGGGAAAGTGTGCAGAAAAGCAGTACACCCTCCAACTTAATATCATGGTGATATTAAGTCGGAGGTCCCAAAAGTAAAAAATTAAAAAATAAATAAATTTTTAAATCAGCTCGTGGGTTGAAAACCCGGACGTTCAATTTTGCAGGCTTCCGGTTTCCGAACCCGTGGCTGTCAGCGGGTTTGAGAACCGACTCTGGCAAAATTGAGCGTCAGCTGTCAAACTCGCTGACAGCTGCCGCTCCTGTCAAAAAAGAGGTGCTAGGGACGCACTAGTGTCCCTAGCGCCTCTTTTTACCGTGGGCCCTCATTTGAATACTGAATTGTGCGCACAGGAGAACGGGCACTTGCCCGCTCTCCCGCGACTTTTACTGTATCGGCCTGTCAGTCTGCAGAGATCAGGATAGCTATGAATGAAAGCTTATGGTATTATAGCTCCAGTTAGGTCTAGTTCTGATTCAGCTGGAAACCCAAAGGAGCAGGGGAAAGCTAGAGTTGACCTGGCCAAGAGGCAGCACTATGCATGACCTATTAGTTTGCATATGACCTCCAATTTCAATTCATTTTCAAGATCAACTGGTTTGCCTAGCTTTCCCTTTTTCTTGTTGGGGTTGGTTTGGTTTTTTTTTCTAATTGTCTGTCGATCGCATTGAGATTCCTGCAGTTTTCTAAAGAACTCTATACTTCTGGCCCTTAACCAGTTTCATTGACTTCTAAGTAGGCAAAGTAAAATATATAGGCAGACGTTTACTTAAAACTTTACCATATGTTGAAAATAAGATTAATGCTTCCACCATCAAACTAGGCAGGGTTTTTGAAAATGCAGTCAAGCACGTGAACAGGCAATAAGATGAGTGGCAGATGACAGGGAATGGTTCCAGTGTTTTTTCTCACTACTGAAACAAATGGAGACTCTGCTGAAGGAAAGGTTATTGAATTGGTTTTATAAGATCATGTCAGATGAATCTGATCAATTTTATTTTTCCCCCATTTTGAGTGACTAGAGAACTAGGTAAAGGCTGTGTGCTAGATGTGGTTTCAGGGGTGGTTCATGGCAATCTGCTGCCTGAGGCAAGGGATATGAGAGCACTCCTCCAAAAGATGTAGCACAGGACAAATCGCCCAGAGGAACAAGTGATAGGAGGGGAAGGGATCCCCCTTGGAGTTTTGCTGGGGTGGAGGGGAAATCCCCCTTAGAGTTTTGCTGAGTGGTAGGACCCTTATTCTGGCCCTTTCACAGGCCGATACAGTAAAAATTGCGGGAGAGCAGGTGAGCACACAGGCCACTCCTGTGCACGCGATTCAGTAAATAAAATTATTCAAATTAGGGCCCACAGTAAAAAGTTGGCTGTCAGCGGGTTTGATAGCCAACGTTCAAGTTTGCCGGCATCTGTTCTCAAACCTGCTGACAGCCACGGGTTCGGAAACTGGACGCCAGCAAAATTGAGTGTCCAGTTTTTGAGCCGTGGGCCCATTTAAATTTTTTTAAATTTTTGATTATTTTTTACTTTTGGGATATTAAGTCGGAGGGTGTAGAGAAAAGCAGTTTTTGAAATGCTGGGTGAGGCAGGAATCTGGGTTTCCAGAGAAGTAACAGCTAGTGTTTCTAGGAAGCTAGCAACCTTCACATACCCAGGAACCCTATGCTTCCCCAGCATCTTCTCCCTGGGGAAGTGGGTGAATGGTGGGGGTTTGTGTCATGCATTCAGGACCAATGCAAAGATACTTGGCGAAACTTACAATCTGGCACCCCCTACAATTAATTATGCATTTATAAAGATTTTACATGGAAAAAAGACATTAAAAGCACAATCTTCTGAGGTAAAAAAAAAATAAATTACTTGTTACATTTACAATCACTGTGTGGTGCCAACCAGAAAACCCCTAGAAAAGACTCTTGTAACCTATGATATTAGACCTAATGTAATTCATCTTAGATGAGGGCTTGGCTCTCAAAAACCCATGAGTAAATCATTATAATATAGTAAACCTCCCATACCTAAACTGCACTAAATGCTGGCATTCAAACAGCAACAACCCTAACAATGAAAAAGCAACACTGAAAATATTACACCAGGCCCTAAAATATCAGAACATCTCCCATTAGGCAAACAGAACAAGCCAGGCTGTGTTAGATCCCTGCACAGAAACTACACGCTAGCAGAATACTCCACTTCGGTCACATGGGATACTGGGCTTGATAGACCTTTGGTCTGATCCAGTATGGTAAATCTTTCCAGCTGTGGCCAATCCAGGTCACAACAACCTTTTCAGGATCCTAAAAGGTCAATAGATTCCATGCTACTTATCCCAGGAGTAAACTCTGGAGTTCCCCCAAATCCACCTTAATGGTTTATGGCCTTGCAGAACACAGACAAAACCTTCAAATACAGAATAAAGTGACTAAAATATAGATGGAAACTTGCAGGAAAAACCAAACTGGAAACTGCAAGAAACCAGACTCTGTATTCATTGTAACAATGGAAAACCAGAAATATTATATTCCTAATAAAAACAAATAAAATCAAGAAATAGGATAGGTATGTATTATGATTTTGTGAATGTAAGACTCTAAATCACCTAGAATTCAAAAATTGTTTTTAAATTTTCCAAACACCAATAAAATATTTCAGAATAGCAGACACATCAATTAAAACTAATAAGGATAAAGAAACCCCTGAGAATTTTTGATTTCCAGGTTCCCCAAGATGCTCATGGATTACTGGAATTGGGATGGGGGGGACTTGTGCACAAACTCTCTCATATGCACACTCATGCTCTCTCACTTGCTCGATCAGAAAAACATGCTCTCACACACACTGCTGCTCTGGAAGCAAAAGCTGCAGCAGCAACCTGCTTCAGCACACAAAACACTTGAGGCAATTCCTCCTTCAGACCATGAGGCAATGCTACTGTCCCTCCTGCTCGTGCATCCATCTACTGCTGCTGACTCTGTTCCACCTCCTGCTCCCTTAGGCAATGTGATTGATATTGCCACTGGCTCTTGCACCTTCCAGGGGCAGTGATGACATTTTTCTTCTCACTTGCACGGGCCCACACTACACCACTTCCTCTTCATTGCTGCCGCCCCCAGAAGTGTGGAGCTCTAGGTGGCTGCCCAGTTCACCTAATGCTTGCACCAGCCAACTCCATACAATCTTGTGCCATTTCTTCTTCCTTCCCCCTCTTTTCCTCTTGCATCACTCTTCTACCTCACTCATATCCAACTTCCACTCTTTACCCTGCTCACTCACACTCTTCTCCCTTCCCCTCTCCCCTCTTATGTTGAACCCTTTTCTATCTCGTTCCGTTCCTCTTTTCTTTTCCCTTACGTTCTCACACACCCTTCCTATCTCCTTTCACAATCCTATCCCTCCCGCTTAGTCTCATCTTCCTTCTGCTGGTGGTGAATGGGAACCCCACTGGCCCTTCACTAAAACCACAGGAAGTGGGGCCTGGGTCCATACAGATCCTGGTCTTCCTGCCTGCAATGTGAGGCCTCAACCCATACATCAAAGCTCATGGTACGCTTATGAGTCTGCTTCATCCTGCCAGCAGGGAATGAGGCCTGCAGGTATATCAACAAAGCACACTGTGTGCCTCATCTTGCTGGTGGGGGGGAGGGACCCTTGCTGGCATGTCAGCAAGGTGTACCAACGTGGGTCCCCTATATCCTGCCAATGAAGGGGGGGGGGGCTTGGTTGTGAGTCCGTCCCCACCTGGAATGTCATCAAAGCCTGCCGTGGCTTTTCATCCTGTCGTAGGCCTTTGTGTTTTAGGTAAAGTAAGGGGGCTGCCTCAGAGGTGTTTCGGGGGGGTCACTTGCTGCCATTCCCAAATATTGTCACCTGAGGTGACAGCTTCACCCTGCCTAATCGTAGAGCCACCCCTGTGTGCTTTTGCTATCATTTCAACAAAACTGTCAATATTTTCCTGCACACATGAATAAAATCAGCAGGCTGGAAATAGGTTGCGAAGTGGTGAACTGGATTAGAAATTGATTGAATAGTGGAAAACAGAATTCACTCTGAGGAGGGAAAGGTGATTAGAGTACCTTATGGCTTAGTTCTAGGGTCGGTTCTGTTCAGTATCTTTCTGATATTGTGGAAAGGACAAAAGGAAAATTGTCCTTTTTGTGGATGACACTAATCTGCAAAAGAGTGAACATCCCTGAAGGAGCAGAGAGAACGAATAAAGGAATCATTTGAGGAAGTCTAGGAGAAGCTGAGTTGGGGGATCATTGGCGTGAGAAGATCAGCTGGGGGGGAATGTGTGTGAGAACAAGCGGTGTGTGCATGTGAGAGAAGGGATTAGTGCTGGGGATGTGTTAGTGCAGCGCTTCTCAATCAGTGTCGCCAAGCAGCGGCAGGTGTGTTGTGTACTACCAGTCTCCTGCTGTTCTTCCCCCCCCCCCTTTCCTTCACCGAGTGAGAGACAGGCTATCTTCCACTGCTGCCGTTGCCGCTCAGGCTATCAGCACGTTCAAGCCTGGATGGGAACGGCAGCAGTGTTAGTGGAGGCTGGCAACTGCTGCTGGGCCTTTTCTGCTTCCTGCACCTGCCCCAGAACAGGAAGTGATGTGCAGTGGGATGAGTGGGAAGAAGAAAGAGCCATGCTGCATGAAAACGTAGCAGCGGTGGCCCCAAGCAGTAGTGGGCCCAAAGCAAAATCAGAAGCAGCCAGAAATCGGCACAGGAGACAGAATTAGCCTCCCGTGGCCAATGGGATTCTTCTTTCTTGGCCTGCGGGGGCTAGAGGAGGAGGCTGCTGCAGCTACCATTTGTGCTGGGGGGGGGGGGGGAGCAGGAAATGAGACAGCCAGCTAGCCTGTGTGTAAGTGAGAGCATGTGATTGAGAGAAACTGGTCAGAGGTGATGTGTGTATAGGAGAGACAATAGAAGTGACTGATCAGGGAGATGACTGAAGTGTGTGAGTGATTGTGGGAATGAGAAGCCTGTGCATATGGAGAGAGCTAGCATAGGAGTAAAACATGGGTGTGTATGAGACACAGCATGGGAGTGGGAGGCCTGTGTGTATGAGAGAGAGACTGATCGGGAAGGTGACCGGTGTGTATGTAAGAGGCTGGTCTGGAGATGATTGGTGTGTGAGACAGACTGGTCGTGGGCACTAAGTAAGAGGACCATGAGTATAGACCTTCAGCCACTACTTTTGGTGTGTGCTACTGGCCTGCATGGGAGGAGTAGGAGAGCTGCTGGAGGGGGTTAGTAAAGGTGGCTTTTAAAGTTTATTTTTCTGGACTGACTGCCATTTTAATTACTGAATATTATATGATGTCTGCTGTTTTTGAAATATTTTATTGGTGTTTGGAGAATTTTAAATTTTTGAGTTTTTAATTGTTTGATATTATTCTGTTCATAGTTGTTGTGAAACATTTATTCTGCTTATTAGTATAGTTATACAATTATTTCTGTGTTGGGGTCTATAGCTGATTGGCTAGTTCTGTTTTCCTAATAGGAGGTGTATTGGTGTTTAGGGCCTGATTTAATATTTGTAGTGTTGCCTTTTCATAGGTAGGGTTGTTACTGATTGAGTGCATTCCATAATACAGGTGTAATTGTGTGCGGATTAGTTTGTGCATTACTACAGATCCTGGGAGTATGTTAGGTCGGTTCTGTGTATGTGACCGAGGTGAGGTATTTTACTGTATCAGTCTTATTTGTTGTATTTTCTCAAGAGGACATGCAATAGTGATAAACTGCTGTCTTTTCATAAGTAGGGCTATTGAGCCTGGTAGTTGGAGTTTGTGTTGCTATTACTGAGATGACACTAGAACCAGAATATATTTTTTGTAAGGTGAGTTGTACAGGGAATGTCATAATTCTGCTTTACATTCATAATTGTGGGTCAGGGGGGTTCCTGTGGATGCAAACTGTACTTTTACATTTAGCCCTATGATGGTCATGTGTTCAGTGTGCCGCACATGTGAGAACCATCTGTCAGGTGTGTCCCGACAGAAAAAAAGGTTGAGAACCACTGTGCTAGTGTATGCCAGATTAGGTAAGAGGTTAGTGAGAAGAAGCATGACAGGGACATTTGCCTCCCCCCCCCCCCCCCCCCACGATTCAGATCTTTCCCTTGATCTCGGATTGAATCCCCCAGATCCTGGAACCTCCCATTCATACCGCTCCCTTCTCTCCAGATTTAGGAAACCATTCCCGACCCCTCTGACTCTTTCTCCTCCATGCCAGACTCATTATCTTCCCCCCCCCCCCCTTGATTTTTCCCATCCTCTTCATCTTTGCTTCTTTCCCTTTCCTCATCTCCTCTCCTCCCATCTCCGAGATCACCTTCCTGTACAGATACTTGAGATTCCTTTTCCTTACCCAGACAAAAAGTTTGGAAAATAAAGTGGCAATGTTTGTCAATGTGCTTCAGATTTTTCAAAATTATGCCACATGATATACCTATGAGTTGCTGTTGGAAACCACAGGGCTGTGCCTTAGACCTTCTACGCCCTGTTGTCTCACTTAGAGAGGAGTGGGGTGGGGATGACAGCACCAACAGTGCCTAGGGCTGGCAAATTCCCAAATCCATCACTGATTTAACATAAGGACATAAAACTTGCCATACTGGGTCAGACCAAGGGTCCATCAAGCCCAGTATCCTGTTTCCAACAGAGGCCAAACCAAGTCACAAGTACCTGGTAGGATCCCAAGGGGTAGGTAGATCCCAAGAATAAGCAGTGGATTTCTGCAACTCCACCATAATAATGGTTAATGGACTTTTCCTCCAGGAACTTGTCCAAACCTTTTTTAAATGCAGCTATACTAATAACGTTCACCACATCCTCTGGCAATGAATTCCAGAGCTTAATTGTGTTGAATAAAAAAATATTTTATTAGTTTTAAATGTATTACCCAGTAACTTCATTATGTGGCCCCTGATCTTTGTACTTTTTGAAAGAATAACTGATTAACATTTACTCATTCCATGCCACTCTTTTTATAGATCTCTATCATATCTCCCCTCAGCCGTCTCTTCTCCAAACTGAAGAGTCCTAACTTCTTTAGCCTTTCCTCATAGGGGAATCGTTCCATCCCCTTTATCATTTTGGTCGCCCTTCTCTGTATCTTTTCTAATTTTTATCTTTTAAGATGTGGTGACCAGAACTGCATACAATACCTCAAGATGAGGTTGCACCATGGAGTGATAGAAGCATTATGATATTCTCTGTTTTATTCTCCTTTCTTTCCTAATAATTCCTAGCACTTTATTTGCTTTCTTGTCTTCTGCCATACACGGACAAGCAGATTTCAACGTATCATCAAACGCACCTAGATTCTTTTCCTGAATGCTGACTCCTAATGTGGAACTGTGCATTGTGTAGCTATAATTTGAGTTTCTCTTCCCTAAGTGCATCACTTTGCAATTGTCCACATTAAATTTCATTTGCCCTTTGCATACCCAGTCTCCCAGTTTTGCAAGGTCCTCTTGCAATTTCTCACAATCCTCTTGTGATTTAACAACTTTGAATAATTTTGTATCAGCAAATTTGATTACCTCACTTGTTCCCATTTCCAGATCATTTATAAATATATTAAAGCAGTGGTCCCAGAATGGAGCACTCCATTGGGAAAATTTGCCAACTGGTTAAGAGAGAGTAGGGCTAAACGTTAATCTACAATAGGACACTGCCCCCTCCCCCCCCAATCCATGACATTTTAATTTCCTAAGATGTGTCTCATGAGGGACTTTGTCAAATGCATTCTGAAAATCCACATACACTATCAACTGGCTCACCTTTATCCACATGTTTGTTTAAGCCCTCAAAAAATGTAGCAAATTGGTTAGCCAAGCGATGTTTTGCCTTAATCCATGTTGGCTTTGTCCCCTTAAACTATGCCTGTATGTTCAGCAATTTTGCTCTTTATGATAGTTTCTACCATTTTGCCTGGCACAGATGTTAGACTTGCTGGTCTATAGTTTCCTGGATCATCCCTTGGTCCCTTTTTAAAAACTGACGCAACATTGGTAACTCTCCAGTCTTCAGGTACCATAGACAATGTTAATGATAGTTTACAGATTTCTAATAGCAGGACCACAGTTTCATTTTTAAGTTCTTTCAGCACGCTGAGATGTATACCATCTGGTCCTAGTGATTTGCTACGCTTTTAGTTTGTCAAATTGCCCTAATATGTCTTCAAGGTACAGTCATGCGTTTGGGGTACAGAAATCCAAAGGAGCATATGTGTGTGTATGGGGGGGGGGGGGGGTTTGAGAGAGACTGGGATGATAGGCTGATTTGAAGGTAGCAAAGTAGTGTGACAAGACAGTAACTAGGGCAAAAAGCTGTACTAGGCTGCACAGAGCAAAAACCAGCAGGGAAAAGGTAGTGGTGATGTACGGGTCACTGATGCCTCGTATTGAATACTGTATTCGGTGCTGGAGGTCATATCTCAAATACAGAGAACATAGATACAGTCCAGAGAAGGGCAATCAAAATGATGTGGAATCTGCACCAGAAGACACGCGAGATGAGACTTGAGGATTTAAACAAGTATACTCTAAAGGTGAGTATAAAAAAATGCACAAAAAACAAACCTTTTCCAATGGAAAGGAAACTGTAGAATTAGGTCACAATCTGAAGCTCCAGGGGGATAGACTCAGGAGCAATGTCAAGAAATATTTTTTTTTCATGGACAGGGGTGGTGGATGTCTAGAATGCCCTTCTGGTGGAGGTTGTGAAGAGGAAAAACTGAATTCAAAAGTATGTGGGGTAAACAGAGGATCCCTTGTGGCAAGAGGATGGAAAGGAAGCACTGGAGTAACCATGGTTACTTTACTATGGGGGTTGGTAACTTTCACAGAGTTGCAGTTACAACCCTAGACACCTGCCTGGACAGACTGGATGAGCCATTTTTGGACTTTATCTGCCGTCGTTTACTATGTTACTATAAAGACCCAAGGTCATTCCTTGGGGGATTCAGAAAATACTAAAAGCTAATATTCAGGGTCAGTGCAGGCAGGCTTAGCCATGGCATCAGTGAATGGCAACTTTGTGTACTTAACTGAAACGAAATATAGTGGCCCACATAGCACTGAGAAGAAATCCAAGAATTTTTTGTTCAGGAAAGAGAATTGCGCATGTCTCCGTACGGTACCCAGTTTGGCTTTATTCAGTGAAACGGGCTAAAAGCTTTCTATATATAATGAAGAGCTGGAGTCCTGAAAACCTGGTTCTTACTGAGAGGTGAAATGCAGAGACCTCACGGGTCCCTTACGGATAGGCCTGCATACACCTGCACGCCCACAGCCTGCTGCAATTGGAGTAGTTTAAGTAATGGGGACTCGCTTGCGAGAGTTGTGGAAAGTACTACAGCAGATCAGGAAAGGTACCAAAAAGGTTCCCATAGCTAAATGTTGGCCAGCTGAAAGGGGAATAACTTTTTTTTTTTTTTTTTTGTCTGCACCTCATAAATTAAACCTAAACCATGTCTGAAGTTCCTGCATTCCAGAAAACACAAGTCTTGCAAAAATGTGGTCCTGGCTGGCATTGTCAGCCACAGTACCTGTGGTTTGGGTCCTCACTGTGAGGCACTGACATCACCTCTATTTATCATTTTGTTTTAGAAACCAGGTACAGGGAAAAGTTCCTCTTGTCGGTTAGTTTATTTAAAGTGGCAGTACGATTTGCTCTTCTTAAAACAATCTGACTTGGTAAGGCCTGAGCTATGTTCCTGCTCTTGAGATGCCCAAATCTACCTTTGTGTTTCTATGGAGGGGGTGGGTGCATGTGGTATTGCAAGAAACTGCCCATGTATTGAAGCCCTGGTTGTTTCGACTGGTTGAGAGTAGTAGTATTGAGGTGTTTTGGGGCATCTCCTCCTCCTACAAACTTCTTTGTCTGAGGAATTTTTTTTTTTAAACTTGTTTATACTTTGCCAAATCTCTGCAGGCTCATTTATATTTTTGTATTTCTAAGCTACTACAAACAAATTGCCCACAATGAGGGCAGTTTGGAGTGGGTTGGAATTGGTGTGCTGGTGGTGTCATTCACTTATCTGCAGGTGAGGGCTGTGCCCATTCTATGCTCTTCACTGAAATGATTGCAGTTAAATATTTGACTTCACCAGCCAATTTTTTTTTTGATAATTAATTTTCTCCCTTATTGCCGTGTGCAGTTTTTTAAAATCCCTTTTTAACCTTGCATGCTGGATAGATGGCCAGAAATCCGGAGCAAAAAAAACCAAACCCCTTTGAGTCAATACTGAAAGTATTTTACAGGAAGAAGTCCCAATCACTCCTGCAGTGCATTGGAGGAAGAAGATGGAGGAATAATTTCCTGGTCCAATAAGAGTGTGTCTTAAGCCTTCGAAATAAGAAACTCTGATGACATTCTAAGAGCCTCACGGTGGCGGATTATGAAATCTTTGAAGAAAGAGCTTTCTAGTTTTCCTGAGAAAGCAAAAACTGATTTACAAGAGGGAAACTGGGACCCAGACTTCAGCAGAATGATGGCTGAAAGTCCCTGACTAACCACTTGGTGTCCAGTGGCCTGGAGCCTTCTGGCTTGCAGCCCATTATTGACCTCATCTCATTAATGATCTATAGCAGTAACTTGTTTCTGGAGCCAAGTTAATCATCCACTTTGAGTTATCACATCCTCTATCTTTGCTCAACCTATTATATATATAAAATATATATATATACATATTTTTTAAACAGTGTGAAGTCTAGCAAACTTTTCAAGGAGTAATGAGTCAGTTGCCGTTCTGAAAGGGAAGTGAGTCAGCAACCATTAAACAAGATCTCCTAAGGCTATGCAGACAACACCTGTCTGGAACATGGTTATTTATTAACACGTTACCTACTGTACAAAGGTGTTGGAAATGCACATACATTTTAATAAATAGATTCTGACTATAGCTTAGTCATATTTAGCTTCACACAAGTCCATATCTTATTGAAGCTGATGCTATTTTCTTAACACATGGAGGTTTGAAGATTGGGTAAAGTTGGATATGACAGTTGTCATGTGGTTTTGGTTTTTTTTTCTCCTAAAATTTGGTAGCGAAGGACCAACTGTACTGTCACCTCTTACCGTTGTCAGATTTGATCCTAATGTTGGTTTTTCAGAGGTACAGGCTCACTACTTGCAGCTTCCACAAGTCTCCTCCAATAACATGTCCGTAGGATCCACTGAGATTGTGTTTGAAGTGGGCAGGCCAGATTTTCTGTTAGCAGACACGTGATCCTGCCTTTTGCTTTGTTGCTGTTTGACATGTCGCTGTGTTGGACCCTTGATGACATGTCTTGCTGTTGGAGAATAAACCTGCAACGTGGAGTTTATCCACTGTTTTACAGGTGGTTTAATCTAGTACCTTCCCTTTAAAGGCCTAATCTTGGCATTGCATCTAGGTGATATTTAATATCCATAAAGTATAGCATTTAGATGGGCTAATACCTTTCCCTCAAACAGATATTGGCAAAATACTAAAGAGCTGTTAACAGTATCTCTATTTCTTTCCCATATGCCATTCTGGCAATAGTACTGAACCAGGACTGTACATATAAATGGAAACACTGAGATGAAAAAAAAAAAAAAAGGTAGAATATTGTGAAGTAGCAAAAGAGATTTAATTTATTTTTGAAGTGTAGCTCTGAAGTCCCGGAACAAATGACTAAAGTGAACCCAACAAGCTTAGATGTGTAACACATGTAATACTCTT
Organism: Rhinatrema bivittatum; assembly: GCF_901001135.1. Taxonomy (NCBI): domain Eukaryota; kingdom Metazoa; phylum Chordata; class Amphibia; order Gymnophiona; family Rhinatrematidae; genus Rhinatrema; species Rhinatrema bivittatum. The sequence continues at coordinate 175,428,298 of NC_042618.1, forward strand.
TATTTTTTATTTTTTTAATTTGTCGTTGGTTTGCCTTTTCTTTCTGGGTGCTTCTTGTGTTCAGAAGTGAATGGGGGATAGCTTTGCCTGGCTGTTCCGCTCTTAGATTTGAATGCACACTGCTTCAATTTATATGCAAATCTCTCATACATATTCATTAGGGATATCCTGAAAACCCAACTGGTTTTGTGGCCCTTGAGGACTGGAGGTTCCCCTCTGACCTAAAAAGGGAAAAGGTTTACGCAGGGAGATGTGAGGCTTTTGTGTCCTTCAAAATGTTAAAGTCCTCCTTTAATTTCTAAAAGCTGGCAAGTACTGGTTTCTGTTCTGGTGATGGGACCATGAGGGACCTAGTTCTGCTGTGGCTATGGGGGCCGGTTCACTAAAGCTATGCTACTGCGCCAAAGTTTTTTGCTAAACACGGCACGAGTAACTGATCTGCGCAAGGCCTCAAGATGTGGCGGAGACCCGCTTTGATATGTGAGAGAAGTTTACAGGATAGGGGCGGCATGTCTCTGATCAGCTTACAAGATAAGGGATTGAAGTCTTAGCCTATGCAGGCTGCGATATCTCTGTGGTTTATTGGTATTGATTGCTACCTAATGCATTCCTAGCTGGAAAGACTTGAAAGGTTTCACAGGCCCGCCTTGTGCAAATATTATAATTCTGAATGCTGGCTGTGTGATATATATAATCGCACACCTGGGAAGCATATTCTAATATCACAGGACATGAACTTCTGGCCAATCATGCTTAGAAAATGCTGCTAGTTTGGGGATCCCTAGTCTATAAACTATGGCACGTGGGCTGGACCTGGCCTGCAGAGCTCGTTTGGCCAAACCTGCCAGGCTTTGCCGTCATGTGGCCAGATTCCACCTCTGGGAGTTGGGGTTTAAAACAGAAACAAAATAAAAAGCCTGTAGCTGGCTGGGAGAAGATACCTCCAGAACCTGTGCTGAGGGGAAAACAGTCCACGGGCGAGGAGGACAGGCTGGGCCAGCAACAGATGAGCAGAAGATACGATGTCATCATCTGAAACAGTAAAAAGGCCCTGAGAAGGCCCCCATCGGGAGGCCTGGCTTGGCCAGTGTGAAATGAGTGAGGGAAGGGAGTAGGGGTAAGTGAGAGGGGGAGAGGGGTGTGCTGCAGCGAGTGCAGATGGAAGGGATGGAGAGGCCAGGGAGCATGGTTCTCAAGGTTGTGGCAGGGTTTGCCATCTTCTGGGAAATCTTGAAATATTACTGGTGTATTAATCTACCATACCTCTGGAAGCCCTGTTCCTTTTCTTTTCCAGTATTCAAAGCATCCAATGCAGCAGATATGCGCCCCCCCCCCCCCCCCCAGTTCACCTGCTTGGCAAACTGAGGTGGACACCCCTCCCCCCAACCCTCTTGATTTGAAATGTCCTATAATGTTCTCCCTCTTAAAGTTTGGGGGACCCCTGTTATAGATGGTTAGAGATAAAAAAAAGATGACCCAGAGACCTCAGAAAATATCTGTACCGGGTAATCCAGAATTGGGTTAAACAAATGTTTTAACTGTGCTGATTTGAGTTGTATTGTGAAGGAAAAAAAAACCTCTTTTTGACCCCCAATTATACCAAAGAGCATAAGATTTGTACCTCTAATTACCTGCAGTAGTGCTGATTTTCTGCCAGGTTGCTGACAACTGGAACTTTTCTAAACTGTGGTAGATTTTCCAACCTCTTCCTCACTGGAGCCAGAGCGGAAGGTGGGGGCCACTGCTAGCCCTAACCTGGTACCCTTTTTTTAAGGAAAGATACCACTGGTTACCTACCTGTTCTTCAGGAAAGAATTTGGCCATCAGCTGATGTTCATAAGCTGGTGCAGTGGAAGAAGCAGGATACAAAGGCTTTTAAATAAGTATGATAAAATGATATGGGAGGAGTGCCTCCTGTAAATACTATTTGCTGCTTTGTGGTTCAACCAAATCTATGAAAGGGTAAGGCAGGATTACATTTTATTTCCACTTTAATAGCCCAGTGAAAAAAAATTGGCCCCATATCATGTACTTTTTTTTCCCCTCCAAGTTACTCTTGTCTTGACCCTCATGGGAAACAATGAAAGAAGGTCATAGAGGTCAGGCTTTCTTTTGGGACCAGCAGAGGTCAAAAGGATGTTAACCAGAGCAGACATAAGACTGAATATGACATGCTAGGATAATTTGCAGTGGGATAAATGTATGAAAACAGCATCTTTTTTTTTTTTTTTTCTGATCTATATACAAAGCTACACCACAAGGCGTCAGAACTTAACAGGGTTGCTGAACTACTGCTGTAGGTAATCTGGTTTGGCTGTTGCAACAGCTCACACCCTATGGGGTCCAGTGTATTGGTCTCTGGAGATGCTAGCAATAAACCAGCACAACATAAACAGAACATCTGGAAGCTTTTAAGTGTGTTTTATAACACGTTGGTGAATGCTGTAAGTTTGTACAGAGTTTACAGACTTATAAGATGGAAGATATTGCAGAACCCAAGGCAAAGTAGTCCCCCCAAATGCAGGTTTGGTTAAACAAATTGTAGTATTGTAGAAAGTCTGATATTAAAGGAAACATGGCACTGCATCCATGAAGAGGAAAGAAAAGTCCTCAATTTGGTATACTGCAAAGAAAACTTTAAGTATGTCTCAGGAAATCATCCCTAGGGGAATCTGGAGAAATAGAGTAATTTTCAATGTCCCCCCCCCCCCCTTTTTTTTTTCTCATGCGTAAACATTTCTTTCTGTAAGGCTTATGCAGGAGCCAGGGAGTGATTTAAGAGTAGACATTAATTGCCCCTTTTTTTAAGCAAGACCTGACTTTTTTTTTTTTTTTTTTAATTGTAATGCAAAGGAGGTTGGAACTCCTATTCTCGGGCATCTAATTTCTGTTTCCGTTAATCTGTGCATTACACACGTCTTCACTTAGCTTTCACCGTGTTTCTTCTGGCCCATGCATCCCATGTGAGCCTCTGCCAATAACTACTGGTATGGTGGAGGGTCCTATGGAAATCAGCAGCTGCACCGGGGGAAAGGTTTTACAATACCTTCAGTGAGCTGCAAGTGACTTCTTTCGGGATCGGTTACAACTTGAGAACCGGTTGGTGGGAAAATTCTTTAAGGCAGCCTGGATGCAGTGTTAAACAGTTGAGTGTGTGTCTGTGTGTGTGTGTGTGTGGGGGGGGGGGGGGTGTGTGCAGTGGCTGGCTCCATCCTCCCCCCCCCCCCCCCCGCTCTGTGCAGTAGAAACCCGTAAATATTAGGGAGCCGTCTGCTCTACCTTGTCCGCATGCGCGGGAGCAGCGAAGCCCCCGTCCCCGGCAGCGTGAGTTGCTGGCTAGGCAGGGCACCCATCTCCAGAAATAGCAGCGGCTGGAGGAGTCGCTCTGTGCGTTTCGCACGTCAGTGCCTCTGCACGTTGACACAAATAATTCACCTCCCTCGGTTACTCAGAAAACGGAATACTGCCTGTAATAACTTGGGTGTGGTTTTTATCCAAATAAACGAGTACAGTTAGCATGCGGGGTTAGTACCGTTCCCCGTGCAACAGTAAGTCGCTTCATGCAGCTTCCTGGCTTTGGACCGTGAACTGAATCTGTATTTTCTTTCCCCCACCTTGGATTTTCCTAAGGGCGTAGGCATACTGTCACTGGGAGGTTTTCATGTTCACAGCACACACTTTGTGCGTGTTTTGTTTTTTTTTTCCTTTAAGACCCTTGGCTACCGTCTGCAGTTGCTCGGCAACCAGAAGGAAGTCCGGAGGTGCTCCATCACTCACTCGCCTACTGTTTGTTAGCCCTGTTGACTTGGCCAAATGTTTACTATTTGATTTTAAAAGAAAACTTTACCCACCCTGCATTATGCAGTCCTGCCAGTGTGCATATGGCCGGTTGCAATACTGCGAATCGATTTCAAACTTTTTTTTGTACATTCGTTACCCTTCTTTCTTGATTCCCTCCCTTCACCCCCTGGAAACAGCACTATAGTTGCCTCATGCACACTGCGTCTGATTTTTGCCAGAACTGTAGCAAGGCAATTTGGTGCCTATGGCCAAATTAATGTGTGCCCTCACAGAACATGAGCTTGGAGGCTCCCAATTTTTTAAACTTAACATTTTAACATTATTGTTTATAAGTAGATATGTGACCCTGATCCTAAAACTCATATGGATGTGATCCTATTTATTCATTCTTTCAATTTTGCTATATATATATTGCCTACATTTTGGAGGGGTGTGTGTGTGTATTGCCAAAATGTAGGCAATATATCACTTTGTTCATGCCCATTAATCACTAACAAGAAACACTCCTAATGGAGTGGGGTACAAGTACAAATCAATCTCTCCCAAACAATTCTTATGATTTAGAAAAATATAAAAAAAAGGCATTCATATTACATTAACCATTCATAAAATATACATTATATACTCAAGTATTTTTCACCCCAAATATTATTTAAAAACATTCCACTCATAGTGTTCATTCATAAAACATGTTCAAAATTAATCCTTATACATGAAAACTAAAAAGATATAATCAACATGTACTTGATATTTCAATCCTTTCTTGTCATTTTTTTCTTTAACATAAATCCCTTTTCTTTGCATAAATCACACAATACATATCTCAATGCTTTACTTTATATCAGTCTGTCAGTCATTGGACCCAATCTCTCTTCTCCATCAAACCCTTGGTCTTTCCACCAATCCGAACAGGGTCCTCGTTTCACCTTCCGGCTTCATCAGGGGAATTTGAAATCGGTGATTTGCAAATGTTCTTAATATACCACTATGCTTGAGGTATCTTGCCGAATTTGTAGATAAAGCACTGGTCATCCTTGAAACTCCAACTTTCCTTGCTTGAAAGTCAAATTCCTTGTCTGCATAAATGCTCACAATCCGCATCAAGTTTAACCTCAGAGCGCTTAGTCTTTCATACCTCCTTCGGCCGTGAGAGAGGCTGAAGGAGGTATGGAAGACTAAGCGCTCTTGAGGTTAAACTTCCGAGGATAAGACACAATGGAAGTATGAAATACTGAGTTTCATGGAGGATATTGGTAGCAGCCAGCGGAAGAAAGCAGTTTGATGGTGACTGGATGGCGTAATGGAACATTGAAGAGATAAATTTAACTTTTTTTGATGTGAGGTGTGAAGCCAGCAGATTGTGAGCATTTATGCAGATAAGGAATTTGAATTTCAATCAAGGAAAGTTGGAGTTTCAAGGAAGACCCAGTGCTGTATCTACAAATTCGGCAAGATACCTCAAGCATAGTGGTATATTAAGAACATTTGCAAATCACCGATTTCAAATTCCCCTGATGAAGCCGGAAGGTGAAACGAGGACCCTGTTGGGATTGGTGGAAAAACCAAGGGTTTGGAGAAGAGAGATTGGGTCTAATGACTGACTATCCCTATTTTTTAGGGCTTATCAATACCAAAAAAACACTCCTTCCGGAGTGGAATACAAGCACATACCAGTAATTCACAATTGATTTTATTTATTGTCGCTTGAAAAAAAACCCACTAATTTGACATTTGCCATTCATCAAAAAATGCAGTTTATACATATCTTTTTCATATTAAATTTTCTCAATTAAAAAAACATCCCCACACAAACACTCAAATCACTCATAAAAATTATCTAATGTTCTATCGTCCTCCTTGTGTAACTACTATCCACTATCACATTAGAACACACTATATTAAAAAGTAATACACATTGTATCCGATGTTCCCCAATCTTTCTATTTAGTTACTTGATTACTATTTTTTAAATGCTCCATTCAATGTTAATTTGCTCCCCCTCTACCTTTCTACTGTATCTGAATCCTCCACTTGATTATTATGTTACTCCCAACAGGGCCCTTGTTTTGCCTGCCGGCTTCTTCAGGGGAATTTGAAACCAGTTATTTGCAAACAATGGCTCTCAGCATGATTATATCTAAAAACATCTTTAGGAGCATTCTAGAAACATATACTTCCAAATGATTCTCTCGTTATTGTGTACATCCCACTTTTCCACTGATATCCTGTTCTGGAGATACACCACTGGTCTCTCTTAGAGCTCCGACTTCACTTCAAGTCAGAGCTCTGAGAGAACACTTTCAAACATATTTTAATCCAAAAAAGACCTCTTTCTTTAAGCAGTAGGGGTGATAAAGGAGTGTGTGCCTTAAACCATAATATTATGCCTTTTTCTCTATTAAATTATATATTTTTTATTATATTAAACTAGAGTCTGGCTTTCACTGACAAAACATTTTACTACTAGGCACATTGTGATGCACTATAAACCCCTTCTAAAACATACTCAGAACTTTTTGTAGAGAACTGCCTTACTATAATTGCAACAATCTTATTTATGAAAGGGAAGCCATGCAATTACTGTTACAGGCCTTAGAACACCAACACACCTCCTAGAATAACAGAACAAGCTTTATTTCCCTACACAGATACATTAACAGAATCCCTCAGGGCAGACATACAAGCACAACAGACTGATCCTTACCTAATACAAAACAAGGGCCCTCAAATTAGAAACAAACATGCAGACAAAAACTGAAATGGAAACCACTTTGTGGACAGTTAATTTGGTCATGGTCGTCTTGTTCTTCCAGGATCTTCTTTCCATTTTTCATTTCTTCTTTCCTCCTTTCTTACTTTCTTTCCCAATATCTATCTGACACTGATCTTTCCCTTGCATCTTTTGTTCTCTATTTCTCTCTTCTCTGCCCTCTAATCTGAGCTAACCTTCAACCCCCTCTTTTTCTCATGTACCTGCCAGCTTTCTCTTATACTCTCACCTCTTCCGATTCCACCATCTTTCATGCTTCCTCAGCCTATTCTTTTTTCCCCATTTCCATCTTTTCTACACACCATATCAACCTTTGTCTACCTTCCTCTGCCTCTCCAGCTGCCTTCCTTGTCATGCTTTTCCTCCTTAGCCCCTTTTTCTTCTGTCTCTTGTCTATTGCTCCTTTTCACTACTTTCTCAGGCTCTTTCCCACCTTCTCACCTTCACAACACTCAACTCTTTCCACTGCCTCTCATAGTCCAGGTCATTCACTCCCTCACTTGTACCTTCGCCAGCTCATCTAATACCCCCCCCCCCCACACACACACACACACCCAGTTGCCAAGTTCCTTCTGTCTACCCTAAATCACTACTTAGTCTCTATGTACCTACTCCCTGCATCTGCAGGTCCTTGTTCTGATTCCCTGTCCTCCCGAGTTCCTGCTTTTATCCCTGGTAGTCAGTTCTTGTTCTTCCCCACTCACCCACCACTCAGTATGAGTTCCTGATCTTCACCTGCTCTCTCCCCCAGTCCCCAAGTGACGGCCCCATTCTTCCCTAGTTCTCCCAACCCCTGGTCCATTCTTCAACCTCCCAGTGCCCCATTCTCCATTCTTCCCCCTACTCTCACTCTCCAGTCTCCCTTCTATACCTTATCTCCCTCCAAATCCCCACATCTTTTCTGTTTTGTAAGCTCCTTTTACTACAGATACATCACCTTTCCTCTTCTGGCCCATGGTTTGAAATCTCAACCCTGTTTAAAATTGCAGGGTTCTGCCTCTATGGAGCCCCATGTGGTTCAAACAGCAATTTGAACCCTGCAGGGATCTGTAGGTAGAGCCCCACAGTTCAAATAATGGGACTGAGATTTCAGCCTCAGGGTACAATAGGTGCTGGCTGTCAGGTTTGGGTGGGAAAGGGGGAAGCATGTGTACCTCTTGATCCGCCGGCCCCACGGTGGATTAGCATTCAGGCGTGGGCTGGTGGCGCCTTTGCGCAATAGCGCCTATGGCCGAGGCCACATTGACCATAGGCTAGCTGCTGATTGCCATCATATGGGCTACGATGTAATAAATGGCATAACTGAATGAACTAATTTGGTGCAACTTGTGGGAGACAATTTTGTGCAGATTGTTTTGAGTATGAATTGTCTCAGGTCTTTAGTGGAATTATAAGGGAGCAGCTTAACTGCTTTGATGTGCTTTTGCCCCTACTGGGATTTTCCCCATTAATAAATCCAGAGCAAGTTTTGCACTGGAGAAATTTGCCCCCTAACAGCCAAATAAAAATGTTTGGTTAACTGAAGGGTGGGCATTACTACAGAAATGTTCCTTTAGGGCAGGTCATTTTTCAGAAGGGCTTCTGCAGGTAAAACAATGTGTTGGTGCTCAAATTGTCATCTACTAAATCGCCATCCCAGTATGTGGGTAAATGTATGTAACTGTCATGTTCACCTATAAATTTACCTGAATTGAGCCGAGGCATTCCTGGGGACGGGGCTGGGAGCAGGGTTTGGACTTCTGCACATACTTTGTAAAATCTGATGGCATTGCATACACTTTCAGGAAGACTTTGTGCATACCAATTAGCAGGTTCTGGGTAAACTTGGTGGTACAACTTTCAAAGCGGACTTGCACGCTTAAGTCTGCTTTGAAAAGTGTAATGTGCTTGCGTTTTTGGCTACTTATGAGGACTAATTTGAAAATGGCTCTCCTCATAATTGCTAAGGTATGTGGTAATGGACGAGGAGACCGGCTGATCGGCTTTCTCCATTTCTTAATTCCAAAGCTGTGGTGGCCCCTGAGACAGCTTGGTCTTGTGATGTCATAATGCTACCAATTCAAGAAACTCAAAACATTGACCCCCTTTGACATTGGGAGTTCATTTTCCCAAGAAAGCAGTAGCTGATCCTTTTTTTAGGGAAAGGCCAATTTTGGATTACAATCCAAGGTTAAATCTTAATGATCCTCAAAAATTGGATTAAATGTGGTTATATATGCTTTGCTTGGAAATTTGGTGACCTTTGGGTGGGTAAGATGTAGGAGATAAGTGTCTTGAGTTGTGGAACACTTGTGGCTAGAATTTTAACTTGTTTCCCCGTAAGTTGCTTACTTCTCCACTTGATGCAAACTTGTAGGTGTATTTCTTATTTTCTGTAATTATGTTTGCTTATAGATGGTGCTGTAATAATCTGATTTCACATTTTGATTTTATTTGTGTTTTGAAATGCAAGATCAAAAATTGGATTTAAATAGTCAATCTTGCGGAGGAGTCAAGATGGCCATTGACATGCTGCTGCATTCAGAAGCTCATGAAGGTTTTGATTTAACCTGCAACAATGGTCAAAAGGAACGAGGAGATTTGCATTACCCTGAGGCTTCGACTCCCATTGTTGGTCTGAATGACTCTTGTGGATGCTTTAAGTTCAGAGGGAAGATCTTCCTCCTCCTCCTTATCTGCACAATGTTGGAGCCACCACCGATCTCTTTGCTTTACCCGTGTGGGTTGATGACTTGCTAGTCATGCAGATGTCAGAGGGATCATCAGGGAATGCTGGTGCTGAGAACCTGTGTAGTAGGAATCCTACAGACAATCTCTGGATTCAGATGCCCAGGTTTCCTGGCTTGATGAGTTCTCTGGAGGTAGGAGTTAAGGAGCGCCTTGTTTTCAAGCATTGGCCTGGATTTATCAAAATGTGGTAAATATCGCATGCGATGGGAAGAGAGGGGTGTGTTTTATGGTAATAGGGAGTTTATCGTAATTTGCAGTAATACATATGCGAAGAGCTAAGTTACCACAAATTGCGATAATTTTTCGCACTTTGAGATAAGTGCCAGAATGTGATATTTCCTACATACAACCACTGGGGAGACCACGTTTATAGAGCGAGAGAGAATGGGGTTAGGGGCCACTTTGACATTCAATATGAGATTGACCCTCGGAGTGAGGAAACTCACCCAAAGATGAGATTCCTAGCTTGATGTTACCCAGGTAGAGACATCTCTCCACCCCCCCCCCCCCCCCCGAGGTCTCTGCTAGTTAGGTGGGTGCTCTGGGAGCTTCAGACTGTCAAAACCGGCATCACGAAACACATCGCAACGGGTCATGAGCCGTAACGCAAGCTATCGCACGGCTTAATGCTCCTGAAAACGTTGTAGCTAAAATCGGCGTTAAAGCCATGCGATAGGGTTTTGCAAAAAGGTAAACCCAGCCTACTCCCGCCCCTAACTCCTCCTCCTCTTTTTCGGATTTGCATCGCACCATACGATACGGGGCTTATCGCATGCGAAAACACCTTAACGCATTTTGATAAACGAAGGGGATTGTTAGTTGCCCAGATCCCACTCTGATTACGTTTGCTCTTTCTCCATTTACCAAAGCTTCCATAGGAAGTGTTTTTGGGAGAAGTCTAGGCTCTAGCTGCGAACATGGAACGTTCACGGCTCTTTGAATTTATTCAGGCAATCTCGAGTAAATTTGCCTATTATGACAATTTGACTTTAAAACATGGTGAGAGTCTTGCAAGGTGTTGGGGGGGGGGGGGGGGGGGAGTGTGTCCTTCAGGTTTCGAATTCTGCTTTGATTCAGGATAATTGTGTTCTGCATAATAAGATTGATATGTTAGAAAATATTAGAAGGAAGACCTTGCGCTTTACGAACTTTGCAAAATTTTATCTCCTAAAGAGATAGAAGCTTTTTCCTCCTTTGACACAAGTTTATTTGCCTTTGGCTGAGGAATATAGCATTGGAAGGAGGATGTAATCTTGAGATGAAGTTGCCTTTGGATAAGATACATTTAACAGCAGAAGAAACTGTTACAAGAGCAGTAATCATTTTAGAGCCTGAACTGAACTCTGAAAGCTTTTTCATAAAGGCAAACTTTTATGGTGTACTCAGATTTTGTACATGTGCACAGGACAGAGGAAAAGCTTTTTTTTTTTTTTTTTTTGTCCTATAAGCAGAATTTGATTCAGATGGGAGCAGATTTTTTTCCCTCAGGTTTTATTGACCAAGAGAAATCTGTTGAAAAAGTGGAGAGAGTCTTGGAAGGAATTCAGGGACATGTACATGTTTTGTCTAAGGATAATATTTCAGTACATAAGTCAGAAATCCTGGAGAATATTACTAGTAGTAGAACTCCAGTTTTATAAATTTTGCAAGAGTGGCATCCTCCCCTCAGCTACAGGTGCTTCAGAGATTTTATGGAGGCTTTAAATGTTCCTGAAGCTGCTTGTTCACCTAATAGCAAAGGCTTATTCTTTATTTAAAAAAAAAAAAAAAAAAAAAGGCTCAAAAGATGCTTCCCAAGTCTTTTTCATTTGATTGTTTTTTGGACTTCACTGTGTCCTTAAAAGGAAGGAAGAGAAGTTTCCAATGCTTCTACTTTGTTTGTTTTGTCCTTGAACCAGATAGAAACTGGGTTTTAAAACTCTTTGGTTATAAAGATGGCCCTTTTTTAAACAGTTGTTGCTGTTTTTCCAGATGTAGCTAGGGTTAACCCTGTGGGGGGAGGGGGAGGAAGAGCAATTCTCATTAACGCACCCTCCAGTTTTACAACCGGGAGGCAAATTTTGGTTAAATTCTTGCAACTATGTAGTCCAGCTTCAATCTCTTTTTCTATGACTTCTGGCCTCCCCATCCCGCAGCTCACAGCTTTCCTTAGTTGTAGGACTGAGAAGAGTGGTAGCCGAGCTTCGTTTCCCTCAGATTCCCTTTTTTTTTTTTTTTTTTTTGCAGTAGTGATCCCCCACCGAAATAAGGCCACCTCTTTTTTTTTTTTTTTTTTTTTTTTTTTTTTTTTTCTCCCCTAATTTTGTTTGTGTTTAATGATTTTCAGGATCTTTCCCTCCCCCTGAATATGGACTGGTTTTTGTGACTTGTTAAATCTGTTTCCTGATTTATTACTGTTTCCATTACAAAGCTTTGTTTTGTAATTATAAGTGAATGAAGTATATCTATTAAAAAAAAAAAAAAAAAGAAGTCTTTGCTTTTAGTTTGCATTTCCAGTTGTTATAGTCCTTTTCAGGAGCCATTGCCTTGCACCCAATATCTGGCTTACACATAGTAGAATTTAGCTTACAGCTTAGAACTGCCACTTTAAATATGGTGTTGCTTTATGCAACACTTTCTGATTTATTTTTTTAAAATTTTTTTATAAAGGCTTTGTTGTCTCTCCAGTCCCCACACCTCAGCCCCAAACAAATCAAGTTACAGTCCCCTGTTTTCTCTGTTCACAGGTTATCCACCTGGAGATAAACTTGGAAGGAAAACAGACCAGGAATCCTTTTACAGCACTTTCATGACAGCTTCTCACTTTGTCGTAACCTGACGTGCACATAGTCATCTTGAGGAAATCACCCTAGCTAGCCTTTGGCAACGGACGTCTGAAGCTCAGATATGAAAATCAGCAACCAGCGAGAAATGTTTCCCTGCCGTGCATTATCACAGATGTGTATGGGATTTTTCAGCTGTAAATTTATGCCATGTTGACACTGGAAATGAATCAGTCATGGAATGGGAACTATTGGTCTTCATAATTAATGTTTATTGTCTAGAGCTATTACTATTTATGATGTATGAATGATCTACCTAAGTTACACGCTATTATATAAGCCCTGAAGAAAACTTATTTTATATTCTGTACAATAATTGCAGGTTAATCGCATGGAACAAGTAAAAAAAAAAAAAAAATCCTGTGATCTAGCCTGATATCATGAACTGACTTGTGACACACTTGCCCATTAACTGGTGACAGTTGCAGATCCTGCTTGTCTGGCCAGTTCTGTCACCTCGACTTGGTCAGCCCTTGTCCAGTGTCCTCAACCCACTCCCCCTCTTTCACTGGGCTTCTCTGCTTGGAAACAGTGGTGTTGGGACTATTTTTCAAGATGGCTGAGGATAAACTCTTAACTACTATTAAGCTATCCCTTCCAAAGACTCTTAATTTACCCACTGCGCTGGTTCCACGTGTGGTGTGTGTTCTGTTGGGTCTGGGACTCGGCCCTACATATCTCATGTAAGACGCGCTTTTGATCCGTCACAGCACACTGGGTCAGCTGCTTGGTATCTTGGGTTTTTTGGGGTTGGGAGGGAAACCGTTATAACTTAATCCTCTCCCTGAAACAAAGACTCCCTGCACCATTTCAAAGTCTATAATTAAAATCTTCATTTTATATAAACACTTTTATATGCCACCTATCACAGCCCAACGTTCCTAAGCGGCTCACAGTATAACGCATACAGCATGTATTCAGAAAACAGCACATAATAAATTTCAAGTTATTGGGAGGAAAGTACATCTCAATAGTGACTGACTTTCAACCCCCAGGTCTCATTCTGACTATCACTTGGTCTCTCTTCTTTCTGGACTGTTCTGCATGATGGTTTTTTTCCAGCTGTTTCCATAGGGACTGAGCTGCATTTTGAGTATTAGTCTAAGGACTACTAGGCTCCCACATCCCAGCTACCTTCCTTATCTCTAACAAAACAAAACAAAAATGTGTTTACTTGACTTGAAAAAGAGACGGCACTGTGTCCCACCGGACAGTGTCCTCTCCAAAGTGCTGTGTTCCTCGTGCCAAAGATGTCTCCAAAATAACACATCCCTGGTGTTTTTGGATTGCATTGCCACAGAATTAAAGGTTTTTTGTTTTTTAAATAAAATCATGAAACATTTAAACTCTAAAATCTGTTATAGTTTTCCTTTTCTTTCATAATATTTATATTATGCAAATGTGAAGGTGGTAGCATTTAAAAAGAAGTCATGAACTGTTCCTATCTAGCTTTTTTTTTTTTTTTTTTTTTAAACATTTATGGCAAGGAAAATTGTGGTTGTCTTGTCAGGTGGAGGGCTTTTCTCCTAAGGGCCTGATTTTATCAAGGTCTTTTCTCAGACACCAGATGGAGAAAGGAATGAGCAAGGGCCCCTAGTGTGGTTCCCCCATCCGCTCTCTGGAACAATCCCGAGCTCTGTCGTATGGTTGTCTTCCATTCTCTTGTACACTGGTGACGAGAAGCAGCATAGCATCTACAGATTTGTAACTTCCGTAAAGAAAATATTCCATATGTGTGGGTGTGTATATTTAAAAAAAACAAAAACCCAGCAAAAATGCCTGAGACTGTTGCCCTGACAATGCTAACTTTAAGAATCAGGCAACAATTCCACAGTGCTCTTTGCACAAGCTTGTGTTTGCACTATTTTTTTCCTATGAAAATAATTTTACCATCTAGGATCTGCAGGAAATTTAAAGAACAAAATATACACTAGCTTGAAATTGTTTAAGCAAACTGACTTGTAGGCTTTTTGTCTGTCGTTTGCTCAAAACTTAATGTGTCTTGAATTCATGGAGTTCTTTTCTTGATCTCTATTCACAAGACCATGCTAGTTTCTCTGCGAAGGAAGTTTGTTAGGTAATAGACAGACCAAACCTTCAAATCACCATTTGGAAAACTTGTTTATTTCCTTCTATGGGTCATAAGATTAGAGTCTCTCTCCATTAAACAACGTCTCAGTGTTGGTGTTCGTAGCAGTTCTACAGAGTCTGTTTACAGTGATATAGACTAAATTCATAGTACTAATCCAGAATATTTTAATAACCTTGCTAATTACAGCATATCATGCAGTTAAAATTATGCAAGAGGAGGAATCTAAACGCTTGATAATCTATTTCATTAAACTTTAGAAAAAGTACTATATTTATCATTTTCCATTGCATTTACTGCAATTAAAGTGTATTCTGGACTTACTGCTTCTGTGTTTTAACATGCTAAATATCTGGATTCCTTGAGAAAATTGGGGTTTTGCTGCTCAATGTGAAGCCCAAGTACTATTCCTCCCCCCCCCCCCCCCATGCAAGAATGGTGGGAGAGTGACTCCTAGCTCATTCTTCCCCAGTCAAGATGCTGGAGGTTGATCTCATGTGATGCACAAGAACCAAGACTGGAAAGTGTTCTGGGATCAACAGTCTCCATGGTAAAAATACCGTACTGGCAGATATGGAGAAAGTCCTGGATTATCTGGGGCTTTTTATAACAAAACTGATCTTGTTTTGCATTCTTCTCTATTTCATGCTTTTTGAGATAGTTTTAGTAGTAAGTGACATTAGAAAAGAATGGTACATTTTTTAAAAGGCAAAAAAAAAGGGTGATTTTATAACTACCTGCATAACTTTTCTTATTAAAATGCATAAGCTTGCTTTCAAAATTATCAAGCTTATTACACTGCATACAGAGTCCCACTGCTTTCTATCTACCTCCTCTATTATATAATAATGACTCTCCACAGACCAGTTATTAGACAGGTCACAAAGATGCAATGCTAAATGGCGCAAATTTCATTGTAAAATTACAAAGTTCAATATAAGGTTACAAAGTTCCAATGTAAAATAGGAAGTCTACATTGATTGACCCCTCTGTTACACTGTAAACTGGTGTGTTGTGTTTGATTAACATCAGTATAGAAAAACAAATTAAAAAAAAAAAATCTGAAATAAAATAGAGGAACCCACACAATGTTATGCTTGCTCTTTATAAGGTGTAATTTGTTAATTTATTTGCATACATTTTAAAATAAAATATGCACATAAATTTCAACTCTGCCTCCCGGAATGCATTATTTGAGGATATGTGCATACTTCTATGCACACAATCTCTGAGAATTTTATAACAAGCCATTTGTGTATAAACCTGTGTTTTATACATAGAAATGGTTTGGAAAATGAGCCCCTGAAAGCTGATTTGATGGTTCAAAATCTATCAAAAAAAAAAAAAGAAGCTGAGGAATTACAGCCTAAGGCAAGGATAGTGAACCTCAGTCCTCGAGTGCCACAAAACAGGCCAGGTTTTCAGGATCTCTGCCTGGATATGCATGAGATTTGCATAGAATGGAGATAGTGCATGCACGTTCTCATGCATATTCACAGAAGATATCCTGAAAACCTGACCTGTTTTGTGGCACGTGAGGACTGGAATTCATCATCCCTGCTTTAAAGGATTCAGTAACTTTTTCTGCTGGGAAAAGGGCAAAACTAATTTTAGTTTTGGTTTGTCTGCCTTCCAAACAAAACTCAAGGTGAGTACAAAGTACCAAACAAAATATAAAACAAACTGATACAACAATCATCAAAATAGTATCTATAATGTATAGCATGACATAAGGTAATCGTTGGCAGAAAAAGACCCAAATGGTCCATCTAGTCTGCCCAGGAAGACTTTTATTTATTTATTTATTTTTAAGGGTAGTAACAGCCCCTCTGTGCAGGTTATCCCCAAGCCGCCTCTTATGGCTAGTAATTGCCACTCCATTCAGGTTACACCAGTTAACATAGGTAACCCCTTTTCTTAATTTCCATTCTTTAGCTACAAAGGATCCTCTCTTTATCCCATGTCTTGAATTTCATTACTGTACTTGTCTTCACTACCTCTTCTAGGAGAGCATTTACGTTTTTAGCGTGAGGTCTGCATTTACAGACCCTTTGACTGCAGGTATTGGGTTTTTTTAAACTTTATCATTTTATATACAATACACAAGCATAAACTTGCAAGAAATAGCAAATACATAGAAATCCTCATAAGGAAAGAAAGGACCACACAATTTAGAGCAAATGCTAACAGACCACAATGAGAGCCAAGCCCAGAAAGGGAGTAATAAAGAAGAAAAACTTCAACAAAGGAAATATGTATCTTCCAGTGAGAAGTGTTTCATTATATGTGATAGAGAGCCAATCCCAACCATAATGCCCTCTACCCATGATCAGGAGCTCTAGAATTAATAAAGGATCTAAATTGAATGGGATCCAAGAAAACAAATTTCTCTAAGGAGAAACTGATACATTTACATGGAAAATGCAAGAAAAAACAGATTGATCTTGTTATGCATAAAAAAGGCTTTCCTATGTACCTGAGTAAAAAAAAAAAAAATGCCCTTAAAATCAGGAAAAATGTGATGTTTGCCACCCATGAAAGAAATATTCATAGCAGAAAAATACAATTGGAGGATCAAATCTTGATCAAAATTTTGAAGAAAGATCCACTTATTGTGACTGTGACCCATCCTTCCTAAAGTCTCAAGAATGATTAGAAATTCCTGATGATTCACCTCCAGAATTCAATACAGCTTGGACAGCCCCTACACCATCTGACCTTTTTACATGGAAAAAGGTAATAAGCTTTATGGATCGGAGGAAGAACGTCTTTCATATAAAACTTGAAAATTTCTGAAGGGGACACCATTGAGACTACAGGAAAATTAAGTATCTTGAGATTTGACTATCTTGCAAAGTTCTCAGACTCCATCCTATGGCGCATTGCAGAATTATCTTCCCAAGATCAGTTGCCAATGCTGAAATTTTCTCCGCATGAACCGAAGAAAGTCTCCTGAGATTAAATTCTATCACAAGTATTCTTGGTGGAATTCAAAGAAATTAGGAACTGCTGCACAGAGGAGAGCACTGTCCAAATAATTCTCCAGGTTTGTATGAGAAGAGAAGGGGGAGGCTCCATGTGGATAATGCTGCAGGCTCACCTTGATGGAAAATTGCTGAGGTTCCAGGACCAGGGGTTGCAGCAGAGAAGTGAGATGCTCCAGCTTTGCAACCCTGCTCTTCAGCGCCCTGGGTAGATGCAACTGGCACCCCCCCCCCGGTCAGCTTCCAAACTCTCCTGGCCTGTTGCATTGGTTGGCAGAATCTCCTGCAGGCGCATCGGAGAAGGCAGCATCCTGTCATCGGGGCTCAGCGATTATGTCTAGTAGCACTTCAGGCCACCACACCGCTCCCCTGGAAGTGGTGGCTTTGAAGATCAGCCGCACAGGTTTCCATGCAAGGAGCAACTCCGGAATTGTCAACTGATGCCAAACAGGACTCGAAGGGCAGAGGGATCCCCTCGCAGCCTCCCATGTTTCTTCACCATAATTTGAGGAAAAAAAAAAAAAAAAGGAAAAAAGTCACTGGAGCGCTCTCACTCAGCATTCTCACCTGATGTCATCTTGGGGTGCATGCGGTGGACTGCCGGTAATGTTGATAAACAAGATCCTCTAAATTGGGGAGACAATTTTCTTCATGGAACAGTTTAATATTCTAACACCTTCCAACTGTAGGTAAATTTGCAAAAATCATTGTGTCATAGTAACAGTGAATGATGGCAGATAAAGACCAAGTGGTCCATCCAGTCTGCCCAGCAAGTTTCTTAAGGTATTAAGTGCTGCTCTGTGCAGGTTACCCCCATGCCTTCTGTTAAGGATAGTAACTCTCTCTCTCTGTGCAAGTAGGAATCCCCAACACCCTATAGCTTATTCAGAATGCTGCTGCTTGATAATGAGGATACCTAAATTTGACTAACCACCCCAGTACTGAAAAAGCTTACACTGGCTACTCCATAGACAATAGTGTAAAAAAAATAGAAAAGCTTTCTATAACCATGTTTTTATGCATATTCTACAATCTTGTCATTTGTACAGTATTGATAAGGTTTGTAAGATTAATGCCATAGTCCCGTCCTGGAACAGAGTATGGCAGATATGCAACAAATTACAATAAAAAGGGGGAAACATTGGAGCAATCTAAAAAACAGATCAACCACTATCTGTTCTATATTCTGTGTGTATCATAAGTGATGGATCTCTTCTTTGGGAACATGACTGGTAAAACAAACAGACAGTATGTCCACTAAGAGAACCAGCAATCCTGTTCCATAACACAAGAAAAGCCATTTGGATGGAGCTCCCACACCACACTACAGAATATCACTTTCAAAAAGATTAGCAGTCTAATATTGAGCAAAGAGAAGATTCCATGTGCAACTGTATATGCCTCAACCTATGCAGTAGCGCAAAAAATGATTCAAAGAGCCCTACAGATGCTGGTTGAAGTTACCATCCTATCTCAAAGAGCCTGTTTTGGACCAATCCATGTAGCCCGCATCAAGGAAACAAATCTGTGTCCCAGCCATGGGAGCTTTGACTCCTAACCAGTAATTTCACAAGAAGCAACTGAAATGATTAATCCCATTGTCATCAGGTGACGGCCTGTGAAATACGATCCATTCCATGTGCATGAAGCCAAGAGACTCTTTTTTTTCTTTGCCATAGGCTTTCAAATAGGGCATAGTTTAACTCGTTGCCTAAGGAGGACTGGTATATGAGGGGAAGCTGAAGTGTTTAGTTATTTTTGCCTTTCTCTGTCTTTTGAAAGGGTCTAATTTTTTTCTTAGTACAACAAAACTGCAAGTCCATTAGTGAGAGGGTGGGGAGCAGTGGCCAGGGAACCAGGATTGGTTCAGTCTGTCCAACTGACGAGGAGCTTGTGGGCGATAGGACTTCTCCAGAGCTGTAGGGTTGTGATGGGTGGACTCTGCTCTTCCATTGACTTTCTCTATGGCTCTGGGCAAGTCCCTTTTATCTCCATTGTGCCTAATTATATAGTTGGATAACCTAATCCTTCTACTTGTCACTTTTCCCTTTAGGAAACTGCTATACTGCCCAGGCACGATGCCCTTCCTGGAGTCAGACTTTCCAGTCCCGAGGTGGCTGGACATTTTGTAAAGTATTACGGTAAATTGCAACATCTGCTGAAATTCTCTTTTGAAAGGACAGTGGTAGAGAGAGCCAAATTGTATTTAAAAATATGAATCCCTTCAAATTTTTGTATTTGCACTTGAGACCTGGGTGCTTAAAATGTTTGAAAACAACTTCTACTTGGCATGCCCACCCTCATCAATATGAGTCTACTGGGCCTTCACGCTCTTACATATAAAGCCCAAACATAACAAGAGAAGAGAACTTAAGGGGTGGAGCTGGGCAAAGAGATTTAAAAATGAGTTTAGGATGGAGAGGAGGAAAGGGGGGGGGGGAAGGGGAGTAAATTCAAGAAATAAAGAATTTTGGAATTAAAAAAAAAATAACCTAGAAGTAAGTCCGAGAGGATATTATAAAATCAGGCCTGGTGAGAGTCTGAAGACTGTAATGTAGCAGAACTGCTTTTGCAGCTCCTTGAAACAACTTCCTGTACAGAAACAATAAGACATCTTAGTGTGACTGAAATTAATGATTAATGTATGTTTACTGCAAGGGCCGCTCTGCTTTTAGATGTTTGCATCTTAAGAGCCGTGGAGAGACCTGGAAACTAAAAATGAAATATGTTGTTGAGAAGCAC